>NC_060120.1:773386669-775786669 GCF_021461395.2 Schistocerca americana
GAGAGAGGAGGGGGAGAGAGGGAGGGGGGAGAGAGGGAGGGGGGAGAGAGGGAGGGGGGAGAGAGGGAGGGGGGAGAGGGGGAGAGAGGGCAGGGGGGAGGAGAGAGGGAGAGGGAGGGGGGAGGAGGGAGAGGGAGGGGGGAGAGAGAGGGAGGGGAGAAGGGAGGTGAGAGAGGGAGAGGGAGGAGTGAGAGAGAGAGGGGGGGAGAGAGGGGGAAGAGAGGGGGGGGGATGAGAGCATGTACACAGAATTAGCAGCATCCTATTTTGTGCAAGCAAATAGGTCAGTGCTATGTCAACATGTACTCAGTGCAGAGTTGTCACAGCAGAAATGTGTAATCAACTGATGGCATGCATTGTCTACATCCATGGATGTAATATCAGCACGAGTGCATTCGGACATAGTAGAATGTCTGTGATAACAGTGTGGGATGACCTCCATCTTGTCCGCTTGGCTAAGCACTGATGCACTGTAACGAGTGTGGACATGCTTTGGACATGCTTGTCAATGGTTCAATGCCAATATCTGCTGAGAGCGACAGGTGACACACATGCTGTTTCTGGTGCTTTGTTGCTGCCACTGACAGGCTGAGTGGCAAAATGCAGTGTTTTTGGATGAGTCAAGCTTCAACCTGTTCTAGTCATGGTCACTTACGTGTTAAATGCTACTTTGGTGAAGGCAGTTGGCAAGAGCGCATTCTTGAGGAGCTTAATGGACAATTATCAAGTGTGATGGCTTGTGACACTTTCCTTTCTGCTGGTATCTCCACACATTTCAGCAGGACAATGCCTGACCATATGTGGCAAGGGATGTGGAAGCCTTCCTAGTAGAATGACTGCTACCACTGCTTCACTGGCCTGCACATACACCTGACGTGGCCCCCATCAAAAATGGCTGGGGTACAGTCGGCCGGAAACGTGTCAGTTCTGATCATCCTGCAACAACTGATGATGCTTTGGGGACACACCTACAAACCACACACGAGTGTGTTTCCCAGCAGCATATTCAGGTCCTCTTGATTCCAAATCACAATGTACAGAATGACAATTATTGAACCATACGAAAAAAAATATAAATAAATTAGTTACAAACTATGGCATGCACACACTTTATTCAACAAGTAAACATCATTACACGTATTCGGATTTGGGTTTGACATGTTCGGTATACCTGCCATCCTTGATGATGATGATGATGATGATGTGACACAGATGAACAGCAAAATTCAGCATGGACAGCAAAATTCTGCATGACCCGCTGAAGTGTTGGAACACTCATGCTGTCAATGACCTCCTGAATGGCTGTTTTCAGCTCGGCAACGTTTTTTGGGTTAATGCTGTACACCTTGTCTTTAATATAGCCCCACAAAAAGGAGTCATCTGTTCAGATCCAGAGAATATGGTGGCCAATCGAGGCCCTCCCCAGTGGCCTCTGGGTACCCCAGAGCCAGAATTTAGTCCCAAAAGTGCTTCTCCAGGACATCAAACCCTCTCTTGCTTTGCGGGGTTGAGCTCCATCTTGCATGAACCACATCTTGTCAAAATCAGAGTCACTTTGGATAATGGGAGTGAAATCATCTTCCAAAACCTTGACATACCATTCGGTATCACTGTGCCATCAAACAATATCACACTCCTTATTCTGTGACTGGACACTGCACACCACAAAGTCACCTGGGTGAGAGAGAAGAGACTTCTCAATCATGAAATGCGGATTCTCAGTCCACAAAATGCGCCAATTTTGCTTACTGACGAACCCATCCAAATGAAAGTGGTCTCTTATCACTAAATCAAACAATGCATGCACATACTAATTCCCATCATGCACTGCATCCAACCGTACCATTTGAATGTCCTAACGTAAACCATTCAGAAGTTGACAGTTTTATTTCCTACAGTTCAATAATTTTCGACCTATATGTTAGCTCTGATGCACACGGCAGCTTCACACTGCACGTAATTCTGATAGTCAACATGCATCTGCAGAACTGTAGTTCTAATCAGTTGAGTATTGTCATGTCCCTAACCTGAACAACAAATTTCATCATAATAACATGTCTTTCAGGGGTTGCAATTTTCACAAACATTAGTGCACCATAAGGATATGGCAAATTAAGGATGATTTTTTTACTGTAGTAATATTTTACTGATGATAAACAGCAAAATCTCATATGCAGCAACAGTCTCACCAACCCTCATTTCAACAACATCTGCATCCTTTCACCTCAAGTGTCTCATTTATCTCCACCCACATTTTCCTGTCACCTGCCTCACATACAATGGTCTGAAAAGCTTGTATAAGTGTTGTAGGGAACGTTGTGCTGAAAAATAAGTGTTAAGAAAAAACTGGATACATTACGCCATTTCCAAGTTAATTAGCATTGAAGTTAGCCAATCAGGTCATTACGCTTGCAAATTCAAGTGGCCTGCCAGGCACAGTTAGTATCTGTTGTTCTCACAGCATCAATGATAGTACACAAGACTGCTCACCCTTTGGCTCCCATCCATTCCTTACTACAGTCCCATGTTAAATATATCATTGGGTTTTAGGAAATCAAGCAAAGCGCACACTTGGTGACGTTGTGTCTGGCAGGCCACTTGAATTTGCGCACACAATGGCCTCATTGGCTCACTTCAATGCTAATTAACTTGGAAACCTGATATCTTCATTGCATTCACTGTCTTCTGTCTCAGTCCTGAATATTGGGACTTGAGGACAGTTACTATACACACACTCCAAGAAGTCAAACATAATTCCAATCTGATTCATTCATGTTAATTAGCTGTTCAAGTTTCACATCACTTTTTTTTCTACAAAGAAGGCAGATCACATGACAGCATGTATCAGTTTATTACCAGCAATGGAGAGAGGAACAGTTATTGACACCATTGCAATGATAATATGAACTAAACTGTTGAAAACACACACAAAAACAAAAACCAGGGACTGACTGGTGATAATTCTTGGCATCTCAGCAGAACTTTTTAATCAATAAGTCAACTTTGAGATGGTCTCAGGTCTCCTGCATGAACCATTTAGAACAGTTTCTGGAAGCAGTTTACTCATTTTTACCATGGCAGTTAACATCTTAATCAGAAGAGAGCTAGTTCATTTTATAATCTCCTTCCCCAGATGATCCAAGCTAATGGCCTATCCAGTTTCTGCCTGTATGTCAACTGGACAAATATTAGCCACAAGAAGCAATTTTAACATTAAAGTTTATTTCAGTCAAATGCTCACATATGTTATTTAAGGACAATACTGGTTTTGACTGACTGCCATTACCACTAGACCTATAAAACATAAGTAACAGTACAAAAGAAGACATAAGGACATTTTACTGATGAATTATGTATTACTAACTGACTGTCCTGGAACCCATTACCACTTGCAGGTTGCCTACCTAACAGCTTCCAGGGGCAACATTTCATCTTCAATTTTTTTTTAATTACTGACTAACTTTAAATATTTCAAATGGTCATAATCAACTCTATGAGAGAGGATCTTATGTTAAAAGTTTAACATAAAAAGAGAAATATTACAATTAGAAACTTTGTGTTTGTCTTGAGGCAGCATAACTGATGGCACACAGATACCTGAAGTTTATTTCTCCAGTAGTTGAGAATGAGAGCATTTAGCGGCTTCCAACAAACTTCAAACCTTTATGAAACTTTTTCTTAATTGACCCCCCCCTTTCCCTGCACAAAATGGTGAAATGAAAAAATTATCATTTACTACATTTTTGCTTTACACACAGTAAAACTTCAGTAACAGACATGTTTTAATTTCTTATTTCTTTACTGCTATCTCTACTCACAACACAATTTGCTAAGTGTGTCAATATATATATCACTGAATGTAGATGCAACATTATATCTTTGAACAACACATAGTTCAGGAGATATCACATTACAAACATTGATATGTGTGAAAAACTTGCTTTTGCTTAAAATGAAGCAGTGACTATATTTGAGTATTTCATAATGACAGCACTTAGGCCTTCCAACAAATTGGGCTTAACACAATTTCAAACGTTTTATAACTTTTTCTTGTTTACATGCTTAATGTAAAATATTTGACCCTAATTCCTTTGTAAAATAACAAGACATTTGAAGCTGTTTTATACATGGGAGATTCTTTCTTTGAAGAATGAGGTTTGTGGTCCAAAATTAAACTACTAATTATTAAAGGTGATAGCACAAATACTCCTTAGCCAATGGGACCATATGACAATAGGAACTACTTACCTTTTTTTTATCTTTGAAAGTCATTATTTGCCACTGGCTGGGGTTTCTGTGGATGTGGAATACTATACATTCATTTTAAAAGATTTTTTAAGCAAACCACTTTTGTGTTACTTTATGGTCACCTCATTTTAAATAAAGCACACAAACCGAACTACAATGGTACCCCCACCCCATCTGACTACCCAAGCAGTTCTCTAGCCTGAGCCCACATTGGCATGTTGACTCTTGGTACATTCTGACACAGCCATCAGCCAGTCAGTATATAAGGGGTATCCAGAAGAAATTGAGTTTTTTTAAATTTGTTTATTCACATTTATGCACAAACCTTCAATCCCCTTTAAAGTACTCTCCACTTGCACTAAACACACTAGTCTAACCTTTTAATCCAGTTTTCAGAACATTGTTTGAACTCCTCTTTTGTGATGCTTGACAGCACCTCAGTAAATTTTATTTTCCACCTCAGTGAAATGCTTTCCTTTCATGTCTTTTCATTCTAGGAAGCAAACAGTTGTGCAGGGCAAGGTTGGGTGAGTATGGGGGGTGAGGGACAGGGGTCCTACCAGTTTTGGTCAATAATTATCATACAGACTATGCGAGCAGGGGCACTGTCATAATCGAAATTAAACAGTCAGCCGACTGCCATAAATCAGGCCATTTCCATCACACATTGTTGCACTATCTTTTCAAAACTTAAAAGTAGAAAGCCAGGTTAACTGATGGACCCTGCAGAACAGACTGAATGGATGAAACGAATCAGTATTGTCTTAATGTTTGATTTCACCTGACAAGCTTTTTTGGAGCAAGGCAAATTTTTAAGTCTTCCACTGGCTTGACTGTTGCTTTGATTTAGGATCTTAAGTGTAGCACTAAGTTTCATCACCTGGGACAATTTTTGAAAAATGTTTGAATCATTTCAGGACTATTCTTTCAAAGCACAGTGTGCTTCCATGAAACGTTGTCTTTGTTCAGCAGTCCGCGATCATGGCACAAATTTGGCACCCACCCTTTCCACTTGCATTTGCAAATCTTCTATCACAATTCACTACACTGAACTCTAAGTCACTCCCAACAGCTCCACAACTCCTTCCATCATCATCATCATCATCATCATCATCATCATCATCATCATCATCATCATCATGTCTTAACTGATGATTGCATAAATGTCTTCAACATTTCCATGTGCTCAGGCTGTGGAAGGACGAACAGGAGGAGATTTATTCAACAATTGACATTTCATTTCACTATTTTTGAAACTGAAAATAACATTTGAGTTTTCCCCATAACATCATACTTGTATGCTGCTTTTAACATTTTAAGAGCTCCTGTTCCAATTTTTCTGAACAGAGAGCAGGACTTCAACACCACACGCTGTTCACAAAAATCAGCCATTGCAAAAACAACAATTACACAAAACAGTTGTCACTATGAATGCTGCCAAAACTAGTCCTGAACTCCATCAGTGATGGCACTCTGTTCACTGTGTCTAGAATGTTTTCTCCATGCACTACTAGCAGCAAAATGCAGCACTACAAAAGCTCTGCACACCACCAAAAAATTAGTTCAGTTTCTTTTGGGTGCGTCCTTACATATGGTATCACTACAATTTTATGTAGTTACATTATGTATGTAGTTAATCAATGTAATATCATGTGTACTTTTATACTGCACTTTTTTTAACCAACTAAAGCAATTAAAGAATTTACATCATCATTTGACTGAAAAACTTTAAACACTAAAGTTGTGTGTCTGCATATGTCCTCTACCAATAACATGACAAATACGGGGAAAAAAGTTTGATCTCAATCAAGTTAATGTCTAGTTCCCTGGGAAGTCAGTGCTCTTTTTGAGGAACACTATTAGCAAGTAGAGAATCAGCATCTGGAGTTGACTGCAGAATGATTCTACAGCCGTCAATTTACACTTTGCTTAAGGTCCATGAAAATAAAATACAAGAAATTAAGAAGCATTCAACAGTTATTTTTTTCCTCGCTCTACTTGCTAGTGTAACAGGGAAGGTAATTACTAGTAGCAGTACAGGATACCCACTGCCAAGCTCACAAAGGTACCAAATACCACAAAGGCTCCTCCAGTAACACCACACTGTTTCTTTCATTCATATTTACAGAAATGAGTTACTTTTATTCTACATTTGCTATATCCTTATTTTCATATTAATGTTTAAAAAATCTAATATTGAAAGAGATGTGTCATGGATGTGTGCACTACAGTAATTTATTTAAATGAAAATTATCCCTGGAGATATAGTAAACAGTGAAGTAAACAGTTTGTGACAGGCAAGAAAAATGAGCAAAAATAACAATGAGTGAATGATTTAATTATATTTATAATTATGTGATCTCTAAAAATTCTCATAATAATAAATAAACAGTCAAGATTTTTCATTACATGTGTGTGACTAGCATGTTACATAATTTTCATACACGAAATACGTTTTTCTGTAAATAGAATTTGATATCAAGACTTGAGATGGCATGATTACATTGAAGTTACACATTATATAAAAAAGAAAAAAGTTAATAAGGAAAATATTACTTTTCATGTAACAAAAAGTTATTTATTATAATCAATGTGACAGACAAAACATTAGAATATTTTAACAATCAAAATGTGCAATAAACTTTTTAATATCTAGTTACACTGATTATTTTCTTAAAATATACATCAATACTATCAAATAGAAAACATTTTTTTTCAAAAATTTGACAGTAATTTAGTATGAGATTTTTTGAAAATATTACAGCAAGGCCAAGGTGGATGGAGATGAGTAATTGCAATTTAATGCAAAAACAATATGGTTCCTTTGTCCAGAACAGATCACAATAGTTGCTGCCATGGAACAAGCCCCTATATCACTTAAAATACAATCAACATTATAGTGAATTATTTCTCAGATGGCTACAGATGAATCAGTATGGAAAACAATTTAAGTTTTAACAACTTAAGGAGATGGTTATCAGAGAGAAAGTGACAGCATCATAAATGTGGGTGAGAGATGACCAACACCAGAAGGCAGGAAGTAGCACAAATGAGTGGAAAAAAATTTGTTGTTGCACTACTATATATGTGAAGATAATACCTGAAATATCAATCTGTCTAGTAGTCTTCCTTACTGCACACATTTCAGCTATTAATGATGAACAACAGATGTTTCTCATTTTAAGTGTGTTGTATTATGTAGTAAATCTTGCAGAAAAAGAATTATCTGAATGACACTGTTACGCAGAGAACTGACTGTTCAAAATTTTAAATTTTCAGTTACAGGCACAGCCTTGAATATGAAAGCTTCCATTAATTACATATTCAGTAGTTTACATGCAAAGCAGTGTAACAGAAACATAAGCTGTCATTACAACACAGCCAAGCCATCGTTTTCTCACAAAAAGCATTCAAGTTAAATAATGCTGAACTCTAGTGCTGTGACAACACATGAAAGTCACTTCCAATTATTAATTAGCATGCCTCCTAAACGTTCTACACAATAGAGTTAGCAATATGGTTATTTTCCCAAGTTGGAGAGTTGATCCTTTCTTTTCATGAAAAAACTTTAAAGTGATTGCTGAATACAACTTGTAAACGACATCTTATTTCAATAAGCATGCCTCTGAAGTTCTCGTAACACCTGGAGTGGACAGTTTAGTCAAACAGTTTATTATGAAATGTTATAGGCAAAAGATACCATTAAATATTGTATTATAAAAATATGTATAGCTACATTTAATGTAATAATTAATAAGTAACCATAACTTCAGTCTGCAGTAAAGCTGTACCAATCCACAATATACCCATTGCATTTTAAGCTGAACTGAATTAACCATTCCACATCAAGAGGTAAGACGCCTAACTAAACCCAGTTTTTGCAGCCAAACAAGTTATTCCTCTAGGAGAGTGGCTTCTCTTCTGGTATGGTTGGTGTTGTAGCAGGTGTTGAAGCACCGTTACTGGGTCTTCGGTTTGCCTCTGCCTCTCTCAGAGCCTCATCAAAACTCTGAGTTGAGTTGGAGCGTGAAGTCACCACTTTTGTCTGTAAATGAATATTGAAAAGTTTCTCACTTCATTCCATCTTATCGAATACTCTGGCAAATTACTATGGAATTTACTTGTTTTAAATACAAACAACAGTTAAATATTTTAAAGAATATAGTTTGTATGCTGCTGTTCAGTAGGATCTCATTAGACACTTTTGCACCAACCTTCACATTCTCATATGCTGACCCAACCTTCTCTTCTAAAGAGCGAAAAGAATCTGAATTTTTCAGCTGCCCAATTTTTGTTGTTACACTGGAGCCTAAACCACCTAGAAGAGTAGTAGTTTTTTCAGCTGTAGTTTTAATCACAGATTCAGTCTTCTGATACCTAAAAGCAAAAGAATGAAGAACAGCCAATGACCAAACATGCATTATGAAGCTAAGTTCATCATAACTACTTGCTATGCATGGAGGCAAATGTAACAAATCATAAAACACACACACACACACACACACACACACACACACACACACACACACACATACACACACAGTTACTTGTTGAGAAGTTATCTTCGTTTATCAATGTGAATTAAATTTTATAGTAAATTATTTAGACATTCTGAATTTCAACAAAGAAAAAATTTATTGATAACTGGACTGAAATGATATGTAACTAATCTTTAAAGAAAAATTAGTATTACCTATCTTCTCACAGGATAAACTATTAGAGTAAAAGGTAGAATAATTTAGATAGCTAAGTATAATTACAATTTTTTACGCTGCACCTGAAGTAAACGCTTTAAAAATGAAGCATTCACTTAACACAGAAGTAGCACTAATGTCATGTCTACAAGCACATAAAGCAAACATTAGAAACACAAAACTGAAGGAATTTCATGTATGAAAGTAAATCAGATTGTTTCATAGCTACACTTAATGGTAAAGTTTGTGGACTGAGATTCCAACAACATGAAATAGTACAGAAGAGGTGAGGAACCATGCACTGTAGGTATACATTTTTCGATAACAAATTTTCAGCACTGAGAGATATAGGAATTTAGAATGACATTATGAAGACATCAAACAATGAAGAAGGGTAAATTGCTGTACTCATCTAAACTGGTTGTCATTAAAGAGCCATCATAAAAACTCAATGTGAATCACACTGGGCTTTCATAGCAAGTCTCTAGGTGATGGCAGCAATCTAAGGAGGCAGGGTGAGGGAACACTGGCTACTCTGGCAAGGATACATTACATGACAAACACCCGCAACAGAGGAAACATCAAATATTGAGGAAAATGACAAGTGACTGAAGGAACAGGACATCAAGAGCCACCAAAATGTCACAACTTATGTCTCTGTAACAGCAAATTGTTGACTGCTTAAACTGCAATAGCAATGATGAAGGATAAATCAACCTAAAACATGAGGCAATAAACACACCTAGTAACTAAAATTAATTATCAGTGAATGTCCCTACAGATAAAGCTCAACAGTTACCATGAAGTGAGCTTATGAGATACTACATGAGAATATCTTATTAATATTTGTAGTCAACAGATAATGTATTACCAAGCCACTTGGATCATAAGTTGCACATTGAAATACGTACAAAAGTGCTTCGAGTAATCTCTCCGAAATATTAATGGGGTTTCCTCCCATTTAAATCATCTTTAACTGTTTACAGTCTCATACACAACTTTTTCTATGAAATAAACACTTTATATCTAAAAACAAAGAAGATGTGACTTACCAAACGAAAGTGCTGGCAGGTTGATAGACACACAAACAAACATAAACATACACACAAAATTCCAGCTTTCGCAACCATCGGCTGCTTCGTCAGGAAAGAGGGAAGGAGAGGGAAAGACGAAAGGACGTGGGTTTAAGGGAGAGGGTAAGGAGTCATTCAAATCCCGGGAGCGGAAAGACTTACCTTACGGGGAAAAAAGGACAGGTATACACTCGCATACACACACATATCCCTGGGATGTGTGTGTGTGTGTGTGTGTGTGTGTGTGTGTGTGTGTGTGTGTGTGTGTGGGCGCGCGCGCGCAAGTGTATACCTGTCCTTTTTTCTCCCCTAAGGTAAGTCTTTCCGCTCCTGGGATTGGAATGACTCCTTACCCTCTCCCTTAAAACCCACATCCTTTCGTCTTTCCCTCTCATTCCCTCCTTCCTGACAAAGCAGCCGATGGTTGCGAAAGCTAGAATTTTGTGTGAATGTTTATGTTTGTTTGTGTGTCTATCAACCTACCAGCGCTTTCGTTTGGTAAGTCACATCTTCTTTGTTTTTAGATATATTTCTCCCACGTGGAATGTTTCCCTCTATTATATTCAAATAAACACTTTATATACACAGAACACGGATAGGCATGGATGAAGGTACGTGTAGCGACAAATTCCAAATCAAAATTGATAAGTTTTGAATCAGGAATTATGCCATCAGTCTCTTGAAACATAAAAACAAATTGATTTCAATAGGTATTATTTCTCAGTTCAAAACTAATTCAGTTTCCAACTGATCACATTACAGCAAACAACTAAAAATAGGAAAGTGTGCATCATGAAAGTAGCATTTACAGTACTTACAATGGTGCTTCTGTAACAGCCCTGCTGAACTTCCCTAGTTTGTCTTCAACATTCTGATAACTGTTACGATAAAAATAAAAATAAGCAAGTAAGGAGTGCAGAACACAAAACTGAATGTGTGTCCATAATCTATGTGGTATTTTCTTTGAAATGTTATTTTCATTCCTTACTAATATTTACCTCTATTTTAACAAAGTTCCCTCAATGTATAAGACAGGAGGACAGGTGACCACTTGCCTGCAAATCAATAGCAATTTTGAGCTTTCACTCATCTTACAGCTTTGGTGTGTGCAAATACATCCAAAAGATGCAAGAAAGCAAAAAGCTAGTAAAGTTATCTCGTCTAAGGTTGCACCACCTACCATTCATCTGCAGATGGGTGGTAACAAGTCTGTATTCTTTCTGTTTCCATCATAATATTACCATCAGTCTTATTTAAAAGAAAACAGTCTTAATGACAAGTATGACAATCAGGTTCTGGATATTCTACTTACAAATAGAAAGTATTTCACAACACAGGCGGTGGAGGTACCAAAAAAATGTCATGTTTCTTTATTATGGTACCATCTGAAATACATGAAGTGTATTTTGGGACAGTAAGCATAATTCTTTGTTGCGTCACATTAATTTAAAAAGTCTAGAAAGTCAGCCAAGGAAAAAAATTGATTGATCTTGGTTTTCTTCTTTCTCTTTTTTCCCCCTAGCATTTATCCTCTCTAGCACACGGTCTGCTTTTTGGGAATTTAGCAGTATTATTTAACTATGTGATCAGATGGACTTCCTAATGTCCCAACTGTCAGTGCAACCTAAGGGATCAGTAGTGCACTCCATCAGTCTGTGAATCATGTAAATTTTGTTCTCTGTGTAAGTTAACTGTTTGTGTATCGTATTCTCTGAGGCAGAAGCTAGTGACCAGCCCAGAATTTGCCTAAATGAAACTTGGAAACAGCTGAAAACCACCCTCAGGCTGGCCCAGGTAGCATCCCACCACATTAATCCATTGCACACATTCTGTATGGAAGTGGCCTACCTTCCTGTCTCAGAAGGTAGCACACTGCACATTATGCTGAATGAACTGATCTTTAATGTTTGTTTTAGTAATGAATATTTAGTGTTTTTTATTTTTTGACTATGGCCAGATGAACAAAGTAATTTGAATTTCAGATTACGCTCTGAACACATTTCTAGGTAATTAGGCCACACGAGTGCACAGAATGACAAAAATTTCCCTACTGGCCACATTGCTCTAGGTATCCATATACAACTGTTTATGTCTCAACCACTACATCCATTACTGCTGTACACAATTGCAAGCCGAGAGAGTATGCCGTGTGGCTTTCTTTAATAAGATAAACAAAGGCACTTGAATTTAAGTCAGAGAAATAAGGGAGATTCAGAATCCTTATCCACTGTCCAGACACAAACGTGACCACCTGTCAAAATACTAACCTTTTCCAGCGTGGGGCACTGTGAGACATGTAGGAAGAGTGTCAATGATATTCCGGAAGGTACCAGTAGGGATGTGGAGCCATGATGAGTCCAGTACTGTGGCCAGCTGTGCTAAGTTTCTTGGATAGGATCCATGGCATGAATAGTCTGAGGTTGTCCCACAGATTCTCAACCATTTTTCTCAATTCCATAAATTTTACCAACAGCCATATACAAAACTTCCTGGCAGATTAAAACTGTGTGCCCGACCGAGACTCGAACTCGGGACCTTTGCCTTTCGCGGGCAAGTGCTCTACCAACTGAGCTACCGAAGCACGACTCACGCCCAGTACTCACAGCTTTACTTCTGCCAGTACCTCGTCTCCTACCTTCCAAACTTTACAGAAGCTCTCCTGCGAACCTTGCAGAACTAGCACTCCTGAAAGAAAGGATATTGCGGAAACATGGCTTAGCCACAGCCTGGGGGATGTTTCCAGAATGAGATTTTCACTCTGCAGCGGAGTGTGCGCAGAAGTAAAGCTGTGAGTACCGGGCGTGAGTCGTGCTTCGGTAGCTCAGTTGGTAGAGCACTTGCACGCGAAAGGCAAAGGTCCCGAGTTCGAGTCTCGGTCGGGCACACAGTTTTGATCTGCCAGGAAGTTTCACATTAGCGCACACAGAAGTAAAGCTGTGAGTACTGGGCGTGAGTCGTGCTTCGGTAGCTCAGTTGGTAGAGCACTTGCCCGCGAAAGGCAAAGGTCCCGAGTTCGAGTCTCGGTCGGGCACACAGTTTTAATCTGCCAGGAAGTTTCATATTAGTGCACACTCCGCTGCAGAGTGAAAATCTCATTCTGGAGCCATATACACTTTAGGTTATTTTATTTTATATTGAACACTACCAGTTTCAGCAATTCATTTTGCCATCTTGAGGCCACATATGCCTTTATCGTACCAAAAACCTTATTGTATGATGCCATAAGACTGGAACCATGAATCCGAATCGTTATGCAACTGATTCATAAGAAAGGGCGACACTGGTTCAACTGGTAGCATTCGATATAAAATAAAATAACCTAAAGTATATGGCTGTTGGTAAAGTTTATTGAATTTTGAAGTGTGTATCAGCCGGTGTCCCCTGGCCATAACAGACCAACAGAAACTGGAGCTATGCAACACATTGCATTGTCCTGATGTCCAATGTCATCAAGTCAAGGAAAAACAAAATGCATGTGGAAGTGGACATGGTCCTTAAGAATAGATGTATACTATTGTTGATCCACTGTGCCTTCCAGAATTACAGGATCACCCATGGAATCCCCCAGAACATGAAACTTCCTCCTCTGGCCTGGACCCTTCCACCAACAGTTGCAGGGTGTTAGCTTTCATATGTTTTGTGCTAGACACTCCAACAGTCGTATGTCTGATGGAGTGTAAAACATGCTCCATCTGGAAAGGTCACCTGTTGCTACTCAGTGGACATCCAAATTAACAGCAGTCAGCATTGGCGCACCAGCCAGGTGCGTGCTTGCAGAGGTCAACGTGCGGTAACATTCATTCACTGAATGGTTGCTGAGGAGATACTGTTGGCGGCCCCACGGTTCACCTGGGTGGTCAGTTGCTGAACGGTTGAACATCTATTTCCCCACACATGTCTCCGCAGCCATCATTCACCCCTGTCACCTATGGCCTGTGGTGCACCACAGCTGCTTTGGCATCGGTTTTGCATGGCACCATTTTGCCGTGCACAGTATACTTTAACCATGGCGGCATGCCAACAATTTACAAACATAGCTGTTCCGGAAATGCTCCCACCCTTGGCCCAAAAGCCAATGATCGTGCTGTTCTGAACATAAGAAATCGTTCCATTTCTGCATTACAACAATGACTGCACTGTTTCCCACATCCTCTGACATGCTTTATGTACCCTCCACTGCTAGTGCTGCCATCTGCTGCTGTGAGCGGTTATGGCATATTTATGTCTAATGGAGCCAGTGGCCATATTAATGTGATTGGAGTGTGTAGAACCTCTAATTATCAAAACTCATTCAAGACACCACATTTGTCCCATAGGAAGAATGTGACTACAGCAGCATACAAATAAGAAACGTATATAATTATCAACTGATCACTTCAGTGTGGATGCACACCGTTCTCAAACTCTTAATGGAAATCTGTGAAATGCTGTGAGTAATAAGAATAATAGGCAAGGGGCATTACATTAGTAGTGTGTGCCTAAGTTGAGAATTTGGGCTTGATAGGAAGCTTGCTAGTGTAGCCATGCAGCTGCGATGACCACTTTCCCAATTGATTTTAATCAATGCCTATTGGCAACTAATACCATTAATTTCTTTGTGTCTTACTAAGACAAGAGTGACAAACATGCA
Source organism: Schistocerca americana (assembly GCF_021461395.2). Taxonomy (NCBI): domain Eukaryota; kingdom Metazoa; phylum Arthropoda; class Insecta; order Orthoptera; family Acrididae; genus Schistocerca; species Schistocerca americana. The sequence continues at coordinate 773,401,315 of NC_060120.1, forward strand.
ATTCATTCCATTACTCCATTAATAAATTATTATACAATGCTTCTTTCATCATATGACTTTTCCTGAAAAATTAATGTGTAGTGCAGATTTTGCATGTGACTGTACATGTTACCAGCAATGGAAAAAGGAAATTCAGTACCAGAGAGAAGATGTATAAAAGTAATCTACAGATGACTTGGAACATTTGTCAAATGCAATACTGTGAATCACAATAACTTCACCATTATGGACTGCACAGTTGCATAAATTACTTTCACTAAAATTCTCAGTCAGGTAAACAAGAAGCGTAGGATATCACTCTGAGAAAACAAGTTTATAGCATTGTCACTGTAGATGATATTCTACGCAATTTACACTTTCATGATCTTGGCTTGTAATAATAAAAACTACTGCTGCAACCACTACATAAGAACCATATTTTATTAGTGTATAAATTCTTGAGACATCAACTAAGTCATTGCTGCTAATAATCAAGACTCAACCTAGTTATAATTAAGGAGAACAACCTACTAAAATGTCAGAGATTACTGAAAAACTTAGTCATTATGCAAGGGAGGCGAAAGGGTGGGGGGTGGGGATGGGGGGCTGTCAAGAGTCCTGACAGCTGTGGTGACGAAAGCAATTCAGAAATTATTTGGAGACAAGCTACTAATTTCTACAATAACAAGAGTTTTATGGTTACTGTCAAATTATACATGCCTAGGAAATACAATTTTTAAAAATAATGAAAGTTACAATCATTAAAGAGAACAAGTGATTAAAGTAGATTGGCTAGGGGGGTCGCAAACAGTATGCTGAGGAGAGAAAACAGCAAATATCTATGGCAACTTTGTTTTTCTTACATCACTTCCTTGCAGCCATTTTCCCCAATATGAAAAAAAGAGGGGGACAAGTATAATAAGTATGCTGTTTGCTTTTATTTACATGAAATGATATTATTTGGACCCGTTTCATTAGTAAAAATTAAAGTTATCTGCAGTCTTTGGTTTCACCTGTGCTATGATCGTAATCATCATCATCATCATCATCATCACCACCACCATCACCATCACGTAAGTTTATGGCCTGCACTGCGTACAGATTAAGTTTCTGATTGTTGTTTCCCTGCTTACCTTTTGCTAATATAAACCTTGACTAATTCCACATCCCCCAAAAAGCTATTGCTCATAAGCTAGTGTAAGTGCTGTTTTCACACACTGATCCGCTGTTTCCCTTATTTTACATATTTCTCCATTCATAATTTCCATTCTTGTTTTACGTGATAATTTGAAACAACCCCAAAACTTCCTTCGCTACAGTTTATTTTGAAGTCTTTCCCATCATTAAAAAAAAGTGAGTCGCGTTACTCTTTTTCATTTTCTCAAAACCAGAAAGTAGTAGTTATTTTCATCATTCACCTTTATGAGAAAACTAGCTAACTCGGCAACGCTTCCCATCTGCTAAATATGCATGGCAATTGGATGCTCAGTATATTCTGTAATATACCTGGGAATTCTGCAGGGGACAAATTTCTGCTCCTTCACCATTTTCAAATTATAATAAATCATATAGAATCTGAATAAAAAGACTCCTTTGTTTGGGTTTTTAAGTCCCTGTTTTTAATTTTTTGTATATGATACAAAACTTCATAATATACAACATATTTCATTTTTTGAATACTGTGTGGTAAGAGTATGAAATGATTTTTTGCACCACCAGTTCAGTTCATGAAAGAGCAACATACAAGTGACTATGCAAAAATTTGTCTAATTGTTTAAATGCCCCACTATTACAGTTAACACTGACTGTGAACAAGAATTCAAAACAGTATATCTAATATAGGTTATTGTTATGTATTAACTGTTGTTTAAAAAATATTTAGCACATGCCCCAATATTGTATAGTTTTAATTTTTGGGATACTGTGTGTCAGGAGTTGGTTAAAGATCAGATATAACTGACAATGGTAAAACACTGATCATAAATAAACTCCAGCGTGTTTGAATGTTGGATCTTGAGCTTTCTTTATTGTTACTGCAAACGAAACCTGGAGGGGTAAACTGGTTGGGACATCAATATACAGAGTATGAGAGAGACTTCTCTACCTGCTGGCTCTGTGAGGAGAGCACCTTCAATGACATCATTACTTTGCATAGTTTTAATCTGGGAATGGGTAGCGTTACAAAGTTTTGGATGATTCAGATTGCGTAGTAGTATTCTTTTCAAAAACCCGTAAGGTACAAATACAACATTATTAACATATAGGTTTTCTGTTAAAACTGGCAAAGGAAGAGATCAAAACAGCACATAGTTGTGTACATAATTTTTATTTAGAATTTTATATACAGAAAAGCAAAATGTACGGTGGAAAAATTTGTCTAATGGTTTATACACTCTGCTATTGTAGTTACAACAACTGTGAACAAGAAAATACACTTTCAAAGCATAGTGCAGCATTTTCTTTCTTGCAGTTGGTTTTAACAGAAAACTTATACACTGTTTTTTTAAAAGAACAATATAGCCTATGTCCGTCCGAATGTTTATTAGAGTATTGTGTCAGAATTTGAAGTAAATCAGTCACGAACATTGAGATTTTTTGAGACAATATTTCCTTTTTATATATTAATATGGATTAAAGATCATTGCAGTCTTTAAAGAAAAAACTTGAGAGAAATTGCTTCTTCCTTCTGTATAAAATAGTATCTATAAATAATTCCTTTTACAGTCCCCTTGTGCTACTTAGGAACGATACCATGTACACACATCAAAAAAGAGTCTTTCTCGGTTCCAAGAGTTCCGGAACACGTACAGAAAATTGGAATAGAGAGCAACATAAATGTCATTTCCGCCCTTTTTAATGTTCATGAAAATCACAAATTGCATGTTGTACCACCATACAGCAAGACCTTCTGAGATAGTGGTCCAGATTGCTGTACACACCAGTGCCTCTGACACCCAGTAAGACATCCTCTTGCATTGATGCATGCCTGTATATGTCGTGGCATACTATCCACTAGTTCATCAAGGCACCGTTGGGCCTGATTGTCTCACTCTTAACGGCAATTCAGCGTATATCCCACATAGTGGTTGGTGGGTCACATCGTCCATGAACAGCACTTTTCAATCTATCCCAGGCATATTCAATAGGGTTCATGTCTGGAGAACAAGCTGGCCACTCTGTTCGAGCGATGTCGTTATCTTGAAGAAGTCATTCACAAGATGTGCACAATGAGGGCGTGAATTGCTGTCCATGAAGACAAATGCTTCACCAACATGCTGCTGATATGGTTGCACTATCGGTTGGAGGATGGTACTCATGTATCGTACAGCCATTACGGTGCCTTCCAAGACCACCAGCGGCATACGTTGGCCCCACATAATGCCACCCCAAAACAGCAGGGGACCTCCACCTTGCTGCACTCACTGTACAGTGTGTCTAAGGCGTTCAGGCTGACCAGGTTGCCTCCAAACACGTCTCTGACGATTGTCTGGTGGAAGGCATATGCGACACTCATAGGAGAAGAACGTGATTCCAATCCTTAGCGGTCCATTAGGCATGTTGCTGGGCCAATCTGTACCAGACTGCACGGTGTTGTGGTTGCAAAGATGGACCTTGCCATGGATGTAGGGAGTGAAGTTGCGCATCATTCAGCCTATTGCACACAGTTTGAGTCCTAACAAAATGTCCTGTGGCTGCACGAAAAGCATTATTCAATATGGCGGGGGTGCCGTCAGGGTTAACCCGTAGGTAGCGGTCATCTACTGCAGTAGTAGCCCGTGGGCAGCCTGAGCGAGGCATGGAATCGACAGTTCCTGTCTCTCTGTATCTCCTCCATGTCCAAACAACATTGCTTTGGTTCACTCCGAGATGCCTGGACACTTCCCTTGCTGAGAGCCCTTTCAGGCACAAAGTAACAATGTGGACATGATCAAACCGCGGTGTTGACCCTCTAGGCATGGTTGAACTACAGACAACACGAGCTGCATACCTCCTTTCTGGTGGAATGACCGACTGATTGGCTGTCGGACCCCTTCCGTCTAATAGGCGCTGTTCATGCATGGTTGTTTACTACATCTTTGGGAGTGCTTAGTGACATCTCTGAACAGTCAAAGGGATTGTGTCTGTGATACAATATCCACAGTCAACATCTATCTTCAAAAGAACTGGGAACCGGGGTGATGCAAAACCTTTTTTTTAATGTATGTACTACAGAACTTGCTTCATGCAACAACAACAAAATACAAAGTACAAACTGATTTACACACTTGCTTCAACTCTAAGGCAGTCACACTATGAATGGACCCAGTGCACTGCTTTCACACACACACACACACACACACACACACACACACACACACACACACACACACACACTGCCCCTCCCTATCATTTCCGTAGATTCTACACTGAAAATTATGTTAGGAAATGGCAATGATAGGTCAACAATTCATATGTTATTGATCAATGAACCAACAAGGCACACCCAAGTATAGTACATGAAAAAGCTGTAAGAAACAGGATTCTTCTGAAATTTGCAGTACAGTTTAACAGCAGGAAGCCCTTTATCCCTCCACACCATCACATTTTGCCTCAGCAATTGTGCAAGCCAAATTTACCGAAAGAAACTGACACTGAGCAAATACTTAAAAGTCCTCAATGAAAAGCATAGATTATGAACACACAAGCAAGAAAAACTAAACTACACTAATTTAAAAAGCAAATATGAGCAATAAAAAGGAAGAAAATAACACTGCTTAAGTGCTAAAGGTGAATAAGTGACCGCTACAAGTGTCATAGAACGTTATGTTTCTCTTCGTTTTTCTTGTGATCGTATTTATGTACACTGTTAATTACAGATGTCAGTTGCTTTTGCTGGGTACTCCCATGCAAAATTACAACCATCAGTAAATGGTATCATTGTTACCTAACTGAACAGCAAACTACCAGCTGTCTATCTCAAAAACAGTTATACCCATTGTAAATTGAAAATCGTGTATAAACATAACACATACAACTTTCCTTACATGAAAAAATGCAGTGGTCCTTAAACAATTCATAGGTTTACCATTAGTGGTTACAACACGTTGCCATGAATTCCCGATCTCATGTGTTACAGACAAATTAAGTCTATTGTTTATCGAAAGGCCTACTGCCCAATTGTTAAGAGGTTTTCATACAAGTGCCATTTTTAAAAAAAATTACCTTCTTTGTTCTGTTTCTTATTAAAGAAGGAATATCCTGATCTAAAGTTTGGGACTTGGACTCTACTCTTATCAGTAACAATCTATCAATAATTTCACCTCCTGCGAGTGTGATTTTGTTCCTTATTTTTTTAATAATGTCTTCAATGATATTTTTATTTAGGTACAGAAATATAATTACAGCAGTTATGGAGAAGACTATGATTTTTGGGTTAGGTAATTTAAAATGATGGCATTATTAACACAAAATGATAATCCCGCAATGAAATACAAGTACAAAGTATGGTGTCATCTCAGATTAAAAAGACCTGCAGACAAATTTCTTAAAAGATAAGAAATGCATTTCAATTGTCTGTAACCCTTGCTGGAGGGTGACAGGCAGCACCATAAGAAGACACAGCAAATTTGAGTTTGTCTTCTTAAATCTGAAGGACGACTTTACATGAAACCACAGTAAAATTTCCCATTTTTTATTCACCCTCTATTCACCCAGTCATTAGTAAGTACTGGTTCACTTGATGAGAACTGGCATATCATATACACTTTATGTCCCATCCCAAATTTTCCAACAATTAATACTGAGAAATCTACTAAATAAGGTACTCAATCCTGAATCTTTACACAACACAGACTGCAGTTTTGTGCTCATATGTGGATCAATAGGCATGACAAAATACTTCATGATTCGTAAAGCACTTTAGAATTCAGGCTAGCTGATTACATTAAATTTCAGTGATAAGGCAGCTTTCCACCTGATCATGACTGTCAGTAATCAGAACTTACAGATTTGAGGCATGTTCTGCACAATGAGGGGGCTCTTTTTTTCTTATCATAGCCCACTACTAAGTATACATGGTAGCCATTCAGCTTATAACGTCTAATACAGCAGTTTAATACGACCATGTTCCCACCCGCATGTTTACCAATAGTGGAGTAGTACTGGACCAGTCACGTAGGAGATTAGGATTTTATTCTCCTCCATCACTGCTAGTTTTAACACCTCTGCCTATGTTGCTAAGTCACCTTTCTTGTAAACCCACAGTAAATGAAGTCTGAAAATGTGCATCTCCTACACAACATATCTGATACTGTGTAATATGGGAACCCCACATGGAGAGATGTGGACCACTAGTTGGACATGAGTAGGTAACATGGTATGGCACATATCAACCAAAATTTACTGAAAATAAGTTTAATTTGTGGTTCTGTACCATTACAGTTTTTTGTACATCAGTTCAATAAAGAATTATCATGCTTTACTTTTTGGCTCCCTCTTTCTGAATAATACTGTACATAAATAAGCCACATTTAGATTAAATATGCTGAAGCAATGGTTAGTGAACAGTTCTAAAAATGAACTTCCGTCTTTACATTACCTTATAAAATGCGTCTATTAATAATGCGTCTATTAATAATGAGAAAAATATTAAAGTTTACCAGATATGTTTGGAATTTGAAATAGACTGTACACAACATTCATTTGTTAAGAAGGCCTTTTCCTTGGCAGTAATTATTTGTAAACTTTATGAACTCACTACCTAAAGTTATAGAATTGGAAACACAAAGGAAGCTAACATAAATTAAGGGTATTGCCCTTAATTATGATTCTAATAATTAAGTAATTCTGTAGTAACTAATCAATCATGCATCTATTTATGATATGATATATATTGAAGTAGCATCTATTGGCAGTCACCTAAGATACTCAAGCACATGCTCTACAGAATATTTACAAAGACAAAGGCAGTGTATAGCCTGTACTAGAGTGCATGAGAATTAATAATCTGCTACTAAACTACAATTCAAAGTTTAAAAAGTGTATCTGTCATCATAAAATAATCAGTAAATAGGTACACCAGCAAATTGTGAACAAATTAGTCATTTTCAACCTGTATACTCACATATTTGATTCCTTCACATTTCGAATGCTCTGTGACATATCATCTTGAAATTCCTTCCACACACTTATCCCAAGTTTACGTTTAAGTTCTTGAGAATGTTTTATTTTTGATGCCAAGACATGGCGGAGAGTCTGAATTTCCTCTTCAACCTGGAAATGAAGAACGTCACTAACATTTTCAAATAATTTTTCTACCTCACTAAAGGAGATTATGTACTTGCACATTTTTCACCTAGATCGCCTGAACACTAAATTGGACACAGAAATTTTTTATAATCCTAGGCATCAATATATTCATAAAAGGCTCACTATTTAGGTATAAGGACTTATTCGTGCATAAATACATTGTTGTATTGTCTCAATCTGTGACTTCATTCGATTGATAGGAATAAATAATCAGATTGATACAAGTGTTTTAAATTGTATTTGTACTCTGTATTCTTGCTTTTCATTATTTAATCACACTGCATTTCAGAATCTATGATCCACCTTCAGGTGGTATTCAGATTCTTTTAATGTTTAATGTACTTTAGTTTCTAATGACATAACCGAATTATCCTTTTATATAGAACAAAAATTCTGCCATTCAAATGTAACAGTGAATTTTGAAAAACATCACACATCATGATTTTTAAGCCTGCCAGCAGCTGGCAATCCTGCAAATGGCAGGGTATGTGCTGGATTTCTTGTCTGAAACACTGTTGTTCCAGCTTCAATTTTAAGCACTTGTCAGTCAAGAAAACTTTTCACCACATTTGCTTTTGTTTGACAGCTAGACATCTGACATTTATGGAGGAATTTTTTAACTAAACATCATAGCATTCAGAACTAACAACCTCGAGTTATGGTATTGTATGATCTTGTCTTCTGGGATATTCTGATAGTGTTATTTGGTGGTGAAAGTTGTTTTTAATGCATACGTACGAACAAACAAAAAATTACTAACTAGTTTCAGGTAACTTTTCTCACCTTCGGATGGGCCAACAAATTGTGTGTATTGAAGTTCATGGCTAGCACATGCATGATTTTTGGGAGCTTCACAATTCCACACAAAATGACTCATTTATTAACATTGTTTATTTGGCTTCTGACAAATATCTGTTATTTGTCCTCTTAAAAGGTACAACCACTGACATCTTTTTATGCAATGTCCTCTGTTGTAAATCACATTGTCAGTAGTTCTCATTTTAATGCATGTTTATACAAGTTATTTAAACTTGAGTCACGGCCCTTCTACAAGCTGAACAGTAATCTTTCCAAGTGTGTGGCATATACTGCTAACCAACCCAAAAGAAAAGTAACATCATCCACTAGCCTTATTAGAATATCACAGGGTTTTACTTGACATCATACTGGGAGCTACCTTCCCGTGATCTGACAATTATCTGTAATTTGTCCTCTTAAAAGGTACAACCATTGACATATTTTTATGAAATACATTTCATTAAAACACACAATACAAAATTAATAAAAATCACCAGTTTAACAATGGGCTTTCTGGTACACTAAAGGCAAAAATTTTGATGGAAATAATATGAAGAGAGGAATAGAATGGTAAACAACAGTATGGAAGTGCAGATTTATCAAAAATAATTATTTGGTAGAAAAATAAACTCTTTGTAAATCACAGCACTTGTGCAGAAATTCTACTATCAGTACCCTGTTTCTTTCTGACTTTGTGCATGTCAACAGTATGTAGTTAATTTTACCTTCTGCAGACATTGTGTGGTCACACTATGAGGTTGGATTGATTTGAATGCAGCGATGGTGTGGTAAATTATAACAACACAAAACAACAGACTTTCAATAGTTGGTGTGCTGACTAGATGTATATAATCACTTTGTGGGGAGAGGGCCAAGTATTTGTACATATAGTTATAAAGTGCTTATGCTACGAGGATTTTTGTGGTCAGGTGACACAAGGTTTGAAATATGTGGAGCATGATCTGCTATACTATTTTGGTAAATCAAGATGACGATTTGGGTTTTGTGATCAGATGGTTTTTTGAAGTAAGTGTTTCTGTATGTAAGAATTTGCCTGCCAGTAGCTGTCTCTGAATATATAATGGCATTTCTGTAGCTTCAATTAAGACGGCATTTGTGGAGGTTGAGACCACAGCATCCAATCACTGACAAATACATCTAAACTTAAGTATGTATAATTTCCACAGGCTATCCTTGCACCCACTGTGGACTGCCAAAAATCTTAGTCCATACTGTATGGAATCTTGTAGAATCAGTGGTGGTAGGGTGCAAGACAAACCAAACCTGGGAGACCAGATGATATTTGATGCCTTTTCAAGATCGATAATTTTGGTCTTCATGTAAGGAACCCATGAAAACTATGAATCAAAAACAATTACTAAATATAAGGACTTCTCTGACACTAGGCATCAGTGATGTAGCAGTATCTTCAGGAAGGCATGTGTATCATCAGGAAGGCATGGATATGAAGGCTTAGAAAACCCAATAAGATAAGATTTATCTGTCAAAGCTTACAAGTCGTTAACTCATCGCCAGCTTTTCACTGATGCAGCGACTACATAGTGTTAAAGACTCTGGATCGTTCCTTGTAGCAGAACAGTTTAGCCACTGCAAAGGAAAAATCAAATCTTATTTTCCATAATCACACAGTCAATTTTGCAAATATCTTTTTCCATGAAGCCTAATAACATTAGTTTGTGTAGTAAAATGTCCACATTTACTTGGTCATATGCTCCTTTGATATCCAGGAACATACCTTGCTAACTCTCTCAAAGAGACACATGATTGCAACTGTCAGATGACAAAAGGACAATATTGTCAATTGCACCTTTTCCCTTCTGAAACCAACCTGAGAAGAGGCTGAGACATTCTGCAATTCCAGCCAACACCCTAGTCCTTCATTTCCCTAATTGTTCCAGTCTTTTAGCAAGACAAGAGGAAGATGCAACAATTGGTATGAAATTGCTGTACCATTATCTTTTCCCTTTTTCGAAAGTGAATAATCATTCGAGTTGTTAGACTTCCTACATTGATTATGTTTGCAAAAGGTGGAATAAATGTTTAAAGGTATTTCATACCATCAAAGCTGGAAGGTATTCCAATGCCAGCGAAGCCATCTGTTGATGAGTAAATACTCCCTCAAATTCCTCTAAAGTAAAGGCAGAAGTTAAAGAGTCTTCAAAATGTGGATGTCTGGATGGTAAAGGAAACAATTTACTAAGTACTGAAGAGTGATATAATTGAAAATGTTTCGAGACAAGCTGTTTCTCCATTACGAGTGTTAACAGAATGTTTGTTTTTAAACACATTTATCTTGTTCCATAACTGTGATACTAATTTTCCTAGTTAATATCTGTTTAATATTTTTTCTCAAATAACTTACTATTTAACTTGTATGGTTATAAAGGAAAAATTACCACACTGAAAGCTAAAAAACACCAAGATTTGTTAGTAATTATGTGTCTGTGATCTTTACATTTTAGTAATTAACGTAATTTCCTGAAAGAATGTCCAGAATGTGGGACTTAACACACTTTTTAACTGTAAAGAAACATCTGGTACCCTCACAGTACATGAACACAGATGTGCCTACACACTGGTTTTAATTAAGTAGTGTCTTTAGAAACAGTAGCAATATGACTTCCAGGTCCATTTCATTATTCACAACATTTTCTTTCTATAGTGCATTGCACAATTTGCATTTTGTCCTTTATTTTATAAAGAAATAAGGAAAAAAATACATTTCACTTTCTTCCAAAGGAGAGAAACTCAGATTATTATTTACATTCAAATGCAATTGCTGTGCTGCTAAGAGAACACACCTTATTGAGAGCAGCACTCTTGTGTCATCAACAAAAAATCTCCCGTGTATCTTTCTCCCAGTACCTTTTGAAGGGTCTCTGCTTCTGAATACAAATATTCATTTTGTCTCACTGATGTATCACCAGCATTTCCACTCCAACATTGACACTACTACTGCGGAACAGCTTCCAATAGCACGTTGAGTACTTCAATGATGTGAACTGCCTCACTGTCTCCCAATCAGAGACCAGCATGCTTCCGGTATTATATCAGCAGCACAGCTACTCCAATATGTGACTGTTTTCTGTTTGATAGTGGGCCACATAATACATTACATATTTTTTCACTGTATCAACACTCAGCAAAAATTTTATTTGACTCAATAAATAAACTAATTCTTCTTTTGAGCAATTTTCTTATAGCTCACCTTGGGTTCATCAAACCCTCAAGTTGCCCAATGAAGCTACTGATAACCTTCAATGTTTTCCTTTCAGGATACTGATTTTATATGGTTTTTGTCTTTAAATGTTAATTTTGAGCACTACACTCATAATAATTTGACTGAGTTGTTGGACAACTGTGGCAGTCAAAACTAACCGAAGATATTTTGAATACAGAATACTGACAACACATTTCATTCTCCTCACAGTTTAACGACTTTAACACCTCCCCACATAGTGGAACATACTTCTGGTGAAATATCAGCTTATCTAACTCATTCTTCTGTTCTGTTGATCTCATCTCCAGGCTGGCTGTAATGATGCCATGTAATATCTGAACTGGCTGAAAATTACACCCGACTAGCAGAACTGCATGTTTTGATATGTTCATAATTCAGCTTTTTTCTCTTATGATGATCTCATTATGCTTTATGATGCACCTCTAACTATCTGAAGAAATATCCTGTTAACAATGAGGTCATTAGACATACTGCAATCATGTTTTGTCTAGTGTGGTAAATACTAAACTGCTTCTGTTGAAGCTTACTTGTACATTAGAGAGAGATACCTTTACAAGCTCCTGCTGCCATTCCTGTTTCTGTCTCTCTTGTTCCTCAGGACTCAAACCCTGAAGTTCATTGATACCAGAATCGGGTGAGACGTCCGTAGGGGCCTCCTCAGCTGTAAACAGAAGAGGATATTTTAAATCATCTTACTTGTAAAGATTTTAGCTGTCACTCATGTAAAATTATTCAGGCATCAAAATGCCTGCAAATATTCCTGCCCTGTTCTACAACAACAACCATTTACAGGTAATAAAAATAAAAAGGTGTAACATTATTCTACTTTTTTTTGTATCTGCTCTTTAAATCTCCCGCTGAAGGAGATACAGTTAAGAAATCAGCTTTTCCAAGTGAAAATTAAAGAAGACTGCCAGTGCTGAACTGTCTGTAAAACAAAGGGAAATGTGCTACTGTAACCTTTCCACAGGTCACTTACTTCTGACAGTTCATACAATTGTTTCATTATATCAGATGCTATTAAGATAATGCAAAAAATACCAGCACAAAACACTAATGCGGAGCGAATATTGTAACCGCTCAAGGGAAACTTTGCTATTATTTATAGAAGCTATATGAGCTGTAATTAGTGCACGTGAATACAATATTTATGCATGCACATGAGGAGGAATATTTATCTCAACTTCATCGATCTACCTTGAATTACATAAATGTAAAGAAACCCTACATGTTTCCTACACAGCATAAAGGTATTATTATTAGACATATAAGAGACACTGTGAAACTGATGGCAAAAATCAACATGTTCAGCCTAGTGCTATAAACAAATCTTAAGTTTCAATAAATTTGTGACTGCTTACTGGCAGAAATCTTATCTATAGTCATGTAGTCATTGCACGACTGATTTTTCATTTGATCATCTCTAACAAACTGCCATTCACTCAAAACTGTGTGAGAACACATGACAATTGGAATGGCCAAATATCGAAACTGTATGCTGCATTCTTCTGGGCCTCTAGCTGAATGCTCTGAAGTGAACCAGACACATTATGTGTGGGAGATTATATTTCTATGAACAACAAGAATGAGTACGCTCAATTTCTGAGTCAAGTGTTTGTAGTGGATTTCTATTATTACACATGAGAAATACGAGTAATTTTCAAGAACTTAGTTGTCACTGCCACATTGTTGCACCTTCAATGTGTGTTTTGTATCTGTGTCCAGTTCATTTTAACATCAATGGAGGTATATAGCTCTTGCTAATAACATGTACTTTCATTTTAATCTGCAACAGTGAACTAAAACTATGGAGCACAGTCAGTACCTCTAATATCCCGCAGTTTAGAGACAAAAAATCTCTTCCACGTGTTATTACTTGCAAGAAACATTTTGTATTAATAGCAAAAGTCATAATTAATAAATGACAATTTTTCTTTATTATGAAAAAGTTACAATCCCATTAGGATGCAAATTCACCGAGTGAAATGAAACAACATATGATAATAAAATAATTTTAAAATAAATACAGCTCCCATTTAAATGCAGTGAGAAAAATTTAGGTTGGAGTGGAAATATGCTATATGCACAAATTACTGAACACTGTCTGACATACAGATTGCTAAGTAAGTATGGACAAGATTGAAAGCAGATGTTGCAGCATTTTCTTTTTTTAAATTCTCTTTCACACACTCAAAGATGAATGCTGCATTACAAAAACTGAATACCTTTCACAAGTTGCAGAAAACGCCTGTAGTTTTTGGGGCTGCTGACACGAGCAAGATAGGGCTTTGAAATATCTTGAAATGTTACTTTTACATTATGTGGCTTTTTCTGAAACTCCGTTTCCACACTACATGACTCTGTTTCCAGGGATGATTCATCATGTTCATCAACAATACAGAAAGTACTTGAATCTACATCATCTGGCCAATTATGATCAAAACTTGGTGTTCCCGATCCTGATATGTATGCATAGTAGCAATCTTCTTCATATTCGAGGGACTGAGGCTCATCATCCATATCTTTGGTAGTTTAAAACATTATAATGTGTTTAAATAATATTCATTTGGATACTATCAATTTAATCAGTGGTTCTCAGTCTATAACCTCCTATGGGTCTTTTATGCAAACTATCATGCATGTGCACTGATAATGCTTCAACAGTTTTTAAAAGACATACAGATCTGACTGTAAATTCTCTCTCTGGAAGATTATATGAGAGGTACAAACATTTCAGTATACACTTTAAATGCAGATGCAACTGCATTTACTATGTGATCTGTAATGTTTTATTTACAAATTTACTTACTGGCAATTACAGCCAAACAAACTGTCAACTTTTTTGATTTTGTATTTCTGCAAATAAACTAAGTTCCTTTGGAAATGTGTGTGACGTTTTAAATCTAAGGAAATGAAAATGGGCACACATTACTAGTTTGTGGCATAAGCATTAAGCTAATCCATTATAGTTTCTCATATTACACTATATGGGAATTACTCAGTTACGCTTGAGTCAAGATGAGCAGTTAAAAAAGAATGTAACTTTTTTTTAACATACATGCTTCACTGGCTTAGAAAAATGGACCTCAAGAATAATAAATCACGGAATCTTGGCTTAAGCTCCGACTGAAAACTGGGGGAGAAGCAGAGTTCTGACTGAACCAATTAAAGTTCAACGCCTATAGCTGCACAATTGTTAATAAAATTTGTCAATGTTGGATCAAACAATGCCTGCTAAACATTTTAGAAAGCGGAAATATCATTCAGTGAGCTGATATTCCTGATCTATTTACTGTCAACGGCATCTTTACATCAAGACCACCGAACTGGGACGCAATATTTTTTGCTCTATGTTCCGTATTTGTGCCCCTGTCGTGACGAAACACTCAAGTAGCTTCACTGCAAGTGATATACTCGCAACGATGTAAAGCGATAACAGACTAATTTCCGGAGGCCGAGCTATCCCTCCATACGAAATGTATCATCACTGGTGCATAGTGAATTTCAACAATTCCACACGCAAGTGCTCTGTAAAACACTTTAAAAGGAAAATCGTTTACTATACGGCGTTGACACCTAGTGCAGAGTGCCTGTCAGAATGGACTCCGCACTGAATGCCACGTGTAACGGTACACAACGGCGCAGACCACACGCGCACTATTCGCAGGTAAAACAAGACTGACCCGGCACGCTGGATCCAGCTGTCTGGCATTCTCCTCCCACGTTTCTTTTTCTCCAGCTGGCAGCCGCTACGTCACCACACAGGTATTCCGCCCCGCCAGCAACTCAACTCTCAATTCGCCCTTGTGTACCCAAACTATTGGAAGGAGTTTTGCTGTAAGAGATATTTTTAACAGTGTCCTCTGTGTTTCGAACCACCTTCTCCACACAACTTCTGTAAGACACCGTAACCAGGACAGACTTTTATTCGCATCAAATGAGGCCTAAAGGATTTATTGGTGGCCAACTCCTTCTACTCCATTGATGAATTTCTGAGGAAAACCAACTGATTTGTATATAAGTACAACATAACTTCTGCACAATTTCAGTGCAGTAATGTGTTCACTGAAAATTTGTGTGTGTGTGTGTGTGTGTGTGTGTGTGTGTGTGTGTGTGTGTGTAAGTATAATCTAACTTCTGCACCATTTCAGTGCAGTAATGTGTTCATTGTAAATAAGTATTACAGTAGTTGTATTACATGTTTCTTACCTTATAAATAAATATAAAACTTTTTTATTTTAAATTCAGTGCAATAGTATTTGTAAAATGACTCTTAGTGTTCATTAAAAAATGACGATCATTCCACTTGGGACCTGTGGAATGGTACATTAGCTTATTTGTTTTAGTTTAAATATTTGTCATGTATTGTTGTTTTTCTGACATGTTCCACATCCTGGAGGACCTCCTCACTACGGATCAATTGGAATGAAAGTAAATCTAATCTAATCTAATCTAATCTAATCATAAATGTTGCACGCAAATGCATTTTGCATTAAAGGTCTCCGTTACGCTGACTCATTGTGCGTTTACGTTTTTTTCCACGAGGGAAGCGCTGTTTCCTCCCTCCAGTCACAAAAATGGTTCAAATGGCTCTGAGCACTATGGGACTTAACTACTGCGGTCATCAGTCCCCTAGAACTTAGAACTACTTAAACCTAACTACCCTAAGGACATCACACACATCCATGCCCGAGGCAGGATTCGAAACTGCGACTGTAGCGGACGCGCGGTTCCAGGTTGTAGCGCCTAGAACCGGACGGCCACTCCGGCCGGCCTCGCTGAGTATCCCTGAGGTGATACAGACCCCATGTAATATACACCGGATACATTTGCAGCATTTTAATGATGTAACAAACACGTTCATTACAGTTCTTCAAACTAACATTAATGATTCTATTTTAATAAACATTAAGCTCAAGAAACAAAAGTAAATTTAGGTTGGGGTCCTACTGGCCCCAGTGGTACTCAATGCAAAAACCATGAATAAATTTTAGTGTGTTGCAAACATAAAAATATATGAAACATCAGTGGGTGCAATTGACTCAGCATATGAATGTCATATTTTGCAAATAATGGCTTTGAAAACACGGGAGGTATGTATTTCCAATGTGCTTGTGGGGTCATATTGAACACAGTGGCATTAGGAGCGTTAACGTGGATTCAGCCCTCGAAGTGCACTCAGCGATTTCATACGTAACTTTAGAATATAACTGCTGCTTACAGGTTCATGTTTTAGTCTCTGGTTGTATAATCTGCAAGTGCTGACAGATTCTGAGGGTCGTGCAATAAGTAAAGCCCCACATTTTTTCTCACTACATATTTATTGTTAAGAGTCAGAATTTGGTGACAATATACCATCAACATGTCTCGTCCCTGTCCAATTTATCTAGGTAGTCTCCATCACGTGCTATGGCCATACGCCAACGTTGTGGAAGAACATGTATTCCCTGCTGGTGAAAGCTGTAGCCCTGTACGTGTAGCCATGTTTTCACTGCATAACACTCCCGTTATCTTCAAAATGTGTTCCCTGTAGAGAATTTTAAGCGGTCCAATGAGATGGAAGTTCGAGGGTCTGAACTGAAGCGTGGATGAGGCAATGGTGTCCAGCCCAATTTGGCGATGTGTTCCCAGGTCCTCAGACTTGGTTGTGGGCATGCATTATAGTGTTGGAGCAAGATTTCAGCTGGATTCTTGTCTGATCGAATACGTCGGAAACGATTCGTGAGTTTATTCGAAGTCTTCACGTATACCTCTGAATTTATGGCTGACCCTCTTGGCATCACATCCACGAGAATGACGCCATCACAATCCCAGAAGACTGTCAGCATGACTTTTCCGGCAGAAGGGGTAGTCTTGAATTTCTTCTTTTGTGGTGAATAACGATGATGTCACTCCATGGACTGCCTTTTTGTTTCCGGCGCAAAGTGGTGCACCCAGCTTTCGTCCCCTGTAGCGATCCGTGACAAAAAGGCCTCTCTCTCTAGGTCTCAAAATGCTCCAACAATTCACATGAAATGGCCTTTCTTTGAATCTTGTGGTCCGCTTTGAGCATTCGGGGAACCCATCGTGAGCACCTCTTTGAATATCCGAGATTCTATCATTGCACGCGCTTCCAATGCTGACCGACAACTTAGAGCCATTATAGAGTTGTGATGCGCCGATCGGCACGAATAATGGCAAACGCACTAGTCAGCATGTCTGGAGCAGTGGCTGTAACAGGACGTCCCGAGCGTGGCTGATCATGGAGCTCTGTTTCTGCATTTCCTGAAGCTTTAACTTTCTTTACCCATCGTCCAACTGTAGTCCTATGAACCGTAGCATCGCCATACACTGCACACAAACGTTTACCGATGTTCAGCACGGTTTCTATTTCTGCACACAAGAATTCAATTACAGCAAGCCGCTTGTAACGTGAGTCGAATGTAGACGCCATTTTGTCTGCCATCTGCCAGAACGGTTCGAAACTTCACCGGCGCACAGAACATCAAATGTGAAGCACAAGGACGTTTGTTTATTAATGTCTTTTTTTAAACGTGGGGAATTATTTATTGAACGACCCTCGTATGCTGTTCCGCTGGTGATATCTGTGCTGTTGCCGGTGTTGGCGGCGAAGCTGTACGTGATGCTATTCCTTTCGCTGCTGCTGCTGGTGGTGGTGGTGGTGGTGGTGGTGGACGATTGATGCGCATGCCGTAAGGCAAGACGAAAGGCAATGTGTTATGGGCCTGCCTGTTAGATTTCAACTTACCTTTACAACGACGAGACAGCAGCATTTAAATCAACAAACACACTCTGCAAACCACTGGAGTGCAGCACCTGGTAGACGCTGACTAGCCAGGTACATGTTAAGAGTTTCTTCTGCTTACAATATCTTACGGAGTCCGGTAAGAACGGCTGTTCAAAAGCCTCCGTACGAGCTATAATCAGTCTCATCTTTTCAGTCCCTACGGGAGTGATCGTAGAAGGATGAAGAATATCTCTAGATTTTTCACTTAATATCAGTTCTTCCATGTAAGGAGGCTTTCGTGATATACCTAACCGGTGGCATCTTCAAGTGCTTCCCAACTTACGTTTTTCAACATTTCCATAACGCTCGCCTGCGAGTCTCACAGACCTGTGACCACTTCTGCCGCTCTTCTTTGTATAAGTTCAATGTACTCTGTTAGAATTCTGCTGAAGTGTATCGGGCCAGGACTAAGATGGGACGCACTTGTGATTTGTGAATAGTCTCCTCTGCAGAACATCTGTGTTTTCCGGAGTACCCTGCCAATGAACCGTACATAGTCTGTCACCTGCCTTACGTACAATTGGGCCTTTGTGTCCAATCCATTTCATATACCATACTAGGTATTTGGATGGGCTGACAGATTTTGTAGTTATAGGATCAGCTCAATTACTAGTTGCATATTGTAGCAAATAAATAAATAAATTAGAAGTACACGATCAATGTTGCTTTCTTTCATCTAGGAGGCACAGTAATTATTAACAAACCTTTCTGATGTGAAAATTTATTGTCCGACTGTTCGGAAGAGACCTCCATCCCCTCGTACGCTTACGAATTTATGGGCAGCCCAGTAGGATTCATGGTGTCAATTCTCTCCAGCACTACTTCAGACATTAGTCGAGTCCATGCCATGTCGTGTTGCAGCACTTCTGCGTGCTCATGGGCGCCCTGACGATATTAGGCAGGTGTACCAGTTTCTTTGGCTGTTCAGTGTATAAATGATATGCCTTCTAGTATTACTGGTAACTCTAAACTTTTTTTGCTGGTGACACTAGCTTGGTAGTAACGAACGTTGTGTGCAACGTTCTCACTGTTTCAAATAGCGGAGTTCAAGATATAATTTCATGACTTGCAGTAAATAAACTAACGGTGAACCACAGTAACGCCTAGTTTTTACAGTTTCTAACCAACAATTCAAACCTGTCGTTCGTATTACACAGAATGTGCATATTATTTGTGAGTCTGTACAGTTCAAATTTCTGAAGTAACTGACAGCTCGACGCGAAAAGTAGTCTACTTTGCTTATTTTCATTCGCTTATGACGTATGGCATATTTTTGGTTAACTCTTCTCATTCTCAAGGGGTATTTTAGACTCAGAAACGGGCGGTTCGGGAAATAAGTGGTGTTAGGTTCGCGAACCTCTTGTCGACCCCTGTTCATTAGTATGGGTATTCTGGTACCGGTCTCTCAATATAATTATATATTCTTTACAGTAGTGTCTTGTTAACAATTTTATCTTATTCCCAAGCAGCTCTCACTCAGTGAATTCTAGGCAGAAATTCAATCTGCATTTGGATCGCACCTGCGCGTCTCTTGCATCGCAAGGCGTGCAGTATTCTACTGAATCCGTTTTCAATTAATTGCCACAAGAATCTTTGCAGTGGTTTTCGTGCTTTCGAATCCAAACTGGTTTCCTCATCTGTCACTCCTATTTTGCCAAGGGGTTCCTTGAAAAATTAAGCTAATTCTCGAGTTACATTGTTGACCGCGCTTGTGTAAACTTACAGCTTGTCTTTAGGATTCATAAGCATTTTATTTTACGTATTATTAATTTTCTGTTGTAATTGCATGTACTGATACGTTCTATGACCAGATTTGCTCCTCAGTTCTGTCCTACGTAACTAAGCGCGTAAAATAAAATAGAAGTTTAACGTCCTATTGTGCCGGCCGAAGTGGCCGTGCGGTTAAAGGCGCTGCAGTCTGGAACCGCAAGACCGCTACGGTCGCTGGTTCGAATCCTGCCTCGGGCATGGATGTTTGTGATGTCCTTAGGTTAGTTAGGTTTAACTAGTTCTAAGTTCTAGTGGACTAATGACCCCAGCAGTTGAGTCCCATAGTGCTCAGAGCCATTTGAACGTCCTATTATGGACGACTTTACCACATACGGAACAGGATGGACTGGTTGTGTAAAGAAACTTTTCTCGGACTAATTTATTTTCTCGAGAAACAAATAATACGAGTGGTGAGATCTTGATCATCTTTAGCCTTTCTATTTTTGTATCTACATACTGTGCGAAGCTGGGACCACAGACCACATTTATTTTTCTTCGGGTGAAATTACTCGACGACTACACCATCTCGCTCCAACTTTTTTGTACAGAATTGGACGATATCGGACTCTTGTTTGAGAAGATGGTATTTCCAATGCTCTTCCGGTCACCCAGATGTTGGTTTCTCGTTGCTTCACTAAATCTCTGAAGATAAATGTCAGGGTAATTCCGTTAAAACCATGCCCTGTCCCAGTGAAATGATTTTATTGTTCAAAAAATGGTTCAAATGACTCTGAGCACTATGGGACTTAACATCTATGGTCATCAGTCCCCTAGAACTTAGAACTACTTAAACCTAACTAACCTAAGGACAGCACACAACACCCAGCCATCACGAGGCAGATAAAATCCCTGACCCCGCCGGGAATCGAACCCGGGAACCCGGGCGTGGGAAGCGAGAACGCTACCGCACGACCACGAGATGCGGGCGATTTTATTGTTGAAACGTCAAAACAGTCAAAAGATTTTAATATAATACGTACGAGAAATAGTACGAATCATTTGCGTCGTGGTGGCGGTCGAATATTATAAAAAGGGAGAGACAGTGTGCCAAATGAATGATGTACGCTTTATTAATGAAGTTTTTTTCACCCCGCTTGACGTTTGAACAACAAAATCATTTCACGTTTAACAAACAGGTTTGTTATAACCGTCTTAAGTCTTGCTCTCCTCGTATGAAGTGGCGCATGAAGTTACCACAAACAGCACCGCTGTGAGTGAAAGGCATGGATTCAGTCACCTAAAATAGTCAAAGCATGGGCAACTACTACTGCAATGTCACTATTGCAATACTTTCGAATTAACCCTAAAGATGTCAATGTGGTGATCAGGACCTGTGTTTCTCGACACGTGGTGAATAATGAAGTTCTTCCTACCGTCATGATTCGTACTTGAGCAAAACTCGAAATCTCGCGTCAGAGCGACCACGTTGCCCTTACAATTTCGCTTCATCGACCAAAGACACGGGCGCTACGAATCAATAGTTTCCAGTAACACTTTTCGGCTACCAAGAAACTATTTTTGACAAACTTTATCAGGGACTTAAAAGTCCGTCCTGTAAGAACTGATACACAGACTAGTTCAGCGATTCATGCTTTGGAAAAAGATATTGTCTTTTCTCTATGCTTCGTCAGATTTTGTTTCGCTAATAAGGCACGCTTTCCTCTTGTTGCTCCGTCTTGCACGTATGACCCCCTTGTTGAAGCAGGACTACCTTGCCAGCTTGTAACCTCCGTCGTGTGGCCATGAGATGTTCCCAACGAAACACTGTGGAACGCTGCAGGGCATAGTAACAAGAATACTGAATCAGCGGTGAGCGTTCGAGATCAATAGAAAGACGAAAGATTTTACGGGTCACCCACAGACAAGTGATTTCAGATGTTATACACGAAAGTGTCGTAAGTCTCTGCACTTTTTGGACGCATATTAATAATAAAGCGGATAATATTTGTCTGCGGATGACGCGGTTATCTATGAGGGAATGTTACCTGATGTAAAATCATTGCAATTCCTGTCACATCTTCATGAAATACAAACGTATTAAAAAATGAAAAACCACAAGCAATCAGCTCTCGATGCTGAGAAATGTAGACTAATGTGCTTTAGAAAACAAAACTGTAGTAGCATTTCCGTAAATGATTGGTGAGTCTCAACTGGAATAAGTGAATTCATCTGGGAGTGAAAATGTGTAAGAACACGAAGTGCGTCCAAGCGACGGAACTACGTAAGTGACCGACAGCGTCTGCCACAACTGTGACCAATACAGTTGCAGCAAGTGCAAGTAAAACAGTTCCCAACTCAGAAAACGTCTGTGGGGAAGCAGATGCAGGACTCTTGCATCGCTGTTCATGGCAAGGTCTTCGTGGAGGTGATCTGCCTCTTAGATTTGTTATGAGTGTCAAGTGTGAATGACCTGAATGTGTGTACAGTGTAGCGCTGGGTTTGTGTTATGGATGATGATAAGGGAGAGGGTGAAACCGGAGACAGCACACAGCTACCTCCTCTCTGGAAGTATAAAGGGGGCCGCCGAGGTAAACGTCGTCATTAAGAGCGTCGTCATGCTGTCACTTCATGAGTCAAGGCAGTGAGGCTTGTTGATCAGGAACTTCAGGCTACCAACCCCCTCCTTTCGTCGTAAGGTCAAAGGAAAAACTGCCAGTAGCGCTTGGCACACCCAAACGGTCACCCACCCAAGTACTGCCAACGCCCGACGTTGCGTAACTTCGAAAATCCGACGGGAACCGTGTATCCATCGCGGGCTGTTGGCCCGCTAAATAATTAATACTCTTATTTACTTTCAGTTTTTGAAGCAAAAATAAGGCCGAGTTTTATTATCTAAATATGCTCGTCTTTCAACTGCTTTGTTGCTCTTTGGATTGTGCAATTCTAAAATAGAAAGTGATCAAATGATCCATTAATTTAAAGTCCGTGAGAACTATTCTCGAAGACACTTATTTTAAGTCATTATATGCGATGCGTATTAAGTTTAAACGTACGTGGCCATGACGAAGCTTTACTAAAGAAAGTAATTACAGCAACCAGCCGAGTATACAGGTGCAGATTATCCGTGCATAGTTCGGCGATTTCTGGAAGGATGAAATACACTGTTGTAATTAGAACAAATGTTTTCGTTTACTATACACTATTATGCTCGAGACTCGTGTTTTACCGTGGGAAGACGAGCCCAAATCCCACCTTCCGAGAGCCCTGAAATACTTTTTCGTTGTTCCCATTTCATCTCCACGTAAATTCAGGGATTCTGTCCTATTAACATGCTCGAAACCGATTTCCTGTTCATATGTTTGCCTAGCCATTTCTCGAAGAGCTATAAGTCGATCGTTTCCAGTGAGCAACTCGCAAATAATGATTCGGATTCAAATATGAAGTGCAACGTGTCTTGTACATTCAGCACATAGCAGTTTTCGTTAATGGCTCTGAGCACTATGGGACTTAACATCTATGGTCATCAGTCCCCTCGAACTTAGAACTACTTAAACCTAACTAACCTAAGGACATCACACACATCCATGCCCGAGGCAGGATTCGAACCTGCGACCGTAGCAGTCGCGCGCCTCCGGACTGAGCGCCTAGAACCGCTAGACCACCGCGGCCGGCCTAGTTTTCGGATTATCCGTGCAATATGGGGGTCTGCATTACACCAGATAGTCGGGAGCTTGCTGTATGCAAAAATTTCCTCATTGCCCGTCAAAGCTACACGCAGGTGTTACCTATTTGTTTATCTTTTGCTTTAGCTGTAGCAATAATTTGTCGCTCTCATTCAAGATACCAACGTGGCTCACCCAGGAGTCGCACGTTCTCTCGGTTCCGTCGCTCTTTTAACAAGCGACCCAAGGTTTTAATGGCAGCACTGACTTAAGTGACAGAGTGATACGCGTACAAGGTATAAGGAGAATCGACCACTGCCTGGGGATGCTTAACATGATTCCGGCTAATGTGAGAACACTGGTGCCAGCAACATCAATCCCTTTTCCACAATACTGTTAGGACAAATGTCACAGGGGCGCGTCAGTTGAATGGTCGGTGATAAGCACATTCCAGACTAAACCGAGAGATTCGTGAACAGAACACTACCGACACTATTCCTGAGAGCACCCGCGAAGTACAAAGCACCACGTTCGCTTATGCAAACAGAGTGCTTGTGAGCGGAATGGATTTGTCAGGTAGATGCGTATGCAGAGTAATCTCTTGAAGCCGAGAATACATTCTGACGAGAGCTGAGAGACCCAGAGGCTGCACAGAAATCTCCAGCCCCGAAGTAGGTGCTATGCTGGTTGGATGTTTACGCCCGTACTGCCGTTGAGTATTTATTACGTCTAGGAATCTTGTCCGTAGCCGCAACATAAAACTACGGACGACATTCAATTCGCTATCCACCTCGTGTCAACTATGGCTAGTCTGCAGTCTGACAATGACACGGTGACGCCTATCATCCAGTTGCCACCACTTTGCCATCCTGCTTCTGCACGAAGCCACGTTGCCTCACAAAAACAAAGCGCCCAAACACGGTCGGCTGTCAATGTAACTTCGCACACGTACACACCAACTGCGGGTACTTAAATGATCAGAGTTGCAATTATTTGTGACAAGTAAAATGATCAGAGAACATTACTACTGTTGTTCTTGTTTCGTGTTCTTATCGGGGCTGGTAAGGCTATATGGGCGTGAACAGCGTCAGATGTCGAGTTATCACTGAATGACACGGAGATCGGACGTGACTTCAGCTCACGACTGGTAGTGCTTACTGGAGCTCTGACATACCACTGTACCGTCAGACATCCTGTGTCCTCGAGGGTTAGCTCTCATGCGACAGTATCATGGCGCCATTTTTCAACAGCAAAATGCTCTTCCACTATTGGACGTGTCACTATGAGCGTGATGTTGAGGTACCCATGTGGCCAGCAAGACCCCCAGATCCCTGGCCTGTAGAAAGCGTGTGTTGGACAAGTACGGATGTCACTTACGTTCCAGTGCCATACCCAAGGTATCAAGGACCAGTTGCAAAAGGATATCATAAAACGGCCTTATGACAGCCTTCCCAATGGAATGAAAGCATTCATCTCTACCAGAGTAGGTGAAACGTCGTAGTAATACGTGGCTGACACTGTAAAGCTGACTCAGTTTTGTAATCAATGCAATATGACGTAATCACTCAACCCGTATAGTTTCACTAAGTTTCCTTCCCCCATTCTCTGTGATTCACTTTTGTCAAGAAGTGTATACAATGCGATGAGAAAAGTCATGGGATAGCGATATCATAACATAGATAGCGATATCATAACATAGATAACGGCAATATCACGTACTCAAGGCATAAAAGGCAGTGCATTGGCGGAGTTGTCATTTATACTCAGGTGATTCAAAAAATGGTTCAAATGGCTCTGAGCGCTATGGGACTTAACATCTATGGTTATCAGTCCCCTCGAACTTAGAACTACTTAAACCTAACTAACCTAAGGACATCACACAACACCCAGTCATCACGAGGCAGAGAAAATCCCTGACCCCGCCGGGAATCGAACCCGGGATACTCAGGTGATTCGTGTGAAAAGATTTTCGACGTGATTATGGCCGCACGACGGGAATTAACAGACGTTGAACGCGGAGTGGTATTTTGAGCTAAATGCATGGGACTTACCATTTCGGAAATTGTTAGGGAATTCAATACTCCGAAATCCATAGTGTCGAGCGTGTGTCGAGAATACAAAATTTCTGGCTCTTCCTCTCACCGCCGACAATGCAGTGGGCGACGGCCTTCACTTCACGACTGACTGCAGCGGCATTTCCGTCGAGCTGCCAGTGCTAACAGACAAGCAACACTGCGTGAAAACCACAGAAATCAATATGGGGCACCTCAAAAATATCCGTCAGTACAATGAGGCGAAATTAGGCGTTAATATACTATGGCAGCAGTCGACCGATTCGAGTGTCTTTGCTACCAGCACGAAATCGCCTACAGTTCCTCTCCTCGGCTTGTGATCATTTCGGTTGGACCCTAGACGACTGGCCGGTTAGGCGAGTCCTGATTTCAGTTTGTAACATCTGAAGATAGGGTTCGAGTGTGGTGCAGACCTCGCCACGCCATGCATCCAAGTTGTCAACAAGGCACTGTGCGAACTGGTGGTGGCACAATAATGGTGTCGACTGGGTTTACATGGAATGGACTCGGTCCTCCGGTCCAACTGAACCGATCACTGCCTGGAAATGGTCATATTCGTCTACTTGGAGACTACTGGGAGCCATTCATGGACTTCATGTTCCCACACTACGTCAACGCGCCCCAACTGTTCGCGACTGGTTTGAAGAATATTCTGCACAATTCCGGCGAATGATTTGGCCACCCACCACCCGATATTAATCCCAAGAAACATTTCTGGGAGATAACCAAGAGGTTCTGCACAGGTTATATAGGCAGCATGACTGCAGGGCATTCTGCAGGGGCTTCCAATGACAGAGTCCATGCCACGGTGAGAGTTACTACACTACGCCAGGCGAAAGGATGTCCGACACGATATTAGGAGCTTTCCGGCGCGCGCGCGCCTACACACACACACACACACACACACACACACACACACACACACACACACACAGAGAGAGAGAGAGAGAGAGAGAGAGAGAGAGAGAGAGAGAGAGAGAGAGAGAGAACTTCTCTTAAGTTTTTGAAGGCTGTAAAGCTGTGAGGGTGTGACGTGAGTATTGCCCGAATAGCACAATCAGGAACAGCATTGTCCGGGAAAGCTAAGGTTCAGATTTCGTGCCTTGTCCCAGCAATTTTCGCTTCCCACGAAGTCCCTAAACAACGCACACTCCGCTACACAGTGACAGATTCATTCCAGCTTAGAATTATTTTCGTAGTACGTGTTTTAGATACTGTTTAATGCCGAATGTCGTTTTGCTCTTCGTTTGCCTTGTTTTGCGACTGATTTCGATGTACTGTTCAAGAAATATGCTCTCATTTCTTTATTCTTAACTTTTAGGCACCATGGCAACTCGTAAGAGGAAGCCGCAAAATGATGATGCGCACTTTTACTATTAGACAGATGTACCTCATATCTTGTAACAATGTTAGCTTAAAACCAAATCTACTTAACCCAAATAGTGCGTCGATCGCAAAACGAACAAACGATATTTTGTCCTACTCGCAGTGCTAATTGAATTCCGTCACAGGTAATAAGCGGTTTGCGTCATATGTGCGTGATGCTTTCATTCCTGGCGACAGTTCTGTGCGCACGCAACCCTAAACGGCAAACCGCTTCTGAAAGCGCGTCGCATGCCTTTACAGCAGCAGGCACGTATTTACGGAGAATTAACTTTCGCTATGGATGCATGATTAAGCTGTGACTGTAGTTTCCTACATCGACACTTTCCAGCACGGTTTCATCGTGAATACAGGCGCGGCTTCCAACGCCTTCTGCAAACATACTACAAAAGTTTTCTCGGATGTTCTCTAAAGCTTGAATGCTAACATCTCTCAAACTCTCTGAATTCTGTCATATGCCAAGCAATGGAGACAACTTCAAATCAATGACACACTGTCGGAGTCCCAGTGCCTATTCGCAAATAACTTTCTACTCTTTTACTTTGCTGCAAACATTTCCTTTCGTTAACCAATTAACTTCTGCGGTTATACTGGTTGGAGGGACAAGATCTTTTAGTTACATTTTATGTATGTACTTACAAACAAACACGTCTAAACAGAAACCTGCAATGACCTGCTTGTCTGGAGTGTCACACTGTAAAAATTTCCTCTCAGTTTTGAGCTAATACACTTCCATGAGATGAATAAGGTTCTTTGCTTTATGAGTTTAGTTGGGTAACTTCTATTTAAGTGCATAAAGCTTAATGAGTGAGGAGTCATCATTCGTTCGTTCGCTCGCGCGCGCGCGCCACACACACACACACACACACACACACACACACACACACACACACACACACACACACACACTTATTTCAATTGCCTCATACTATAATCTGAGCCGGCCGAAGTGGCCGCGCGGTTCTGGCGCTGCAGTCTGGAACCGCGAGACCGCTACGGTCGCAGGTTCGAATCCTGCCTCGGGCATGCATGAGTGTGATGTCCTTAGGTTAGTTAGGTTTAACTAGTTCTAAGTTCTAGGGGACTAATGACCTCAGCAGTTGAGTCCCATAGTGCTCAGAGCCATTTGAACCAAGCCATTTATAATCTGAGACTTTTCGAACCGTTCCACGTGTCCACCTGTATACTCTAAGCCTGCCTTAAACTGCAGATGGACAGGTAAAGTGTCTTAATTTCGGCAAGGCGTTCGATACCTTACTGGAATTTTTCTGACAGCGAAGATACGACTATAACAAATACTTTCTGAAATGTGACGAGCTAAAAATACTTCTGACTGACTGAACTATGACATACGGGGGCGGCGGATGTTCAACAGAAACGAAAGTAATATCGGGTGTAGTCCAAGGAAGTGTAGTACGCCCACATTTCTTATGTGCGAGGTGTGATTAAAAAGTAACGCGAAGTTAATTTCGCGGGCTTTATACATCCAATTTTCAGTTTTTATCTTGTCGGTATACATGTTCCTGGCGTATGCTTGCCTTTTCAGCAGTTGTTGACAGTCGGAAAAGTTATGTGTGCTTTTGAGAGCTCGGAGAACTGTTACTTTCAAAGAAGGCAGATCAAAGAATTTGCATTAGATTTTGTTTGAAAATGGAATAAAACGCAGCTCCGCATTCAAAATGTTTACAATGGTTTTTGGTGAATCTACTACGCGTAAGATAGGAGTTTACGATTGGTATAAATGTTTAAAAGAGGGCCAAGAAGACGTTGAAGACGAATGCTGCCCTGATCGCCCTAGCACAATTACTGACGACACTGTGGAACAACTAATGAAAATGGTTCTGGAAAATCGTCGAATCTCCATCAGAGAGATTGCTGCTGATGTCTGTGTATCCGCTGGCTCATGCCAAGCAATTTTTACGGAATGAAACGTGTAGCAGCAATGTTCCAAAAATTACGCTGCGTAGACGTCGCTCAGGAATTGCTGAATGAGTTCGACAGCGATCCAGAACTTCTAAAGAAGGTTACAACAGGTGCCGAAACATGCGTGTATCTGTACGACGTTGAAATCAAAGTCCAGCCGTCCCAATGGAAACTGTCTCAAGAGGCAACACCGAAAAAAATTCGACAAGTTCGACTACATGTGAAGGTTTACCTCATTGTTTTCTTCGATTACAATCGGATACTGCGCCATAAGTTCCTGCCTTATGATCGTACGGTCAGTAAGGAATACTAACTCTAAGTTATGTGTCGTTGATGTGAAGCATGAAGCAGTCCAAAGAAAACGAGCAAGATTGTGGCAAAACTACTCGTGGAAACTGGGTCACGATAATTCTTTCGTTCACACGTCCATGCTTAATCGCGATTTTTTCGAGGGGAAAAAAAAGTTGTGCCTTAGCCATTGCATTCGCCGGCCATGGCCCCCTGCAATTGCTTTCTATTACTGCGTCTCAAGAGAACCACGAAAGAACGTAGTTTTGCCACCATTGATGAGATGGTAACTGTATCGCTGAAGGAGCTGAACACCCTAACGAAAAGTGAGTTCCAGACGTGCTTCCAAGACTGGAAAAAGCGCTGACAAGTGTACTGTATCTGAGGGGGGGGGGGGGGGGGGGGGGGGAGAGAGATTACTTTGAAGGGGACAAAATTGGTACTCATAAATAAAGGTTTTTAAGAAAAACTAAAATTTCCGTTCCTTTTTGCTCACACCTAGTATAATTCATCAAATAATTTCAAGTAGCACACTCCGGTTTCTTGTTGACGAACCTGTTGTGTACAGAAAAATATCGTCGCTGACTGGTTGTACGAGCAAACGAAAAGACAGCTATCATTAAATGTGGATTAATGCAAAATAATGCCTCTAATAATAAGAAGAAGGAGCAGAAACTAGCGAAATACACAAAGCAATCACTTATATAAATACATCGGCTACACCATTGCAATTTCATAACCACTTCTACAACCCTTTAGATCACATAACATCAACAGATACGAAGAAAGTAAATTGGAAAAAGAAAACACTATAAGGCAAGCCCCCGTATCATCTAACACAGCCACACATCGATAAAGATGCATCAAACACATGGCTAAGAAAAGGCAATATATACAGTGAGACGGATGGATTCATGATTGCAATACAGGATCAAACAATAAACACCAGATATTACAGCAAGCATTTTATTGAAGATCCCAATACCACAACAGATAAATGCAGACTTTGCAAACAACAAATAGAAACACTAGATCACATCACAAGCGGATGTACAATACTAGCAAATACAGAATACACCAGAAGACACGACAATGTAGCAAAAATAATACATCAACAACTTGCCATACAACATAAACTAATAAAACAACACGTCCCCGCATACAAGTATGCACCACAAAATGTACTGGAGAACGATGAATACCAATTATACTGGAACAGAACCATTATAAGAGATAAAACAACACCACATAACAAACCTGACGTCATACTCACCAATAAAAAGAAGAAATTAACACAACTAATCGAAATATCCATACCCAATACAACAAATATACAGAAGAAAACAGGAGAAAAAACTGAAAAATACATCCAACTGGCTGAGGAAGTCAAGGACATGTGGCATCAGCATAAAGTTGACATTATACCAATTGTACTATCAACTACAGGAGCCATACCACACAATATCCAACAGTACATCAACGCAATACAGCTACATCCAAACGTATATATACAACTACAGATATCTGCAATTATTGATACATGTTCAATTACCCGAAAGTTCCTAAATGCAATATAACATATACCGTACAGTTAAAAGGAAGTCACACTCGATCAAGGTTCGCGTCACTTTCCATTTTTAACCAGACATAACGTCTGAGAAAGGAAAGAAATAATAATAATAATAATGATGAAAAATATAGTACCTGGTTATATGGTTACTGATGAACTTCTAGAGCCCATCACATCGCTTAAATAGCCGATGGTAATAGCACGAAATGACCTGCCAATGAACATGTATAATCCGTAGTAGCGAAAGCGAGTGGAAGACTTGGTTCTGTCAATTGTGGGAATATGGCGTGCACCTATTAGTAACACGGCATTCTTGATAAGGGGCCTAATCGAGTGAGACGGACGAAAATATCTAAGAAACAACAGCGAGCTTGTTACGATCGTAGGTAGCCGTTGCAGCGCATATTGAAGTGCAACACATACACAGGAAGAAAGGCGACTGTTCTGATGCAACCCTCTTGGCTATATCTAGGGACGCGGTATCCAAGGTAGACTGCAACAGTCCAAAGGATATTTCAAGTAATGATCGTGATAAAAGTGTGAATATGGTGCATATGGGTGCACACAGAGAGCCATTTTTCTCTTATTTCGTACAAGAACTTGATACAGCGTTGTGACTATACTGGTACAATGAAACCTCCGTCGAGCAACGTTTATGGGACTTAAAATACAGAGTTAATACACAGTTTAAACAATGGGTGGCTTTGGGGATTTAATTGTTTCGTTCACTACAAAGCCGTTTTCCCCTGGCGTGCGCACCACACAGGAGGTGACGGAGAGCGAAGCAGTGTGCTGCTTTCGCCAGCTGACCGGAGTGCCGAAGTCTGTCGACCGAGACGTATAAGAAGAAAGAAACAGAGCAAAACTGTAGTTTTCACGAGTTGGCCATACTGGAGAAAGCCCACTAGTTCTTGTATGGAGAAGGTGCGACGAGTTTCTTGTAAGTTCGCAGCACCAGTGCCTGTTACAATGCATTCGTAAGTGGCACAAACGAACTGTGTGACCAAAAATGTAAGGAGCGAAAGGAAGACCTGCACATAAATTAATCAATTGTCTTTTACTTCAGGACAGTGCCAAAAAATAATGAGGTATTGCACAATGATTGAACATATGCTAGCATCCATTAGTGTTTATTCACAGTTTAAAGAATGACTCACAAGGAGATTCCACAGATCAAAACTATTCACAGCAATGCTACAGAAATTTGCAAGTCCTTATTATACTCTGAGAATCAAGAAGGAACACTGCTACCTGTAGCGTTTACGTTTCCCGATGGTATTGCACAGTTTGACTCAAGTGTAATGATCGTCACAACGTATCGGACAGGATAAAAATAAGCCCGAAGAACTAGACAAATACTAAAATAATGGACAATGAACAAACAGAGAAAAAATTTGTTTAAGTTAATTAACTCGCGGAATCTACTAATGAGTTTTTCGGTGTAAGACTGCGACTTAATAGGCACTAAGAGAAACCAAACAAGAACTGGGTTTGACGCCCCGTTGGCGACGAGGTCACTGAGGATAGAAAATAAGTAACTGTAAGAGTAAAACCATCCTGAAGTGCTTTTGTTGAATTACATAGTTTTAGAGATATCTGAAAACGAAACTTGCTATTAGCATATGTCACTAGTTTTTACTTTCGATCATGAGACACAAACTTAAAAAAAAGAAGAAGAAGAAACATTCAAAATCTGAGGACTAGCTCAGGCATTACAAGAAGAGACAGGTAAAAGGCATGGATCAGGGAACGCACCCTAGGGGAAACCATGTGGGAGGTCGGTCTACATGTAACAAGGGCGAGAGATTGCAGATGGCCCAAAAAAGTTCTTTGTTGGCTTCCAATAGACAACAAAAGACGGTGATGACGTAAAGGTAATCCGGTACGTGCCATCATTAGGAAACATGTGGGAGTAGTAGAGTTTTCGTTTCAAGAATAATCCGAGTTTAGTCGTTACCTAAGTCTACAGGGTACTTTTTGTAACTATTTAGTTGTCCATTCCTGTTCCTGAACCGTAGCACCAGCCACAGTCACAATGGATACCTAGACTTAAAATTATCGTCTTTCCCTGTACTGTGCGGTTCTCGTTTGGAGTCTGCATTGTCAGCAGATAAGACGGTCTCTCCGACAACGTAGGGAAATTTTAAAATATCCTCGTTATGCCTTCTCGTTGGATGAACGAGTTTTTCGTGATTAATGAACTTCAACGCAACAACTACAATGAGGGTACACTTACAATATTTATACCAAACTTTCGGTGACAAAAAAGTGGAACGACAGAATACTTAAAAACACCACTAACTGACGACGAGAAGCAAATGGCTGCGTTGTATGGAAATAACCTTCGACGAGGAATGGTGTTGAAGTTAAAATCATCTGGGTAATTAGGCCGCGTCATATTTCAACTAACATGATCGACGTTTCGACCCCTCTGCTGGGATCTTCCTCAGGATCTTATGATGTCCACTACTGCCGGAACACAGTGTTCCAGCAGTAGTGAACACCATGCCTGGACACTTCCCTTGTTGAGAGCCCTTCTCGGCACAAAGTAACAATGCGGACGTGACTGAACCGCGGTATTGACCGTCTAGGCAAGGTTGACCTACAGACAACACGAGCCGTGTACCTCCTTCCTGGTGGAATGAACTGATCGGCTGTCGGAGCCCCCTCCGTTTAATGGGCGCTGCTCATGCATGCTTGTTTACATCTTTGAGAGGCTTTAATGACTTCTCTGAACAGTCAAAGTGACTGTGTCTATGATACAATGTCCACAGTCAACGTCTATCTTCAGTTCTGGAAACTGGGGTGATGCAAAACCTTTTTTGATGTGTGTATTATTCACAAGTAGCATGAATTTTGTGTGTACCATCTTTACACTTTCAGAACAGGACCGCGACGAGTACAAGCAATTTTTTGAATTTTTATTTGCTTTTCCAAAAGTATATACAGAAATTCTGAAGTTTGCTGCACCTGAACAGATGATGAAAAGTTTCGATTAATGTGACTGATTGTTACTTTCTGTGATTAAAGAATAGACTGTCGGGTCTCGACTTGGATAGGATGTTTTAAAGCTTATCTGTAGCTTTAGACAAATGAATACAAAGACGACGCTGTTGCTAAGCTGACAACTGGAAGATTCTCTCTGCCTGCCTGCCTGCGCGCACGTCGGTCGCTGCACGTCGTCACGGACGGTCTGGTGTCGACGAATGTGAATACTGCATCGTTTTTGGTAACAAAGACGAGTTTAACGGCCCGCCGAGGTCGAAGTTACAGGAAACAGAACAGGTTCGAGATAAATAATAAGAGTGCAGCAGGACGTCGACTGGAACCTAACCTCGTTGAAGGGATCATCCAAGCATTCACTATGAAATTATTTGGGGGTGGGGTGGGGTGGGGGCGGAGGGTATCGCATATAAACATGTGCTCTTCCGTAAGAAAGTTCTTCCGATGACTGAAGGTGAAATGACAGAAACAAGGAAGGCAAATAAAAAAGAACACGAACTGCAATAGCTGTATGGGTAAATGTTTCTCGGCGCTTAACATGACGGTGTTTACCATCGTCAAATCAAGTATGTGAAAAATTGTTGATCTACGAGGACCGTTCGATAAGTAATGAAACACATTTTCCCTCGGCCAATTTCGGTTGAAAAATGCGCAATTTATTGTGAGATCGCGGAATACACACGCTTAACCTTCTATATGGCTCTGAGCACTATGGGACTTAACATCAGAGGTAATCAGTCCCGTAGAACGTAGAACTACTTAAACCTAACTAACCTAAGGACATCACACACATTCATACCCGAGGCAGGATTCGAACCTGCGACCGTAGCAGTCGCGCGGTTCCGGACTGAAACGCCTAGAACCGCTCGGCCAAAGAGGCCGGGGCTTATCATCGTTTCGATTTCCTCTGTCTACAATTATTTATCGTTTGTAACATCTGTCATTTCTGGAACGTTATGGGCCAAACTTATTTAAGGAATATGGAAATTCGGCAGAGGTGACATTTTAAAATCTGAAACCAACTATATTACTGACGAATACATTGTTTTCTGGTTTGCTGGACTGACTGGTGATAGCCCCGATGATATTTCTCTCCTCACTGGGCGTATTGGAGGGGGGGGGGGGGGGGAGGAGGATGTGACACCCAATTTATACTACAAACAGCTAATCAGCTAGTATGTTCCGAAAGAAGATAAAATAACTTCATACATGTATGCACACACACACACACACACACAAATACACTCCTGGAAATGGAAAAAAGAACACATTGACACCGGTGTGTCAGACCCACCATACTTGCTCCGGACACTGCGAGAGGGCTGTACAAGCAATGATCACACGCACGGCACAGCGGACACACCAGGAACCGCGGTGTTGGCCGTCGAATGGCGCTAGCTGCGCAGCATTTGTGCACCGCCGCCGTCAGTGTCAGCCAGTTTGCCGTGGCATACGGAGCTCCATCGCAGTCTTTAACACTGGTAGCATGCCGCGACAGCGTGGACGTGAACCGTATGTGCAGTTGACGGACTTTGAGCGAGGGCGTATAGTGGGCATGCGGGAGGCCGGGTGGACGTACCGCCGAATTGCTCAACACGTGGGGCGTGAGGTCTCCACAGTACATCGATGTTGTCGCCAGTGGTCGGCGGAAGGTGCACGTGCCCGTCGACCTGGGACCGGACCGCAGCGACGCACGGATGCACGCCAAGACCGTAGGATCCTACGCAGTGCCGTAGGGGACCGCACCGCCACTTCCCAGCAAATTAGGGACACTGTTGCTCCTGGGGTATCGGCGAGGACCATTCGCAACCGTCTCCATGAAGCTGGGCTACGGTCCCGCACACCGTTAGGCCGTCTTCCGCTCACGCCCCAACATCGTGCAGCCCGCCTCCAGTGGTGTCGCGACAGGCGTGAATGGAGGGACGAATGGAGACGTGTCGTCTTCAGCGATGAGAGTCGCTTCTGCCTTGGTGCCAATGATGGTCGTATGCGTGTTTGGCGCCGTGCAGGTGAGCGCCACAATCAGGACTGCATACGACCGAGGCACACAGGGCCAACACCCGGCATCATGGTGTGGGGAGCGATCTCCTACACTGGCCGTACACCACTGGTGATCGTCGAGGGGCACTGAATAGTGCACGGTACATCCAAACCGTCATCGAACCCATCGTTCTACCATTCCTAGACCGGCAAGGGAACTTGCTGTTCCAACAGGACAATGCACGTCCGCATGTATCCCGTGCCACCCAACGTGCTCTAGAAGGTGTAAGTCAACTACCCTGGCCAGCAAGATCTCCGGATCTGTCCCCCATTGAGCATGTTTGGGACTGGATGAAGCGTCGTCTCACGCGGTCTGCACGTCCAGCACGAACGCTGGTCCAACTGAGGCGCCAGGTGGAAATGGCATGGCAAGCCGTTCCACAGGACTACATCCGGCATCTCTACGATCGTCTCCATGGGAGAATAGCAGCCTGCATTGCTGCGAAAGGTGGATATACAATGTACTAGTGCCGACATCGTGCATGCTCTGTTGCCTGTGTCTATGTGCCTGTGGTTCTGTCAGTGTGATCATGTGATGTATCTGACCCCAGGAATGTGTCAAAGTTTCCCCTTCCTGGGACAATGAATTCACGGTGTTTTTATTTCAATTTCCAGGAGTGTATATTACTCCGTCGGCATTGTGTCTAACCGGCAAAACTCGGGAGGAAATGGCAGTCGATCAAAAGATGAACAGCAGGTATGTATCACAAACGCATCTTAGAAACTGTTTTATCTTGTCTGCGATATTACAGAACTACCTTCCTACAAATTCTGGCAGGCATCTTGCCTCCGTGCCAAATGTCAATGTTTTCATTACATATGTCATTCGGAACCGGAGTTATGTTGTTATCTAGACCCAGAGATGACCTCTTATCTGCGAACACTGTTTCTATCAGAACTAAATCCTATTCAGTTTCCGCAAAAGGCCATAATGCCGGTGAGCAAGTAGACTTGAGGTACACGCACGAACTACCTCTGTAAAACGCACAGCTGCCAGGAACAAATAGCGGTTCACTAATGCAGACCTGTAGTCTACGTGAGCACCGGTGACTAATGGTAGTTTCGATGCCTCCATCAATCTTCGTCATCTAACTGAACACGCATGGAGTGACAACGTGTCAGTAGCGCCTGTAGTGACCGGGTGTTCCAGGGAAGTGGGCTCGCGTTCCTCTCTCTAGACAGGGGCCCGCTGGACAGGTTCCGGTTACCCGAGGAAACAAAAGAGCAGGAGAGCGCGGTGCAGTGTTTCTTGTGGAGACACCGAAGCGGGCATCAGAGCGCGACGACGAGAAAGTGCAGCTCAGCGGGAAACGGCACGAGGGGGGAGGGGCACACTATTCCTGCATTGCAACTCGTCCACAGGTATATCGATCCAGTTACCTATACTGTCAACAGCACGAAAACGCACCTACGAGAACTCTGGTGGCAGAGAGAGACCATCTTCACGTGTTGTCGTTGTGGTTTTCAGTCCAAATGCTGCTGCTGATGACGACGACGACGACGACGATTTGTGGGGCGCTCAACATCGTTATCATGAGCGCCCGTACAAGTCCAAATCTTTCCATTTCCAGTCTCGCACTTACCGAATGACGATGAGGACAAGACAAACACCCAGTCCCCCGGGGGAGAAAAACTTGCGACCCGGTCGGGAATCGAACCCGGGACTCCATGATCCAGAGGCAGCAAGCTGTTGTACCCAAAATCCATCTGA
Organism: Schistocerca americana; assembly: GCF_021461395.2. Lineage (NCBI taxonomy): Eukaryota > Metazoa > Arthropoda > Insecta > Orthoptera > Acrididae > Schistocerca > Schistocerca americana. Next base: position 773,438,790 of record NC_060120.1, read on the forward strand.
ATCTGCTTACTTTAGCCAAGTCTTGATCTCCCTCTACCATTTTCTCCCCTCCCCATTTTCCCCTCTAATTCGATTCCGCCTTTCTTCGTATGCTACTCAATCTACCCATCTGATCAGTATCCATCCATCTGTAGCATCACATTTCAAATCTACTACTGTTATCTGAACTGTTTATTTGATTGTCCGTATATCAATTCCGTACAAGCTACACTTCAAATAATATCTTCGGACAATAATTCTTAACATTTAAATTTCTATTCGATGTCAAAGTTGTGTAGTGAGGCCACGCTCCTTAAAGTGAAGCAGCAACAGAACTGGTGGTACGGGTGGCAACTGTGGAATACTTCAAACATTATGTCACTCGTAAGACCTCACAAATTAAGTTTATGTAAAGCATCGACCACGAGCAACCAAATAAGGTATGATGGATATCTGTTAACTTGTCACCGACAGAACGTCCTCCAAAACTATTTCTGAGTATGTATCTACCCTGTAATCAGTACTACGAGGCGCAAACGCCTAATTTGAGGCTTTTAAGTATTTCTTCCGGTTCGTCTTCGCGTTTTCCGAGAACCTGGGCCGGCTACCAAATTCCATTCAGATTGAGCTGTGCCCCCAGCAGGCATTTGGAGATATGAAAACATTCGCATGTTAATCGTGCAAAAGTGTGCCGAAGCCTATTTTGCACTATCCCTCACTAACTTTTGTTGGTTTTATTCTATCATTGCAAGGAGGAAGGAAGATTAGGTTTTAACATACTGTCGACCAGGAGCTCCTTTAGAGACAGAACACGATATGTCTCGGGGAGGAAACCGGCCATGATCTTTCAAAGGAACCACCACGGCAATTGCCTCAAGTGATTTAAGGAAAGACAGGAGAACCAAAATCTCGATGCCCGAACTGGGGTTTGAAACAACATTCTCCCCATTAAGAACTGTGTGGCTCACCAATGCGACATTTCACTCAGTTTTTGGCAGCCACGGGTTATTAGTACGTTCGGAGCAGCGGTAACTGTTTTGTGTGTGAAAAATGGCCATCTCCAAAAACAAAAACAAATCTAAAGTTTACTTTTTCAAACCTAACAATTTTTTATATATAAATATTACGATATACCGAAAATATCGCTAATTTACTTTTAACATACGTTGAACGAAGACATTCGCTTTACCAAAAATCGATGCTTCAAAAAATTGTGTGATATCTATGTCAAAGGGTCCGAAGAACAGGGGTAGGGACGGAGGGGACGATCGCTCTCTGAGACATGGGATTGTCATACCGTGACATTTCGGCTCTTGAAGGGCAGGTTGCTACAGCAGCAGTGCGTGCATGGAACTACCAGTGGAGACGAAAGGCTTGTAAGCAGATACGAGCCGGTACTGGACTACCCAATCTTACTACCGACGCTCTGTCAGCATTGCCATAACGGGCCTCATAGCATCGTCCAGAAGTGTTGGCTCGACGCAGGAGCGTGGCAAAATAGACGTGGGCCTGTCTGGATCGACAGTTCGATGCCGTCTACTATGGGCTGTGACTGGCGGTGTACACACCTTACGTAGGTTTTAACTTCCCTCAAAAGCAAACATGCCTGCGATCGTAACGGTTGCACGACCGCAGTTGCTTCCGTGCTCGGAAAATGTAATTTCCTCGGTCCAATACCGATTCAATGGCTGCACACTTGTTACTCACTACCGCTTTGACTGGAATCTAGCATTCTGTACTGTCGACCGACAGAGGATGAATGTACAGTGTAATTAACTTTTAGGGCCACTGATTCCAACATGCAATCCGAACTCCTATGTACTGAAGGTATTCTGAACAGCAAGTGCAACATCAGGGACATTTTATAACCCCCCCCCCCCCAAAAAGATACTGCCCATTTTCAAGCAACTCCGCATGCTACATTTGAGCAAGACAAATGGCCGACTACAAGCGTCAGAGAATGTGGAAGCCGATCACGCAGAATTACACTTTACATGGCATACACGTTCGCTTGACATGTCGTCCACTGCGAATCACTGGGAAATGGTTGTGCTCCAACTTCATCACTACGGTCTTCCAGCAATCACTGATGTTTCGTGGACTACCATACAAATTGAGTGGAGGGAGGTTTCACAGGAACATTTTCAGGTTCGATTCCATTTCACGAAATTGTGACATTTATTTAATTATCAGAGAAAATTGAATTCTCATGCTGGGAGACCATGCATAGCCTTGTAATGCTAATACTCTTATTTTCGTGCACCTAATCTATATCATAAAATAGTTTGGGTCACCTACAGCCTTAGTGTTGGAACTGTGATAAATGACAGTATACATCGTACGTAAGCCACTGTACATGACAGACGTTTGATTCAAATAAAATGAAAATGTTGTCAACAATGTCTGTATGGTTCACGAACAATTACAAGTCCAGTATGCATCGAACTTCGGAAGAATGAAAGATTTTATGGATGCTACAGGTCGCCCTACACCAGTAAGTGGATCTCCATACTCTCATTTGGTGCAATGCTTGTAGCACCATTCTCAATGACATACGATTGTGATGCAAAGAGCTCGCATGGCATATATTACTTGTCCTAAACATAAGTATTTCTCAAACCACAATACAATACACGAAGGAGATTCATTCACACACTTATTATTTGCCTATATCCTACATTTATGTTCCATTCGCTTACTTACGAGTAAGATTATTGCTCATCAGCCTCAATATGTCTTCGTATTTTGGCCTCATATTCCTTAAACGCCATCTGCGTTCACGAGAGAGAGAGAGAGAGAGAGAGAGAGAGAGAGAGAGAGAGAGAGAGAGAGAGAAGAATCACATTCGTCCTAATACAGTGTTTATTTACTTCCCAGCCTTGATGACAGGTCGGATTCGCTGAGGTATGGCTGGGTCGTGCAAGCGTGTACGAGGTACCCAGTGTCTGATCACTGCTCCAACTCCCCCACAGGCGTAGGAGACTGCTTGGATGCCGTCTCCAGCGTTCTTCGGCGCCGTCCCAGACACTCAAGTGCGCTTCACATTTGAAGACTTTACAGGACACATACGTTTGATTACTTCTGAACGCTTTAGTCAGACGGATGGAAGGCCTGTTGACTTTAAAAGCGTTCTTACTATTAGGGCCCTCTTTATGACCATTAAGATCCAGCAGCTTAATACAGCCATTGCGGTCTACGCTGTCACCCAGAGAACCCATTTCCGCGTAATTAAACGTCACGCAGTTTTCTCGATTTGGCCCCACTCCGCTCGTTGTCCGCATCTCTGACGGCTTCATTAGATCTACAACAAACACGACGCTGTACTTCAGCTCGACACAACGTTCATCTAAGGTGGTCTGTCCTTTCAGACTTTCACTCTCAATTACTCTTATCTCAATTTAATAGAGCCAAGTGAAGCCACTACCCAGAACAAATGCCACCGGTCACAGTAGGCCTTGCTCGTATATCGCGCAGCATCTCCGACGGTGCTTTGTACGCTGGGATGCGCGCTACAGCCAGTGAAACCGTAGGGAAGTACGCAGCGGTACACCTCAGACATCCATCACACGATGGCCTTTGTTACGCTCTAAGGTGACAGCCCGTATTCGCCATCACATCGCCCTTGCACGCTACACAAGAATTAGCACAGCGCTGTATCATCTCCGTGATCATACTGAACACTTCTCCATCAACTGCCCTCCCCTCATCCCCTTTACCACGTTCTACACCAGTTGTAAACAGCTGTAGTTATTAGTTTCAACGAATCCTGAAGATATTTCTGCAATAAATTCACGGAGAAATCAATGAAACAGTTTTACGACAGATATGGCCAATTGCATTTTTCAATTTACTCACCAGTATTTCGCAGAAGGACTATCATTTTTCTTATAATTCCGATTTTCGTTTACTGAGCATACACACAACATTTTCATGCGACTCAAACTGGTATATTTTTGTACTGTTTGTAATACATGGTTCTTTGAAATTGGTTATCTACTTATGACCCCTTTTTTTTGCTGCTACATCACTGCTCAGCAGTGTGCAAAATAGTGTCCCTTCTCATGGAAGTTCTAATGATTCAATTGGTCTAGTTGTAGAGAGGTTAAGTCGCGCGCCTATCGAACTTGGCAATCTAATAAAGAAAGATGTTAGGCTTTACAGTTGGGCTCAGAGCGAAGCTTGACAGTGCTTCAGATATTGGACTCTCATCCGCGAGGGCTATAGTTAAAAATCCTCTTTCGATGAATTGGATTTAAGTTACCTGCGGTTACTCTAAATCGCGTAAGACAATAGTAGGAATAAATCATTTGGAAAGGACACTGTCGATTTCGTTCCCCGTCCTTGCCTAATCCAAACTTAATCTTTGTCTCTACTGGCCTTCCTAACTTCCTACCAATATTTGGCTGTTCTGTAAAAAAAAAACGGGCTAAACGAAAAAAAGAGCACTGGAATGACCGCGACCCACATAAGCTTAATAGTAGCATATTCTGCAATTACACACTAGACGACGAAAACCTCCGCCCCCAAGGTTCTAAGAAACTCACTTTCAGTGCACACTCCAGTCTGCTTTTGTGACATTAAAGAGGTGTTTATGCTTACGAGAAGTCGTTAGTTAATGGACATACAAAGGATCAAAATATGCCAGATAATTACTTTTAACGAGGGTGGGGGGGAGTGGGGAGAGAGAGAGAGAGAGAGAGAGAGAGAGAGAGAGAGAGAGAGAGAGAGAGAGAGACAGAGGGGGGGGGGGGAGGGGGGGAGTTAGGAGTAGAACTGAACTTGTGTAAACCAGATCCTGACGGTTAGGACCACATGTAGTTACCTTTAACGACGCTGACATGCCCACATCCGTAGAAGACGGAAGTATATAGATCACGAATCTATTACATTTATCAGCGTAAACATGCCTAAACTTTTAAAATGGCTCATTTTTTAAGGCACATATAACCACGGAAGTCTGTAGAAGTAGTGAGTGGGAATAATCCGCATTAACAGATGCAAAATTAAGGCGTTTGCGTGCGGTAACGACGCCTTTGAAGTCTTTCCCGCCTAGTGTTGCCGCAATCGGTCGATACCACGAACGTCCACCGGAACCAAGAACTTCTCCTTGACCCATGTTTGTGATAGCTCTTCCTACTGGCTTAATACCGGGTCGATCACGTCTCTAAATACTGTTTGAGAATAACTTAAATCCAATTCCGGGACCTGGCGTTAGCTACATTTTGTTGAGACGATAATTTTTCTACTAATGTGTATGGTAACTTAATCGCACTGTATCTCAGCACGTTGACAGGTGAGTGCTTCAATTTCGGTTTCGTTGCTAAGGAGCTCTACGAATATATTAATGTAGTTAGAAATCGACGGGCAACGCTCGATAACAACAGGGCACCGTCTGATGGCGATTGTACAGCGAATTCTCCCATTGCCTTCCCAAAAATGGTATGCTTTAAACCTTACTTTAAGCTATTGCAAATACATGAAAATGGCACGCTTCAATGACGTTGATTCACGTCAAAGTGTAAGTGTCTAACGTGTTCGGTGGACACGACGTCAACTTCAAGGAAAATGAGGGCACAACCCATAGCATCCTTCCTAGGAATTCAAGGCGCTGTTCAAATATCCCTTCGGTTTGATGACTGCTTCATATCTCATCCTGAGAACGTGGCGACAGTAGCAACATATTAAGCAAGAAGCAAGTTCCGAAACAAGTCAACTTTTCGGCAATAATGAAATGCGATCGAATAATGTTCAGTAACTTGTGTGTGCTGCTTAATCAAACGCGCAATGAATATAAAAACTCTCTGCATACCTCAATATTTTCACTATGTAACTTCTTGTCTGAAGCCCTCAATAATGAAAATTCCACTCTTTGAACTTCATGCTCTAGTCTTTAACTTTTATATTGTTCTACATATAACCTTTGCTCTTTTACGTGGTCTGAAAGCAATTTTATTGTTATATTACGTAGACTTTCTCGATCGTCAAAACCTTTACATTATCGATAAACGCTATGTAACGATAGATATTGAACACACTGTTTCTCGATAGTCTATGCATGACCACCTCTAACGAAAAACGTGACAAGTCTCCGACAGAAAGCATTAAGTATATCACTTGCAAATAATGATGTCTAAGTATTACAGTAGATGGTTCAAATGACTCTGAGCACTATGGGACTTAACATCTGAGGTCATAAGTCCCCTAGAACTTAGAACTACTTAACCCTACCTAAGCTAAGGACATCACACACATCCACGCCCGAGGCAGGATTCGAACCTGCGACCGGAGCGGTCCGCGGTTCCAGGCTGAAGCGCCTAGAACCGCTCGGCCACACCGGCCGGCTATATTATAGCAGAGTTTCAACTGACTAAACCCAGCTTAATTACTGCAATTCTCATTGCCTTATGTACAGTATGTAAATTATTGTTTCTTTCTAGACTTTCAATATTTTTTACGCAGACAGGAGGGAGGCCTTTCGTCTATTGACGGACTTACCTTCAGTTTTAAGCGAAGACGAAGCAATAAAGTAAACTGTTGACATTTTATATGGCGTCAGGACCCCTACCCAACTTAACTGGACGATGCTTTAAATGTGTTTTTGGGTGGCTGGCTCATCCTATTATTTCCACTATCAATCAGCCCTCTTAATACTATCCACTGTTTCCTTAATACTGTTAACGTATAACAACTGTAAGAATAGTTGTACTGGAGACTGTCCGTGAAATTGAAGTTATAGTGTTTTCCATTTTAGTAAGTGCGACTGCTCATACACCAGTTTCACAATCTCGAGATAGGGCGCTGATGACAACGCTGTCTCGCGCCCAAGTTTTAAATCTACCTATCCATCCACCTACCCTCCCATTTAATTGATACGATATACCAGGTATCTTTTTTTGTTTTTTCAACCACAGTACTGTATTGTTCTAGTGTCAACGTATTCATTGTTTTCTGCCATCCCGATATTTGTATCTTTCTTACTTTTTCCGTTAGTCTTTATTAAATATTTGTTAAAAGAGTGATTGGATTTATTGAGACTTTATCCACTTATTTAGATATGTAAATAGAGTTTATGTAATTTTTAAATGACTAGCAAAAAATATGGTTAAGGTTTCGCTACATAAGGACAAAAGCCAAAAGCAACATTACGCAATTACGAGCTGCAGCAGTGGGCAAGACTCTCTTCAAAAATCGTTACGGATATGCTCAGAGTGGAAGCAGAATAAAATCTTTGCGGCCAATATACATAGCCTTCACAATAATGCGTTTGAGATACTTACGATAACCAACTGCTCCTCCTGTAACGTATTTTGATTGCATCCGTAGATATAACAATTACTGAACACTGCTCTTACTAATCAATAAATGCCTAAAACCAAGTCAAAACAGTGTAATATTGAAAACTCGGTCACGCGGCAAAATGTAAACAAAGACCGTTATGTCAAAAGTCGTATAACATCTACCATTTGATATTTACGACGTGCGCAACATGTTATGCTCACTACCCATACATTCCTACTCTATGACATGGAAAAGGGCCTCCTAGACAAACTATTTGTCAAACATCACCTGTTTGTTAAATTATTTGACAGTCTGTCGTAAGTTTGACCATTTACGCATGCGTTTGTCAAACAATAACACGTTGTTTGTCCGACTATTATTTATAATTTTGATGTATCTCTGAGATTTAAAGGATGCTGTATCATGCATCCTGCATCGCATCTTTTACACTGTCCACAATGGTCAAAATATTTCGCTATACGATACGCAAAGTGCGGCAGCTGCTTCAGAAGTGAGGTTACGTTTGACGAAATTGGTGGTACGTCTGTTCGATTGTTTAACAAACCCGTGGATAACGAACAGCTAATTTGAAAAATTAGCTTTATCGCTTACAGAGGCGTCTTTAGACACTCACTGAGAAAACAACGCAACGTTGAAGATAAATGAAGAAAAGAACGAGTAAACGCGTCTGTAAATGGTCATACTTGTTCGTCAAATTCGCTATTTCTATCCACCGGTCTTGCAAACAAACGCGCTGAAGTGCCAACTGAGTCTGCCAAATTTAACCCACTTTTGAAGCAGCTGTCACGTTGTGCCTATCGTGTCTTAAGTATTTTGACACTAGTTGGTAATGTACAAGGTGCAATGCAGGATGAAAACAGTATGTTCGAAATCGGATCCAGTACAGTTCAGATATCTCAAAGTATAAGTTCGGCTAGCACCTGGCTATTGTTTGGCAAACACATGTATGTACTGTCTGACTTGGTGTCAAATCGGCCCTTCGTCAAAATCTCTCGAAACGTTTAACACAGCATAATATGTTCGACAAACAGGTCTAACAAACAACGCAATTGCAAGTTATTTGACAAACAAGTGGTGTTTGACATTTTTGATTACAGGGGCCTTAAATGAAGTCCTGTATTTAGAACGTTGAGAGACCGCTGTAGTTCTGAAATAGTATTGTGTGTTTGGTGCAGTGTCTCGGTGGGAAACAGGGAGACTACCAAGCAACAGGGAGACTACCAAGCAACAGGGAGACTACCAAGCAACAGGGAGACTACCAAGCAACAGGGAGACTACCAAGCAACAGGGAGACTACCAAGCAACAGGGAGACTACCAAGCAACAGGGAGACTACCAAGCAACAGGGAGACTACCAAGCAACAGGGAGACTACCAAGCAACAGGGAGACTACCAAGCAACAGGGAGACAAAGTTCCATTTGCAATAGGTGCTACGATTTTTTCCGTCACCTATTTTTGTTTCCTACATTTCTGGCAGTTATTCGTTAACGTGAACAATGTCGAGTTGCACCGTGGTTCAGAGTTCTCTAAAACTGTACGGCCTCTAATAACTTGCTCATTAAGTCGATTCAGTAACTGGAGGAAAGCTAGGGCATACCACCTACAATTTAACAACATGTTTATGCCGCGTCAAACCAACTCTTATTCATGATATACTATTCATAATTTTTGAAACGTTTTTGCATGCAGATGTTAATAAGCTGTCTACTAACTTTCAATGTTCTTCATGTGACGTGTTCCGTGCTACTGAACGAAGTACTCCAAGGACATCTAATAAATACAATGTGGCCTTTCTAAAATTCACTGTTTAGACTGCTCCGCAACTTTAGAAAGGGCAGAAAATTGCACACTTGCTACAAAAATACTATGCATAGAACGTCCCCTAAATCAGAAATTACAGATAAATAAAAAGTTTGTCACCATACGAAAAACCAATTCAAGGAGGAACCCTGAAGCGAACAACAGGGCTTGAACGCGAGAGAGAGAGTGGGGGGGGGGGCAGGGGCAGAAGGGGGAAGGGGAGGGAGGGAGAGATATTAATCCTGTTACAGTGGCACATATTGGCAAACCCGGGCGCACAACGATACGCGGTGCAGCGTATTACGAAGTTCATGCCTGCTACGTTGTATCCATTATCCTTGCGGACTGAACAGTGGAACAATAAATAGTGACTGACGCGACCACAGAAAGGAAATGGGGTGCGATTCATCGTCTCGTTGAGCACACTATTGTAGACTTGGCCTGCTGCAATGACGTACTATATACAACTGCGCAGTCTGATTTTAAAACCTAGCAGCATTAACAGCGTCCATGTGCTTAATTGGAAACAACCCGCATTAACTGAAACGCAGAAACTCGTTTTTAACTGAACACCGTTATCTCCAGAAACTATCCATTTTTTAAAAATATGCCAACATTAAAGAGGGCCTTGTGGATTCCTGACACTTTACAGAAAGCATGAAACAGACATATTGTAAATTGGAAAGAAATTGTGCCGAATGTACAGAACTCACTGACAGTTTGCAAAGCGCTGTAGCCGTCCTACAGAGTAGAACTAGAAAAATCATAGCAGTAAGTTACATGACCTATCTTTGTGCCCTTTATGCCACTTGGAAGAGAATAGAACACACACTACTGAGCTACGAATGAGGAACGGAAAACCTATGGGTTGTAACAAAGTTATCACCATACAGATTAACAATTTGAAATATAGTCTGACGAAACAGCCAATTAAAAAATGAATAAATAACGTATACTGCCGGTTACTATTGAATTATATGTTTGTATTAACGGACAGAGAGAAAAGCTGGAGTACTTTCTATAACCTAGCTGCATTAATAGATTAACTCTCCAAAACAAGGAAAATGGGTCCTGTTAGTTCCTATGTCATACTAATTAGTATGCCATAACGTTAATACAGAGATAAAAAAAGGAAAAGACTGACCAGCTTCAAGCCAAAAAGAGAATCAAAAGGATGGTGCAACATGGAGAAATGTCTGTTCTTATCAACTTGACACACATGCTTGGAATGACATGGGGTTTTATTAGAACCAAAAAAATACAAAAGTTCAAAAAAGTCCGACAGATGGCGCTTCATCTGATCAGAATAGCAATAATTGGCATAACAAAGTAAGACAAAGCAAAGATGATGTTCTTTACAGGAAATGCTCAATATGTCCACCATCATTCCTCAACAATAGCTGTAGTCGAGGAATAATGTTGTCTTTCAGCATCCCTAGAGATGTCGGTCGATCGCGATACACTTGCGACTTCAGGTAACCCCCAAAGCCAATAATCGCACGGACTGAGGTCTGGGGACCTGGGAGGCCAATCATGAGGAAAGTGGCGGCTGAGCACACGATCATCACCAAACGACGCGCGCAAGAGATCTTTCACGCGTCTAGCAATTTTTTTTTGTTCTAACAAAACCTCATGTCATTCCAAGCATGTGTGTCAATTTTTACCTCTGTATCTACATTATTCCGTGGTTTATTAAGTTTTCAAATTTATACTGACTTTTTGATCACCCAGTAGGTAAAGAGAAATTGCATAGAAGATGCTCTTTTTTGCATAAATTACATTCGTTTGATTTTATGTCACATCTTTACATTCTGTTTTTAAACATAAGTTGTTATGTGAGCGAATCATTATGTCTGCACACTAAGGAAGAGGGAAAACATCTGTTTCACTGTTGAAGTTTAACTATTCATCTTTGTAGACCGCAGAAAAATAGAAATGCCGAAAATACCTACAAGATTTTATCTGAGAGTGCCGTTTATTTGTGTTCCCATATACCACGTAAGGCTCGGTCCTTGAATGAACCCATCGCAAAATAAACTAACTCACATGCGTAGCACAGCTTCTGACTACTTTACAAATGAGTTACTGTATTAAATATTTGACGATGTGTATGTAGGTGAGATGATGTTCAGAAAAGATCTGAAATTACATGCTAACTCTGTTGGAAGTTGTTAAGTACTCTTTTTCTCAAATGCTGGATGTATATAGTCTGGGTATTTGCTTGTTGTAAGTTACAGTACCTCAAGACATAGACGCAGATTCTAACATCTCTCTGTGTAACGCTGTAACACATTATACTCAATGAGTAGATTATGACAGTTTTTTAAATTTTCAAATTCGGTTAACAACTGTATGTGATGCTAGCTGTTACCCGCAGATGCGCTCGCATATGAGTAGTTTTGTTATCAAAATGTTCAAACGTGTGTGAATTCCTATGAGACCAAACTGCTGAGGTCATCACTCCCTGGTCTTACACGCTACTTAATCTAACTTACGCTAGGAAACACACACACACACACACACACACACACACACACACACACACACGCGCGCGCGCGCGCGCGCCCCTGAGGGAGGAATCGAACCTCCGGCGGGAGGGGCCACGCAGTTCGTGACAAGGCACCCGAAACCGCGCGGCTGGTTTTATCAGCAGTGATGGTAAGTAAACTCCTGTATGAAATAACATCACCTGCCCTTACATGTCTACCTGTTCGGTAAGCATAGCTCGTGATGTGCGCCCTACTCCCTATCTCCGAAACAGTCCCAATGCAAGGTGCGTCGCCATACGGAGTGTGTCTGGCGAACAGTGCGTACAGAGATGCATGGTCAGGAGCGTGCATCTATACATTGTGCTTTTGAAATGACTATATATAATTCAACGTGTAAATTATGCAACGAAGTAAAGAAGTATGGATTAAGCACAGTGAAGATTTTTGTTGGCCCTGGAAGCCTTTAGACAGACAATCCGCAATTGGAAGTAGGTGACACTGCCCCCCGACAGCCAGAATAAAGAGCTCAAGTAAAGAAGGAAGAGGGGTGGCGGGGCTGACAGCCGACTGGTTTTAGAAATTTCTCTGTATGTCTGAAAAACCTATGTGCGTCGTGGTTCGCATCAAACGTTATACTATGGGACAACTAGTCTTTCCATAGTTAGAGGACCGGTTCTTTCTCCTTTTGCCAAAAATGGGGAGAGGGGGGGGGGGGGGGGGAGCGCGCTCCTTGAATGTAACAATTCAGTTAAGCAGTGGTGTGTTCAAATGGAGCATTGTGTAAGGCAAACAGGGAAGCGTATTTCTCCATCAGTTCATCAAGGTTCAAGTTTTTCGGGATCGCTTCACGCTTACGTCGGGATGAGTTATTAGATAATATCAGGGACAATCAATCTACCTACCCACCCTCTTCTCTTAACAGTTTTACTTTAGTAACATGCGTACTATCGTCCGTATTACCCTCGCCTGTTTTAAAAGCATGTGTAATAGGTCGAAAACGATACCATTTGATGGACTGTAACAGGAGCGGAGCCTTATTTGGAAAGAAGGAATTTAATTTTTTAGGGTTTTACGTCCCGACGACATCGAGGTTCTCAAGAGATTGAGAACAAACTCAGAATGATGCAAAGATGGGAAAGGAACTATCCCAGAATCTGCCTGGAGCGCTTTAAGGAAATTGCGGAAAACCTAAATCCGGAAGGCTGGACGCGTATATGAATCATCGTCCGCCCGAATGTAAGTCCAGTGTGCTAAACACTGCACTACCTTGGTGAATCTTATTCGGGAGCCGAGTATGACAGAATAAATTGAGCAGTTACAGCAAATACACTACATAACACTTGTGTTACAATTTGTCACGGCAGACTGTAATTTGTAGCAGAGGTCTATTTTTTTCGAGTCAACATCAGTGTTCTGCCAAACGGCAGGTTCTCACTTTGTAGTTCTCCAGGCTGTCCGGTCTTCAGATCCGCATAATTTCCTCTTCCCTCTATGTTGTCTGTCATTTGTCTTTCCTTCATCCTCTCAGTCTTCTCCCACAAACCAGTCCTTCCAAAGCATCTGCCAGCAAGCACTCTGTTCTCAATGAATGTCTCAACCAGTTCTTTTTCCTTTCTCTTATAACCTTCAGCAGACATCTCTCACCAACCCCTTGTAACACATGTTCATTATTCACTCTTTCCATCCAGCTTATCTCCATTCTCCTCCACATCTCATATGCTTCTAACCTTTTTACATCAACTCGTCTCAGCGTCCTTGTTTCTGTCCCATATAGTACCACACTCCAGACAAAACTTTTGCCAAGCCTTTCCCTTAGACATTTATCCAATTGTGACATAACAGACTCCTCTTTCTGTTGAATGCCTCTTTCGCTATGGCAATTCGACGTTTCACCTGGTGACATCTCAAGTCTTCAGTTATTGTGCTTCCAAGATATTTAAATGCACTTACTTGGCTAATGGCAACTTGTCCTATTTTAATATTGAACAGTCTGCGTCTTGTACTGACGACCATACTCTGTTTTTGCTGTATTTATTTGCATCCCATATTCCACGTAAGCTTCATTCAGATCTTTCAGCATGTTATTCACTGTCCGCTCACCTTCTGCCACTAATACCATGTCATCATCAAATCTAATACATTCTATTCTCTTTCCAATCTTTATCCATACTTTCTTATGTAAATATAGATTCTGTATCAGTCGTCTCTCTTTCCAATCTACTCCTTTCCTCTTCAAAACATCCTTCAGCTTGTTCCACTGAACTCTGTCAAAGCCTTTTCTAGATCTATAAAAACAGCAAATATTTCTCTTTTTCCCCTGAAGTTCTTAACAGGCCAATAGCATCTCTTGTTTCTTTTTCCTCTTCTAAATGCGAACTGATCCTCTGCAATCCCTCTGTCCAATTTGCCATATAGACTTCTATTCAACAGTTTAGCTGCATGAGAAATTAGACTGATGGTCCTATGCTCTTCACATTTTTTTGTGTTTCTCTTTTTCTCTATTGATATCGTAACTGCTGCAATGAAGTCCTCAGACCATTCCCCTTGTCAAATATCTCATTACAGAGGAAGACTTTCTTTTCTTGCCTCGTTTCCTACACTCTTCAACAGTTCTGCTGGCATATCAATTCCACATGACTTCCTATTCTTCATCTCCTTTTCTACTTCTGCTTCCAAAATGGTGAATCCCTTTCCATCTTCCGCCACATATTGCTCCGCTTCAACCTTAATTCCGCTTTGTATTTCATCCCCCTTATACAGACATTCAATTTATTCTTGGTATCTGTTCGAAACCTCCTGTGGTTCTTCTGCTAGAGTACCACCCGATCTTTCTATTTCCACGTTATTCATCTTTCTCTTACGAACAAAAACTCTCTCATTAGCCAGTCTAAACACATTTCATACTTTCCCTCTTTCTCCATTTTCTCTATTTCGTCGCATTTCTGTTTCATCCATTTTTCCCTTGCTTCTTCAGTTTCTCTTCTTAATTCATTATTCAGTTTGCTGTAACTCTTTTTACCTTTTCGGATAAAGTAATGTAAGTTTAATAAGATTCTTGAAATTACAAGCAGCAGCTGACTGTGATTTTATTACCTTTGCGGTTACACTAAATAGAGGTTTTTACACATTATCAGTAATTACATAAGTTTCGAATGAGTATTCGGTTGGTACGCCAAATATATTTTTGATGTTATGAATGTTCTAAATACAAAAAAGTAGGTTACTGCAAACTGATACGAAAATCAATCCCGTAATGTTCGAATATAGCATTAGTAGTGCGCTGCTTGACATAGTCAAATCGATTAAATTTCTAGGCGTGACGTGGCAAAGCAATATGACATGGAACGCGCATGTAATGACAGTAGTAGGGAAGGCTAATGGTAGCTTTCGGTTTATTGGGAGAGTTCTTGGAAAGTGTAGCTGATTAAAGGACGGCATCAAATCAATACAGAGATGTGCTGCTACATTTGTTAGAGTACATTCGATCATTACGGAGATGCTTCGTTAACTCAAATGAGGTTCCTTGAAGGGAAGACGACTTTTTTTCCCGAAACCCTACTGAGAAAATTTAGAGAAGCGCCATTTGCACCTAACTGCAGAATTATTCTTTTGCCGCCAATGTACATTTCGCTTAAGGGCCGCGAAGACAAAAAAACAGCTAAGTTCGGACGGAGGCATGTAGGCAGCCGTTTTCCCTCGCTCTGTTTGCGAGTGTAGCAGGAAAGGGAATGACTATGTAGTAGCGGTACGAGCTACCCTCCGCAATGCACTACGGTCTGCGGAAGTATGTAGGTATATTTTTCTAGATGTAGAATGGTTAAATATGGAGCGACTGCCGGTTGCCAAGTGTAACCCAACTTTCACTCTGTAACCTTCAATCAAAGCAAACTGTGTGCTGAGGCAGCTCCAGTCTATGCGTCGCTGAGTTACGAGCGCTGAAGAGGCATCCCCAAGCTGGTGTTGAGGTTAGACTAACTTGCTAATCCAGTTCTAGTATTCAAAAAAATATTGGATATTAAGGTCATTTGCTAGTGAATCTGCTTCAAAAATTGGAATTTTTTTCCATCTGAAATCAGTATTTAGAGTTTTGTGAACTTTATGGTAGCTAAATGAACCCATTCGGATATCGGGAACATATTTAAAAACAAATTTAAATATAAGTCTGTATGCGGCAACGACCGTGCTTCCGCTGCGGTCGGATGTCAAATGGCGTCCGTATTATTTTGTCACTTCGAAAAGATACAATGCGTAATCGTTTTTTGAGTTAGCAGCCCTGTTAGCACACACGCTTTCCGATGTTCGTTTGTTTTCCTTTGTATATTATGGTTTTCGAGAGTTGCTCGTGTTCAAACTTCTGTACGTTGTTGAGTACTTGGTGCTGTGTCATTCTCGGAAGTAGTTATGCCTCCAAAAAAGTGTTTTGGTACGTGAATACTTAAGTTTTATTGTAATCGATTTCCTTCGTTGGAAAGTAGACACTGTACTTACACCTACAAACCAATTGGACGTTATGTCGACTCCCCCAAGTGCCTCCATGCAGAAGCAAAAATATTTGAGCACCCAGAGAGACATTTCCATAAAATAAGAACAAAACAGTGTAACGGAATGTGCTTCCATAATTGCTGAATGTTTCAACCATGTGATATGGGAACACCTGCCTAAAACTGTGTGTGTTGGTTTCAATACCATGAGATTAGGTGTATTAGATGCAGTTATTTGCTTTAATGATGGGGCAGTCAGCAGATGTGATGTTTTACAATTGTTAGGACTAACTCCGGGTATCAATATGAGGCAAGCACTGATGGCAGTTGACTCCTTACGTTTGGCTGAAGGCGAAAATGGGTTCTTGAGGCAACTAAAGAGGCCAGAATAGCAAACAGGAGCAAGAAAAGGTAGAGAGAAGATGAGGAACACACAAACCAAGAATATTATGCAATTGGAGGGTTTTAAGAATAACAGAGGTGAGTAACAGATGAAATGTACCTTTAAACTGAATTTCCCAAGAAACTAAATTTTCTGACATGTTTACTTTATGCAAAAAACTATTCAAGCTAGAGGTCTGAAATTTTGTGACATTTCAGGCTACCATTTGGAGAAAAGCAGACTACAGGCACCAGTTTACTATCACCAGGAGGAAAAATATACTCTTATTAATTATAAAAAATTACCTTAATTTTGATTGTCTAATTTATGTATTTATAGTATAAAAACTATTGTTTGAAATCATTTGACTGAAGTCTACTTTTTAGATAACAATGTCATAAATGTATGCACAAAGTTTTAAGCATCTAAGAAAAGTAGTTAATAAGACTACAGAGTTCAAACAGACTGGCAGGAAAAATTTTAAATTACTGACATAAATGTTTAAATAATAAAGTTTATATCAAAGCTGTTCTGGTTATTCCTATACCAAAATCTTCATCCTTAAAGTACTTTCATTGTCCTAAAGTTTCTTTGTATTCAGAGTTCACATTATGTAGTTAGGCCCTCATAAGCTTCATGAGAATTCTTACTGTTTTTCCAGCCGTACACTGGCAAGTTACTTTAAAGTTGTTTTAGGACACACACATACTTTACATAATCTTCATTTATTACGACGCATACAAAATTAAAACTTACCCTCAGGAGCCGATGCACCTCCTTGAGGGTTAACAACTACCGGGATAGTTCGGCGCCAAGCTTTAGTTTGCTCGGAATGTACATTTATCGTTTCTTAATTCACGTTTGTTATTTAAATGGAGCCGAAGATGGGTTTACTAATCTAATAATGTTTCTGTTTTCAATACCGTTAAGTCTGCTCTTTTAGGTAGTGCAGCTGACTGCTCATAGCTGACTATAATAAAGAATTGCAGGTGAGTACACGATTATTTAGAGTGTCCACTGCTTGTCTTCAGGAAAGATTGTCAGCGGTTTTTCTGTTCTTTCCAGATACAAAATTCCGTCGTATTTCGTTTCAAACACTGTTATAACTTGTCAAGGAACTTGACTATAATTCAAGCAGAATTAGTTCTTGAGCGTCCCAAGTTCATTACTTTTTACAGGGTGCTGTTGCCTCTGGCGCTGTTGTCTCGCTCTAGCGACGGAAACCGGTACCTGTGATGTCGAAATCTTAACGCGGCACATAATCAAACGCTGCCACACAGCTCGCGAGAAAGTGCCATTGCGCCGCCGCCGTGTCGAAATCGGCAGCGGCAGCAGTAGTTCTAATGATTCTTACGTACTTAAATTTGGAAAGTAGTAGTCTGCAAGTAGCTCGAACGTTTTGATCCTTTCAAAGAGGAGGGGAAAAAAGGCCAACTGCGAGTGGAACTCACTCTCTTACGGTTCCGTACGGAGTTACGTACACAGATAGCTACTATATTTCATTCATCCCGGGAATCTAGAATCTCTACGCTTTTTGCCTGTTATCAACATCGACCTGGTTAGATATCAGTACAGGGAATTTAAAGACTTTCGAAAATGTTAAGTTCTTTGTGATTTCGTATTTGCCATTTTAGCTCCTGAGAAAATGGGATACAGACGAACAGATAGGGAGATAAATGACAAAAAAATGACTTTTTCGTGTGATGTAAATACAAATTAACAATTATCAGATTTTTTCCTTTACTTGTACCGTGAAACAATGCTGCTTACCAAATTTCGTGATCCTAAGTCATCATTTGATGAGTGAGTTTGCGACTATTAAAATATGTGATATAAATTGCCGTATCTTTTGACTGCATTGACTTTGAAGAGTTTCCTTCGTTAAAATTACCGGTTTGTGAAATTAACTTTAGAACCTCCTTTACACACACCGCCGGTCTACGTCAGTCGACCACAAGACGCATGAAGCCATTTGTGGGAACGTACCATTATTAAAAGGTTTTCCCCATTAGCAGAATATTCGTAGTTTTGAAAACATTGTTTAACACAATATAATGCTTACAATAATTGTCATATCTATGCGGGTGATAATACTGAATTGTGAAAACGTACATATTTTAGACTTAAGTTCCTGCTCCTCTTATTGCTTTTAGTAAACGTCTCTATGCATTTTCTCCGATTTTATCACGCGAAGTTTATTGAAGTCAACTGCTGCTCCCAAAAGGTCTTTTTTATTTATTTTCGTAAGGGCTTAACGCCTAGGCGGCGTAGAGATTATCAGAGATGGTATTGACAATGCTCTGAGAAACGGGGACACGTATCGTCCGTGGCCTTTTGAAGAACAGTCAAATGGAAATACATTCACGCATTGCATTTATTTACAACGAAGAAACATTTAAATATTTTCAATTTAAGCTCTCCTCTCTGTGACATTCTGTCCTGGGTACCAGTAAATACCAAATGGAATGAACGAACACTCGTTACTTCAGAAACGTACTTTAGGTTTTATAGACAGACGAGACATTTCATTTCAAAGGAATAACATATCTTACTAGTGTGTGTGGGAGTGGGGGGAGGGTTTTTTTAATGCAGGAACTGTACTATAATCTTTGAGTTTTAGGACGAAGAGAATCTGTATCGGAATGTTTGATCTCGATTCCTTTGGAATACGAGTCCTTAAATGTTAATAATATATCACCCTGGCCAATACTTTACAAGATTGTATGGTACTGCACCTGACCAAGGAATCCCATAGCGGCTATTATATTTGGGTAACGTGACAGATACGAGGAGTTAATACAGGGCTCTCCTGAGCCATGGACCTTGCCTCAGCGATACAGATAGCCGTACCGTAGCGGCAATCACAACGGAGGGGTATCTGTTGCAAGGCCAAACGTTTGGTTCCTGCGGAGGAGCAGCAGCCTTTTCAGTAGTTTCAGAGGCAACAGTCTGAATGAATGACTGACTGACCTGGTCTTGTAACGTCAACCAGAACGGCCTTTTTGTGCTGGTACTGCGAACGGCTGATGTTGTTGTTGTTGTGGTCTTCAGTCCTGAGACTGGTTTGATGCAGCTCTCCATGCTACTCTATCCTGTGCAAGCTGCTTCGTCTCCCAGTACCTACTGCAACCTACATCCTTCTGAATCTGCTTAGTGTATTCATCTCTTGGTCTCCCTCTACGATTTTTACCCTCCACGCTACCCTCCAATACTAAATTGGTAATCCCTCGATGTCTCAGAACATGTCCTACCAACCGATCCCTTCTTCTAGTCAAGTTCTGCCACAAATTTCTCTTCTCCCCAATTCTATTCAATACCTCCTCATTAGTTATGCGATCTACCCATCTAATCTTCAGCATTCTTCTGTAGCACCACATTTCGAAAGCTTCTATTCTCTTCTTGTCCAAACTATTTATCATCCACGTTTCACTTCCATACATGGCTACACTCCATACAAATACTTTCAGAAACGACTTCCTGACACTTAACTCTATACTTGATGTTAACAAATTTCTCTTCTTCAGAAACGCTTTCCTTGCCATTGCCAGTCTACATTTTATATCCTCTCTACTTCGACCATCATCAGTTATTTTGCTCCCCAAATAGCAAAACTCCTTTACTACTTTAAGTGCCTCATTTCCTAATCTAATTCCCTCAGCATCCCCCGACTTAATTAGACTACATTCCATTATCCTTGTTTTGCTTTTGTTGATGATCATCTTATACCCTCTTTTCAAGACACTGTCCATTCCGTTCAACTGCTCTTCCAAGTCCTTTGCTGTTTCTGACAATTACAATGTCATCGCCGAACCTCAAAGTTTTTATTTCTTCTCCATGGATTTTAATACCTACTCCGAACTGTTCTTTTGTTTCCTTTATTGCTTGCTCAATATACAGATTGAATAACATCGGGGAGAGGCTACAAACCTGTCTCACTCCCTTCCCAACCACTGCTTCCCTTTCATGTCCCTCAACTCTTATAACTGCCATCTGGTTTCTGTACAAATTGTAAATAGCCTTTCGCTCCCTGTATTTTACCCCTTCCACCTTCAGAATTTGAAAGAGTATTCCAATCAACGTTGTCAAAAGCTTTCTCTAAGTCTACAAATGCTAGAAACGTAGGTTTGTCTTTCCTTAATCTTTCTTCTAAGATAAGTCGTAAGGTCAGTATTCCCTCACGTGTTCCAGTATTTCTACGGAATCCAAACTGATCTTCCCCGAGGTTGGCTTCTATCAATTTTTCCATTCGTCTGTAAATAATTCGTGCTAGTATTTTGCAGCTGTGACTTATTAAACTGATAGTTCGGTAATTTTCACATCTGTCAACACCTGCTTTCTTTGGGATTGGAATTATTATATTCTTCTTGAAGTCTGAGGGTATTTCGCCTGTCTCGTACATCTTGCTCACCAGATGGAAGAGCTTTGTCAGGACTGGCTCTCCCAAGGCTGTCAGGAGTTCTAAAGTAATGTTGTCTACTCCTGGGGCCTTGTTTCGACTCAGGTCTTTCAGTGCTCTGTCAAACTCTTCACGCAGTATCATATCTCCCATTTCATCTTCATCTACATCCTCTTCCATTTCCATAATATTGTCTTCACGTACATCGCCCTTGTATAGACCCTCTATATACTCCTTCCACCTTTCTGCTTTCCCTTCTTTGCTTAGAACTGGGTTTCCATCAAAGCTCTTGATATTCATGCAAGTGGTTCTCCATTCTCCAAAGGTCTCTTTAATTTTCCTGTAGGCAGTATCTATCTTACTCCCGGTGACATACGCCTCTACATCCTTACATTTGTTGTCTAGCCATTCCTGCTTAGCCATTTTGCACTTCCTGTCGATATCATTTTTGAGACGTTTGTATTCCTTTTTGCCTGCTTCATTTACTGTATTTTTATATTTTCTCCTTTCATCAATTAAATTCAATATTTCTTCTGTTACCCAAGGGTTTCTACCAGCCCTCGTCTTTTTACCTATTTGATCCTCCGCTGCCTTCACTATTTCATCCCTTAATGCTACCCATTCCTCTTCTACTGTATTTCTTTCCCCCATTCCTGTCAATTGTTCCCTTATGCTCTCCCTGAAACTCTGTACAACCTCTGGTTCTTTCAGTTTATCCAGGTCCCACCTCCTTAAATTCCCACCTTTCTGCAGTTTCTACAGTTTTAATCTACAGTTCATAACCAATAGATTGTGGTCAGAGTCCACATCTGCCCCTGGAAAGGTCTTACAATTTAAAACCTGGTTCCTAAATCTCAGTCTTACCATAATATATATGCAGTGTTCTTCCATGTATACAACCTTCTTTCATGATTCTTGAACCAAGTGTTAGCTATTATTAAGTTATGCTCTGCACAAAATTCTACCAGGCGGCTTCCTCTTTCATTTCTTACCCCCAATCCATATTCACCTACTACGTTTCCTTCTCTTCCTTTTCCTACTGTTGAATTCCAGTCACCCATGACTATTAAATTTTCGTCTCCCTTCACTACCTGAATAATTTCTTTTATCTCATCATACATTTCATAAATTTCTTCAGCTTCTGCAGAGCTAGTTGGCATATAAACTTGTACTACTGTAGTAGGCATGGGCTTTGTGTCTATCTTGGCCACAATAATGCGTTCACTATGCTGTTTGTAGTAGCTAACCCGAACTCCTATTTTTTATTCATTATTAAACCTACTCCTGCATTACCTCTATTTGATTTTGTATTTATAACCCTGTAATCACCTGACCAAAAGTCTTGTACCTCCTGCCACCGAACTTCACTGATTCCCACTATATGTAACTTTAACCAATCCATTTCCCTTTTTAAATTTTCTAACCTACCTGCCCGATTAAGGTATCTGACATTCCACGCTCCGATCCGTAGAACACCAGTTTTCTTTCAACTGATAACGACGTTCTCTTGAGTAGTCCCCGCCCGGAGATCCGAATGGGGGACTATTTTACCTCCGGAATATTTTACCCAACAGGACGCCATCATCATTTAATCATACAGTAAAGCTGCATGCCCTCGGGAAAAATTACGGCTGTAGTTTCCCCTTGCTTTCAGCCGTTCGCAGTACCAGAACAGTAAGGCCATTTTGGTTAGTGTTACAAGCCCAGATCAGTGAATCATCCAGACTGTTGCCCCTGCAAATTCTGAAAAGGCTGCTGCCCCTCTTCAGGAACCACACGTTTGTCTGGTCTCTCAACGGATACCCCTCCGTTGTGGTTGCACCTACGGTACGGCTATCTGTATCGTTGAGGCACGCAAGCCTCCCCACCAACGGCCAGGTCCATGGTTCATGGGGGGGAGGGAACGGCTGATAGCAAGGGGAAACTACAGCCGTAATTTTTCCCGATGCCTTTCAGCTCTACTGTATGGTTAAATGATGAAAGCGTCCTCTTGGGTATAATATTTCGGAGATAAAATATTCCACCATTCGGATGTCCGGGCGGGGACTACTCAGCAGGATGTCATTATCAGGAGAAACAAAACTGGTTTTCTACGGATCGGATATGGAATATCAGATCCAGGAGGAACAGAACTTGTGATCAGGTGAATACAGGGTTATAATTATAAAATCAAATAGGGGCAATGCAGGAGTAGATTTAATAATGAACAACAAAGTAGGAACACGGGTAAGCTACTATGAACAACATAGTGAACGCATTATTTTAGCCAAATTAGACACGAAGCCCAACCCACCACAGTAGTACAAGTCTGTATGCCAACTAGCTCCGCAGATGATGAGATTGAGGTTATGTATGATGACATACAAGAAAATATTCAGATAGTTAAGGGACATGAAAATTTAATAGTCATGGGGGACTGCAATTCGATAGTAGGGAAAGGAAGACATGGAAAAGTAGTACGTGAATATGGACTGGGGCAAAGGAAAGAAAGAGGAAGCCGTCTGGTAGATTTTTGCACAGAGCATAATTTAATCATAGCTAACACTTCGTTTAACAATAATGAAAGAAGACTATACGTGGGAAAGACCTGGAGACACCGGAAGGATTCAAATTGATTATATAATGGTGAGACAGATTTCGGAACCAGGTTTCAAATTGTAAGACATTTCCAGGGGCATATATGACCGCTGACCACAATTTATTGGTTATTAACTGCAGATTAAAATTGAAGAAACTGCAGAAAGACAGGAATTTAAGGAGATGGGACCTGGATAAACTGAAAGAACCGGAGGTTTTGGAGAGTTTCAGAGGGAGCATAAGGGAACGACTGACAAGAAAAGCGGGAAGGAATACAATAGAAGAAGAATGGGTAGCTTTGAGAGATAAAATAGTGAAGGAAGTAGAGGACCAAGTAGATAAAAAGGCGAGGGCTAGTAGAAATCCTTTGATATCACAAGATATTGAATTTAATCGATGAAAAGAGAATACAAAAATGCAGCGGGCAAAAGGAAATGGAAATGTCTAAAAAATGAAATCGACAAGAAGTGCAAAATGGCTAAGGAGGAATGGCTAGAGGACAAATGTAAAAATGTACAATCATATATCACTAGTGGTAAGGTAATACGGTCTGCAGGAAAATTGAAGAGACCTTCGGAGAAAACTACCCTGTACGAATATCATGAGCTCAGATGGTAAACCAGTCATAAGCAAAGAAGGGAAAGCAGAAAGCTGGAAGGAGTATATGGAGGGTCTATACAAGCGCGATGTACTTGAGGGCAATATTAAAGAAATAGAAGAGAATGTAGATAAAGATAAAATGGGATATATGATACTGCGTGAATAATATGACAGCACTGAAAGACCTACGTCGAAACAAGCCCCAGGAGTAGAATCCATTACGTTACAGGTACCGACAGCCTTGGGAGAGCCAGCCGTGACAAAACTCTTCCATCTGGTGAGCAATACGTATGAGACAGGTGAAGTACCCGCGGACTTCAAGAGGAGTATAGTAATTTCAATTCCAAAGAGGGCAAGTGCTGACAGGTGTGAAAATAACCGAAGTATCAGCTTAATTAGTCACGGTCGCAGAATACTAACATGAATACTTTACAGACGAATGGAAAAGCTCGTGGACGCCGACCTCGGAGAGGATCAGTTTGTATTCCGTAGATATGTATGAACATGTGAGGCAATAATGACCCTACGACTTCTCATAGACGGTATGTTACGGAAAGATAAACATACATTTATAGCAATTGTAGACTTAGAGAAAGATTTTGACAATGTTGACTGGAATGCTCTTTCTAATTCGAAAGGTGGTAGGGGTAAAGTATAGGAAGCGAAGGGCTATTTACAATTTATACCGAAACCAGATGGCAGTTATAAGAGTCGAGGGACATGAAAGGGAAGCAGTGGTTGGGAAGCGAGTGAGACAGGGTTGTAGCCTATCCCCGATGTTATTCAATCTGTATATTGAGCAAGCAGTAAAGGAAACAAAAGAAAAATTCGGAGTAGGTATTAAAATCCATGGAGAAGAAATAAAAACTTTGAGGTTTGCCGATGACATTGTAATTCTGTCAGAGATAGCGAAAGACTTGGAAGAGCAGTTGAATGGAATGGTCAGTGTCTCGAAAGGAGGATACAAGATGAACATCAATAAAAGCCTAAACGAAGGCAATGGAATGTAGTCTAATTAAATCAGGTGATGCTGAGGGAATTACATTACAAAATGAGACAAAGTAGTGGATGAGTTCTGTTATTTGGGAAGCAAAATAACTGATGATGGTCGAAGTAGGCTGGCAACGGCAAAATGAAAGCACTTCTGAAGAAATATTTGTTGATATCGAGTATAGATTTAAATGTGAGTGAGTCCTTGCTAAAAGTATTTGTATGGAGTGTAGCCACACATGGAAGTGAAACGTAGACGATAAACAATTTAAACAAAAAGAGAATAAAAGCTTTTGAGATGTGGTAGTACAGAAGAATGGTGGAGAATAGATGGGTAGATCATGTAACTGACGAGGAGGTACTGAATAGAACTGGAGAGAAGAGAAATTTGTGGTACAACCCGTCTAAAAGAAGGGATCGGTTGGTAGGGGACATTCTGAGGCATCAAGGGATCGCCAATTTAATACTGGAGGGAAGCGTGGAGGCGGGGGGTATCGTGGAAGTATATAGACGGATACCGGGAGAAGAATACAGCAGGCAGATTCATAAGGATCTTGGTAGCAACAGTTACACAGAGATGAAGAGGTTCTGCGCAGGATAGAGTAGCATGGCTAGCTGCATCAAACCAGCTTTTTGGGCTGAAGACCGAAACAACGAACAATAGGGCTGCATTTAGAATGGAGTGATCCGTAATACAAATGAAAACGTTATGGCAAAGATATTTAAATACCTGAATCCTGAGGTAACATTTAAGCAAGTTCATAGTGATGGTCGAGTGCCATCTGATGTACTAGAGGATTTAACACGTATATGCGAGTTTACATATTTAACACTTTGATTCAATTAAGTTCCCTGTACATTCGAAAAATACTTTAATTCACGCAATGCTAGTTCATATCTTACTATCATGGCGTATTTGTAAGTGAAAACATACAACGGTCCGTTACAGCCGATACAAATTATCCTGTCCTCCCTCATTTTCCCTGATGTATTATTTCACTACACATATTTGAATGTTATGATTAAGGGGAACATAAAATCAATTTAAGTACTAAAGAGGTAGCGCTGGCGTAATTTCTGTGCGTATTAAGACGTTACTTTCCTCAAAGGAGTGTCTGTAGCAAATGTAAACTTGTCGACGGACAAAAAAACTTAGCACATGGAAGCCACGCAAACACAGCTTACAGTCGCCGCAACACTGGCTTCCGTACGCTGGCGCGCTCTGTGGTGCCACGAGGAACTACGTCCGCCTACGGCGTTCTGTCGGGCAACACCGCAAGCAGTTTTCTAACGCGCATACCCACGCTGCTGCTACATCTGCATGTTCCCCTTTCTACAGTGCGAATTTAGTACTCCTGCATTCGGGAACGGGAAAGTGAACACCTACGATTACGACGTCCTACATTAACTAGACAGTGAAAAATCGAAAAGACTGACGCCAACGTTCGATGGAATAGAGCACGAAAATTTACCACGTGGGGATTAATTCGTACCGTGGAGATTTAATACTGGGCAAACGCAACAACTAGTGGACATAGAACTCAGATTTAAAGCTGTACATAGTAGGAACAAACGACATTGGCGTGAAGTGTCCAACTAAAATACGATTAATTACGAATACTGTCTCCCTGTTTGATTTATCCGTATCCGTCCTTACGTTAAAACAATGTGTCAACGACCACCGTTTACAATGAAAGTTTGGCGGTAATACTGGGTATCTTCTGTTTATTTTCTGGTGAGGATAAATACCAATATTTGCGGTATTCTGTGGAACGTGGAAAAGTGGAGTACGTACTTTGAAAACGAGCAGCAGTAATGCACTTTCTTTTTGTTAGCAATTATTCTGTTATCACCGCTCAAAAATAGTTTCGCCTTTCGTTTAGTGAGGTTTATGATATCCTCTATGAAGTCTGCGGTATGTTAAATCCCAGAGAACACCAGCAGTATAACTGATGATAAATGTAAGAGGGCATACTGTTCGTAATGAAGTGTTGAAAGGGCGAGAGCCACAATCACAAACAGCCCACATAAATCTGCAACAAGCTTGTCACAAGGAATGCAGGTTCGTTCAGTAAGACTGTTCAACAACCCACCTTGGCCTTAAAACAAGGAAATTACAGCAACAAAAATTTCCCAATCACATGTTTTTCGGGTTTTGGTGACACTGAATGGCCTCTCCGTTCCCAGACTTAACTGCTACACATTTTTATGGGGGTGTCTGAAGTCTAAAGTTTATATCTATAATGCAAGGAACTTAGTGGACCTGAAAGTGACCAACAGAAACAAAAATCACACTTGCGCAAGTTATGGATGAACTGCTAGTTCGTAGCCGAGGAAGCATACAATTTAATGGAGGCAACTGAAGTCTGTAATATTCAAAATAGAGACAATATCTGTTACTTTTCCATATTTTCATTACTTACAGCTTCAGTTTTGTAGCTACAAGTTTATCACGAATTGCAGTAAATATAAATGCGGTCATTAATATATTGTGACCCTTTATTGGACAACGTTAAGTCCGCCACATCCTATGCAGTAACTACAATGGGCATTCGATAGTATACAATGGAAGAGTATCGGTAGGCTTGAAACAATTTGAAATGGCTTTTACAATATGCAACTTACACAGGCCTTTTATACACTCGAGTCCTCATTTCAACGATATACTAACAGTCATTTCTTTCTCTTGCTTCGAACACTTAGCCGCGCGGTCTAAGGCGTCTTGTGTCTTTAAGGCGAACAAAGAACAACTTCGTCCTGGACACATTGTCCATCAAATAATTCCAACGTAGGTCTAGTTTCGCTTCGAAAATGGTTCAAATGGTTCTAGGCACTATGGACTTAACATCTGAGGCATCGGTCCCCTAGACTAAGAACTAGTTAAACCTAACTAACCTAAGGACATCACACACATCCATGCCCGAGGCAGGATTCGAACCTGCGACCGTAGCAGCATCGCGGATCCGGACTGAAGCGCCTAGAATCCCTCAGCCACAAATGGCCAGCGTTTCGCTTCGAACACAGAAACTTGTTAATTACAACGAAACAGGTTCTTTCGCACTTGGTCACCTCACTATATCTGCTATTTTTAAGTAACAGTGCTGGACAAAGCAGGAGTACTCGCAGTTTTTCGGGCACATTAATCAAATGAACCGTGTGGGTCTAATTAACAGGAAGTCCAGCAGCAGTCTGCAGATTTCACTCTGAGGCGTATAGATTACTGTCGTGAACATTCCTCGCACACTGTACCGTGACCTGCTTAGCGACGCTAAATACGCTCTAAGTTAATACACAGGCTCGAATCCCTTTTCGGCACACAGTATTGTCAGGAAGATCCATCGGTTAACAAGTTCGCATGTTTTGTAGGAATAACAATCGCGTTAAGCCCGCTGGTGAATTATACAACATAGGCCCTGACGTTATGAAAAAGCGTTGAATCGAAAGTCGTTACTTGGCAACAGCTGTACGTCAGCACAGCGACAGCTCACAATGTCATGTGTACACGACTCACCGCTGTCTCTGATTAGTGCGTCCACTGTGTGAACAACGGCGCAGTGGTTGATGGACCTGCGCTAGCTACCCTGAAATACGTCTGTCGCTGAAGCGCCCCTTACCTGGTAAAACTACATCGACCAGGTTCTGGTTCTTTCGCTCTCGTTGCGACGCCTTTCTCGCAGCAGTGCTGTCTCGAGAAACGGGAGAGGGCAATTGCGCAGACATTCGTTAATGACAGTACTCAGCACTTAGCGCTATTTTTTTCCCCTTTGCTGCTCGTTATGCAGCACTGAAAGCTACTCCAGCACTTCGGATGCAGCGGATCGCATCAACACTGTAAAGCAGTAGTAGTTTCACTCGCCGCACACTGAAAATATCATTCGACGGCCGACTGGCAACGTGCCATCTTGTCCGCTCGTCAAGCCCTACACATGCACGCCCCTGACTCCGCTAAAGCTAACTGGAACGGCGCATGCGCATCGCTTTCAATCATCAGTATGGTTTCGCGACCTTTAAAGCTGGAGGCGTGGTCACAGCAAAGAGCAGAACATTAACTCTCAACAAATTTTGCCACGATTCCTACGAATTTCTAAGTGCCGCCACTGAAAACAGTCTCGCTGCTGTTGTATGGATCATATAACATACCGTATAGTGTAGTAAAGTATATTATACTGTAATATAATGTAGTATAGTAGGAAGCATAATAAACATAAGTGAAAGGATTGCATTTTCAGACTTTGTACCTTGACTTACGTTAAAATTCTGTTCCAAAACATTACGAATGAGTCAAGAAGTCTTTAATCTTTTCATTTCAAGGGAACGTAAGACAGTACACTTCATACGAAATTCTATCTAAGTTCTGGTCACATTATGACAGTTTTTCCTATTTTCCTATCACATAATCAGGGTCGGTACCAGATCATTTTTCCATAAAAGCGATTAATTTAGAAGGCTCTGATTTGGATTAGGCATATATTTCAGATGGTAGACATCTTATGAACACGCAGACTACTTAATACCCTGAACGTGAAGTTTTACGTACGAAGAAGAATCCGCGTTGACTTCGACCGCATATCACAAGGGCTCGGAAGCTTTCAAACTCGCGTTTGAAAAAGGTGAAGCACAATTCACTTAGACTTCTGATGGCGTTACGTGACGGGACGAAACTAAACAAAAAACGCGAATCCACCGCTACAAGCTGGAGACAAAACTGAAGTGAAAACAGCGCCTTTGCGATGGTGCAAATGCACCGAGAAAGTGGAAACGTTCATCAGCAAGAAGGTTTTCTTCCCTAACAGGGTGTCTGTATTTAGCGAATGCTCAAGCGGGAATTTACCTTGAGTACTTTGACAATTCCTGTACCTTCAGCATCAATCCACCGCCCAGGAGCTAATGCTATTGCACCCAACTCCGCTGTTGCAATGGAAAATGCACTAGTCAGGTCTCTAAGAATTTCCTCCCCAGTCCCTTCCCAGACTGTTGTTTCTTCAGGTTTTCTGACATAACAAGTCATTTAGAGAGAATACATTCTTCACGAAGGAAAGGTGTATGAGAGTGTTGTACATGTATCGAGGTACAGTATCTTCCAAGACGACACTGGGAGGTAAGAGAGAAAGATGCATACGCGATTCGTGCGAAAAACCTAAACTGTGATTACAGGTCGAACACTAATCCTGACTGATTTAGATAAATGGCGATCAGCATTGTCACCAATTAAGCGTAACGCTTCTGTCAAAGATCTCAATCTGCTTTCGGTGAACTTGTAGCAGTTACTGTGTTAGTTTTATAAATGCAGTATTTTTTTCGAAAAACAAATATTTCTGTACTCGTCTCAAAGCATTTGGTAGCCCCCTTCTCAAAAAAATAAGCAATTTTAATCGACAGAGTTATTTCAGTCTAAGGAGTAGGTCAAAATATTTCGATAAAGACAACTAATTTCTAACACAGGACGAGAGTCTAATTAGTAAGAACTAATTAAAATATGAATAAGAAAATAGGTTACTTTTCAAACAAGTTGCTGACACGAAATCTGATTCCGGATCCTTTTGTCAGATCAAATGCTACCGATTGATATGAGAGTAATTTTCCATTCTATTTTAATTTCGGTAGTATAGTAACTTTTGCTCAACCAATATCTTCTAAACATGGCTTTTATGTTCTCCGAACGAACACTCATTAAGGAACTCATAAGGAACTCCAATTTTTATTATGATGCATTGAATCACACAGTAATAAAATACGTAAACGCCAATGGACTTAATTCATGACGTCAATGTGACATAGTTCGTATGGCGCTTTATCAATGACATCACAATTCACTATGCTAAAAGAATCCGTTCCAGCAGGGGGTGTCTAGAGAAGGTTGTGTGATACAATAAAAGCCACAACAGTTTCGTCGGTGTCTTCGCGTGTCATCTTTACTGTGGCAACACAGATTACAGCCACCTTGAATTTTCAGTCAATGTGAGTTGGTATGTTGTCAACACAACAATTCTCAAAACCTCAAGAGAAGTCTTTCACCATAATCTGTAGATGAAACGGCGAACTCACAATTAAAAGGTACGTATATCCACGAAAGTGATAGGTTTTACATTCACCGGGGCTAGAATACTTGCCAGCAAACGACAGACCACACAAACCAACCTCTTAAGGTCTGAGCGCAAAAATCAGAATATCTGCGACCGAGCGATAACATTATCAGCAGCAGCGCGCAATGGATGGATATGGTACAGCAATGAAAGTTTGTGAATAATACGTTCGGATGAACCATCAATACTTTTCTAGTTTATCGCAGACCAACCAAAGAAAGACGATTTCCTTAAAGATGACGGTGTGTGTGTGATGGGGAGTGTTACCGTTTCACACTCCTTGTCAACGTCGGCAAAAGTACATGCTTCAATGCACGGTCAATGGTATAGATTTTGAATTACAGTAATGGCTTAACTTCGGATGTTGGTTAATTAACAATTATTATTATTAATCTTTCTCAAATTAACATTTCGCCAGTTACATGTATTCTCTCCGGAATCAGTTTCACATGTATTATTGTACGTATCGCTATTAGAAGACGTTTAATTGTTTACGTTATTTTGTTAATCGTCTGTATGTGATTGCGATGAGTATGTGGTGTTTGGACGTGCAGAATTTCAACATATGTGAAACTTTTACTGAAAATAGAACCTATTTACAGAAACGTTAATCGCAACTTGGGGAATATTCCGCGTGAAATGAAAAGAGTATACTGAATTTACTATACTGCAGTAATATTTATCCCTATCGAAAAAAAATCGAGTTACAGGCGTATCCGGATCGCACATGGAACTTAGATATCCTAGTTCCCTTCAGTTTTAGAAAATTCATCTGTAAGCTGAAACAAGATGACACACAGTGAATCATAACCTTTCTTCTTTCTTCGAGGAACTTCCTGTTACAATGACCTTTGGTGCCACTAAGAGCTTGTAATGCCACAGCAGCTACACGGCTTCTGAAAGCAATGTATTACAAGCCAGACAGTGAGTTAAAATCACTGTGCTGAGAATATAAAATGCATGAAACTGTAATATACTTCGACGATTTCACACCTGGCAAAAGGTGCTTTTCCTGTTTAAAGTGTTTGTACAATACTATTTCTTGCATGCAATACAACACACTTGTGTTTAAAACTTACGCCAGTGCGTATATCTGCAAACCGTCAACATTTTCTTCGTTTTTTCACATACAGAACAGCCCGCAAACTTTTCTCTTCAGCTATTTTTTTTTTACAGGGGAAAGTGGACTCACACCCCCCCCCCCCCCTCTCCATGGAAAAAGCATTAAATTAACTTTTGTTTAGGCTCTCGCGCCTCATCGGCTATGGTGTCAGGTAGGAAGTTGTGAGAGGATTCAGGAACCATCTCGCTTTTACCTGTAATTATTCAGAGTACTCAAAGAACACCTTTACGACTTGCTAAACTGGACTTCAATACTTCACCACTGTAGTAGCCAACACTTATGAAAATGTATCGTGATAATTCATCGTAATCTTTAACTTAATTAGGTATACCTTCCGTACATAGGTGCCCCTCCCTCGCGTAGAGAGAGAGAGAGAGAGAGAGAGAGAGAGAGAGAGAGAGAGAGAGAGAGAGAGAGAGAGAGAGAGGGGGGGGGGGGGGAGTGGAGGAGAGGGAGTGGTCTGGTTTCTGGTTTCCAAGACTATAACGAATATGCCAGCCATAAAAAGTGAAGCTTTAAGAGTTACTCTTCTGTTCTGCGTAGCTTCATTAATTGGCATGCTCACTGAATTTCATGAATGCATTTTATACATAACGAATAGCTGTGGACTGATATGCTACACATCAATCGTGGTTTACGTCTGTAATCGTGCAATGGGCAGCTTGCGACACACCGCAGTTAGTGGCCACTCAAAAGCGGTGACAGACAGCGCAGAACGAGCGCTATCGATCTTCCGGCTATAGGTCACGCGTTACATATGTACTTATGCTGCGATGTTTCGCGTAGCCAGGACAGCCTCTACTGTAGATACCGAAAACATTACTTTGTCGGAGCGCTGCTAGTCAGAATAGAAACGAGGTAAATGTATTGCAGCGACAGCACAAAACCAGTAAAAAGACGAGACTGGCTACATCATAAATTCTTCAGTATATACGTTACTGCGTTTCTTTTAAGATTTTCTTTGTTGTTGACAGTTAAGTCTCTACAAACTGAAGAGACGCACAGGTCTGCCAAGCAGCTGATAGACGTTGCTACACTGACATGTAATGAACTATCACTAACTGCCTAGTTAATTTAGGAAAACCGCCAAAAAATTTGTGAAAGCTGAAAGTGTCAAACTTTAAACTGAATCGGGAATCGAATCTGGACCTCAAACTGTAGAGTTTGGAAAGTACGAGAGTAGTAGTATCAGAATTAAAACTTGGGGCAGGTAATGATTACAACTGTATAATTAAGTTGTTACGCGGATGCTCGCGAAAGACATGAGTCTGGGTTCGCGTCCTGGCCGAATATTTCGTTCAATCCGTCATCAGTTTCACAATTGCGAACACTCCTCTACGGAGTCAATGGTCCATACTGGCACCTAATGTTTGACAAGGAATTAACAAGTGTCCCCAAAATGCCAAGTAACGATTTGCAAAGGTATTTTCCTTGCTATTTTAGTTGACGGGGTTCAAATGGTTCAAATGGCTCTGAGCACTATGGGACTTAACATCTATGGTCATCAGTCCCCTAGAACTTAGGTTAGTTAGGTTTAAGTAGTTCTAAGGACATCACACAACACCCAGTCATCACGAGGCAGAGAAAATCCCTGGCCCCGCCGGGAATCGAACCCGGGAACCCGGGCGCGGGAAGCGAGAACGCTACCACACGACCACGAGCTGCGGATAGTTGACGGGGGATCTTTTCGTTGTCAAGGTATTAAGCAAGCCTTTTTTAAAAAATTTACAATCACTCAGACGAAGAAATGTCTAATAAATTGTTTTGAATAATTTCTATAGTCCGCTGAATGTTACCGTTGTTCGTCGATACTTTTTAATTTCACTTTGCCTTGTAAAATAACTTATAAGGTGTTTCATAAACTACCAGCTGAAGTACAAATTAGTTTTAACACTCCGCATACTGTTCCCTGCTGAAATGATCTGAAGCGACTTAGCATGCACACAAGCTCTTGGGTTCCTAAAATCAGAATGTGTTAGGATTCTGTTTTTCAATCTATCATTTTCTCCTTACATCTAACAACTCCACTGACCTTAGATCTCATGAATTTATTCTTCGTAAGAAATAAGAATTCCTCAACGTGTGTATACGGATGGTGCTATGTGTTTTCCGCCTAAATTTGATTAATGTGGTCCGAAATAACAGATGAAGATTTCAACATTACTGGAACCATGTTAACGTAATTTCTGATTTATAGAATACTATTTCGGCGAAAACAGATCGCGGAATTAATATTTTCTGACAAGATTCTCTTCCATCTGACGATTGCATCCTTTACAAATACGGAACATTCTTCTTACCTCATCCTGTTTCAACACTGAACCGGTCGAAGGTCCTAAGAAAGGTATTTTCAATAAACTATAGTGAAATTTTTATACACTTAATATTCTTAATATCAGCAAATTATTCAATTTGGCAAGCAGTTTAAAATAAACCGAAGTCATGTTTCAAGGCAATTAATTATGAGAGTGATTTCAGATCTTAGGTTAATGTGCTATGCTTGCCAAACATGGATCACAAGACATGTAGCCTACAATCAGGTGCGCAACACCGAGTACTTATTAAAGACCATGGGACTTACGTTCACTGTTCTAAGAAATTAATCACCGTCTTTCATAGAGAACATGAGAACGTTAAAACTCGTCACGTGAAGCTAGCTACTGCCGAACAGCGTGTGTCCGCATTGCGAGCAGATATTGCTTGCTGGCTGAGGCGCATTTCGAAACAGGAAATCCCAGTCATCACATAATTTTTATGGCCTTCCATCGACGTCAATGCGAAGGTCGATTGGTAATGGGCAATTTTCGGTTGTGACGCAACATTCTAAAAACACAATAGTCTTCTTTGGTTTAGTAATTCAAGCGTTGCAGAACAACATTTGTATATAAGTATTAGAGTTTACAGAATCACTATTGATAACATTTCTTCAACATTTTTAAATTTACAAAAACATCAAGGACAACAAAGTTAGAGATGCACAACTGATATATTTCAAAAGAATTACTGGCAGTTTACAATTGGTTTTGGGAGATGTTCGGCAAATTTAATATAGGAAAATTACTAATGTTAACTTCGAAGACCCCACTCACTGACAGTTGTCGAGCACAGCAAATCTTGCCAATATGTTATAAAAATGTGAGGACATAGCTCCTCCACTTGAGTCTTACGCGAATGCCGTCAAATGACAGCCATCTCACTGCTTAAGGTGACATGTTAATTCGCACCAGTAGTGTTGAAAAGCAGCAGAAATCGCTAGAAGTTATTAACGCTTCAGAACCCGGCTGAGTATCTGTCAAGCTCTGCACAGAATTTGCCAGTGATTTAGCTCCATTCTTTACCATAGTTTTGCGTAGGTCCCTTGAGCAGAAATAAGTTCCCCTGGTCGGAAAAGCGCACAGGTAACATACATATCATACAACTACAAAAAAGCACTGATCCACAGAACTTACATCCTGCATCACATTTATTAAGTAGCAGAACCCAACAAAATATTTTAAGTTTGAACATTATGATCTACCAAGAACAAAACACACTTCTCGGTGGAAATCGGCGAAATACACCTAGTTTTCTTCACACGCAGTACATTCAGCACCGCGGATGGAAGAAACCATGTTGAGTTAGTATTTCTACGCTGTTTAAAATCTCTTGGTTCATTATTACATCTTGAAGCCTTCAGTTCATGAAATGTGAAGTGCGATGTGCTTTGAATCCAAAAATTGATGAATCACAACTAGGATCAGTCATGTCCTACAAATATCCGTAAATAATAATGTTTAGAAAAATGAAGTAAAACGACCACAATAGTCCAGTCGTAACGCAAATGGCAGGATACGACACTTTCATAAGATACTAGGAAACTGCGATCTGACTACGAGATAAACTTCATACAAAGCACTTAAGGCGCATAGTGCGAATGGGCGCAAGTTTGCTTGGCTAGCGAGAGGGTTACAAAAAATACTAATATATCTTAACTGAGAGACAGTCGAAGCAACAACATTACATTTCGCGGGAGCCTGCTGAGGAACTTTGAGAACCTTCTTCCAGGGCAGCAACTGCGAATGGTCTTCAAGGCACCTACGTACCTATGCCGTAGGCATGTTGCAGATAAAATTTTAAGCAAATGAATGAGTCCTTAATATGTGGTATGATAAAGTACCTTCTGCAATGCACTTCAGCGTTTGGCTTGGTCTATACAGAAATCATTTTTTTCTCTTTTAGTACTGATATGATTCCGGTCGCAAACGAAAAAAAACAACGAACTTCAATTTTGTTTTCCAGTATAATAGCCAGTGTGATATTCAGTATGGGGTATATGTCCACTCATTGCAGTCATCTTCCAGCTTAAGCTGAGTGGCAGGAGAGCAACTGCAGAAATTTTCTACTGCTTGTCATCCGCAGCAGTAATCTCTTCTTAACGCCAGAATGAACCACGTTAAACTGCTACTGTCAGTCGGGGTAAATTCGTACCACTTTAACATTTTTTGAAAATACTGGGCACAAATTACACATCGGAACAGGCATTGTAACATTTTGCCTCTATAGTTACTGAGTGTCTGGAAAAGTGAAAATGTATAGTATGGCCTATTAGAATAAAATTTCAATTTTAATGCTGGTAAAAAGTTGCACTGTCATTCGAGACAACTTTAGACCAGTCTTGAAAAACAAGGAATTTTCCTATACCTAATGTTCTGGGTAAATTTACATCGTGCGAGAAGTAAAAACAGTGTTAATTCAGTAGTGCAGGTTTATTTTGAAATATCAAGATATTAGTAAGAACTTGGCATTGCTCGACTTCAATCTTTGTCGCCAGAAGCTCTCTCTTCACAGCCAACGCAATTAAGGGATAATCGCAAGCCCAAGAGATTGTGGGGAGTTAGAAAGACAACTTAAATACTAATTACAAATCACAGAGATAGTAAAACTTACTTTTAGTACAAAATAACCCAAGTGGGCCGAGCAGTAGTCATTTGAAACAAACGTGGTAAGTGGTACAAAGATACACCGAGTGGTAAAAAGTTACCATGATTGACTAACAAAGAGATGAACTTGCAATTACACGCACTTTCGTTTGTTAGGTCGTTGCGCTGCACACAAAAATGAGCAGGCCTAAGCTTCATGCTGAGCAGCAGATAAGCCGAAACAAGTACGCATCGGCTCGTTCGGGATTATCTCAAGACGATTTTTTACTTCTCGCCCTTGTCTAGGCAATGCCGCATCACACAAATCAAACGGAGTAAATCAACACGTGTGAATCGAATATTCGCTATATTTACTGTTGTATGTACATAAAATAGGAGGGTCAGCTGAAATTTAATATATCAATTTTTTACGCGAAAACTCTAAAGTTTTCAAAATAAAACTAACGCTACTAACATTCTACATCTTCACCCTTCATGTCTAAACATTGATTTCTCAATACAGTCTCC
Source organism: Schistocerca americana (assembly GCF_021461395.2). Classification (NCBI taxonomy): domain Eukaryota; kingdom Metazoa; phylum Arthropoda; class Insecta; order Orthoptera; family Acrididae; genus Schistocerca; species Schistocerca americana. The sequence continues at coordinate 773,476,415 of NC_060120.1, forward strand.
TCGGCGACGAACAGATTTCTCCCAACCAGAAACCATTTTGTTGATACCGTGACTGTAGAATGTCTGACTTTGTTGACGGAGCGACAAGCCCACCACTGCTTGCACCGCTTCATACCTCTCAAAGGGAAGTCCTCGGAGGTGTTATTTAAGTTTTGGAAACAGATGAAATTCGAATGGAGACAAGTCGGGGCTGTATGAAAGATGATCGATGACATTGAACCCAAGGCTTCGGATTTTTGGAGACGTCGCAGGGCTCGCGTTTAGTCTGGCACCGTCATGCTGAAGGAGACGGTGCTAAATGTGTGGAAGAACACTCTGAATGCCGAACAATAATACAGCACGCTGTTTCTCACGCGTCACATAGCTACGTTACACACTGCCATGTCAAATGCTACCATTCGGAGCCCTCTAGCGGCGGAGACATAAGCGTCAGTGTGGAATGTTGATACTTAAGGTAGAGTAAAACTATGTGCCGGACCGAGACTAACTCAGAACCGTTGCCTTTCGAGGGCAAGTGCTCTCCCGACTGACGTGCCCGTCATCACAGTTTCACTTCCACCACTACTCCGTCTGCTGTGAGGACGGGTCGTGAGTCATGTTTGGGTATGTCATTCAGTAGGGCACTTGCCCGCGAAAGGCAGAGGTTCCGACTGGAGAGTCTCAGCCCGTCACACAGTTTTTGTCTTCCAGGTAATCTCATATCAACACACACAGTGCTGCAGAGTGAAAATTTCTATGTGGAATGTTACTAACACTTTTTTATTTAAAAAGCTTTAACAGTTTTCACATAAAAAATTCGGAGGCATTACTTTTCACCACGCCCTCGTATGTGCATTACCATCTGCTAAAAAATAAACAAGTAATTCCTTTTGAATAACACAGCGCTGAAACTGGACTGATTTCCATATTTGACTCCACTTACGCCCACCGAGTGTTCAAAATTTCACGGCGAAATATACTGCACCACGAACACCTAAGCATGGTCTTTCTATTTTTTCATGATACAAACACCATTCTAGAAGAGTGATATCTGAATCTATAATAGCATGAACAATTTAGAACAAAATCGTTCATCTGAGCGTATGTCTAATTTTCAGTGGCTGTAAAGTTGTAGGTGCTCGAAGCAGTTCCACACGGTTACTTCAGTAAAGGTAAGCAACGAAACGGATGAATTGTATTCGTTGATTTCATCTAAATTAATAACCTTTAGTTATGTTGCTACTTCCACTGGTGACGACGTAAAGACGCATAACTGACATGCAATGTCTGACGAAAAGTCCACATACGCTAGTTGAAAACTTCAACAATGTCTGCCTATGAATGTGCACGACCATACAGATTTGCTGGTTGCAAGTTTTATGTATTACTGCAAAGGACGCGTTTATTACTGTGCTTGGGGCAGGTCTTTAAGGGTATTTTGCCCATGAAGCGACACATAAGAAGGCCAACATTTCCCCTGATGCAGCGTTGCCTATAGCGATCACGTCTTGATAACCAACGATTTCCGGTGTTACCCTAGTTACTTTTTGTGTGAAAACTGACGCGTTACGTTTACGTAGGAGTGGCAATGCAGACTAGATTGTGATCACCGATACACGGAATGGAATACAGTAATTCAACGAATCCACAGTGGCTTCATTTGTCACATACTGGAAGTATTGCTACTAATAAGTAGTCGGAATAATGTTTACTCTCTAGGTCGGAAGAGGAGTTGGCGCAAATGACCAAAGCACTAAAGGAGGCTGCTAGCAAATTTGGGCTAAACATAAACGAAGCCAAGACAGTACCTCGTTATGAAGCGTGGTCATTGTCAGACTGCTGATCATCTACAATCACTGCAGGTTGGGACCATTCCTACATGAGAGTGCAAGGATTCAAATACCTAGGGGCACGTTTCACTGAGAACTCGTCATGTGAAGCAGAGATTAATGCCAGAATACAAGCAAGAAACCGATCTTACCACAGCCTAGCACAACTGCTTCGGTCCAAATATCTCTCCAGACAGTTCAAGATTTGACTGTACAAAACCCTGATCCAGCCTGTTGCTCTATATGGCTGAGAGACATGGAATATCCGGAAACAGGACTTCCATAAACTCCTTGTTTTTGAGAGAAAAGTGCTTCGGAAGATCTTCGGTCCGGTTCTGGATGCAGATACAGGGGAATGGAGGATCAGATACAACCATGAGCTTGAAATATACCAGTAGCCCAACATAGCAGGAACTGTCAAAGCCAAACGAATGCAGTGGGCCGGCCATGTGGCCCGGATGGAGGATCACAGATGGCCTCGGAAGCTCCTGGATTTCACACCTACAGGTAAGAGACCGCCAGGGAGACCCAAGAAGCGTTGGAGGGATGGACTCCATGAAGATTTAAACCAAGTGTCAATAGATGTGAACGGATGGCGGATAGCAGCAATGGACAGAATTCAGTGGAGGACGAAACTTGTAGATGTGTCCGTTCCACTGGGCCTGATCACGTAGTAGTAGTAGTAGTAGTATAATGTTTATTAGAGGTAGTACATATTGCAGTGTGAAAGCCTCGCCATAGCCTGGTGAAACAGTAGCGCCTGTTGCGTGATCACGATTTTCCCTTTTGTGTTTGTAGGAATGTGTACTGACACACTTGATTAAGAACATTTGAAGTTGGTGGATGTTTTTAATTCATAAATGTATTAATAAAACATTTGTGTGCTATGATTCATTTTTAGCTGTACCCCGGAGCACTGGACACATTTCCGTAAATTTCCTGGCGTATTTCCCACTCCTCGTCTCCTGATACTCCCCCCGCTACCCATCAGACAATACAGCAGCGGAATCTGGCACAGCGCAAGCAGCGCCACTGTCATAATTACTGGCACAAAAAGGAGCCGACGGACAGTCGCTTTGGCTGCTCGCCGAAACATCTTACAACTAGTACTGCCTAGTAGCTTTCAGTACACTTGTTCATGCCGTACATTATACATGTGTCCAATTATATACACGTTCCTCAAAGTAACACGTTTCAAACTAAGCAACGAAATAACTGTTTCATGCTAAAGGCGACATTTTGCAGATATTTACGAAGTCATCTGATCTTGCCCGGCCTGTGTGGCCGAGCGGTTCTAGGCGCTTCAGTCTGGAACCGAGCGACCGCTACGATCGCAGGTTCGATTCCTGCCTCGGGCATGGATGTGTGTGATGTCTTTAGGTTAGTTAGGTTTAAGTAGTTCTAAGTTCTAGGAGACTGCTGACAGATGTTAAGTCCCATAGTGCTCAGAGCCATTTGAACCATTTTTTCATATAATCTCGTAATGACGTGTCGTGATGAAACGATTCTCTTGTGCCCTGAAAGTGCTGAATTTACATAACGTAGTGTTGCTGAAGCAGTAATTTAAACCCGAGTACGGCTTCGTTACGTATTTCCTAGTTATAGCGCACTTCCTAAACGTACTGTGGAAGACGCCACAGTTGTCTGCCGATTTTAAGTGCTTCGAAGATGTTACCTCTTGCTCTGAACAATAAACTCTTGAAGAGGAAATAAACCAAAAACTACATACACGTACCGCTTGATTTGTCGGTATCGCAGTACTTCAATGGCCGATTCAGGGGTCCAACTTTACGTTTGTGACGACTTTATCAGAGTTTTACTTTACAGTTTACAACGAATGCACACTAAAGAGCAGTCATCCTTAGATTGGTATAAACATCGTGGCATTTTCCTAGGTATGGGCACACGATGGTTGTGAAGCACACTTCCATCTTTCCAGTTTTGAAACTCTTCATTCCGCGAACGGTCGGGGCCTACAGACAAATGTGCGATCTCAAACACGGTCCCACGAGCCTTTCTCACATGTGTTTAGCATTTCCGTAAGTTAAAGTTTCGTTACGCGTAATAAGAAGGAAGTTCAGCTGTAATCGACCATTGACTAGAACACGTTCAGTTACTTAACCTGGTGAAAAGGTATGTAATCAACTATGACGTACATAAATATTGAGAAATGCTCTCATGTTTACATTACATCTCCGAAGTCAATTAGAAACTTCTCAGTGCATTACATATTGGGCGGGGGTGTAGTTTATTTATTTATTCGTGTTATGAAAAAAACTACAGCTTATTTTTTTGAAGCAACCGTGCCCAACATGGATATTCATTCCTAACAAAAATGAAATAACAAAGGCAACACGAACATCCCAAATGATTAGATATATGAAATACATATTAGGTTTATTCCATTTTATACATTCAAGTATTTATTCATGTATTTATTATCGCGGGTACTGTCTAACGCTGGTACAGCAATCTACAGAACTTCAGACACATGCTCGACATAGTCTGCGCATGTTATCCATTGAACTATAATTACTACAATGCTGAACTGCGTTAATGACAACGCAAAGCATACTTAGTATCTAGAGGAGAGATACGAAATTCTCTTGTGATGCTAAGTGAAACTATTCCATCATACGTTGACTACGGCATACGACTCAAATATCAATGATGGCTCAAGCTTGTGTTTTCAACACGCTGCAGAATTGTGATTCATCTCGCCAATAAATACGCCACGTTAATGGACACGGTCTGCCAACGCAATAACTGATCTCAATAAATGGAAACAAGCATTCACTCCAACTTCACAAAAAATTCAAAGAACATTACAAATTCTCAGTGCAAGTACAATAGTCGAGCACAGCTAACTACTTTGCCTTTCATGTCACAAACGATGCGATAAAAGGCGTTGTCTATATACGTTGCAGCAACGTACCGAGAACGAAATGATTCGATAACGCAGAGAAAAGCACAACGTTCATTAATTTTGAAACTGCGCAAGTTTGTCTTCTTACGTTACTTCGTCATAAAAATTATCACAGAAACGTACTGTAAAACGTAAATCTTTTATCAACAGAATTTTGATGGTATTTCGTCGAAACGCATGTAGCGAGAGATGAAGAAACATACATGTGCACCTTGACTTTTCTGACTGGAAATTTACGATGTACTTTTGACAATGCTAACATAAGGTACACCACTTTAAATATTCGCAGAATTGTCTTAAATGTAGGTATGTCCCCTTAAACTACTATTTAAACATCAAAATTATCCCGATAGGTTTTATCTTTTTTAAGAAATACATATGCGAATCTAGGCGATGATGAGAGGTTTAGATTAGGGAATACGACGCTGAAAGTATTACATCGGTTTTGCTATTTGGGCAACAAAATAAGTTATGAAGGCTGGTGTACGGAACGTGTAAAATGCAGACTGGCGATAGCGAGAACAAAATTTCTGAAAAAGAACAGTTTATTAACATGTAATATCAATGTAAGTGTCAGGAAGTCCTTTCTTGACTGTCGCCTTGCATTGAAGTGAAACCTGGACGATAAGCAGTTCAGCCAAGAAACCAGAAACTTTTGAAATGTGGTGCTACAGATGATTGCTAAAGGTTAGAGGGGTATACTGAATAGCAAATGTGGTACTGAATCTCACTGGAGAAAAAATAATTTCGGCGTAACTTGACTAAAAAAAGGGACAGGTTGATAAGACACAGCCTGACGCACCAAGGAATATATATATATATATATATATATATATATATATATATATATATATATATATATATATATATATATATAGAGAGAGAGAGAGAGAGACAGACAGACAGAGAGAGAGAGAGAGAGAGAGAGAGAGAGAGAGGGGGGGGGGTTAAAATTGTAGAGGGAAACCTAGGCATGAATACAATAAGGTGGTCAAATTCCCGTAGGTTGCCATAGTAGCGCCGAGATAAAGATACTTAGGACAGAATGGCATGGAGAGCTGCATCATACCAATTCGAACTGAAGACCCCAACAACATGCAACGATGAATGAAGCTATAGTCAAAGAGTGAAGAGTATACTTCCTATTCTGTGCTATAATTCCGCACGTGGAATTTCACTGTCTCCCACGTAACTTCCATATCCAACGTTCATACAATAGTGAAAATGGAATTTCCGTCAGAATTGATTATTTAGATATTCTTTATTTGCCTTTTGACGGAACGGTACGCTGTGTATAGGGGTATTCTGTTTGTCTTGGAAGAGAAGAAAATGCCGAGATAATGTCTAATTGCAGTAAAACGTTGCCTTCCAATAGTTGAGAAACATACTAAATTTGAGGCCGAGCTCTGTCGGGACAACGTAGTTTCACCGGAATAGTCGAGTAAACAAGGATTACATAATGAAACGGTAGTCGACAGATTTCGGCCATACATTTAGCCCATTTGCGGGCTAATCTGCGATACGCTTAACTGGAATTGTCTTCAGTCGTCATATATTCTCGAATTTCGTTTAAAACTGTACCTTGCGTTGCGAGTATTTACCACGCAGCAAAACTCTTGCGCTTTTATCTACCATTTCCGTAAAAGCTATTGACACGTAAAACCGCTTATGAAATATTTGGGAGCAACCTTTAACGAACGACTCATAGCAAATTTAACTACATCACATAATTAAAAAAGTATGCATTACCTTGTCTCGTATATTCTGTATACTGATATAACAACTGCTGCAGTCCATGGCCTTTGATAAAAATATTTGCAGAGTATTATTCTTATAACATTATGCGTCCGTCGGTCTTTAAGAAACTGATGAAACACACAGGAACAATAGGAGTAGATACAGAATGGAGGAACTATACAAAGTAAGCCACGGTCCATTCACGTAAAACTAGTAGATGGATCCAAATGCACAGTAGCACGTGTGTAGTCACTGCTATATCCAGTACTGTTTGATCATATTATCCCCAAACATGTTTAGTATAAAGTGCGTAACGAGAGAACTGAAGTCCATGTGATCTGAAATGGTTGGAGAACGTCCACTGAATAAAACGGGTTGGAAATGTAAGCGGTCACAATTTATTTTATTCGTACTGCACGTTTCGTTTCGAAGTCTAAGGTACTCTCACCTTTGCTAGTTAACTCTTCAATTTAGTTTGAGAATAAATGCATGTTAAGGCTCTGCAAAAACTTATTTGTACAAAATTTCTTATGAAGTGTTACTGTAGCCACAGTGATGGTTCCCCCTTGCATTTAGCAACTTCAGTGCATCTCGCCGAAACGCCGTTTCATCTTTCAGAGGTGTACTAACCCACTAACGTGATGTAGACCGTATGTATGCCTCGAAACGCGTCGTGTTATATGCATAGTCACGATATACTAAAACCGCAGTGTTTTCTACGTTACACAACCAAGGTGACATTACGAACGGGCCGGGCGCTCTTCGAGTTTCTCCACACTTATTAGATCTGAAGGTCACTTCCTAGAAGTAAATTTCCTACAGCGGTACGATGCATTTCTCAAAATCGCTAGAAAAATGACATTTTGATGATAGGTTTTTTAATTTACTGTTAATGCTCTTGTTTCCATGCGATTGGTAATTAAAAGCAAATTTTTTTAAGATTAGGTTAGTGTTGTTTAACGTCCCGTCGACAAAGAGGTCATTAGAGACGGAGAGCAAGCTCGGGTTAGGGAAGGATGGGGAATGAAATCGGCCGTGCTCTTTCAAAGGAATCATCCCGGCATTTGCCTGAAACGATTTAGGGAAATCACGGAAAACCTAAATCAGGATGGCTGGAGACGGGATTGGACTGTCGTCCTCCCGAATGAGAGTCCAGTGTGCTAACCACTGCGCCACCTTGCTCGTTTTTTTTTTTTTTTTTTTTGACGTATCAAGTTGAAGTTTATGTCTCATATTGAGGTGTATTGTACCTTGGTGGTGTTAAACGTTGAAGCTTCTAAGTCAACGCAACGAAAAGATACGGCCGTTTATGTCACATGTTTCGTTACTCACAAACTCACTAACTCATATGACCTACAGGGTCCTTCCCGTTGGCCTTGAATCATAAAATTTGGCAAGAAGGAATGTTAAGTGAAAGCACAACCAAAGGGAAAAATCGAAAACTGCAAATTTGTAATTATATCACAAGAACCATTTTTTGTCATTTCTTATCTGACTAGTCTGCGAATATCTGCTTCACATATAATTTGAAACGCCATATCTACACGCAGCCATCGCTCCTGAATAACTGATGATGCATAAATTCCGAAAAGTGTCATATGAGTAATGAAGTCATTCCCTGCCTGATGTATGATTTGCCATTGCGACCAAGGGAGCCTGAATGGAAAACTACTGAATGGTCGCCTGCCTCCTGCATGACTGTCACGTTTATATTATTGAAATGAAACCATTCTCGAAAATCTTGGAATCCCTGGGACCGATACCTTCCCAGAATAAATGTCGATAACAGGCGTAAATGATCGAGATTCTCGGTTCCCGTAATGTATGAACTGTCCATATACGTTATTAAGTTTGTACGGAATGCTTATTGTGCGAGTCCTCCTCGCAACGGACCAATTTTTTTATTTAAAAAACTGATTCCAAATTTGTTAATTAACAAATTTTATAATAAATTACGCAGTCAGCTGCAAGAACCGTGTTAAAAAGCTTGAAATGTCACACTTAGCACTACACACAAATCTTCAAAGCCAGTTCTGTTTTCCTGAGCAGTGCATCGCACTGCTTTAGGGACTTGATATCCGAGCACTGACCATAAAATCCGGAAAGTATGCGGAATCCAAGTAGACCAAATGGTTCAAATGGCTCTGAGCACTATGGGACTCAACATCTGAGGTCATCAGTCCCCTAGAACTTACAACTACTTACACCTAACTAACCTAAGGACGTCACACACATCCATGCCCGAGGCAGGATTCGAACCTGCGACCGTAGCAGTCGCACGGTTCCGGACTGAGGCGCCTAGAACCGCTCGGCCACCGCGACCGAGCAAGTAGGCCCTATTAAGGTTTATGATCGCGCGCTTTGGAACAACAGATGAAGGCCTACTTTACATCATCACCTAATGAAGTAACAGTTTGCTCATATTACTAAACGCAAGTAATACCAACAAGCACGGAACGTTACAGCAGTCTTGTTTAACTTGCAGTGGCAATCTCACTGATATGAGACTGGAGAGCAACCGCTTCGAGACGACCAACTGGATCCGTGACGCAACACGCACGGGTAAGACTCCTGTAACCTAAGCTGAACTGTCCGCCATGTTTTCCCAAAGTACAGGATATTCGTGGTCGCTTACCTATGAGTCGCCAGTGGAGATTTCTGATTAAATGTATTTAATTCGTCGTAATTGTCGGTGGCTGATAATTTGTGAACTGCACTAACCACTACAAAAATGGTTTCTGCATGTTTAGATTTCCAAGTAACCCCAACAACGAAAAAGGTGCCATATACTGCTGCATGAGGCAACTGGGAACCAGGACCTGACGCTCAACTTTGTACTGTAGGTATATGTTAATGAAAGTAGTTATGAACATGAAACCAACTGCATACAATTGCGTTTTTTCCCCCAGTCGGAAACAATACTGAAGTAGTTCGCTCGAAAATTTTTCTATTCCCGAGATATTTTCGCAACTGGCAAAGGCGAGAGGAATTTGGTTGGTTTTGGGGTTTGATGGGGGCTAAACATCGAGGTCATCAGCCCTCAGTTAAAAATAGACATACTTGTAAAAGGCCTATACAGTAAAAGCGTAACCTCTGCAGCCAGAGGGAGAGAGGAATTTATTGTGATGTATTTATACGTCGTTATCATGACCACACATACACAAAATGAATAATACTTGACCACCTCATTTCTTATGCAGGTACTGTTAGATGAATGATACATGTTTAATAGCGGAGTGATCGTTGTGAGGGAATCTCAACACGTAACATAACCTTCCATGAAGTACGCAAAATGAATTTTGGTAAAATAGATGAGTCAGTAATAAAAATTCGTTTCACTTTAACATGGAACTATACTTTTTCCACTTTTGTATACAAAATAATCATAATGCGGGGACCTATTTATGATGAAAAATAAACACTTTTGCAAGAGCCATATACGGGCAAAACTGGTAAATAGGCACAAGTTTTTACTGCATAACACTCATATTTGAAGACAATGGAACCAAGTTCTTACCTTATTATATTTACTAATTACATACTACCTCGCAAGTTCCGCGCCTACATTTCTATAGCTGTGTAATACATTTCAGTTTTTCTGTTACATAAAAAAAGGCATGCGAAATCTCTCTACACAGATTAATTAACGTTCGAAACCACTTTATACATGCAGTGTCAAATATTTTTTAATTGCAAAAACTAGCGTGAATAGGTTAAGCATCCAAACTTCTGCCGAATCCTCACATTTGGAGGAAGCATGGCGGACGATTCAGTCTATTATATAGGAGATCTGCGCACGGGCAGAAGGAGCACCCGCAGCATATCGGCAGTCCTGATAGCTGGTGAGTGTGAAGAAGCAAAGAGCGCGTCGTAATACGTACGCATGTAGGCCCCGTCTTCCGGACAGCGTGCGCTCATGACGACTGCGTGGGCTTCCTGCGACTGCAGCTACGGTGGGTTCGCGAGGGCACAAGGGCGCGACTCGTCCTGCACTGAGGACTGCGCGCCGGCTGCCTGGGCAGAAGAGGTCTTCTAATTAGCGCCCCGGGAGGCGCTCCGCCGAGGAGAGGCACAGCCCGGTCTGGGTACCGCACCGAAAGAGAGCGCCCTGCCCTCCACTTGCAAATAAACCCACTGCGGGTTATGGAGCACCGACACAGGATATTACCAACTGTTCTGCGAGTTTTGCGCTATCCTCGTCACTTGACCGTTTTAAGCGTTCCGTACCTCAAACCGTAAAAACTGAATCCTACGATCACTTTGTTGTCCGCCTGTCCGACTTTATGAATCCCTTTTTTTTTTTCAGGAACTGGTAGAAAATAAGTTGAAATTTAAGTCTACGATCCCTTTGGGTTTAAAACATAAACGCTACATCAAAGATATGGAAAGATACGGCCATTGATACTCGCAAACTCACTTATCGAAAGCTACAGGGTGCTTCCCGTTGACTTAGAATCATGAAACTCGCCAAGAGGCAAGGTTTCACACTACAAGTGAAGGGAACAAAAATCCGAAAACTTACTTTTTGTCGTGTTATCAGACTGACCGTGTGTTAAGACCACACTTTCTCAAGACCCGTTGATGTATAAAGTTTAAATTTATGTCACACACTCAATTCTGAAGTTCCCCTGGCGTTGTAAAAAAACTTTAGTTACTATGTCAGTGCAATCAAGAGATACAGGTATGTCACATACTTTGATATCTTGCCAAAAAATCGTTGAAACTATGTGCTTACATGTTATTGTTGTGGTCTTCAGTCCTGAGACTGGTTTGATGCAGCTCTCCATGCTACTCTATCCTGTGCAAGCTTCTTCATCTCCCAGTACCTACTGCAACCTACACCCTTTCTGAATCTGCTTAGTGTATTCATCTCTGTCTCCCTCTACGATTTTTACCCTCCACGCTGCCCTCCAATACTAAACCGGTGATCTCTTGATGCCTCAGAATATGCCCTACCAACCGATCCCTACTTCTAGTCAAGTTGTGCCACAAACTCCTCTCCTCCCCAATTCTATTCAATACATCCTCATTAGTTATGTGATCTACCCATCTAATCTTCAGCATTCTTCTGTAGCACCACATTTCGAAAGTTTCTATTCTCTTCTTGTCCAAACTATTTATTGTCCATGTTTCACTTCCATACATGGCTACACTCCATACAAATACTTTCAGAAATGACTTCCTGACAAATCTATAGTCGATGTTAACAAATTTCTGTTCTTCAGAAACGCTTTCCTTGCCATTGCCAGTCTACATTTTATATCCTCTCTACTTCGACCATCACCAGTTATTTTGCTCCCCAAATAGCAAAACTCCTTTACTACTTCAAGTGTCTCATTCCCTAATCTAAATCCCTCAGCATCACCCGACTTAATTCGACTACATTCCATTACCCTCGTTTTGCTTTTGTTGATGATCATCTTATACCCTCTTTTCAAGACACTGTACATTCCATTCAACTGCTCTTCGAAGTCCTTTCCCGTCTCTGACAGAATTACAATGTCATCGGCGAACCTCAACGTTTTTATTTCTTCTCCATGGATTTTAATACCTACTCCGAATTTTTCCTTTTGTTTCCTCTACTGCTTGCTTAATACACAGATTGAACAACATCGGGGAGAGGCTACAACCCTGTCTCACTCCCTTCCCAACCACTGCTTCCCTTTCATGCCCCTCGACTCTTAACTGCCATCTAGTTTCTGTACAAATTGTAAATAGCCTTTCGCTCCCTGTATTTTACCCCTGTCACCTATAGGATGGTGCAGACAATTAATCCTAGTCAGCTAGTAGACGTTTTCAAGTTAGTCCGCTCGACAATGAGTCGCTTAATTTGTTTCGCGCACCGCACTTTCTCGCAGTTAACCGTTTTTAATAACGGACGTTTTCTCAATACTTCTTGATTACATTAAGTCGCTATGTACTGCACCTACGTAGAGCGCGCTTTGTCTCAATCGTGAACGAGGCAAAGCGGCTTGCGTACATTGCTCAGTATGTCAACGAGTTGCAACGTTCCTTTCAACCGTGCTTCGGAGCTTCCGATGCGTGGTGCAAACATCACACTCGCACCCGTGGTCAAATCCACGGACACACTGACATGCGGTGCGCGAAACAAATTAAGTGACGTACTGCCGAGCGGACTAACTTGAAAACGTCTACTAGCGGACTCGGATTCATTGTCTGCAACTCCAATACTTTCACCGCTAGCAGTTCAATACAACACCTCAACCTGGTTATTTGCAATTGCCGCTAATAATTAAAAAAACAAAACAGGAACACAGTTCAACGTCAATACGGAAGTGGTCACTCAAAAATACAACGTTTAAATTTCCACGGAAACAAAATTTACTGCTGCCAATTAAAGCTAGCTAAGTCCGTCCCTGTTATTCAACACCAACTCCATCTAACTTACCTCTCCAAGCCCTACTCTGAGGCTATCTTCTACCGAACAAATTCACACATATTAACCTTCAACAGTAGCAGCCAAAACACTAAAGTGGCTAAGAATATTTCAACACCTGGCAAGTGAAACCAATTTCAAACGAATACTTTGTACGCTTTCCAACCGGGAAAACCAACTTTGCTGATCACTGAGGATCATTAACTGCATACTTCCAAAATAAGCACTCAGAACAAATTTAACCCACTGAGGGCCCACGATTTGCCACTTCAACGCCCCGAGGGGTCCTGGCCCGTCTCCCCACTTTTGAGAGCTCCACACCTCTCCACGAAGTTATTTAATATAGAGGCTTTTCAACAAATCACAATCAGGAACAGAATGTAGACACTCTCATTGCCCATTAACTGCTCCTACTTACAGTGCTTCTGTTAAGGTGCTGCCTCTTGACAGTATTTAGAACTTTTGGTCCAAGGATTGTTGGAAACAACGCCAGTCATGGAGAAATTACTCTACTTGTAAGCCAGACACGTAGGACCCAGACCACAACTCATTTAAGATAATTTAGAGAAAACCGGATACCACCCCATGTGAACACTAGACAGCAGGACTAGCACACAGAAGTCCGTTTATGACATGGTTACAATGGCTCTAGCGGCAATTTAATTTTTATGACCGTGAATGCATAGTCACTTTTTAACTACATAAAAGTAATCTTAGGAAACGTAGATTCCAGACAGATTTACTGTCAAACGCCTTAAGAAGCCAGTCCACCCACGAAGGACGTAACTCGCAAAACCCTCGTTCGACTGATATTATAATTCGACTCATCAGTCTGGGACGGTAACAGAAATGATTGACAAAGCCAACAGAGGACATACGAAGGAGATAGCTCATTTCGTCACAGGGTAGTTTAGCAAGTGCGTCACAGAGAATCTTGTAACTCGGGTGGCAGAGGTTGCTAGAAAGACACAGGGTCGTTTAGCAACTACGTCACAGAGAATCTTGTAACTCGGGTGGCAGAGGTTGCTAGAAAGACACAGGGTATCACAGAATGGTTTCTTGTTGAAATTCTCAGAGCGTACGTTCCTGGAACAATCTGCCATCATATTGCTACCTTCTAGGTATATCTCTTGATAACACCGTGAAGGTAAGATTAGAGAGATGCGAGCACTCACGCAGGCTTACCAACGAGCGTTCCACCATTCGCGACTTTCAACAGTCTAGGGGCGTTGAGGGGGGGGGGGGGAGGGGGGTTGAAGGGCCCTTGATTGGTGCAGTAGGTACCTTCCGCGATATACCGTAAGTCGGATTGCGGAGTATGGATGTTGTGTTGTCCGTCGAAATGGCGTACACTGCAGTGACGTCATATGAACGTTCAATTGCTATAAGACGCAAAACATTAAAGATTTGTATAGTTGTCTTCTGAAATCAACACAACCAGTCGATGAGTGCTAATCACAAATTATGGCTCCTATTATCCGAGCATGTGCACAGGATACTTTCCTCTTACCATGGTCTCTGTGACAATGGACATCTCTCAGCGTGACCACAGTAGGTACCTCGAACTGAACGCTACATAATTAAGACCTACCGTTTTGACGTAATTGGAAAGACTGTGTCGCCCCAAACATGACACCATCAGTTTGCCCTCTAGGCCTCCACTGCGAAGAAAGCACAAATTCCTCCGGCGCTCTTGGGCACAGACAAAGTGGGCATTCTATTCTCTTCAGCACTGACGGCACCATTTTGATTGACGTCTGGTAATTGTCGTCCAAGTGTGTGGATACGACCAGACACCAATGCAGCACCACAGGTTTAGCAGGCAGCCGAGTCAAGCCCTGTTTTGGGCCGGTGTTGTGTGAGGATGTATGATACCCGTCACGACTATCTACATCTATTTCACGGCTGTTCTGTATCTAGACAAAATCCTCCAACCTACTACCCAGTACTAAAGATTCCGGCGATGGCTTCGACTCTGAAGACCAAAAATCACGAACATACGGCACTCACCTGAATAACACCTTTCTCCGAGAGGTAATATTTACGATGGTGCAGCACGGTACTGAGTACAGCAGCGGATTTTGATTTTACACACGTCCAAAGATGTGCACCTTCTAATAGACTTTTTGTGTTGCTTACTGATTTATTTTTACTTCAGAGCAAAATTTTTACATTTCTAAATGTTTATTCTTTTGTTCCCCACTCCCCTTGCACCTAAGCCGATACATTTTCAAAGGTAAGTAGGTGGTGCAAAACTGTGCAATTCTGCAGCAACTAATAACTGGAAACTATTTGCATTCGTAACTGAGGTATTTCGGAGTCGTTAGCAGACAAAGTGTACAGTGTGCAGAGTCCTGGAGGTAGCTGAACTGGCAAAAATTTACAATGCGTTCAATATGTCATTTATCTTGTTAATTATCTAAATTTATTTATTTACTGAAGCAGTGCAGGTAACACTGGTCACAACATCGCATTAACAAGTGCCATTAGTGTTGTCTTTCAGTCACTAGCCATTATCAGTTAATAATGGTTTCAATATAATATAAATCGCAGCTGTAAGGCAACTACCAACGTCCAAAATGTGCTGTTCCCAAAGTGTGGTCCATTTCTGATAAGGTAACATTTTTGGCTTTTCTTCCTACTCTTCATTTCCTTTTATAAGCTGTTTTCTGTGTTATAGTTCCCATCACTTCCTCGATTCTCTAGGGTCGCGTTTTTCCTTTGTATTTATTTTGAGTAGTACATTTGGAACACGTGAGGCAATACTAACCTTACGACTTATCTTAGAAGAAAGATTAAGAAAAGACAAACCTACGTTTATAGCATTTGTAGACTTAGAGAAAGCTTTTGACAATGTTGACTGGAATACTCTCTTTCACATTCTAAAGGTGGCAGGGGTAAAATACAGGGAGCGAAAGGCTATTTACAATTTGTACAGAAACCAGATGGCAGTTAGAAGAGTCGAGGGGCATGAAAGGGAAGCAGTGGTTGGGAAAGGAGTGAGACAGGGTTGTAGCCTCTCCCCGATGTTATTCAATCTGTATATTGAGCAAGCAGTAAAGGAAACAAAAGAAAAATTCGGAGTAGGTATTAAAATTCATGGAGAAGAACTAAAAACTTTGAGGTTTGCCGATGACATTGTAATTCTGTCAGAGGCAGCAAAGGACTTGGAAGAGCAGTTTAACGGAATGGACAGTGTCTTGCAAGGAGGATATAAGACGAACATCAACAAAAGCAAAACGAGGATAATGGAATGTAGTCGAATTAAGTCGGGTGATGCTGAGGGTATTAGATTAGGAAATGAGACACTTAAAGTAGTAAAGGAGTTTTGCTATTTAGGGAGTAAAATAACTGATGATGGTCGAAGTAGAATGAATGGCTCTGAGCACTATGGGACTTAACATCTATGGTCATCAGTCCCCTAGAACTTAGAACTACTTAAACCTAACTAACCTAAGGACAGCACACAACACCCAGCCATCACGAGGCAGAGAAAATCCCTGACCCCGCCGGGACTCGAACCCGGTAACCCGGGCGTGGGAAGCGAGAACGCTACCGCACCACGAGATGCGGGCAGGTCGAAGTAGAGAGGACATAAAATGTAGACTGGCAATGGCAAGGAAATCGTTTCAGAAGAAGAGAAATTTGTTAACATCGTGTATAGATTTAAGTGTCAGGAAGTCGTTTCTGAAAGTATTCGTATGGAGTGTAGCCATGTATGGAAGTGAAACATGAATGATAACTAGTATGGACAAGAAGAGAATAGAAGCTTTCAAAATGTGGTGCTACAGAAGAAAGCTGAAGATAAGGTGGGTAGATCACATAACTAATTAGGAGGTATTGAATAGGATTGGGGAGAAGAGAAGTTTGTGGCACAACTTGACTAGAAGAAGGGATCGGTTGGTAGGACATGTTTTGAGGCATCAAGGGATCACAAATTTAGCACTTGAGGGCAGCGTGGAGGGTAAAAATCGTAGAGGGAGACCAAGAGATGAATACACTAAGCAGATTCAGAAGGATGTAGGTTGCAGTAGGTACTGGGAGATGAAGAAGCTTGCACAGGTTAGAGTAGCATGGAGAGCTGCATCAAACCAGTCTCAGGACTGAAGACCACAACAACAACAACAACAGCACATTTGCAGGAACCGTTCACTGTATATTTTCAGTCCACTTTCTCTGAACTTCCTACTAACTTTCTTTTATACTACAATTCTTTAGTTCATTTCTGACAACATTTCTGCTTGTTAGTTTTACATTCTTCGATACTTCGTAGAGGACTTAACCTCTGTATTATGGGTATATCTTTCTTGCTTTTTCTTTACGACTATAACAGACTTCCATGTGAGTGTTGGCAGAGTAACTCCTTAACACTTGAGTCTTGTATGTTTCGGTGTTTTAATTTTCATAGATCTGCTGAATGATCCACAAATATTACTAAAATATTCCGTTTATTTTGTACATCATAATTGTACATTGTATCACTGCCACTATATTTGAAGAATTTGACTTTTTTTATAATTTTTGTTGTTGACTAGGAACAGCTATGCGCAGATCACGCACAGGACATCTCTGAATAGTGCCACCCATCCCGGTACCAGCCAACCGCTGTGGCATAAAGAAGCAATCCCTTTGCACGGGTACAGAAGACGCACCAATCTTTACTGCAGCCTGCATCTTATTAAGCCTCTTCCTTTGAATGCTTCCAACGTAACGTGTGCAGGGAATTGGATCAAGTTCCTCTTAATCATAACTTTCTCACGAATACAAATGACGAGAGATGTAAACATCGACGCGATGAAATCTCGTGTTGCATCCTTTTACCGATGTTGCTATAAATCGTGCAGAAACTCAAACATCTGTGGTTTACACATTTTTTGCAACACTTCATTTAGAAAACTATTACACGATCTCTTTACAATGAAAGCACTATTAGTTCGCTCTTTTTCACTGTGCGTCCTATGTATGAAATTTTATCAAACTAAAGATAGTGTGAACCTCTCTCAAACTATTGTTTCAGACGTAAGGTCAATCGCTAATACATTCCAATACACAAAACCAGAAGACGAAACAATCTGAATGTTCTTCAATATATGTATACGGCGAGGTGTCGAATGGAAACTGCTCTAAAGATACTGGGAACTTATCCCTGTTCATTACCTTCATCGTATTTCGGCATATGTAGCTCAGTAACAATTTTCTGTCTATGTAGTTAAATCTCAGCACTCCGCATTATTTCATGTGTATAAAAACTTATCAGCTGATTTTTTTATTTCTAGGGAATTCCGGTGCATACACAACAGGTTACCGCAAAACGAAATACAAACTTTCGCAACTAATAATTCCGTCGATGCGACAGTCGAAATTTTGATGAATTAGAAATACCTGGTACAACTTTGGCGGAAAGTTTCGATTTCCGCCTCCTAAGCAGTGGAAACATTGGGATGTGAGATGAAACAGCAGCGTTAAACTGTTCAGTCTTGGTCTTAGTTCAGTACAGAAGTCTCGTCGTCGTCGCACCAGGTCCAGTGACAGACTGAGCCCAACTAGCGTGAGACTACAGCAGCGTCGCTGTCACACGCCCAACAGTGTTTCTCGATCTGCAGATACGCCGTGGCGGATGTCCGCGTGTGCAGCTGACTGCTCAATGCAGCTTATTTACGAACATTACAGAACAGCTAAGTGTCAATAGCTTGAGTCAATGCAGAGTATTCAGGAAGATCAGCAATCTAATCGTAGCAAATGAGACGTCAGATGTTCCAAACACGGCTAATCATGCCACAGCACGTAGTCAAAACGCACAGATATCCCTACATGTGAACAATGTGTCAAGAGATAATGTCGCATCTTCACATGGACAAGGTATACATTGAAGTTTCCTTAAAGTAGGACCAAGCACTAGAGCAACGGTTGAGGTTTGATCTCAGGTTCAATTACCAAACCACAGAATGCTTCTAAAGACCATACTCTAATGTTATATCTTCGAAGTGGATAGTGTCGGTGAGTATAATGATTATTAGGCAATATATCTGAACTTACTGGGTACATCGTTTGAAAAAATAAGATTAATATCAATCTAATAGGGTGCAGAGTCGCGTTTGGTATCCAGAACACATCGATTTCTTCTGTGGATGGGTGGATCTAAAAGCTGTATGATAGTGAACAGAAATTTATATCAGTCCTCACAAACATTTTTAAAGCTATTTGTGGCTAACAGGCCCTTCACTGGGAGTGTATTGGCAATATATACAATAGCTCGATAAAATTGAAATACAACTGTGGATAGAACCCAATATATGTATTTATCATGTTCCTACAATTTGACTTGTGAGTGGCGGCGTTGTCTTGGAAAACGTAGTATTCTACAGCAGTGTTACTCAAAGTGGGGTTAGTCGATGTCTTGGGTCCGCGGGACCAGCCACGGGGTGCGTGAAGCCTAAACATTGAAATGTATTGTGATAAAATGGAACTCACAGCTGTTATGCAAGAAGCATTTTTCAGTTACTAAAAAGAAAGCAATTAGAAATTATACATATACTGTTACGTAGGGCAACTTCAAGTCAGATAAATTCCTTCTTTGTTAGGGCTGTCCTTCAAAAGGAGTTGTACAGTATCTACACAACGCCTCGGAAGTATACTCAGAGAAGCTTCAGCAGTGAGGAAAATGCCTGGGGATTTGAAATGTGTTCCGGATGAAGTTGCAAAACTTGTTAATTTCATTAAATCACGTTCTCTAAATTCCCGTTTTTTTAACAGTTTTATGAGAAGAGAGTGACAGTGTACTCAACTTTTCTTAGATACTGAAGTGTGCTGTTTGTCAAGACGGAAAGTTCTATGCCGTTTCTTCGAGCTGTGTGATGAAGTGCACTTGTTTCTTTTAGACAAGTAACATTCTTTTTCAAGTGGGGAATTGTGTGATTTTGACTGGTTGTGTAAACTGACCTATTTTGTGGATATTTTCTTCTTTCTAAAGAAACTGAACTCAGGCCTGCGTGGAAGAAATGTTACTATCTTCCAGGTTGAGATTAAAGTTGAAGATATAATTAAGAAACTGCAGCCGTGCGGGATTAGCCGAGCGGTCTATGGCGCTGCAGTCATGGACTGTGTGGTTGGTTCCGGCGGAGGTTCGAGTCCTCCCTCGGGCATGGGGTTTAGGTTAAGTAGTGTGTAAGCTTAGAGACTGATGACCTCAGCAGTTAGGTCCCATAAGATTTCACACACATTTGAACATTTTTGAAGAAACTGCAGCTATGGGCAGTATGAGTACAAAACAATTACTATTCATTTCTACTGCTCAACGACTTCACTGAGTCTTCAGGTGGAAAAAAAAGGAAAGAAAAAACCTGTGCTGAAGTTCAGAACACACTTTTAAGACACTTGAAAGCATATTTCGAGAATAGTTCCCTGTCCTACAACCTGGTAATTGTTGGACCTAAAAGCCTTTCACTGATGTTGAAATCCATGACATACATGGTATGAATCTCTCAGTCACAGGAGGACAGTTATTGGAACTGTACTGCGATACTTCATGGAAACACGTTTTCAAAGAAAACTGTGTAGCTTTTCGTTGCGTTTGCACTATGAGCATGAAGAGTTGTCTAAAAAGGCAGTACAATATTTGATGCCTTTTTCAACACTTAAGTGAGCAGACATTTTCTGCTCTTTGCAGTATCAAAAGCTTGAAGTGAAATCGTCTTAATATAGAAGAATTGTGGGTGACAAAACTTATTCCAGATTTCAATGGAATTATGTGAAAAAGTCCTCACATCAGAGACCCCACATCTGAGAACAGTGTTAATCAAGTGGATTTCCTTAAAAAAATCATTGATTTTCAGTTGCTGTACTTACTGTACTATATTACTGTACTGTTAATGTATTCTCATTTGAAATTTCACTAGGCAACAATCATGTACCTTTAGAATAAATTACTTACTACATTGTTTTTCTCGGTCTTTTTCTAGTCAGTAATAATTTTAATTAGCACATTTTTAATAACATGTGAAATTTTACTTTCCAAACAAACAGTGGGAGCGCATTATGGATAAGTTTGAGAACCACTGCTCTACAGTGTGCGTCATATACCATGAACCACATGAAACCTAACTTACTCTCAACATTCCTCTTAAATTATTTTTCTTCTTAATTCCCTAAACACTTTACTGCTCAATGGTTTAGTCAGCACATCGGTAAGTTGATTTGAAATTTCAACGTGTTTTAATTTAATAGTCTTTCCAATACGTCGTTGAATGAACTTACGTGGAATTTCTGTGTTTGACTATGTGTGTCAGTGTGCAGTTCTGCCGGTAGATTGAAACCTGGTAATACAGTTTCTTGTCCTAAGCGTCGTGTACCCACAATAACGCCGATTGGACAGATGGCGACACGGTATTCTACTTCAACTGTTGACGTTGCCGCAATACGCGGTTTTCGATCGAGCTAGACAGTGGGCCCTCCTCATATGATAAGAACTTCTGTGGTGGAGAGTCTTGTTGAGAAACAGTCTCCGTAACCAGAGTCAGCACAGGTAAGCAATGTTGGGCCTTCATCAACTATTATACCGCACTTCGTAGTTCATTTTAAGCACTGAAAAATACGGTTTGTCATTTTCTACTGACTAACCATTGGTTTATTGTACAAGTAATTTTAGCAGAACTAATACCATGACAAGATACAGTTGCAAGGTACAGTAGCTTTTCGACACGGCTCAGTTCTTTACGAACGCTCAATACTGGCAAGGTTTTCTTCATCTGTCACCATTCAGCGCCCCACAGGTGCAGCTAATGGATTTGAATAATTGAACTTGAAATGTCTTCAGATTATCTTTATGCATATTGTTTGATTCACAAATAATTCCTTGCGAATTTATTTTAATTTCCATTGTAGGGTATGGCAATTTATTTCGAAAAATCCTGTCAAGCGTTGTTTCAAACTTTTTATTCAGCTTGCTCGAAACTTCAATAATGCTGTCTGACCTTCCAATAATTAGTCCATCGTTGCCAACCAAGCCTATGATAATGCTTTTGTCTTCATTGTAATAGATACGATGATCAGAGTATTTACAAATCACAATGTCATCAGGTAGTTACGAGTTTTTCCATTCCAATTCATGTAGATCTCATCCTGGAGACCACTGCATACATACGCTGTCTCTACGTCAAAAGTTATTTTCATTTTATCTATAGCTAAGACTGCTTCTTGACTAATTCATTCAGACTGTGCTGCGGGGCTAGAGGTTTCTGACTGGTCTAGTCCTTCCTCTTCTTGAAAAGCTCTTGCAACTATATAACAAGAAGTCAATCAGTCCAGATAGCAACTATTATTGATTCATTCTGGTAACCAGTTTTAGTCAAAAGTGACTATCCTCAGATCAATAGCTCCTTGACGGCACATGGAGCCGATTCACGGAACTGCTGTACGTAGCAAAAAGCACCAGTTGACAACTGTGGTATATGCAAAGCTCCTTGAACCAGCTCCATGCGTCAACAAGAAGCTATTGGTCTGACGATCAGTTACCAGCATTAACAAATAAATAGTAGTTCCGATCTGGACCTGACTTAATATTGTTAACAACGATCGTTGCTGTTTCATTACGACTTCAAAAATTATTACTCTTGTAACCAGGCAGGTTTTATGGCTCTGAACACTATGGGACTAAACTGCTGAGTTCATCAGTCCCCTAGAACTTAGAACTACTAAAACCTAACTAACCTAAGGACATCACACACATCCATGCCCGAGGCAGAATTTGAACCTGCGACCGTAACGGTCGCGCGGTTCCACACTGTAGCGGCTAGAACCGCTCGGCCACATCGGCCAGCGCAGGTTTTATAACGTCAGTCTTGCTTTTTAACAACATCCAGCCACTGGTCTATGCTGTATTACCTTTTACGCTCACTGACATTTTTTCTGCAGTGCTCTAAACTTACAATTTTTGGATTGAGTGAAGGTATTTCGGAATTGAGTGATGAATTCATGTTTTATTATCTCTGAACTTAGTTGAGCATCTGATCGAGCATAACATGAATTTTGTATCTGTGGATTACAACGCTTATTTTATGACCATCAGAGATACGTTTCCATACAATCGAAGGTGTAAATAATATTGGTTGCTGTGCTCATAATTAAGCACTCATTCACCAGTCGCGGGTATAGTCTTGTTTTGTAGAAATAAATTATCTGAAGATTAATTCGCCGTGTCCCGCAGAAAGCCGGTGGAGTAACTATCCGCAATTTCTACAAATTTAATTACAGCTTCGGTAGCTGCTCATAAATTTCGGGAATATATTACGACGATGTATAATAAACTCTTTAAGGTTAGTGAATCGGATCGGATCCGGTATATCTTCCTACGACGACGCCTTAATTCACTCGTTATTTTAAAATAATTGACACCCGTAAGAAACGACTACGTTAGTGTACAACAACATTAGCGAAATCCATTTCCAGCAAATACTAAGGCTTTAGATGAGCAGTTCGAAAGTTAGCGCCTGATGGAGAATGGCGGCTTATAATCCTGAGCACAAAGACTTGTAACGCGGTTAGTACATTGATAGTCGAACCGGCAGCATAAAGGTTTCGATATGTTTTTAACAACCAAACACACTGCCCCGAAAGTCCTAGATGCAGCAGTACTACTAGGTTTTCATTGAAAATTAGGCATCAAATCCCTTGGTTCTTCATAATTTAAAGTGCTGTTCTCAATTTAGTAAAGTTAAAAGCTGAATTCGAAGAGTTAAAACGGGCACGCATTTCTAAGAAGAAACTTTAAACCACCTTTGTAGGCCAGTTCTTTCAGCCGCCTTAAATGGCGTCTCCCTGTGTCACGCTTGCTGCAAGGCAAAAAATAAGGAAAAGGCGACAACAGGTGGAGAGCATAAGTAGGGCTTCTGCGTTTAAAAGCAAACGTCATCATAGTATAAGAACCACCCCGTTATCGTTTTTCAAATAGATGAGACAAACGTGAAAACGGAAGAAAAACATGAAACCTAAAGCGTATAGCAGCACAAGGAGAAACTAACTAAAATTAGCATTGATGAGACGAAGTAGCATTAGCTTTGTTGAAGGAACTATTTAGATATATGCGTCAGGCAGTTAACATATTCAGGGCCATTGGGGTTTTGAAACTTGCTCCTGCCATATACGATTGCAGAGTGTGTGTGCGTGCGCGCGTGCGCGCATCCGCCTCGTTTGTCTGCAATTAGGATTTTAACGTATATGTATTTGCCTTTAAAACGCCAACAACAGAAGGGATAGCAAATGACTAATTTTTACTTCTTGTGGCTATATATTGATGGGGAAAAAGTCATGGGATACGGATATTCACACACACTGACGGCGGTAGTATCGCATACGCATGGTATAAAAGGGCAGTGCATTGGCGGAGCTGTCATTCGTACTCGTGTGACTCATGAAAAACCGAGCGAGGTGGCACAGTGTTTAGCTCACTGGGCCCGCATTTGGAAGGAGGATCAAACCCGCGTTTGGTCATCTTGAATTAGTTTTTCCGTGATTTCCCTAAATCCCTTCAGGCAAATGTCGGGATGGTTACTTTGAAAGGGCACGGCCGAGTTCCTTCATCGTCCTTCCCTATGTCCAATGGGATCGTTGACCTCGCCGTCTATTCCCCTCCCACAAATGAACCAACCAACCAACCACACGAAAAGGCGTCCGACGTGATTATTGCCGCACGACGGGAATTAACGGACTTTGAACCTGAAATAGTGTTTGGAGCTGGACGCATTTCACATTCCACTTCGGAAATCGTTGGGGAACTCAATATTCCGTAAGAGTGTGCCGAAAATGCCAAATTTCAGGCATTACCTCTCACCACGAACAACGCAGTGGCCGAAGGCCTTCACTTAACGACCGAGAGAAGCGGCGTTTGCACTGAGTTGTCAGCGTTAACAGACAAGCAACACTGCGTGAATTATCCGTAGAAATCAATGTGGGGCGTACGACGAACGTATCCATTAGGACCATGCAGAGAAATCTGGCGTTAATCTGGCAGCAGACGACCAACTGGAGTGCCTTTGCCAACAGCAAACCTCTCGTGGACTCTTGACGATATCGGTTGGATCCAAGACGACAGGAAAAGTTTGGTCT
Organism: Schistocerca americana; assembly: GCF_021461395.2. Lineage (NCBI taxonomy): Eukaryota > Metazoa > Arthropoda > Insecta > Orthoptera > Acrididae > Schistocerca > Schistocerca americana. The sequence goes on from NC_060120.1 coordinate 773,501,382, forward strand.
GGTCAGAAGAGGGCCTATTTCAATTATTGGCAAGAGCTGACAGTAGGGTTCGAGTGTGGCACAGACCCATCGAAACCATAAACACAAATTGTCAACAAGGCACTGTGTAAGCTTGTGGTGGCTCCATAATGCCGTAGGCGGTGTTTATAGGGAACGGACTGGGTTCTCTGGTCCAACAGAACTGATTATTGAACGGAAATGGTTACGGGACGTGCGACACGATTGGACAAGGGACACTGTCGAGAAGTCAGTTCGTTCACAAAATCCTGCATCGGCACGACTACAGAGGCAGTATGTCTCGATATTTCTGCAGGGGATTTCCAACGAATTGTTGAGCCCATGCCACGTCGAGTTGCTGCACTACGCCGGAATAAAAAGGAGGTCCGACACTTTATTATGAAGTATCCAATGACTTGTCACATCAGTGTACAGCACAGTAGGAAAAACAGACGATAAAATTTGGGGGTGTACAGGGCGAGAAATTTAGTACACAAATCTGTGTACTGTGTGAACCTGGGGTCATTGTTTTGTGAACCCAATAACCGCCCCATATCATCACAAGGGCTGCTGGGCCTGTATTAATGATGCGCAATGTGGCAATGTTTGTGCTCCTCTGAGCCTCCACACACGAACGCCTCGACACACGAACATCTCCACTGCGGTGCTGTACGCAGAAGTGGACTCGTTTGGAAGGACGACGCGGTGCCACCGCTGTGTCCAGTGTTGTTGGTCGCATGTTGCCGGTGCCCGTCTCCACGTCCCCGTCAAAGGAAGCCGCAAGAATGGTCGCAATGCTGAGAGTCCTTGGTGCTTAAAACTCTGTCCCACAATCCGAGTCGAGACTTTCCTCGCTTCAGACAAGCCTATTTGCTGAATCAGTGTACGCGACGTCGCTTTAAGATCCTCTACAGCTGAGCGAAAAATGTGTCCCCTCAGGCGCTAGTCGAAAGGGGCGGTTAATATACTGAATGGCGTTGAATGCAAAACGTCAACTCCACATTCAGTCATGGGATCTCGACCATCGCGAGTCCTCCCGCTTCTATGCTAAGAGATTTGGTATCTTCCTTTCACGAAGCCATAACCGACTCTTCTCACAAATACGACGAACTTTCGAATGCAGTTTCTGAACGAAAAGGACGGTGCCTAATCTTTAATATATAAAGGACGCACACGACGTTACTCCAAACAACTTTGTGCGATTGTGCTGAAATGGTTCTTTGCATGCCAATTTGACATTTGTTGCACGCCGCCTTCATGGAATTTCGGTTCTAATGGCCACCCGTGTGTCTACGGGTGCGTTTGTGGAAAATAACCGTCAGATTGTAGCGATTCTTAGGTGTGAGTGACGACATAGGTGACTAGCTGCTACGACAACGGAGGAAGTAGCAGGTGTTAGAAACTGTCAGAGGAAGACAAAGACTATACGAAGTGGTGTCCTGAAGTTCCCAGAATTCGAATTTTGCCACCAAATGGTTACGAGTGCATGAAAAATCCACACATCCTTGTTTAATTAGTGTAACAAGCGACTGCGATACTGTTTCTTTGGTAGTTAGTGACCGTATTTCCGCTGAGGTTACGGTTTTGTGATGGCTGACCTTAAACAGCGTTATTTCAGTGTAAAGTATGGTTCTAAACCTGCGAATACCGAATGTTGAAGCAAGATGTTCAGGTAAAGCTTTAGGTCACACACAGACTTACAACTGGAATAGGCGTTTCAAAAACGGGCAAATACAGACTGATATTTCCAGTTGGCCGCCAACTGGCATCACAACAGAAAATGTTCAGACAGTGAGCGATCTGATTTTCCAAGATTGTAGACACACCATCCAAGACCTCTGCAACACCTTGAGAATAAGTTATGGTACGTGTGAACATACTGTCACGAGAATTGAAAAATGGTTCAAATGGTTCTGAGCACTATGGGACTTAACAGCTGAGGTCATCAGTCCCCTAGAACTTAGAACTACTTAAACCTAACTAACCTAAGGACATCACACACACATCCATGCCCCAGGCAGCATTCGAACCTGCGACCTGCGACCCTCCTCCGGCCTCAGATGACTACTTTGAAGGTGATGTTACAGCATAACACTTAGGTAAGACGTAGTAGCTTTCAAGTAACATGTTCCTGGAGCTATTGGACACCACCTCGTAGTTACAGTAAAGGAGATCGTGATAACACCGTGCGCAACCGATGCTCGCAAAGGTAGTCTCAGAGTTCTACGTTAAATTAACGAATTTGGCCAGAAGTAGTAATTTAATTAAATCTCCGCGGAACAGAAATTGTACTGACGTAAACTGCAGGATACCAAACTTTACAGAAAACAGCGACTGTCCTAACATCTTTATGACACAATTTGCCGCAAGGTGAGTAACTTTGGGTGGAGCACCCGCCCCACTGCCATGCCGAGAAAACGGGCCTAGACAGCGACTACGCTCACAGTGCTGCCAGTGTGGGCGAAAGCAGCGCTAATCGAATTATCGGCGGGGGTTTAAGTTGGCAGCACGTGCTCTGACACGCGGGGTGCCGGCCGTCAGTCAACGCCACCTGTGCTGCGGTGCGTTATCAGCAGCTGCCGTCCTGACTCACACTGGTTTCAATGGACTGGGCTGGGCGCCCTTGTTACTGCAAGCCGCAAGCGCGCAACACGACGCATTTGCGTCACCAGCTGCTTGTCGGTAAACATTGATCTAGCAACTGGCTTCCCTGTAAGCCAGGCACGAATTGAGCGGTTGTGAATGGAGTGGCCGTATCAGCCAATACAATATTCTTCTATACAATTGTGATAACGTTTCTTTAGAGTGATTCAGACAAAAATATACGAGACGTAAAGTAAGTCAACTTTTTTTGGATCTCCAGTCTGACTAGTCTGATATGACCCGTCACGAATTCCTCTCCTGTGTCAATCACTTCAGGGTAGCACTTGCAACATGACAAAAGTTAGTAAACATGCGTAACCTCAATCTTTAAAAGTAACTGACTTACACCCACAGGTAGTACGGGGTTACCACTATCTTCAAATGATTTCACTGATGTACTGTAGCTATAAAGGTTTTAAAAAACCTTTCTGATTCACAATATCAGATACTCGCCATATTCAATGCTATTTGAATTGTTCTCTCTCGTCACGGCTACACAAAGACCCCCCACAAAGCTACAGACAATCACGAATAACAGTATACCATCTGACGATTCACTAGGTGACTTTAATTCGGCATAGGTAAAATAAAGAATCTACCATCATAAAAGGCTACTTGGCTGCAGCCGTTTCCGAAAACCTTTGCTCATCATCATAGGTGTATATCTCCATGAAGGATAAAATTTTGTAATGTAGCTATACTTTTAGATAACTTTGCGGAAATCTCCACGTTCTCAATTGAACGCAAAATAATGTAATGTCTCCAATTTATACTTCCAACACGCGCTTCGGAGCAATATACCTCCGTCTGAGCACTGTTGTGTTTCAGTGGTGGAAAGATTAGTCAGCCAGAGTGACTAAGGCTGATGGGGGTAGATCGTGGAAGACCTGGAGATATTCACCCGAATCAGTTCGGGAGTAGCGACAAGGTCATCTTAAAATGATTCTTTCGAAATGATAGTAGCAATGTATGTGAATGTGGCAAAATCCAAACTACGTGTTTTATACTATGTTATAAATTATCTACATACATACATACACATTTCGGAAGCTAATGTCCTTTCGATGCAACCACTCTTCTGTCTTTGGCTGTTCGTTTCAGTTCCATGTAATTATCTCACCCTATCTTCTTTTCGATGCCTTCCACATGCTGCTTCCTCGGCAGTCCTCTTCTTATCCAGCACTTCTCCTTAAAGAATATTAATAATGAAGATTGTGTGTCTGATCATATTCCCAATGAATTTTATTTTTCTGATCCATTTCATTTAATAATCACTTTTCGTTTACTTCCTTTAATAATGCCCGATTGATTTTTCTAGCCATTCAGCTCGTTCATGTCTTGTTCCGCCATATTGACATTTTACCAGCTTCAAGTTAATTCCTTTCCAATTTACCCATAGTCCAACTATCACTTCCATACAAAAGATTTTCTTACATTGTATTCATATGCTATTTGGTTAAAATGGTTTTTTTTAGTGATAGAAGTATATTTTGCCAATGCAATCATGAAATGCAATCGTCTATTGTTCTCTGTGATTATACTACCGAGCTAACAAAACTGTTTATCTGATCGAGACAATTTTTATATTGGTATTAGTTTCTCCCATGTTTGTCCGTATAACAATTACTTTCGTTTTCTATTTGTTCACGTTTCAATCCCATAGTTTAAGAGTGCCCGATGGGACTTACAGTATTCTATTTACGAGGTGTGGCTAGAAAAAAACCGGACTAGTACTGGTGAAACAATAAAACGAATGCAATAAGGCTGAAAGTCGCGTGGCCTGTCACGTGACTCTCGCTCCGCCTACTGCTCGAGTTTCATCTGCCTCCTGCACTCAGTCTGCCCGTGGCGTCTGTTTTAAGTAGTTGACGTTTTGTCTGTGCGTCGGAAAATGTTGAGTGTACAGAAAGAACAGCGTGTTAACATCAAATTTTGTTTCAAACTAGGAAAATCTGCAAGTGAAACGTTTGTAATGTTACAACAAGTGTACGGCGATGATTGTTTATCGCGAACACAAGTGTTTGAGTGGTTTAAACGATTTAAAGATGGCCGCGAAGACGCCAGTGATGACACTCGCACTGGCAGACCATTGTCAGCAAACACTGATGCAAACATTGAAAAAATCGGTAAACTTGTTCGACAAGATCGCCGTTTAACAATCAGAGCAGTGTCTGAGTTAACAGGAGTTGACAAGGAAAGTGTTAGGCAGATTCTTCATGAAAGTTTCAAATGAACAAAGTGTGTTCAAAAATGGTTCCAAAGTGTCTCACAATTGAACAGAAGGAACGCCGAAGAATGATTTGTTCTGACATCCTGGAAAACATTGAAAGTGATCCCACCTTCTTACAAAATGTTATTACTTGCGATGAATCGTGGTTTTTTACTTACGATCCCGAAACTAAACGCCAATCGATGCATCGGAAAACTCCTGGTTCACCACGACAAAAAAAGCACGAATGTCAAAATTGAAATTCAAGGCAATGATGATTGTTTTTTTGACATCAAAGGGATTGTCCACATTGATTGGGTACCAGAGGGACAAACAGTGAATCAGCATTACTACATTAGCGTCCTGGCTACCCTACGTGAGCGAGTACGGAGAAAACGGAACGATTTGTGGAGAAAAAAGTCATGGATCCTTCACCAAGACAATGCCCCAGCTCACAGTGCGTTGTCAGTGAAGACGTTTTTGGCAAAACAACATTCCCATCTTAGATCATCCACCCTACTCACCTGATTTGGCCCCCTGTGACTTTTTTCTTTTCCCTAAAGTCAAGTCAGCTTTGAAAGGAACTAGATTTGAGACTGTTGAAGCAGTAAAAGAAAAAGCGACGGAAGTAATCTATGGACTTACCGAAAATGATCTGCAGCATTGCTATGAACAGTGGAAAATTCGTATGGAGCGGTGTAGAGACCGAGGAGGAGAGTACATTGAAGGAGATAACATGAAAGTGTAAATAATTGTAAATAAATGGTTTTCCAGCATCAGTCCGGTTTTTTTGTAGCCGCACCTCGTATTTATTTATTTCTCCGAGTCTGCAACTAACGTGGTATCACGAGCAAATTTGATACTGTGTATGCTCACACGAGTGGTTTTTATTCCCTTTATCTTCTTTTTCCTCACTGAACACATTAATGAAATATGGAGAAGAGGGACATAGTAGTTGAATACACTAATCCTGGCCTCTTTCTCTACATTTTAATGTTTATTTTTATGCCTTCTGACCTAACGGCAGAAGATAAACACGCCGGGATAAGACCACGAGACATATTGCTGACACTCGCCTACTTCGATAGAGCGACAAGTCAAATAATCTGATGGTGTGTGTACCGAAGGTCTTACAGTACGCACACCACACAGATGAACATAAATAGCCCGCAAACCACCGTATGATGCATCGCGGAGGGTATCTTGTACCGCTATTAGCGATTCCCTTTCCTGCTCCAGTCGCAAATAGAGCGAGGAAAAAAACGACTGCCCTTATGAGCCCTAATTTCTCTTATCTCCGTGGTTCCTACACGAAACGTACGGAGGCGGTAGTAAAACCGTTCTGCAGTCAGCTTCAAATGCCGGTTCTCTAAATTTTCTGCCAGTTCTCTAAATTTTCTCAACAGTGTTATGCGAAAAGAAAGTCGTCTTCTCTCTAGGTGTTCCCATTGAGAGCGTCAACCACCTCCGTAATAATTGCGTGACGATCGAATCTACCGGTAATAAACCTAGCAACACGCTTCCGAATTGATTCGATTTCTTCCTTTAATCCGACCCAGTAGGGATCGTTAACACCACCATTACTGAAGAACGGGTCGGTTTTTTTTTTTTTTTGGTGGTTTTAGGGCGCACAACTTCAACGGTCCTTAGCGCCCAGACTACGTTAGCAATGAACCGCGAGGCACAAGTTTAAAACAGCAACTAAAAGGGAAAGCACGATAAAAGATTGACAGGCATAGGATTAAAAAAACAGCATAATCAAATGTCCTTAGACAGGTTTGTCAACTTGATAAAACGAAGAACGCGAGCAGCTGCTTCTGGGTCATCCGCTAAAATGGCATCGAGAGTACATGGCAGGCCAAGATCAAGACGCAGTGTAGTAAAATCCGGACAGGACGTTAAAATGTGGCGGACCGTCAGCAATTGCCCACATGGGCAGAACGGCGCCGGCGCAGCCGTCAGCAGATGGCGATGGCTGAACCGGCAGTGTCCAATTCGTAACCGGGCCAAAACTACCTCCTCCCGCCGAGAAGGGCGTGAGGAGGACGTCCAAGCCGCGGGAAGAGGTTTCAAGGCCCGAAGCTTGTTGTCCGTAGGTGCAGCCCAATCGGCATGCCACAGCGATAAAATGCGCCGACAAATGACCCTGCTACAATCTGATGAAGGGACACAACAAGAAGCTGGCCGAGGCTGGAGGACCGCAGCCTTGGCCGCGGCATCTGCAGCTTCGTTCCCAGGGATACCGACATGGCCAGGAACCCACATAAAGCTGACCTGAGAACCGTCGTCCACCAGCTGCTGAAGAGAGCGTTGGATCCGGTGCACGAAAGGGTGAACCGGATACGGACCACTGAGGCTCTGGATGGCGCTCAGGGAATCGGAGCAGATGACATAAGCAGAATGTCGGTGGCGGCAGATATAAAGAACAGCCTGGTAGAGGGCAAAGAGCTCAGCTGTGAAGACCGAACAATGGCCATGGAGCCGGTATTTGAAACTTTGTGCCCCGACAATAAAAGAACAACCGACCCCGTCACTGGTCTTAGAGCCATCTGTATAAATGAAGGTCATTTTAATGAACTTCGAACGAAGTTCGACAAAACGGGTGTGGTATACCGAACCGGGGGTAACCTCATTTGGGAGCGAGCTGAGGTCAAGGTGAACGCGAACCTGAGCCTGGAGCCAAGGTGGCGTGTGGCTCTCGCCCACTCTAAAGGTTGCTGGGAGTGAAAAATCAAGGTGTTGAAGGAGGGCAGAGACATACAACCCGTATTGACGATCGAGAGAGTCGTCAAAAAAGGAACGATAAGACGGGTGGTCGGGCATTGACAGTAGCCGACAGGCATACCGACAAAGCAGTATATCGCGCCGGTAGGTCAGTGGCAATTCAACGGCTTCAGCATGAAGACTCTCGACGGGACTAGTATAAAACGCTCCGATCGCAAGACGTAAACCCCGATGTTGTATGGAGTTGAGGCGGCGTAAGATGGACGGCCGTGCAGAGGAGTATACGAAGCTCCCATAATCGAGCTTTGAGCGGACGATCGACCGATATAGGCGAAGTAGGACGGTTCGATCCGCTCCCCACGACATACCACTGAGAACACGGAGGACATTTAGAGAACGGGTAAAACGGGCAGCCAAATATGACATGTGGAGACCACTAAGTTTCCTGTCAAATGTAAGACCTAAAAATTTTGTTGTCTCGACGAATGGGAGAGCAACGGGACCGACTCGTAAGGACGGTGGGAGAAACTCTTTGTAGCGCCAGAAGTTAATACAGACCGTCTTCTCGGCAGAAAAACGGAAGCCACTGGCGACACTCCAGGAGTAAAGATGGTCAAGAGAACGCTGAAGACAGCGCTCCAGTAAACACGTACGCTGCGCGCTGCAATAGATGGTAAAATCGTCCACGAAAAGGTAGCCTGATACATCAGCTGGGAGACAATCCATTATTGGATTGATCGCTATGGCGAAGAGAGCGACGCTCAAAACTGAGCCCTGTGGCACCCCATTCTCCTGGCGAAAGGTGTCTGACAGGACAGAACCCACACGTACCCTGAACTGTCGATCCATTAAAAAGGAACGAATAAAAAGAGGGAGGCGACCGCGAAGGCCCCATGTATGCATGGTGCGGAGAATGCCCGCCCTCCAACAGGTGTCGTAAGCCTTCTCCAAATCAAAGAACACAGACGCGGTAGGGCGCTTCCGCAAGAAGTTATTCATAATGAAGGTCGACAAGGTAACCAGATGGTCAACAGCAGAGCGGCGCCTACGAAATCCACATTGTACATTGGTAAGTAGGCGTCGAGATTCGAGCAGCCAAACCAAACGAGACTTAAACATTCGCTCCATCACCTTACAGACACAGCTAGTAAGCGAGATGGGTCGATAACTGGAAGGCAAGTGCTTGTCCTTCCCCGGCTTAGGAATCGGTACAACAATAGACTCGCGCCAGCATGCGGGAACGTGTCCCTCAATCCAGATGCGATTGTAAGTACGAAGAAGGAAACCTTTACCAGCAGGAGAAAGATTCTTCGGCATCTGAATATGAATAGAATCAGGCCCTGGAGCGGAGGACCGTGACCCGGCAAGTGCATTTTCGAGTTCCCGCATGGTGAAAGGGGCATTATAACTTTCACGATTCAAGGAGCAGAAGTTAGGTGGCCTAGCCGCCTCTGCCTGTTTTCGGGGGAGGAAGGCAGGGTGGTAATGAGCGGAGCTCGAAACCTCTGCGAAAAAGCGGCCGAAGGCATTGGAGACATCCTCAGGGGCCACAAGGACGTCATTCGCGACCGTCAAGGCAGAAACTGGTGAGTGGACCTTAGTGCCAGATAGCCGGCGCAGGCTACCCCAGACAACAGAAGAAGGAGTAAAGCTGTTGAAGGTGCTTGTGAAAGCAGCCCAGCTGACTTTCTTGCTTTCTTTAATAATACGACGGCACTGCGCACGTAATCGTTTATAAGTGATACAATTCGCCACTGTAGGGTGGCGTTTAAACGTGCGTAAATCACGTCGACGAGCACGTAAAGCGTCTCTAAATGCTGCGGTCCACCAGGGGACCGGTACGCGACGTGGAGAAGAAGTAGTGTGAGGGATGGAATATTCAGCAGCAGTGAGAATGACTTCCGTGAGGTGTGCGACCTGACTATCGCAGCTTGTGAAGGTTTGATCCGGAAAGGTCGCCCTGGAAGAGAAGAGCCCCCAGTCTGCTTTGGAGATGTTCCAACTAGTTGAGCACGGAGAGGGGGTATGATGCAGGAGATGGATGACACACGGAAAGTGGTCGCTCGAATACCTATCAGAAAGGGCATACCACTCAAACCGGCGTGCAAGTTGGGTAGTACATATAGAGAGGTCTAAATGGGAATAGGTGTGAGATGTGTCCGAAACAAAAGTAGGGGCGCCAGTATTGAGGCAGACAAGATTGAGCTGGTTGAAAAGGTCTGCTAACAGGGAGCCCCTCGGGCAACATGCTGGAGAGCCCCAAAGGGGATGGTGGGCATTGAAGTCTCCAGTTAACAAAAATGGTGCAGGTAGCTGAGCAATAATTTGCATCATGTCTGCCCTGGTAACGGCAGACGACGATGGAGTGTAAACGGTACAAATGGAAAATGTAAAAGTGGGGAGAGTAATTCGGACGGCAACTGCCTGCAGGCTGGTGTGCAATGTGATGGGATCGTAGTAAATATCATCCCGGACCAGCAACATAACCCCTCCATGAGCCGGAATACCTACCACAGGGGGTAGGTCAAAACGCACAGAGGTGTAGTGTGCCAAGGCAATGTGATCGCATGGGCGTAGCTTCGTTTCCTGGAGGGCTACGACGAGCGGACGGTGCAAGCGGAGCAGCAACTTCAAGTCCTCTCGGTTGGAGCGAATGCTGTGAATATTCCAGTGAATAAGTGCCATCGTGAGAAGAAAAGGAAGATGAAAGAAGGGGTCACCTCGAAGGCCGCTGAGGGCCTGGCTTCGAGCGAGCACTGCCGCCGCCATCAGTAGGCGGACAGTCATCGTCCATTGGTTCTATAGGTTCATCGGCCATCTCGTTAAGATGGCCGGGAGGAGGAGCTTCCTTCGCCGGTGGACGGCCAGATGTTCGGCTACCAGCGGTGCGGCCAGGCGAAACGGATGACGGCCTGGGGCGGCAACCGCTGGGTGGCGCAGGAGAAGAAATGCGCCGTGGCGGAGAAGGAGAACTGTGCTTCCTATGAGCCTTCTTGGAAGGTCGTTTAGTGGAAGTACTGGTCGACGGCTGGGAGTTCGAGGTACGTAGGAAGTCTGCACGAGACGGTTCCTTCTTGAAGGCCCGTGCATCTGACTTCTGGGTCTTCGCCTTGGCAGAAGCTGATGAAGGTGCTTGTGTCTGAGGGGTGACGGGAGGAAGAGGAGACGTCGACCGTGCGATCTTAGCACTGGCCGAACGGACGACCGTGGTGCTGAAGGTCAGATCGCATGTCTGCGTCGCCACCTCCCTGGTAGTCCGAGGAGAGGCGAGGACAGTACTGTATTTTCCCGCTGGGAGCAGCGTGGGCTTCCTGCTAGCAAATAGCTTGCGAGCAGCCGAGGTGGATACTTTCTCTTTGACCAGAATTTCTTGGATACAGCGTTCTTCCTTGTAGATGGGACAGTCGCGGGAGGACGCTGCATGGTCACGCTGACAGTTCACACAACGAGGCGACGGAGGTGGACAGTCACCCTCATGGGCATCCCTGCCACAAGTGACACATTTAGCCGCATTGGAACAACACTGGCGAGTGTGATTAAAGCGCTGACACTGGTAGCAGCGCGTAGGTGTCGGGACATAGGGGCGAACAGAAATAACCTCGTAGCCCGCTTTGATACACGACGGCAGCTGAACACTATCAAAGGTCAATAAAAGTGTCCGGGTCGGTACAAGGTCATTGTTGACCTTTTTCATGACCCTATGGACAGCCGTCACGCCCTGCTCAGCGAGGAAAGACTGAATCTCCTCGTCAGTCAATCCGTCGAGTGATCGAGTATATACCACACCATGAGACGAATTCAAAGTGCGGTGAGCCTCCACCCGGACAGGGAACGTGTACAGGAGTGTGGCCCCGAAGCAGTTTTTGTGCCTGAAAGGCGCTCTCAGTTTCTAGTAACAAGGTACCATTACGCAACCTGGTACACGACTTGACAGATCCAGCTATGGCATCTACGCCCTTCTGGATAACGAAAGGGTTGACAGAGGAAAAATCCTTGCCGTCCTCAGATCGAGAAACTACGAGGAACTGTGGGGCAGGCGGTAGTACTTTTGTCACTGGTGGCTGGTCAAGTTTCCGTTCATGTGCAGAAGTCGAGAGAGAAGAAGAAGAGAAATCCATTGCGGAGGAATCCCCCATGATTGCCAGTGTCTCCAATGGTGCGCTCCTTCCTTGTGGGGACCCTCTCAGAGGGCACTCCCGCCTTAGGTGAATGTTTACACCTCAGGTCACACCTCCCGAGAAACAGACGGAGGGACCAATCGGCATGGTCAGAAGGTATCAGCTCAGGCAATCACCCCTTCCTGGGCCTGGCCTTTACCAGGGGGTTACTCCAGTGCACAGCCGGTTTAATGACCTCCAAGTTGAGTAACTGGGTGCAAATCAAACCTATTTAAATGGGGTTACAGTGATAGCGATAGGTGTGAATGCGGAGCAATACAGGACTTTGACCACCTACTGATCTGCCCAGATATGTCTATAACATGCACTAAAGATGATATTTTGAAAGTCAATGGCAAAGCAATCTACGTTGCTAATTACTGGGAAGGGAAGATATAATTGGTGCATCCGGACACGGAAGAAGAAAAAAAAAAAAAAAAAAAGAAAAAAAATAGACCAGGGGGTACTTGCATGCCTTACTTGTCTACCCAGGGCGGGGAATTACGCGTTACCCCGTCACCGGTTATGCGTGCGAACGCGTGGGTCGGCCTTCAGGCGCGCACAGGGAGGAAGGAAGAAGAGGAAAAAAGAGAGAAAGGGAGAGAGAGGACAGACTGTCTCAAACGCCGAGGCGGAGCCCAGAGAAGGCAAGGAGAAGAAGGCAAGGAGAAGAAGGCAAGGAGAAGAAGGCAAGGAGAAGAAGGCAAGGAGAAGAAGGCAAGGAGAAGAAGGCAAGGAGAAGAAGGCAAGGAGAAGAAGGCAAGGAGAAGAAGGCAAGGAGAAGAAGGCAAGGGAAAGAGTAAGGAAGACAGTGAGATGGAGAAGAACAAAGTAAGGAACCAACCAAAGGAAGGAAGAAACGAGAAGTGAAAAACCAAAATGACCGCAAATATAGGTCGTGGAACCGTCCGTCTCCGGACGCAGGCGCTAACTACCCCCTTGAGGGGGAGGGACTCCTTTTAGTCGCCTCTTCCGACAGGCAGGAATACCTCGGGCCTATTCTAATCCCCGGACCCGCAGGGGGAACTCCTGGCCGTTACCAGGGGGTACGGACGTGTCCTACATGTGTCCCCGGGGCGGGGAATTACGCGTTACCCCGTCACCGGCTACGCATGGAAATGCGTGGGTCGGCCTTCGGACACGCACAGGGAGGAAAAAAGAGAAATGGAAAGGAAAGAAGAGGGGTATCAAATGCCGCAGCGGAGAAAAGGGCAAAGAGAAGAGGTAAGGAAAAGAGAAGGACAGAGGAAGGACTAAGACTTGCAAGCGGAGAAAGCAAAGAATTTGTTACAGTTTCGAGCATCAGTCTCCGGACGTAGGCACAAACCATACTCCCAGAGGGGGAGAAAGGGAAGGAAAGAGCCAGAGGTGAGGGGGGGGGGGCGAAGATGGGGGATGGGGAAGGATGCGGAAAGGAAAGGTATGCAGCCCGGAAAGGAAGGAGGGCCACATTAGCTCGGGGTCCCGTGCTTGCTACGCACGTATCCACAAAAGAGTTGTGGACCCCCTGGGGGGAGAACAGGTCGCGTTACTGTTCTATACGCGATTTCCTTTATGTACGGGCCACGTATTCCACAAATTCGCCCAGTAAACCGAGGTTGAGGCAAGTCCTAATTCATGTCTCATGATAGGAGGACCTTGCATTTCTCTTTCACATTGGTATCTTCAATTACATTACTGTCATTCTTCAAGTCCTTATACAGTTTCATATTCTTTCCAACGAGCACGTATCTTTTTGTCTACCAGTCATATTACCTCTATTTTGAACAACTACTATTACACAGGGTTGACATTAATAAACCCTACAAACTGCAGGGCCGGATTCCAGACTGGAAACTGAAGAAAAAAGGTCCTATGAACATGTGTCCGGAAATGCATCGTTGCCACAGTAGATGCGCTGTCAAATGAAAGTTCCTCTGACCAATTACCGTTTGGTCCTTGTGTGTTGCAAGCTTTGTGATTGACGCAGCGTAGAAGTAGCCTCACAGGCACCAACCACATCACACTACATTTCAAGCCCTTTTTCGGCGCTTGTCCTTCAGACAGACGAACATGCAGGGAGGCGGTGGGCTGCGTACACCAGATTTGACCGGGTTCTGCCGCTGGACCCTTTCCATCTGCTTGGTCGTATACAAACACCTTCTCGCCTTGTTCCCGAAATGAATACCAGACCCTTCCGTTGCTTACAGTTCGCTTTGTCAATCACACTACCTGCAAAAGAAACACACAGCTCAAGGTCGGAGGAATTTTCATTCGTCAGCGCCACCTACCACAGCAACGATGCATTTCTGGACACATGTTCATAGGACCTTTCATCTCACACTTCAAGTCAGGAATCTCACACTTCAAGTCAGGAATCTCACACTTCAAGTCAGGAATCTCACACTTCAAGTCAGGAATCTCACACTTCAAGTCAGGAATCTCACACTTCAAGTCAGGAATCTCACACTTCAAGTCAGGAATCTCACACTTCAAGTCAGGAATCTCACACTTCAAGTCAGGAATCTCACACTTCAAGTCAGGAATCTCACACTTCAAGTCAGGAATCTCACACATCCTGACATGAAATAAATAACCATCAGATAGTCATCTAAATTACTATAAACACTAATGGTTTGTAGACCATAGGACATTGTGGCAAATCAGTGGCATTCCTGCTCGCTGCTACTGCTGCCGCCGCCGCCGCCAGACTACACAGGTTGTCGATGTACCCGCATGTAAAAACTACCTAACCTCTGATAATTCATGTGAATCGACCCAATGACCGAGATATAATTCTGGCAAGCACGGTTATTTGTGTACCCCTGATTATATGGTCGTAAGTCAAGTTTAAGGTTAAACCTAAATATTCGCATTCCAAGTCTATCCGTTGTGGTATGTTGCAGCAGTTTCTGCTTCCTTCCACCGAAGGGTACCAGTTAGCTACTAGTACAGATGGCGACATGAACTGAGGAAACTTAACCGCGATGGTACGCGTAGCTTTTAGCGACAGTATACCCCTGTAGGCGCACACTGTCGTCGCAAACTGAGAAATGGCTATGTGGCGCAAAGATGTCAGACCACAGAGAACAGTCAGGTGAACATCGTACAATGAACTGTGTGGATGGTAACACACAAACACTCGGAAACATAGTAAAACGTCACAGCTTTCGATAGCATATGGAATGGGATGATTTTCGAATAACTTTACATTCACGATGAAACGACATTTGATCTCGTCCAGATGACAGGACAAATTTGGAGCATAGAAATTCCCTTCGAAATCGCATAACTATTTCTCTACTCACCAAACGTTAACCTGTTGTGTGCAGCCTCTGTTTTATAAAAATAGTTCCTTTTCTTCCTGGAGGATATATCTCAGGACATGCTCTAGAACTGGCTCATAAAGTAGCTCGAGACTGACAATGTTCACTCTACCCACCAACAGGTTGATGCAACACCACACTTTCATATCCAAGTTCGTGAATTTAAACACTACACTGGGAAACCAAAGGTAAGTTCGTGGTGGGGGTGGGGGACAATAAGAAATTAGCTTGTTTATGCGATGGGGTGGGGGGGGCGGGGGGTTGGACAAGCGTGATGTAAGGTTGGAGCGAAACAGCTCTGCTCAAGAACCGCAGATACTACCGTAGTTCGAGCAACAGCACAGTGTCTACTGCCAGTACGAAACATATCTAAGTTTTCTTCATTATGGGCATCGCCTAAGAATATCACGCAGTGTACAAGACAAATTCTCAGCCAGGTATTTAACAGACACATTACAGGTCAACGACTAAGCAAATTGCTGACACCAGTTGCTACAGTCGCTTAAGCTCTGCCTCGACTTGTTAATGACTAAAGCAAATTTACTGCACAATATGTAATATGGTAAAGCGTCCGATAAGAAAACAATAGCTAATCAAGTATCTTATTTCCTGAAAGTGTGTCGCGGAAATTTCTCCAATGGGATTGATTCACACTGGGATGTAACTCATATAGCAAGACTACGGAAGCAATGACATCAGTTTAAAAATAGAATCGAGATATTCATGGAAATGTGACTCAGTAATTCCGCTCTTATCTTTATGACTCACCGGAAGCAAGGAGACGACTGAATCCGCTCTTCCAGACGTGTGTTTACGAGCATTGTCGGGGCATTCTGAATAATACTTTTACTGGTACATTACTTTGAGCCTTAAAATTCTCGACATAAGGTAAAGTTTATGATATGAGGGCAGACACCCATCAACATCCAGACACGCCGCCCCCACACCAACGGTGTGAGGAAGTGGATAATTGCCAGATAAAAAGCAATGCACGGACGAAACTTATTAATGAATATTTTTAAATACAACTGAGCCGGAACAAACTGCAAGCTCAGTCGCAGAGCGGCCATTCTCTCCTTCGAGCTGAAGGTTTCAATGAACCGACTTTACCAGTTCATACACACAACGGAAAAACAGTCAATAACAGTCCAATGTCGGTGTTGACGGGCTCAAGCGCGGCGTAAAGCTTTGTCGTGCAGTCATCAAGGGTACTGGGGAAAGTGGGCCTTCAGCTTCGAGGGCCCATATCAATGAAGCTTCGTTGAATGGTTCGCATGCTGACGCTTGATGTCTCAGCACTGAAATCTGCATCAATTTGCGGAAAGGTTGCACTTCCATCACGATGAACGATTCTCTTCATTCGTCGTTGGTCCCGTTCCTCCAGGATCTTTTTCCGGCCGCAGCGATGTCTGAGGTTTGATGTTCGGCCTTACGGGAAAATCCCCACTTCATCGCTACCTCGGAGATGTTGTGCCCCATCGCTAGTGCGCCGACTATTACACCACGTTCAAACTCACTTGAATCCACTTGTTGTCTTATACAGACGTTGCCGACGGCAGCGCCGTATTCTGCCTGTTTAGATATCTCTGTACTTGAATATGCATGCCCATACCAGTTTCTTTGGCGCCTCAATGTAGAAGCTTCAGAAGAACATTAAAGCAACGAAAGACTTCACGGTGTGGTTGTACTACACTGCTCTGCAAAATTCAAGTACGTGCTAGATGAAGTAACTTAACATTAACCACTCTGTGTAAATGAAAGTGCGGTAGCGTGTTGCCAGAGGTCTCCCAGTCGTGCACAGAAAGCTAGACGTGACAGAACGAGGTCAGCGTGAGTATAGCGTCAAATGGGTCTGGCCACCAACACCAGGCAGTTGAAAGAACGGGGCGTACTGACCTCCAAATCCCTTAACACGATACACTCACCGGTCAACGTCATTTCGTCACTTTACTCCTTCCCTATGTGCGTCTTTTCAGAGGTGCATTCGGACCTGACTTCATTGTTATGGATGAGTGCGCGACAGCATCGTACAGTGGAAGCGGAGGAGCTGTATAAACGAGAGGATCTTCGCCGAATGGACTGGCCTTCCCGTTCCCACGACTTAAATCTAGCACGAATCGGATGCGAGAGGAGACGGCGGTGGCTACTGGAGCGTGTCCACATGCACCAACAACCATCCCTAAGTTGTCAACCGCGCTGATGGAGCAATGCAACGCCCTACCATATGAATTCCTTACCAACCTTGAGGTCTATATAAGACAAGTGTCTGGCCAATTGTTAGATCGGTTACGGCTTCTACAATGACAGTTTATCAAGATTCAAGTGGGTCTGAACGTGGTGTAATAGTCAGCGCACGAGCGATGGGACACAACATGCATGATTGTTGTCCGTGGTGATCACACACACTATTAAGAATCAGAGCCCGCCTTTTTTTTACTTTCCAGGGGACCATTATGAATCGCGGTGACCTCAATGCAATTGTCTCAATAGAAGTGTCATTTCTGTTCGTCTCATTGAGCATTTCTTTCAGTTACCTTCTGTATTATACTGTAAAATTTCTTTCTTCATCTGGTCCGAGTTTAATACAGCTATGTTACTTGGCAATGACACTATGTGGATGTTACTTTCGTCAGTAGCTCCTGCAAACCAGTGAATTTGAAATAGTGGTAACACTCTAGAAGCAACAGGCGGTCATTCGGAACCGCTGTCCTCTTACACTGAACTCTGGCACACTGTTCTGAGAAGTCGCAGCAGGAATGACGCGACCACGGCAAACAGCCAACCAAGAACCACTATGATGGTCTCTCGGCCTGAAAAAGGTTGTTAATCGCGCAGCAAGTATTCAGCCGTTTATTCGATCCATCTTGACAACGATGGAAAAGTGACATAAACACAAACATGCGGACGAGTTCTTGCATAAAATCTACTGTACGTCAGTGATTAATACTGGTAGCTGCTTAATAAACTTACACCATCATTTGAACTATTAACTTTCTTCTATGCTCTTACATTCTCGATCCCGTACAAATGTATGCACTCACGCGTCGACAATGAGTAATTTAGCACTGCAGAATTATGCAGCTTGTCACCTACTGGAACTTACAGTTTCGATAAGTTGTCAGTACCGGAATTGGAAGGCCCCTGACTAGGCGAAGTGATAAGGGCGGAAACATAAGAAGTAATCATCATCGTTCTGTGCCTTCTGCGTGCAGTAAAAATCTTACCGAGTTCGTCTGGGTTGTATAAAGATGGTGAGCAGCAGCACGGGGCACTGCCAATCGACTGCGAGGTCAAACTCGCCTCTATAAGTCGAGGAAAACGTGACCGGCCGCTGAAGTTCAGCTCCAGACCACAGAAGAACGAGGCTCCCGTTGTTGGAATGTGTCCTTTGAGACTGCTGCGCAGCTCGCACAATATCCCAGCCGATTTGTCGTCTATCACAATCTTCTTGTGGTAACTAAACGTGATAGTTACAATGTAAGTGTTTCCACAAATCTTTGCATTAGTAACAAATAAGACCAGGAGACTACAGTTTGACATGGTGCACGTGGGTTACTAGGACGAAGTTAAACTGACAGTAGAAGTTTCTTACGAAGTTAGAATTTTCACTGTGACGAGGGACGCGTACTAGCTACAGCAACGCATGAACGTTCAAAATAATATGGAGATGAATGCTAACCCAGTTTGTACGATATCAATACGATTCTGACGGGCTTCAGGTGCAACCACAGTGACGTCCGAACACACATACAGGTATTTTCCCGACTTGATAGACCACAAGTGTGTCGTATCAAACGGTTCGTCTCAACTTGCTACCTCAAATTGGCCTACAAAAACTGCGTAAGCTACAGCGTATGCGTGTCGAGCGAGTTTTTCAACATTCTCACGCTCTCTTTGCACAAACCATTAGTATAAGACCTTTTTGTAGGAAATTTAATATAGTTTCATTTTGTACTGCGACACGTTTCGCTGGAGGGTGCGGTATTCGAGTTACTCAAGAAAACCGTACAAAAGTGATATTAAATGTGTTTATCTCGGAAACCATTCGGAATAAGGCATATGTCCATATGAAGTTTTTTATTCAAAATCACTATCACCCCTCAAAGCACGTACCTTTCCTCCAGACTCACCCTGTATGTTGCCTGTGGAGAAGATTGACGTATATTCACCATTTATTTTAGACAATTTTCACAATATCATATTCGGTGTTCATTTTTTATATTTTTTACGACACGGTCACAGGAGACTTTCAGTCATCGCCCCACCACCCCTACCTCCTCTGATTATGAGACCTACCACTCCTCTCGTTATAAAAGCTGAAGGAATAGTGCCTTTAAAAATTGCATTGTGAAATGCTCATGTGATTGTGTCACAAAAGAAATGAACAAACAACATAAATCAGTTAATCTCAATTCGTCATTTTTCCAAATAATAATCTGTTTCGGTCATACATTGCCTATCTTCAGATTCTAGACATCATAGGCGACATTTGGTGTATAAAGCAATCCCAGTACACGTTGCCGTGCTAAATCCAGTGTACATGATACTTTGTTGTAAAGCCATTGTATAGCTCTCTCATGAAACAGCACTGAGAATATTATGCAACAGTTGTCAGACGTGTGATACTTGCCGCAACATGTTTAGGGTTATCCCATTTTCAAATGCTTGAACCTTCTATGCCGTTAGGCACCGTCAAAAGGAAAAAGCCAGCAGCAAACAACCACTACGAAACACGTAACTTTTCCTTTATCATCCCATGTTGCCGCATCAAACTCTCGCTTGTGTTTGACAATGAATGTTTGTGTTGTCTTTTTACTTCTGACAATGCCTAGTGGCATAGAAGCTTTTGTGCACTTTAAAATGGGGTAACGCAGTCCCGAAACGGTGTGGTAAATAAATCACGTTTGACAACTGGTGCGTAACATTCTCAGTACTGGTACATAATCCTATTCTCAGATTTAGTACAACACACGACGTAAACGCTTTGTTCTCCAAATGCTGCCCGTGAAGTTTAAAACGCGAAGATGGTCATTGTACAACAAATCCGACTATGATTGCGTCTAATATTAAATGTTAACAATACGTTCTTATAACGGCTGACTTGTTAAATACTGTCCCCGGCCCCTCCCCACATGAGTTCCACAATACTCACAAAAAGAGACGCTTTATTACTGACAAGTGTCAACTGTCTACTTGACAATCCCACCCATAGATAATTGGGCCTATGTAAGGTGAATGTGGAAACCACGGCGCCGGCGGACCACTACCAATCCTCTGACGCATTCGTATACACCTGCAGTATGAAATGTGCATGAAAAGCGGTAGGTAAGTACATCCCCGACGAACTGGTAGTGGTACGCCATACAAGTTATCTAGCAGTGTGTTGCCTGTAACAACAGTTCACGATCTTCCACGAAGTAACAGAAGAAGAAACGGAAGCGAGACAAAAATTGAAAGACTGCTTTATCTCAATTCCAAACCATTTCCACACCCATTTTGATATAGACTTTTCTGTTTGTTGCATTATGAATTCTATCTTTAAGCATCGCTTGCTGTTTTTGATACATGCTGTACACAGAACCAGCAAGTAGCATGTTACTTCCTCACCACCACCACCACCACCACCACCACCACCACCCGCCTTCCAGCGTTCAGTCTGGAGCATAGTCCCCCTTTAAAAAATTCCTCCATGATCCCCTATTCAGTGCTAACATTGGTGCCTCTTCTGATGTTAGGCCTATTACTTCAAAATCATTCTTAACCGAATCCAGGTACCTTCTCCTTGGTCTACCCCGACTCCTCCTACCCTCTACTGCTGAAACCATGAGTCTCTTGGGTAACCTTGCTTCTCCCATGCGTGCAACATGACCCCACCATCTACGCCTGTTCGCCCTGACTGCTACATCTATAGAGTTCATTCCCAGTTTTTCTTTGATTTCCTCATGGTGGACACCCTCCTGCCATTGTTCCCATCTACTAGTACCTGCAATCATACTAGCTACTTTCATATCCGTAACCTCAACCTTATTGATAAGGTAACCTGAATCCACCCAGCTTTCGCTCCCATACAACAGCTTTCGCTCCCATACAACAAAGTTGGTCTTGGTACTGACTTCCTTCTTGCAGAAGAGAGTATATCGTAGCTGAGCGCTCACTGCATTAGCTTTGCTACACCTCGCCTCCAGTTCTTTCACTATATTGCCATCCTATGAGAATATGCATCCTAAGTACTTGAAACCGTCCACCTGTTCTAACTTAGTTCCTCCTATTGGCACTCAATCCGTTTATATCTCTTTCCCACTGACATTACTTTCGTTTTGGAGATGCTAATCTTCATACCATACTCCTTACATTTCTGATCTAGCTCTGAAATGTTACTTTGCAAACTTTCAATCAAATCCACCATCACAACCAAGTCATCCGCATATGCGAGACTGCTTATTGTGTGTTCACATATTATTTATACCCTTATTTATTTTTTCTATCTTCTTCTTGACTGCGATCACTTAGATTACACTATTACCGATACAGCGATACCTTCTTGCTCTCAACACCCAGTAACATGCACCTTTCCACTCAGTGGTGTACTATCTCCTGTCTCCTATCTGTTTCCGATTCCGAAGATAATTTCAGAGCAGAGTTACACACAATAAAATTGATTGCTTCCACCAATGGCTACAGTCCTGCCCTAACCGAACAAATCTTGCACACAGGAAACAACAATTGAAAATTATACCTCTCCTCTATGCTGCTGCTCCTTCCACTGTAAGCACGAAGTGGTGTACAATACCATACACAGGCCAAATATCATAGTGCAACAGAAACACTGAAATCCAGCAACTATAAAACTACCTACTATGTGAAGAACACCACAGCCAGATGTGTTTTCAGTAGTGAAGGTAAGACCCAATTAACAGCCAAAGCAGGGTATACAAGATTGCTTCTCTTGATTGTGATAATTCATACATGAGTCAATCCGGCATACATACAGTAACTTGACTGGCTGAACACGAACGCAGATGGAGGCTGCAGAAGTCTGACCCCAAATATGCTGAACATGTACGGAGTGATGGCCACAGGTATCAACCTGTACCATGTCCATCATCAAAGTAAATGAAGGCTAAAAATACTCAACTCGTTCGAAGCCCTGAAAAATCGACGAACATCTAATCCTCACTGCCTCTTTCAATGTATTCCTTTATTTCTATTTTGCGGTTACTGCCTATGTACAGCATATATTCTGTTGTTGCAATTGTCAGTTCTATCTTCTATTTCTGCATCACCTTGCATACGTAACACCTCTTCATGCTATTCTTTAGCCGTCTCATTGAGTACCAAATTATCAAAATAAAGTAAATTGACTTAAATTGTTATATAGCCATTGTTTCTCGAGTTCGTTAATATTTTCCTGGTTTGCCACCTTAAAATTTCTTTATTGTTCAACTTCTTACCTTTTTAATTGCAATACCGCCGCACTGTCAATGAAAACATTTACTGCGTGTTCGTGTCTCAAACAGTCTAGATGAGTAACATCTTTTTCCAATGTTGTTTAAAAATATTGTAACTTCTTTAACGACGCTAGTCAGTTAAAATGTGATGATTGTCATGTAAGCCGACAACTGGATGACCAAATATATGAATGCTGTAGAGTATAGAACATACACAATTATTATATTGCTCTACCAATAAGCGAAGGAAGAACCAGTTAAAATCCTCATTCTCAGTTATTTTTTTCCAGTACCCTATTTCCTTCTCAAGTTGTCTTTTCCTTGCTTCTGTTCATTTGGTTCTGGTTTCTTATTTACAATGCCCTGAAAACCTAAATTTGCTACTCCATTCCTGAAAAGCTTTGTTATTTACGATTCTTTGATATTTCTAATTCTTGTTTCTTAATCCATGCTACTGCTAACTTTTTCAAAAAATAGAAAATATATTTGTTTAGCCTCTTCTCGTTCATTAGGTAGCGCTGTCCAAGAGATTATTAACCTTCAGTTTGCCATTACTTCAGATATCTTCTGTATTTTGGAAACTCATAACTTATTTTTAAACTATCTGTAGTCTGTATTGCATTCATTATTTTTTTAATGCTTCTTTCATATATGTCTGTTATATCCGACTTTTAGTTCATCGTTAACCATTCACAGTGGCCTTACCACTGTGGTGTAGTGTTTTAGATTTGCATTCTATAGAGTTTCAGATAATCTGTGATAAAGAGCCAGACGACAGATCCAAAGATCTGATTCCTTCCTTGGTCAGCCCTATAATTTTTTATCTGTCGCTTTTCCCTTCTCTCATCTCTCGCAATTTTTGTTGACACATTGCGGGCGGATGCCTAGTTTAGTCTTGTTTTTCCGCTATCGGTTATGGGCGGATCTCTAAGTACGTCTTCTTTCCTATACGCTGTCTGCAGATACCATTGCTGTGACATTTTAACTAGTTCGTCTGTTTAGGTTTTTACACCAGTAGTTAATGTATCAAACCTTATTGCCTTCAAGCAGTTTTTGATTACTAAGCACTTTGTATTTTGATATTTCAAATATTACTATTTATGTCTTCAAGTTCCTCCTGCCTTTGGAGATGGTCATATTAAAAAAACGAATGAAAATGAACGAATTTAACTTCGTTAGAGGTTTCTGACAACGATTATTCAGGTGTTCCTACTGAGACTGAAGACTGTGCAAATTAATGTTTTTATGGTCCTGAGGATGAAACCAGTGACAGTGACATTATTATACCGGTTGGTTGGTTGGTTGGTTGGTTGTTTGAGGTTAAAGGGACCAAACAGCAAGGTCATCAGTCCCTTGTTTCAAATAGACTCCATTCTGCTAACGGGACATCTCAGTATAGTCAGAAAAATAAAACGGATAAAGGGGAAACGTAAAAGGGCAGTCACGTTGTCATTAGTAAAAACAAATGAGGGAAGTTGGCAAGAGAACGAACCCAACACTATGCTGAAACAGCATAGGCAAGACCACCTGTGACTTAAAAGGTACAACTGCTATAATGCAGAAAGTACGTATGGGAATAGAAAAACTAACCAAGCCTTAAAAAGAAGGGGTGAAAACAGAGTAAAAGGGAAAGAAAAGAGGATTCCGGTCAGGGAGGTGAATCGGGAATCTCTGAACACTGCCTACAGTGGGAGACACCCAAACACTCACCGCCCTGCCCCAACACCAGAGGGAGATTAAAAACTTTAAAACTGAGAATGAAAACCACTCTCCCGGAGGAAACCTAGAACCAGAGAGACCATCCGGGAATCGTCAGCCAACATCAAAGGTAAAGTGTGGGGGAGTCTGTACTTAGCACGCAGAGCCAAAAGAAGGGGGCATTCAACCAAAATGTGGGCCACTGACTGGAAGGCTCCACAACCACATAGCGGGGGTGGCTCATCACGCAAAAGGAAACCATGGGTCAGCCTGGTATGGCCAATGCGGAGAAGACACAGTGTGGTCGAGTCCTTGCGGGAGAGGCTAAAGGAAGAACGCCATGGGCCTGTATTCACCTTAATGGCACGAAGTTTATTAGACAGTGGAGTAGCCTCCCAAGAATTGGCCCATGACTGTGCAAAGTGGGATTTGATGTGAAGCCGTAAATCCGCTGCAGGAGGGGTTACAGAAAACGGGGGTAAGTGACTGCTCCCCCAGCCAAACGATCAGTGAGCTCATTACCCGGGATACCCACATGGCCCGGGACCCATAGGAAGTCAATGGAACAAGCAGCACGGTGAAGATCAGCGAGATGGTCATGGATGGCAGAGACCAAGGGATGGCGCGAAAAACACCGGTCAATAGCAAGAAGGCCACTCATCGAGTCCGTACATAACAAAACGCGGTTGTGTTGGGATTGTTTAATAAAGGTAAGGGCCCGGGAAATTGCCATCAATTCCGCAGTAAACACCCCACATGAGGGTGGCAGTAGATGATTTTCCGTTCCAACAAAGGACGTGAAGGCATACCCAACATGATCAGCAGATTTAGAACCATCAGTGTAAAAAACAACAGCATCCCGAAACTCCCATAAAATTTGGCGGAAAAAGGAACGGAACACCACCGGGGGGATGGAATCTTTCGGACCGCGGCGGAGATCCATCCGAATTCGAGGCCGAGGAACTAACCAAGGAGGGGTGGAGGGGAGGGAGCGAGGAAGACAGGACAAAGAAGGAAGCCGAAAATCACGGGTAAGAGACGCAAGGCGCAGCCCAACCGGTAAACCCGCCCGAGGGCGGGAGTCAGGCGGGCGACGCCCATGGTCTGGGAATAGGATAGAATAGGAAGGATGAGTGGGAGAAGAACGGATAGTAAGGGCATAAGACACCAGAAGCTGGGACCGCCGAACAGAAAGGGGGGGGGGATCCCAGCTTCAACCAGGAGACTATCAACAGGGCTAGTAGCGAAGGCACCGGTGGCCAAACGGATACCACGATGGTGGACTGGATCCAGCACGTGCAGCGTGGAAGGAGCAGCTGAACCATAAACTTGACAACCATAGTCCAAACGTGACAGAACTAGAGCACGATAAAGACGGAGGAGGAGGGAACGGTCCGCACCCCAGGAGGAGTGGGCAAGGAAGCGAAGGACATTGAGTTTACGGAAACATCCTACCTTCAGGAGTCTGATATGGGGCAGCCAAGTGAGCTTGTTGTCGAAAAGAAGACCTAGGAAACGAAACTGTGGAACCACAGGCAATCTTTGTGCAGCGAGATAGAGCTCTGGATCAGGGTGGACCGTAGTACGGCGACAGAAGTGGACCACCCGCGATTTTAAAGGAGAGAATTGAAACCCGTGGGAGAGGGTCCATGCAGAGGCACGCCGTATAGCCACCTGGAGCTGCCGTTCTGCAGATGGCATCGAGGAGGAACTAACCCAAATGCAGAAATCATCCACATACAGGGCAGGGGCGACCAAGGGACCGACAGAGGCCACAAGTCCATCGATAGCAATGAGGAAAAGAAGGACACTCAAGACAGAACCCTGTGGGATGCCCGTCTCCTGGGTCCGTGGAGAACTAAAAGCAGTACCAACTCGAACTCTGAATGACCGATGGATCAGGAACTGGCGGATAAAAATCGGGTGTGGGCCCCGAAGACCCCACTGATGAAGGGTTAGTAAGATGTGATGACGCCAGGCCGTGTCATAGGCCTTGCGAAGGTCAAAAAACACTGCAACCAAATGGCGGCGCTGGGAAAAAGCCTGCCGAACTGCGGATTCCAAGCGAAGCAAATGATCGATTGGAGATCGTCCCTCTCGAAAGCCACACTGGTAAGGGGACAATAGATCCCGAGATTCGAGGACCCAAGTGCGCCGACGGGCTACCAGCCGTTCAAGTAACTTACAACCAACATTGGTCAAACTAATTGGCCGATAGCTGTCAACAGATAGGGGGTTCTGACCAGGCTTCAGGACAGGAACCACAATGCTATCCCTCCACTGAGAAGGGAAGTCACCCTGGAGCCAGATACGGTTAAACACCCGAAGAAGATGGTGCCGTTGTGGAGCACTGAGATGTTGAAGCAGCTGGTTATGAATGGAATCTGGGCCAGGAGCCGTATCATGAGAAGCAGATAGAGCAGAAAGAAATTCCCATTCAGTGAAAGGTTCGTTGTAAGATTCTGACTCACAAGTGGTGAAACATAAGGTGACAGCTTCAGCCTGCTGTTTTTGATGAAGGAAAGCAGCTGGATAGGAGGCCGACGCTGATGCCACTGCAAAATGGGTCGCAAGATGTTCTGCGAGAACTAATGGGTCCGTACAAATGCCATCTGGGAGGTGAAGGTCTGGGAGGGTGGACTGCCGATGGCAACCTTGGAGAGAGCGAAGTGTAGCCCATACCCGTGACAGAGGGACAGTGGAACCAAGGGAAGAAACGAATCGTTCCCAACATATCCGCTTGCTCTGTTTGATTAAATAACGGGCTTTAGCGCGAAGGCGCTTAAAGGTAGAAAGGCTGGCTACAAATGGGTGCCTCTTAAAGTGTTGCAAAGCTCGACGGCGATCACGGATGGCAATGGCAATGGCCGTACTCCACCACGGGACTTGCCGACGACGAAATTGTCCAGATGAGCGCGGGACAGCAAGGTTAGCAGCGCGAACAATCGCGTCAGACACGTCACGTAGGACGTCATCAATACAACCCGACAAAGAGGGAGAAAACTCGACCTGTGCAGTATATAGAGGCCAATCGGCGCGGTGGAAAGACCAACGAGGTAACCTCTCCATCGGGGAGCGGGAAGGGAGCGTGATAATCAACGGGAAATGGTCACTATCACAAAGGTCGTCGTGTGGCGACCAGTGTAATGAAGGGAGGAGAGAGGGAGAAGAAAGAGAAAGATCAATGGCAGAAAAGGTACCATGACCAGCACTGAAATGAGTAGGGGAGCCATCATTAAGAAAGCACAGGTCGTGGTCTGCAATAAATTGGTCGATAA
This sequence comes from Schistocerca americana, assembly GCF_021461395.2. NCBI lineage: Eukaryota > Metazoa > Arthropoda > Insecta > Orthoptera > Acrididae > Schistocerca > Schistocerca americana. Next base: position 773,528,841 of record NC_060120.1, read on the forward strand.
GAAGACCTCGTCTAGATGGAAAGGCACTGCCCCACAAAGGATGATGAGCATTAAAATCCCCAAGGAGGAGGAAGGGAGGAGGAAGTTGCTGAAGAAGGGTGGTTAAGGCAGCAGGTGTAAGAGTCCTGTCAGGAGGGAGATAAAGATTGCATACTGTGACTGCAGAGTCTAAGTGGACCCTAACAGCAACTGCTTCCAATGTAGTTTGGAGAGGAATCCACGTGCTAGCAATGTCTGTACGGACCAACGTACAAACGCCACCAGAAGCCCGCAAGGGTCCGACCCGATTTCGACAGAAAACACGGAACCCACGGAGGGTCGGTGAGTGAGCATCAGTAAAATGAGATTCCTGGAGAACCACACAAGCTGCTGAGTAGGACGAAAGAAGGGATTTCAATTCCGGAAGGTGACGATAGTAGCCATTACAATTCCATTGGAGAACCACAGAACGATGGTTTAAATGAGGGCTGAACACGCTAAATCCAGTCATACCGCCGGGTCCCCACCTGTCACCGACAAGGAGGGGGCGACATCCATAAACGACAGGTCAGAATCCGGTTGTGAAGCCGGGGAAGGGACCTCCGGTGACACCAGAGGCTCTTTGTCCCGGGACTTATGTTTCTTCTTCTTTTCAGGCTGAGATCGAGGAGGGCTGTGTGGCATAATGGAGCCAGCTGCAGCAAGATCAGGAACAGAAAGAGACCGGGCGACCTGGGGGCCGATAGACCGCGGCTCTCGCGGTCGCCGCGCTGCAGCAGACCTTTGACCTGGAAGGTGCCGGGAAGGGGCATCCCGGGAGAGGCGCCCTTGACCGGCAGACGCCGAAGGAGTGGGACACTTCTCCGGCTGGGGAGGGGGAGCGGCGCCCAGAGGAGAAGGTGTGGGAGCCGCAGGGGAGGGGGGAAGGAGAGGGGTCCGGGACGGGGGTAAGGAATGGGGAGGAAGGGATGAAGATGTAACCAAGGCGTAACTAGATGTCATGGACACAGGGTGCAATCGTGCATATTTCTTACGGGCCTCTGTGTAGCTTAAACGATCAAGAGACTTATACTCCTGTATCTTTTTTTCTTTCTTATAGACTGGGCAATCTGCTGAACGTGGAGAATGACTACCATGACAATTTACACATACAGGAGGGGGAACACAGGGACTCCCCTCATGGAGTGGACGTCCACAGTCACCACAGAGAGGGTCCTGGGTACAGCGAGAAGACATGTGGCCAGAACGCAAGCACTTAAAACACCGCATAGGAGGTGGGATGTACGGCTTCACATCACAGCAATAGACCATAATCTTAACTTTCTCAGGAAGGGTATCCCCTTCAAAGGCCAGGATAAAGGCACCAGTATCAATACGATTATCTTTAGGACCCTTCTGAACACGCCGAACAAAGTGAACACCCCGCCGTCCGAGATTGTCCCGAAGTTCATCAGTTTGAAGGATGAGGTCTCTGTGAAAAATCACACCTTGTACCATATTTAGAGACTGGTGAGGGGTAATGGACACGGGAATTGTGCCAAGATGGGTACAGGCACGAAGGGCCGCAGATTGGGCAGCCGAAGCAGTTTTTATCAGTAATGAACCCGACCGCATCTTGCTCAGGGAGTCCACTTCGCCGAACTTGTCTTCAATGTGTTCCACAAAGAATAAAGGTTTGACACCGGTGAAAGTATCTCCATCAGTCCTGGTGCAAACTAGATAACGGGGGAAAGGTTTTGCCCCTAGACGACGGGCCTGACCCTCCTCCCAGGGGGTAGACACGGAAGGGAAGGCCGAAGGGGCAAGAGAAGCAGCACTTGAGGAATCAGTACCACGCAGAGAGACGGCCGCAGAAGAGCGGCCAGAGGTTTGGACCCTTATGCGTTTCATCTGCATAGCGTCCGCCCTGATACCACCCACTCCGATCAGGGGCTCTCCTCACGGGCGCCACCCAGCCACAGCAAGGGCCGTCTGGCACGGCGGCCATTGCCGGGAGTTCCGATGCTCCAGGATGACGAGCAACCACTCCAAGGCATGCATGAGGAGGTCACAGCTCAGGTATCAGAAGTGTGATCCCTGTGTGTTCAGGGGGCTCGACCAAAAGGGTACATAGCGACCCCACCACACGGGCTGGCTACCGTGCTGGCTATGCACCCTAGCATCAGACAACGACGTAGAAGAAAAGGTGGAATATACTAGGAGGGCACACGTCGGAGACACTAGGTAAGGTGCTCTTCCCCAAATGGCTCACACTACAGAAAGAGAAATTTTGGAATGGAGGTCAAACCCCAGAGGGGGACCAAGGAATGCCAAAAGGAGGAGATGATTACGCAACAAAGCCAGAGTGTAAAACCAACAGAACCAGGAGGATAGCGGGGGCCAACATAAGCAAGGATACCAATAGAGGGACAGGAGAGGGCGAGGGGAAAGGGGAAAGGAGGGGAAGGGAAAGGAAATGCAGCCCGGGAGAGAAAGAAGGCTGCAATGGCTCGGGGCCCCGTGCTCGCCACGCACGTATCCACGAAAGAGTTGTGGACCCCCTGGGGGGTTATTATACCGGAAAAGAAATTTAAGGTGGTTGTATTTTCAACTGATTCCCATAATAACAATGAAGGGGAGGCTATTCTTGTGAATGATTCGTTTTATCATAATGTTCACCCTTTCGACACTGCGTCTGAGTCTGAATCGGACACCTCTATGCCAGTGAATAAGGGAGACTCGGGCTCAGTCTCTCGAATGCGTTAATGTTTTAAAAAGCAGAGCTGAACTGTGACTCGAAATGTCACTCTATAACGGGTCCGGCACGTCAGTCTAAAAGGCAACGGCATAGCAACTGTAATAAGGGTCATACCTAGTAACGCACGTTTATAAAGCAACCTTCGGATTGAATAAAGCTTTACCTTACACTGAGGTGACAAAAGTCATGGAATAGAGGTACTCAAGGTACCCTCCGCCACACACAGTAAGGTGGCTTGCGGAGTATGGATGTAGATATGGATGTAGATCAATGACTTCTAACATCGTGTCGCATTCCCTTTTGCCCAACGCACTGAAACAACTCGACATGGCATGGACCAACAACTGTTTGGAATTCCCTCTGCAGAAATATTGAGCCATGCTGCATCTATTGCCACCCATAAATGCGAAAGTGTTGCCGGTGCAGGATTTCGTGCACGAACTGACCTCTCGATTATGTCCCATACCGGGCGATGTGTGTGGCCAAATCATTCGCTCGAATTGTCCAGACTGTTCTTCAAAGCAATCGTGAATAACTGTCGCCCGGTGACGTGACGCATTGTCATCCATAAAACTTCCATCACTGCTTGGGAACATTAAGTCCATGAATCGCTGCAAATGATCGTTAAGTACTGGATCATAACCATTTCCAATCAATGATCGGTTTAGTTGGACCGGAAGACCCATGCCATTCCATGTAAACACGGCCCACAACGTTCTGGAGCCACCACCGGTTTGCGCAGTGTCTTCTTGACGACTTAGATCCATGGCTTCGTGGGGTCTGCGCTACGAGCGAAACCTACCATCAGCTCTTACCAACTAAAATCGCGGCTCATCTGACCAGGCCACCGTTTTCCAGTCGCCTGACGTCTAACCAATATGGTCACGAGCCCGAGAGACGCGCTGCAGGTGATGTCATGCTGTTAGCAAACACACTCGCGTCGGTCGTCTGCTGCCATAACCTAACGCTGAACTTTACCGTACCGTTTTAACGGAGACGTTCGTCGTGTGCCCCACATTGATTTCTGTGGTTATTTCACGCAGTGGTGCTCGTCTGTTAGCACTGACAACTCTATGCAAACGCCACTGCTCTCGGTCGTTAAGTGAAGGCCGTCGGCCACTGCGTTGTGCCTAGTGAGAGCTAATGTCTGAAAATTTGGTGTTCTCGACGCACTTTTGACACTGTGGATCTCGGGACATTTAATTCCCTAACGATTTCTGAAATTACATGTCTCATGGTCAAACTCTAACTTTCTGCGTTCAAAAGGCTTAGACTAATACCTGTCATGCGGCCATTAGCATGTCGGAAGCCTTTTCACATGAATCACCTGACTACAAATGACAGCTTTGCCAATGCATTTCTTTTTATGCTGAGTGTACAGTATGCGCATCTCTCTATTCCATGACTTGTCACCTCAGTGTAGGTTCTCCTATAACGGACTGGACAAGTCGGTTCAAGAAGGCAACGGCATAGCAGCACGAGTTCAATCCAACCTTCATGTTGTATACAGCTTCGATTTATTGCCAGAGAAGCATTTAATGTTGTAAATTCATTTCTAGTTACACCAGATCTTATCTATCCAGTTACTGAACTTCCTCTTGTAGTTGTACCAATACGTCCACGAAGAGGGTTGTCTGGGGATTTTTAAACGTTGCTTTGTTAGATCTCATTGGAGTTTTTTGCGCACCTCTTGCTCTACAAGTTTCTGACAGTCGATACAGGATAATGTAATCTGTCACTTCTGTCAACGTTTCGAGCTTTGTCGTCGATGATTGGTTGGTTGGTTGTTTGAGGTTTAAGGGACCAAACAGCAAGCTCATCAGTCCCTTGTTTCAAATGTGGTCCATTCCGCTAATGTGACATCTCAGGAAAGTCAGGACAATAAAAGGGAAAAGGCTAAAAACGTAAAGGGGCAGTCATGTTGTCAATGGTAAAAACAAAACGCGGGAAGTCAGCAAGAGAACGAACCAAACGCTATGCTGAAGCAGCATAGGCAAGACCACCTGTGACTTAAAAGGTACAACCGCTAGAATGTAGAAGTACGTATGGGAAAAGGAGACTAACCAATCCTAAAAAAAGGGTAAAAACAGAGTAAAAGGGGAAGAAAAGAGGATTTCGGTCAGGGAGGTGAATCGGAAATCTCCGAACACTGCTTACAGTGGGAGACACCCAAACACTCACCGCCCTGCCCCAATACCAGAGAGAGATTAAAAACTTTAAAACTGAAAATAAAAACCACTTTCCCGGAGGAAACCGAGAACCAGAGAGACCATCCGGGAATCGTCAGCCAACGTCAAAGGTAAAGTGTGGGGGAGTCTGTACTTAGCATGCAGAGCCAAAAGAAGGGGGCATTCAACCAAAATGTGGGCTACTGACTGTAAGGCTCCACAACCACAAAGTGGGGGTGGCTCATCACGCAAAAGAAAACCATGGGTCAGCCTGGTATGGCCAATGCAGGAACGACACAGTGTGGTCGAGTCCTTTCGGGAGAGGCGAAAGGAAGAACGCCACAGGCCTGGTGTCATCTTAATCGCACGAAGTTTATTAGACAGGGGAATAGCCTCCCAAGAATTGGCTCATGACTGTGCGAAGTGGGATTTGATGTGAAGCCGTAAATCCGCTGCAGGAGGGGTTACAGAAAATGGGGGTAAGTGACTGCTCCCCCAGCCAAACGATCAGTGAGCTCATTACCCGGGATACCCACATGGCCAGGGACCCGAAGGAAGTCAATGGAACAAGCAGCACGGTGAATATCAGCGAGATGGTCATGGGTGGCAGAGACCAAGGGATGGCGCGAAAAATAGCGGTCAATAGCAAGAAGGCCACTCATCGAGTCCGTACATAACAAAACGCGGTTGTGTTGGGACTGTTTAATAAAGGTAAGGGCCTGGGAAATTGCCATCAATTCCGCAGTAAACACCCCACATGTAGGTGGCAGCAGATGATTTTCCGTTCCGACAGAGGACGTGAAGGCATACCCCACATGATCAGCAAATTTAGAGCCATCAGTGTAAAAAACAACAGCATCCCGAAACTCCCATAAAATTTGGCGGAAAAAGGAACGGAACACCACTGGGGGGATGGAATCTTTTGGACCTCACCAGAGATCCATCCGAATTCGAGGCCGAGGAACTAACCAAGGGGGGGGGGGGGGGTGGAGGGGAGGGAGCGAGGACGGCAGGACAAAGAAGGAAGCTGAAAATCACGGCAAAGAGACGCAAGGCGGAGCCCAACCGGTAAACCCGCCCGAGGGCGGGAGTCGGGTGGGCGACGTCCATGGTCTGGGAACAGGATAGAATAGGAAGGATGAGTGGGAGAGGAACGGATAGCGAGTGCATAAGACACCAGAAACTGGGACCGCCGAACAGAAGGGGGGGGGGGGGGGGGGAGATCCCAGCTTCAACCAGGAGACTATCAACAGGGCTAGTAGGGAAGGCACCGGTGGCCAAACAGATACCACGATGGTGGACTGGATCCAGCACGTGCAGTGTGGAAGGAGCAGCTGAACCATAAACTTGACAACCATAGTCCAAGCGAGACAGAACTAGAGCACGATAAAGACGGAGAAGGAGGGAACGGTCTGCACCCCAAGAGGAGTGGGCAAGGAAGCGAAGGACATTGAGTTTACGAAAACATAGTACCTTCAGAAGTCTTATATGGGGCAGCCAAGTGAGCTTCTTGTCAAAAAGAAGAGCCAGGAAACGAAACTGTGGGACCACAGGCAATTGTTGGGCATCGAGATAGAGCTCTGGATCAGGGTGGATCGTAGTACGGCGACAGAAGTGGACCACCCGCGATTTTAGAGAGAATTTAAACCCATGTGAGAGGGTCCATGCAGAGGCACGCCGTATAGCTCCCTGGAGCTGCCGCTCTGCAGATGCCATCGAAGAGGAACTAACCCAAATGCAGAAATCATCCACATACAGTGCAGGGGCGACCAAAGGACCGACAGAGGCCACAAGTCCATCGATAGCAATGAGGAAAAGAAGGACACTCAAGACAGAACCCTGTGGGATGCCCGTCTCCTGGGTCCGTGGAGAACTAAAAACAGTACCAACTCGAACTCTGAATGACCGATGGAACAGGAACTGGCGGATAAAAATCGGGAGTGGGCCCCGAAGACCCCACCGATGAAGGGTAAGTAAGATGTGATGGCGCCAGGCCGTGTCATAGGCCTTGCGAAGGTCAAAAAACACTGCAACCAAATGGCGGCGCTGGTAAAAGGCCTGCCGAACTGCGGATTCCAAGCGAAGTAAATGATCGATTGGAGACCGTCCCTCTTGAAAGCCACACTGGTAAGGGGACAATAGATCCCAAGATTCGAGGAACCAATTGAGCCGATGGGCTACCATCCGTTCAAGTAACTTACAAACAACATTGGTCAAACTAATTGGCCGATAGCTGTCAACAGATAGGGGGTTCTTACCAGGCTTCAGGACAGGAACCGTGATGCTATCCCTCCACTGAGAAGCGAAGTCACATTGGAGCCAGATACGGTTAAACGCCCGAAGAAGATGTTGCTGTTGTGGAGCACTGAGACGTTGAAGCAGTTGGTTATGAATGGAATCTGGGCCAGGGGCCGTATCATGAGAAGAAGATAGAGCAGAAAGAAATTCCCATTCAGTAAAAGGTTCGTTGTAAGATTCTGACTCACAAGGGGTAAAACATAAGGTGGAAGCTTCAGCCCGCTGTTTCTGGTGAAGGAAAGCAGCTAGATAGGAGGCTGATGCTTATGCCACTGCAAAATGGGTCGCAAGATGTTCTGCAAGAACTAATGGGTCCGTACAAAGGCCATCTGGGAGGTGAAGGCCTGGGAGGGTGGGCTGCCGATGGCAACCTTGGAGAGAGTGAAGTTTAGCCCATACCCATGACAGAGGGACAGTAGAACCAAGGGAAGAAACGAATCGTTCCGAACATATCCGCTTGCTCTGTTTGATTAAATAACGGGCTTTAGCGCAGAGGCGTTTAAAGGTAGTAAGGCTGGCTACGGATTGGTGCCTCTTAAAGTGTTGCAAAGCTCGACGGTGATCACGGATGGCAATGGCAATGGCCGTACTCCACCATGGGACTTGCCGGCGACGAAATGGTCCAGATGAGCGCGGGACAGCAAGATTAGCAGCGCGAACAATCGCGTCAGACACGTCACGTAGGACGTCATCAATACAACCCGACAAAGAGGGAGAAAACACGACCTGTGCAGTGTACAGAGGCCAATCGGCGCGTTGGAAAGACCAACGAGGTAACCTGTCCATCAGGGAGTGGGAAGGGAGCGAGATAATCAACGGGAAATGGTCGCTATCACAAAGGTCGTCGTGTGGCGACCAGTGTAATGAAGGGAGGAGAGAGGGAGAAGAAAGAGAAAGATCAATGGCAGAAAAGGTACCATGACCGGCACTGAAATGAGTAGGGGAGCCATCACTAAGAAGGCACAAGTCGTGGTCTGCAATAAACTGATCTATAAGAAGACCTCGTCTAGATGGAAAGGCACTGCCCCATAAGGGATGATCAGCATTAAAATCCCCAAGGAGGAGGAAGGGAGGAGGAAGTTGCTGAAGAAGGGCAGTTAAGGCAGCAGGTGTAAGAGTCCTGTCAGGAGGGAGATAAAGATTGCAAACTGTGACCGCAGAGTCTAGGTGGACCCTAACAGCAGCGGCTTCCAATGTAGTCTGAAGAGGAATCCACGAGCTAGCAATGTCTCTACGGACCAACGTACAAACGCCACCAGAAGCCCGCAGGGGTCCGACCCGATTTCGACAGAAAACACGGAACCCACGGAGGGTCGGTGAGTGAGAATCAGTAAAATGAGATTCCTGGAGAACCACACAAGCTGTAGAGTAAGACGAAAGAAGGGATTTCAATTCCGGAAGGTGAATTCCATTCGAGAGCGATGATTTAAATAGGGGCTGAACACGCTAAAGCCAGTCATACCGCCGGGTCCCCACCCGTCACCGACAAGTACCCGCCACCGACAAGGAGGGGGCGACATCCATGAACGACAGGTCAGAATCCGGTCGTGAAGTCGGGGAAGGGACCTCTGGTGACACCAGAGGCTCTTTGTCCCGGGACTTATGTTTCTTCTTTTCAGGCTGACATCGAGGAGGGCTGTGTGGCATAAAGGAGCCAGCTGCAGCAAGATCAGGAACAGAAAGAGACCGGGCGACCTGGGGGCCGACAGACCGCGGCTCTCGCGGTCGTTGCGCGGCACCAGACCTTTGGCCTGGAAGGTGCCGGGAAGGGGCTTCCCGGGAGAGGCGCCCTTGACCGGCAGACGCCGAAGGAGTGGGACACTTCTCCAGCTGGGTACGGGGAGCAGCGCCCAGAGGAGAAGGTGTGGGAGCCACAGGGGACGGGGGGAGGAGAGGGGTCCGGGATGCGGGTAAGGAAGGGGGAGGAAAGGGTGAAGATGTAACCAAGGCGTAACTAGATGTCATGGACACAGGGTGAAGACATCTATATTTCTTACGGGCCTCTGTAGGTTAAACGATCAAGGGACTTATACTCCTGTATCTTCTTTTCCTTCTTATATACTGGGCAATCTGGTGAACGTGGAGAATGACTACCATGACAATTTACACACACAGGAGGGGGAACACAGGGACTCCCCTCATGGAGTGGACGTCCACAGTCACCACAGAGAGGGGCCTGTGAACAGTGGGAACACGTGTCCAAAACACAAGCACTTAAAACACCTCATAGGAGGTGGGATGTACGGCTTCACATCACATCATTAACCATAATCTTAACTTTCTCAGGGAGGGTATCCCCTTCAAAGGCCAGGATAAAGGCACCAGTATCAATGCGATTGTCCTTAGGACCCTTCTGAACACGCCGAACAAAGTGAACACCCCGCCGTCGGAGATTGTCCCGAAGTTCATCAGTTTGAAGGATGAGGTCCCTTTGAAAAATCACACCTTGTACCATATTTAGAGACTGGTGGAGGGTAATGGACACAGGAATTGTGCCAAGATGGGCACAGGCACGAAGGGCCGCAGATTGGGCAGCTGAAGCAGTTTTGATCAGCAACGAATCCGACCGCATCTTGCTCAGGGAGTCCACTTCGCCAAACTTGTCTTCAATGTGTTCCACAAAGAATAAAGGTTTGGTATTGGTGAAAGTATCTCCGTCAGTCCTGGTGCAAACTAGATAATGGGGGGAAGGTTTCGCCCCTAGCCGACGGGCCTGACCCTCTTCCCAGGGGGTAGCCATGGAAGGGAAGGCCGAAGGGACAAGAGAAGCAGCACTTTAAGAATCAGTTCCATGCAGAGAGACAGCCGCAGAAGAACGGCCAGAGTTCTGGACCCGTATGCGTTTCATTTGCTTAGTGTCTGCCCTGATACCACCCACTCCGATCAGGGGCTCTCCTCACGGGTGCCACCCGCCACAGCAAGGGCCGTCTGGCACGGCGACCATTGCCGGGAGTTCCGATGCTCCAGGATGACGAGCAACCACTCCAAGGCATGCATGAGGTGGTGACAGCTCAGGTATCAGAAGTGTGATCCCTGTGTGTTCAGGGGGCTCAACCAAAAGGGTACATAGCGACCCCACCACACGGGCTGGCTACCGTGCTGGCTATGCACCCTAGCATCAGACAACGACGTGAAAGAAAAGGTGGAATGTACTAGGAGGGCGCACGTCGGAGACACTAGGTAAGGTGCTCTTCCCCAAATGGCTCACACTACGGAAGAGAAATTTTGGAATGGAGGTCAAACCCCAGAGGGGGACCAAGGAATGCCAAAAGGAGGAGATGATTATGCAACAAAGCCGAATTGTACAACCAACAGAACCAGGAGGATAGCGGGGGCCAACATAAGCAAGGACACCAAGAGAGGGAGAGGAGAGGGCGACGGGAAAGGAGCAAGGAGGGGAAAGGGGGGGAAGGGGAAGGAAATGCAGCCCTGGAGAGAAAGAAGGCTGCAATAGCTCGGGGCCCGTGCTCGCCACGCACGTATCCACAAAAGAGTTGTGGACCGCCTGGGGGGCTTTGTCGTCGAGCAGCAGGGACCGCGTTCGCACACCATATGCCGTGCACCCGAGGGAGTGATGCGTACCAGTGCTGGCTGCCAATGACCGTGTCTCAGCCAGGCTACTCAGAGGGGCCAAGAGGAAGCACCCAGCACAGCAGTCCAACGTGAAAGTGCATTCCGCCAGCTGCGCTGTTACGTCAGTCCGTTAACGGATGACTGCGCCATTCTACGGCGCTTTCGTCGTTCACCGTGCCACGGCGCCGTCTCCTAAAGGCAGTCCACTGGCAAGGTGATTACAACCATTTCTTTTCACTAGGTGTCATGAGAGTAGTACTTGGCCTACCCACGCCTGCAGTGGGAGGTGACTACGCTGAAATAGTTCTACAATGTGCGACAGTAAATGTGTAGTCCACTTTAAGCGTTAGAGTGTTTGAAGTACATCATCATTTGCGATGGTTACAAACGATTGGTAAACTGCGTAAATCATGTAATGCGCGACTTTATGGGCGTTGTGTGTTACCACCTGCCACCGAAGCAAGAAACTGGTCCATTTTGAGGAGAACTAATTCACTACTGTCGACAAGCACGAACATTCTAGAACACAGTAGTTTAGTACTTAATGACGTGATTTATGCCTTGCGAATATTTGTGCAATAGCACTCACTGTAATGTAAGAAACTGCGACAAATCGTTCTCTAACCTATTCTTGGAAGCGTTAGAGTGTTTGAAGTACATCATCATTTGCGATGGTTACAAACGATTGGTAAACTGCGTAAATCATGTAATGCGCGACTTTATGGGCGTTGTGTGTTACCACCTGCCACCGAAGCAAGAAACTGGTCCATTTTGAGGAGAACTAATTCACTACTGTCGACAAGCACGAACATTCTAGAACACAGTAGTTTAGTACTTAATGACGTGATTTATGCCTTGCGAATATTTGTGCAATAGCACTCACTGTAATGTAAGAAACTGCGACAAATCGTTCTCTAACCTATTCTTGGAAACCAACTCACTCACTCACTCTCTCTCTCTCTCTCTCTCTCTCTCTCTCTCTCTCTCTCTCTCTCTCTCTCTCTCTCACACACACACACACACACACACACTCACCGAACTGAGCAAATTCGTCAAAACTACACTGTTATGGTGCAGTGACTCCCTACATAATACAGCTCCGTTTTCCACTTCGAGATAGAACCACAACGCTGTCCAAAAAATCTAGTACATAACCACCACCGTGTACAACCACTAATTAAATTTTCCAATTGCTAGGGATTGGAAATTCGAAAAATGTCGGGGAAATGATGTAATTACAGCAATTACACCTAGGTGGCAGAAGTCGTAAGACAGCCTTTATGTACATAGACAGATGGCAGCAGTATCGCAAAGATGCAAAAGGGCAGAGCATAGACAAAGCTGTCATTTGTAATCAGGTGATTCACGTGAAAAGGTTTCCGACGTGATTGTGGCCGCACGACGGGAATTAACAGACTTTGGAGCTAGACGCTTGCGACATTCCATTTCAGAAATCTTTAGGGAATACAATACTCCGAACTCCAGTGTCAAGAGTGTGCCGTGAATACCAAATTTCAGACATTATCTCTCACCACCTACAACCCAGTGGCCGACGGCCTTTGCTTGACAACACAGCAGCAGCATTTCCGTAGAGTTCTCAGTGTTAACAGACAAGCAACATTGCGTGAAATAAAGAAGGAAATCAATGTGGCGCGTACGATGAGCGTATTCTTTAGGCGTTAATAAGGCTATGGCAACAGACGACCGATGTGACCATATTGGTTTGACCCAAGACGACTGGCAAACCGTGGCCTGGTTAAATGAGTCAGTTTCTAAGAGCTGATGGTAGGGTTCGCGTGTTGTGCAGACCTCACGAAGCCATGGATACAAGTTGTCAACAGGGCACTATGCAAGCTGGTGGTGGCTCCATTATGATGTGGGCTGTGTTTACATGGAATGGACTGGGTCCTCTGGCCCAACTGAACCGATCACTGACTGGAAATGGTCATGTTCGATTACATGGAGACCATGGCAGCCATTCGTGGACTTTATGATCCCAAACAATGGTGGAATTTTTATGCATGACAAAGCGCCATGTCACCAGGCCACAGATGTTCACAATTCTGGACAATTCGAGCGAAAGATTTGGCCGCTCAGATCGCCGACATGAATCCGCTCAAAGATTTATAGTACATAATCGAGAGATCGGTTCGTGCACAAAATCCTGCACAGGCAACACTTCCGCATTTATGGCTGGCTATATAGGCAGCATGGCTCAATATTTCTGCAAGGGCTTCCAAAGTCTTGAGTCCATGCCACGTCGATCTGCTGCATTATGCTGTGAAAAAATAGGTTTGACACGATATTAGCAGGAACTCCAAGACTTGTCGCCTCTGTGTTCTGCTGTAGCTGTAATTATGACTCATTACTGTATGTCTGAAAAGATGTACTGTCTGGATATTTGGGAACATCTTAAAAAGATATTTACAATATAGAGGAGATGCTGGGTCACAGATAGGCACAACAAAAAAATTTTCACACTTAAAGCTTTGTTACATTTCATCCTGGATTTTCCATTGCTTGATTTTAGACAAAATAGTTAATATGACAAAACTGTATGACAGGCCCCGACACGAATCCACACCTTTGTAGCTTTGAACTGGTCCTCGAAGCCTCTTCACGTTGTTCGGCTGTAGGCTGTTGCTCTCTTAACGCAAAGGACCGGTTTTTAGGCTCGGTCTGTAACTGTTAACTCGCAAAAAATGCACAATCCAGCGCACACTCAACTGCAGCGTTAAACGTTTTGTTGTAAAGTGACACACACACACACACACACACACACACACACACACACACACACACACACACACACACACACACAGAGAGAGAGAGAGAGAGAGAGAGAGAGAGAGAGAGAGAGAGAGAGAGAGAACGTTCACAAACGAACGTCTGTTTTTGGATTTAATTCACTTAAATCCACAGAGAAAGCGTAATTCCCATTTTAAAAAGAAGTTCGTTTGCGTTATACTTTTGGTAATGACCATTTACCCGTAGAAAAGGAACCTCCGAGCGTCCGTGCTGTAAGAACAACGACCAAGAAACATAACGCATGGAAGGCGTATCAGTGAGTGCAAATGCGTAAGCACAAAAGAAACTGTGACATCTGACAGCATTTCAAAATGGCTGCATCGGCTGAAAGATGCTAGTCTGTCGTTTCTAAGAATTGCCGCCATTTGTAGGGCTGTGAGTAGCACGTACGTGACGAATAACATCCTCAACAGACCGGCACACTACCAGGCGGTAGGAACGTATCTTCCCCCATCCAGCAAATACAAACGCCCATTCGTTGCTATTCACTACCCAGAGGCATGCTATGCCGCAGAAGGGCAAGGTTTTGCCGATTATTCAAACCTCTCCGGATCTTATGGAACGTAATCCGCCATTTCGGTGCATCTCCAGAAAATCAGAATTATGACCAAAGGAAGGGTCTAATTCCACAGCGTACTGAAGGTAGAATTCAATAGGAATTATATCAATACTGGGTGTCTTGGTCTTTCAAGGGGTGAAACTGGTCGAAAGTATTGAATTTTTTTTGCTACCAGATAGTTCAGTAGCATGTCAGAAATATTGTCTCCAATCTTCAGCGTTTAATGACGTAAAAGCCAAACTCTTTCAACCAATACGCAGTGCCATGCCCCCTTTACTACAGCACTCTGGCCTTATTTGCGACATTTTATTATTTCTGTCATCAAGTAAGACATCTATACGTGTACAGAAGGCTGTGCATCTGTGCATACAGTTACGATGCGATCAATTACGATTTATTAAAGAAATGCACACTTGGTGCACAAAACCCGCACGGAAGCTTTAACAGCCACGACCAAAGGCAACATTCTGCTCATCTACCATCGTTGAAATTTCTTCATATGAGAGGGGGGGAGGGGGGGGAAGGGACCAAAATGCGTGGTCATCGGTCCCTTTTTCCCGGTAAAATAATTACACAAGGGAAAGAAGAAAAGTACAGCAAAATAACAGGACAAAGGCAGAACCAGAAGAATGACAGAAGGGCAACCAACACTACCATGGACAAAACAGGAAAATAAAACCAGAGAGAGAAGCAAGAAGCAGGTAGGGCTAGAAACAAGAGAGCATGCGCGAAAACTTATATAGAATGATAAAATCCACTGTCACGCATAAAACTTAAAACTACATTAGCTAAAATTAATGACAACGAGTCCGGTAACTGAAGATTCCGTCGCTGGGCAGCCAAAGGAGGACAAATCAAGATATGGGTCACTGTCAGCCGGGCGCCGCACCGACACAGGTGGGTCATCACGGAGCAGGAGGTAGCTATGTGTCAGAGCCGGCAGAGAACTACAGAGTCCCTGCGAGAGGCCCGCATGGAGGACTGCCACACATTCGTAGTCTCCTTAATGGCACGCAGTTTGTTGTGCGTGCTGAGGTTATGCCATTTCGTCTCCCAAAGCCGCAAAACCTTGTGGCGTAGTGCTGAATGCAGGTCAGTTGCAGAGAAGCCTATTTCCATAAGCGGTTTCCGTGTAGCCTGTTTGGCCAGCCTGCCGCCAAGTTCGTTGTCTGGGATTCCGACGTGACCTGGGATCCAGACAAACACCACTGAACGACCGGACCGTTCCAGGGCATAGATGGACTCCTGGATTGTCGCTACCAAAGGATGACGAGGGTAGCACTGGTCGATAGTTTGTAGGCTGCTCAAGGAGCAAGCACACAGAAGAAACGGCTCCCCAGGGAATGAACGTATGTACTCAAGAGCACGAGATATAGCCACCAGTTCAGCAATGAGAACACTGCAGCCATCAGGCAAGGAATGCTGTTCAATATGTCCTCCACGGACCTACGCGAAGCCAACGTGATCATCAACCATTGAACCGTCGGTGTAAACCACTTCGTGGCCTCGGCACATGTCAAGAATCGAGAGGAAGTGGCAGCGGAGAGCCGCCAGGTTAATGGAGTCCTTAGGGCCATGTGAAAGGTCCAGGCAAAGCCGCGGCCTAGGCGTACACCAAGGAGATGTACGTGAATGGACCTCAAGTATAGGTGGTAAAGGCAAGGACTACAGTTCGGAAAGAAGGGAACGGACACAAACTGCAATTGGAAGCCCTGACCTGGGCCGCCGATGCGGGAGATGAACTGCCGTGGGTGGGAAAAGGAGGCGGTGATTCGGATGCAGAGGAGAACTCCGAACGTGTGCAACGTAACTGGCCAGAAGTAGTGCACGCCTGACCTGCATTGGAGGGACTCCAGCCTCCGCCAGGACGCTGGACACCGGACTCATCCTAAAGGCTACCGTCGGTAGTTGTTCGTCACATTGGTGCACTGGGTCGAGTAAACGCAACGTTGAGAGCGCTGCCAAACCATAAACCAGACTCCCATAGTCAAAGCGAGATTGAACAAGGGCTCTGTAGATCTGCAGCAGCGTAGAGCTATCTGCAACCCAGTTGGTGTAGCTCAGACAGCAAAGGCCACTGAGGTGCTGCCAGCACTTCCACTTACGCTGATGAAGGTGGGGAAGCCAAGTCAATTGGGCGTCGAAAACCAGTCCTAAGGATCTATATGTCTCCACTTCAGTGAGTGGATCGTCATTACAGTTATGGTTCCAAATGACAGTACGACGCCGACATAAGTGCATAACACCCGACTTTGTGGCTGAAAACTGGAAACCGTGGGCTACAGCCCATGACTGAGCCTTGTGGATGGCTCCCTGTAGGCGCCGCTCAGCAACACCAGTACTGGTGGAGCAGTACGAAATGCAGAAGTCGTCTGCACACAGATAAGGTGAGACGGACGGCCCTATAGCTGCTGCTAGGCCATTAATGGCCACTAAAAATGGAGACACACTCAATATAGAGCCCTGTGGGACCCCATTCACCTGGATATGGGGGGAGGGGGGGGGGGAGACTATGGGAGGTACCGAGTTTAACACGGAAAGTACGGACCGACAGGAAATTTTGGATAAAAATCAGGAGCGGGCCTCGGAGACCCCACACATATAATGTGACAAGGATATGATGTCGCCAGGTGGTGTCATACGCTTTTCGTAAATCGTAAAAGGAACCCAGGTGTTGGCGTCTGGAAAACACTGTTCAGATGGCAGATTCGAGGGACACAAGATTATCAGTGGTAGAGCGACCCTGGCGAAAGCCACCCTGACATGGAGCCAGTACGCTGCCAACACAAAATACGTTCCAGCAGCTTACAAAGAATGTTGGTGAGGCTGATGGACCGATAGGCTATCCACATCAAGCGGGTTTTTACAGGATTTGAGCACTTGAATGATGGTGCTCTCCCGCCACTGCGATGGAAAGGCGCCATCGCAACACATCCAGTTGAAGATGACGAGGAGATTTCACTTTTAGTCAGATGAGAGATGTTTAATCATCTGACTGGATCCGATATGGCCCAGGGGCAATGTGCAAGGGCACTGAGGAGCTCCCACTATGTAAATGGGTCGTTACAAGATTTGCTGTGGTGTGTTGTGAACGAGAGGAGTTTCCCTTCCAGCCGCCGTTTGAGAGTGCGAAAGGCTGGGGTATAATTCTCCGACGTAGAGGCTCGAGCACAGTGCTCAGCAATCGCGTTGCGTCGGTAGATAACACGCCATTTACGTTAACACCAGGAACACGTGTTGGGGTCTGGTACCCGAAAACACGTTTGATCTTTGCCCAGACTTGGGAATGTGACATACGGCACACAATGGCCGAGACGTATCTCTTCAAACACTCCTCCTAACGTGGTTTGATGTGAAAGTTCCACAGTCTGCCTTGTTTAAAGCCCATATGGGCGGGCGTCCTTAGGCCTGACGTTGGGGGAGTGACAGGAAGATGGACAAGTGGTCACTACCACATAGGTCGTCATGTGCTCTACAGTGGATAGATGGGAGAAGTCCTGGGCTGCAAATTGATAAATCAATGACCGAGTAACTACCATGAGCCACACTGAAATGTGTGGCGGCCCCAGTATTTACAAGGCAGAGGTGGAACTGAGACATTAAAGTTTCGACATCTTTGCCTCAGCCAGTAAGCACGGTGCCACCCCACAAGCAGCCATGAGCGTTAAAATCTCCCAAAAGTAGGAAAGGTTTAGGGAGTTGATCAATCAGTGTAGTTAATACATTCAGGGGTACTGCACCTTCTGGAGGAAGATACACATTACTGACGGTTATTTCCTGCGTCGTCATTCTGACAGCCACAACTTGAAGAGGGGTTTGAAGGGGCACAGTTTTACTACAGACTGAGTTTAGGACATGAATGCAAACTCCACCTGACAATTATATTCACTACGGTTGCTTTAGTATCCCATATAGCCGTGGAGGTCACGGGTGCACATTGCTGGGAACCAGGTTTCCTGGAGGGCATTGTAAAGCTTAACAGTTGCCGTAGTTCAGCCAGGCGGTGGAGAAAACCGCCGCAATTCCACTGGAGAATGATGTCACTGTGAGTCTGGGAAGGCATGGAGCATTCAATGAGGCAGTTTACACCTCAGGGTCACCTGCTGGCACCGACTTTTTGCCTGAGCAGTGTATATCCATTATGTCTGCTGAGGACCTAGATCACGTCGAACCCTCAGACACCAGAATCTCCACCTCATCCACAGACGCAGAGCCTGTAGGCAGTGGTGGTGTGGGTGCCACCGCAATTCCCTTGATCTTAGGACCATCTTTTTGGATTTTTCTCGCTTTTCCTTGGGTTTCCCTGGCTAGGAGGACTTCACTGATCCAGTCTCCGGGACTCAGGATGAGCGTGAAGCCCTACGACCAGCTGCTTTTGAGCTCTTCAGCCACTGGTGGGTGTCATATTCCCACTAGCAGAAACCTGGGAAGCGAGCGACCCAAAGGACCCCTTCCTAGCGAGAGGAGCCGAAGAAGACTTGTATTTCTCCGGCTCAGAAGTGTGCACTGATCTCACCAATGGTTGGGGGGATGTTGCTCCCAAAGTAGTTGGTGCATGAGCAACAGGGAGAGAAGTGCCCCCCACCATCAAGGGGGCAGGTGCAGTCTTCTGGTTCTGAGAGGCGACAGGAATGCGAGGAACTGACGGGGCAGCAACTGATCTCGTAGCGGCAGCGTAAGGGGACGTAGGTGTTCAAATTTCCTCTGAGCCACAGTGTAGGTCAGTCGGTCCAGGGTCTTACATTCCATCATTTCTCTTTCTGTAAAATCCTGCAGTCTGGCGAGCAAGGTGAATGATGCTCTCTGCAATTGAAACAGTTGGGAGGTGGGGCACATTGAGTATTGGGATGTGATGAATGTCTACAATCTTGATATATGACGCTGGAAGTACAGCGGGAAGACATATGGCCAAACTTACAGCATTTAAAGCACCGCATCAGGTGAGGTAGATATGGCTTGACATCACAGCGGTAGATGATCACCTTGACCGTTTCGGGCAACGTCACCCTCCAAGGCAAGGATGAAGGCACCGGTCGCAACCTGAATATCCCTCAGATCATGATGAACACGCCGGACTAAATCAACATCTCGCCGCTCTAAATTGAGGCACAGCTCGTCGTCAGACTGCAAAAGAAGGTCCCTGTGGAATATAATACACTGGACTACATTTAAGCTCTTATGGGGTGTGATTGTAACAGAAACATCCCCCAACTTGTCAGAAGCGAGTAATGCCCATGACTGGGCAGAGGATGCTATTTTTATCAAGAGTGACCCAGAGCGCATTTTGGACAAGCCCTCCACCTCCCCAAACTTGTCCTCCAAACACTCCACAAAAAACTGAGGCTTCATGGACATAAGATTCCCCATCAACTCTCGTACATATGAAGAACTGGGCGAATGAGCTTCATTGCCATCCTTAGCCTGGCGTTCCTCCCATGGTGTGGCCAGGGAGGGGAACAATTTGGGGTCATATTTCTTAGCATTGATTTAGACTTTTCCCACTTAGAGACGGCTGGCAGCGGACCACCAGCAGGAGACGACGTACTATGCTTCATGGCATGTCATCCGCCCTGATGAAACCCTCCCCATGGGCGCCACCCAGCCTCAGCAAGGACCACCTGGCAGGATGGCCATTGCTGGAGTCCCAATGCTTCAGGGAGATGGGCATCTACTGCATGGCATACGTGAGGCGTTAACGGCGCAAGCATCAGCAGAGCGATCCCTGTGTTGTCAGGGGCTACAAGCAACAGGGTACAATGCGGCCCCACCACAACAGACCGGCTACCGTGCTGGATATGAGGAGCTACGAAGTCCATGGTTACTGTCGGCGCAGAAAGTGACACTGCATAGTGGATGGTGGAAAACGCACCCAGGAAGGTATCCTCCCCCAAGAGATGGAGAATGAGCGGGACTGCAATGCGTTGACGAGAAAGTGGGCAAAAGATCTCAATGCACGATGGACACGATGCACCACGTAAGGCGCCCTTTGTCAATTGGCTCGCTCTTCGGGAAAATTTATAAAGATGGAGGTCAAACCCGACAGGGGATCATCACAAAGGTCGAAACGTGAGAGACTTCTTTTAGTCGTCTCTTATGACAGGCAGGAATACCTCGGGTCTATTCTAATCCCCGGACCCGCAGGGGATCTTCATATGCTATTCAATGAGGTTAATACTGGAAGAATAACGACCCTACTGAGACTAGGATTTGATGCAGGCTGCTTCACTGAAAACCTACTGAAGAATGATGATGATATTGCTAGTTACGAAATCTCATAAGGATATTGCCAAAGGGTCACGCCAGAAGGTCGAGGCTAGAAGGAAAGAGCTACATGAAGACTAAAAAATGAAACGTGTGGTTATGGCGAACAGTAAGACACTTTTTTTGATCTGAATATTAAATCTTTCTCCATTTCTCGCAACTTACTGTTTTCAACACACAAGAAACGATTTCTGCAGAGCCACTGCAAATAAAATGGTGAAATTTGCTACAGACTTCGTACATACCATAACAACTGACTTTTTCAAAGTACATTACTGTCAAATTTATTCAAAATTATCTTAAATAAAAGCTGCTATGTATCACACAAATTTGATAAACGTTACGAGAGCAAGAAGACATAATAATAAACTGATACTCAGATTTGTTTATGTAATTACTAAAAATAACCTATCACATTCCGAAAGTGATACGTAAAGTAACCTTTAAAAAAATGTGCTCCCCAAATTATAGAACGTGTCCTCAAGACATCCAGCAACGACCAGATCAAATTATTTGACAAAATTTGAAAAAATCCACGTTATAACCATTAAAGGCACCGGGTGTGCAAACTGGCTGAATTACCTCTCCAACATTAAAAGTTGCATTAGCTCATATGTACCAGCGTATCTGCTCGTTAGTAGTAGTCTTAACTGAGTTTAAATGGCTCACTGACCAAGCTATCCAGCCACGATTCGCGAACAGTCTTTACAGCTACGATTCTGCCAGTACCGCTCTCTCCATTCTTCCAGGAGTGCCAGTCCAACGAGGTACACAGGCAAGCTTCTGTGAAGGTTGGGAAGTATGAGAATTGTCGGGGGAGTTTGCTGATTCTGAGACGAAGACTATGGAGGTAAAAGTCTAAAGTTAGAGTTGTTACTCTAAAACCGAAAACAAGAATGGCCTAAATCACATTTGTCAGGCGACGAGTTGTCCTACCTTCTCGAGGAACACTAATCACAGTCCTAACGACTTCATCCTGCTCGGCGGAAAAAATCACCCAACATCATTGGTATTGAATCACTAATAGCCCACGTCGCAGTTAGCCACACTGAACATTTCCCACTGGAGACTGAAAACAGGTTACGAATCGTACTTCTTCCTATACGTACGTTGCAAGATCTACGCCAGCGCAGCAGATTTATTTGACAAATGGCACCCAACGTTCCTTTTGTTGTCTCGACGTTTGCGCCCCCTGCACCTTTAAGATTAGGCAACTTTACTATTGTCTTTGTAGGACATCTTCAATTTGAATTTATTGGCCTTTAGCTTACCCCATACAGCCAAGCTCATGCTTACGTAACTCACACTCACACTCTCTCTCTCTCTCTCTCTCTCTCTCTCTCTCTCTCTAGACGGACAGTATCTGAGTCCAAACACTTGTTTCCAAGAGGACCGAAAGTAGTGGAGAACGCACTTCCTGCAACCTCTGCATTTTCTTTGATCGTGTTTCGTGCCTCCTGCCTCGCTGTCCTCGAAATGTGCCTTATTACTTCTGAACAAATCACTCTGTTTTCCACTCTGTGTGCTTTCGTAATCATGGCGGACACGAGTCTTCGCTTGGTTCCTATGCATCCTCATCAGTTTCAGCTACGACTTCTCGCTCCTGTTTCTTAACCGCATATTTACAACTCAGCTATTTTCTTCCGGGAACTATCCACTTCCTCTGAATTTCAAACGACAGTGATTGTACAGTGGAAATTACTGTAATTTTAGCTCGTGATCTGTAAGTTCTCTAAAATCTTTCATTCGTAATCAGAAATAAGAATAGAGCTCTTCTGATTGCTTCCAAATTTTGTAGAGACCGATAAGGACCAATTGTGTTCGTAAATATACGCAAATTACTTTTGTAAGTAATATTTTTCTTGACCACCGTATGAGTGTAAGCATCTGTCTTAGGGTGACGCTCTTGAAAAACTAAAGCAAAACTTTTCACAAATATCTGAATAAATTTGAGCAAAAGTGAAAACTTAATTCATTGATAAATGTGGATGCATAAGGGACAGAGTTAGTGCATCGTCTCCCTTATGTCGTTACAGGCGCAGAATTTCCACTTTGACAAGAGAATAATAAAGAGCCCGCAGTGTACTCGAGGAATCAGCACGCCATCATAAAATATAAAATACGATGTCTGGGACTGATCCCACTCCAATACAAATACTTCCAACTCTGTCAGCATCTGAGACTGACTATATAGTCACCGATTTCGTGCCACAAAAACAAAAATTTTAGGGGTCGTTTGGTACGGTGCTATGAAATAACGAGGATGCACATGAAAATGTATAATTGTTAATCACAGGCAGTCAACTGTTAACCTTGTCAAGGCAGTCATGACTGTAACTGCTGCGGAACTTGTTTAAAAGTTTGTTATTTACTTTTACTCCTTTCTTATACTTATTATGCGAGTCGTTGTCGTCGTCGTCGTCCCGTTCGATCATTTGGTGATGTGTCTCCTATGAGCCTGTGTACAACACAGGATCCCAGCAGGTTCTTCCATTTCAGCCGGTCTTGAGCTCCCTGTTGCCAAGTCAATCCGGATGTTTTAAGTCTCTGTCCTATCTGGTCGGTGTCTTTCCCTTAGACTTTTTGATAAATTGGACTCCAATCTAGTACGTGTTCTGATCACCAGCCACCCTTTCTTCCAGCGAAATGGCCAGTACGCGAGTATTCATAATGAATTAATGTTTAGTACAAACATGCAAATTGCCATTGTTAAATGAAAAATTATATAACCAACAGTATATTTTTAATATTTTGTTGGTATTTACTCTTAAAATCGACAGACGAAAGAGTATCTTATTTTCAAATTGATGTTTCACGTTTTTGTACTTAATTTTAATTTATTGTGATTGTTCATAACGTTCAATTAAAAAATCAAGATATTTTATTAAACCAATATGCCTGAATATCTATTTTAATCTTATAATAAACATTATTCAAATAAAGAAAGTCTGAAAATCGATCATAATAACCTCATGATTAGAAGACCAGAGTACTACGCACTCAGCTACGGACAGTCCTGTTAGAAAAGGCTCTAAATGTTTTGCACTTCATACGTCAATCTGGGATAAACTCCTCGTTTGTGATTAAAGACACGTTTGGCAGTTTAGGTTACGTATACTATTTGGTGGTGTTTCCTTTCCTCAGATTTTTCCGACGACTGTTTCGCCATAAGGTGCCCTGAAAGGGGCAGTCTTAATGATCTTCACGTTCAGCGATTCTGTCGCCTCGTATATACACTACTTCAATAGTAAATGGGCTACAGCACTGGGTAAATTACCAGAAGAGTTTCATTCTGTTCTGATTCGTCCACCACGCCTGTGGACGTGGCAGTTTCGAATACGGCGCCGGCCCCTCGCCCCTGCTGACGTCCTCACAGCTGTGGCAGGATGGTGCTGTGAGGGCCTACTTATTTTATTCAATCCTCAGATTACATTGGAAAGAGCAGAACCATTAAGTATAGCTCATTATTACCTTGGTTCTATCGAAGCACTAGTTAAATGAAAAGCGATAAATACTATCACTAAAAAAAACGTGCTCTTTCGGCAAAACAATGCATCGCCCAACATTGCAGAAGTCAACGGCAAAAGTGGACGAATTCCGCTTCCTCTTTGTATTCTTTCCTTATCTACGTTTCTCCTGATTTAGCTCCATGTGACTTCCTACTTCCCGATTTGAAACTGGGCTTAGCTGGAAGAGCGTAGCATCAAATACGAAAGTGATCGTAGGCAATACGTATTTTGCAGTTTGATAAAACCGTCTTTCCGAGGGAATGACAGGCATTCGAAACCGGCTGGACTAAATTTATATCTACGGGTGAAAACTGAACAGTTGAATAAGGCGAGTGCTGTTTTAAAAAATGTTTTTGCAATATATTTAAACGGCCCCAATATCACTATCAAAGTCTGTCAAATATTGGTATATACTTAAGAGAGTGAAGCAGATGACATTTTCCATAACAACTGTTCCATTTTTCAAGATTCGCAATCGTCAGAAAGATGTTGAACCGTGAGTGATGGTTACAGTATCTCCTAGAGTGCTCAGACAATGTTTAATAGTTACAGTTCCTGCCAGGCTTAACTAAAATTTAGAAATAAGATACTGTAGGGGTATTTATTCGAAAAGTAAGCGGACGTATTAAATGCACACTGAACTGGATATATATACGGAATCGCAGGACGGTATACATGAAATATTTCTACCGACTACTGTATCAACTACAGCATGTGAGATTACAAAAGTTCATTATAATGTTTTTAATATCTTACGTAAAATGCCTCCTGGGCAGAACAAGTAGCCTCACTTGTTGATCACACAACAAACAAATCCTCCACGAAATAAGCCGTGGCAGTTGCTAGTCTTCAAAATCAGTACTACTGTAGGGGAGAAAATATTTGAGCAAATGACAATATTGTCACAATAATCGACTAATGTCTATCTATGAAACATTTTTACTGTAAGTATCTAAATGCCTAAATTAAAACTGCTGTGAAAGCTGATCGTGCTCACTAACTTTCACAGTGCCACAGGGAAGGCGTACAAGGTTGTCGCGAACGCTCTGATGTTTTTCCTTCACTGCATCCACACAGAAAAAGTCAAGTATACGGAATATTTGTCTTAAAAATAGATTTTGTCGTACTTTTTAGCCACTATCAGAAATGCGCCAACTTATCACAAATGTGTCAACGTTATGTTCAAGATTATGTAAAAAGCCGAACAACTGACTTGTGGGTAGATTGCAGTCGTGAATTAGCAAATAGTAGTGCAAAAAATGGTACGATTAAAAACAATACAACCATAAGGAAATAAAGGATTATTGGGGTTTAACGCCATGTCGACGACAAAATCATTAGAGACTGAACGTAGTACTGAACTGGAGAACGAAACCAAGTGTGTCCTTTGAAAAGAAACCATCCAGTCGTTTTTTGCTATTTACGAAAAGCACAGAAACCTTACAGAAGTCTAGCCAAACAGGAATTTGAACCGTCATCCCCGTTGACTACGAGTGCAATGTCTTACCAATGCGTTATGTGACTTGATAATGCAGGGCCCAATAGACTATTGTAGGATACGAAAAGGACAGAACCTCTAAACAAACTGACAAATTTATAGAAACACGCATTGAGAACACAGAAAAATGTCAATGTATACGTATATACGCCCTTTATTTGGTTTTGGATGTAACACCATAAAGATGGTCTCCATCACTTTCCACGCAAGCTTCCATGAACTGATAGAGCATGTGCAATGGGATCTTCTCCACAACTCTTCAAGTATCCCCACAAGTAGAAATTAGGTAGTCAGGAAACGCAAGTGAAAAGTTCTTCGCCCGACTTTTTCCTGTTCGTTTAGTTTCTGTACGACCTGTAGTTTGTGTGAGTGGAAGTGCAGGTTATTACGGATGATGCGGCTCGGGGAACGACCTGCCACCGTTAGCGCAAAGGCATGTCTGGCAGCAGAACACTGAGGACTTTCACATTGCTCCTCTGCGCCCTCCTTCGCTCTGGACTTCTCTCCTTTGCACAAGATGCAACAGTCAAAATAAAGGATGTCATTCTGCACTGACAGAAGTCTTCAGACACGTAAGTAAATTCGGTAACGCTTTTACATATAGAGAAGTCGTGATGCTAGAAACTTGTAGGGAAATGCTTGAAAACTCTCAGAGGATTGATGCTAGGTGCAGGAAAGGGCAACTGACCCTCAAGGTACACAAATGTAGCGTATTGCTAATACAGAGACAAAGCCCCGTTACTATAACTACACAACTGCAGAACAATCACTGAAAACAGTTGCTTGTATAAAATATCTAGGAGTACGCATACGGAGTGATTTGAACCGGAACGCTCGCATAAAATCAACTGGGCGTAAGGCAGATGCCAGGAATATTCAATGGAACAATCCTCGGAAATTTAAACCATTAACAAAGGAAGTACCTTACAGAAAACTCGTTCGACCAATAATATTGCTCGTCGATATGGGATCCGTATCAGGTAGGATTGATAAGCTAAAGAGACGATCGAATCAAAGAAGAGCAGTACGTTTCGTTGCGAATTCATTTAATACGCATGAAAGCGTCACATGATCAGCGAACTCCAGTGGCAGACGCTAAAAGATAAAGAGTTCTACATCACGGCATGGTTTATTGTTGAGCATACGCTCCAAGTAGATTCAACAAATCATTGCTTCCTCCTACGTATATCTCACCGAGAGACTATGAATACAGTATAAAAGCAGATAGATTCGAGCCCACACGGAGGCTTACGGGCAAGTATTCGCGACTGGAACAGGGAAGGGGGAGAAGTGACTGGTACACAAAGTACCCCCCCCCCCCCACACACACACACACACACACACACACACTGCGCAAAGTGGCTTGAAGGGTATAGATAGAGATGCAGATACTCTGCAAAACACTGAAATGCATAGCAGTGGATGCTTAGCACCGTACCCTACGTGAAGTGCAATAAGAGTGACTGCTTAAATTCTTCTCTGCGAACTTTAATCAGTATAATATTGTCTTCGCAGTCCTGTTTTCCCTACATTGTCGTGTCGGGGGAGAGGGTAGACGGTTGCAGCAGCAGTACTCTCGCGCCCCTCCTCAGATACATCCGTGAGGAGATACAAGAGCGCTGAAGCGTAGCAGCTGTTACGAGAAATACGGAAAACGAAGATTCCAACTATGCAAAAGCAACTTCTCTCAGTGGGCGCTAGTAACACACGTTGCAAAATTCGTCTCCGGCGCATTTCGAGTTCCCAAAGAGACTTATAGCGCCATTCCTAGCTGACAGAAGACATCAGTCGACTTTTAACTACAGCTGGCTTGTGCCAGAGGATTCTGGCGCACCGCCTCAAGGCGCTTCCAGTAAGTATAGGCTGAAGAAAAGAAGTAAATGAGCTAGCACTGAACTCCTCAGGGTGCACGCTTCGGGCGAGGGCAGCGCGGTGAAAAATAGCGGCCGGGCATCGATCGAGGAAGCAAGCTAGCAGGTCGGCCGGCACGGCGTGCCACGGCGACAAGACACGAAAAGCAAAGCGCGGCACAGCTGGCCGCTCCTGCAAGCCGCCTCTTCCTAGTCCAGTTTCCCAGCGTGGGTGGGATGCTGTCACCGTGCGCAAGTGAAGGAGCGGCAACGTGCGGCCCAATAACAGCCAAACCAAAATACTTGCACAACCCCAGTGGATAACCCCATTTCAATCGGAGACCGTGTCACGATCTTAAGGCGCAGGTGGCTGAATTCCGGTGCTTATACATACCGCTTCCTTCCGAACTTCACAGAGCAGCTCTAAATCCACCAGTTGGAACCAAACGCTAGTATTTTCTTATGAAGAATACAAAGAATGAGCCCCAGCTGAGACAGAGTAAGAAGAACACCAAATCACAACCCATTGCGATATCTAATGTGTAACAGCTTGACATCGGAAGTCCACAGCTTATGGGCATCTGTGCATAGAAAGTCACTGGTCATGTGGTGACCTTCTGATGGTAGATCACAGTGTCCACAAGTTGTAGCAGCGATGGCCAAAAGAGAGTGAACTACATGTCCAGTATAGGACCATTACGACATGCCTCTAGGAGGAAAGAAACAGCTGGTCTTCGCGTCTTCGATACGAAATTAGAAACAGAGTTAAACTATAGTAGCGAAACAGATCCCAAAAATGGTTTTCAGTTTTGAAGTAGATTATGAAACAAAGGTGGGATGGGTACCTCGTGTGTAGGGCCGTTGATGGTGTCGATCTGCGGTGACAAATGTGGAAAAGAAATGTTACCGAACTGGCGACTTTCCTTCAGATCCACAGGGATTGTGAAGCTAGTACGAAATAGTGACAATGTAGATAATTACCTTTATCAACAAGTAACTAGTTAAGAACTGGAACACGTTGCTGACAACCTGGTTCTCAATACAGTTAAAGATATTTATTTTGACGAACACTTTATTACCACGAGAAAATATGCTTTATTGGATTTTTCATAGTATTTCTTTCTATCCCGTTCTCTCCCACGCTTTTTTTTAACACTAGTTGGTAAACATCTTAAAAGCAAGCAGTAACTGAAAATACGTAATTTTAAGTATCTTTAGTGATAAAGAGTGCAGAGTACCAAGTACAGTCGCAACGGTCGTCCATCTTCAAGGAACGGGAAGGTAATGGCTACGAACCATTCAAAAAGGAACAAGCTATACACAAACGTCCCGCCGTTTTAGAGCAGAAGTAGTGTCTATGCATACCTTTCAATACGTGCATACGGAAAAAAAGGGGATACACCCCCAAAACGCCTCATAAATAAAATTGATAATTTTATCTAGATATTATTTTATAAGGCCAATAACTTATAACTAGGACTGGCTCCAAATACAAGCGTTATTATTCAGTATTAGTGTCATATTCGGGCACTTTTACCTTAATTGAAATCAATACTCGAACAAGCAAGCTAACAGAATATACGTTAGTTTTAATGGATAAACAGACAATTTTAGTTTTAATACGTAGCTGAAGACGAGCTTTAAAGGTAAATGTTGATAATTCCGCCACCACTCACGCGTCAACATTCACAGCAAAACCATGCGGTAATTCTAGAACAGATACAATGCCACTTGCCGATATTAAAAAGGTAACAAACGCTAACGCAGGCACCAATGTTGGGCATGAAACATAGCGAAAGGTTATGAAAGCTGCCCGCTCTGGAATGTAACCCATATTTTTGCCACCCAAGTTCAAAAAGCTCTTATTTTTAAAACAATTCGGAAGGAACTGCGGTCATCTTCACTGTCCAGGTGCCATCGAACTTCAGCTTCTCAGAGGCTTTTCTAAATCATTTAGGCAAATGCTGGGATTGATCATCTGATGAACATCAGCGATTTCTTTTCCCATTGTTCGAATTAGCACTAACGAGGAGACTATCAGACGCGTTAAATCATGGATTTTGATGAATCTTAGATATGTTGTAGAGGGACTTCTGATTAGGTGCCTAGCGGCTTTTTATGCGACGGCCCATGATTTCCGAGAAAACTGATGTTGAATTTATCCAAGAGTATCTCCCGTGCCTGTAACGTTAGTCACGCTTCGGCCAATCGAGCAGCGAAGCTGCTAAGGTTCCATGCACGTGTTCTATATCTTATTTTTTTCCAATTTCATCATAAATAACACCATTAACTAGAATATGCCAAGCAAAATTATTTAAAAAAATAGTCATTTTTGCCATAGTAGTTTCGTTAATAAATCAATTATTACAGCATACTGTCTTGAAATTTGTGTTCCATTTGTGGTTCCAGCTACGAGAGGAGTCCAGATACAAACTACTCGTCCCTAATTTTGACCGCGTTTATGCAATTAACATCGATCAAACCGGCTGCGAGTACCAATCAGCGTAGGATAGATCACTTGCGGAACAAGGAGCGAAAACCGCCCCTGGACACAAATTGGTTCAAATGGCTCTGAGCACTATGGGACTTAACATCTGTGGTCATCAGTCCCCTAGAACTTAGAACTACTTAAACCTAACTAACCTAAAGACATCACACATATCCATGCCCGAGGCAGGATTCGAACCTGCGACAGTAGCAGTCGAGCGGTTCCGGACTGAGCGCCTAGAGCCGCTCGGCCACCAAGGCCGGCCCCTGGACACAAAAACGATTTGAACACAATTAGTCATTCCTTCAGAGCACAGTGTACTATAACTGCCACAGTAAAGATACTCCATTACCTTTTCTTATGAATGCAAGAACCATCCGGGAAAATTGGTCGGATTAAAGAGAGACAGGGGGAGGGGGAGAGAGAGGGAGAGAGAGGGGGAGGGAGAGGGAGAGGGAGAGGGGGAGAGAGAGAGAGAGAGGGGGGGGGGGGGGGGGGCTTTACGACTTTACTCCAATCACAAAGTGTAATCGTCACCTGCACGAAATAAGTTCACAGAAGGGCTGTACGAACATTTTTTTTTTAATCTGCCATTCTTCCGTATGTGGTACAATAAAAATTTCTTTGCTTTATTGATTCGTTGGAGGGCAGGCCAATTAGATACTTTACGATCATATCTCTGTAGATGCCAGAAAGGCATGCACCTGGGCTGTACAAATTATTCCTCCCAAATGTACCCTAGTTTGCCAACCCTGTGTTAACTTGTACGGGCAAGTTAAAGTCTTGCCAAAGGCATACAAAGTGCTCCCTACTTGCTGCTAAAGACTGACAATGAAATCGCGTAGTGGTAAGACTCCATAAAAATATATTCTTTAATTCTGCATCAATTTAGTGCTCATATTTTCAAAGAAATGATCAAATACGCGCGGTTAGCATCGAAGCTGATCGAAGAAAGAACAATCTTTTTTAATCTAAACGGACTGTTTTCCGGTATCGCTTCTGAAAAATCTGTGAGCTTGTTAGACAAGCTTTTATTAAATGTGCTTGGTGATCCACTTATTTGTGTTTCGGTTGCTGCTTCTACAAATACCATCCCGAATTCTGTTCTATCACAGAAAGCGATAAAAGCGATAGCGACTAAGATGATTCTGTAACAAACGGAATACACACTTGAACGTTTGTAGTAATGGTTGATTTATTAATGACGTTAATATTATTCAATAATTTTGCCTTAGATAGTTTAATATTCTGAGCTATGAAACTGAAAAAGTCACGGCACAGTTTGAACCCGTACTGTCAGCTTGACAGACGGCAACTTTAGGGCTCAGCTGACCCACACACGAATAATGTTACAGGTAGAGGTGGTATTATACCCACTAATCTTCAACGTTTATTTTCTCGAGAGCTACGGTCCGCCGCATGAAAAGCCACTCGTCAGGCACACAGGACAAGTCCCTCTACAACATACCTCAAGACTCCGCAAAATAGGTGAATAACAGGTCTGATGATCCCCTTGGCCGACTGCTGACTTCGACGTCGATGGGCCGCACTTTGGACGGAGAAGCTTTGCAAGGTCTAACTCATTGAAACAACTTGACAGCTGAAGCTTCTAAGTCAAGTCGCAGTTGACCAGGCCAAGGCTCGAATTGTCGTCGGCGTAAAATCGTAAAAATACTCGTCGTATTCGACAATTCATATTTCGTTAGGGCATGTTTCTATGATTAAGAAAGTGTTACAGCCCGTTTGGCTTCAGTCTTTGATCACAATCTATCACATTCTGCCACAACTCAATTGAAGCAGCTGCACTCAACAAACGGAAAGCACGTCAGGTGATATCACAGTCGAATATACAAACGCGGCAAGACAAAAAAATTGCGCTGGTAACACAAACACACAGGCCCTTTGCCTGTCGCGGACAAGTGCTCCACGGACTGAGTTACCCATGCACGACTCATCATGACCCGTCCTCACAGCTGTACTTCTGCCAGGACCTATCTCCTACCTTCCAAATTTCACAGAAGTTCTCCTGCGAAAGTTGCAATATTACCGCTCCTGCAAGAAAGGACATTGTGGAGACATAGGGTGGAAGCACCGCTTTCCAGGTTCTATGACTAAGCCTGGGGGATGTTTCCAGAATGAAATTTTCACTTTGTAGCGGAGTGTGCGATGACATGAAACTTTCTGGCAGATTAAAACTGTGCGCTGGGCCGATAGACTAACTCGGGACTTTTGCCTTTAGCAAGCAAGTCCTCTAGCGACTACAGTCTCAAGTTTCGCAAGAGAATTTTTGTGAAGTTTCGATGGTGAGAGACAGTCTGTAGAGCACCTGCCCACGATAGGCAAAGGTCCCCGAGTTTGAGTCTCGATCCTGCACACAGTTTTAATCCGCTAGGAAGTTTAATATCAGCTCGATCTCCGCTATGGTGAAGATTTCATTCTGGAAACCGGCTGGCATGTTTGCATGGAGTTGTTAGTTGTTTACAAGAAACGGTGAAATATTTATCATGTTAAGTATTCTCACTCGTAGTATATGTTTCTGTATGATGAAAGAACTATTACAATTTCTATCTCCACTTAATTTTCTCCCAAAATAAAAATTTTGATAACTTCTGTAATAACGAAGTAATGAATACAACAACCAAACTGACTTTCCATAAAACATCTAACGCAACCACATGTTAAATTCATTTAAATTTACCAACACTGAATCCTTCCTGTTTGATGATCTGAGTTCTACCACCACCTCAACTAATTTCTGTTAAGAAGATCAATTTATGAGGTCCCAGCCAGAGACGTGATTCCATTTCTTTTGCATAATATTTCAGCATCTGATGTGGTTGTTTTATTTAGATGCTGCAAGTAATTGCCTTAGATGTGTCCATTAGCTGGGCTCCATCGTGCAGATAAAAATCCTTTAATCACGATGGAAACATAATTTGGTAAAGAGCAGTACACAACCAAGGAAACTAAAAACATACATACGAATTTTCTTTCGAAATTTTCAAATCAGACCAAAGTATAGTGTGCAGTAGAGTGAATTCAGGTGCACAAGAAATGTGGCAACTAGTGAGAATAAATTTCCCCAAAAGTGTTTTCTTTTAGTAAGCAGAAAAAAGCTCTATGGAATTCATGCAGCCAATTCAAGATCAGTCTTATTTACTCACTTGAAATGAAGCTTCGTATCTGTGACTGGTAACAAATTAATGATACCTTTTTAAGAGTAATACATATGATTGCCAATGCAGAAAAACATAGATTGCTACTTACCATAAGGAAGACATGTTAAGTTGCAGATGGGCACATTTAAAGGCTGGAGTTGGTCAAGTATGTGTGAGGTGTGCTTCCTTGTTAGTATGAATGGTGTGTGTTTCTCCATTTCTCTTTTGCTGATGAAAGCTGTGGCCACAAGCTTTGTGAAAGTGTCTTAAATGTGCATGCCTGCAAGTTAACATGTCTTCTTTATGGTAAGTAGCAATCCATCTTTTCCTACTTTCTTGATATTCCTACATGAGGATACTATTATTTGGAACATATGTCTACCTTATTTCTCAGCTCAGAATATCAAACAAATCACCTATGCAACAGATCTTCATAACTTCATGGTCACAAAGCAGGATAGCTGTGCATCACCAACGTCATGGACATGTGAAGCGTGTATTTAAATGCAAAGAAATTCTGCTGTTTGCAATATCATGTTCACTACTGACAATGTTGAACAGTTACACCATATATCCATGACCTTTAAGAGCATTGTACATTACACGCATAGAAGAGGAAAAGAAAAATAATGTAATTACGTTCAAATGTGTGTGAAATCTTATGGGACTTATCTGCTAAGGTCATCAGTCCCCTTAGCTTACACACTACTTAAACTAAATTGTCCTAAGGACAAACACACACACTCATGCCCGAGGGAGGACTTGAACCTCCGCCGGGACCATGTAATTAGGTATCATTTTTAATCACTTAATGAGTATATGATGATGAACACGCATGTACGCTTATTGATAAAGCATGTGAAACATTTCCAACAGCAGTGCTCCTCTTGAATCTAATACTATTACAACCACATTAAAATACAGCATTTCAAATTCATAATTTAGATTATAAACTAAAACCGAAATTTTGAATTCTTGTCAACTTCTTCCAAACTTATTACACTCCGTACTCTATTCTACTACTAATGTGGAAGTTATCTGATTACAGGTGATGGCACTTTGTAACTTCCTGGCAGATTAAAACTGTGTGCCCGACCGAGACTCG
Organism: Schistocerca americana; assembly: GCF_021461395.2. Classification (NCBI taxonomy): domain Eukaryota; kingdom Metazoa; phylum Arthropoda; class Insecta; order Orthoptera; family Acrididae; genus Schistocerca; species Schistocerca americana. The sequence goes on from NC_060120.1 coordinate 773,562,832, forward strand.
AACTCGGGACCTTTGCCTTTCGCGGGCAAGTGCTCTACCAACTGAGCTACCGAAGCACGACTCACGCCCGGTACTCACAGCCTTACTTCTGCCAGTATCTTGTCTCCTACCTTCCAAACTCTCCAGCGAGAGCTTCTGTAAAAGTTTGGAAGGTAGGAGACGAGATACTGGCAGAAGTAAGGCTGTGAGTACCGGGCGTGAGTCGTGCTTCGGTAGCTCAGTTGGTAGAGCACTCGCCCGCGAAAGGCAAAGGTCCCGAGTTCGAGTCTCGGTCGGGCACACAGTTTTAATCTGCCAGGAAGTTTCATATCAGCACACACTCCGCTGCAGAGTGAAAATCTCATTCTGGATGGCACTTTGTGTTTCAGTTTTTGGTGAAAGTTCAATAAACCATATAACTACACAACAAAAATGCAATGAACTACGCAAAATGAAAACTTTTCCCAAACAGGCTCACTTTTTGAGTCAGCCAATGGCAACTTGGCTACAAACTTAGAAACTAGTACAACCAATTTTGTTGAGAAAGCCTGAAGATCAAGTAGTACAGGATGAGCACAAAGTCTCGCCCTGATTGTAACAATTTATTACGAAATAGTTTAAATGGCTCTGAGCACTATGTGACAACTTCTGAGGTCATCAGTCGCCTAGTACTTAGAACTAATGAAACCTAACTAATCTAAGGACATCACACACATCCACGCTCGAGGCAGGATTCGAACCTGCGACCGCAGCAGTCGCTCGGCTCCAGACTGTAGCGCCTAGAACCGCACGGCCACTCCAGCTGGCCAATTTATTACAGAATAATCGTTTGACATAGTTACATTTAATGCCAGCACATAGGTTAGTGTTACTAGTTTTTGTAAGACCATTTACGTTAGTAAACCTCAAAATGAGCTCCCTTGGTAGCTCGGAGAATATCAAGGCGGTATTTGAGTTCCCGCCAGGTGTTTTGTAACATGTTCTGTCACAATACCCACAGCAGCTTGTATCCTTCAGTTCGTCAACATCAGCAACTGGTGTGTCGAAGACTCTGCCCCTGATATATTCCTAGAAAAAAAGTCAAGGGGCATAATGTATGGAGAGGGGAGTAATGTCTGGATCGGTGGACTGGAAGGAATGGTCCAATACCCTGGCCACCCTGCTCTCCACATATTACGCCCATTAATTTTTTTTCTGGGGCTATATCAAGAACCGAGTCTTAGTCACACCACTTGATGTCGATGAACTGACGGTTAGGATACAAGCTGCTGTGGGTACTGTGACAGAACACATGTTACGAAACACCTGGTGGGAACTTCAATACTGCCTCAACATTCTCTGAGCTACCAAGGGAGCACATGTTGAGGTTTACTAATGTAAGTGGTCTTAAAAAATAACTAGTAACACTAACCTATGCAGTGGCACAAAATGTAACTTAATATGTCAAACAGTTATTCTGTTATAAATGTTTACAATCAGGGTAGGATCTTGTGCTCACCCTGTATATTAAGTGGAAAACAAAAGTTTATGAAAGTTACCTCACTACTACTTATTATACCAATCAGCAACTTTACTGAACTTAGTAGTTCCATAAATTTTTCTGTCTGTTCATCTATAGTTGGCTCAATAGTAAAAAAAACTTACTCCACAATTGGGTCCAGAGGACCACATGTCATCTGACATTCAGTCCCATCTTGATGTGCTATGGAGGGGCATGGGGGCCTACACACCACTCTCCTGGTTTTAGTTTTCCTGACATTGGAGCTGCTGCTTTCAAATCAAGTCACGCCTCAGTAGGTCTCACAATACAATTGACCTGCCAGCCCTTCCATTGTGAAAATCCTTGGCAGCACCAGGACCTGAACGGGAGTTTCAGAACTATTCCTCATTTCCCCCAAATCCAGTATTTTCGCTATTTTTGTCATATCCTGTGTCCCATATTTCAAATTTATCCGGTACTTTTCTAACTTTTGCAATGATAGTTAAAAAAATTTATTTCACCTGACATGCCACAACTTTCCCTTAAGTTCACTGGTCTTGTGTTTAACAAATACAGTTTTCTCATGTTAACGTAACTGATTCAGATCGATTTAAGTTTTACTGACACATTGTGTTAATATAATGGCAACTTTTGAGGCAGCCAATTTTCTTATTTGTAAAACTGAGCAAAAAATGAATGTTAGATATTTTGGTAGTGACACAAATAAAGCTTTTAATAAGGTAACTTTTTCAGTACGGTACCAGAAAACTCAACAAAGATAATGTCATGCAATACGTTTTATTGAAAACATTTAGTGAAGGATTTCAAATTCAAAGCTCAATTCCCAATGCCAATACAGTCCCAGAAGCCTCTTTGTCTAAGTTCAGTTAAAATTTAAGTATATTTAAGAAATAATTGACTCAGTTGAAATAGGCAGTGTAAATGAAAAGATAGACTGTACAATGGATTTTGTTATGCAAAGTATATTTTGAAGCAAAAGCATATCCACTGTAGGCAATGCAAACATTTTCTGTTCCTTGAGAGCCAATGATGTTCAGGTAGCCAATTTGCTGAAAGTGGTTGGGTTTGCATTAAACATTCCTGGTTGAAATGCTAAGGCTGAAAGAATTTATTCCCTAATGAACCATAAATGGACAGAGGCGCGCGACAGATGTACCACCGAGCTATAAAATCAGAACTGCAAGTAGCAGTGTATCTCAATTTTAATTTTAGAGAATTATTTACACATGTAAAAGTAAATCTCTGCAAAGGAAGATAAGCCTGTATATACATAAGGTAAAATAAAACATACTTGCAAATTTTAAATGTATTACTACCAGTACTTTGTGGAAAAACAGTGCTTGAAATTTTTATTTTCTAGGCTTCCTACTCGATCCCTTATTTTCTCAGTGAGAAACTTAAGTCCACCAGATGGTAGACATATCAATCCCTCAGCTATGGGGGCGGGTTCAATTAGATAACACTGTCACATATTTATTGTTAGTATGAAAATGCACAACAGCAAAGTGATTTAGACAACATGCATGGAGTTCAACCACCATTATTGTGGATAAAATTATTTTAACATTGTTCACCGGATCATTTAGTTTCACGAAAACATGTTGCCCGTTTTAGTTCACTGGCATAACTGACCGACACATCAGGAGTGGCATAGATTTATACTGACAACCATCATTCCTCCCCTTTGTCACCACCACAGATTTTTTTTTTTACGGAAGATCTTTATTGGAGTGTAATTAGCCACATGACAAAAAATGAGAAGTTGTCAGAATTAATAAATAATTCACTTACAAGCCACTGAAGTGGCAACAATGTGCTGACAAAGGTCTGTGGGACTCTCAATATTTGAGCGAACACATGTAATTGTAAAACTGCCATAATGAAAGGAAAAAAAGGAAATACAAACATTAGATGGCAGCCTATGTCAGTGTACTAAAATATATTTTTTGAGATGTATGTAGAAAGGTAGTTAAGTACTGGTATGTGCTTCTTCATGCACTATTATGCAAAACATGTCATCTACAAATCAACAGTTGCCTTTGTTTATTTTTATCAATTAAAACTAAACGCAAAATTATATGACTGATGACAGTAAATTCTTTACTTCTGTTGACAATATATGGGACGGTATTGCACTGAAAGCATGTTTCTTTTGAAGTCAAATGCCTTGGCAACTCCTGTATGACAACCTCAAGTGATCCTGTCAGTTGTCAAGTAAACAGTATCCTTTATTACTGTGCAAGTGGGCTTCACTTCACCATATGACAGCCCACTATCTCCAAACAATATACATTCCATACTACAAGAAAATAACATGAAATGTCTAAGAAAAGAACACCACGGAATGATAAAATATAAACACTGAAAAAAATTGGCATGATTTAAGTAAGGCAAAGAACAGTCTCATTTCAGTACTAGCAAAGGGCAGGCTGACCAATTTTGCTAACTCAGGAAACCACAATTATAGCTAATGACATGCTGGATCCACCAACAAGGTAAACTTACAAAAATGTTTTTGGTACATTGTACAATAGTTGCCTCCACCATAACAAGGTGTTCTGAACATTTGTTGCAGTGATAGTAGTTATCACAGTGCTGAAAGATGAGCAATCTAAAAATGATGTTTTCTCAAACACATCTGACAGCCCAAAACTCTACATAATGAACCTAAAATATGGAGCTTGTGTTCAATACTTGACATACCGAAGGTTTGTCTTACACCACAGCTCTTCCACCTCAATGTAAATTGGCACTGTGCATTAATTCCTCCCCAAGGAAACAATCATTCTGCATAGACTTAACTGGAAATAATCAACTCTCTGTAGCACCACAGTAAAATTAGTATAATTTTGTATCTATGAACACACTGCTGTTATCTTTTATACACTATCACCATATGATAGTGCCAACAGCTTTTGTATCTCAATCACTAATCTGCTTACACATAACCTGACATACTTAAAATGTGTTACCAGACACTACGTTTTTATGTGTTTAAGTCAACTGCACCAATTTTCTGAATCTTTCTGAAAATCTGTCAGGTAATTAACTTAGAAAAACAAATCAGGAATATCATATAAAGGGTGTCTATGACATTTAATTTGAAGAAATTACTTGCATGGTTAAGGGAAACTAAGCCACAAAAAAACTTCAAGTTCCTCAGCAGACCCCTATATTTTGACTTATATACCATTTTACCTTATACATGAATAATGTAAATTCCAACAAAAGACATCAGTTTAACATAATACCTTTATGGCATTCATGTAACACTGCTTTGTTCCATGCTAATGAGTCATGTAAACCACATTACCTCAAGGTTCAGCACAACATAAAAGAAGGAGTCTTACACAATCTACCAGCTTCCCAAGTTGCTACACTTTCTCCCACACTAAATTCTACACTCAACATAGGATAAAATACAGAGAAATATAACAAAGTGCTGCATGGTGATGCTATGGCATAATACAATAGTTGCAGGGTACCACAATCTTAACACGAATCTGGGACTACGAGAGGAAAAAACTAATGTTGTGCATCATCTGTTATTTTTATGGTTGAAATAAACTGAAAACAGTTGGACAAATAGACTATAAGCTTTCAAGTAGCAATACTCTTACAGATACATGAAAAGTAAAGACAGTCAGTGACATATGTTGTTTCAGTGTAATTAATCTATGCCTTGTAAATGGGTCCTACATACAGGAAATGTCTAAACTATTCATCCACTGTTTTGTCTGTTACTCTTGCATTACTTCAAAGTGCCAAGTACCAAGATAAATAAAGAGTGTGCAGAACCTACAAACATTTTCAGTTAACTTCCGATTACAAAAATGAAATAAGCAAAATAATTTGTGAAATTAAGATACAAGAAATACACGAAGCCTTTGGGCTTAACGCCTAAAAAGGAACAAAATGATAAAGGTTCTCAAACTGAACATGCACACTGAGAATCTGAAGTTCTAGTGAGCACTTATATTTACGAGCTGCACTTGCATGGAAAATGAACTAAATAATGACATTCCAGATTACTTCACAGCCGAACATGCAAACTATGTTCTAAAAAAGCTTGTGCTGTGAGGATCTAGACTGGTTAACAAACAGAACAAAATCATGGTTTCAACCTATACCTGGAATCTGTCCACAGTGCCACAAAACGGGCTTCATTGGTTCAGTTGGCTGCGCCATCGAAGACGGGTGGAAATGATATCACAGGACTCTTACTGAGGACTAAATTTAACTGTCAGATTCCACAAACAGCGCCACAATCTCAATGCTGTGCGTCAAAATATTCTGACAAGTTTAGAAACAGTAGTTTTCACGTATCATGCAGCCTGAAAAGAAAACTAATTCATGGATGTTGCGACAAACAGTGGTAAAATAGACAAGATTTAAAGTCTGCGGAACGATAACTGCGACGAAAGTCAGTAAAACACCAAAGAACGTTTAAATGTGTGCATTACGATGGATCAGGTGGCAAATCTTGCTGTAATTCGTGTGTGATCTTGCAAAAATAACATAGGAGACAGAACATACAACTGATAACATGTCTTTTGCTACAAAAAATTGCAACTTTCTATCGGCGATGTGTAGTACACTGTCAACTAAAGATTATACATACCAGGAAAATTATATACTGTATTCGTAGCGCCATTTACAATTACTTGTACGCAAGAGTACGAAACGAGATGTATATAATAAATCTGAATTTTACCTGTAGCGACGCCGCTCATGTTTGAATGACTCATACACCAACTCCTTGTATCACAGTCTACACTACCGTCTAAGAATTGACGTGTCTGAAGGAACACAACAACGCCAAAGATATCATCACTCGCAGTTTATTTATTACCACGAAGTTTTGCAAACAAACTCAGAGATAGTGAAAATGCAATTGTTACTGACTGAAATTTACATTTTCTAACTTTAAACGGCATAATACTTTCCAGCTGAATAAGTATCAAAAGCTGTTCTCTTATAAACCTAATACAACGCAGTGCAGAGGAAAAAAAAAAATTACAAAATGAATACCGAAACAACTGTCGACGCGAGATTTGAAATTTTTTCAATAACTCTACTGGCTATAGTACACGAGCTAACGGATTATTGTTAATAATCTAGGCTGGAATACACAGCTACATCTATTTCAGTAAATGCCTTCGTTTAGGCTCGTTTCTCGACTTGCGTTCACACATACAGAACTAGGTTTAACGAAAACCTGGAGCTAAACATGCAATCTGGCTTTATGACGCTGTACAAAAATTAGTTCATTCAAAAATTGAAACAAAGACGCTGAATAAGACAGACCCGGGGAGTCAAATTTCGTTGAGACACATTTTGAAGTAGGTAATACGCTATTTGATGCAATGCGATGTATTTTTGACAATGGAAATGTCTATACATGTGGAAAATTGTTCAATAAGTAAGAAGATCTAAATAAATTGCTTCAGAAAAAGCCTTCAGAACTATAAAAACTCATTAATCTTGATGAGATGGATTCGTTTATGTTACGTGGTAAGTGAGTCATTGAGAGCAGTGAGACATTAGATTTAATTCTAAATCTTTGGTTTCGACTGATGACACCTATTGTGACTGACGTAACCACTATCATTTACTCTCTGGATTTCTGTGTTTCAGTTGGTTTCAACCTAAGTATTGTTTTTGTTATTCCATTGTAAGTATATTAGTGCTGAGGGATAAGAAAAGTAAATTTTTGGTGTGTATATTTAAGGTATTTTTGCTGTCTAAACCATCAAATATTTTCAGAAATTTTGAGCGATCACTTGAAAGGACTGTCTTCCCAAAAGACAGAAACTGCCTTTGCTAACGTAATCAGCAATCAGGTGTCCCCTTCTTCGTTTTTTCTCTGGAGCACTCACTGTTTTTGTAGCTCAGTCCCAATTTTCTTCAACAGCAGTTCCAGACGCCTATTTGTCGTGGATTTAACAATTATGAACCGATTTTCCCCAAATTACACATTTATTTCACCTGTATTAGTACATTTTATCATTGTTTTTACTTATTTGAAACTGTTTGACAAAAGAGATTCAACTTTACCATGGAGTACCCATAAGACACAAAACTGGTTTCTACCACCTTGTGTCATGTGCTCCAGAGAAATTATTACAGACTGAATTGTGTGGTACCAGTACTTAGTCTTATGCTATTTGCATCTCTGAACTCGCATTCGGGAGGACGACGGTTCAATCCCGCGTCCGGCCATCCTGATTTAGGTTTTCCGTGATTTCCCTAAATCACTCCAGGCAAATGCTGGGATGGTTCCTCTGAAAGGGCACGGCCGACTTCCTTCCCCATCCTTCCCTAATCCGATGAGACCGATGACCACGCTGTCTGGTCTCCTTCCCCAAAACCAACCAACCAACCATCTCTGAAGTTTGGTTTTATTTTTCTTCACCAGTAACCATATCTCCAAGAAAAAATCAGTTCAAAGAAATGCAAGTGCATTATCAGTGACTTGGTCCCATAGGAACCACTTACCACCATTATTAGTGACACTGGTGATCATGTCAGGTTTAGCTTAATCTTGGCTGGCCAACTTTTGCCTTTATGTGTTCTATTACCAAAACAGTAATATTTCGGAGGAAACAATTAATTGAATGCAGAAACAGTCCATTGTCTTGAAACTCACAATACAACAGATTCGCAATACAACCGATTCAATTACCATGGCAATTCTGAACAAAATACTTGAAAAATATTTGGTAGAAAAATAAGTATGTGGGCAAGTGCGATGATCTAATAAGGAAGCAATAGATGGAGTGTCTATAATATAACAAAACAAAAACTAAAGACTATCACAGCTGCATCAAGGCAGAATACAGCACTCCTAATGGCTGTACACCACACTAAATAACTTCTGCGTTGCACTTGCTATGCACAAGATAAAGAACATGACATTGCCCTTGTGTGCCACAAAGCCCCAGGCTGTGGTCAAAGCAGACATCACTAAATCAGCTCCCTCCGCGAAAGCGGAGCATCAATGTCAAAGAATGATGTAGGAAAGTGTGCTCAGCATCAAGAGCAATTTGTCTGTGCTGGTGGCTAAGGTTGTGCTTGCAGGCGATGAACTGGTTGTAGGTGCTGAAGGTAATGGCTCTCCCTGATTGGCTGTGGAACGTGGTACCTTGTGGAGCATGTATGCTCACTTCACCTAATTCCTGGGATCATAAACCCTTTGCCATTCCATAAAATATCCAAGCTGTATGGACCTCACATGCAATGTAGAGGTGGCTGTAACAATGACTTACTCTTTCCACTCACAGCATGAAGTACATATGCTTTTCCAACTCATGGGTATGTAAAAACAAGGCATGCCATGTTGAGAAGCTTGCAACAGAAGAACGTTTGTGATTAGTTTGTGAAGCTGATGCAAGAATTCCAGTTCCTCCTGACTGATACTGAGCATATTTCTATCAACTAATTTGATGGGGAGGGGAAATGTTTCTCCAAGTACCATCTCAGTAGCCAAGAAATCAATGTCTAATTTGTACATTGTACTAAGAACCAACAGAACTAATGGCAAGGCAGTTGTCCAAGATATGTCATTACACATTATATCTGCTTTCAATAAATGGTGCCAGAACTTCAGCATCTCATTCCTCGACAGGTGGTAGCTCACGGTCTTGTGATGCTTATAGCCACAGAACTTACAAATAGATTGAACAGTTCAGCCTTGAATTGTCATTTCTGATCAGTGGTGATACGTGGGGTCAACTGAACTTTGCTAGCCACGTAGAGGCGAGTGTGGAGGCAAAGTCTAGATCATAATATCATCTAGTGGAGTTGCATCTGGCCAGCTTGCATATCGATCGAACATCGTGAACAGATACCCGTTTCGTTTGAGTGCGTCAATGATCCTACAGTGTATAAATATACACGTATGAAACGTGCTACCGTGTCTGGGAAGCTACAGAAGGGACATAGTATTCCTTCTCTGACACTGAAGAAAAGCTTGTGTCCATTGCCGACAGTCTTTCTCAAATCCTAGCCACATATACCATTTAGATGAGAGATGGAAAGTAGGCCATACTCCTGGGTGACATAAATTGTGAGTATTATCAAACGTTTGCTTGCAGAATGTCATAGAAGGAATGGATGCGGTATTCCCTTGGAGATGTCACGGAATGTCAACCATCTGTGTGTGGAGTGATGAATACGAATTTTCTATGAAAACAGGAGGGTCATCATCAGTTTGTTGCATCTGCGTCAATGCTGTAAAATCTATATGGCTTGTCACGCTGCTGACTCAGAAGGCACTCTGCTGTGATGTTGTCCATGCCAGATATGTGTCGGTATCTGTTCAGAACTGTACCACGGCCACGAGCTTGTTGAATTACCATGGGGGGCAATTTGTGCTGTTGCGTCTGATTGCGTAATAAACTGACACTTCCATGATGATCGGCTGCCAGCTACTTCTAGGAGTGCCTGTTGTGGGCATTTAGCATAGCTCCATGGTGAGGTACATTTCCTTGCTTGCTCTCATGACGAGATGACTTGGTACTGCTGGCAGACCGACTCCTAGAACGTCTGTGATAGTGTCTGCAGTCGTCCTCTGGACTGTTCTGTGACAACAACCTGCTGAGCAACGTGCGTAGTAGCTCGACCTTGATCGCGAGGGCATCGTAATCAGCTCGCACTACAGACGTTTCTGGTGCCGTGGCACTGTTGCACTGCGCTGTGGTTACAGTAACCTGTGCTGGAATGGTGGCTTCTTCTATGCTTTCAGTCAGTTCTGCTACTGTGTCCAACGGCACGTACATCTTTCTGGGTTGCTATAATCGCATTAACTTTGAGTGGTAACCCACTGCGCAACAGCGTGTGCACTAGATTGTCTACAACCGTGTTGGTATTCACCTTACTGCAGATATGCCGCAAATATTGTGAGGGTTTCCGATCTCCTGTGTCCTCTTGTATGAGCACCTAGAGTATCCGGTCCTCTTGGGAGGCGGCAACTCGCCGTGTCAGCTCGCACTTCAGCTTAGCATAGGATTCTTCCTGTGGTGGCGCCTTGATAACGTTCTGCACTTCAGTTGCACAGCGATGGTCTAATTGGCTCACAACGAGCGCAAATTTCGTCGTGTCTGCAGTGACATCCGGAACACCACTTGTCGGTTTTACGCTCAACTTAGCCTGCGGACTTTTGCCTTTATGTGTTCTATTAACATAACAGGTAATGCTCTGGAGGAAACAAATTATTGGATGCAGATATTATTTACTGTCTTGAAGCTCATGATACAACCGATTCCATTACCACAGCAATTCTGAACAAAAAGCTTGGAACCGAGCGAGGTGGTGCAGTGGTTAGCACACTGGACTCGCATTCGGGAGGACGACGGTTCAGTCCCGTCTCCAGCCATCCTGATTTAGGTTTTCCGTGATTTCCCTAAATCGTTTCAGGCAAATGCCGAGATGGTTCCTTTGAAAGGGCACAGCCGATTTCCTTCCCAATCCTTCCCTAACCCGAGCTTGCGCTCCGTCTCTAATGACCTCGTTGTCGACGGGACGTTAAACACAAACCACCACCACCAAAAAGCTTGAAATTCTTTGACAGAACAGTAAGTATGTAAGTGTAAATGTTTCGTAAGTAATCTGTAAATGGAGTGTGTATAATATAACAAAAGGAAACCAAAGAACAGCACAGCTGAACCGAAACACAACAAAGTGCTCATACCGGATGAACACCACACTAATTAACTTCCACACTGCACTTGATATGCACAAGACACAAAACATAATATTGCCTGAGTGTACTACAAAACCGCAGGCCGTAGTGATAGCAGACATCGCCGAAGTGGTCGTTAAAATCAACATTTTTAAATCACCAAAATTATTTTTTCAAACTGAAAATAAACCTCCATTGTTCTTCAAAACACCCTTCAGAATCCCTATTCTGAATTATGATTGTATGTTGTTCATAGCCAGACTTTTATCATTTCATGAAGCAGTGAAAAAAGTTGAAGGATAGTCATTCAATTTGACGTGACAGACTGAGTCAGTAATTTGGAAACTACCTTGGACTCCAAAATTAAACACCAGCTCTTTTCCTCAAATGTTGAAACAATTCTGGAAAGCTTGAAATAGAGAAAGATTTGTGTCCAGCTGAGGGAAAAGAGTTTCGTAGTGCTGTGCTATTTTTCTATGAAACTGCTCTATCCTGCTTAAAAAAGCAAACCAAACAAATTTTACAGAACTTGTGTTACCTAAAGTCAAATACTTTAGGGGATGACACTGAAGTAACTTCTAGTGTTATGCTATGTGTTCAGTTTGCAAAACGAAATGTATGATGAGTATGTCTGTGTCAAACAGCTTGAAACCTCTGAGAAACTGGTTCTGGTAACAACATATTGCTAACTCAAAGGTGGGTTTAAAAGATTTCTCATTTCAGCCAGTATCATATGCCATTCTCTAATTTACTCATGATAGTGGAGTTTCTCTTTTGCCTTCCTGGCACTAATGCTGGTACTGAAAAGGTATTTTACCACATGAATAATATATGAACCAATGGCAAAACACAACTTGCTATAGAAACTATGAAAGCAATGTTAATGAAAAGAGTGAGCTATAGTGAAGCTTACATCGATTTTTTTCATATACTGTTGAATAATTAAAAGATGCTGAAGAAAATCCACAACACTGATAAGAAAAGTTGGTCTGTTTGCACCCCTTCATCCTGGATGGTATTAATCAAGTATAAATTAATGCACTTTTTATAACAAATTTAAGTGCTATTTTACATTTATTACATTTAATTAAGACCTTTCTATTTTTCATTTTTTTGCTATATCGGAATTTTTATTGTATCCTGAATTTGAGTCTAGAAAACATGATCACCTTAGCTTTGTTAAAATGCCGGTGTATCCTGTGGTTATTTTGAGCAATTTTCAAAAAGTGTCTGCAAATGTGAGCAGAAAGACACGAATGATGAAGAGACATGCCTCACTATTCCTAATGCTTGTTCTTAGTTTCTGGCGATGTTTGTTTGCTTTACAAAATAGTGAAATTTGTGTTTTTGATTATTCAGTGCAAAGGAGGAAAAAAACTAATAGGAAAATAGCAAGATGTTCGGAATCTTCAATGAAGGAAGCCGTCATGCTGGAGATCGAAAATAAAATGACCATCTACAATGCATGTAAACAGGTTGGCTTATCTTTTCAAACTGTCACCTGATATGTTAAGAAATATGATGAGGACAACGTTTCAAAAATGTGCCTTAGTGTTCACTGAATAGCATTCTCCCAACAGAACTGGAACTTAACCTGGGTATATATTTAATTGTGTGCTATAAAATGTTTTAGGGATTTAATCTGGAAAACAGCTATCGATTAATCTATGAATTAGGTATTAAAAGTAACACTGTTGTGCCCAAAAGTTAGACTGAAAAAAAGAAAACATCCATTGACTCAATGAAAGGTTTTCGACAGAGATTTTCATAACTGTCACTTTGAACACACTTGAGCTACAGATTTTAATAAATTCAATGTGTCAGACATCTTAAAATAAAATAATGCTTTTAGAGATGAACAGAGCAAGTATGCAATTAATCACATCAACAAATACAAATACAACAGTCATTACAGCCAGAAAGATATGCTAGACAGGGGTTACACTGGACACAAACACTCAATTAGAAGTGTTTATGATGACTACGACAATAATTTTTGCAAAGAAAATGCACTAAAGCCAGTTTCCTTCGGCAAGTATAGGAAAATCTTCAGAAAACTGAATATATATTTCAAGCATCCATTACTTGAAAATTAAAGACTGTAAATTAAAAAATGATACCAAGTAACTCTATGAGTTACAAGTTTAGCAAGAAGTGCACCATACAAGAGCACAAGCTGGATTTACAAAAATAAAACTATAGATTTATCCAAAGCTAAAGAAGATACATGTTCACATTCAACCTTCAACAAGCGCTGCCTGTTCCTAAACTGAGTGCTGGCCCAGCATTTAAGTCCAGGAAATTGTGGTGCTAAAATTTTAGTGCACATGACTGCAAGTGTGGGTTAGGTTACTTCTACATGTGGCTGAACCAACTGCTGACTGGATCAGAGGAGATCGCAACTGAAGATGCAGAAATACAGTAAATCGCTATGTGCTTCAGCAACAATGTCCATTATATTTTTCCTCCCTCTCAGTGTAAAAGGATGTGATAATAATTTCAGAATGTGTTCTGGAATGCAAATTTATGAAACATTAAATAGAGTAAATATGTTTATTATAATTAATTAAGGTTCATATCTGGTATCAGTAAGTTCTTAGAAGAGACAAATAGATACATTCTTAAATATTCAGTATATGTTTTATACTGGTATTAAGATATTATCATAAGTATATTGTTATGTCATGGTATACTGTTTACAACTGACATTACTTAATACTTATTCCTAAAGAGTTATGTGATGTTATACAAACAATCATCTGACATTTAATAATAATATTTTCACATGTGTCTCTCTTTGTGTGAGGTAAATTTGTATCCTGTTGATCTTTACTGAACAATGAAGAAATGGATCTATGTCATTAGAAATAACTTTTCGTGTTGAGAAGATTATTTCTGTAAGTCTATTTGAATAAGACTGTTTGTGTTATACAGTGCAATAGAGTACTGTTTTCCCAGGGATTACTTAAAAAATATAAATGTACCTTTATATTGGAAAAACATACTTATTATGTGGGTGACCATGTTTTGCCCCCAGCCCTACAATTGTTAGGGTTATAATTCATCCTTTAGTGCAAGAATAGAGTAAATTGCTTAGGTAAACTTATGCTCTTAATAGAAAAAAATATGATACTTTTAGCTACACCAAAAGATAAAAATTTTGGACTTTAATTTAAATTATAAGAATGAAATAAAATAATTTATTCATGTTATAATGATAAAATATGTACTTTCACTTATTCTAATATTTAAAGCATTCACTAGCTTATGTAAGTAAACTGATGTAACATTATATGCAACTAATATTGTTCTTCTTGTGCCTTCTGGTATTAAATCTTCTCATTAGTTTTCCAGTTGCGCTGTGGTAGTTGCATCTCCTATTTACTAAGAATTGGTATTCCTTTGAGAGTTATGGCCATGTTACGAACATTCCCTGGTTGTAGGACATCTGATGGTATGTCGTTTTTACTGAGATAACAATTTGGGACAAATTTAAATGAGTGTGGGTTACTGACAATATTAACTGGTGCTAGCTCTGATGTCAGGCAATGTCTGTAGCAGTTAGTGAGTATGGTCTCTTTACTATTACACGCTTAGTTCTGTTGATGAGTAATGCCATGTATTTTGCATGCAAGTCCATTACTCCCAGTCCACCCTAATTTAAGCTGAGGGTGCAAATCTGTAGAGAAGCATCAAAGATCTCACCCCTCCATATAAATCAGTACAGCGCTTATGTGTAGCCCCCCCCCCCCCCCTCCGATTGTTTTGGGCATCAGGAGGACCTGAACTAAGTTCCATGCTTTTGTGATTATTTGTGTTACACAGCTTGACTTTTTCTGTCATACCTAAGTTTCTATCTGCATAGATTTTTATTATCACTCTTATTTTATAAACCATTTGCAAATTGAGAGCCTCCTCTCCTTGTGGGTTATTTGCCATAATGATGCCTAACACTTGGTGTTGATTTTTTGCAGTAAACCAATTTCTCTGTATACTAGACTTATTATTTGTAATTGGCAACATCAGAGTCTTTTTGCAGTTAACTATAGCACCTGTAGCTTTTTTGTACCATTGGAGGAGGTTACATAAGATGTCAATGTCTTCTGAACTTTCCATGAAAACACCCAAGACATCAGTTTAATCCTGCATGTGAGCCTTACGTTTACATTTGAAATTCCTTGACACTCAAAACATATGGTAATGAGGAGAGGATCTAAAGCTATAACATACGAGGTCGGTTCAGAAAGTAACCTCCGATTGGTCACAGTGCGGGTTGTGGGGGGAGTAGCGACGCCATCTGTGCGTTCACGCACTCAACAGGTCAGTCGGCATCAAGCCGTGGTCGAGTGAACGTCGTACCTGCGCTAGTTTAGTTTTTGTGGCAGTTTGAAATGTGTGCTGCAATAGAAAACCCCGCCAAATATGAAGTGCGTGCTGTCATAAGGGTTTTTACAGCCAAAGGATATTCTGCAGCAGCTATTCATCGTGCGCTTTGTGCCGTGTACGGACTAAGAGTTATGAGTGAAGGAGTTGTCCCTGAATGGGTACGTTTATTTAAAAGTGGACGAGAAAACATTCATGATGGAGAGAGGAGTGGTAGACCATCATTGGTGACTGACGAACTCGTTCAGACAGTTGATGCAAAAGTTCGTGAAAATCGACGTTTCTCAATGTCGGAGTTGTCTACTGGTTTTCCACAGATTTCTAAGACTCTCTTGTACGAGATAGTGACAGCAAGATTGGGTTACCGTAAGTTCTGTGCACGATGGGTGCCCAAAATTCTTACCGACCACCACAAAACTCAAAGAATGGCCTCTGCATTAGACTTTCTGTCACGTTATGAGGACGAAGGAGAACCATTGTTAAACAGAATCGTGACCGGTGACGAAACCTGGATTAAGTACGTGAACCCTGAGACAAAAGAACAATCAAAGATGTGGGCACATTCAAATTCGCCTACCAAACCAAGAAAAGCCTCGCAAGATTTTTCTGCCAGAAAACTGATGGCAACGGTGTTTTGGGATGCCAAAGGAGTGTTGTTGGTTGAATTCATGGAACGTGGTACGACCATTAATCAAGACGTGTACTGTGAAACAATAAAAAAGTTACGACGGGCTATACAGAACAAACGCCGTGGTATGCTGACTTCCGGTATCGTTTTTTTGCACGATAACGCCCGTCCTCACTCTGCTCGCAGAACAACGGCCCTTCTTGAGTCCTTCAAGTGGGACGTTATCAACCATCCACCTTACAGCCCAGACCTGGCGCCAAGTGATTATCACCTCTTCACGCATTTGAAGAAATGGCTCGGGTCACAGCGGTTTGATGACGACGAAGAGCTCAAAGATGCGGTCACAGGCTGGCTCCAGGCACAAGCGGGTGATTTTTATGCAGAAGGAATTTCAAAGCTTGTGAAGAGATACGATAAGTGCCTCAATCGCTATGGAGACTACGTAGAAAAATAGTGCAAAGATGTAGTTGTAAGATGTATATATTAAAATATTTTTATTTAACTTGGTGTATTTTTTTAAATCAACCGGAGGTTACTTTCTGAACGGCCCTCGTATAATGCCGAAGGTAATGGACAACCTTGTCTGATTGATCTTTCGATAGGAGTTTTCTTACTTTATCTATCATTAACAATGACTTGCGGCATAGCGTTGCCCAAAATATTCTGAATTACATTCATTAAATTGGTGCCAGAGCCCATTTTAACCATCAGTTTTTCCAGATATTTATGACTAACCTTATGGAAAGCATTTATAAAGTCTGTTAATAAAATCACTGCTTTCTTTGATATATCAGTTTTTGTGTACAAAATAAATCTCTATATGCTGCTAAGACATCAGAATGGCACAGATTTGATGTGGAATAATCACTTTTTCCATTGTTTGGTTTAATCTCACAGAAAAGCACCGAGTGGTTAGATTAGAGTCAATATGAGTAATGTGATTGGATTTAGATTCTGTAGATTTGGTGTTTTTTAGTCTTTTATATCAATGTGATGCATGTTCTTATAAATTCTTACAGATTTCATTAGCACTCTCTAGCTATAGAAGCAGTATGGTTCAGTATTGCTGCGTTGGTTATCCAACGACTTATTGAGTCCATACAACATCAAGTAGCTGCACTACACTGGGCAAAGGAAAGTCTGACACAATATTTGGCGCTATCCCATGAATTTTGTCACCTCAGTGCACTGTAAACGAAAACAAGGAATATTCAATTTGAATATTTTATTTGTAAAGAATAAAATAATTAAAAAATTATTTGTGGAAATTAACCTGGTAAGAATTGTTTAGAAAGATGACAGATCCGGAACGAGATTTTCACTCTGCAGCGGAGTGTGCGCTGATATGAAACTTCCTGGCAGATTAAAACTGTGTGCCGAACCAAGACTCGAACTCGGGACCTTTGCCTTTTGTGGGCAAGTGCTCTACCAACTGAGCTACCCAGGTACGACTCACGCCCCGTCCTCACAGCTTTGCTTCTGCCAGTACCTCGTCTCCTACCTTCCAAACTTTACAGAAGCTGTCCTGCGAACCTTGCAGAACTAGCACTCCTGAAAGAAAGGATATTGCGGAGACATGGCTTAGCCACAGCCTGGGGGATGTTTCCAGAATGGGATTTTCACTCTGCAGTGGAGTGTGCGCTGATATGAAACTTTCTGGCAGATTAAAACTGCTTGCCAGACCGAGACTCGAACTCGGGACCTTTGCCTTTCCTGGGCAAGTGCTATACCATCTGAGCTACCCAAGCACGACTCACGCCCCATCCTCACAGCTTTACTTCTGTCAGTACCTTGTCTCCTACCTTCCAAACTTCTTTCAGGAGTGCTAGTTCTGCAAGGTTCACAGGAGAGCTTCTGTAAAGTACTTTTTATTACAATTTACTTGACTTAAATTTCGATCTTAGGTGAGATGTGACAGTTATATCTTTTTCTTTCTTAGCTCACATAAGTTTTCTTGAATAGACAGTGATGCATTATTGAACAGGAAGCAATACTTCTAATGACAAGAAAAGAATTTACGTAGTGTTTAGACTGAATCATAATAATGTTAATTTAGTTTCTATATCCATGAGTAAAAGGGAGAATCTCTGTTGCAATCGGTTCAGCTGCCATTGTGGCCATCTCATTGAGATAATTACTATTTATGTTTATCATATAGAACTACTTATTTTATCTAGACAATGTCTGTTTTGTCAGTGTGAGCTCTCTTGTAGTCACACTATTTACTCGAAGTCCAAGAATGGCTGACGGACTCTGGTTGGAGAAAATTATAAAACATATAAGAAAAGATGAAAATGTGCAAAGTATATTTTAAAAAGTTTAAAAATTGTAGAAAAATCACCAAAAATGTTAAAAAACTGTAAATAGAGAAAAATATAGTTTTACAGTACTTATCTCTTTTGTGACTATGTGAGTGCATGTTTAAACAGAATAGTTTGATGTTTGACCTATCGCTAGGTGTTCAAGTCATACTAGTTTTAAGTGTGAGTTCCACCTTTTTCATTTTAGTGCAGCTCTTCGTGATGAACATTTTAGAACCACTCACTTCATAGCATTGTTAAATTATTTCAACTATATATATATATATATATATATATATATATATATATATATATATATTAGGTCTCCTGTTTGGATGGAATTTCGGTGGTAATGTTAATAGTAATAGTGCAAGGGAAACTGCACTTCTGGAATAGCTGTAATCAGTACTGAAATGTAATATGGAGATTTTCACCCAGTATTGTTAGTGAAGTAGGAATATTCAGTCAGTCCTGTAATGTAAAGCAAATATTTTTTTTTCAAGCACTACTGTTATTTGTAAGACCAAGAGCTCTGAATGTGTGTAAAACAGTAACAAGAACTGCAAATTTAAAAGCAGTATTACTATGTGTATTGTAAAAACAAGATTTGTGAATGTAAAGCAGTATTACTACATTTACATCTGAGTAAAAAAAAAGTTGTTCGTTACCATACATCTTTTTTGTTATTTCAAAAATCCATACCATCACAAATGCGTGTAAAGGCTGTACAAGACACACAATGTATTGGTTTGAAGCATGGGGGAGATGCTGTTTAAGATGGAGGAAAAAAATATGTGCAATAATTGCATGGGATTTTTCCAATCGTGCTGCATGTATAGGTTTTTGGGAACAAGGAGTGCGTGATCATGTCTGCTTCCAAAGACATACAGCAAACTTGTCTGTAATTGTATCACTTGTGTTTGAACAAACAGACGTAGGATTGGGGCATAGTATCTAAGTGTAAGGTAGGCAGAGAGAAAGAAAATACAGAATGTGAGGTAAAAAATTCATTTACATTCATTAATCCAACTTAAAAGTAATTTTACTTTTTCGTAACCAGACACAACATTACTTTCAAACATCTTTTTCTTGAGCTGATGGATAGCAGCGCACCTGTAGAATTCCAGGTCTTGAATAGACGCAAACTTGAAGATACAATGCATCTATGTGATCGTCTTCTCTCCCTGACAAAAATGATAGTAGCAGGATGATCGAATATTCGAAGTGACTTCGTCATATCTTTATGAGGTATACCAGGATCGTTCCAGTGGAGTCCATGGAAGAAATGTATTAGCCACTTTGCACTCTTCTGTGTTTTAGCATAATGCACATCCTTGAGAGGCGTTGGTGATGCAACCTTGCTATGAATGTCTGTATTATACCACCATCTTCTGTGTGTGCTATGAATGGAACATCTTTAAATGTGAATTGTCTGCACTTGTCATTGTAGAAACCTTGAACGTCAGCAACGATGTTCATATTCTAAGCTGCCATTGTAAAATGCTCTGAGCATGGCACAGCAGTTGGTCATTTATACAGCACGCTGCACAACGCCAGGAAGTGGGCAGTAGTTAATCACACAGTCATGTATAACTAGAGCACACGGCACAGAGTGTTCTGGGAAATTTGATGATGATTCAAGATCGTTTCAAACATCTATTGATTGTGATTTAATCATCTCATTCTGCTTAGAACAGTCTGTTACGATGACTAGTGCCAGCTCCTTGAATTTCTGTTGACTGAATAGGCATCCTTCCTCTTTAACACCTTCATAGTAAGAAGCGTAGAATCTTGCATGTATATCAAATACTAGACTGGATTCATTCTGGTCACACTGTAGCAGAACATCTTTAAATGTGAATTGTCTGCATTTGTCATTGTAGAAACCTTGAACGTCAGCAATGATGTTCATATTCTAAGCTGCCATTGTAAAATGCTCTGAGCATGGCACAGCAGTTGGTCATTTATACAGCACGCTGCACAACGCCAGGAAGTGGGCAGTAGCAGAAAACTGTCTTGTGAACAGAATTCAGAATTCAAATATACTCTCGAATTAGTTAAATTACAGTTGTCAAACACGGTGGAATCATTTGCTAAATTCCCCCTTCTGTTCGTCTGAAATGCAAGTATAGTAAATCTTGGTATCTCTAGCTGCATGGAGGTTTTAATGTCCCATGGTTGTCTGCTTGCTGTTGGTACCAATCAGTACTCAAAAACCTCCCACAAGTGGAAAGTTAATGGCAGAATTGTACCAGTATTCCGAATTTTAACAGTTTCAACTACTCCTCGTCTGGCACAGGGGTGTGTGGCATTTTCCATACAATTTTATTGATGATCTGAATCTCATCTTGAGCTTCTCTAATGTTCGAGTTGCTACTCATTGCTCTCCATACCAGAGTAAGTTCCTGTTTAGCACTGCATTCATAAGAACTCGCTGCATGTCCTCAAAGTATCCCATAAGCATTTTTAGAGGTACTTATGCAGTAAATCGGCGGTGCTCTTCCTCAGCTTTGCCCATAGTCTCGTCTATGAACCATCCTGCATTTCCTAAATCATTCAGATCCGAGGGTGGTGATGAGATACATGTTTTAAGTGTTAATGCTACATCTATATTAAGTGTATGATCAATCTCTGCCCCATTCAGTTCATATTGTATTTCCTGGAACAGGAATACCAAAGCATTATGTGTAAGCTTTGATTCCAACTGTGTGACTACCATCATTTTTCTTAAATGATCCATCCAAATATATGAATCTCTTGCATGAAAGAGTTAAAGCGTCTTGGTGCTGGGTGACAATTCCAATTTCATCATTCCTGTTATTTGTCGCTGAAGTGTAAGATTTATGCGAAAAGTATTCCTGGAATATGACTTGCTCATCATATTCCACTGTGTGAGATGTATTGAGCGACGACGTCATTGCGAGGTTTCAGGCCTACTGATTTAATAAATGCGTAGTTCACACATACTATCACCTTGCAGTTCTGTTGCAAAGTGTTGTGCTGTGCACTGTGTGAAATAGTTTTATACCTAATGCCCATCCTGTCTTAGACGTAATCGTAAAATGATTTCCTTATCACAAAAGCCAGCAAGCTGGTTATACTGGTCCACAATATGCAGTCCCAGGTAGTCCAGTGTCTGAACTGTCAGTGGAAGATATACGATTTAGTAGGAGTCTCATCAATTTCATACCCAGTTCCAACCGATGGGAAGAATCCATAAAGTGAATGAATAAATCTATCGTTGAGATATGAGATTTTTGTAATGTTGCACTCAACATGGATTGCACTGACAGGGAGAATATCCACTGTCTGATCAGATTTGTAAAATCTTCAAAACCTGTCCCTTTGTGGGTACCTTCTTGGAACTGACTCCAGACAGTGGAATAACTAGCATGGTAGATTTACGTGACATGTTTCACACTCCATCTGTCTGGAGCTCCATCAAGCATAAACCACATGTTTCCACTTAACCATCGGTTATATCACCACAACAATCTCATGTCTGCTATACATCGATAAGGGGTGCTACCCTACTTGACATGCACGCATCTGGAGAGACCTTGTACACTTAGATTTGTGTCATAATACTGGTTCAGAACAGCCTCCACTGAGCAGTAGTTCTGGACACAGCTTGCTCTGTTCCTTCACAAGATGTGGAAAGTAGCAGGTACAGTTCCCTCCTTCTTCTGGTCAGTTGCAGATTAAATCGGCGACTGTGTTGCAGGGAGGGCTGGCCAAGGACAATGTGGGCAGATCTTTCAATCTCTGATGTGTCCTATGAATGCGAGAATGCTCTGTGAGTCCCATCCACATAGGGCATTATGGTTAGCTGTAATCGTAAATTCCGCACAATGATCGATGTGCCAGATAACCTAACTGCATCGCTATAGGACGATTTCTGGTATACTTTGGTGTTTATGACCAAATGGAGGTACTGCACAGTCATCTATCTGTATTTGCAGTCTAGTATAAGACATTCACAAAGTAATGGAACGGTGGGTTAATGATGATACAGAAACTGGGAAGCATTCTACTGGGTCATTGGATGGCATCGAAATTACGGAACAAGTTGTAAAATTGCAATAATTGATCGCAGTATCAACTGTGGTGTTTATTACTGTACATCATCCCATATCGACAGTGTATTTCCCATCCTATTCGTTCAGTGGTACACTGTTGATCACCACATAACAAAATGACTGACTGACACTACTTGTTTCAGATGCAGAGAGCCTTGGTGCTACAATGGACATACGTAACTTGTCACTGTGGAACATGAGATTAAACGTAGAGGCCGTCACCTTTCGACTGCTATTTGGAGACATTCCTCAGTGCTGCATACATGTCCTTTTTCCAAATGCTGCAATGCCCGCCCCATATTTTTTCACTAATAAGATAGCAGTACATCTTTTTATTTCTAATACCCCACACCATTGCGAACAGCACCTTCTGGGGATGATCAACCCTGAAACAGTGATTGTGAACATAGCTGTAATATAAGGAAACGATGCTCTTTGAAATGGAACATCGAGAGACCTGTTGTCTTGTCATTGTGGAAGATGAGATTAACAGTATAGCTCATCACCTTCGAACAGCTGTTTGGAAACACTCCACAACGTCGCAAACTCTTCCAGTTTCCATATCTTGCGATGTCTTCCACATTTTCTCAAATAAGAAACATAACCCCTGTGTTTTATTTCTAGCATCCTGTGTGTTGTAGGAGCAGCATAGTTTGCACCATCCGATGGTCAGCTTTCTGTAAGAGCCAATGGATCACAATCTGTAAATGTTGGATTAGCACCTGACATATACCATGAAGTCATGGTAGAAAAACAAAATGTATGGTGGTGTACAAAGCTGTAGTCATACACTTCTTGGATGTGTTACAGCAGAAAAACAATGTATCAAACTGATTATGAAAGTACAACACAGGAACACTCTCTTGTTACTCATAGATTGTGTGATATGGTCTTCCTCCAGTAAAGGTGACAAAACTCTACACAGGTCTGTAGGCGACTTCGATCACTGGCTACCAGTAATGGACCAGTACATGTATGTGTAGATAGCTGATGTCAACATGCAGACTGTATTTATTTTTTTGATGTATTAGAAGCGAAAGATACAGTAAAATGTCAAAGGAGGTTCTGTTACAAGGAGTGGTATGACTGGTTAAAGTTTGGATCCAGATGTTTCATAGTTTCTTTTTACCTACTCTGAATGTTACAAAATAATGACGAGGAGTGCTCTCGGACGTAATAAATGATGGTACAGATGCTCATCTGTATCGGTATTTCATGCATATGAAATGAGTGCAATGCTACTGTGCATAACAATTTGTAATATGAACACATGTAACACTCTTAAACTACACCGATTTTGCTCATAAGACTAATAAAAATCGACTGTATCTATTCTCGTGCAATCATGACTGTTTTTATTATTGTCATCACAATTGTGTGTGTAAAAATGTGGATTACCACAAGTCCAGTGATATTTCATACTTCATAATCTCTAATTATAAAGTAACCACCACTTGAATTACAGCTCGTTGTGGAATCTGGAAATAATAGAGTTTTTCCCTACATGTGATTAGATTGTATGAAACAGGCCGTTCTGTGACGATCAAATTCATTACGAAACAACAACACAGAATATGCTGCTAATGCGAATGATGGTCTGCTGTGTGACAGAAAGCTTACACACTGGTCAGTAGAGCCGAGTCGTGGAGCAGAAACGTCGTATGTCTGCACACAGACGGTATTTGTTTTCTATGTATGAGGAGAATCTTAAAGGGCTCTCTACTGGATAGCGTTAGGAGGTTCTGTTACAAGATATGCTCTCACGATTTGTTTTTTCGTTTCTTAAACATCAGAGAGATATACCACTGCACTGGTAACACAGGACCTGCCATAGTGTACAAAGCAACAACATCCTTTTGAATTATAGCTTCTTGTTGCCGAATGTAAAAAGATTGTGTTTTTTTCTGATACGTGAGCAGATAGCACGAAACGTTGTATTCTGTGATGTTATTCCAGTTGTCTGAAATTTTTGTAATACCCACATCCATTTATTTATAGACACTGACTTGATTGCAGGGGATACTCTCAAACGATGTAATTTTGGCCATCAAACTGAAAAAAATCGCTCAACATAGACGTTTCGTTAGACTGTACGGTTTTACGGTTTTTTTCCTTCGGAATTTACATTCTCGCTTTTTCTTCACACCAGTAAAAGTTTCGAAATAACGACGACATGCTGCAGTGATCGGTAGTTTTTGCAGCAAAATAGTGGAAGTTCTTTCGATTATATGGAGGGTAGACATGTATAGGAGACATGAGATAAGTTAATACAGCTGGCAGATGTATCACTATCGAACTTCGGCCTCTGCGGTTTGATCATCTGTTATCAGCTGCAGTGCTGTAGTTTTCTTTTTCACTTTATTGGATGTCACAAAGTAATGGGTGGCGGGAGGGTGGGGGAGAGTGTGATGTGAATTGTATCCTGCAGTCGAACGTAAAAGAATGACTGCACAGATGCCGTTCTATATTGATAATTCAAACAATGTAACGCCCTCTTGTATGATAATTTATAATTTGAATATGATGAATGCTCTCAAACTATACCGCTTTTGCTCATAAAATTAAAAGAAAACGGACTGCACCTATTTTCGTGGAAAAAGGATTGTTTTTTTATTGACGTCGCTATTATGTTTTTTTTAATAGATGCTCGCTTATGAGGGGCATGGTGACGTTAAATACACTTGTTACAGTGAAATTTCCTCCCTCTTATAACGGCGTGCGAGTGCGAGCGGTGCTACTTGATGTGTGGGGGCAGTTGCAGCAGCACTTTTAGACAAACAACAAGCAGTCAGGAAGCCATCATTTATCTCACTTTGTTCTGCGGCCTGCCAGCGTCGCAGCCTATTGTATATGTCTAGCTTTTGCACTGACTGCCTGGACTGCCTGCTCAGCTGTAGAGGTAAGGCCTCAGGCTATGACTGGCCGAAGCCTCTGCTCCCAGATATGACAGGGGTCGCAGGCAGCAGAAGCAGAGGCAACTGCCTTTTTCCCAAGCAGGGAACGTTAGAAATAGCGACCTGGAGAATTTTCTGGAATATCATTGTTGTTCTGGGGGGAGGGCGGGCGGGAGTAGTCTTTCTGAGAAATGCGTTCAACAGATAACAGGAAGTGTTCTGTTCTTTTTGTCTATCTGTAACTGATTTCTGCAGACCGGAGACAGTATCCGACTGTCACCGGATGGATCTCATCGTGTACCATCCGCAACATGATACAACAGTCCTGCATCCCTATATTACAGTGAGGAGAGGGAAGGATGAGGGGTGATGGGGGGGGGGGGGGGGGGGGGGCGGAGGTAAGACTGGTTCTAAGTTGGTTAGTTCATGGTTTGAGATAGATCCCAGTAAATTTTACAAATCTGAGCAGAACAGTGGATAGTCTCCCTGCCAGTCAATCCTTGTTCAGTGCAACATTGCAACAAACTCATATCTCAACAATAGATTGATTCATTCAATTTACGTATCTTTTCCATCGGTTGGAAGAGGATATGATTGCTGAGATACCTACTAACTCTATGTGCCTTCCAATGACAGTTCAGATATCGAGGAGAAACACATGCTACTGCCATGTCTCTCTCCTGGTGTAATCGTCTAGGATCGGTTTTTGCAGTAGATGTGTTATTACAATGATTTTCTTGATCCTTAGTACATGTGTGGATTATGACCCATTGTTTACGAGTGCTGGTATT
This sequence comes from Schistocerca americana, assembly GCF_021461395.2. Taxonomy (NCBI): domain Eukaryota; kingdom Metazoa; phylum Arthropoda; class Insecta; order Orthoptera; family Acrididae; genus Schistocerca; species Schistocerca americana. The sequence continues at coordinate 773,589,069 of NC_060120.1, forward strand.
TCCATGACAATTTCGATATGTAATTAGAACTGTGGAGCATTTTCCATCACTTGCTTTAGTGTGTATTGTCCTTCCTGAATTTCGAACACCAGTGCTGCAGGGTGTTTGCAGAGCAATGCAGTGGGAAGCATCTACAGCGAACTTCGACGTCAAACAGCAACAGTCGCAGTCCTCAACTGTAGATTGACAGATAATACACTTATCAAACTCCTCTCTGTCCAACATCAACATCTTGTCAGTTGAACATATTTCCTACCAAAAGTATAGTACCTTCCACTCTAGCCTTTTTCTTGCCAGCTTTTAGGTGAAGGGATCATCGTAGGTAGTGTCTGAGAAGCTGTGCCATTAGTTTTGAGTGGTGTTGTGAACTTTTTCCCCGTAGGATAACACTAGTTGTATGACATCGTCAATTTTTGAGCTTCATTGCGATTTTAGGCGCTCTTTGTGTAGCGCTATGCACACAGTTGTGTAATTAGGCCCAATCTTTTGAGTAATAACGTTATTAGGAGCGATATTTACTTCAGTTTCCCACCCAAAATAAATAAAATACGCTAACCTAACCTTCCTCTCCTGCATCTGGACAGTTTCCTGTGTAAGGGGATGCAGTTAGACTTTCTGCCCAGAAGGACCAGGGTTCGAGTCCCAGAAAGGGCATCACCGTTTTGAATTTCACGTAAGTTCCGAGGTTGGGGGTGGGGCGGGACATCAGCAAAGCCTTGGGACAAAGAGATTCCCATCATTTTTGAAATTCCCTCTATTTTTTTAATTTCCCACCAAAATTCGAAATTCCCAACAAAATTCGAAATTCACACCAAAATTCGAAATTCGCGTCAATAGGGCCGGTGGAGGTGGGGGAAGAGGGAGGGAGGGAGTGGGGACCCACATGCCAGCTGGGGAAAACCCATGACTTCATCCAAGGGTATGAGTAGGGGTGGGGTAGGAGTATTTAACTGATAAATTTAATTAATTTGCATATAAATTTGTTAGCAAAAGTGCACAAGTACTGTAAGCATCCCACTACTTACGTATCCTGGGTTTTCTTAGCTGTCTCACTGTTTATGGGAAATTGCGCCGATTCTTTGGCGAGACTACGGTTTCGGCACTGATATGTAGTCAAGATGGATATGAAATGTTATAGAACTATACTATAATAATACTTTCAGTCTGTTACAGTCGCTTCCTCGTTCAGCCCTTTCCTAACTACAGAAAGGAACCAATCTGACACCTTGGCACATGGATTCACTCGTCAATTGCCAATAAATAAATATGGGAGCAGTACATCCGCTCTCATCCGTCTCCAGTTGCCCTCTTGTTGCACAATGGATTCGCTGCAGAAGTTTTGAGTAGCAGTGTGGGAAAAGAAACTCAGAATGGCTTGCTAATTCTGCATCCAGTTTTATATGACAGAGCGTATATATTCTAGTGCCTGACTCCACTCGTCAGCTTTGAGCAATGACGACATACCTCAGGCAGAGACGCTACACATAGGTAATCTATGAATGCAACGGATCCTACTCGTAAACAAACGAAGGTAGCGTACGATAAAATAACAATCACATTCACACAGTTATTTACTTAGTTACGAATTAAATCGAAACGAACTGCAGATAGGAAAATAATTAAGAATAGGAATTAAAAACAAATTTTCATGTCAGGTAAGAAGTATTCACACAATTTATGCGACTAAAGACAAGCACAGAGAACCTTTAAATTGCGTTACAGTAAAGCACATTATGAAGTCATACTGTCGTAAAACAGCGTTAATATTATATCAAGTATCGAAACCAGCGCGAGAAGCGCAGAAAAACGGAAAAATTAAACTAATTACAACAAATACGAAACAGTAGCATAAAATGTGGAGAAAATGACACACTAAATTCTAAAAGAAAAGCCAGTACATGACAAACGAATATCTGCAAAAAATGAAGAATTTTGTAATAGATAACTAGAATTAACCTGTGTAGGTAAATTCCAGTTACAGATTCCAATCGCTCGATGATTCATATGTAAATTATTCTTGGAACTGTATGCACTGAAACGTAATACCATTTCTACATTTATAATTGCCTTCTAAAACTACTGCAGTGTATAACACTGTATAGGTCAATTCTAGTTACCCATTCCAACTTTTCGATGGTTCATAGTTTTGGACATTTATGAGGTAAGTCTGTGGACTATGCTTTTGTAGAGTTTCTTGTTTTCTTATTGATCTCAGAACTACTACGAAAAGCTAATAAATATTGTACGCACAGCTTCCAAATTTATCTCTTTTTCATAGTAATGAAGATAGTAATACCATATGTAGAAAACCTTTAATACTTCAGTTCACACTCTTGTTGTTAGAAGGATCTAAATAACGACCCGTGGAATGGTTGGCATCAGTAACTAGAATTAACCTATATAGGTCACCTTCAGTTACCGATTCCAGTATTTGTTAGACTCTCCCTTTTTTGTCAGTTTTCGTTACTTGTATAGTCGTCCCATTAGATTTAACAATTAGTACTAAAAGTTAATATTAGATCAGTTTCTTTCAAAGACTGCCTCTACGTAAAGCCTGTGCCTTAGGTACAACGTCATTGCTCATAGCCGACGAGTGGAATCGGACACTAGAATTGACCTGACAGAGCTACTGTAGTATGACTGGAAGGACGCATTGATGGTGTGTATACCTATACATCCTATTAACCATATCAGTCAACAAAAGAAAATGTCATTTTCTGCATTATAAGAGATGGGTAAAATTTCTAGGTTGAAAAGAAATTTACTTTCTGTGGTTGGGACCTTCTCAAAGTTTGTGGGTGCAACACAGCGCTACATATTATCACAGTTCTATGAATTCTGCATTCCAGTCGACATGCTGCACAGAAATGTGCCGAACTGGAAAAACGAAGATTACCCTGGCACAGTCCTAAGCTCTAAAAGTTGATTCATCTGGACAGTTCGAGGATAATTTTGGGAGGTTTCCCACATTCATCTGATCGTATATTGGATCTGGGATACACCTCTCCTAGCCAACCCAACAATAAAGGAGCTTGCAAAACACATTTCGTTCAATTTCAGTTTCACCAGTCGACACTATAAAATAGAAAACATGACTAATGCAATAAACCTATAGTGTGAAAAAATGGGAAGTCGATTCCAAGTTCCTCCACTTTGAGGGGCATCAATATGACATTTTTGTTGACATCTAGCAGAATTTTTTAGTTCTTTTTTTATTTTCGACTTTTAGTTTCCAGTATTGACTTAACAATATGCGACCATGAACAGATGATCTCTGGGATCATTTTATAGTTTTATTTCGTAACTCATTGAATACACTGAATTTAATCATAGAAGGGTGTAGTTTCAGATCGTTGAATCAAAAAGGTGGGATCCACAGGATATATGTTGCATGTTGTTGTGGTCTTCAGTCCAGAGATCGGTTTGATTCAGCTCTCAAGGTTACTCTACTCTGTGCAAGCTTCTTCATCTACCCTTACCTACTGCAACCTACATCCTTCTGAAACTGTTTAGTGTATTCATCTCTGGATCTCCCACTACGATTTTTACCCTCTACGCTGCCCTCCAATTCTAAATTGGTGCTCCCTTGATGCCTCAGAATATGTCCTACCAACCGATTCCTTCTTCTAGTCAAGTTGTGCCACAAATTTCTCTTCTCCCCAATTCTATTCAATACCTCCTCATCTGTTATGTGATCTACCTATCTAATCTTTAGCATTCTTCTGTAGCACCACATCTCGAAAGCTTCTATTCTCTTCTTGCCTAAACTATTTATTGTCGACATTCCACTTTGATACATGGCCACACTCCATATAAATACTTTCAGAAATGACTTCCTGACACTTAAATCTATACTCGATGTTAACAAATTTCTCATCTTTGGAAACGCTTTCCTTGCATTGCCAGTCTACATTTTATATCCTCTCTACTTTGACCATCATCAGTTATTTTGCTGCCCAAATAGCAAAACTCATTTACTAATTTAAGCGTCTCACTTCCTAATCTAATACCGTCAGCATCACCCGATTTAATTCGACTACATTCCATTATCCCCATCTTATATCTTCCTTTCAAGACACTGTCCATTTAGCTCAGCTGCTCTTCCAGGTCCTTTGCTGTCTCTGACAGAATTACAATGTCATTGGCGAACCTTAAAGTTTTTATTTCTTCTCTATGGATTTTAATTCCTACTCCAGACTTTCCTTTTGTCTCCTTTACTACTTGCTCAATATACAGATTGAATAACATCCCGGATAGGCTACAACCCTGTCTCATTGCCTTCCCAACCACTGCTTCCCTTTCGTGTCCCTCGACTCTTACAACTGCCATCTGGTTTCTGTACAAATTGTAAATAGCCTTTCACTCCCTGTATTTTACCCCTGCCACCTTCAGAATTTGAAAGAGAGTATTCCAGTCAACATTGTCAAAAGCTTTCTCTAAGTCTACAAATGCTAGAAATGTAGGTTTGCCTTTCCTTAATCTATTTTCTAAGGTAAGTCGTAGGGTCATTATTGCCACACATGTTCCCACATTTCTACGGAATCCAAACTGATGTTCCCTGAGGTCGGCTTCTACCAGTTTTTCCATTCATCTGTAAAGAATTCGTTTTAATGTTTTGCAGCCGTTGCTTATGAAATTGATAGTTCGGTAATTTTCACATCTGTCAACACCTGTTTTCTTTGGGATTGGAATTATTATATTCTTCTTGAAGTCTGAGGGTATTTCGCCTGTCTCATACATCTTGCTCACCAGATGGTAGAGTTTTGTCAGGGCAGGCTCTCCCAAGGCTATCAGTAGTTCTAATGGAATGTTGTCTACTCCTGGGGCCTTGTTTCGACTTAGGTCTTTCAGTGCCCTGTCAAACTCTTCACGTAATCATATCTGCCATTTCATCTTCATCTACATCCTCTTCCATTTCCATAATATTGTCCTCCAGTGCATCGCCCATGTATAGACCCTCTATATATTCCTTCCACCTTTCTGCTTTCCCTTCTTTGCTTAGAACTGGGTTTCCATCTGAGCTCTTGACATTCATGCAAGTGGTTCTCTTTTCTCCAAAGGTCTCTTTAATTTTCCTGTAGGCAGTATCTATCTGACCCCTAGTGATATGTGAGTCTACATCCTGACATTTGTCCTCTAGCCACCCTTGCTTAGCCATTTTGCACTTCCTGTCGATCTCATTTTTCAGACATTTGTATTCCTTTTTGCCTGCTTCATTTGCTGCATTTTTGTATTTTTTCCTTTCATCAATTTAATTCAGTATCTCTTCTGTTACCCAAGGATTTCTATTAGCCCTCGTCTTTTTACCTACTTGATCCTCTGCTGCCTTCACTATTTCATCTCTCAAAGCTACCAATTCTTCTTCTACTGTATTTCTTTCAATTCTTTCCCCCATTCTTGTCAATCGTTCCCTAATGCTCTCCCTGAAGCTCTCTATGACCTCTGGTTCTTTCAGTTTATCCATGTCCCATCTCCTTAAATTCTTACCTTTTTGCAATTTCTTCAGTTTTAATCTACAGTTCATAACCAATAGATTGTGGTCAGAGTCCACATCTGCCCCTGGAAATGTCTTACAATTTAAAACTTGGTTCCTAAATCTCTGTCTTACCATTATATAATGTATCTGAAACCTGTCAGTATCTCCAGGCTTCTTCCATGTATACAACGTTCTTTTATGATTCTTGAACCAAGTGTTAGCTATGATTAAGTTATGCTCTGTGCAAAATTCTACCAGGTGGCTTCCTCTATCGTTCCTTACCACCAATCCATATTCACCTACTACGTTTCTTTCTCTTCCTTTTCCTACTATCGAATTCCAGTCACCCAGCACTATTAAATTTTCGTCTCTCTTCAGTATCTGAATAATTTCTTTTATCTCATCATACATTTCATCAATTTCTTCATCATCTGTGGAGCTAGTCGGCATATAAACTTGTACTACTGTGGCAGGCATGGGCTTTGTATCTATCTTGGCCAAATAATGCGTTCACTATGCTGTTTGTAGTAGCTTACCCACATTCCTATTTTTTTATTCATTATTAAACCTACTCCTCCATTACCCCTATTTGATTTTGTATTTATAGCCCTGTATTCACCTGACCAGAAGTCTTGTTCCTCCTGCCACCGAACTTTGCTAATTCCCACTATATCTGACTTTAACCTATCTACTTCCATTTTTAAATTTTCTAACCTACCTGCCCGATTAAGCGATCTGGCATTCCACGCTCCAACCCATAGAACGCCAGTTTTCTCTCTCCTGATAACAAGGTCCTCCTGAGTAGCCCACGCCCGGAGATCCGAGTGGGGGACTATTTTACCTCCAGAATATTTTACCCAATAGGACACCATCATCATTTAACCATACAATAAAGCTGCATGCCCTCGGGAAAAGTTACGGCTGTAGTTTCCCCTTGCATTCAGCCATTCGCAGTACCAGCACAGCAAGGCCATTTAGGTTAGTGTTACAAGGCCAGATCAGTCAATCATCCAGACTGTTGTCCCTGCAACTACTGAAAACGCAGATGCCGCTCTTCAGGAATCACAAGTTTGTCTGGCCTCTCAACAGATACCCCTCCGTTGTGGTTGCACCAACGTTACGGCTATCTGTATCGCTGAGGCACACACAAGACTCCCCACCAAAGGCAAGGTCCATGGTTCATGGGGGAGGATATGTTGCATACACTGTTGAAATACACTTACCACTTTGCACCAAAGCAATCTACCTTAAAGTACAGCGTAGTTAACTGTCAATTTTCGAGAAACAACAAGTTTTATGTACTGAGTGCCAAAAATTTAATTCTTAGGGGAGCTCACATTGTCAAACAAACCCAGTCACTTATATCCAAACTGTCAAATTTTGAAATTATCCCCTCATGGAAAAATTTCTGTAGATGTCCATGTCTCTATTTACTTTGATCGTTCATAAAATCCTGATTCCTTAATGATTTGGATAATACTTTTTATGTATTTGCAAAATGAAAACTAAGGACTCATCTGCAGATCAACAGCTGCAATTTCTTTCAGAAATTGGTGTAACCATACTAAGCAATGTGTGTTGGCTCCATTGAAGAAAGGGCTATACATTGCTTTACTTTCCTACATTTGCTGCTTGTCCACAGCAATGTTTTGGTCTTCTTAAACATAATGCCTCTGTAAGTGTTGATTTAAGATTGCTAAACTATTTGTTTCAGCAATGCAAAGTATGTCGTGTTAGTGAGCCTTCAACTCTCACTGTAACATTAACATCATACAATAAATCTGGTCTTGTACCTTGTGTTAAATTCAGCAAACTTACAACTATTACGCAGCATCTACATCTACACTTCGCAAACCACAGTGAAATACATGAGTGTAAGTAGTGGGGTTTGGTCAATTCACCATTCCTAAAGGCCACATCCTAATTATTCTGACATATTTTCAATCTGAAACAATTGTTCTCCACTGTCAAAACATGTGTTATACAATCTTATAGTGTAAGTGTCCAAAGGTATATAATATCACAAGCTACTTCACAACAACATCTCAGCTCTTTAGTCAAAAGCTTCTCGGTTCGACCTCCAGTATGTGCAAATGTTTTAATTTTTAGCTGGCCGGAGTGGTCGAGCGGTTCTAGGCGCTACAGTCTGGAACCGCGCGACTGCGACGGTCGCAGGTTCGAATCCTACTTCGGCCATGGATGTGTGTGATGTCCTTAGGTTAGTTAGGTTTAAGTAGTTCTAAGTTCTAGGGGACTGATGACCACAGCAGTTAAGTCCCATAGTGCTCAGAGCCATTTTTAATTTTTATCTAATTCAATCGAACTTTCACATCAATGTTTAATGTTAGAAACTTTGCACAGCTTCGCAGCTGCCCAGGTCGTACACCCCTAGCTCCCATCCGCTCTGCCCTCCAAACTCTAGGTTCAACTGTAAATATCGTAACATAACAGCTTCATTGTCACAATTTACTCAGTGTAAGAAGTTTAAATTGCACATAATTCTAAAAATAGTGTAATTATGTCAATTTCATGCAACTGTGGTAAGCTTCAGTCCTTTGAGGTCTCAGACGTGCGTGCACGCATGTGTGTGTGTGTATGTGTGTGTGTGTGTGTGTGTGTGTGTGTGTGTGTGTATTGCATTAAGCTCTAGGGCTTTCAGGTCATTGGGAAGGTATATAAATCCTACATTATGCCCATATTGCCAGTTCATTTCAAAATGCTGCTGTTTAACAGTACATGCCTGCTAACAGCATGTGGTTCTACACTCCTGGAAATGGAAAAAAGAACACATTGACACCGGTGTGTCAGACCCACCATACTTGCTCCGGACACTGCGAGAGGGCTGTACAAGCAATGATCACACGCACGGCACAGCGGACACACCAGGAACCGCGGTGTTGGCCGTCGAATGGCGCTAGCTGCGCAGCATTTGTGCACCGCCGCCGTCAGTGTCAGCCAGTTTGCCGTGGCATACGGAGCTCCATCGCAGTCTTTAACACTGGCAGCATGCCGCGACAGCGTGGACGTGAACCGTATGTGCAGTTGACGGACTTTGAGCGAGGGCGTATAGTGGGCATGCGGGAGGCCGGGTGGACGTACCGCCGAATTGCTCAACACGTGGGGCGTGAGGTCTCCACAGTACATCGATGTTGTCGCCAGTGGTCGGCGGAAGGTGCACGTGCCCGTCGACCTGGGACCGGACCGCAGCGACGCACGGATGCACGCCAAGACCGTAGGATCCTACACAGTGCCGTAGGGGACCGCACCGCCACTTCCCAGCAAATTAGGGACACTGTTGCTCCTGGGGTATCGGCGAGGACCATTCGCAACCGTCTCCATGAAGCTGGGCTACGGTCCCGCACACCGTTAGGCCGTCTTCCGCTCACGCCCCAACATCGTGCAGCCCGCCTCCAGTGGTGTCGTGACAGGCGTGAATGGAGGGACGAATGGAGACGTGTCGTCTTCAGCGATGAGAGTCGCTTCTGCCTTGGTGCCAATGATGGTCGTATGCGTGTTTGGCGCCGTGCAGGTGAGCGCCACAATCAGGACTGCATACGACCAAGGCACACAGGGCCAACACCCGGCATCATGGTGTGGGGAGCGATCTCCTACACTGGCCGTACACCACTGGTGATCGTCGAGGGGACACTGAATAGTGCATGGTACATCCAAACCGTCATCGAACCCATCGTTCTACCATTCCTAGACCGGCAAGGGAACTTGCTGTTCCAACAGGACAATGCACGTCCGCATGTATCCCGTGCCACCCAACGTGCTCTAGAAGGTGTAAGTCAACTACCCTGGCCAGCAATATCTCCGGATCTGTCCCCCATTGAGCATGTTTGGGAATGGATGAAGCGTCGTCTCACGCGGTCTGCACGTCCAGCACGAACGCTGGTCCAACTGAGGCGCCAGGTGGAAATGGCATGGCAAGCCGTTCCACAGGACTACATCCAGCATCTCTACGATCGTCTCCATGGGAGAATAGCAGCCTGCATTGCTGCAAAAGGTGGATATACACTGTACTAGTGCCGACATTGTGCATGCTCTGTTGCCTGTGTCTATGTGCCTGTGGTTCTGTCAGTGTGATCATGTGATGTATCTGACCCCAGGAATGTGTCAATAAAGTTTCCCCTTCCTGGGACAATGAATTCACGGTGTTCTTATTTCAATTTCCAGGAGTGTAAATGTGTAAATGTCGGTTTAGTGTCACATAATGACTGTGAGGTAACAAGGGAAATTGGAAATGTTCATCATAATGAGGAAGTGCAACTTGTGCGATGGAAGGCAGCAAAGTACGCAAGAAAATGTTGTACATTTGATGACAACAGAGTACTATCCATCTCATCTTCCTCCAGACATCAACACTTATAGCAAGAAAGTCAGCGTAATCGACATATATGGAGCTCCTACACTGAAGTTATAATTGCCAGAAGATCCTTCAAAGTTTGTGTATTTTCGCCATTCAAATGTAAATAATCTGTATTGATTATATAGTGTATTATGCATTGCAGCAGACAGACTAACCAGGTGGGAACCATATGTAAAATACTATTCGATTATGTTGTGAACTATGTACTTGAATACAACATTCAGAATGATTTAGAATGGTGTATAAATGTATGTATACAGCACCAACGTATGCTACAACAGCTCCTATAAACATTAAATTAGTAGAACTTGGATTTACAGATGGAATACGCAATATGTCGTTTCTCCTACTGGTTTGAATGCTATACAGCCAGAGCTTATAGTGTGCAAAAATCAGCTATTTAGAAAATATTCTGGGGAAGCTATGTTGAATGAATAATATGACAATGTGATAACACTGCATATTTTATTTCTGTATGAAAAAATGTTAATAAAACAAAGATTATTTACAATATGTCTTTTTATTGAGGCAGTGATAGCATTATAATAAAAAATATAACCTGCAGCAGCATAAAATTTGTAGCTATGATGAATAGTCATACTATTCCACACATGCATGCACATACACAAACACACAATAAATGCGTTCAGTCATTCAGTGAAAAGTCTGAGTATGGTGTGGTTCCAGTACCATTCTCAAAAATGACCAGGATTTCATCATAATACAACAATCCGATCCTCAGTCGTGATAAAGTGTGCATCACATGTTTTTATGACTGAAATGCGCTTGGTGTTCTATATGCAGTGAAGTGTCATCATCAGCATTGTCATACAGAGATTTCAAGTAATCATCGACCATTAGATTTTTTGTGACTATGACTCACACCCTCAGCGTGTTTAAGGGTTGAGTCAGCTAGGCAGGCAGCAACAGCCGACTGAGACACGAGCAGCAACAGTGAAGTAACCGATGTTGTGACATTTTACGAGTCCCTAACCAGGAGCGAATTGTGTAGTTTCATATGTGTGTTACAGTAGTTTAGTTTCTTGAGTTTCTTCATATTACTTTAATATTTAATAGACCCACTTCTCGCGTCTTCGTTTGCGTCGGTAAATAAATCGATTTTGTGACACATCACAAGTTCCTTATCAGGAGCAAATTATTTAGCCTCACCTGAGTATTTTGGTACAGTGGTGGAAATATTACGTTCATCACCATGAATTACTTCATCTTTTTGTCGTTTACAGCAGTCTGCTTCAGGTTATACCTGTCCCATAGTTGCTAAACTTTGTTGACATATTCTTGCCTTAATAATCAGACGTCACACATATTTTCCAACAGTACACAACACTTTGTTGTTGTCGTTTGGTTTTACAATGAAACCAGTGTTGATACTGCCATTTTGAGTTGAGAGTTTGCAATGAGAAGATGGGCACGCCATTTGAAGAAAAGAAAGCTGCTATACTTGCTTATTCGTCTGTTGGTCTCAGCACCAGAGAAATAGCCTCTAAGACAGGAATTAATCAGTCTACGATTTCGAGGTTACTGAAAAAATACAGGGAAAAAAGGAATGTTGATCGTGAGAAAGGAAGAGGTCGGAAAAGGGCATCTGCTGCCAAACAAGACAGGGTATTGGAAAGGCTTTCGTTCGACGATCGTCGCCTGTCATCAACTGAACTAAAGCGAGACTGGGAAGAAATGTGCGACATCTCAGTAACCATTAGAAGTATAAGAAATAGACTACTGGATGTTGGACTCTCAGCTCGTCGGTCCTAGAAGGAAGCCTTTATTGACCAAGATAATGCGACAACAGCGACTACAATGAGCAAAGGCAAATGCGACATGGACAGCAGAGTGTGGAGCAAAGTAATCTTTTCAGACGCATCCAAATTTAATCTCCATGACTCAGATGGAGAAGTGTTCATGCATGGAAGAAAAGGTGAAGAATTTTTGCCATCATGCATAACACATACAGTCAAACACCCACAAGGACAGATTGTCTGGGGGTGCATTTCCAGTCACGGAGTAGATCGTCTGGACTTCGTCAATGGCACTATCAATGCAGATACTCACATAAGCATCCTTGAAAGGAAGCTTATGCCAACCATTAGAAATCAGTTTGGAGATGTTTCCAATTGCATTTTTCAGGATGACTCAGCTCCTTTCCATAGAGCTTTGAAGGTGAGTCCAATGACTAGTACAGGGTTATTACAAAAGATTGAAGCGATTTCACAGCACTACAATAACTTTATTATTTGAGATATTTTCACAATGCTTTGCACACACATACAAAAACTCAAAAAGTTTTTTTAAGCATTCACAAATGTTCGATATGTGCCCCTTTAGTGATTCGGCAGACATCAAGCCGATAATCAAGTTCCTCCCACACTCGGCGCAGCATGTCCCCATCAATGAGTTCGAAAGCATCGTTGATGCGAGCTCGCAGTTCTGGTACGTTTCTTGGTAGAGCAGGTTTAAACACTGAATCTTTCACATAACCCCACAGAAAGAAATCGCATGGGGTTAAGTCGGGAGAGCGTGGAGGCCGTGACATGAATTGCTGATCATGATCTCCACCACGACCGATCCATCGGTTTTCCAATCTCCTGTTTAAGAAATGCCGAACATCATGATGGAAGTGCGGTGGAGCACCATCCTGTTGAAAGATGAAGTCGGCGCTGTCGGTCTCCAGTTGTGGCATGATCCAATTTTCCAGCATGTCCAGATACACGTGTCCTGTAACGTTTTTTTCGCAGAAGAAAAAGGGGCCGTAAACTTTAAACCGTGAGATCGCACAAAACACGTTAACTTTTGGTGAATTGCGAATTTGCTGCACGAATGCGTGGCTATTCTCTACCGCCCAGATTCGCACACTGTGTCTGTTCATTTCACCATTAAGAAAAAATGTTGCTTCATCACTGAAAACAAGTTTCGCACTGAACGCATCCTCTTCCATGAGCTGTTGCAACCGCGCCGAAAATTCAAAGCGATTGACTTTGTCATCGGGTGTCAGGGCTTGTAGCAGTTATAAACGGTAAGGCTTCTACTTTAGCCTTTTCCGTAAGATTTTCCAAACCGTCGGCTGTGGTACGTTTAGCTCCCTGCTTGCTTTATTCGTCGACTTCCGCGGGCTACGCGTGAAATTTGCCCGCACGCGTTCAACCGTTTCTTCGCTCACTGCAGGCCCGACCCGTTGATTTCCCCTTACAGAATCATCCAGAAACTTTAAACTGCGCATACCATCGCCGAATGGAGTTATCAGTTGGTGGATCTTTGTTGAAATTCGTCCTGAAGTGTCGTTGCACTGTTATGACTGACTGATGTGAGTGCATTTCAAGCACGACATACGCTTTCTCGGCTCCTGTCGCCATTTTGTCTCACTGCGCTCTCGAGCGCTCTGGCGGCAGAAACCTGAAGTGCGGCTTCAGCTGAACAAAACTTTATGAGTTTTTCTACGTATCTGTAGTGTGTTGTGACCATATGTCAATGAATGGAGCTACAGTGAATTTATGAAATCGCTTCAATCATTTGTAATAGCCCTGTATTTGTACCAAACATGAAGCAGATTACTTTCTTGGTTACATATCACGTACTTTTACTTTTCAGATAAAATATTTCCTTCGAAAAAATGGAGTTCGAGTATTAGAGTGGCCTGGAAACAGCCCTGATATCAATCCTACTGAGAACTGTTGGAAGGTTATGGGAAATACTAACACCAAAAAGAAGCCACGGAATAAACGGGAGCTGTTAGAGAGCCTTGTGCATGTCTGGTTTCATGAACTGAGTGAGGAGTACATTAAAAAGTTAATTCTTTACATCTACATCTACATCTACATTGATACTCTGCAAGCCACCCAACGGTGTGTGGCGGAGGGCCAAGTGGTGATTAATGGATGTGGTGGAGTAACAAAGTATTAAATGCAACAGTGTGTTCATAAGAGGCAATACAAACACTAAAATCCGTCAGTGTTATCTTACAACATTGATATGCAGTGTTTCTTTCAACATTAGTACTCATATTTCACAATAGCTGAAATATCCACTTACATTCATTTTTCAAGAAAGTGTTAAATTATAAAAAACAAACATTTTTATAGGAACAAAAATTAAGAATAAAACAAATTGACAAAAATTGTTGTGTATATTCATTTCTGATGGAAATCGAGAGAAATCACGCAAACTTAGCTCAGTTATTCAGTGATTGTAACAAAAATTGTTAATTGTAAGAGGTGATGCAATAAATATTTCCACCACTGTAGTTCAGTTTATGAATCTCTGAGTGTTAATCTAATTTATTAGACACAGTTCTTGCATTTAATCCGTGTCTGCAGCAGAGTTTCATGGCGCACGTCGATAGTCGTTTGTCCATTTGTTTTGAAAGGTAGTGATCGCTTGTTGGTGTTAATCAGCAAGTCAAGCAGCAACAGCCGGCCGAAACACAAGCAGCAACAGGAAGTAACCAATTTTGTTATATTTTATCAGTTCCTAGCCAGGAGCGAATTGTATAGTTCCATGTATGTGCTTTGGTAGTTTAGTTTCTTGAATTCCTGCGTGTTAATTTAATATTTAAAACACGCCATTAAAACAAAGGCATTTTTCGTTGTAGAGGAATCTTCTCAAGAAATTTCAATCACTAACTTTCTCCTCCGAATGCGAAAGTACTTTGTTTTAGCATTGATAGGGACTGTGACTGCTGTGTTTGGATGCGGGCTGAGTTGGCATCCCTTCGCTTCCAGCTTCAGGCAGTGTTGGCCTCGGTCACACAGCTTGAGGCTGTTGCCAATGGGCATCACTGTGGGTGTCCGGATAGGGGTTTGTCGGGGACGGCCATCTCGTCCCATGCATCCCCCGATCGGACTACGGCTGTGGCTGCCCGGGATACTGCCCACATAGAGGCTGTCCCCTCACCTGTGGTAGAGTGGGAGGTCGTCTTGAGGTGTGGCAGGGGGCGAAAGACGTTCCGCAGGGCTGAACGGAAGGCCTCCCCAGTTTGTCTGACGAACCCGTTTTAGGGTCTGTCTCCGGCTGATACTGATCTTCAGCTGTACATGGCTGCTTGTCCTGTTCCTGAGATTGCCCCTCAGTCTGCAAGATCCGGGCGGTCGCAGAGGATGGGCTAACTGGTAATTGGGAGCTCCAACGTCAGGCATGTAATGGGGCCCCTTAGGGATATGGCATCAAGAGAAGGGAAGAAAACCAATTTGCCCTCCATGTGCATAGCAGGGGGAGTCATTCCAGATGTGGAAATGGTCCTTCCGGATGCCATGAAGGGTACAGGGTGCACCCATCTGCAGGTGGTCGCTCATGTTGGCACCAATGATGTGTGTCGCTATGGATCGGAGGAAATCCTCTCTGGCTTCCGGCGGCTATCTGATTTGGTGAAGACTGCTAGTCTCGCAAGTGGGATGAAAGCAGAGCTCACCATCTGCAGCATCGTCGACAGGACTGACTGTGGTCCTTTGGTACAGAGCCGAGTGGAGGGTCTGAATCAGAGGCTGAGACGGTTCTGCGACCGTGTGGGCTGCAGTCCTGGACTTGCGCCATAGGGTGATGGGGTTTTGGGTTCCGCTGGATAGGTCAGGAGTCCACTACACACAGCAGGCGGCTATACGGGTAGCAGGGGTTGTGTGGCGTGCTGAGAGTATTCGTGCGGAACGATTTGAAGTGGAATGATCATATAAAATTAATTGTTGGTAAGGCGGGTACAAGGTTGGGATTGATTGAAAATGTAATCGATCAACAAAGGAGGTGGCTTACAAAACAGTCGTTCGACCTATACTTGAGTATTGCTCATCAGTGTGGGATCCGTACCAGGTCGGGTTGGTGGAGGAGATAGAGAAGATCCAAAGAAGAGCTGCGCGTTTTGTCACAGGGTTATTTGGTAAGCGTGACAGCGTTATGGAGATGTTTAGAAAACTCAAGTGGCAGACTCTGCAAGAGAGGCGCTCTGCATCGCGGTGTAGCTTGCTCGCCAGGTTTCGAGAGGGTGCGCTTCTGGATGAGGTATCGAATATATTGCTTCCCCCTACTTATACCTCCCGAGAGATCACGAATGTAAAATTAGAGAGATTCGAGCGCGCACAGAGGCTTTCCCGCAGTCGTTCTTCCCGCGAACCATACGCGACTGGAACAGGAAAGGGAGGTAATGACAGCAGCACGTAAAGTGCCCTCCCCCACACAGTGTTGACTGGCTTGCGGAGTATAAATGTAGATGTAATTGTATACCTACATAGGGAGAAATGATCATCATAATAAATTAAGAGAAATAAGAGCTCGAAGGGAAAGGTATAGGTGCTCGTTTCTTCTTTGCGCTTTTCGAGACTGGAATAATAGGGAATTATTGTGAAGGTGGTTCGATGAGCTCTTTCCCTGGCAATTAAGTGTGATTTACAGAGCATTCTTGTAGATGTACATGTAGATCTTGTGTCTGTTTGGTATGTACACATTTTGGAACGAAGAACAGCAAACTCTTCAATCTGCATGCTGTTCATCTCGTCTCTCATAAAATCTTATTGTTTGCTGGTGTTATGCCATAAGGATTATCAGCCTCTTATCCAGATGTGTCGAATTCGTTAGGATTGCACCTTATCACTTCATATGGACCACTTCCCATCCAATAAATGAAGCTGTCAGTATCCATATAAAGTAAATTAGGTTGTTTAAAATGAGGTTTGGCAAACATATAATGAAACCCTTACATGAAAGCTAACAGGTCTAATATACACATACTGACATAAATAGGGTTCTTGACCTGGCAGAAATCAAAGTCTTTATTGAAAATAGTAGCCCATTTAAAATTTCATTTGTTAGTTAATTGTCTTCCCCATGACACCCATCCCATTTACTGAACAAATAAATGTTGTGATTCTTCTAAGACTTCCCATCGTATTCTCAAAAACAGAATTATTCATAAGTTTCTCTCCTTTTGGTATTTAAATCGATATATTTCTTCAGTCAAGCAGACTAACCAAATTTAATAGTACAATGGACTTTTTCTAGCTGCATCTCTATCTTTAAGCACTGCTGAGGGCTTCCATAATGTATGACTTTTCCATCCAACTTTGCCATCAACTTGGAGCGGGAACCTTTCCACATAACTCTATGCTCTGGACTGGTAGATCATTGTGTGCATTATGTAAGCTAGTAGGATATGTCATGTCTCCCACCAGGACATATCCTACCTTACAATCATCACAGCTGAGATGTCTTTTTTTTAATTTGCAGATTTCTTTATCAGATACCCACTAAAACCCACCAATGGGTAGAAACCGTTGTATGCCATAGCCATATTAACAACTAGGTAAACATGTAATTTGGATCGACGGATGTGTTTTCACGACTAATTCATGCATTATTTGCCTTTGCATGACTATTCACACATTGAAATAACCCACCGCAAATCCTGTGTCTGAAAAACAATAGCATATCCACGTTTGTTAGTAACTAACATGATAACAGTTTTTTTAACATCGCATCCCACGAAAGCCATGGTGCCGTTTAGTAGAATACCGAATCCAACTTGTATGTTTCCATGCACGCGTTTCAGAATTGTTCAAAGGTGTCTGCAAGTAAACATAAATTTGTATCCATGTAAAGAGTTGCATGCTCCTCTAAATTAGAAATATTAAACTCATTCCAAATATGGAGTGCAGTTCATATTCCTCATTCTTTATGCTGTTTCCAACAAGTTCACTGTAGAATGTGGTTTTGTCAGGCAACATGGTTTCACATAGGCTTTCCTCTGAATCTAAATATTCCTAGGGGAAAACGCCTTGCCTCGTTAGCAGCTGAAATTTAGCATAATTGGAGTGTGCTGCCTGAGTGAGATGAAAATCTTCGTTGCACATCGTTTCAGCAAGTTTCTGCATTTGTGCTTGCATTAACCTTAGTGAGTCGAGGAAATGCAACATAATATTCTCTGTCATTCTCTTTGAAAACCAGATATTCTTTTCAGTACTCTCATATAATACGCTAATCTTATAATGAGGTAAGCTAAATTCATTCAAAGATTCAATGAACAAGTGGGCATCATACCCGCAAATAGTGGGAAACAACAATTAAGTGCCAGGGAAGCTTATAATACAAACAGTATGAATTATGTGCAGCATCACGAAATTTATTGGTGATATGACAACGATCCATGCAAGGTGTTTCAACTGCTCTGCCTAAAGGTTCCCTGCAGATATAACATTTAATTGCATTCACGTGCAATGTTGTAATTTCAGACGTTTTAGTTACAGGACCAGTGCTATTACAGAGCCCATCAAATCTCTTTGCAAGATCTTCAAGCTCAGAGCGCAGCAATCTCACTGGGTCTTCACCAGTATATGAACCAAAATTGTTAAGAGATGAATCGTATGAGCACACAACTTGATATGCGACTGCAAACTGTACATGTTGCTCTATAATAGTAATATGAGATTTACCCTCACAATACGCAACAATTCTGAGTATATACTCAAAGCCAGCATAACTGACAAGTGGCACTCTCTCATTGTGCAGGAAATTCTTGAATTTTAGGAATTTACTATACTCTGTAGGCATTTCTCTATGTACAGGAGCTTTAGAAGAGCACTCACGTTGATGCTCTGTTAATTTTCCGCTTGTGTAAAATGAGTTCAGGTGTCTGCGACAAATATGTCGTGCACCGCGATGTTTACTTGATTGGGACGAAATAAGGCGAGATATATTCTTTAATGAACAGTAAAGCTGTTTTTCGCCATCAGCTATCAGTAATAAATCTGGGTGTTCCTTTCTTAGACCAGAGCATTTGGAGAAGTGAACAGGAAATAGAATTTTATGTGCAGTCTTGTTATCACTATAGTGCGTTTAAAACTACTTGCGACTTTTGACATTTCGCTCTCCAGAGGAGACAGGAAGCTGTTGTACAGGTAACACCAATGACGAGCCGGCTTTCCCTATCACGCAACCAGCAGTTGGGGTGGTAAAGTGCCTCTTTTGCCACGCCGTGGATAAACAGTACAACGTGGTGTCGTGCATTGGAGGCACCTACGTTAATTAGCTCTAGTTGTAATTTGTTATTTTCTGGCGTTGAAGTGGTCTACAGTCGTCAGGTATTGTGAACGAGTGTTTCGTGTTGGTGCTGCATTAATAATAACAGTGCAGCACAGTACAGATTCGCAAAAAAAAAAAGTGGTCGTCCTCAAAAGAGCACGTTCTCTGGCTGTGAAGATAACCAGGACGACGAACTGGCTAACGCTAAAGAGCATGATCAGGCTTCCTCCATACCATGCTCACTTAGATCCGACTGAGAATACATGGGCCTAGGTGAAAAGTAATGTTGAAAGAAACGACGAGAAATTTACGCTCATAGAGGTTGAAATACTGACAAAAGAAATCAGTGCAAATGTTACATCACAGGACTGGTCTCAGGTAGTCAGTCATACCAAGAATGTAGATGAGGAGACATGGATTCATGAAGGACTGACTCGAATTTTGACTAATACACTACTGGCCATTAAAATTGCTACACCACGAAGATGACGTGCTGCAGACGCGAAATTTAACCGACAGGAAGAAGATGCTTTGATATGCAAATGATTAGCTTTTCAGAGTATTCACACAAGGTTGGCGCCGGTGGCGACACCTACAACGTGCTGACATGAGGAAAGTTTCCAACTCATTTCTCATACACAAATAACAGTTGACCAGCATTGCCTGGTGAAACGTTGTTGTGATGCCTCGTGTAAGGAGGAGAAATGCGTACCATCACGTTTCCGACTTTGATAAAGGTCGGATTGTAGGTAATCCCGATTGCGGTTTACCGTATCGCGACATTGCTGCTCGCGTTGGTCGAGATCCAATGACTGTTAGCAGGATATGGAATCGGTGGGTTCAGGAGAGTAATCCGGAACGCCGTGCTGGATCCCAACGGCCTCATATCACTAGCAGTCGAGATGACAGGCATCTTATCTGCATGGCTGTAACGGATTGTGCAGCCACATCTCGATCCCTGAGTCAACAGACGGGGACGTTTGTAAGACAACAACCATCTGCGCGAACAGTTCGACGACGTTTGCAGCAGCATGGACTATCAGCTCGGAGTCCATGGCTGCGGTTACCCTTGACGCTGCATCACAGACAGGAGCGCCTGCGATGGTGTACTCGACGACGAACCTGGGTGCACGAATGGCTAAACGTCATTTTTTCGGATGAATCCGCTTTCTGTTTACAGCATCATAATGGTCGCAACGGTGTTTGGCGACATCGCGGTGAACGCACATTGGACGTGTGTATTCGTCATCGCCATACTGGCATATCACCCGGAGTGATGGTATGCGGTGCCACTGGTTACACGTCTCGGTCGCCTCTTGTTCGCGTTGACGGCACTTTGAACAGTGGACGTTACATTTCAGATGTGTTACGACCCGTGGCTCTACCCTTCACTCGATCCTTGCGAAACCCTACACTTCAGCAGGATAATGCACGACCGCATGTTGCAGGTCCTGTACAGGCCTTTCTGGATACAGAAAATGTTCGACTGCTGCCCTGGCCAGCACATTCTCCAGATCTCTCACCAATTGAAAACGTCTGGTCTACATCTACATCTACATCTACATGGATACTCCGCAAGCCACCCAACGGTGTGTGGCGGAGGGCACTTTACGTGCCACTGTCATTACCTCCCTTTCCTGTTCCAGTCGCGTATGGTTCGCGGGAAGAACGACTGTCTGAAAGCCTCCGTGCGCGCTCTAATCTCTCTAATTTTACATTCGTGATCTCCTCGGGAGGTATAAGTAGGGGGAAGCAATATATTCGATACCTCATCCAGAAACGCACCCTCTCGAAACCTGGCGAGCAAGCTACACCGCGATGCAGAGCGCCTCTCTTGCAGAGTCTGCCACTTGAGTTTATTAAACATCTCCGTAACGCTATCACGGTTACCAATTAACCCTGTGACGAAACGCGCCGCTCTTCTTTGGATCTTCTCTATCTCCTCCGTCAAACCGATCTTGTACGGATCCCACACTGATGAGCAATACTCAAGTATAGGTCGAACGAGTGTTTTGTAAGCCACCTCCTTTGTTGATGGACTACATTTTCTAAGCACTCTCCCAATGAATCTCAACCTGGTACCCGCCTTACCAACAATTAATTTTATATGATCATTCCACTTCAAATCGTTCCGCACGCATACTACCAGATATTTTACAGAAGTAACTGCTACCAGTGTTTGTTCCGCTATCATATAATCATGCAATAAAGGATCCTTCTTTCTATGTATTCGAAATACATTACATTTGTCTATGTTAAGGGTCAGTTGCCACTCCCTGCACCAAGTGCCTATCCGCTGCAGATATTCCTGCATTTCGCTACAATTTTCTAATGCTGCAACTTCTCTGTATACTACAGCATCATCCGCGAAAAGCCGCATGGAACTTCCGACACTATCTACTAGGTCATTTATATACATTGTGAAAAGCAATGGTCCCATAACACTCCCCTGTGGCACGCCAGAGGTTACTTCAACGTCTGTAGACGTCTCTCCATTGATAACAACATGCTGTGTTCTGTTTGCTAAAAACTCTTCAATCCAGCCACACAGCTGGTCTGATATTCCGTAGGCTCTTACTTTGTTTACAGGCGACAGTGCGGAACTGTATCGAACGCCTTCCGGAAGTCAAGAAAAATAGCATCTACCTGGGGGCCTGTATCTAATATTTTCTGGGTCTCATGAACAAATAAAGCGAGTTGGGTCTCACACGATCGCTGTTTCCGGAATCCATGTTGATTCCTACATAGTAGATTCTGGGTTTCCAAAAACGACATGATACTCGAGCAAAAAACATGTTCTAAAATTCTACAACAGATCGACGTCAGAGATATAGGTCTATAGTTTTGCGCATCTGCTCGACGACCCTTCTTGAAGACTGGGACTATCTGTGCTCTTTTCCAATCATTTGGAACCCTCCGTTCCTCTAGAGACTTGCGGTACAAGGCTGTTAGAAGGGGGGCAAGTTCTTTCGCGTACTCTGTGTAGAATCGAATTGGTATCCCGTCAGGTCGAGTGGACTTTCCTCTATTGAGTGATTCCAGTTGCTTTTCTATTCCTTGGACACTTATTTCGATGTCAGCCATTTTTTCGTTTGTGCGAGGATTTAGAGAAGGAACTGCAGTGCGGTCTTCCTCTGTGAAACAGCTTTGGAAAAAGGTGTTTAGTATTTCAGCTTTACGCGTGTCATCCTCTGTTTCAATGCCATCATCATCCCGGAGTGTCTGGATATGCTGTTTTGAGCCACTTACTGATTTAACATAAGACCAGAACTTCCTAGGATTTTCTGTCAAGTCGGTACATAGAATTTTACTTTCGAATTCACTGAACGCATCACGCATAGCCCTCCTTACGCTAACTTTGACATCGTTTAGCTTCTGTTTGTCTGAGAGGTTTTGGCTGCGTTTAAACTTGGAGTGGAGCTCTCTTTGCTTTCACAGTAGTTTCCTAACTTTGTTGTTGTACCACAGTGGGTTTTTCCCGTCCCTCACAGTTTTACTCGGCGCGTACCTGTCTAAAACGCATTTTACGATTGCCTTGAACTTTTTCCATAAACACTCAACATTGTCAGTGTCGGAACAGAAATTTTCGTTTTGGTCTGTTAGGTAGTCTGAAATCTGCCTTCTATTACTCTTGCTAAACAGATAAACCTTCCTCCCTTTTTTTATATTCCTATTAACTTCCATACTGAGGGATGCTGCAGCGGCCTTATGATCACTGATTCCCTGTTCTGTACACACAGAGTCGAAAAGTTCGGGTCTGTTTGTTATCAGTAGGTCCAAGATGTTATCTCCACGAGTCGGTTCTCTGTTTAATTGCTCGAGGTAATTTTCGGATAGTGCACTCAGTATAATGTCACTCGATGCTCTGTCCCTACCACCCGTCCTAAACATCTGAGTGTCCCAGTCTATATCTGGTAAATTGAAATCTCCACCTAAGACTATAACATGCTGAGAAAATTTATGTGAAATGTATTCCAAATTTTCTCTCAGTTGTTCTGCCACTAATGCTGCTGAGTCGGGAGGTCGGTAAAAGGAGCCAATTATTAACCTAGTTCGGTTGTTGAGTGTAACCTCCACCCATAATAATTCACAGGAACTATCCACTTCTACTTCACTACAGGATAAACTACTACTAACAGCGACGAACGCTCCACCACCGGTTGCATGCAATCTATCCTTTCTAAACACCGTCTGTTCCTTTGTAAAAATTTCGGCAGAATTTATCTCTGGCTTAAGCCAGCTTTCTGTACCTATAACAATTTCAGCTTCGGTGCTTTCTATCAGCGCTTGAAGTTCTGGTACTTTACCAACGCAGCTTCGACAGTTGACAATTACAATACCGATTGCTGCTTGGTCCCCGCATGTGCTGACTTTGCCCCGCACCCATTGAGGCTGTTGCCCTTTCTGTACTTTCCCAAGGCCATCTAACCTAAAAAACCGCCCAGCCCACGCCACACAACCCTGCTACCCGTGTAGCCGCTTGTTGCGTGTAGTGGACTCCTGACCTATCCAGCGGAACCCGAAACCCCACCACCCTACGGCGCAAGTCGAGGAATCTGCAGCCCACACGGTCGCAGAACCGTCTCAGCCTCTGATTCAGACCCTCCACTCGGCTCTGTACCAAAGGTCCGCAGTCAGTCCTGTCGACGATGCTGCAGATGGTGAGCTCTGCTTTCATCCCGCTAGCGAGACTGGCAGTCTTCACCAAATTAGATAGCCGCCAGAAGCCAGAGAGGATTTCCTCCGATCCATAGTGACACACATCATTGGTGCCGACATGAGCGACCACCTGCAGATGGGTGCACTCTGTACCCTTCATGGCATCCGGAAGGACCCTTTCCACATCTGGAAGGACTCCCCCCGGTATGCACACGGAGTGCACATTGGTTTTCTTCCCCTCTCTTGCTGCCATTTCCCTAAGGGGCCTCATTACGCGCCTGACGTTGGAGCTCCCAATTACCAGTAAGCCCACCCTCTGCGACTGCCCGGATCTTGGAGACTGAGGGGCAACCTCTGGAACAGGACAAGCAGCCATGTCAGGCCGAAGATCAGTATCAACCTGAGACAGAGCCTGAAACCGGTTCGTCAGACAAACTCCGGAATGTCTTTCGCCCCCTGCCACACCTTGAGACGACCTCCCACTCTACCACAGGTGAGGGATCAGCCTCAATGCGGGCAGTATCCTGGGCAACCACAGACGTAGTCCGATCAGGGGATGCGTGGGACGAGCTGGCCGTCCCCGACAAACCCCCATCCGGACCCCCACAGTGATGCCCATTGGCAACAGCCTCAAGCTGTGTGACGGAAGCCAACACTGCCTGAAGCTGGGAGCGAAGGGATGCCAACTCAGCCTGCATCCGAACACAGTAGTTGCAGTCCCTATCCATGCTAAAAACTGTTTTGCAAAGAACGTCTGAACTAATCTACAGAGAGCGCAAACAAATTGACAAAATTTAAACGGTTATTAAAATACAAGATTGCCTAGTAAATGCAGTAATGCTGCTACTTGCGCACTGCTGACACTGCTCGGTGGCGGAAGGAGACTACGCGAATTTACACAATTCAGGTACTAAAACGCGATGCTACACTCTCAAATACTATAATACGCCCGAAATTTATGAATTAAACAATGCAAGTACCAAAAACACGCAAAGAAATTAAGAATTAAACTATGTAACAAATGAATGAGCTAGAAGTATACGACTTGCTGCTGCAGCTGCTTATCCAACGGCGGCAGGGAGCACACTGACTGTGACCAACCGACACTGGCCGTTCAAAACAAAAACAGAAGACAAACGACTACGCGAATTTACACTATTCAGGTACTAAAACGCGATGCTACAACTCTCAAATACTATAATACGCCCGAAATTTATGAATTAAACAATGCAAGTACCAAAAACACGCAAAGAAATTAAGAATTAAACTATGTAACAAATGAGTGAGCTAGGAGTATACGACTTGCTGCTGCAGCTGCTTATCCAATGGCGGCAGGGAGCACACTGACTGTGACCAACCGACACTGGCCGTTCAAAACAAAAACAGAAGACAAACGACTACGCGAATTTACACTATTCAGGTACTAAAACGCGATGCTACAACTCTCAAATACTATAATACGCCCTAAATTTATGAATTAAACAATACAAGTACCAAAAACACGCAAAGAAATTAAGAATTAAACTATGTAACAAATGAGTGAGCTAGAAGTATACGACTTGCTGCTGCAGCTGCTTATCCAACGGCGGCCTAAACACAGCAGAATTTACAAATATACATCTCACTAACATTCTAACGCATTTGAAAAGGATGACGAAATCGTAAAATAGCATATTACTGAACTAGGAACTGAAGGCGAGACATATCATTAGTCATGAGGAAGCCCATCCTCGGTACAAAAAGAAATGTGTAATTTCTTCACTTATACTGTTTCAAAACCCACAGCAATTCCCATTTCACAGGCTATGTATGGTCCTTAAAAACTACATTATTTCATTTTAAAACGATCTGTAGTTGCTTGAATAATGCGGTAGATATTGAGGCTTTGCATATTAATCTTAAGGAAAAATACTCATCTCTTTGCGTGCTATCATTTGCCAAATCTTGTTTCTATATCTCAGACCGTTTATGAGACACGAGGGATTTATGAATATTTCATTCTGACTTTTTCACTGGCGTGTGTGTTCGTGTGCATACTTTCCAGTTTCTCGATATTGCAGATACACAGCGATATCCTTAGACGTTTAAAGAATAATTCAATATGTTATCTAAATATCATATGTAGCAACATATGACCTAACACACACCAAACGCAAATTCGTAGCGACCCCTGTTTTTCACTGCAAACTTTAAGAATTTCTTGAGTAATGTAGCTAATACCGGAACGCCAGGGTAGCTGAGAGTGCTAACGCGCTGCTTCCTGGACTCGGGTAGGCGCGCCGGCCCCGGATCGAATCCGCCGGCGGACTAGCGGAGAGGGCCAGTGTGCCAGCCAGCCTGGATGTGGTTTTTAGGCAGTTTTCCACATCCTACTAGGTGAATATCGGGCTGGTTCCCACGTTCTGCCTCAGTTACACAACTCGTAGACATCTGAAACACACTCGACGACACAGACAGTTAGGATACACACATTCTGTCATGAGGGTGGGGGGGGGGGGGGGGGGTGGCGGCAGGAAGGGCATCCGGCCACCCCTTGAAATTAACATGCCACATCATCTGGTTAACCATATCAGCAGACCCCGCAGGTCTGCATTAATGCTTGGAAAGAGAGCATGTAGCTAATACCGAAATATCACAATAACTATGATTTTTAACGAAATGATACATAATTCATCATGAAGCTATAAGATGTATGAGACTCAGAGTTTATTACCGTATAGTTTCTTTAAAACTTTAAAATCGTCTGAGAAGTATTGCAGGTCGGCCAGCTTGTGTGGCTGACAGGATACGCACCGAGCAGGCCTGGCATTACCCTCACGCCGTACTGAACCGTCAAAAAGTCGCAGCTAATTTGAGACGCACTACAGTCTGTATGCAACCAGGCTGTATACATGAATAGATACATGCGGATTCTGTTTCCTGAACTTTTATGAGGTACTCTATACCTTCACGTTTATAATGTGTCGAAACATCACACTACTATTAACTACCAGGACGTTCTGGATTATACCTCAAATTATTCTCGCAGGTCAATGGACACCATGCAAAGCAAAACTGATCTTTATTTTGAATATCAATAACAGTGTTTTCTAACGCTATATGTTTCGGGAGTTTAATCTGTGAAGACCCTTCATTACATTCGTCGTAGGTGTACATGAGTACGTCTAAATACAACACTTTTCTTAGCGCCTTACCGGATTCCCTTTTTGTAAACGGTGAGAAATGTATATCTCGTACCAATCAGTGAGCAAAGTGCTTTAAATAACGGCTAGCTCTACACTCAAATTAGATTTTTTAAACCGTAAGTACCCGTACTCAGATAACTGTATACTTCATTTCTTTCACAGACCTGCTTTTCGAAAGCTTACCTCCTCCTAGCACAGCTGAAGTTTTCTTTTTTTTTTTTTAACTTCAGTAGTAAGTATATTATAAAGGCCGTCAGAGGCAGTGAGTAACGGTGAGTAACGGTACCTTTTGCCGTCTTGAAGCGATGCAGTGAAGATGAGTCCCAGGACTCTTAATAGCTCTAAACGTCCTCATGCTGGTAAGTATTATTCATTTATTCACAATCTTGCTTCATAGACTCATCAAACTGTGAAGTGTAATCTACAGTAACGGAATATAAATCGCAACACCAAAAAATAATTAATATAGGGTAATGAACTTTCGGGAATAGATTTGTCTAGTTAACATTACGAGATAATAGTTTAATGTAAGTGTGAGATAAGCCATTGCAAATGTGAAATGCTGGTACGTTAATAACCGCTGTAGCCGCCAGAATGTTCATTACAAGCTTTCAAATGTGCATCCATTGTGTCGTGGAGGTGCTGGATGTCAGTTTGTGAGATGGAGTTCCATTCCTCTTGCACTTGGTCTGTCAATACAGGAATGGTTAATATAGTTTGCGGATGATGCTTGAAATGGCTCTGAGCACTATGGGACTTAACATCTATGGTCATCAGTCCCCTAGAACTTAGAACTACTTAAACCTAACTAACCTAAGGACAGCACACAACACCCAGCCATCACGAGGCAGAGAAAATCCCTGACCCCGCCGGGAATCGAACCCGGGAACCCGGGCGTGGGAAGCGCGAATGCTACCGCACGACCACGAGATGCGGGCGATGATGCTTGAGTGTTACCTGATGATGTCCCGTATGTGCTCGACTGGAGACGGATCTGGTGATCGATAGGCCAAGGGAACATTTAGACACCCTGTAGAACATGCTGGGTTACAGTAGCGGTATGTAAGTGTGCGTTATCTTGTTGGAAAACATCCCCCAGAATGCTGTTCACCAATAGCAGCACAACATCACGAATCACCGAACTATCAAATTTGCAGTCGGTGTGCGTGTGGTAACTACGAGACCGCTCCTGCTGTCATACGAAATCGCACCGCACACCGTAACTCCAGGTGTAGGTCCAGTGTGTCCAGCACACAGACAGGTTCGTTGCAGGGCCTCAAGTGACCTCTTCTAATCAACACTCGGCCATCACTGGCACCGAGGCAGAACCAACTTTCATCAGAAAACACAACAGACCTCCATGTTGACCTCCACTGAGCTTTCGCTTGACTCCACTGAAGTTGCAAATGCTGGTGGTTTGAGGTACAGTGGAATGCATCTGGCTCGGAGCTATCCTTGAAGTAACAAATTTTAAACAGACCGTTGTGTCACTGTGGTGCCAACTGCTGCTGAAATTGCGGCTGTAGATGCATTACGATGCGCCATAATCGTGTGCCGAATGCGATGTTTTTCCCTCGTGTTAGTGCCATGTGGCCATCTGAAGCCTGGTCTTCTACAAGTTGTAAATTCTCGTAACTTTCGCTGGCAGCAGTCACGTACAGTGGCAATATTCCTGCCAAGTTTTTATGTAATATTACAGAAGGAAAATCCAGCTTCTCTTTCCTATTAAACGATCTCATTTAAACTCAGTGAGGTGGTGATAATTGCGTATTTAGCGCTCAAACTCATTCCTCATTTACATCAAATCACTATGTTCCCTCTCAAAGACAACTAAAGCTCAAGACCGTTGCTGTGTATATTTAAAGCAAACCTGATTTGCATCCTCATAGTGGCGCTACTAGCGCCACTCTTGTGCGACTGGCGCGAAATTTATATAGAATTTATCTTTCAGAAACACGCCTACCAACTTTCGTTTATTTTCGCAGCTCCTTCTTGGAGTTGCGATTTTTTTCCATCAGTGTATATTACAGGTGATGACACATATAAACTCGACTGGGTATATTCCGTTCTCGATGAAGTACTTGAAATAACTAACAATGATCGTTTCTACATGTAAATTCACCAACAGCAGCAACAGCGTATGTTAACGACCTGTTTCAGTCTTTATTCCGTAAGTAGTACATTTACTCTACATGTGTGTTAAAATAGTATTTAACTGCATATTCTGATACATACAGAGTCATGTGCAAGCCTTCTATGGACCTGAGATAATTCTCAAAAGTCTTAGTTGTCAGGTGCTTCATTTATGAGTAAGTGCTACTCTTGTACTGTCATATTGTTTTTGTATAATATATATATAACTTACATCTGTCCTCCTCCAACTGGTGGTAAGTACCACATTATTCTACAGGAGTAACTTTTTTCCCGTTACTTACTTCATTAATCGTTTCCAGATTTGTAGTGTCGCGGAATAGCAAAGAGTTGAAAACGTGGAATATTGTCAAAGTTTCATTTCCTATGCCGAGAGCCAGAGGCAGTAGGTTAGCCAAGAGGTAAGAGGATTGCACATGTATCGGAATGTGTCATCACGCAGGGGCAGCGGCCGGGTTACACACAACAGGCGAGAGAGAATTGCTTAGCACGCAGGTTTGTGTTAGACGGAGACTTTCGTAGAGTGTAAGACAGAGGTATAGCGTCAGCTGTACTGCATTTCATAACTTCCCATAAGTCTGCCGTAACAACATGTAACTCTGTCACAAGAACACCTAAGGGGCGAGTACGACAGATAAATCAGCAGTATAAGTGGAACGAATGCGTTCATTACAAACGAGCATGACGTCAGGACGTCGCTCGTGCTTCCTTTAAATACGCCAGCTTTGATAGCAACAAGGCACTCACAGTCAGACTTGCAGTTACATGTGTACTGGGTCGCTGCGTAGCGTTCAGCTCGGTGATCGACATGTTACGCCCTGTGCATCCGCCATCACAACCGGGTGAGCCGACGACGCTGGGGGACTGCAGCCCGTTCCGCCCGTCCACCGCGGACGGGCCACCAGGAGGAGCAGGGAAGAAGACGGGATAGGATAAAGTACACTCCGCACTAGGAGAACAGCTCTCGTGCCGACAGCGCCAGGACTCCAAACCGGAGCCTACTATGCAGCGGTCTGCCGTCCACCGCCGAGCCAGCTGGCCAGCCGGTCGCCGCCAGCCATGCGCGGCCGAAGTAATAAGGGCATTCCATCGCTACGTCACAGCACGCGGCTCTGCGCTAGCAAGACTGGTGCGGCCCGGAGCTGGTGTCATCGCTCCGAGTCAGCGAGGACTCGGGGAAGGTCGTTGATATCATCAAGCTCAGCCACCCTGTGTTACGCGGGCCACATTGTACTCGGCAGGAATACAGGTGTCATGAATTAATAATGTTTCTTTGCCGTTTCTGAGGCGTCCACAGTCATTTCTTAGCATCCTGACAACTGGAGAGGTCTCCGCTCGGCTTCCAGTCCACCGTAGGCGACCGGGGCCACCGGGGCGCCCACAGATTCAACAAGACTGGAAAAATATATGCAGCCACATCAAAGGGACGCTGATACTGATGTGTAATGGCTACATGGGCATAAATCTGATGAAGTTATTGGTTCCCTGTTCAGTGTAAATCACGATTCAGAGCAGATGAATACACACGATGATTTCCTGCGTGTTTTGGAAAGAGAGATCCCAAACCTTCAGTGGGTACAAAAAATGGTTCAAATGGCTCTGAGCACTGTGGGACTTAACATCTGAGGTCATCAGTCCCCTAGAACTAAGAACTACTCAAACCTAACTAACCTAAGGACATCACACACATCCATACCCGAAGCAGGATTTGAACCTGCGTTCGTAGCGGTCACGCGGTTCCAGACTGTAGCGCCTAGAACCGCTCGGCCACGCCGGCCGGCTCAGTGGGTACAGAGAGAGTACGAACACCCCACCTGTACAACCATTCTCCTGCTTCTTTGAGCCAGTTAATGCAATTCCAGGCCTCTCTAATGCAGCCGCAATTCCAAAGTAAGTAATCATTTATACACTTTTAAATATAATACTTATGAATACTGTTTTGCTTTTGTTTGTTCTAGGGCTCGCACAGCCCTCACCTGTTCTGCAACAGATACAGTCTTACCAGAAGCACGTCTAACACACTCCCAGCAACACGATGTTTCAAGATGGATTACACTGCCTCCGCAACCCAGATGTTCGAACTGGTCTGCACCTCAATCGCCTTTAAGCAGTTCTATAGTTCTATTGACAGAACATGCAACAAAAATATCCATTCTAATAAAGAATCATCTGCCACAGAATTACAACATTCAGCGACCAGATGTACACACAGACATAGAATGACGCAAGCCTGAGTTGAGAATACTGCTGGCTATCACCACCCTCCCCTGTTTGTAAATGGATGTAAACCTGTTTAGAAACAAACGGTTTCTAAGATTTTAATGAACCCTCAATCCCTCTCCATTAAATGTAAAGCTATATACCTCGTGGCACTAGTGAAATAGCTGCCATATTTTATGGAGTAGAATTAATTTGATATTTCAAAACATTTTGTTCACTGATTCGTATGAGAAATAGGAACTTCTTATACAGTATTTCATTATGAGGATATTTACTAATATTAACAATTTCTGTAGTATATGCTGAATTTATATATGCATACAGGACAGCATTTGTCAGAAAATATTTAGATTTTAAATGGTGATATTATAAGGATAAAATCAGTCTCCATGTAATCTTACTATTATTAATAATAATGCAAATATCATCCACACTGCACAGTAAAGACTTGGAGACTCATTGTTGCATGAACTTTCTAATCTTCACCAAACATTTATGCTTCTTTCCTGTCTGAGTGTGTTGAAAGTATTGAAAATTTACTTGTGTTTCTAATTCTATTGTTATTAATTTTTGTGTACATACACCTGTTATAGATAAAACATGTGAGCTGGAATGCTCAACTGACAAACACTGAGACTGACATTGTTTGCTAGATCCAACTGACTCCCTCTGCATACCACATCATGTAATGCAACACGTTACTACAAAAGAATATCTTCCATATCTCTATACCCTAATGATGATGTTATTGGTACCACTCCCACTGTCAATGTGAATTCATGTTTTTGGAGTGTATCATAAAATGTAGTCCTTTCCCCTCTCTGCAGGTTGCTGTGTCACTCTCACTAACAGAATGGGAGACCTCTGAAGAAGCTGGCAACTGTGTCTGATGATTCATTTGAACTCTTAAATTCTACAACAGAGTGGAATTACAGACCTTGACTGTGGTTGGGCAATGGGGAAACTGAAAATTTCTGCCAGATTTGGATTCGATCTCGGGCCTCCTGCTTACTTGGCAGCTGTGCTGACCACAGTCGTAATCGAAACTGCACAAACTACCTTAGCATGCTTCCCGTCAAACCCAAATTCTCAACTTAGCCACACACTACTGATGTAATGCCCCTTCCTTATTATCCTCTCATTACTCACGGTATTTTGCCAATTCCCATAAGACTTCGAGCCCGGTGTGCATCTGTACTGAAATCATTGGCTGCCTCGCCTTAATTTATATATGTATGTATATATTTCTGAGGTCTATCAGTTTTATAAGTAAGTCGATGGACTACTTAGTATTTCTATTTTGTGATGACATAGATAATTCCTGTCAAATCTCTTTGACAGAACATCTGAACTTGTAGGCCCTTACAATCATGTCCCATTCAGATTCATTCAACTCTTTTCATTGAATCTGTGAGTCAAGAAACGTATCAATGAAGTTGACACAGTGTTGTAATACTTATATACACTCAGTTTGTCACACAAAGTATCCCAGCAATGGAGTATAGAGACTTAAAAAACACTGATTATTTAAGCATAAAACCTGATAGAATAATTATATGAGGATATATATAAGTATATTTATATAAATATACGAATATTTGAGCTTTGGTGCTGACAAAGGATACTGCACAAAAAATGGGCTGAATGAAGAACAAATTTGTCCATTATTGAGCAACTCAGTATCTCCATACGCCATTCTTCTTGCGTCAACCAAAAAATTCTACAGTTCTTTGACCATATTGTGAGAAGAGGCGGAGAAAACCTATAGAAAACAGTCATGGAAGGGAAGATCAGGGCAAGAGAACAAGGGGAAGAGCAGAGTGCAGGTGGACTGATCAAATCAAGAAAATCTCTGATTTTTCTCTTCAGCAGAAGCTTGTAACTGTCCAGGATGGAGACACTTGGTTCATGGGGTTATGATGCTCGGCAACGAGCACAAAGACTTATGATGGTGATAAAAATTACGCTTTAAAAGGCATGTAACGTGGGAATGACCTGTTTCAACTTTACCATGTCTTGCAAGAAGAGGACCTGGCAGTTCCAGTTCAACAGATAGTATGGGAGATAGTTGTTCTGCCAATAATTTTATATCTTCCTCTTCTGCTTCTTCCATACAGGGCTGAATAAAAGAATCCTGTTTTGAAGCTAAAGCTATTTAATATGATCAGTAAATCCGGCATACTGATGTATATATTTAAGGAGAGTGCAAAAAAGTCATGACGGTGTCCTCCCTTAATCGTTAACATTTTTTTGCTTCTGCCCAATGCAAATAAACGTGAAGACTCAGATGTTCTCCATAATATGTGTCATCAAATAAAAGAAACCTAATCCTTCCATGATAGAACTTTGCTTGAATGCCTCTCAGCTCAGAAAGAAGCAGTTTCTGAAATCAACAAATCGTTGAAAGATTCATGACTTTCAACAAGGTGTCATAACTGTTCATACATGGTATAAATGACAGTTATTTGCAGTGCATTCAGTTTCAAATAAAATTTTGTATGCTGAGATCACCACAAATATATTATCTGGATAACACATATTTGTTTCAACACACTGTATCTCAAGTCACTCAATGAAATAAAGAAAAGAACTCAAGAAAACTCACGTGGTGACGGAATTATATGAGATTTGTAAAACATATGAATTTCACTAATAGTCATTCGTGTCAAATTACTCCCGCGCAGAATGCAAGATGAGACGAAAATGGTTGAAAATCAATAAAAAAGGATTGACAAGAAGAACAAAGGAGAAGAAGAAAAAGAAGGAAGATGGGATGTACACAAGAGAGGAGAAAAAACGTGATAAGACAGATGGAAGAGGTAAGATTGGAGTTCAATGTCGCATCAATGATGCGGTCCTTAGAGAACAGTTCACAAGCTCGGATTGTGGTAGCGTAGAGAAGCAAATCGACTGGTTTCTTTTCAAAGGAATCAATCCAGCGTTTTCCGTAAGTGGTTAGTGAAACAACGGAGAAACATAACACGGAATGGTCGAATGGGAATTTGAACAACTGCCCTCCTGAATCTTGAGTCCAATGTCTTACCACTGTCTTCGCAGTCAGTGACGAGGAGGAGGGAAGGAGAGGAAATAATATGTGTCACATGCTGGATCTTTATTTCCCTCAGTGACCGAACAGACACTGATAACTACCAGAGGTAACAGACACTGCTAACGACCAATGTGGAACTAGTACTGCCACTTACATGTGAGCATACTTACGCCACTGTGGAGTTCACCTAGTCAACAAATGGTATGGGCACTGCAGGAGGAGGGCACATATCTGTCTGTGTGATGCACGAGTTGTCAGAAGATGAGCATTAGAATAGGCATCTGCAAGGCACTCGCTTCCTCCCGGAGTCTGGGATACAGACTTCTTGACGAGCACAGAGCTCTCAGCCATATCGGGAAATGATTGTCTAGGCTTCTAAGGCTTTTAGTAAACTTCAGACCTAGCGTTGAAGAGAATGAGAGACTGTGACTTCAGCAAGCGTGCTACCCAGTGTTCGTTTGGCTACGACTCTGTACACAGCATATTCATGACATTATACAGTGTCCATCGTGCAGCGGCGATTTGGTTGTCTGTTTTGCTGCCACAGCGGTTGTGAACCTTTAAGAAAATTGAGCTGATCTTTTGTCTGTTGCTGTTTAATACATATCTTATCTATTTGAGAAAAAGGACGACTCAACAACTTATTATGTGGAAGCTACTGCCAATTGCCCTAGACATTTTTCTCCACTCTTTCCAGTACAACATGAACGTGACTCTGTTGTACCTGACTGATATGTATCCCAGATCACATGAGCAGAAAACCTCTCCACTGCTGGATATCTTAATCGCAACTGTCAAAGTGTCCACATCAGATATGAATGAGTAATCTGGAAAAAAAAGGAATTGTGGGTACAGCACTGAATAAACACCAATAACACACGCCAGCAACTCACAGTCCAAAGCACGGTCGGTTTCCTAATACTAGCTCGGCGAGAATCGAAAGAACTCATATGGAATACTATATAATACTGGCCCACGGCTGCGCACTTAGATCTGAGCTGCTGTTGGCTTCACTCATGTCACCCTGTGATAGTACCTCTGGTGGCGCCTGAAAGACAACTGCAGTGGCTCTAATTCACTATCGACTGTGTCTGCTCATGGGTACTTTAAATTCCTGCCCCCTGAATTCGACACACAGGGCCGAAAATGTCATGGCTGATATTGCCACCAATGTTGGGCAGGTGGAGAGGCAGTATTCTCCATTAGAGGATCTAGGACGACAGGCTTGGGCCTGAATCTGTCATGGAGCCCAGTCACTGGTGGGGGAGGAGGGGAGGTAGTAGAGGTGGCACACCACCCACACCACTTGGGTGACAGAAGTTTGGGATGGAGAGAGCTGTTCTGTCTTTGTAGGCTCTCAAACT
Source organism: Schistocerca americana (assembly GCF_021461395.2). Taxonomy (NCBI): domain Eukaryota; kingdom Metazoa; phylum Arthropoda; class Insecta; order Orthoptera; family Acrididae; genus Schistocerca; species Schistocerca americana. The sequence goes on from NC_060120.1 coordinate 773,624,557, forward strand.
GTGATCCCTCTACCCACCTGGTGACTAACAACGGTGTGGGGCTGCAGTTCATACTGAGGTGCAGGAGGCATTAGGAGAGGGCTAGAGACCACTATGACTGCTATCCTGGTGTCTGGTCTGTGGGTCAGAGGTACAGGATACGGCGGGGGCAATGATTGTGAGTGCACTCCTGGCTGGAGCTCGTTGCAGTGAGACAACTTCAGCAGATGTGCCTAGCCTTGATGTCAAACAGCTGCACCCACTAAGGCCTATGACGATCTCCTCATTCCACCTCAAACACCAGCCAAACATGTATGCTCAGACACAGGCACCTCACCTGTAGGGAGACCTTTATGCAGGCTGATCATGAGACACTGGACACAGGAGGTCTGACGGGGTGTCATACTGGCCCCATGCAGGATTTCACCCACATTTACCCCACTGACACAGGTGGACCTACGTGGGCTATCCTCAAAGTACTTTACGTTTTAGAATTAAAAATAAATAAAGTATGGGAAATTTTTTTAATTATATTCAGATGAAAGCCACACTTAAATACTACTTTTCTACATAGTTGCCATTTAAATTAAGGCACTTATCGTAGCGATGGACGAGCTTGGAAATTTCTTTGTCGTAAAATTCGGCCGCCTGCGTCTTCAACCACGTGGTTACCTCTTTTGGGACAGAAAAGGTGTGATTTTTGTGGATTTCCTGGAAAGAGGCACTACAATAAACTCTCAAAGGTATTGCCAAACTCTGCACAACCTCAGAAGAGCAATACAAAACAAGCGCAGGGGAAAGTTGGGCTCAAAGATCTTGCTGATTCGCGACAACGCCCGGGCCCACACGGCAAATGCCACTCGTGAAGTTCTCGAATCTTTTAAGTGGGAGTTGTTTCCTCACCCGCCGTACAGTCCCGACCTGGCACGAGCGACTTCCACTTACTCCCAGCAATGATGGAGAGGTTGGCTATGCAGCGTTTTGATGACGGCGCACAGCTTCAAGAAGAGGTAACCACGTGGTTGAAGGCGCAGGCGACCAAATTTTACGACGAAGGAATTTCCAAGCTCGTCCATCGCTACGATAAGTGCCTTCATTTAAATGGCAACTGTGTAGAAAAGTAGTATTTAAGTGTGGCTTTCATCTGTATATAACTAAAAAAAAATTCCAATACTTTATTTATTTTTAATTCCAAAACGAAATGTACTTTGTGGATAGCCCTCGTATATATCGTAAACAAGCAGTGTAGGTAACATCTACAAGGTTTTCAATATCTAAGATTTGATGGTGTGGTCCACCGACCAGGCTCCTTGTTGGCGGTGGGGGAAAGTGGGTTGTGTTCAGATGGTCGGAGCCGTTATGGCAACATAGGGTCTCGAACTGGGTCGACATAACTTGGGTCTCGTTTTTCAACACCAGGGTGCAGGGTGACTCCTCAATGGCGAAAGTCCTCTCAAGATCATGGATGATAGTAGGGATGGTGGTGGGCAGAATGCACACCACATACAGAGAAAATTGGTGAAGACATCCACCATGAGAAGTCACTCTGGCCCATGAAATGGCCTGACAAAATTGATGTGTCACCATTCACATGGATCATCTGGGTGGGGTCAAGCGGGATAAGCGTTGTGCCATGGACACCTGATTGAGAGAGTGCAGGTAAAGCAGGAGCAGTACGCGTATTCAGTGTAAACATCGATGTCGGGCCAGTAAATGTGCTGTTGGACTAACAACTTATTGTAGGTCGTCCCCAGTGCAATGTATGAAGTAGCTGGAGGATACGGGAACAAAGTGGGGGCAGGATGACGACCCAGCATTCAGAGCCCTTTTTGGCAAATGCCAATACGCCTTTTGTGGCACTGAACCGATAGTTCAGTGCAGAATAATTTCGAAAAACCTGGTCGGCTTGTCTGGGAACATAGTTGGGCTACCCTTTTTGGACCGCCATCAGTGTACTGTACGAGGAAAGTCGTCCATGGTTTGTTGTAACTGCTGGTCCAGAGCAAAGCAAATTGTCTCCAGGTAATCAAATTCTGCATCAGGGCTGAGATGGAGGTGGGTAGGGCATTGGCATTATCGTGTTGGTTGATGACTTGAAAACGGATTTTGTAATGGTACCCACTTAAAAACAATGGTATAAGGCAGGATGCGGCGCAGGGCCCATTGCAGCAGAGTTGGACCAAGCCAGTGATATTTGTCCTCGTTGATTGAAGACACTGCAGAACCAGTGTTTGACTAGTATTCCACGGGCAGGTCGCACAGCGTCAAGCCCAGTGTAAGCATTGGCGGCGGTAGGGAAACAGGTTTTTTGCTGATGCGACGAAAAGGACTGCCGTGTTATTTTCACGCTGAAAAGTCGTGGCAGAACCACAGTCTGGTTCTGGGAGACGTTTTGAAAACTTCAAAGAACACGGGGTAACCTTGAACATTGAGAAATCGTGTTTTGGGACCATCACTATGACATTCTTGGGACACGTAATTACAACGGGTGGAATTGCACCCCACCCAGGCAAGATTGAGGGCGTAGAGAAGTTTCCTCGGCCAACAACCAAGAGACATCTCCGTGGTTTTTTGGCATAATAATTTTTTGCAGAGGTTCAATGAGTAACCTACGTCTCATAGAACTCATCGAGAAAAAACCCAAAAGCTGCGAATACGGATCAACGTTGGAAAGTGGTAATGAAATGCAGAAAGACTCGCAGTGGATCGGTGCTTGGTATAAAGACTGACAATTTGCGATAAACACAAATAAATGTTAACGTAAAATGCATAAATTGTTGAAAACGCCAAACATTGCTTGACTACACAAGTCGCAATCAGTCACAGCTGCCAAAAGGCTGCAAGTATCAATCGAGAGCAATTTAAGGTATAGGACAGTCACATGTCAGAATGAGATTTATCAGAAACGGTCCTAAGAGAAATCCAGTCCACCAAGGTAGGAAGTAGCTTACATAATTCACATTCAGGAACTCGCTCATGTTGACATGCATTTCCGTTATGAGTGCTGCAGACGAGATGTTCAGTTCGAAAGGCAGTTTTCGAAATTGATAGCACCTTCAAAACGCGAGAAATGCGGTATATATTCGAGAAGCGGGGTGGAGTTCGATTTGCCAAAAACTACTTAGGTCGTTAAGTCTTGGCCAGTGCCAAGCTGGGGCAATGCGGTAGCTACTTAAAAGGCGGACTGTGGTTATAACGCCCTTCGCTGCTTTCTCATACTGTCGCCGCTTCCTTTCAGGGAGGTTCCCAACTCGCCACATTCACGCGGCCGCTGGCCATCCTGCCCTGGTCGAGTGCAGCAGCCACTTACAGCGAGCGGAACGCAGCGCCGAGAAAGGAAATCCATCCCCTCACCGATGAAATTCCTCAGACATGCAGGTACTGTGAGCTCGATCACCGATTCGTGCCTCATATTTCATGACAGAAATAACACGACAACATGTGAATAATGACATATTGAACATTTTAATTACGAAAAGAAAAAAAATGAGTGGGAAAGGAACTGAAAGACCTTCCAACAAGAGTAGATGGCCTGCAAAGGCCCTTCACCTGTCACATAACAGGTACTGTCGCGAGAGGTTAAGCATAGTATCATCACTTTGAGCTGGGGAGCAAGCGTCAGAGCTAAGGATGGAAGTTCGTGGAGTCACTTTCACCGAAAAATTCCAAAGACTTGCACTCCAGCTCCAGGAAAGCGCTGCTCATTGACTTTCTGGAACACGGTGTCACAATTAACGCACTGCGGCACGTGGGCATTCTGCAAAAACTGAAGCTTGCCATCAACTCCAAACGCCCAGGAATGCTGACCAACGGCATCGTTGTGTTACAGGATAATGCCCAAGCACACGTCACCAAGGTTCTTTCGACAGCGCTACAGAATTTTCGCTGGGAAGCTCTTGAATATTCTTCATACAGTCCCGACATAACCCCACGCGATTTTCACATTTCTAGAACCGTGAAGAGAAAAGACGTGGCCGTCAACTTGCTTCGGAAGAAGAGGTGCATGTCTGGTGTATAGGTACACAAGGAAAAGCCCCCACAAGCTACGACAACAATTTAAAACCAATTATAATAATCACTAGCGCGAACACTGTAAGCGTCGGAAAAGATGTATTTTGCTACGCCCGAAGGCGAATGACAAATGATGGAAACTCCAATTTTTTTTTTTTTTTTGTCAATTATTTAGAGCACTCTGTCTTTAGTTCTCGTGGGGAGAAGACATATTCTTGTGAGAAGTGTGTAGCAGACCTTGTGTTACGTGAAAAATAATTTTTATGAATGTATGAAGTGTGAGAGTTCTTTTTAGTGCAAGACCACGAAAGTTTTCTTTTCTTCCGCACACTATGCTAAAGTCATGTCACTGTAGCTGCCTGCATCTGAAGAGGAAGTCCGATAAAAATCGGTATTGTATTCACGGTCAAAAATGAGTAGTAGTCATGGCGGAAGAAGAAGCATACAACCAAATTCCGTAAATCTCAACGGCGTAAAGCAAGCAAAATCGACGTAAATTTACGCCACCCTGACTTACACTTTACGAGATCGGTAAATTAAAAGTGAAAGAGAATTCATTCGCTGCAAAATTCATGAAATTCAAACATGACAAAATTGTAATTAATTCGATTAATAATTTTTTTGTACACTCCTGGAAATGGAAAAAAGAACATATTGACACCGGTGTGTCAGACCCACCATACTTGCTCCGGACACTGCGAGAGGGCTGTACAAGCAATGATCACACGCACGGCACAGCGGACACACCAGGAACCGCGGTGTTGGCCGTCGAATGGCGCTAGCTGCGCAGCATTTGTGCACCGCCGCCGTCAGTGTCAGCCAGTTTGCCGTGGCATACGGAGCTCCATCGCAGTCTTTAACACTGGTAGCATGCCGCGACAGCGTGGACGTGAACCGTATGTGCAGTTGACGGACTTTGAGCGAGGGCGTATAGTGGGCATGCGGGAGGCCGGGTGGACGTACCGCCGAATTGCTCAACACGTGGGGCGTGAGGTCTCCACAGTACATCGATGTTGTCGCCAGTGGTCGGCGGAAGGTGCACGTGCCTGTCAACCCGGGACCGGACCGCAGCAACGCACGGATGCACGCCAAGACCGTAGGATCCTACGCAGTGCCGTAGGGGACCGCACCGCCACTTCCCAGCAAATTAGGGACACTGTTGCTCCTGGGGTATCGGCGAGGACCATTCGCAACCGTCTCCATGAAGCTGGGCTACGGTCCCGCACACCGTTAGGCCGTCTTCCGCTCACGCCCCAACATCGTGCAGCCCGCCTCCAGTGGTGTCGCGACAGGCGTGAATGGAGGGACGAATGGAGACGTGTCGTCTTCAGCGATGAGAGTCGCTTCTGCCTTGGTGCCAATGATGGTCGTATGCGTGTTTGTCGCCGTGCAGGTGAGCGCCACAATCAGGACTGCATACGACCGAGGACACCCGGCATCATGGTGTGGGGAGCGATCTCCTACACTGGCCGTACACCACTGGTGATCGTCGAGGGGACATTGAATAGTGCACGGTACATCCAAACCGTCATCGAACCCATCGTTCTACCATTCCTAGACCGGCAAGGGAACTTGCTGTTCCAACAGGACAATGCACGTCCGCATGTATCCCGTGCCACCCAACGTGCTCTAGAAGGTGTAAGTCAAGTACCCAGCCAGCAATATCTCCGGATCTGTCCCCCATTGAGCATGTTTGGGAATGGATGAAGCGTCGTCTCACGCGGTCTGCACGTCCAGCACGAACGCTGGTCCAACTGAGGCGCCAGGTGGAAATGGCATGGCAAGCCGTTCCACAGGACTACATCCAGCATCTCTACGATCGTCTCCATGGGAGAATAGCAGCCTGCATTGCTGCGAAAGGTGACTATACACTGTACTAGTGCCGACATTGTGCATGCTCTGTTGCCTGTGTCTATGTGCCTGTGGTTCTGTCAGTGTGATCATGTGATGTATCTGACCCCAGGAATGTGTCAATAAAGTTTCCCCTTCCTGGGACAATGAATTCACGGTGTTCTTATTTCAATTTCCAGGAGTGTATATGTACATTTGCACACTGGGTAGAATCGCGAGTCTGTAAGGAACTGCAAACATTTTTCCATGAACGCATGGACCGTCATGTCTCGCAGTGGGATAAACCTATTAAATGATATAGCAATTACTTCTGAAATAATAAATGGTTTACTTACTTTTTCCATCTGGCTCGTGTTTATTTGACTGGCCCTTGTAAGTAGTTGAAACCGACTGGAGCAACATTTATGTGAGATGAAGCACGAAAACTTGATAAAATAATTTCGTTTACAAGATGATCCCTTTACTCCTCTTAGGCAACAAGGTCTACTACGTGTTAACTTTAAATAATATTTCATTAAAGTAGTTTGTTAAACTGGCACCTAGACATTGGAATCTTTCTGTACTGTACTTTGATGCCGCTTTCCTATTCTCACAGTTTCACTGCTACCCCACTTCCAAGCACGTGTTTACTATGCTAGATATTAGATTTGTTTTGGGAACGGAACTGTGTCTACTCGTGAGGGTTTGGTCACTGCTAGAACCAGATGTTGCTCTACCCACGATCTCTATTAAAAGTCATATGAATCATTTTCATGCAATAGAAACTCAGGCCAAGTATCATAACCTAGGCCTATGTGCATTTGTCATGCTGAACACTATTCTGTGTCACTTCTCACTAATCGACCCACCCACCACTCACCCACCTATCCAAGCAACTACCAACACACACACAGTCCTCTCTTTCTAGATCTTCTTAATGAAAGAACTACACACACTGATAGTTGAAATATGAGCGTCGTTTCCCATGTTTAATGTCTGCTTTCTGTCAAATATTGTCTAAATCTCCCAGTTGATGTGTAATTTGTAACTACTTATATTGTTCTTTAATACCATACTGTGAACGAATTTTGTGCTGAATCATTTATCTTGTATAGTTCACTATACTAATTTACAGCTCAATTAAGAGACAAACGTTTGAAATAACATATTTTGCGCTCACTCTTTGGTCACTATATAGCACCACTGTAGGTATCAACATGGCTCCACATGTACTGATAGTGTGAAACCTCACATCGTTAGTTCACAAGATCCAGAGGGCTGTAGAGACTGGAGTTTAGATTGATGCCACGGTTCTTTATTTCTAGCAAGCCTTTGATACAGTTTTGCTTCACAAGTGAAATACGTACGTTTTTAAAGAATATCGGAAGTGGTATGTGGCTCGGAAAACGTCCGAGTAAACAAAACTAATTAGTTGTTATGTTGTTCATAATGGAGAGATACTATTAGAAGAGAGATAGTTTTAGACGTAGCCTAACGTAGTGTGGAAGCATCACTGCTATTTTCCATCCATTTAAATAACCTAAAAATATTTTTTTATCTCGCTAAGGCTTATCACAACCCCACAGCTGTGAATCCTGAGCAACGTCATCGGAAAATGGTAATGAAATACAGAAAGACTCGCAGATGATCAGTGCTTGATGTAAAGACCGACAATTTTCGATGAACACAAATAAATGTAATGTAAAGCGTGAAAATTGTTGAAAACACCAGACATTGCTTGACTACATAAGCCGCAATCAGCCACAGCTGCCAATAGGCCACAAATATCAATCAAGAGCGTTTTGAGGTATAGGGCAGTCACACGTCAGACTTAGATTTTTCAGGGAGGATCCTAAGGGAAATACAATCTACCTAGGTATGAGGTAGCTTACGTAATTCTCGCTAGACCAAAACTCGAACACTGTTCGTGATTGAGAGACCCTTACCAAACTGCATTAACGGAATTTAGAGAACGTTCAGAAAAAGAACAGTGTAAGTCGTCACAAGCTTGTTTAGTCAAGATGAGAACATAAACTCCAGTAGGGACACTCTAAGAAAAGTGTCTTGTATCGCAAAGGGTTCCAAACAACTATTTGATATGATAACAACACCAAGATACCAACACCATCACCAAGCGGAAACTGGAAATAGGATGGCGGATTTCTGTTGAATTACCGCTGACGACGAAGCCGTCAGAGACAGAGAACAAGCTCGTATCGAGAAGGATGTGGAGGAATTTGACAGTATCCTTTCAAAGGAATCATCCCAGAATTTTCCTTAAGCCATTTAGGGAAGTCAAGCAAATCTAAATCGAGATGGTTCGACGAGGATTTGAATGAATGCCTCCCAAATATGAGACCGGTGTCTTATCGCTGCGCCATCTTGCTGGGTGCGGAGACTAGAGACACAACCGAAATTCTTACGCTTCACCAAAGCGCAGAAATAATTGGGAAGATCAAGGTCACTGGCTGAAAGCTTCATTCGCAATATTTCGAGAGCCCAAATTCCTACAAGAGTTGCAAAATATATTACTTCCTACAGTTACCATGGCGTTTTATGGTGACGACGGAAAAATTAGAGAAATTCTGGCTTATTAGGAGAGTACTGAAAAGTGATCTCTGACTGAAATAAACATGAGACTGGATATCTTGGTATGGTACGTGTAACGTGCCAGGCTGAATCCTTGTATTAGTGCCACTTAAAGTTCACGTCACAACCGGATGTAGTGAAACATTTCCTCACCCAGTAGATAAGTGCACCGTGTTCCTGACCTACCTTGCTTTGCTTATTCAATATTATCTTCTCGGTAGCTGTGTCCGTCTAATCTAAATAACACTGCAGCTAAGAAGCCAGGATCCCAGATTATGTTTTCCAAAATCAAAAGTCAAGACCGTATTCATTGTTGAACGCTTTTGACAACCACAGTGCGATTTATTTGTTATCACTCACACACACAATATTCATGCGGCCAGGCCTCTTACACTTAATAACCGTCACATTAGGTAGGTCAAAAACTTCCAGTCTTTAACAATGTTCACAATACGCGTTAAATGCTCAAAGCCGATTACAATTACACTTTTTTGGTACCGACCGGAAAAGTTAGGCTTCTGTTTCAAGTATTATCACATCACATTCCGGCACCGACTTGCCGCACTTTTGCTCCATGAGAATCTGACCGAGAACTAACTGAGAACTGCACCAGATCGGATCTTATATAGACGAGTGCCTGAATATTTGACTATTTCTGTTATTACATTATAGTTTATAATCTCCCAGGGTTAAAATGATCCTTTCTAATTGGTTTTGAAGTTAACTATTGGGTTTTATTACTTAAATAACATGAGTGAGCTGTATCAATTTAAATACGCAGAACTAACTGCATCCGCAGTGGGTATTCCCGACTTATAAGCCCTCTTGAACAATCATTTTTACTTATTCAAATTTACTTAATTCTTAATTAATGCACTTACAAAGTTGAGACTGGAGTCATTTTACGTAGAAAAATATGTGTAGCGAAAGTATCAAAACAGTTCTCGGAATTATTCAGTAGTTTGGTCACAATTGGCACTGAAAGTCATACAGGCTACAGATTTCAAGTCGTAATATCTATTTAACTAATAGACTTTAGGTTAATTTAAACACTTTGCTGACATCAGTAAAATTTAGGCTTTCTTTTGGATGCAGTCTTATAGTTGAATGGGTTCTATTAGCTCACTCGAATTTTACTTAATATGTATTGCGCAATGTACGTCATTGTTCATAACTTTTAATAGGATGCATTTCCAATAAAACTAATTAGCTCATTACTTTCAGAATAGACATTATAATGTACTGAAATAATAGATTTTACTAGGGGAATTTTATTTAAACTATTTCTGAATTCTGTTCTATGAGGCTGAAGGCCACAGAATCTGTAGTCGGAATCTGAGTAGTGAAAATGAAAAAAAATAAAAGTTAATTGCTTAATTAAGTTACTGAAGAAGTGTAAAACCAAAACAGGATAGCAGTGGGAAACCCTGCTTCGTTACATACGTGCCTACTGTGCCACATTGAGTGAGGTGCAAGCATAGTTGAGATGTAAGAAATGTGAACCAGTAGACGCCTTTGTTGCAAGTGCATCATTTATATTTTATTAAGTATTAATTGACTCGGGGAAAGAACTTGTAATCTTTAGGCAGCTCGTCATTTGCATAGAGCCTATCGGAAAAGTAGATTCTCCGAAGTCGGCAGTTGGCGTGCACTTGAACGCGCACTGTCTCGACGTAGGCGGTGCCGTAGGCCCGCCTCGTGATGTCGGCCAGATTGAAGCGGACCTCGTTCCAGTTGGGGTTGAGGCTCATGGGCATTGTGGCCGAAAATGGCTGCACACGGGTTGCCGACTGGTAGTTGCTCACACGGAATCGCCGCCGCATATTACTGTCATCAAGCACCTGCCAACAAATCGTCAGTGACCATCTGGATGCAATGACTGTCAGTCGAAATAAGTGTTTTATAAACACAGAGAGAGTTACTGTAACGTGGATACAAGAAGGTAAGTGAGCAATGTACTTCCTGAAAATGAAGTCACAGAATAAATGGAGACGTCATCAGTTTGTTCTCTGCCAGTCTTGCCCTCTTTGTTCCACACCATATGCTTTGGAAGCTCTCTTCTCGTATCTGGCAACGTAAGAGGACGATGTACATGGGGGCCCACATTTGCTCCTGATGCTCTCGCGATAATAATAACAATAACAAAGCAATCACTCATATAAATACATCGGCTACACCATTGCAATTTCATAACCACTTCTACAACCCTTTAGATCACATAACATCAAAAGATACAAAGAAAGTACATTGGAAAAAGAAAACACTACATGGCAAGTACTCGTATCATCTAACACAGCCACACATCGATCAAGACACATGCAACACATGGCTAAGAAAAGGCAATATATACAGTGAGACGGAAGTATTCATGATTGCAATACAGGATCAAACAATAAACACCAGATATTACAGCAAGCATATTATTAAAGATCCCAATGCCACAACAGATAAATGCAGACTTTGCAAACAACAAATAGAAAAAGTAGATCACATCACAAGCGGATGTATAATACTAGCAAATACAGAATACACCAGAAGACATGACAATGTAGCAAAAATAACACATCAACAACTTGCCATACAACATAAACTAATAAAACAACACGTTCTCACATACAAGTATGCACCAAAAATGTACTGGAGAACGATGAATACAAATTATAATGGAACAGAACCATTATAACAGATAAAACAACACCACATAAGAAACCTGACATCATACTCACCAATAAAAAGAAGAAATTAATACAACTAATCGAAATATCCACACCCAATACAACAAATGTGTTGTTGTTGTGGTCTTCAGTCCTGAGACTGGTTTGATGCAGCTCTCCATGCTACTCTATCCTGTGCAAGCTTCTTCATCTCCCAGTACCTACTGCAACCGACATCCTTCTGAATCTGCTTAGTGTATTCATCTCTTGGTCTCCCTCTACGATTTTTACCCTCCACGCTGCCCTCCAATACTAAATTGGTGATCCCTTGATGCCTCAGAACATGTCCTACCAACCGATCCCTTCTTCCAGTCAAGTTATGCCACAAACTTCTCTGCTCCCCAATCCTATTCAATACTTCCTCATTAGTTATGTGATCTGCCCATCTAATCTTCAGCATTCTTCTGCAGCATCACATTTCGAAAGCTTCTATTCTCTTCTTGACCAAACTATTTACCGTCCATGTTTCACTTCCATACATGGCTACACTCCATACAAATACTTTCAGAAAGGACTTCCTGACACTTAAATCTATACTCGATGTTAACAAATTTCTCTTCTTCAGAAACGCTTTCCTTGCCATTGCCAGTCTACATTTTATATCCTCTCTACTTCGACCATCATCAGTTATTTTGCTCCCCAAATAGCAAAACTTCTTTACTAATTTAAGTGTCTCATTTCCCAATCTAATTCTCTCAGCATCACCCGACTTAATCCGACTACATTTCATTATCCTCGTTTTGCTTTTGATACAACAAATATACAGAAGAAAACAAAAGAAAAAATTGAAAAATACATCCAACTGACTGAGGCAGTCAAGGACATGTGACATCAGGATAAAGTTGACATTATACCAATTGTACTGTCAACTACAGGATTCATAGCACACAATATCCACCAGTACATCAACGCAATACAGCTACATCAAAACGTATATATACAACTACAGATATCTGTAATTATTGATACGTGTTCAATTACCCGAAAGTTCCTAAATGCAATGTAACATATACTGTACAGTTAAAAGGAAGTCACGCTTAATCAACGTCTGCGTCACTTTCCATTTTTAACCAGACATAACGTCTGAGAAAGGAAAGAAATAACAATAATGATTAGCAATCCACGGTGACGTTTCTTTTTGTATAACAGCACATCTATCTCTTTCCGTGAATATCATGAATCCGATAAAACATCAAATCCCCGACATCGCTGCGGCCGGAAGAGAGCCTGCAAGAATGGGACCAACTACGACTGAAGACAATCGTTCAATGTGAGAGAAGTGCAACCCTTTCGCAAATTGGTGCAGATTTCAATTTTGTGTCGTGTCAGTGAGCAAACCATTCAACGAAACATCATCAATAAGGGCTTTTGGAGCTGAAGGCCCACTCCTGTACCCTTGATGACTGCACGACACAAAGCTTTACGCCTCGCCTGGGCCCGTCAATACCAACTTTGGACTGTTGTTGACTAGAAACATGTAGCCTAGTCGGACGAGTCTCGTTTCAAATTGTATCGAGCAGATGGACGTGTACGTGAATGGAGACAATCTCATGAATACATGGACCTAGCGTGTCAGCAGGGGACTGATCAAGCCGGTGGAGGCTCTGTAATGCTGTGAGGTGTGTACAGTTGGAGTGATATGAAACCCGTGATACATCTATATACGACTCTGACAGATGACACGTACATAAGCATCCTGCCTGATCACCTGCATCCATTCATGTCCATTGTGCATTCAGACGGACTTGGACAATTCCAGCAGGACAATGCGAGACCACACAAGTCCAGAATTGCTACAGAGTGGCTCCATGGAACACTCTTCTAAATTTAAACACTTCCGCAGGCCATCAAACTCTCCAGACATGATCATTATTGAGTGTATTTGGGATGCCTTGCAACGTGCTGTTCAGAAGAGATTTCTATCTCCTCGTACTCTTACGGATTTATGGACAGCCGTGCAGGATTCATGGCATCAATTTCCTCTAGCACTACTTCAGACATTGGTCGAATCTATGCCACGTCGTGTTGCGGCACTTCTGCGTGCTCACGGGGGCTCTGCACAATATTAGGCAGGTGTACCAGTTTCTTTGGCTCTTCGGCGTAAAACTAAACGCGAAAAAATCCCAAGTAATTTTAGTGTCTCATTATTGGTTAATTAGTCCTGAAATTCTCAAACTTTATCAGCTGTTTTTCTCAACGACGCCGCTACAAAATATCAGAGATCGTTGAAGAATCTGTATTATCTTTGCATGAGCATTTCAACTGTGCAGAATAACTGTTGCCATATGCAGGAAACCCTTCGTTTCTCTCTGTTCACTTGAAAGATACTCGAAACATATTCCTACTTGATGTGAAATGGAAACTGTATCGTAAGTTCCCTCTCCACTACAATAATGTAATACAACACGGTGCAGTATAGTACTGAAAACTGGAGACCAGTGGTTTCAAAATTTTATTCGTTCTCGTCTCTCTTAAAGTATCAAATGCTTCTGGGGCGCCGTATGTCAGAATATCTTAACTGGACACTAGCTTTGTAGGTGTACGTTTCAAGTACAGTACATACATTAATATGTCGAACATAACAACATCGTATGTACTTCTACAACAGATCGCGTGCATAAGCCCACGAATTTTTACGAGGGTGAGTCAAATGAAAACCTTAAATTTGTAATAACAAACCGAAAATTAGCGCCGTTATCCTGTAAGTTGGTAAGCGTGGTGTATAGGTGGCAGCATAGTGCAGATGCACACACACCGTCGCAGTTTCAGTATAAAGATGGCCGCCAACTTCGGGCTTGCACCATGGAAGAACAGCGTTCTGTTTTTCGGTTTTTGCATAGTGAAGGTGTGAAACCTATTGAAATTCATCGACGAATGAAGGTTCAGTACGGCGATACATGTTTGTCACAACAGCAAGTCTACGAATGGAGTAGGAAGTTCGCAAAGGTGTGACTTCAGTGGAAGATGCTCCTCATCCAGGTCAGGCACAACGACTTGTGACTCCACAGAACATTGCAGCAGTTGGAGCCATAGTGAAGGAAAACCGCTGAGTGACACTGAATGACGTTGCAGCATGTTTACAGATTACTCATGGATCAGCACACCACATAGTGCATGATGTGCTGCAGTTTCACAAAGTGTCTACAAGATGGGTGCCACGGTAACTGACTCCTGAAATGAGAGAACGACGTGTTGATGCTTGCGAAGAACTTCTTCGGCGCTTTGAACGAGAAGGTGATTGCTTCTTTGCAAGAATCGTTACTGGGGACGAAACCTGGGTTCACTTCCACCAACCGGAAACGAAGAGAGCGAACGAGGAATGGCGCCATTCCTCATCACAAAAGCCAAAGAAGTTTTGAACAGAACCATCAGCAGGGAAGGTTATGCTGACTCTCTTTTGGGACGAAAAAGGCGTCATTTTGGAGCATTACATGCCTAGAGCGACCACTGTGACCAGTGCATCACACACAGATCTCCTAAAAAATCATTTGCGGCCTGCAATCAAATCAAAGCGACGTGGATTGCCATCAGCAGGTGTCCTTTTGCAACATGACAATGCAAGGTCCCACACTGCCCGTACAACAGTTGCAACAATCACAGACCTGCATTTTGAGTGTCTTCCTCATCCACCATACTCACCAGACCTTGCCCCAAGTGATGTCCATATGATTGGACCACTCAAAGACGCAGTGGGAGGAAAGAAGTTCCGTTCTGATGAAGAGGTTCACCATGCGGTGCATGAGTGGTGGTGCAGACTACCAAAAGAATTTTTTTCTAAAGGAATTTATGCACTTTGTAAGCGCTGGAGGACTTGCATTGAGCGTGGGGGAGATTATGTTGAAAAGTGATACAGCTTAGTACCGCTTCTGCACAATAAACAATATTTAAAAAATATTTAAGACTTTCATTTGACTCACCCTCATATTCATTGTGCCTGTATAGATTACTGTTGCAGAACATGCCTAATAGTGGTATCCTTTACAGGATCGCTTTTGTGCACTGGGGCACTGTGGAGGCCTGAGTGGGGACCACTGCTGCTGATTGTTAGAACTACAGCAGAAAACTCAGTAAAGTGCTTGCCAGGGGTGTGCCGGATTAGGGAGAAATATACCTTTCTCTCTGTTCCTTCTTCCCCATTGCTGCCAAAGGTAAATGGTATTGGCCATCTGAAATAAATATTGGACAGCTGTAAGAAGATAACATGTGGTGTTATACACAAAGCAACATTGTGTCGATTGCAGTTTTATCTATTTTTAACAAGAGCATCAGGAACAAAAGTGAGTCCCCGTGAGCAGCATTCTCCTGCCGTGCCAGAAGCGACAGACTTTTCTAACGAGGAAAGACAAATACTAAAGAATACAATCTGTGGTGGTGAAATGTCTTTTTATACTCCTAGTAAAAACATAAAGAATTAAAAAAGTATATGATAACAGAGACTATAAGATATTTCTATTAAGTGGAGAAGAAAATCTCTTGTGCCAAAGCTCCTCACAGCAAGCAGGAGAGGAATCTAATTTTCTTAATCTGTTGTCACATTAAGGAGATTACTGCATATAATGGGAATCGGATGGAAGAGGTGTTCTTGCAATTTTGATAGGGCCGCAGAATATAGTCGCCTGACGACTGAAATACTTGAGCAGCATCAGAATTTTTATTTCTCTGAACTAACATATTGTTCATTTAGATAAATCTTGCCAGGGAAATAATATTACATTTAGTATACACTGGCAGAACAAAAGTATTGTGGATGTCACTACAAGTAGCAGTTCATACAACAGACACAATTGTTCATGCAAGTCCCAGCTACAGAGAACACAGAGACAAAGAATTTGACGGTTGTCACTGAAGTATCACTACACTGAAGAGGTGTAATGGTTTAATGTACACAGCCTGATAAAAAAAAATGAAGCACCAAGTAGACAAGGAGAAAACGAAATGAAACTTCACTGATTCACAGGGTATGTGATGTTATTTCATTGATTACAAATTAGAGTCAAATTCATAATGAACTTGGCATTAAGAGCGCACTTATCAGTAAGACGTTACCTCCCCTTCTGGCCTGGACGCATGCACTCTTTCCGTTGGGAAGGGTGTCATAACATTATGCAGACAGTTCATAGAGACACAAGCCATGTGTGGACAATGATTATCCTGTTGAAAACTGGCACCACGGTATTGTCACACGAGAGGTAACAAATGAGAATGCAAGATCTATGTGGCATACCGTTGTGTTGTCAGAATTCCCTCAATCACTAACAGTTATGTTCTTCTCCATGATGGCAGGAGAAATACCGTCGTGCTTCTCGAAACCAGTGTAAGAATATGACCTCTCCCTTGGTCACTGCCATGGTCGCCAAAGATGGTCACCTGGAGTGGTGCAGAACTGTGATTAATTGCTGAGCACAATGCAAGGCCATTCATCAGCAGCCCATGCTTCCCACTCACAACGCACCTCAACAGTTTTTGTGTTGTCAGTCTACTCATGGGATGGTAATTCCCTATTCTGGCTGCTACTATTAGTCTCCAAACAGTGGTGTGGCATGACACAAAATGTTTTAGGTAATCTGTTACCTGTTCTACAATAGAAGGCACTCTTATGGGAATCGTCACCTTAGTGTGCACGAGTAATGAGTGCATGAGCAAATATCTGTCAGGTACATTATGTATGTAGATTATGGACAGTTGGGAATGTAGGTCTCACGTGAACAGTGCAAGCGATAAGTCCCTGCAGTCGCACTATTCATGTGTGTCCTCTGTGGCTCAGATGGATAGAGCGTCTGTCATGTAAGCAGGAGATCCCAGGTTCGAGTCCCAGTCAGGGCACACATTTTCAGCTGTCCCCATCGAGGTATATCAACAACACTTGTCGGCAGCTGAGGGTTTCAATTAATTATCATTTATTCTAGAGAAGCTGCACAGTCATCAATGGTATCTGTTCTTTCGAGAGCAGTTACTATCTTCATATATACACTCCTGGAAATGGAAAAAAGAACACAATGACACCGGTGTGTCAGACCCACCATACTTGCTCCGGACACTGCGAGAGGGCTGTACAAGCAATGATCACACGCACGGCACAGCGGACACACCAGGAACCGCGGTGTTGGCCGTCGAATGGCGCTAGCTGCGCAGCATTTGTGCACCGTCGCCGTCAGTGTCAGCCAGTTTGCCGTGGCATACGGAGCTCCATCGCAGTCTTTAACACTGGTAGCATGCCGCGACAGCGTGGGCGTGAACCGTATGTGCAGTTCACGGACTTTGAGCGAGGGTGTATAGTGGGCATGCGGGAGGCCGGGTGGACGTACCGCCAAATTGCTCAACACGTGGGGCGTGAGGTCTCCACAGTACGTCGATGTTGTCGCCAGTGGTCGGCGGAAGGTGCACGAGCCCGTCGACCTGGGACCGGACCGCAGCGACGCACGGATGCACGCCAAGACCGTAGGATCCTACGCAGTGCCGTAGGGGACCACACCGCCACTTCTCAGCAAATTAGGGACACTGTTGCTCCTGGGGTATCGGCGAGGACCATTCGCAACCGTCTCCATGAAGCTGGGCTACGGTCCCGCACACCGTTAGGCCGTCTTCCGCTCACGCCCCAACATCGTGCAGCCCGCCTCCAGTGGTGTCGCGACAGGCGTGAATGGAGGGACGAATGGAGACGTGTCGTCTTCAGCGATGAGAGTCGCTTCTGCCTTGGTGCCAATGATGGTCGTATGCGTGTTTGCCGCCGTGCAGGTGAGCGCCACAATCAGGACTGCATACGACCGAGGCA
Source organism: Schistocerca americana (assembly GCF_021461395.2). Lineage (NCBI taxonomy): Eukaryota > Metazoa > Arthropoda > Insecta > Orthoptera > Acrididae > Schistocerca > Schistocerca americana. The sequence continues at coordinate 773,642,452 of NC_060120.1, forward strand.
CACAGGGCCAACACCGGGCATCATGGTGTGGGGAGCGATCTCCTACACTGGCCGTACACCACTGGTGATCGTCGAGCGGACACTGAATAGTGCACGGTACATCCAAACCGTCATCGAACCCATCGTTCTACCATTTATAGACCGGCAAGGGAACTTGCTGTTCCAACAGGACAATGCACGTCCGCATGTATCCCGTGCCACCCAACGTGCTCTAGAAGGTGTAAGTCAACTACCCGGGCCAGCAAGATCTCCGGATCTGTCCCCCATTGAGCATGTTTGGGACTGGATGAAGCGTCGTCTCACGCGGTCTGCACGTCCAGCACGAACGCTGGTCCAACTGAGGCGCCAGGTGGAAATGGCATGGCAAGCCGTTCCACAGGACTACATCCAGCATCTCTACGATCGTCTCCATGGGAGAATAGCAGCCTGCATTGCTGCGAAAGGTGGATATACACTGTACTAGTGCCGACATTGTGCATGCTCTGTTGCCTGTGTCTATGTGCCTGTGGTTGTGTCAGTGTGATCATGTGATGTATCTGACCCCAGGAATGTGTCAATAAAGTTTCCCCTTCCTGGGACAATGAATTCACGGTGTTCTTATTTCAATTTCCAGGAGTGTAGTTAAAGGCTATCCAGCCATTAACCTTCGTCTGTGCGAATGCACACAGGTTGCTCAAACTCTTACGTGAATTGTCAACTTAGTGTGCGCAAGTAATGAGTGGATGGGCAAATATCTAATAGGTACATTATGTATGTAGATTGTGGGCAGTTGGGAATGCCTGTCTAATGGGAAGCGTGCAAGGGATAAGTCCCTGCAGTCGCACTATTTTTCTGTGTCCTCAGTGGCTCAAATAGACAGAGCGTCTTCCATGTAAGCAGGAGATCCTGGGTTCGAGTCCCAGTTGGGGCACACATTTTCAGCTGTCCCTATCGAGGTATATCAACAACACCTGTCAGCAGCTGACGGTTTCAGTTAATTATCATTCATTTTTGTTTGTTTTCCTTACAATTTCTATGTCAAAAATCAGTACCTATGACAATTTCTCTCTGTGAAACACATCTTCTCCTCTTGTTACGATTCTGTCTTTCTCTATTTGTCAGTCGCCAAACTCTTTTCCTCATCATTTCTGGTATTATACTACATCCATAAACTCCTGTTTATCTTTTACCACTCTGTTCTCTCATGTCTATCTCTGCCTAGGCCCAATGTGTCTATCTACCTGCTTGTAAATTATCTGTGTTATTTTACTCTTCATGCACAAATACATACAGTGTTGCTTTTTTCTGGTGTAGTTATATGACCAACATTACAACCTATGGAAATATTTCGCTCGATATGAAATTACAGCATTGGTTGCTCAAAACAATAATTTGAAGGTCACGACACTGATTAATTGAGGCTATGGATCAGTCCATCAAGAGTGTTCACACACAGCATATAGACGTCTGTTGACGGAAATGGGGCAGTGTGACCTACTGATTAAATGCAGCAGTGTGACCTACACTAAGTAACACCATACTTAGTGCCATTATTATAACTATTCTCATATTACTATTATTATTATTGTTATTATTATCTGTTCATTAAGGTGTATACAGTGTTCACTATTTAGAGCAATCATTAATATTTTTAGTGGTTGTTTATGTATGAAAAAAATGTTGGTCTTATTGCTGATTCATGCATTGGAATCGATATGGGGAAATGTATTTTTAAGGAAGGAAAGGCTGGAGCGAAATCCCTTTGTATGTAGGAGGTTAGTGAGCGCATAAAAATAAAGGACGTAGCAGTGTGTACTGAGCTTTCCAAGACAGAAAAGACCAATCTGTCAGTTACTATACTTTAGACTACCAGCACCTTGAGTGGAAACGAGCCTAATTATCTTCAGTTTTACTGTCACTATACCTCAGATTGACGCAAAAGCAGAATACTGCTCTCTGAAATATTTGTTCAGTGCTTTATCGTGTTCGCATATAGAAAGAAGAATTATATTAGAGCAATCTATATCCTGGACTATTTGTGAAATACTAGTCAACGTTATCATCACCATAGTTCAAGGCATCGTTGCCTCCAGGGAATGGACAGTTTCATTAGATTTGTCAAAGTGCATGACTCAATATCTTCTTTGCTGTGATATAATACTTATTGTCAATTAGTTCTCTGTGTTTTAAGACAGTTACAACCTTAGCACATAACTTGTGGTAGTATTCATTTTGTAATCCCAACTGGTGCTTGAGTGTGAATAATGTTGAAACTAACTGTAAAAGCACTGTTTGATTTTCTTAATTATAATAAGACCTAAAAATATGAGTAAAGTTACTAGTTTAAGAAAGATTGAATGTATCTTATTCCATTCTGTTTTGAAGCCACTCTTCAATAAGTAATTGATACAGAGGTTGAATATGGTGTAATGCATTTCTGCCTCAAGAGTGTTCCAAACAAGTGTTGCCAGGTATCATTACATTGAAAGGACCTCCAACTTACAGAAGGGGGTTTGCTCATTGCTTGAATAGATAACACAAGAGACATATTCCTTCAAAGCTAGATAGTTTAGTTAGCATACGTTATTGTGAGGGATTGGTTTGATAGTCTATTAATATGCCATTTTAGAGACTACATAGATGCTGTTAATGCTGATAAATTTATCGAAGTTGTCCACCACCGAGATAAATGCTAGAAGGTTCCATTTTATCTAATGAATTCCTGTAGTTTAAAATTGTTAACACTTATTTCAAAATTATACATCCTATGTGGACTGGAGACCATAATTTAGCCTGCTTATAGATAACTACAAATGCTAAACAAATCCTTGCTCAAACGATGCCATGGAATATACATTCTCCTGTGTAAAATAATGTTGTGTTTTGGAGATGAAACCAATGGTCCAAGTGCTTAAAATCCTTTAGTTACACAATCACTGTAATAAAGCCCATAAAATAGTCTCACTAACTTCTTGTTATAGTAATACAGTAAAGGGATGATATACATTGTGACTCTATTTACACAGTACGCAACGTTATTTTCACAACCACATACAAACTCTAGGGACTGATACATTTGAGGATTCTTGGTGAGAGTATCCTTAAAAAAATTTTTTAACCTTTCAGTTTATTAATTGTGTTAGGTTGTTGCTGTGCAAGAAAGACCTCTCTTTTTATTTTCCTTCTATCTTAATTGCAGATGTCTGATGATAGCAGTAGCCAAAAAGTTGTAATAAATAAAGAATTTTTAATAAGCGATCTCTGTGGTTTTATTCAGAAAATATTCACAATGATCATGAACTCATAGAGGAAATTCATTTTGTATATGAATAAGTCAATATTTGCTTATAAGTGACAAAATCAAGGCCCAGAGTAGTAAAATTGATGAACAGAGCATTGAAACTGGATATCAAAGTAGCAAAATAGTAAAACTGATGCCCAGTGCAATAAGACAGACATTAATTTCAGAAAAGTGGACTCATAGCCAAAAATATATGAGTGCTGAATAAAGAAATTAAAAGTATTAAAGTAGAAATGGAGAATCTGAACTCAAATGTTGCAAATACGTAGGTTCAGATAAATGACACCAACTGGAGAAAATCCAGAAAAGTGTTGAGCTTGTGATTCAAATAAAGATAAAAGGTGCTTGCCTTAAAGCAGAAATATTAGGGGAAAAAGGAACTGAAGTTTCAAATTTGAGGAAGATTGTTTCAAGTAATGAAGGCATACTGCATAAACATGTAGATGTTTGTGAAGAAAGGTGGCCCATGTAGACTTTATAAAGAACAGCAAAAGAATACTACCTGGCAATCTGACTGATGAAGAAATGATTAACACTGTAATAACAGCACTTGCAGGAGATTTGAAACATTGGTGTTTGATTTTACATACAGACCAGACGACTTTCAATAATTTTTTAAAGAGTAGTGGTCTGAACAAACACAGGATTGTTTGCTGCCGGAGTTTATTATGACCAGGATGCATAATAACTGGGGAAGAAACACTATGAGAGAGTTTTGTTAAAACAGGGGCCGAAAATTGTTGCACCTTAGAAATAGGCTTCAGAGTCCGTAACTGTCTGGAATCTTTGGTAAAAACTCCCAAAAGATACAAGAGCTACATAAGTAGTAACCACAAAAGGTTTTCTGCATTTCCTGAACGTGGGAAGGACAAAGATAATTGGTGTGAAAATCGTAATTTTCGTCAGAATAATAATGTGGAGATGTTAGAGACAATTTTGAGAGACATAGGAGAAGATTTGGGCCATTTCATGACAATAAGCGTTACATGGAAAGCAATTTCGTATGTAGAGTGGGCTGAACAAATACAGAAAGACTTTCCTGGCTCAGCAATAAGAAACAAGGATATTACAGAAAAAGAAGTTAGTGTAGCAAAAATCAGAAAAAAGCGAAATGAGAGGCTTTGTGTTGGATATGCATAATAATAAGCTGGTACTGGCAAGTGACCATGAGTATGCTACCGCAATGAATGCATATGTATGAGTGGAGCAGACCAGTCAGCTGTGTCTGAGAAAAAAGTAGCTATGATACCTTGGCAGAGGGTTGACGTCATTGGAGTAAGCAATGAACTAGCTTCACAGAAACCAGATGTAATGTCAGTCATGAATGAACATATGCAAGTAGTCAAAGAAATGACATGCTGTAACAGCAGTTCATCTGATGTCAGAATAAATGATACCAGTAAAAATGAATAATTGTGAGGAATGCATAATCGATTAGAAGCAATCTAGAGAGATTTCAAGCTCTGCTAATAAAAGGGCATGCAGAGGGAAGTGATGAAGGGATTAATGAGATTTGAAAAGAAAAGGAAGGTTGTTCATAACATAATGATACACAATATGAAGGAAGATGGGGGAAGAGCAAAAGAGAGCATTGTACAAAGAACTCAAGCTGTTAATGATGGAAATGTTGAGCTTATTGAGACAGAGGGTGCTGAGAAAAGTATGTGGACAGCTAATGAAAATAAATTGTTGTTAAGGAATATCGCAAAAAATATGTGAATTCATGGTGTTGTTGTCAGCTTTCCTTGTTAATGAAGTAAATTTAAAAGAACAAGGGTGGGAGGAAAGACATCATACAAAGTAAAAAATCGTCATCATCAGAGCCAACTATGACAAAAATGGTCGTGAAGGGGTCGATATTATAAGAAGTAATAGTATAAAGTCAGCTGTGTTGCTGTCAGTTCAAAAACCGCAGTAATAACTGATCCAGAGAGTACAAAGCCACTGGATAAGGTCTTATATACGTCACTAAATAAATGCAGCAGAAGATATTGTGAAATAAAACCAAAAAAATCTTCAGAGAAAACATATTGATGATGAATAATTCCTGGAATGACTTAAAGATCAAACAAGATTTATGGTGGATGGCTCTAGAAAATATCAAAACATATATACTATAAAAGATGCTCACACAACAGAAATGTGGAATTGTAAAAGTCATGTGTTATGGGATACAAGTTCGTGGTTTTCTCAGTCTTTTTTTTAATATATAAAAAGTAAACCAAAACTCGTTACAATGTCAGCATTCGCTGAGTTGCTACTCATCATAGCGTAGAGATACTTAGTCGAAAACAGGCACAACGAAAAGAGTGCCAAATAAAGCTTTTGGCCAAACAGACCTTCATCAGAACAGACAAGAAGCACACCCCCCCACCCCACCCCCCACACACACGCCTACACGGTTTGCACACACCTGATCAGAGTATCTAGCTGCCAAAGCCAGATAGTCTGCAGCTGTGTCTGTCTGATTACATTTGTGTGAGTGTGTATATGTGTGTCTATCGTCTATTCTGACGATGGCTTTGTTTGATAGTCTTTTTTTTGTTCCTATCTGCGACTCAGGATCTCTGCTTTATGATGAGTAGCAATGATGAGTATCTTTTTCTTAATATTGACATCAGTTTTTAGTGATTCTGAAATTTAGAGCTGAATTTGTTACAAGTTTTAATTGGCTCGTTAAACAGAAAGTAGCCATTGATTGTAAAGCAGAACTATTAATACTGTCACGGTACCAAGGGGTTTAAAATTAGCATTTGAAGAACTAGAGTGTGACAATTAACCACACTACAAATATTTAAAAATTGAAATTAATTTTAGCAGTGCTGGCATGGATAGCACTTCTGAAAGTTATCATCTGCAAAATCTGATTACTTTTAATCAAGAGGATGACTAATTAAAGGCAATAATAAACGAACACATGATCTTATAGAAGTACAAAAATCTAAATTGTGTGACATATTGAGTAAGAACAGGGAAGAGGTCGAAAAGAACTTCATATACGCTATGGAAGTAATACTGTATGAAGCTTTTTTTGACAACCATATCCAGTTCCATCAACTAAGAAAGAAGCAGTTCAACAAGATATCAATAAAATGTCAGAATGAGGTGTGATTGAAAGGGTGATAGTCCGTACAAATACCTATTTATCATTGAAAATGAATAAAAAAAGGTATGCAAGAGGGTGGTGACATACACAAACCTATGTGCTTCCAGAGAGTGGCATGCAACTACAATATGAAGTATCTGGGAATGGGATGTGTGCATCATAAATTACAATGAAACATTAAGTTATAATGTATGACATGACAGATGCCATGTCATATAACATGATGCTATGTGTCATTATGCAACATGACATCACATATCATGTTACTTTACCTGACAAAATACATTATATAACGTGATGTGTACTAATACTAACAAGTTAACAAGCGGGAATATGTCAAGATATTTTGATTTAAATGTCTTTGAAGCTGCAAGATAAGCCGAAAATCTAGTTCCCTTCTTTTACATCCTCAACTCTGCCCAGAACATATTCGCCTTTTTTGTATTATAGAAGCATTTTTCATCCTGGTAATAATACTGTTGATGCTACTGCTTGGACAAAACTCAATTTAATTAATTATTCACTTATTTTCATGTTTTTTTATTTGTTAAAAGAGGCATTAATGAGAGTTAGCAGATCTCCAGTCCTGCTGAAACTGCATATCAGGAATCTGATGAAACTGACATGTTCATTCCTAACTTTAGTGTTCATAGAGGGGGGTTTTGTAGAGTTGTTGGTCATTAAAAATATGAGAATTATTACCTCTATAAATGGGGTATGAGCCTAATAGCTTAGGTCCCTTGCCATTTTATGATATTACATTAAGGTATGTGATACACATTAGTTTTTGATACTAAAGGAGGTAAGTTAATCTTATCTTTTGTAATATTTAATGATGGTAATATTATTAATATCTTTATCTTATCAACATAAATCTTCATATAAACATGCCATTATTTTTGGTTATTCAATTAATAAATTAAAAATTTTGTTGCTTACTTGTATTTTTCTTTTAAGGTAGTTAATATTTTTATTTGAAAAGTAAAATTTTTCCATTTTTATATTTTTAATAAAAATAAATCAATTAAATGTTTCATTAAAAGTTTTATTTAATTAATTAATAGTTATAATTGATAACAATCAATTAATTAATAGATGGTTTCCAATTATAAATATATCAAAAACTGCATACATATTTTTTAGAGAAATGAAACAATTATATAATAAAATACTTTTAGTAATGTAATTAAATATTTTATATAACATATGAGTTGTAATAAATATAATTCTTTTATTTACCTGAATAACAATTAAAATAATTAATTATATTAATTATAATACTATAATTATAAATTATTTAAATACATATATTAACATATGTATTACTTAATATGATATATGTAGTTGCACGTAAGTATATGCAACTAAATATTTTTCTTTCTTTATTAATAACTGTAAATAACAATTAAATAATGCAACCATAATATAATATATTTATTGAGACACTAGCTCCATATATCCTTTTTACACACAATATAGAATTTGTTGTGCTTATATAGATGCTGTATCCTGTTTCTTCTTTTTTATTTTTCTTTAATAATTTTGTTATTTTGTTAACTAATTAATTTAGGTTAGTTTTTAAAAGTTTATCTATGTTTCAAAATGTTTTATTGTTGCTTCTTTATTCAAGTCTTCATAACGTAAATATTTTTTGCTTTAGTTATTTGTCTCAGTTACCAACTTGAAGTGCTAAACATGAATTGAACTAACTTAGAGATCTTTTCTTCACATCAAATTAATTTATTTTAACTGATGAACTAGAGGAAGAGTACTTGTAATGTTAGACCATGCATCCTCTAAATCATTGCCAACCTGAAATTACACTCAAGACCACAGACTGTCATGTTGCTTACCATTATTTCAATAGAAAAATACTTCTTAAGGTTTTTAAGAACAAGTACAAGGAAAGGTAAACCAATAGCCAAGGACTCTGATTTATCTTCAGGGCATGTTATGTATGTTGTCGCCACATTCCTCCCTTCAATGTGTAACACCAAAGATTTTGTGTCTTCATCTAACACTCTCCGTATGTGTCCATTCCTAACCTGAAACACAAAACGTCATCATTAAGATAAGAGTCGTTAGTAGAAGACATTTACACTTCCTTTAGTGGGTCAATCCATGCGAGATAATATTAACAGAACAACAGAAATACACACATTACCATCACACTTATATAACAAAACAGAAATATTCATTTCTTTTGCCAGTATTCCTTTTCAGTAGTGATGAAGTGTTGTGTTAAAACTGGCAAAGCACTGGTGAGGGGAAGATGAGCAGGTTGCTGAATGCATATATAATTCATTAAATACATGTGCTCAGGTGATAAAGTGGCAGTGTATGATTTAAAATGCATAATGACCCTGTAAAACCTTGAAAGGCACATTTTGTAATATGACATGTACTCTAGTTGTTGTATTCCAAAATGTTCCTTTCAATTAATATTTTTGAATGATGACACTGGCATATTTTTGCCTCTTTGTCGCTTGAGGAGTTTCATATAGAATGTGGCTTAATAAATGAACCTAAAATAAATATCGAGGTGGTTTTCTTAATGTTCATATTAATCAGTTGTTGATATATAATGAGATCAAATATTAACTTTTAACTTCCTTCCAGTTGTTTGAGTAAGGTAATGCATATATGCCCTCAGACACGTTTTCTGTGTGACAAATGATGAGCATTCAGCATAAAAAGGAACTCGGGAAAAAATTTTATAAAGCCACAGCATTTACAAGAATGTGGAAGTATCATATTTTTATTCCTATTAGTATAGCCATGGGTAAGGCAAAAGATTTTCTGGTGTTAGACCTTTTGATGTTCATACAATTCAAGTGAACCCAGATATAGATGACATTCTTTGAAATAGATTACGGGACCTGTTACTTGTCATTATGACAACACATGATAAATGGCTTCTGTGTTATCAAAAGATTGGAAAGGAAAATAACCTCTTATTTATGCATCCTCATGCCACAGAAGACCAGTGAGACTGACTCTTTATATTTTATAAATTAAATCCCACAACAGCCACTGGAAGGACATGTACACCATCAAAATGAAGATATGCAAGCTTCACAGTTTACATTTGAAAAGAGTATGTTGATACATCAATATTCTGTCATTATTGCTCAGCAAAATTAGGTTATGTCATTTAAAAGAAAACTGAAATATATGATCTTAGACTCTAATAAGATTGTTATTGAATCACCATAACGTTTCACTTGTTGAAGCATAGTAAAAAGTTTGTCATTGTAAGGCAATCAATTAACACATATCAGTATCCTCACTGTTCATAATACTGATAATATTTATCTATTTTTAATATAGGAGTATAATAAGTAGATTACTCAAGAGTCTTTTTTGACCAGGCGTTCTTATGATCAGTGTTAAAAGATTTTCATTATTAACATGAAAAAGCCAAATCTAAATTTAAATTTACAATTCTAATAAAGTACTAAACTGATTGCCATTAAATAAAAACAATAATGATTTCACAGTGTTACTTTGTATTTGACATTTCAGGTTTGAATTACAACTTAGCAGTAAGTCTATGCACTAAGAATGTAATATGTTCCCATTGGAAGAAAATCTTGAAATTTGGCAAACAAATTAACACACAGAATACAACTAACAAATGTTTTTTACTCAAACAAAAAATTCAGTTTAGGAGTAGCCAAAACTCAAAAAACCGATTTAGAAAAATTCATCATTGTTATGAATATTGTGATAGAGCACATACCTTAATGCTTAAAAAAAAACAGAATACAATTTTACAAATTTTAGGTCTGTAAGTCAAATAGTTTTTGAGATATGGTGATTTTTAAGGTTTCAAAATGTAATGAAATAAACTTAATTTTGGAAGTTTTAGAAATTAGTAATTCGTAAGTAAAGATTCAAAATAATTTTAACTTAGGATTTTACATGCCAACAAGTACTGCTACAAATGTACAAAAAAATCATCAAAATCTGAGATCTCAAGGAGTTGATTATACATTAATTTTGCATTGTCAATGGTAGCCTTAGATTTATCCTTGTTCACTGCCTGTTAACGATCTACAATGTATAATGGCCAAAAATTTAAATAACAAAACGTTATGTAACTAAATACACAAACCTCTGCTCATACCTTTTGGATGTAGTAAGATCATTTGTAATCATTCACTCATATGAAATTAAAGCAGTATTTTAATTTTCACTGGCAGTTTACATTACTTTATCTTATCTTAAAATGAATCTCATTTATTGAAGGTTTTGTATGAGAACTCATTTTTAGTGAAGATGATATACATTAATCTCATATAGACTGACCAATGCATCTTCTGTGCAAAGCTAAATACAAGATAATATATTGTGAAATAGCAAAATTTTCCAAAACAGAGTTAAATGTACTAAAATCTGTCTAATTTTCTGGTAACATTTACGAGACATTTGCTTGATTTCTAACAGGAGCACCTTCCTAACACTAGAATGTGACCTCTGATGTACAAACACAGAGCAGTACCTGAAACTCATGCACTGTGCAGGACTGTTACTCTTGCTATGTGGTGACACATTTTATCATTCCATCTGAAAACAAGATGTTTATGCTGATATCTCTGCAATTATAATAGCTATGGAAAGAGAGTATACATCATTTAGTGAGGACTTTCTCATAGTTTATCTGGGCGAAATGAGATATTTGGGATGAACAGCCTATCTAAAGACACGCTCTCTCTCTCTCTCTCTCTCTCTCTCTCTCTATTGGTCTCTTTCTCTCCCTCTCTCTCTATTCATTCTTGACAGAGCTAGCCAACGTCAGAGCTTCGTGACTTGGGAACTTAAGAAGTTTTCTCAGTTATAAACCAGAAATCATATGTGTTACAGCAATGTAAATTGCCTTACAGGAAAGTAAGGGCACAGGGCGTGTTGCCAGACTGCATAGTCTAATGAAGACTAAACGCCATTATGTATCGGAATTGACATTCTGAAATTCCTTAAAACTTTTTAATCCTAAAATACAAGCAATTTCATATGATGTACATTGCAGTGATATGAAAAAGTATTAAAAACGATATTATCTTTGCAGTGTACACAAATCCCTACCATTAAAGCAGTGAACAAGAATTTAGGTAAAAAGTAGGTAGGTCATTAACTGGGATTTAGTTAGGTAACTCCTCCAGTAGATTTAAGTATCATTTTCCAGTATTTGGTAGTAGTAGTAGAAATAGTAGTAGCGAGTTGGCTGTTCTTCGGACACCCTCCATTTCACTTCTCAGAACTTATTTGCGCTATTTTGTATTAATTAATCAATATGTCCTCATGGAAGAATAATAACAATGCATTTTAATAAGAGGTTCACTGTGGTTAGTGTGTCGACCCCCCAGTAGCTGAGTGGTCACCGAGACAGAATGTCAATCCTAAGGGCCCGGGTTCGATTGCCGGCAGGGTCAGAGATTTTCTTCGCTCAGGGACTGGGTGTTGTGTTGTCCTAATTATCATCATAACATCCCCATTGACGCGCAAGTCACCTAAGTGGATTCAAATCGAAAGACTTGCAACCGGCGAACGGTCTATGTGACGGGAGACCCTGGTCACACGACATTTTCATTTACATTTGTGGTTAGTGTACATAAAGCAACAAATTGTATGTGAGTTTTCTAGCTGCTAAGCATTTCTGTCTGCTCTTGGTCAAGGCTGGCCGAAAGTTCGTTAACAGATTGTGGCCCACCACAAAGACAGTGGCAACAGATGACTTTTCAGAGAATTGGCAATGCAGGAGGAAAATTTGTACAATAGCCTCGCCTCACACCTGCCAGACTGGCACTGCAACCTCAGGATGACAGAGTGGTACCAGATTTTTTTTCCTTACTACGTCACTCACACCAGAAAGGTTCGTTTTCCCCTGAAAACGGTGGGTGAAAATCATTTGGATTAGCTCGCAGGATGAAGACATCAGAAGCAATTATTGAGGTGCCTCGTTTCGTGGGCCAAGCTCTCATTGGCTGACTTTCTGTTGCGTAGACAATGGAGGGAGTGTATGTACTGGTGTAAGACGATTCAACTGGTGCTGAAAAGGCACAAGGTCACTCTGATTTGCTGAAAGCCTTTTTTGTGTGTTCCTGCTAGAGCTTCAAGACCGAACAGGACCCTGACACAGTAGAAAGTAAGACAGGTGCAGTATGCAGACTAGGAAAATTCTGAAGTCAGATGTTAGAAGAAGGGAGCAAGACGCCAATTGAGAGAGTTTGATTCAGACAGGGACAAGACCCGTGCTGATAGTTTACACATGGGTGCAGATAGTGAGTGTAGCGACCATCACTAACAAGACAGATAAATAGTAGGTGTTTGCTGCAGCACCATTTCTTGAAGACGGCTATGCCTTTTGGTAAGAATTTTTGCAGCTTTGCAGTTAGGGAAAGCTGAGTGTCAGTTCATTTTCTGTGGAGAGCTTATTTCTACCAGTTTTGCGTTGAGCAGATAATTATAGCTTATGAATTTCGTTGCTTCACTATCATTGTCAACTTCTGAAATCTATTTAATGTCAGATAACGTTAGCCAAAATTTCTGTCAATGAGAAATAAGGGGATTCATTTCCATACCTATCATACCTTAGCCAATGATAATTTGTGGTGTTTGTTATGTGCAGAATTTATTCTCACTCATGGTATTTTCTGATTTTGGGGTAATGAAGACTTTTGTTACCTGGTAGCTATTGTTTGATTTCAGTTGTGTAAAACTTTTGATCCATTATTTTGACTGGGCATAATATTTTGCTCATTGATTAGTGCATTAGCGCTATTGGTGTGAGTGCACAGTTACTTACTGAGAGGAGCCATCTTTAGTGTCATTCTTGTGATAGGTATCAGTACGTTTCAGAAGGGTATTTTTATGTTCTAAAGGTAAATTTGGGGGCAGGAAGTTGTAACAGTTATGCATGGGCTACCAGTACAACAATGCACTCTGCACAACAAAGAGCCATTGATAAGATTGTGCCTTGTAGTTATATAAAAGAAAAGGTATAGATCTTGAGCTGCTAGTTCACTTATATTTTCTCTGTGTGCTAAGGGTTTGAGTAGCTAGGAGTGGTCACCTCTTTCATTTTGGAGACGTTTATTTTGAATTCGGTACTTTGAATATTCTGATCCGAATTCAGAACGCTATTTTGTCGTCTCTTGGCTAGGATTCGGTACTTTGGATAGTCCAATCCGCTGTCATAACCAAGTTTTATATTGAGCTAATTAATTTTGGCAGGTCAATAAATGAATACTCTGGCTTACTATAGCCTAGTTATTGTCGAGTACAATTATTGCCTTTTTAAAATTGTATTGGTACAGGTAAGTATCAAAATGAATACGATTATGAACCGCAAGATTCAAGTTACATCTAAGGCTTGTATGAACATACAAATTTTTGTAAATTTGGTCTGTGGTTTCTGCACTTTCTGTGGAGACATTCTGCACTGTATACGATGTTGACAATATTTTGGAGGGGTATTTTATTGATGATTTATATTTGTTAGTTTTGTTTTAAAAGTTTAGTGCTGTGAGTGATTTATGAGAGGCTCATGTACGAATATGAAGTAATATATGTTTACTAGGAGTCAGGCATAATTAAAGGGCGAAAGGCATAAGAAAATTGTTGTTTTCAGTATGGAGCAGAATAGCGAGAATAACATGGATGTAACCAATGCAGAAACAAAATTTTGTCCTTACAAAATAAGCAGTCGTGGAAGTAATTCGAGTAGGTTAGTGTCACAAAGAATGGAGCAGGATGATGTACTTCTATTAGACAGGAGTGTAGATGACGATACTTTAGCTTATAGGCACATAGACACAGTAGCTGATGTACAGAATTTTCCTAGAGAAGTTAGAGAGTCACCAGAATGGGATAGTGATACTAGGTCTAAACTGGACACAGTTTTGAAATTATTAATTTTAGTGGAAGAGACACAAGAGAAAGATGAGGCATATAATAAGAGAGACAAAGTAGAGGCGAAAGGAAAAAGTGAAGATGAGAAATGAGAGGCAGAAGGAGGAAGCGAGGAAGTAAAAGCAGAGGAAGGGGTTCAAAAGACCAATATATGAAACTATGAACAAAATTACAGATGAATTAGCAAATGACATAATGTAGCTTCGGTATCGATACAGTTATCTATCGAAGCAAAGAAAGATGCCAGGGTAGCGAGAATGGACGCCACAGGCGCACGAAAAGAGGCTTTAGCAGCCGAGGAACATATAAAGATCGTGAGAAGTACCATAGCTCAAACCAAGGAAGTGGTCGCGACTCTTCAAGAGCAAAGGAAGAAATCTGTCAAGGAGATAGAGGGCAAAGTATCGAAAATTCTAGAAAATCAGATGTGAATGAGCGCGCAGAGCTAAGAGGTTGTAAAAGATGCTATATCGATCAGGAACATGTAAAAGATAGTGAAAAGCAGTATGAGAGAATCTCGCAGTCGGAAAATGTTCGATCGTCAAGTTCACGTCAAGATACTGGTCAAGAAGCATTAGATTTCGTGAGATCAGATACACTATCAGCAACTGAAGCTCTTGGTCATTGACCAGCTTAAGCATTTCCAACCAGGCAGATTGCACTGCCAGTGCAGAGCGGTTATGTAGAGTCCACACTAGAACACAATTGCATACCTTTACACAGATGGGCGACTCATATTCAAGAAGAAGTATGTAGTGAGAGAAGCACCTGTCTGAGGTTACGACAGTTGAAAAACGATGGGAAGATAGACGAAATTTGAAATACCAAGAAGAGAATAGATGATTAACGTGAGTGGGTTCAATAACAAGCACTTTTTGTCCATTCCAAAATCAGAATTATAGAGACTCTGGGAGTACATTACACCCCAATCATTTATTGCACAATTTGACTGGACGCTATCACCGGATTGGCTACTACAGTATAAATTAGAATTTATCTGTGGGGACATGCATGGGTTAGTTGCGCAAAAGATGCTTGGAACAGCTTGCACACGCAGATCATACAAAAAATTTCGGGAAGTGTTCCATGCGAGCTACTGGTCGCAGGAAACTCAAGATCACATAAAACAGGAGTTAATTATGTGCTGGGATCAACAAACGTCTGGTTTTAGAAGCCCCGCGAATTTGTTCAAGTCCCTCATGAGGAAGAATCAGTTCTTAGACGAGCTACGAAGAGCAACCGAGATCATTCGATTTCAGTATATGAAATTGCCATTCCATTACTATCAAATTTTAGCATGATGTTGCAGAGACAACACAGAGGCATTTAAGAGCTCGCTTTGTGAACCTGACAATGCAAATGAGGGGTATAACACATGTATAATGTGTATGTGAGACAGTCTGTTTTGCACACTGTACGAGTTGTATTATTCATACTCCATGTGTGTGAGTGCGTATTGTTTATGCTGGTAAGAGTGCACATTATGCATGCAAATTAGATTGTATATTTATTGTCTGAAAACTAGGTTAAGTTCCATTGTTGCTGGCCAAACCAAAAAAGATCGTATTTAGTTTAATGTTATGTGCCACAGGTCAACTGTAAATAGTCCATGTCAACTGTAGTAAATGTGCATCAATTGTAAACTGCATTCTAAAAAAAAACATATAAATTCCACTTGTAAACTGTGCTGCGATTATTCAAAGCTGTTGGAAGAGGTGTAGTCTGAAAATATCTGTAAGTGTGTCCACCTGTGAGACATATTTTGTACATATTCCTTTCTTTCTGTACACTGTTAAACAATTTTGTAAATATTGTACTACAGTTTTATTGTGGCTTCTTTCTATGTACACGAACTAGTCCAACTCGTGGGACATATCTGAAATGTAAAATGTATGAAATGGACCAAAATGTGGGACATATATTTTTGTAAAACATACCACATCATTGTTGTAACTATGTTAAAGAAAAAACAGAGGCATCAGAATGCACTCATCGAAGAGATGCACTTACAATTGATTAACAGTGTCCAGTTTATTACTGAATAAAGTAGGCAGACACATCCATGCTGCATGCACTTTTCCAGTAAGAAAATATATATTTGCACAGTTCCCAGTGCAGCCAAGTCCGGAGGCAGCCGGAAACGGTCCAATCTGGGCTGGGATGGCACACCACAAAACAGCAGAGGAAGCTCTGCCTGGTCTGCAGCTGGAGACTTTGCGATGGCTGGCTGCACTGACACGCGGCATTCACATTTAAGAATATGTCACTGTAGAGGACTTGGCACGTGGGTGATCATGACAGTGAAAGGTAACACTCCCTGGTGCAGTATTTGTTTAAATAAATATGCAAGTGTTTTTATCCATTCCTACCATAATCTTAGGCCATGTTAGCTCCACACTTAGGTGTCACAAATGAACTAGGGGAAATTGTTTACACTGTGACGTTAGAGCAGTGGGGAAAATTATTTAGAAGATGCATTTGTTCACATTCTGTCCTAAACAAAGGCTGATTGGAATGGAGTAAAATTTTGTATACATACTTACGAAATCTGGCAACCATGCAGGCTGGGACAGTGTCCATCAAGTCTGCCGCCTTGGACCTGACATGAAAGGGCTGCCAATGAGACCTGACAATTGTGCAGGCAGGGTCAGTACCCTCCAAGTTGGCCACAGAGCTGTCATGTTGGGTTTTGAACTATAGGGTAACTCTCCATCTTGAACTCCTTCAATTTTCCAACTTTCACTTTGGACAACTCTTCTACTGCCAATGAGCGGAGGAAAATCCTGGCTATCTTGAATTCCCTCCTTTTTTTTAGTTTCACACTATTTCATAATAGGGCAACTGGCATATATCAGGGGGGAGGATGAGGGAGAGGGAGAAAATCTGAAAACAACAAATGATGTCATAGGGGAGGAGAATTCTGGCATAATTTTTAACATTTTTTAAAATAATATACAGCCTACAGTTGCAGGTTAACTTTATCGTTTACCTAGGTTTCAACGTTAGTAATAATGTCTTCTTCAGAACCTGCAAAAAGTTAATACTATATTGTGCTAGTAAATTATATTAGATATGGTCATCCTACAGGATGCAACGTGTAGTACTTACATAAAATATTATTTAAATGTTTGCCTAAAACAAGCCATGTCCTAAGTCAACTTTATCAAACTTGATGCATAACCATAAGGTTTTGTCACTTCTATTAAACAAGCTGTAGCAAATTCACTTTAAGCCTGTTGTATGGGCCTCGTCATGTGACTAGAGACTGTGGACCACGAGGGCTTCACGGTCTGCCTCACAGAGGGCGGCGCGCATGCGCGACACGTATGGACTCAGACTCTTATTACGCATGTGTCAGATAACATTTTTGCTATGAATTAATTTTATACTTTACTATTGTAAGTTAACTACAGTATCCAGTATGACTACGTTTTACATTCTACTACATAGACTTATAAACTGACAACAAATCTCGTATGAACTTCTGTAGGAAAGGTTCTATTATTACAGAATTTGTAATGGTCACATCCATTATGAACTATTGTAGACCTAATATAGGCTGGAAGCCTTCGAAGTATGCCCTATTTTTAGATACAGTTGATCGTTCAGTAAATTGCCTCTCTCTGTAATTAGGTGTGCATACATTTGTAGTTTCTCAAGCGTGTCGATACATTTGTGGTTTCTCAAGCGTGTCGAGTCTATAGCCCTTAACTTCATGATGTAGTAGCTATATGTCACGTAAATGTTTAGGTGTATGAGCCATTTGCACCAGATGTTCCGCAAAGGCTGACCCCTGTTTTCCTATGCCCTTTATTGGAAGATGTTCTTTAAACCTTGCTGCTATAGCTCTGCCTATTTGACCTGTGTAATAACATGGGCAATTATCACACATAATCTTATATATGCCTGATTTCGCTGACTCTTTACAGTCTTTCTCAAGGGTATGAACCAAATTTAGCTTTAAACTATTACTCTTCGAGAAGGAAGTTTTAAAACCTGAATTTTTCAACAGGCGCCCTATCTTGTAGGAGACATTATCTATATAAGGAACCGATAACCATTTCTTGGGCTGATCTTGGGTTTGAGTATTTGTGTTTACTAAAGTCGTTGTCCTTTTTCGCTTTTTCTTATGATATAATTGCGTCACTATCTTTGGATCATAGCCATTATTCTGTGCAATACTCTCGAGAATTGGTAATTCTTTTTCGAGGTTGACATCTGACAACGGGATAGAAATCGCCTGATGGATACTAGAATAGAAAAACGCCATTTTAAGCACTTGGGGGTGTGTTGAATCGGCTGGGATGCTGTTGTCTTAGTAAGTTCACGAAAGATATGTGCAATGTTAAAAAAGTAACGAAAAACTAAGAAATAATGAAGCCCTAATAACTAAGGACGATAAGGGGAACACGATTATCGTTTCTACAAAAAAAGAATATATTCAGAAAATGGAAATGTTCTTCTAAGAGAATGACATCGTACCACTAGAGGTAGACCCAACGCCCGCCGTACAGAGGGATATTAGAGCGAGTCTTAGCAATACTAAGAAGTTGATCAGAGAATTTAGAAAAAAAAGGTATTGATAAAAATGAACCCCAAGCCCCCGACGTTAAGGAGTCAATTTAAGCAACACAAAATTTCCCATCCGATCCGCCCTATTGTGGATAGCACCAATAGTGCTTATCATAAATTAGCGAGACACTTACATTATAAAATTAAAGAATATTTCGTGTTTCAAAATAATTTTTCGATTAAAAATTCAGTGGACCCAGCCAACAGACTTAAAACTATAACATGCTACGAAAACACCAAATTGGTGTCATTTGACATCATTAGCTTGTACACAAACGTACCAGTGGATCAGACCTTGAACATTATACAACAAAACTTAAGGTACAACAAAAAATTATCCACCATAGAAATTGATGAGCTAATGTTACTTCTTAGAACGACTCTTAAATACAATTATTTTTCATTAAATAAAAAATTATATTCACACCCATGTGGCCTAGCTATGGGGAGTCCACTTGCATGTCTCATGTCTGAAATTTTTATAAATTCTCTGGAATTGGTGTTTTTCCGAAATTACCCAGAATTAGTGAACATCGTCTTTTATGTGAGATACGTGGATGACATTCTTCTACTGGTTAATAACTCTCCAGAAGGAATAAAGCAAATTTTCGCAGCGTTTAACAGTCTACATGAAAAAATAAAATTCACACAAGAATGGGAATCAGTTGATAGATCACTAAATTATCTTGATTTAACGATGACTATAAAAGATGCTAAACATCTTCTGGAAGGCAACTTATTTAGACATCAGCATCCCGGCCGATTCAACACACCCCCAAGTGCATAAAATGGCGTTTTCTATTCTAGTATCCATCGGGCAATTTCCATCCTGTTGTCAGATGTCAACCTCGAAAAAGAATTACAAATTCTCGAGAGTATTGCACAGAATGGCTATGATCCAAAGATAGTGAGGCAATTATATCATAAGTAAATGCGAAAAAGGACAACGAATTTAGTAAATGCAAATATTCAAACCCAAGATCAGACCAAGAAATGGTTATCGGTTCCTTATATAGGTAATGTCTCCTACAAGATAAGGCGCCTGTTGAAAAATTCAGGTTTTAAAACTTCCTTCTTGGAGAGTAATAGCTTAAAGCGAAATTTGGTTCATACCCTTGAGAAAGACAGTAATAAGGAACTACAAATTTATACATACCTAATTACAGATAGAGGCAATTTACTGAACGATCAACAGTATCTAAAAAATAGGGCATATCTCGAAGGCTTCCAGCCTATATTAGGTCTACAATAGTTCATAATGGATGTGACCATTACAAATTCTGTAATAATAGAACCTTTCCTACAGACATTCATACGAGATTTGTTGTCAGTTTATAAGTCTATGTCATAGAATGTAAAACGTAGTCATGCTGGATACTGTAGTTAACTTACAATAGTAAAGTATAAAATTAATTCATAGCAAAAATGTTATCTGACGCATGCGTAATAAGAGTCTGAGTCCATACATCTCGCGCATGCACGCTGCCCTCTGTGAGGCAG
Organism: Schistocerca americana; assembly: GCF_021461395.2. Taxonomy (NCBI): domain Eukaryota; kingdom Metazoa; phylum Arthropoda; class Insecta; order Orthoptera; family Acrididae; genus Schistocerca; species Schistocerca americana. Next base: position 773,662,821 of record NC_060120.1, read on the forward strand.
ACCGTGAAGCCCTCACGGTCCACAGTCTCTAGTCACACGCCGAGGCCTATACAACTGGCTTAAAGTGAATTTGCTACAGCTTGTTTAATAGAAGTGACAAAACCTTATGGTTATGCATCAAGTTTGATAAAATTGACTTAGGACATGGCTTGTTTTAGGCAAACATTTAAATAATATTTTATGTAAGTACTACACGTTGTATCCTGTAGGATGACCATATCTAATATAATTTACTAGCACATTATAATATTAACTTTTTGCAGGTTCTGAAGAAGATGTTATTTCTAAAGTTGAAACCTAGGTAAACGATAAAGTTAACTTGCAACTGTAGGCTGTATATTCTTATATAGAATTCTGGCAACAACGTATTCTGGGCCAAAAATGACACATCACTTCTGCTAACCTTCACAGATATTATACACAAAAAAGCAGCTAGATACACAAAGTGGAATAGTTGTACAACTGCAAATTGTAAGTCAAGAACAAATTTCACTAATGCCGTCACTTGTATTTCACTAACTTAATATTTTAATGCATCAGCCTGTTTGATTGAAAACTCAGCTGCAGTCGTCATTAACTGCTTAAAATGTTGGCATAGAGGGATCGAGGGTGCGTATGATACTGAAGTTCTATTTGTGTTGATGAGTACCCCTTTTTTCCATTCTGTGACGAGTTTTACCAATATCGGTCAGCTAAAAGATTGTGGACAAGAAGTTTGCTACAAACCTGTTTTTGTGCTCCAACAGAAGGCATGGTTCCTTTGCAGCCACACAGGAAACGACATGCAGGAATGTTTCCAGCAGTGCCAGGAGGGAATTCAACTATGAATCAAAACGTGTGCTACTTTAAAGGCGACTATCAGCAATTAGATACAATTGGTAAATACATGGACATCAGTATCATTTTTTTTTTGTAGACCTCGAAGTTGACTTTTTAGGAGCAGTACAAGAACCGATCTGTAGTAAACTGCTTGTCTTCTGCTACTGAATTCATTGATTTTGACGAAACTTCTCAAGTGTAATAGTTAAGTTCAAGGTCAAAAAACCATTGACTAAAAACACCACATAACAAATAGTTCTTATCAATGTGAGAGCTTTCGCCCCTTTCGAATCGTGGTAGAACATAGGTCTAACCTTTTGGTCCAAGTGTTGGCAATGTCCCCACTGTATCATGAAGTAGACGTTAAATAGTGACTCATACCTTTAGTGTATTTTGGTGTAGTAGTGTTGCTTAATTAAGATAGTTAATTTATCAAATACATTAAAGGAAAGGAAAATGGTAGGGTAACTCTTTTCTTTAGCTCATTTTCAGTAATATTTTAGGCTGTTTTCCATTTCGATAGAACTACAAACAAATAAGGTTTCAGATTCTCCTACTATGTAAGTGCATAAAAATTATTCCAGAGGCTTATGTGTGTCAAGGTTGCTTCATTAACTGATCGAATCCTTTCACACTCATTCGTTACTTGTGGTACATTATTTGTTGAGGTCAACAAAAAATACAAATGCAGTTGTTCAGTTTTAGTTCAGTGCTGTTTTGTTGATGCTGTTTGTCAAGACACTCAACATTGTGTTTATCAGTGCCCTACAATTGCCACATGCGATGAATAGGGTTAAAATATGTAAATTACAGACATGTTAAAAAGTTACATAATATCACATTCACCCTGTCACACTTTTCTCACAGTCGATGTGGCAAATGCTCAGTTCCTTTAAAATAGTGAGCACTGGAAGAGCAAATTTTTCGCGAAGTTCCATTGAAAAAAAAACATTAACTTGCAAAATTTATTGGCTACAGTTGTCTGTACTTAATGAAAGCATCTTACAAGCAGTAGTTGGAGAGCCTGGCTTAAAGGGTTGTAAATGTAGAGACAGCATGTTTTAGCCACCACCACTCTCTGACATGTCTAGTTCTTACTAAGTAACGCATCATGGGATTCTAATCATTATGATGTGATAGCTTACACTAAATTGTTGGTCTCAAACTAGAGTGGTCCTTGTGAACAAAAGTAACATGCTCTTACGTATTATCTAATAATCAAAATAAGTATTATTTTAACATCTGTTTTAAAATTCGAGGCATGTACTTGCCGAGGAAATACCCCATTGACTACTTAATCCAGAATATTGTAGTAATTGTTAGGCTCCATAGTGCAATATCTGAAATTCATCACAAATGCTGCATAGAAGAATGTAGCTGAATGATTATCTATGGTTTTACTTTCTAACTGTAGGTGACTGTTTCGCTTAGGTTATGACAAGGCATAATGTTATGATTGCCCTTAAAACGAACTAATATTACTGTTAGACCTTTTTTGCTTCATATAATCAAGTAGGCTACCCAGTCATGCTTGTATTACACACATACTGTCCTGTGGCTGACACTTGTTTCAGTTTTCTTTATTTATTAATTTCCTCCTAGAGCATTTCCAACAACTATCATATATTTGGCTTGTTCTTCGCAATCAGTTACTGAAACTGAAATGCAAGATAAAAAACGAGTTTCTGAGTATCAGATGTAGCTAATTCATAGAAATATTTATCACTATGATTCGTTTTTATGTAATGCACTCGAATACATTTGGATTCAAGTTTGGACTTTTACCCCCATGTTCATCAAAGTTAGGATGGGGACTTCAGTTTGGAAACACATTTGTTAAGAAAAAGTTGTCTTATTTTCTTCAGCTATTATTCTACTGACAACTCTGCCCCTAACTTAATGTTTGTTCCATATCTGTCATTGTTACCATGTTTTACACTAACTGATGACGCACATTTCTCAATTTTATGTTTGGAATTTCTATTTCTGTGGCGAATTAATAAATTAAGTAATGAAGCTCTCGACTTATGCTGCTAAATTGGAGAGACGAGCTGGATCCAGGCGGAACCTGCCCATTGTATTGTTCATTGTTCTGTGCTTTCGTTTCTTAATGGTTTAAGCTGGAATTTCCACAACGAAAATGAATCAGGCATTTGCCTGAACACTTTGTCAAAACTGCCTAAAAACTGCAGCAAGGCGGTCAATGTGTCAGACCATCAGTCACTAACCCTCAATGTTACAAGGTGACTTTTCAGCAACACATACCGTGAGGTGTGGTCTCTGGGACCCCTATGTTTAAGCTGAGGTTTAATTCGTAAATAATTAGAAAATTTTAATGTTAAGTTGCATAAATTTGTTTTTGCAATGATTGTTTAAATACGCTATGCTGATTTTATTGCACTAAATAGAGCCTACATTATTTATCATACAAAATGACATATTTTCTGCAGTTTTTCAATAGCAACACAAACGAACTGCTAGAGAACTGAATTTTACATTCTGAAAAATTATAGTACCTCTTTAACAACCAAAATTTTCGCATAAACCTAAATTCCAGGGTTTAAACTCTCACATAAAAATTGCTGTTGAGAAGTGCAAAAAGAATGTCTACAAAATTGGCATTCAGTATTGGGATCTACGTTTTTTTTCACCACCAGTCAAAGAACATTTCATTTTAACTAACTTGTTTAAAATTACACTGGAGACACAGAAAGGTTCCCACCACCACTGTCCTGAAGTTCTTCCTCTGAATGATCCTCTCTTTCATTATCAGAATTGCTGGCTAATGTAAAATCGTCGTCTTTTTCGTCTATTTTTCAATCCATGTCCCTGACATCTTCCTCCATGCACCGACTAAACGTTTTATAAAATTTAGGATCGTTAAAACTGACACATTCCTGCGAACACATTTTTCACTATACTGAAGAAAACAGATACGTGTTATAGTTGATGAGGCTACGTCTAGCAGACCCCCAACACGTCAGCAACACGTGTCAACAACAAGCAAAGAAGGCGATAATGCAACCGACAATAAAACATTCTAGGGTTGGCGATTTAGGGAGGGTAGGAGGGGTACAGAAGCATTTCACCAGAATTAACATTGGAGAGAAAGACTGAAAATTCTCGTCCGATGTAAGAAACCCCACATCGTGAGGCAAGGGTTAATAAGATGGGCATGTTCTGCCTGGATGCAGCTCCTCTCCCCATTTGGCAGCGTAAGCCGAGAACTTCCTCGCTTAATTTATTCATTTAATTTTTCACTAATGAAGATAAAAACGGAATCTGGTTTTGCCGATAATAGTAACGCTAAATAAACTACTGAAATTTGCAAGAGATTGCCATGAAGCAGTACCTGGGTGCCCCATATGAGTAGAGGCTTCGCGCCCACGCAGCAGAATATACTCAGGAGTTTACTCTTTGAATTTCTGAACATTACCGGTACTGCAGACAACACAACGAAAGCAAAAACATACAACACCACGAAGAAAAACCGAGTCACTACGACTGAAAACAAATCTGAGAAAATAATAACAGCATAACGAAGCCCGATAGAAAAGAGTCACAGAATACCTATAAAAACGGCCGAATATCACAGATTAACACATATAGTCGCGACACTCCTGTGTACTTTTTTAAACAGCGCAACGGTAGGATGCCAGGTATTCTGTAACCTAAAGTCTTGAATAGGACATCCGAGGAAAGCGAATAGTATCGTTTCTATTGATTTGAACCACAGTTTGTATGCAGCTCAATAAATTGTAGCAATAACAGAAAGAAGACACCAAATTTGTCGTTCTATAAGGACCATAAGGAGTATCAAACAGCATATTACAGGACTATTTAGTTGCGATTTTCTTTTAACTTACAAACATTTACTGAAGAATATCGTTTCTTTTTAAGAACAAGAAATAGATACTAAACAGCAGAAGACATGCTGAACTGCAAAAAAAAAAAAAAAAAAAAAAAAAAAAAAAAAAAAACTGGTTATGAATGAGTCAAATACGAACCTGGTGTGGATTCCTGTGTCCACATTACTGTGTCAACTGAAGGATGGGATGCAACCCGTTGGTTTTGACCAATGACGTCATAGTTTACTCATAGATATTAATGTCTTTATTTTCGAGTCGTAGATAATCATAGACCGCATATAACATAGACCGTGTATGTCCCAGGCGTGTTAAAGCTTGAAACCAACATCGAAGTCACGTGACTTGGGGCAGACAGACGAGCTCCTGTCTTCACGCGCTGTGTGAAGCGAAGCTGACAGTTACAGTTTTTTCCGGTTGATAGCTGAAATCAAACATTGATTTTGACGATTTAACTAACTGTAGTACTACTGTTACGCATGTAGTATTGTGGTTAACGTAGTTTCTCCGAAATTCCTAATAATGAAACAATGGTTATCGTTTTTACATGTGATTGAGTTGAAACGTATTGACAATTCTTTTTAACAATCGACAGAAATATTGTTGTTCAGTAAATACGCTTCTTTGGCACTGCGAATAAAATTCTTGCAGTTCACCACTTCTACAGGAGTGGAAGGCAATATAATAATTCCGCACGCAGCATTAGTTTTCTAACGATTCCACAAAAATATATGTGAAATGTTATATGCTTTTGTAAAAAAGGAAATTCGTTTATGTGCATAATGTCAGGTATTTACACAAAATAAGCGCTTATAATTTCTGACATTTTCTGAATCCAGTACAGATACCATACTGAAACGATATCAAGATAGGAAGCGTAATAAACACATCAAAAGAAGTTTTGCATCACCTCGGTTCCGAGAGTTCCGGAACCTGTACAGAAAATTGGAATAGAGATAATCATTTCTGCACTTTTTATTGGTCATGAAAACCACACATTGCATGTTGTACCACCATACAGTGAGACCTTCAGAGATAGTGGACCAGATTGCTGTACACACCGGAACCTCTAATACCCAGTAACACGTCCTCTTGCATTGATACATACCTGCATTCGTGGCTATTGTCCCACTCCTCAACGGCGATTCGACGTAGATCCCCCAGAGTGGTTGGTAGGTCACTTTATCCATGATCAGCCCTTTTCAATATATCCCAGGCATGTTCGATAGGGTCCATATCTGGACATCACTTTGGCCACTCTACTCGAGCGATGTCGTTATCCTGGAGGAAGTTATTCACAAGATGTGCACGATGGGGGCGCGATTTGTCTTCCATGAAGACGAATGCCTCCCCAATATGCTGCCAATATGGTTGCACTGTCGGTCAGAGGATGGCATTCATGTATCTTACAGTCGTTACAGAGCCTGCTATGAGCACCAGTGGCGTAAGTGGGCCCCACATAATGCCACCCCAAAACAGTGGGGAAACTACACCTTGCTGCACTCGCTGGACACTGTGTCTAAGGCGTTCAGCCACATCGGATTGCCTCCAAATACGTCTCCAACGTGCTGCACGAAAAGCATTATTCAACCTGGTGGCATTGCTGTCAGGATTCCTCCGAGCCATAATCGGTAGGTAGCAGTCATCCACTGCAGTAGTTGTCCTTGGGCGGCCTGAGCGAGGCATGTCATCGATAGTTCCTGTCTCTCTGTATCTCCTCCATGTCCGAACAACATTGCTTTGGTTCACTCCGAGACGCCTGGATACTTCCCTTGTTGAGAGCCCTTCGTGGCACAAAGTAATAATGCAGACGCCATCGAACAGCGGCATTCACCGTCGAGTCATGGTTGAACTACAGACAACACGTACCGTGTAACTCCTTCCTGGTGGAATGACTGGAACTGATCGTCTGTCGGCCCCCTCCGTCTAAAAGGCGCTGCATGGTTGTTTACATCTTTTTGTGGGTTTTGTGACATCTCTGAACAGTCAAATGGACTATGTCTGTGATACAGGATCCACAGTCAACGTCTTTCTTCAGGAGTTCTGGGAACCGGGGTGATGTAAAACCTTTTTTTGATGTGTGTACATACGTTTATATGTGCCGGCGTCTATAATTTTGACACTCTGTAACATCGTTGGATGACGTTCCTGGACATGGTTTCCTATGTAAAACTTGATTTACTAAGTCTCCTCTACATCCCCTAGGAGTGTGTAACATGAATCGTGAAACACCCTGTATATCCTTCACTGGTAGTGCTCCCACCTCATGTCTGTAAATGATAATTGTATGCTGGCGTCGAACTAGTCGCGTGTCACATTAATGCGACTGGACTATGTAGCAATAGCATTCTACATATGACACTCATCAATAATTTCTCAACAGGCGACGCTAATAGACTGATCCCAAAAAGCACGAAATTCTTCAAAAATGTATAAGCAATATGAAACGTGATAGACGTCAATATGGTGTTAAGAACGTAATGTTCGCTAGCAAACGGCTGCTCTTCTAACTCATAGAATATTCACACACTCTGACCGATAGACCTGTAGTCGTAACCCTCACTTCTGTGAAAGTTGTTACTGTGTGACAATAGAAGAAACAGTAGATCCTGAAGTTAATGATGTGTGCCACGGTAGCTCCGCTCTCAGCGAGGCGGAATGGTAACTAGAGGTCCCAGGTTTAATTCGCAGTTGGATCTGAGATATTTCTTCGCTGGGAATTAGGTATTATATTGTCCTCACGTTCTGCTCTTTTTGTACTCAATTTACGAAGTAGTTATTGTAGTTTTGTGTCCCAAGCATCGGTAAAGTGTCAAGAGACACGAATGATCGTAAAATAAATGTAAACAGAGCACAAAATTCATGAATGAAGTGGCATAAGCTACAATGCCTTAATGAAGAAATACTGCAACACACCCCTTTCAGAGGAAGAGAATGTGAGCAGAGTATTTTATCCACGATAAGCATATATTTCTGCTGCTGATTTTTGAAATGATGGGCACTTTCTTCGACACACAACCATTTTGCACGAAGTCAGAAGTTTTTCTCATTCTTGCACTTCATTCGACTTCCTATTCACGACTGTTCGTTTAATATAAATAATTACTTTTTCTTCAAAAGACGACTGTGTTGAAAAATTCTGTCGCTTGTAGCTCTGATGCAGCACCAATTGCGGAATTAGCTTCTTCTAAGTCGGGAAACAGTTCTGTTGTTTTTGTCGTTTAATTATGAGATCTCTGTGGTAGTTTTGTCTCCATTTACAGTTATGGTACTTTAAATAATTTGGGTATTACTGATGAATGGGAAACAACCCGTCGCCTTTGACCAATGACGTCAGAAGTTACCACAGATTATGTATCGCACAACTTTAAAAGCACAGACGAATGTTGAGAAAGAAAAAAATGCAGGACAGAGCAGACAGATGGTAGGCATACATCATGTACATTCATATTTCGAACATTATGTTAAGTATATCGCCGCTTTGAGTCCTAGTATAGTATTCTTCAGTTGACCTACATAGCTCAACTGAAAAATGGGATACTTGTGCAAAAAAGAAAGGGAAAAAAGGGACAGAAGTGGATTACTGAAGAACGGGATACAACTTGTCATCCAGAATGAGATTTTCACTCTGCAGCGGAGTGTGCGCTGATATGAAACTTCCTGGCAGATTAAAACTGTGTACCCGACCGAGACTCGAACTCGGGACCCTTGCCTTTCGCGGGCAAGTGCTCCACCAGCTGAGCTACCGAAGCACGACTCACGCCCGGTACTCACAGCTTTACTTCTGCCAGTACCTCGTCTCCTACCTTCCAAACTTTACAGAAGCTCTCCCGCGAAAGGCAAGGGTCCCGAGTTCGAGTCTCGGTCGGGCACACAGTTTTAATCTGCCAGGAAGTTTCATATCAGCGCACACTCCGCTGCAGAGTGAAAATCTCATTCTGGAAACATCCCCCAGGCTGTGGCTAAGCCATGTCTCCGCAATATCCTTTCTTTCAGGAGTGCTAGTTCTGCAAGGTTCGCAGGAGAGCTTCTGTAAAGTTTGGAAGGTAGGAGACGAGGTACTGGCAGAAGTAAAGCTGTGAGTACCGGGCGTGAGTCGTGCTTCGGTAGTTCAGCTGGTGGAGCACTTGCCCGCGAAAGGCAAGGGTCCCGAGTTCAAGTCTCGGTCGGGCACACAGTTTTAATCTGCCAGGAAGTTTCACAACTTGTCATCTTTGACCAATGACGTCAGAATTCGCAGATATGATTTTTCACACAGATTTAACAGCAAAGCCGAGTGTTCACAAACAAAGGAATGCAGGCGAAAGAAAATAGATGGTAGGTATATATCACATACATTAATATTTCAGACATAACGTTAAGGATAGCTCTTAGGGGGAGGAGGAAGAGGAGATTAGTGTTTAACGTTCCGTCGACGACGAGTTCATTAGAGACGAAGCACAAGCTCGGATTAGGGAAGGATGAGGAAGGAAGTCGGCCGTGCCCTTTCAAAGGAACCACCCCGGCATTTGCCTGAAAAGAGTAAGGGAAATTACGAAAAACTTAAATCAGGATGGCTGGAGACGGGTATCAACCATTGTCCTCCACAGCGCGAGTCCAGTGTGCTAACCACTGCGCCACCTCGCTCGGTAAATAGTTCTTGTTTGAGTCCTAGTATTTCTGCAAAAAATAAAGAAAACAAGGTATGGAAGTAACGTTAGCATGGAATACCCCAGTTTAAATACATATGAGTTGTATCCCAAACCGCAGTAGATCTGTATAGGTTAACTTAGGTTGACCTATACAGGTCAACTGAAGTACGATATGCAAATTTTACAGGTGTTGCTTCTTCTGCCTCCGCTATGTGGATAGTATTACTGGCGAAGGCGAAAAGACCTACATAATATTTGCATTCCGTACTTCAGTTGACCTATGTAGGTCATAGAGTAGGATACTAGTGCTAACGAAAACGAAGAAATAGACATATGTAACATTGGCATCCTGTACCTCAGTTGAACTACGCGAAGGCGAAACAAAAAGACAGTCATAAAATGTGTAACCCATACTTCAGTTGAACTACATAGGTAAAGTGAAGTATGGGTTACAAATTTTGTTTCGCTTCGATACTAATAGTATCGACTGCAAATTATTATAGTCTTGCTAGCGACGACAAAAAATCCGACAACAGTAAAATTTGCATACCATTCTTCAGTTGAGCTATGTAGGTTCACTGGAGAATAGGATACTACTACTACCGAATGGGAAAATAAAGACGTTTATAACACGTGTGTCCTGTACTTCAGTTGACTTATATAGGTCAACTAAAGAATAGAATACTAGTACTAGCGAAAGCGAAAAATAGCATCATACATAACATTTGTATCCTGTTCTTCACTTGACCTGTATAGGTGAATGGTACAAATGTTACATTGTCACTTATTTCGGTAGCTGGTACCAATATCCCATAGTTCACTTGAACTACATACAGGATACAAATTTTACGTATGTCGGTCTTTTCGCCAACAGTAGTGCTAGTATATACTCGAAACAATCGTAGTGATACTAGTGGTAGGAAAGGGAAAAAGAGCAACAACTGTAAAATTTGAATTTCGTACTGCTGCTGACGAACCCATACTTAAAGCAAAATAATATAATATGACAAAGAAATACATCAAAATAGACAAATTCAGTACAACTTAAAAATTAGAAACTTAACTTACCATACGCAAACTCCTCCACAAAAAACTAAAACTCGCCTTAAAAGACGTCAACAAAAATCACACACCCACCTACATAAGAAACACAACATTACAGTAAAACACACATACACACATATATACAAATATATAAATCCAGAAGTTCACAGTAACGAAATAAAGTAAAACAATAAAAAATATCCACAGAAGAAAATTACCTAACATAAGAAAATGAAGAATGACGGATCAACCCCAAAAAATCCAAATCAGTATTTCAACCATGCCGATCAAACCCATCCCACCACAACTTCAAATTAACTAACAAATTTTGGAGGATACATTTGCCCAACACGTTTAAGGAAACACTTAAATGGGCAATATGTATTGGGTGCATTAAGCCTCCATGAATATTCATCTAAATCGCTCTGTAGTATCGAAATGCGTCGTTTCTCCCAATCTAAAACATATTTTATAATTGACTAATAACCTTCTGTACTACTGGTACAAGCCCCAGTTGATGAAGATCTGAATTCAATATTATGACTGACGGCAAGATGCTGAAAACACCTATTCTCCAAATCATTATACAAAGAAAAACCATCGGAAATAACTACAAAACCCTCCGCAACATATCTTCAATTAATTTCACCAACACTTTCTTTGTTCGATTACGAACTACTTTAAAAACTACATCATCACATTCTGGGCCTGAAATTACAGCCCCCCAAACTGCTGGTTTCCCACTGTTGTACTTGGTTTTGCCAAAATAAGACTCATCGATTTCGACTATAACACTCTCTCCCCAAAAGGCCCCCTATACTTTATATATTCCCTACAAACTTCCCTACAAAACGAATACCAGTCTAAAACGGTACGCTCACTCACACGTCATTCATGCGCACATAACCACGCAGGATGCCTCAAACACCAACAGTTTGTAATTTTTATTTTATCGCTCAAGGCTAGCTTAGATTTCTCAAACCATGTTCCTCGTCTAATTGAGCGCCATAGTCGATCCTTGCTACACCTCCATATGAATAAATCGTGAGTACAACGAGCGCACACACTTACGTGGCGCATATGTTCGTCGCACTCACGACATCGAACGTAATCAGCAAGAAGATCAAACTTTTGCAAAAATCGAATGGTTGCCATCACGTCTAAGTCCAAAGCCTGCTTTAAATCTTCCATATTCATGGGAATAGATAAATTCGTACCTACAAACGAAAATCAAAAACTGAAAATTCTTCTAAATGAAAAACTATTCTTCCAATTTATCTCAAACTTGCTAAGAATGAAATCAAGTACCGAATGAATTGGAAAGAACCAATTATTTAAATCAATGTAAAAGAAAAAAATCTTACACACTGTCTAACGCTGTCTTTTAAAATTACATTTATTTCAATTTACAATGACGGCGCTTATGCACGGCAGACAACCGATTTATTATCTATGGCTCGAAAGTAAAGACGTTAATATCTGTGAGTAACCTATGACGTCATTGGTGACGCTACGGCACAGAAGATAACCGATTTATTATCTACCATAGACCACAATAACATGGACTGCGCGTGACGTCATTACACTGAATCCAACATCTAAGTGGCGTGACTCGGGGCGCGACTCCACTGTCTGTTATTACGCACTGTGTGGGGTGGAGTTGAAACAGTTTTTCTCGTTTGTAGCTGAAATGATGCATTGATTTTAACAAGAAAACAATTTGCCTTATATTTAGTATACATGTAGTAGTGGAGTTAATCTGATTTATCCGAAATTACTAACATTATTTTCGATGGTTATCGTTTTTACGTGTGGTCAGGTGAAACTTACTGACAGTTCTGCTTACGAGCAACAAAATTACTGTTCTTCATTGAGTATATACTCGGAGAAGTCTAGTTTTGATCCTACACTCTTCACAAACGGATGAAAATCTCAGTTGTGAAAGGGAACTATTTCAAAATACTTGCTAAGGGATTTCCATGAGTTAAAAATTAGGATGGCTGTTGGTACTTGGATGCAAAACTTGATGAATGACTAAGATTCTAAGACACAATATTGTTAATATCCAACTCACAACACAAGTATGATCAACGTTTTGTAATATACACACATCAAAAAAGTCTTGCATGACCCATGTACCCAGAACTCCTGAAGATAGACGTTGACTGTGGATACCGTATCACAGACACAGTCACTTTGACTGTTCTGAGATGTCACTAAACCCGCCCAAAGATGTGAACAACCATGATTGAGCAGCGCGTTTTAGATGGAGGGGGCCCGACAGCCGATCAGTTCCAGTCATTCTACCAGGAAGGAGGTACACGACTTGTGTTGTCTGTAGTTCAACCATGCGTGTTCACAGGCGCAGAAATATGATAAAGGAGATACACTGGGCCGAAATACTTACAGCAGCGCAAACACCACATATGGGTTATATCAGCCCATATTGAATTGTGATAGATTAGACATAAATGTACAGGGGAGTATACCAATGCATAATCGTATGGGGGCAACTTCTTCTACTGTAATTACCACTATTGACGAGAGTCTAATCAAACACCGTCAGTTTCAAGTTTACAACGCAGAAAGAAATCAGTGCACCCTGTGATCTTTATAAGGGGGTTTTGGAATATTTTACAGAGTGTATGGTACGATCGACAAAAGATTCAGTTTATACACTCCTGGAAATGGAAAAAAGAACGCATTGACACCGGTGTGTCAGACCCACCATACTTGCTCCGGACAGTGCGAGAGGGCTGTACAAGCCATGATCACACGCACGGCACAGCGGACACACCAGGAACCGCGGTGTTGGCCGTCGAATGGCGCTAGCTGCGCAGCATTTGTGCACCGCCGCCGTCAGTGTCAGCCAGTTTGCCGTGGCATACGGAGCTCCATCGCAGTCTTTAACACTGGTAGCATGCCGCGACAGCGTGGACGTGAACCGTATGTGCAGTTGACGGACTTTGAGCGAGGGCGTATAGTGGGCATGCGGGAGGCCGGGTGGACGTACCGCCGAATTGCTCAACACGTAGGGCGTGAGGTCTCCACAGTACATCAATGTTGTCGCCAGTGGTCGGCGGAAGGTGCACGTGCCCGTCGACCTGGGACCGGACCGCAGCGACGCACGGATGCACGCCAAGACCGTAGGATCCTACGCAGTGCCGTAAGGGACCGCATCGCCACTTCCCAGCAAATTAGGGACACTGTTGCTCCTGGGGTATCGGCGAGGACCATTCGCAACCGTCTCCATGAAGCTGGGCTACGGTCCCGCACACCGTTAGGCCGTCTTCCGCTCACGCCCCAACATCGTGCAGCCCGCCTCCAGTGGTGTCGCGACAGGCGTGAATGAAGGGACGAATGGAGACGTGTCGTCTTCAGCGATGAGAGTCGCTTCTGCCTTGGTGCCAATGATGGTCGTATGCGTGTTTGACGCCGTGCAGGTGAGTGCCACAATCAGGACTGCATACGACCGAGGCACACAGGGCCAACACCCGGCATCATGGTGTGGGGAGCGATCTCCTACACTGGCCGTACACCACTGGTGATCGTCGAGGGGACACTGAATAGTGCACGGTACATCCAAACCGTCATCGAACCCATCGTTCTACCATTCCTAGACCGGCAAGGGAACTTGCTGTTCCAACAGGACAATGCACGTCCGCATGTATCCCGTGCCACCCAACGTGCTCTAGAAGGTGTAAGTCAACTACCCTGGCCAGCAAGATCTCCGGATCTGTCCCCCATTGAGCATGTTTGGGACTGGATGAAGCGTCGTCTCACGCGGTCTGCACGTCCAGCACGAACGCTGGTCCAATTGAGGCGCCAGGTGGAAATGGCATGGCAAGCCGTTCCACAGGACTACATCCAGCATCTCTACGATCGTCTCCATGGGAGAATAGCAGCCTGCATTGCTGCGAAAGGTGGATATACACTGTACTAGTGCCGACATTGTGCATGCTCTGTTGCCTGTGTCTATGTGCCTGTGGTTCTGTCAGTGTGATCATGTGATGTATCTGACCCCAGGAATGTGTCAATAAAGTTTCTCCTTCCTGGGACAATGAATTCACGGTGTTCTTATTTCAATTTCCAGGAGTGTAATATCGCATACCAGGGGTGACGTTGCCCTGTGGGAGAAAGAAATTATCGATAACTGTCAGAGCATTGCACAATTTGAAAAGGCATTCTTAGACCGATATTGGTCAAAGGCAATACAGGAACGCCTTAGGACGGAAATCTATAGCCCACAGGTGTATAATTCAAAGCAAGGTACCCCGTGGAAATATTTTGAAAAGTACATTAATGAAACGAGGTATTGGGATGAGGCCATATCTGCGCGGGGTATGATTCGTATTTTAAAACTTCGCTTACCAAGTCACATTCGTGATAAATTAATCAATGTCGCAGAAGACAATCTGGAAAGACATTTATCGGCGTTAGATGAGATAGATCTATCACAAGAGGAATGCCAGTCAAATCGCGACCGAGAAAACGGGAACTTTTTGGCGAGAAAACATGAAAACTGGAATTCTAAGCCCAACTTCGGGAAAAACAACAGTAAAGGAAAACAGCATAACGAACATAACAGGAGGAATGGAAGTGGTCAGATGCCGTATAGCAAAAAACGTCGCTATGAAGAACGATACCACCCAGGATATAACAACAACATTAACAGGAATCAGAATCAAGGACGTAGGACGAATGAAAGGCAATGGCCTAATCAAAATAACAGTCCGAATAATCATAACTATCTGGTGCAGTGGACGCACAGTTCAATGCAGCCACCAGCTACAGCAAACAGTAATTATTACCACAGTGACAACCGGAATCCGATGCCAAACACAAATTTGATACCACAGCCTTGGCCGGACAGTAATAGCGGTGTGAGGATAGTTGAAATGACGGGCGAAGGAAGCAATAATATTTCGCGAAAGTCAAACGAGACCCGACCGCAATAAGCTCCCCATTGTTGGTCGACGGACGGAGCGGGGGTACATCTCAGGACAGTTTCCAAAACAATATCAGCATGCTGATATACCAAGAAGGCAACACCAGGCAACAGGACTTATTAACGGAAACAATTAAATGCGATAAGGAGATCGAGATAGTGCAAACCATATTAAAAGCACGAATAAATAACATCCTGATAGAAGTATACACAGGATAGAAGTACACTGATGCTAAGAGCAAATTTGAGCATCTACATCCTGTGGCTATGACCTCCTCTTACACCACCGGTATGAGAACAGTTGTCGCCTCATCAGTTCCTCGCATTCCTGTCGCCTCTCAGAACCAGAAGACTACACCTTGACAGTAGGGGGTACTTCCCTCCCTGTTGCTCCCGCACCACCTACTTAGGGAGAAACCCCCCCCCCCGTCCCCAACCATGGGGGATATCAGTCCCCACTTCTGAGGCAGAGAAGCGTAAGTTTTCTTCAGCTCCTCTCGCTAAGAAGAGGTCCCTTGGATCAGTCCCTTCCCAGGTTTCTGCTAGTAAGGAAGATGCTGAGATACCAAGAAGGCAACACCATGCAACAGGACTTATTAACGGAAACGAATAAATGCGATACAACTACAACTAACGTGCTGGGCAGTGATCGCACAGCATCTTAAATAATCCAGTGGAAGGATTCCTGTGAAGTATCATGTGATGTGTTGGCGCCTGGAGTCTGGCAGCCCACCAGCTGTGGCTGCAGGTGAAGGTGGTGGTAGTGGCCAGGTGACCTGCACGGCTACTGTACCTCTCCCCATTAAAAGAAAAAGCGATAGTGAAGCCATTGTGGCACAGATGGGCCAGATGGATGTCGGAAGGCATTGGTGGCCGATGGGAGATCATGGTGCTAGCCAATGGTGCTATTGACACGGAAAGTGGCCAACTGGCTTGGCTGGAGGGAAGGAGGAGGTGTGCAGGAGTACAGACACATGAGCCCTGGACAAGTGGCATGCGCAACATGTTGAAAACGTTAAAATGGGCATCAGCTTCCAAGGAGTCCAAAGAATGGAGAAGAGATTCACTGCACCGATGGACTGGAGGGAATAAATCATTGGAAGTGGCAGTGGCAATGACTCATAAGAAAGAACTGGATTGTAACATGTGAAGAAAATGCACCAAAGGAAGAGAAAAACTTGTGCATGCATAAGCCACAGAAGGAAACACATGCATCGATTAGGCACAAAAAGGAGAATGGAAAACAGATGACCTGCTTGAAAGATGACCTCGGATTGACTAGAAGGCAGAGCTGTTCCAAACGCATAGATCTTTGTGTAGAGGTATCAACCAGAATGTGTGGAAGGCTAGGGCATGGGTATGGCGAGTGCCTGCTTGGATGCAGCGCCAGACACCCAGTTGCCCGGTACGCTGGAGTGGAGAGTGCAGTGGGGAGGCTGACGAACGCCTCATTGCCAGTGTGTGGTGCAGTCCTTGGCATTGAGCCACCCTTGAGAGGAAGGCCAGCAATGGCTGCAGGCTTCCTGCAAACAGCATTATACACAGCTGGCGGAGGGCAACCACTGGGCAGAATAACATGGCAGATGAGGTGAGGATTCGACCTGGAAAAGAAGAGACATGAAGGGACGTCATCAGGAAAAGGCAAGCAGGCTGTCGAGCTGGTGAGACCAGACATTGCGGCCTTCCAACACTGGAGGACAGGAAGGCAAGGGAAATCAAACTGATTTCCCATGGACTGCAGGAAAATGAGTAAGGCAGGTCAGCTGCAGAGGGGCTGGCTTTGGAGTGTCTGGCTGTGGAGGGGCTGTTGGTGCCAGAACTGGCGGTGCTGGAGTTGGTGCTGCTGGAGTTAGTGGTTGTGGAGCTGGTGGAGGTGGAGCTGGTGCTGCTGGAAGGGTTTGGAGGAGACATCCAAGCTCGGGGAATTGGCAGAGCTTGAGGAGGCAGGAGGGTTAGTGAGGTCAGTGGAGCGGACGGACACATCAGAAGTGCAGAAGGCATCAGAGCTTGAAGATGCGTTGGAGCAGGAGAGCTTGTTGGAGACCAAGGAAGTAGTGTTGTAAGATGTAGTGCCAAAGGTAGAGGAGCCAGAGGCAGCCAGGAGAGAAACATCAGGAAGTGCAGAAATGTGCTGGAAGGGGTCCAGCCCTGCAAGGAAGGCGGGCCATGAATCCAAAACATTGTTGGACAATGGAGGGAATGGAGGCAGTGTTATCAAGTACTGGGTAGAAGCAGATCAGCATGGGCAAGTCGCCATCAAATAAGCTCAAAAGTGCATAAGAAGTGCCTTGCATCAGCAGAAGCTATGTCTCCTGACTATTGCACATGGAGGTGTCATCACCAAACATTTCAACTGAATCAAGTGAGCAATGTCCTGGTGCCAACGACACAACAGGTGTCCCTGTAACTGGAAAAACTGCAGGAATGATAGTTCCGGTAGCGGGATGCGATTAGCGTGTGGCCAAAGAATCCTTACTGCCATCTTTTATGTCTTGGTCCTTACGTGCACTACAATACATAATACAATCATTCTGCTGGTTACAATGAAAGAAACGCTTTTATTGGTGAACACATAAATGAACAGTCACAATTCTGATGTGAAATAGAAAATAATAGCCACTTCTGAGGGAATGATCAAGCTGTGGGGCTGCGGCGCTGTCTTTTTACAAGAGCCTAAAAACTATTTTTGTGGTTAGCCAGAAAGCGATGGAGAACTTGCTGACCACAATTTCCAGTCTGCAAGTCCACATTCTTCTTGTACTACAGAAAGAAATATTTCTACTCTCTATGTATGCAACAGAATCAGGAACTAAGATTATAAATGAAACTGACTGATATATTTGATAAGCTTTCACATGCACAACATAGTAATATTCCTGATAATAATAATAATAATAGTAATAATAATAATAATAATAATCCTATCATAAACAGCATGAGCAGCAGTTCACAGGCGACTCTATGGTAAGTTCCCATTAAGTTGTCTTTCGCTATGACTTTTGATAATCCAAGTTAATTGCTCGCCACAAAAGTGGAAAATAATCTCACGACTTGCCACGCAGTTCTCTTAATATTATGGGTGGCACACAAACATTTACTTCAGCGAAATCTAAGCGGTCCAGAACGGTGCACAGTCCTCGCGAGTGCATTTCCTGTTTGTGCCGAAAACATTTGTTTAGCAGTAGCATAGTTGTGACGTCATCCGAGGCAGCGAATAAGTAGGTGTTTGAGTGACACGGACAGAGTGATAGCTCGATGCGAAGTGAAGCGTCACTGCCTCTCAGGCAGTATTTATACAGAGTAGTACACATAAAACCGACCCCTGCACTCAAAGGAATATGAATGAAGAAAATCAATGTACATCATCGCATTCTTAGATTTTATTGTACAATTTAATTATTAACTATGTAAGTAACACTTTAAGTAACAGATTTCCTTTGTTAATTTAATAAGTATACAGGGTGATTCAAAAAGAATACAA
Organism: Schistocerca americana; assembly: GCF_021461395.2. NCBI lineage: Eukaryota > Metazoa > Arthropoda > Insecta > Orthoptera > Acrididae > Schistocerca > Schistocerca americana. Next base: position 773,681,610 of record NC_060120.1, read on the forward strand.
CAACTTTAGGAATTTAAAACTCTGCAACGACAAAAGGCAGAATTAAGGGAGCTATAAAGTTTCATTTAGTTGTACATTTGTTCGCTTGAGGCGCTGTTGACTAGGCGTCAGCGTCAGTTGATGCTAAGATGGCGACCGCTCAACAGAAAGCTTTTTGTGTTATTGAGTACGGCAGAAGTGAATCGACGACAGTTGTTTAGCGTGCATTTCGAATGAAGTATGGTGTTAAACCTCCTGATAGGTGGTGTATTAAACGTTGGTGTAAACAGTTTACAGAGAATGGGTGTTTGTGCAAAGGGAAAAGTTCTGGACGGCCGAGAACGAGTGATGAAAATGTAGCACGCATCCAGCAAGCATTTGTTCACAGCCCAGGAAAATCGACTCGCAGAGCTAGCAGAGAGCTGCAAATTCCACAATCAACTGTATGGAGAGTCCTACAAAAAAGGTTAGTTATGAAACCTGAACGTCAATACCCGAGGCGATGGATCGGCCGCCAGGCAGCCCGTGACAGAGCACTTCATCACTGGCCTCCAAGAAGCCCTGATCTTACCCCCTGCGATTTTTTCTTATGGGGGTATGTTAAGGATATGGTGTTTCGGCCACCTCTCCCAGCCACCATTGATGATTTGAAACGAGAAATAACAGCAGCTATCCAAACTGTTATGCCTGATATGCTACAGAGAGTGTGGAACGAGTTGGAGTATCGGGTTGATATTGCTCGTGTGTCTGGAGGGGGCCATATTGAACATCTCTGAACTTGTTTTTGAGTGAAAAAAAACCTTTTTAAATACTCTTTGTAATGATGTATAACAGAAGGTTATATTATGTTTCTTTCATTAAATACACATTTTTAAAGTTGTGGTATTCTTTTTGAATCACCCTGTATTTTAGAAATGAATTTAAAGTCTATGTTCAAAACGTTCTCCGCCAACATCCAAGCAAAGTTGTGCTGGTCGAAGCATGTTAAGGAAAACACTTTTCAGTAATCTTTGAGGAATGTTTGAAATTTTTTTCACATATGTTGTTTTTTAATGTGTCAAGTGTTCTTGGATTGTTGTGGTAGACTCTAGCCTGCTAAGGACAAAGCTGACATATGAGAAGTTGCTCCATCTTCCTGGAAATATGCACAACATTTTTCGTTTGGAGTTAAAAGAGCCAAAACTTCATTGTAGAGTTGCAAGTAAACATGTGTATTGACTGTTGCGTTGAAGAACAATGGCCTGATAATTCTGTTACCAGATACAGTACACCATACACCAATTTTTAAATCGTATAACTGCTTTTGCAGTATGCCATGGGGATTTTCTGTAGCCCAGTGTCTTGTGTTTAATGAATTAACGCAACCCCATACATGAAACCAAGGTTCGTCCTTAGAAAAAAGGAGGAATGGATCAAGATGTCCCCAAGCGACATTTTTCAGCAACCAATTACAGTAATGTGTACACTTACCCTTCTCCACTTCTTTCATTTGCTGATCAACACTCACAAGGTAAGGTTGCATTTTTAAGCCATGAAGGATGCGTTGACATGACCTGCAAATATTCCACATTGTTGTGATAATCGTCATGTTGACTTGTAGCGACTTCTTTCAATGTGTGCTGTCACGTTTGCCACAACTTCTGGTGTACGTATAGTTGGTCTCTCATTTCGCTTTGAATTAACAACATTGCCTGTTGAACGCCACTTCCTCACTAGATCCTTAATTCTTGATTTTGCAGGAATATTACATTCAGAAAACTTTTAATGAAAAGTGTCACGAACAACTTTAATGGATTCAGACTGCACATATTCTTCAACAATGAACACACGTTCTTCAAAGGAGTAAGGCATGACAATGAAGTATACGCTTTATAATGACTACTTTCCATATGAACTACTCACACGCTACTGCTGCTGGAAGGTGGCAAAGAAACTGACAAGCTAGTAATGCTACTCACACGTATTCGCATTTCAGTTCGGGCCGTTTTATGTGCGCCACTCTGTACATGGGCGCAGCGGACGGCCGAATGGAACATCTGCCTTCATCTGCTATATGGTCAGGTAGTAGCCTCTAAATAGCTGCTTTCTCGGAGATGTATTGTTTAATACCTCAGTCATGAGTCAGTTTACAATCTTCGTAATTTTTGTGTGAACAGAGTTAAGTTAGCGTCAATTACGGAAAAAGTTTTCGTCGACTGCATTCAAACTTTGCCGTCTACAATTTTTAGAATGGAAGTGACAGTAGAACATAACCTCTGAACTACAGCACTAAGAGACCTTGTATTGATTGTTACTTACATCAAAGTCTTGAAACTTGTTGTGGCTTTATTATTTAATGGGTTTCCTCAGGTGCTGTAATCAAAACTTCCTATCATTATCATAAATGATACTTAATCTGTTACAAATAAGACATTATTGTTCCAAATTTAGTTTTCAGTAAAGACTTAAAAACTATTAGAGGTAGCTTAATGGGGTCACATAGTTCAGGTTTTCGTATCCAACTGACACTTCATAACAAATTTCATCTTTCTAAGTCTGTTATTTAGCTCCTTTAATTTTTCATAAAAACTTGGATTTCGACCAAAATGTTGTTCCGATCATGTTGAAACGTGTAACACTTGATTTTGACGTATATTTGTACATTCTGACCAATTTTTGGCTTTCTAGCTTTATTATTTAGCGCCGTTTGTTTTTTATTTAAAATTATGTATTTAGGAAAACATATTTATCTGATCACTCTGAGATTTAACAATTTAAACGTTAGTGTACGGAATCATATGCTGATAAAGTTTGGAGAAGCAACTTTAATTTATAATTTCATCCTTAGATTTTAATTAATAGAGGTGGAGCCCCTCCACGCCCACACCGGCATGATGGCCAACACAAAAGGTCTACTGCCATCTCTGCATAAGGGTTAGTATTCACTAAAGTGAGGTGTCGCAGGATGTGGGTACTGCGATGTTTGCGTACGTCTGGTTAGGATTAACCATTAATACGCGCTCATCTGGAGATAGATTGGTCGAAATCTGACGAAGGGTAGCGGTTTGAAGGGCAGAGGAAAAAAAGTGCCAAAGCAAGAGCCAAGGGAAAAAAAACCTCTGCGAAAGTTAGGTCGGGCGGCAAGAGCAGTAGCGGTTGTCTTGCTGCCTGCGATAGGTTGTGCAAGGATAGGCTTTGTTAGTAGTGGGTATCATGCATGTCGATACCCTGACGTTGTGCGTTTGTGCTGCTCGGCGGCTGGCGCTGGGTGCTGGTACAGAGTCCTCGTTCAGCGTCCTGCAATCTGCAACAGTTAGGTTTGTTATCGGTCTTGTGTCCGATAGGTCATATACCGGAGGCACAGTGTGAGGGAGTGTTGGCAGATTGTTCGTGCGTCTGTGGGCGAGCTCGTCAGTGTCCCTGCTGTGGCCTGTTGGTCGGCTCTAATAGCAGCTGGTAGTTGCCAGTCAGTGTTGCTGATATGCAGGGGCTTACCGGCGTTTGTCGCTGTTTGCGTATGTTAGTTTACCATAGGTGGTTATGCCCTAGCTAGCAGTGTCTTTGGCCGCTTTTGTTTCCACCTGTGGTTGTGATCGTAGTTTCCCAGAGTGAGGATGAAAGGATTGTTCGAGTGACTCGAGTTCCTATATAGTCGTGTGGCGTGTTTCTTGAATACTTCCTTGAGGGTATCAAGGCGGTATTCATGGTGAAGATCCACGGTGCGTGTGTAGCATGGAGCATTGCTGATGATTCGTAGCACCTTGTTCTGTATGATCTGCAGGCGGCGCAGTCGTGTGGGAGCTGCATATCCCCAGACGGGAACTGCGTACGTCATCAGAGGCCTAATCAGTGTCATGTATAAGGACCTCGACACCCTCCTATTCAGTGTGCTTTCCCTGTTGAGCATTGGGTAGAGCTGTTTGAGCCTCGCGTGCGCTCGTTTGGCAACGTATTCGATGTGGTCCCCCCATGTAAGTTTCCGGTCCAGCCAGACACCAAGGTATCTGACTTTCTCTCGGAAACGTATTGGGCGTGTATGTTGTGTTATCGGTCTACAGTGTTGGTGTTTGCCCAGTAGTTTCGGTCTGCGTGTGAACAGAACTGCTTCGCACTTGTCGACGTTTACTTTAATACGCCATCGCTCCAGCCAAGGCTCAGCTGTTCTGAGTGCTGTCTGTATTCGTGAGTTGATGTTCGACGGTTTCCAGTCTTGCGCGAGGATGGCTGTGTCATCCGCGTAGACGGCTAACGTCGTGTTTCGTGTCGCTGGGAAGTCATTAAGGTACAGGTTAAATAAGATGGGCCCTGGGATGCTTCCTTGGGGTACTCCAGCTTGGATACCGTGTTGTGTTGATTGTTTATCCTGCACGTTAGTGTTGAAACATCTGTTCGTGAGATATGAGTGTATGAGACGTACGAGTCCATCCGGGAAACCAGCTTCGCTTAGTTTGCGTATGAGTCCGTTGTGCCAGAGACGATCGAAAGCCTTTTCGATGTCTAGGAACACGGCCCCTGTGGCTTTGTTTATGTTGTAGCCGTGTGTTATATGTTCGACTACGTGGAGGAGTTGTTGTGTTGTCGAGTGGTGATTCCTAAAGCCGAATTGCTCCGGTCTTAGGGTGTCGTTGGCGATGCAATGCCTAGTGATACTTCATCCTTAGATTATCGTGCAATACTTTTTATACTACACACAGGCACGTTATGATGACGTGCCGCTAGTTGCAGCGAACTGGAGTAAGTCACAGCACACTCGCTTGCCTCTGTATCTTTCAAATGATACAGCGCTTGTTTCCCCACCAAGTCTCTATCTGTCGTCCAACTTTGTGTCCCTGATCAGTGTCCAATCAGTGCCCCAGGCGATGGTGCGGCCAGTATCCAGAGTTGGTGTCTATCTCGATCATGTGTAAACTGGTCTTTATCTTGGTTGCAGTGCTTAGCTGCACTGGGGTAACAACTGACTGGGTGTCTTGGTGGCACTGAGAGCTGCTGAAGAATACTATCGACAGATTAGATGCAGGAAACATTCGCTGCTGATTCCAGAGCGTGAGGGAGTGATGTTGTGTAGTGGTTGCGCAGCATCTTAAATAACAGAGTGCAAGGATTCCCGGGAGGTGTTATGTGACATGTGGACACATGACATGTGTATAAATTTTAGTGCATAGATTGGATGCACACGCTCCTAATGGGCAACGCTGGTGTCTCTTGTGTGGCCTGCTGGAGTCTGGCATGTACACAGAGCAATGTACTGCTGATGCGATCTGGCATGTACACGGAGTGATATGTTGCTGCTGTCATCTGGTGTGTACACAGAGAAATGCGTTTCTGTTGTCGTCTGAATCAAAGCAAACCGGTTGGTTGCTGTTGGGGTCCGGTAATGTTATGAGGCAAGCATTGTGTGTGGCCACACGTGTCTGGCTTTGGCGGACGATGGCTGGCCAGTCATGGCTGTGTGTCCAGATGTTTATAGCAGCCATGTGACTGGCCTGGCTACTGCTAATAACATTATCATAATCCCTCTGGCTCTAACTCAACTTCTCCGCCATATGGCTGCTCATGACTAATACTTTACACACCTCAAAACAGCCTACAACTGATAAATGTACCACAACCCCTGCTCACAGTATTGTGTACTGCACTTACTGAACAGGTGTAAACTAACATATGGTCTCACAATCCTCAGAAGATCATCTGATTTTGCTTGCCATAATTCACATATGTCAATTTGATAAAGGAAGGGATTTGGAAATATAATGCTAGATTTGGAACAAGCCAGTCACTTGGCTTGCGAGTTTTACAGAAATGCTGGGTGATCTTGCACTTACTTTTTATTTATTTTACCTTATAATGTGGGGGAAACGTTCCCTTTATGTCTCACTATGGTGCTACCTTAAGCCCGGTCCACACGCAACGATCTATCTGCGCAGACATCGGCGCAGATGTCTGTACATGCAAAAGATCGCTGCAAATGTGGTGTGTTCACATGACACAAACCCCAATCTACTACTCGCCCGCCATCTGTCGGTGTAGAACAGAAATATCAGTGGCAAGCGACAACGCTCCCCGTAAACGTCAAAAATTTTATTCAGTTATTTTGAAATATAGAAATGGAGGAAGTTCTGTTGTGGTCTGTGTTCGCAACTTGTGTTGCAAAAAACATTCAGACCAACCGCAGGAAACAGAGAAAGCGGTCAAAATGGTAGAGACAGTGGCTGCTAAAGCGAAAGCAGTTTTCTCTCGTACATTTACTGCGCGAGTTGCAGGGCGAACCTAACGACTGGCGAAATTATTTGCGGATGGATGTCGAAACTTATAATTATCTCTTAAAGCTTGTAACCCCTCATATTATGAGAAAAAATACTTGTATGAGAAGGGCAATTTCTCCTCATGAACGGCTGGCAGTAACATTAAGATTCCTAGCAACAGGAAGGAGCTACAAGGGTTTGGAATTTTCAACTGGTAATATCGAAACAAGCTTTGAGTGAAATAATACCCAACACACGTGAAGCTATTTACGCTGTCCGGAAGGATGAGTTCATGAAGGCAAGTCAAGTAAATTAAGTTTGTCAAGTTACAGACAATATTTTTGGTGCTGTAGACGTGTTTGAAACACAGTAGGCCTATATTATTAGAAATTATATAACTACATGGCCAATGAGCTATGGTTTACTTTGTTTCTGAGTAGGTATTTTCATTTCGCTACTGTGTCGAAGCAACCTGTTACAAACTTTTGTCCCAGGATACAAAACTCCTACACTAGATCTTCTAGATTTCTGAACTTTGGATAACTCTTTTCGGTAAACTGTTCGCAACGAATTTTTTTTACTGTTTCTCTGTTTGCCGAGGCGTCAACTGCCCGCTATTTTTCAATTAGAGCATTGTATGCTGCTTTTTTTTGTCTCAGTCACTATATTCTTTAGTTTTAATCCTCCACAAACATGTGTGGTTTCTATATATTTCAATGAATTCACTTACAAATTCTCGAGAACACTGGCGAGTATCAGCCATTTTAATGCCCTGTGCGCACAAATACAAACACTAGAATGAGCAAACAGCTGTTTGGCGCCAGATTTGTGGCGATCTCCTGTCCACACGCTCCTACTTGTCTGCGCAGATGTGGTTTGAACCCACAGATTTGAGAGGTTTCGCTCAAACCTCCAACTCCAACTTCCAGGTTTGCACACACCTCAGGTTGGTGCAAATCTTCTGTCTACACGCACCGATCTGTCTGCGCAGATGTGATGTGCACAGACATTTGCGGAGACAGATCGTTGCGTGTGGACGGGCCTTTAGAGAATCAAAATACGAAAAATAGTGTAGAAAGGTTCCCTACGTCTTACATACGGTACACGCCGTCAGCAGCACCCCTACAGCATTAAGAAATATTCCTGAAATATGGAGCGATTGATGTCTCCGATTGGCTTGAAGTTCTTGTGTCTGTTGAGCGCTATTTCGGCATCCGTTCGCTCTCAGTATCGACCACAATCTATGTTGTAAGACTTTGATTATTCCATCTCAGCTCTATCTTATCGGTACAATAACTTTGGATAGCACGTGGTACAGTTGTTGTGTGTAGTGTTTATGTATCGTACTTGCTACGAAAGAAGTTGTCATAAGAATAATGTCTTTCTCAGGCAGCGTAAGTGATGGATCGGTTGTCGACGATGAAAGTTTAAGTACAGACAAACACCGAGTGCAAAGGGAAACCAGCAAGGCGAAACGTGGAATAATATATTTATCTACAATTCCACCGTATATGAACGTCACCAAAGTGAGAGAGATTTTTGGGCAGTTTGGCGAGTTAGGAAGAGTTTATTTACAACCACCAGATATAGGTAATACACAGCACAATATACATACCTTTCTGTAGTATTCGAACTCTAGATTAGGGTTTGTCCTTTTCCTTTTCAGGTAGGGAAGTCGGCAACAAAAAGAGAAAGCCAGCCAAACATTTCACAGAAGGCTGGGTTGAATTCAAAAGAAAAAAAGTGGCCAAATTCGTTGCGCAGACCTTAAACAACACGCAGATAGGCGGAAGAAAGAAAAGCAAATTTTATGACCATATTTGGTGCATAAAATATCTGCCAAGGTAATTTATGTTTTGTCTTGTTATCTACCTAGTGATTTTTATGGCTTAAATCGAAGTACAGCGCACTAAATGTCTGTAAGTGTAAAAACCTTACATACAAATATATTGTACTTGCAAACTTCTTAGAACACCCTACTACTATCTTGATGTGCGAAGGATTGGAGCTCGAATAAAAATAAACCCGACCAGAAAGTGTCGTTGCACATTTTGCCATGTTTTGTATAAACAAACTGCGTGTATCACAGAACGTACTTACTGCTTCACATTGCAAAAATACACTCGCAATGACGTGCTGTACTAATTTTGCAAACATGCAAACAAAATGACTTCGTAGAAAATAGCAGTCACTTGTTGTAAAACAGATATTGTTGTTCGCCTAGACTGCTGTAGTATTATTTTTAGAAAGTAACCATTTTATCTTGTGATGTAACAGGCCAATTTTGTTGATAAGTTGGGAGGTTACTGTTTTAATGATTCATGCAGAACTGAAACAAGTCTTTAACCACTCAATCCCATGTGACAGATTTCATAGAAGTTGCATTTTGCCACCATTGTGGTTTCAAATTTGTATTCAAGACCTGATGTACATCAGAGAACTGTTTTCCATCACAGCTGTATGGAAAACAGTGCAAGTACTAAATGTATTGCCGCCAATAAAATATACATGTTGCATCTATATTTAGATAATATTCTTTTTTTTTTGCAGGTTCAAATGGGTTCATCTCAGTGAAAGATTAGCTTATGAAAGAGCTGTCCGTAAACAACGTTTGAGAGCAGAAATATCCCAGGCAAAACGAGAAGCTAATTACTTCTCTCAGAATATTGACAGGAGTGAAAAACTTCGCAGACACAAAGGTGTTACTGGTTTAAAAGTGATGAATGATACACTCGGCAAACAAGACATTGATTATCATCAGCGGAAAACTGACAGTGAAATTCAAGTGAATAAATGCAAAACATCTTCTAATGATGGCATTCCTGGTGGCAAGAATAACAATAATTATGTAGGAGATTTGCAAACTAGAACTGACTTCCTCAAGAATCTGTTCAATAGTGGATCATAAAAAGTGTCTCCCATTTTTTTAAAGTAAGTGGTTACTCTTAAAGTGTAGGGACTTGAATTTTTTTGTAATTTATTGAGCAATATGTTTGCCTGAACTAAGTTGACACATCATGCAATTAGGGGTGACCACAAAGACATTTTCCATATATGGTTGTTCCCATCAGCCACTGTGCCAAGTATCAACTTAGTTTGTGTGTGCAGTTCCTTGGCTTCTGTTCATGATTTTTATTTTCACAAGTGGATCATTAGGTAGTCAACTTCACACAGCTAATAACAGATGTACTATCATTTACTTCTTCAGTAATTATGTCAATTTAGTGTCCTGAGAAGGAACAGTTGGTCATTCGCTAATAACTTATGTGTTTAAATCATCTCCGTAAGTATAGGGAAGGTTGTTAGTTGCAGTTATTTTTATTTTCCCTTAAAGTTGATTTTTTTCTATGGCAAGTCAGATAGTTTATGAAAGTAATGCTTACACAGTGAGAAATGTGGTAACATCCTGTTAGAATCTAATGAGGATACTGATTTTGTGTTGGCAGTTATGAAGTTGGCATTCACCCACAACAAAACAATGTTAACTGTAAAACACTTCTTTAAGCATCTTCTAGATCACTCCACCCAACCCTTGATTTTTGATGTCAACAGATTTGTTGAGTGTGTCAGGAGCCATTTAAATGATGTAGGTTATTATAAAAAGTTTTCATCGGTTTTATTAGTCTTTTGTAAGGCTTGCATGCAAAATATCTATGTCATCAATTTCTAAAGAGATTGGCCATTTAAGTTTGCTTCCTGAAGGATACGGTTTCAAATATATTGTCATTAATAGACTGGGGATCCTTAACAATGGTAATTACATGAACCAATTATGTCCATGACACATGAACTAGCCAGCTCCTTGGCTTCAGCAGCTCTACACACTGTACAGAATGAGAGAAATAATGAATTACTATGATATGGGGCAGTCATGTGTAGAAAACAAATAAAGTTCTGAGTAGAGGTTGCCACTCACTCTGTAGCTGAATGATCAATTGACACATAAACAACATTGAAAATAACTCTCAGCTTTCTTTGTGTGGTGCAGGAGTATGTTTGAATGGGGGGAGTGGGGGTTGAAGACAGAGAACTGAGGAAAGAGAACTGTGTCTTTAGAGTCGAATTTGTTGTACTAAGCAAGGTGTTCTGCCTATGGGTAGTGAGCTATGCTCGTAGGCCATGTTATGGCCAATGCCATTCCTCGAGGTAGACAACTGATTGATTGCCATGTCCACGTAAAAGGATGTGCAAAGATTAGAGCAGAATTGGTATATGTCATGATTGCTCTCATGGCTAGTGGTGCTTCTTACGGGGTAGGATATGCCTGTGATGGGACTAGAATATGATGTGTTCGATGATTTTGTTGGACAGTTCTTGCCACACATGCCCCTAATTCTCCACCCACACCTATAAACTAGCTTTGAAAGAGCATCTCTTTGGCACCATGTATCACCAAAACTCTCCAGAGGTTCCTATCATAGTGCTGGAAAATTGGAAGCATCCTCCCTGAATCACTCAGAGTTGTATTTTGCTTCTCGCATAATATACAAACTTCCCCCTGTGGTCCGGGCGTTAGAATATACCCGAGGTATTCCTACCTGTCGTAAGAGGCGACTAAAAGGAGACTCATGCGTTATGGCCTTTATGTGATGGTCACTTGTAGGGTTTGACTTCCATTCTTCAAAATTTTCCTGAAGAGTGAGCCAATTGGGGAAAGGTGCCTTACATAGTGCATCGTGTCCATCGTGCATTGAGATCTTTAGCCCACTTTCTCATCATCGCATTGCAGTCCTGCCCATTCTCCATCTCTTAGCTGAGGACCACCTTCCTGGGTGCGTTTTCCACCATGCACTATGTAGTGTTGCTTTCTGCGTCGACAACGACCATGGACTTCTTTGCACTTGATATCTAGCACGGTAGCCAGTCCATTGTGGTGGGGCCCATGTACCCTGTTGATTGCAGCCCCCTGACCACACAGGGATCACTCTGTTGATGCCTGTGCCGTTTACTCCCCACGTATGCCAAGGGGTAGATGCCCATCCCCCTGGGGCATAAGGACTCCTGGGGATGGCCATTCTGCCAGGTGGCCTTTGCTGCGGCTGGGTGGCGCCTGTGGGGAGGGCCCGTGGTCGGAGTGGGTGGCATCAGGGCAGATGCCATGCGATGAAGTGTAGTCCATCATCTCTTGCTGGTGGTGAAACACCAGCAGTCTCTAAGCGATCATGAGCTCAATTCAGTGCACAGAAGTACGACCCCAAATCGTTCCCCTCCATGGCTGCACCATGGGAGGAACTTCAGGGTAAAGATGGCAATGGATCTTATCCAGCCCGGTACCTTGTATGTTCGAGAGCTGATGGGGAATCTTTCATGATGATGAAGCCTCAGTTTTTTGTTGAGCATTTAGTGGACAAGTTTGAGGAGGTGGAGGGCTTGTCCAAAATGAGAACTGGGTCAGTCTTGATCAAAACAGCATCCTCTGTCCAGTCACAAGAGTTACTCGCTTGTGACAAACTGGGGGATGTTTCTGTAACCATCATGCCCCATAAGAGCTTAAATTTGGTCCAGGCTATCATATTTCACAGGGACCTTCTGCTGCAGTTTGACAATGAGCTGCGCACCAATTTAGAGCAGTGAGGTGTACATTTCATTCGGCGTGTCCACCAGTGTCTGTGGGATAATCAGGTTGCGACCGGTGCCTTCATCTTGGCCTTTGAGGGTGATACATTGCCTGAGAAGGTCAAGGTGATGGTCTACCGCTGTGATGTAAAGCCCTATATCCCTCCCCTGATGCGGTGCTTTAAGTGCTGGAAGTTCCGCCATATGTCTCTCCACTGTATTTCCAGCGTCACATACCAAGGTTGTGGAAGCCCATCACATCCCAATGCTCTGCGTGCCCCACCTCCCATCTGTGTCAACTGCGGAGAGCACCATTTGCCTTGCTTGTCAGACTGCAGGATTCTCCAGGAAGAAAGGAAAATATTGGAGTAAAAGACTCTGGACCGATTGACCTACACTGAGGCTAAGAGAAAATTTGAACATCTGCATCCTGTGCATATGACATCGTCTTACGCTGCCGCTACAACAATTCTGTCACCATCAGCTCCATCAACCCGAGTCACCTTTCAGAGCTGGAAGACTACACCTGCCCCTTGATGGTGGGGAGCACTTCCCTCCCTTTTGCTCCTGCACCACCTACTTCAAGAGCAACATGCCCCCCCCCCCTCCCCCCCCCTCCCCCACCATCAGGGACGTCTGTCCCTACTTCTAAGCCGGAGAAGCGTAAGTCTTATTCGGCTTCTCTCACTAGGAACGGGTCCCTTGGGTCACTCCCTTCCCAGGTTTCTGCTAGTGGGAAAGATGACACCTGCCAATGGCCGAATGGCCCAAAAGCAGCTGGTTGTAGGGCTTCACACACATCCTCAGTACTGGAGACTGAGCCAGTGAAGTCCTACCAGCCAGGGAAACCCAAGGAGCAGTGAGAGAAATTCAAAAAGAAAACCCCTAAGACCAAGGAAATTGCATTGGCACCCACACCACCACTACCTACAAGCTCTGTGTCTGAGGATGGGGTGGAGATTTTGGCACCTGCTGATTACCTAGATCTCACCAAACCCTCAGACACAATTGATATGGACTGCTCAAGCAATCAGACAGTGGCAGTAGGTGACTCTGAGGCATTAACTGCCCAATTGAATGTTCCATGCCTTCCTAGTCTCACACGTCATCCTCTAGTGGAATGGTGGCGGTTTTTTCCACCACCTGGCTGAGCTACAGCAACTGTTAAGCTTTACACCTGCTTTCTGCATTGCCCTCCAGGAAACCTGGTTCCCGGCAATGCGGACCCCTGCCCTCTGCGGCTATAAGGGATATTTTAGGAACAGTAGCGACTATAATAGTGTGTCAGGTGTAGTTTGCGTTCATGTCCTAAACTTAGTCTGTAGTGAACATGTGCTCCTTCAAACCCCTTTTGAAGCTGTGGCTGTCAGAATAAGGGCAACGCAGGAAATAACTGTCTGCAGTGTATATCTTCCTCCAGATGGTGCAGTACCCCTGAATGTATTAGCTGCACTGATTGATCAACTCCCAAAACCTTTCCTGCTTACGGGAGAATTAATGCCCGTAACCCCTTGTGGGGTGGTACCATGCTTACTGGCTGTGGCAGAGATGTCGAAACTTTACTGTCTCAGTTCAACCTCTGCCTCTTAAATACTGGGGCTGCCACACATTTCAGTGTGGCTCATGGTAGTTACTGGGCCATTGATTTATCAGTTTGCAGCCCAGGACTTCTCCCATTTATCCACTGGAGAGAACATGATGACCTATGTGGTAGTGACCACTTCACCATCTTCCTGTCACTGCCCCAGCGTCAGGTCCAAGGACATCTGCCCAGATGGGCTTTAAACAAGGTGGACTGGGAAACTTACACCTCTGCTGTCACCGTTGAATCTCCCCTATACGGTAACATTGTTGTGATGGTTGAGCAGATGACTACAACAATTGTTTCCGTGACAGAAAATGCGATCCCTTGCTCTTTAGGGTGCCCAAGGCGTCATGCAGTCCCTTGGTGGTCGCCGGAAGTTGCTGAAGCAATTAAGGGGCATCGGCGAGCTCTACAGCGGCATAAGCGGCACCCTTCCCTGGAGCACCTCATAGCCTTTAAACGGCTCTGTGCCTGTGGTCGGTACATTATCAAACGACGGATGCAGGCTGAGTGTTGGGGGAGATACGTCTCAACCATTGATTGGGTGCCATACGTCACATTCCCAAGTCTGGGCAAAGATCAAACGTGTTTTTGGGTACTAGACCCCAACAGATGTTCTCGGTGTTAACATAAATGGCGTGTTATCTACCGACGCAACGCGATTGCTGAGCACTATGCTCGAGCCTCTGCGTTGGAGAATTATACCCCAGCCTTTCGCACTCTCAAACGGCGGCTGGAAGGAAAAATCCTCTCGTTCATTACATGCCACAGCGAATCCTGTAATGCCCCATTTACATAGTGGGAGCTCCTCAGTGCCCTTGCACATTGCCCCGACACTGCTCCTGGGCCGTATTGGATCCACAGTCAGATGATTAAACACCTCTTATGTGACTGCAAGCAACATCTTCTCATTATCTTCAACTGGATCTGATGCGATAGTGTCTTTCCATCGCAATGACAGGAGAGCACCATCATTCCGGTGCTCAAACCCGGTAAAAACCCACTTGATGTGGATAACTATCAGCCCATCAGCCTCACCAACGTTCTCTGTAAGCTGCTGGAACATATAGTATGTCAGCAGTTGGGTTGGGTCCTGGAGTCACGTGGCCTGTTGCCATCATGTCAGGGCGGCTTCCGCCAGGGTCACCCTACTACTGATAATCTTGTGTCCCTCGAGTGTGCCATCCGAACAGCCCTTTCCAGTCGGCAACACCTGGTTGCCATCTTTTTTGACTTACGTAAAGCATACGACACGACCTGGCGAAATCATATCCTCGCCACATTGTATGAGTGGGGTCTCCGGGGCCAGCTCCTGAGTTTTATCCAAGAGTTCCTGTCACTCTGTGCTTTCCATTTCCAAGTTGGTGCCTCCAATAGTTCCATCCATATCCAGGAGAACGGAGTCCTGCAGAGTTCTGTATTAAGTGTCACTCTATTTTTAGTGGACATTAACGGTCTAGCAGCAGCTGTCGAACCCTCCGTCTCACCTTCTCTGTATGCAGATGACTTCTGCATTTCATACTTCTGCTCCAGTACTGTTGTTGCTGCGCGGTGCCTACAGGGAGCCATCCACAAGGCACAGTCATGGGCTCTAGCCCACGGCTTCCAGTTTTCAGCTGCAAAGTTGCGTTCATGCACTTCTGTTGGCGTCGTACTGTTCATCCAGAACCAGCACATTACCTTAATGATGATCCACTCGCTGTAGTGGAGACATATCGATTCCTAGGGCTGGTTTTCGATGCTCGATTGACTTGGCTCCCTCATCTTCGTCAGCTTAAGCAGAAGTGCTGTCAGCACCTCAATGCCCTCCATTGCCTGAGCAACACCATTTGGGGTGCAGATCGCTCTACACTGCTGCAGAGCCCTTGTCCAATCCCGAATTGACTATGGGAGTGTGGTTTATGGTTCGGCAGCGCCTTCAGCAGTGCATTTACTCGACCTTGTGCACCACTGTGGGGTTCGATTAGCAACAGGAGCTTTTAGGGCGAGTCCAGTGACCAGCGTACTGGTGGAGGCTGGTGTCCCTCCATTGCAGATCAGACATGCACAACTGCTCGCCAGTTACACAGCACACATTCCTCTGAGCATCTGAATTACTGTCTCCTTTTCCCGCCCACAGCAGTCAATCTCCCACCTCAGTGGCCCAGGTCGGGGCTAACGATTGTGGTTTGTGTGTGGTCCCTTCTCTCTGAACTGGAGTCCTTCCCTTCACTACCTTTACTTGTGGTCCGTTCACGTACGCCTCCATAGTGTACGCCTTGCCCGCAGCTTCTTCTGGACCTTCCACATGGTCTTAAGGACTCCATTAATCCTGCGGCTTTCTGCTGTCACTTCCTCTCAATTCTTGACGTATTCTGGGGCTCTGAAGAGGCTTACAGCGACGGCTTGATGGCTGATGGTCGCATTGGCTTTCCCTACGTGCACGGCACCCATACTGAACAGCATTCCTTACCTGACGGCTGCAGTGTATTCACTGCAGAGCTGGTGGCCATTTCTTGTGCACTTCAGTATCTTCATTTATGCCCTGGGGAGTCTTTTCTTTTATGTACTGACTCCTTGAGCAGCCTGAAAACTTTTGACCAGTGCTACCCTCATCATCCTTTGGTAACATCCATCCATGAGTCCATCTATGCCCTGGAATGGTCCAGTTGTTCAGTGGTGGTCATCTGGACCCCTGGTCATGTCGGAATTCCAGGAAATGAACTTGCTGACAGGATGGCCGAACAGGCTACACAGAAAGCAAGGTTTTTCAGCTTTGGGAGACAGAATGGCGAAATCTCAGTACGCACAACAAACTGCGAACCATTTAGGGGACCGCGAATTTGTAAGTCCTCGATGAGGGCCTCTCGCAGGAACTCCGTGGTTCTCTGCCGGCTCCGTATTGGCCATGCTTGACTGACCCATGGCTACCTCCTGCACCATGAAGACCCACCTCAGTGTCGGTGCGGCGCCCGGTTGACATGGCCCATATTCTTCGCTATGTCCTTCTTTGGCTGCCCTGCAACTTCATCTTCGGTTGCCGGACTCAGGATACTGCAGAGACACAGCCTGGGGGTTGTTTCTAGAATGAAATTTTCACTCTGCAGTGGAGTGTGCACTGATATGAAACTTCCTGGCAGATTAAAACTGTGTGCTGTATTGAGGCTCGAACTCAGGACCTTTGCCTTTCACGGGCAAGTGCTCTACCAACTGAGCTACCAAAGCCTTGACATGACCACATTTGCAACGTTTGAAGTTATTGCAACTTGTTACACTGTCTATTTCATATAACAGGTCTGACAGTACATAAGTTTCTGTTTTATTCATATAATTGCACAGTCTTGATGACATGTTTGGGTGAGCTGGCCTGAAGTTACATTGTCCAAAACATTGATGTATTGTAAACCATGAATCTGTTAAAGAGTAAAACCATGCGAGGCATGTAATAGACTATTCAGCTTCCTCTAACCCACCAAAATTCATTATATAAATCACAGTACTGTGAATATCTGTCTCTCTCTCTCTCTCTCTCTCTCTCTCTCTCTCTCTCTCTCTCTCTCCCTCAAAACATGAAAAAACACGTGTGTCCGTCCCTGTCCTTCCGTCCCTGTCCTTCCCTCCCTGTCCTTGCAAAGCTCATGATCTAATGCTTAGCATCACTGCCTCTAGATAGCAGGGTCCCATGTTTAATTCGTAGCCAGGTTCGAGATTGCTTCATTGAGAGACTGGGTGTTTATGCTATCCTGATCTTTTCATCTCATCATCGTGATCAAGGTGCAAGTCACCAAAGTTGCATTAAGTAGAAAGACTTTCACCCAGTGGCCAAACTACCCCAGATGGGTTCTCCCAGCCAATAATAACACACAATCTTTCATTTCTGTCTGTCTATGTGTGTGTGTGTGTGTGTGTGTGTGTGTGTGTGTGTGTGTGTGTGTGTGTGTGTGTGTGTGTGTGTGTCTTGGCATTGAGAAACATCTAAAATAACTAGAATTAAACAGGGCCCAGGACCCAGTGGGAGCCCTATCAGATTCTATACAAAATTTGCAGCTTAATTAGCTCCCATTTCAACCATAATATGGCATACATCCCGTGATGAAAAACCTGTGCCCAATGGTTGGAAAAAAAGCTCCAGTCCAACCCATGTACAAGAAGGCTAACAAAAGTGATCTAAGAGACTATAGTTCAGTTGGCATGTACATTTTGTAGAATCCTAGAACACATTATCAATTTGAACATAATGAGGTACCTCTATAGAACGACCACCTGTTTGTTAACCAGCATGTATTCAAAAAACACCAATCATGTGAAACTCTACTTTCGCTTTTCTCATGTAACACCTTGAAAGTTGTGGACCAAGGCAGTTGTGTAGGTGCAGGTTTTCTTGGCTTCCGAAAAGCATTTGACACAGTATAAGACATGCACTTACTGCTGAAAGTGCAATCATGTGGGATATCAATCTAACTTTGTGAGTGGATTGAGGCTTTACTGGTAGGGAGGGCCCAGCATGTAATCTCAGACGGAGAGTCACCGAGAGAAATAGAAGTAATTTTAGGCATGCTTGTTGTTCATGTTATATGTTAATAATGTGGCCGGCAATATTAATAGCAACATCTGACTTTCTGTATTTTAATTGTGTCAAATATATATATCTTAATGTTAACTTGTGTTCCACCCAAGTCAGATGATTTTTGACATTTGTAATATTTGAAAATGGCCTAAGGCTGAATTCTAGATCATGTTATAAAGCATATCATACAGTCAGATGGCATTTATATCTTTCTGTGAGTTTTATATAACTGTGGCTTCACATGAAGGAAAAATTGCCAAATAGATCAACCAGCAATGCTGAATGAATGTGTACAAAGAAGGGCTGTCCAAATGGTCACAGGTTCATTTGACTCGTGGGAAATCATAAGGGAAATTTTGAAAAATCTGTATTGGCAGACACTTGTAGATAAATTACTCCATGAAAGTTCACTTACAAAAGTTCAAGAACTTGGGTGAAGAATCTAGAGATAGTCTTCAGCCCCCTGCCATGAAGAGAAAGTTAATCTAATTCCAGCATGCACAGGGGCATTCAAGCAGTCATTATTCTCACACTCCAAATATGATTGGAATTGAAAGAAACTGTAATACATGATGCTGCATTTTGCAGTGGTATGCTGGGTATTATGTAGATAAGAAGAATGTGTGCAACATTCAAAGAGGCAAGAGAGAGTAGAGCTAAACATGTGATATTATCGATGGACATAAGATTAAAAAAAATTGTAAGAAGTTAGCAGATCTAGTTGCTCAGTTGTTGTGGATGTAAGTGTAGACAACTTGGTAAGAAAGAGTGTGGCCTTAAAGTTCGGGTTGGGTGTTGTATTGTACTAGACTGTACCATAGTGTATTATATTGTAGGTTTTGATTGCGTACAGGTGATTTGAACTTCCAGCCTGTTGCTCTCTTTGTACATATTAATTTTTTAAAATTAATACCTGTTTTGAGCACATAATCTGTGAGGGATTAGAAACCTTTGCTTTCAGGAAGTATGACAGTGAAGTCAGTATTGTGGCATTAATTCATTTGATTGTCTTGATTAATGTCCATTGTCCACTTCTGGAAAATGTTGCCTGAATATAAGTTAAAAAGAATAACAAATAAAATACATCAAACAGAAATTCCAGATTGGAATACCAACAGCGTGGGAAAATATAGCTTGCTGCTAACTGTAAAGATCATACATTCAGTTGCTGACTGGCACAATTAAGACACTTACATGTAAGCTTTCAGGCACAGGCTTCGTCAGAAAAAGAAAGGGGAAAACACACCATTCAGAGAAGCAAGCACATCTCACGCATACACAACCACCAACTCTGGCAGCTCAGACCAGAGCCTGTTGTGATCCAAGCAGCTGGAGTTTGCTGTCATGTGTACCTGAGGTGTGCTTCTTTGTGTGAATGACTGGTATGTATTTCTCTTTCTTTTTCGGATGAAGGCTGTGGCCAAAAGCTTGCATGCAAGAGTCTTTAAATTGTGCCTGTCTGCGAGTTAATGTGTCATCTGTACAGTAAGTAGCAATCTATCTTTTCCTACATTGTAAATAAAATACATGTTGATTCCTAGCAGTATGTTTATCATTTATAGAACTTCCTATTTGGTTTAATGATTTTCATTTCAATATTAGTTCTTGATTACACATTGAAGTTTTATTTCCAAGTTTAAACTAAACGCTGTCCGAACAGGCCTTGGAAGGCCCAACGGTACCGCCCGGCCGTCGTGTCATCCTCAGCTCACAGGCATCACTGGATGTGGATATGGGGGACATGTGGTCAGCACACTGCTCTCCCAGCTGTATGTCAGTTTAAGAGACCGGAGCCACTACTTCTCAGTCAAGATGCTCCTCAGTTTGCCTCACAAGGGCTGAGTGCACCTCGCTTGTCAACAGTGCTCGGTAGACCAGATGGTCACCCATCCAAATGCTAGCCCAGCCCAACAGCACTTAACTTCAGTGATCTGACAGGAACCGGTGTTACCACTGCAGTAAGGCCATTGGCATTGCCAAGTTTAGTGAGTATTAGTTAACTTACAAGGGAAACTCCCCCATCGCACACCCCTAAGATTTAGTGATAAGATGGCCCAATGGATAGCCAGTCAAAAACTGAACACAGATCAAGCACGAAAACAGAAAGGTGTACTGAACTTTGAAAATAGAAACAGAATGGTTCAAGAACAAGAAGTATAATAAAGTGGTCATGGTGTTGGGCTGCAAAGCGAGTGGACCATGTTCAAAATTATCTCATTTCACCTTTTTTTCCCACAACTTTATAAACTGTCCATCTGGTCGTTGAAATGTTTGTTCTTTCTGTATTCGTGGCAGTTCTCATGCTATACGTTGGTTATAGAATATGAGCCATGTGGTAAGAATACGTTACTGTCACAAATAAATGTGATTAATAATGAGAGCATTCAAGGTATCACATAGACAACTCACAGAAATGAAAACAAATAAACAGGTGTGAACTAAGTTACAACACAGGAACTCAAGAGTCAATGCTTCCAAAATGAAACACAACTTCAAAAATGTACTGTCACTATTGCTGTGTATGACCCATCAGACATCTGGTACAGGATTAAGTTGTTTTGTTGCCTTGTCATCAAACGTTTTCAGTTTAGATTTGAAATCTGTTAATAGAGCAATAGTACAGAATCAACTGTCACTATAGGTTCCTACTTTACGCATCTCTGCTGCGAACGAGCGTTACACCATGATACACACACACAAATTTGAATAAAGTGACCGAGCGAGGTGGCGCAGTGGTTAGACACTGGACTCGCATTCGGGAGGACGACGGTTCAATCCCGCCTCCGGCCATCCTGATTTAGGTTTTCCGTGATTTCCCTAAATCGCTCCAGGCAAATGCCGGGATGGTTCCTTTGAAAGGGCACGGCTGACTTCCTTCCCCATCCTTCCCTAATCCGATGAGACCGATGACCTCGCTGTTTGGTCTCCTTCCCCAAACCACCTGAACCTGAATAAAGTGAACAGCGGGAGGGGGGGGGGGGAGGAAGGAAGAGAGAGTATTGGCACAAAGAAGGTTTGAACATGGCATGTCCGCCAGGCAGTCCAACACCCTAACCACTTAACACGACGCCACTTTTCTTCCTGGCTGCTCCATATTACACTTCTTGTTCTTAGGCCGTTCGCTGTTTCTATTTTGCTTTTTCTTCACAGTCCGGTACACCATCTTCCTGTTTTTATGCTTGAGCTGTGTTCAGTTTGTGATGGGCTGTCCTTAGAGCCCTCTTACCACTATATCTGAAGGGGGTGTGCTGGGGAGTTTCCCTTGTTAGAAAAATATTGTTTGGCATTATTATTGATTTTTCATAGCCATTGGACCAAGCAAAAACATTTATCTGCTGATAAAGACATTTATGGTTCAAACCTTGAATGAAAAATCCACCTCATGTGATAACCAAATTGGTATTTTTTTATATTCATGGGTAGCATGAAAATGGTACATCTGCATAGCGGGAGAAGCGGCACCTTGGCAATTTAGTTTCTAGATCACTCGGCCTGAGTAAGATACTTATTTGTTTTGATCCATGCCAATAGTTAGGCCAGTTGCAAGATTTGATCATCTGAGTACTGAATGTACTGAGTACAAAATACCAGAAGGAAAAAGAAAATCGATTTGTGGTGGAACTAGATGTTTGCCCTGCAGAAGTAGTGTCTATGAAGCTATTGATAACATACTTTGTACCCTGTGGTTATGGGGAATTCTCCCATTTCAGTTGTTGTCCAATATGTTGTGAAGTATTTTGGAAACAACTGCGTTTTCCTTCGCAGATCCTAAGAATAGAAGACTCAAATGTTGATGGCACTTTCATTTGGGGAAATTCTAATGTCTGGAACCACCTGGGTTACCAGATGTTACTTTCTAATAGATAGTGATCATATATACTTACATTAGTCACTTTTTGTTGTCATCGCATGAAAATCTAAGTTATGTATTTGTTCACAGATTACAAGAAACAAATTAAGATCTAAGAAGTGGATCCCATTTATATTTTATTGGCACACTCCTTTATCAAGAAGTATGAGGCAGTATTTCCCACTGTTCCAAAGTCTAGTAATTAATTTGTAATTACAAATTACATTGATAAAATGTGCAATAATTGACAAATTTACTTTATAAAATCTCTCCGTATTCTATGTGCATCATATTTCAGTAGAAATTTAGATATTTAAAAGTATACATCATCTTCATAGATGGAAGAAGACTACTGAAAGTGAAGTGTGCCTTTTATATAATTATTTTATGGCTTACTGCTGAGTTTCTGCTGAAAATGTTCCGCAATTAGAACAGTGAGAGAATTTCATACAAGTCAGGTGCTGTGAATAACTTGCTGTCAAGTGGAGCAGGACTTTTTTATTGCATTGATTAATGATGAGAAGTATACTTGCATGGGGTAATTTGTATTTTGCTGTACAGAAGTGTTCATTTCTCTTTGCGTTAGTTCAGTGGGTAAACACTGACTACATATACTACAACATTTGCTTTGTAAATGAAATACTGAAGAATGACTGTCATTGCAAATAATGTAATGAAGGATAAGAATACTAATAAATAAATAATAGTGTTAAATATTAATCATTATGTAGTATCATATACTACAGGATCTGATTTTGTGTAAATAGATTTAAAAATGCAACTCGATAAAATTATTCCTGCAATAAGGTCAGTGTGTTTGACAAGAAAGGCCCATAGTTGGTGCATGTATTTTTGGCAGATTGTTAGTAACTCTCATTACCATACTAAGAAAGATTTTAGTGGAATTCTTCATGGTTGATATACTGCAAGATATTAACTAATATAACCATTCGTATAATAATTCTACAGTATTGGCATCATATAGTTAGCAACATTCCGCTCAAATGTAAAATCTAGCAGGCATAAAGGCCACACTGCTCTTAGCAACATCATGCTAAAGTTAGTTTTTTTTTCAGAGGTAATCCACTAGTTGTCAGTTGCTATATTAAAAGAAATATCTCTGTTAGTCCTTTATCATAAATCAGTGACAGAATGTTTTAGTGAGAGAAAACTGCAGTGAATGAATTTTTTGTGAAGTGTTTTGTTGTTTTGCCAATACAGACTTATAAATTTAAAATGCCATCCTTGGAGATAGGCTTCTTTCAAATATTTCATGAATTTCTTCCTGTTTTTTAGTTGGTGACTTTGTGGTAATGTAAGACCTCTTCTTAAATGTAGTATAAAAATTATTCCAAAGAAGTTGGAATTTGAAAAATTATTGCACAGTAGCAGAGTGAAAAAATAGATGATTAAGTCTTCATACCAATTGTTCTTTTACCTGATATTTCCCTAAAACTAATGCATATCTGTCCTCAGTAACCATTCATGGCTTGATCTTCTTATATAAAAGTTATCTGCTTCCTTTCAAGGTTGTCTGCTGGTGATGTATTCCCATTGATGGCATGTAGTTTCTCGTATTCCCACACTCTCCTTTGCTATCGTATCTTTTTCATAGCCAACTAACGTTTTTGTACAGTCTGCATTTGTTTTAAATGAAGGATTTCTCTGTAAAATTGCCATCCTTGTGGTTTCTCATTTCCAAACAATTTCAGTAGTGTCCACAACCATACTTTTTATGCTTGCTTACTTTTTATCCATCAAATCTACTATTTTGTATATCTTACTCCTAATGATGTCAGAGGTATTAGCTGCTTAGACATTTCATGTACAGGAATTTCTGACAGATGGAAAAACCTCTAATGTATTGCAGTTATTCATGAAATGTCAGCTCAGTCTTAACTTCGTAGTAGCCATCAATTGTGTCAGCCTGTGGTAGTGATAGTACAGTACCATCCTATAGCTTAGGAAACAACAGAATGGGAGAATAAAACTAAAAAGGCTTCTTTTTAAGAAAATTAAATTTTTTTCCTAGGCAGGATCGACAAATCGATGTTAGATATTATTCTCATCAAAGCTGTTGAGTGATACCTCTCAGTACTCACACATTTATGAGACTGGAAATTCCTGGATAAATACTAATGCAAAAAAAGGCAGGCGGTCACTCACCAACTGGTGAATGATGGATTGCACAATCTTGAAGCTTAGAAAGTCACGCTAGATCTTGAACTTTCACTTTTTGTGTAAGACCGAGCAAGGTGGTGTAGTGATTAAGACAATGGATTTATATTCTGGATGAGTGATGTTCAGATCCCCACACGTATATCCAGATATAAAATTTCTGAGCTTTCCCTAAATCACTATGGCACATGCCAGGTTGGTTCCCTTGGAAATAGTTGTGGCTGATGTCTATCTCCAGCCTTGTGAACATTGAGAGGATGTTATCTGCTAATCATCCTTCCTCCTCGTAGGTGTTGTTTTAATTTTCTTTGTTATTCTTTGCCAGTACCTACATATCTCATTGCTATTTCACTGTTGGCCTTAATCACACGGCCGCCTGTATTAGAGGCCGGAGTGGTCAAGCTGACAACGTCGTAGCCTGTGACATCAGTAGGCCGGCTAGCGTGACCAACTAGTCCGAGACTGAAGTTTAGATTTCGTCGAATGCAGGCGACGTGTCAGATATAAATATGCAATCACGTATTACGCCGACTTCATGTCGGAATTACGCATTTTATTCTCGTTTCCTTGTAACGATGAACTTTTCAATAACTCACATGTGCTTCATAGCAGTATATTATGACATTTCTTACCCGAGATTTGGAGATACAAGTTCAAGAAACAATTTTGTGAGGTGCCTTCTAACATTATTTGCAGACTTGCAATTATTTCAGTCTGTTATTTGAAATGTATTATCATGTACCTTCCTATATAAATGACAAACTAATATAAAAGTTTCTGACAGCTGCAACATATCTTTCACACCTTTGTATATGACGGTGGCATAATAATAATAATTTTTAACGAACGTTTTTTTTTTTTTATTGTTCATTAGTATGTTAGATTTTTTTTTAATCACAGGTCATACACAATATATTTAAATACTTTCACACATCTTTCTGAGTCAGAATGAACTGGTGACCTTGCTGTAGGATTTGCATAAGAAGCATGACTGAAATTTATCAGTGCATAAAAGTTTATTTCGTAGTGGCCACCTCCTCCTTGCCAGTACTAATCAGAGCATTTAAGGACTGAGGTTGTGGGTAAGAAAGAAGTTTCATAATTTTGTGTCAAAAGTTATGTAATGTTTTTAATTTTCTATTAACTCCCTCCTTCTTGGAACATATTAAATGATCATTTTGGAGTTTGGTATAATTATTTAACAAAATGTTACACATAATGGAAACCAGCTTTTTGTAGATATCAGTAAGTGGCCTGCCACAGAGACATGAATCTGTTACAAATATTTGCAGATAAACATGTGATTCAACTCCTTGGCCAACCAGATTGAGTAGTAACTGCTTTAAATTTTGACAAGTGAAGAATTTTGTTTCATACTCTTCAGATATTAAAAGCTGCATAATTGTATATACAAAAGTGCCAATTTCCACAACAATATCTGATGGTACAGTCAATCCACTTCGGATATTTTTCTGTGGTGTGTGTGCCTAAAACAAAATCAGTGCATGTTGTACAACTGAGCAATTGTGTTGTTTTGTGTGCTGCATAACGACAAACATACAGAAGCACAGATTGGTATACATCAACATTTTCATTGCCTACGTTGTTCAAAACACTTACAAACGGATTCACGTCAACATCCGTTCAAATACCTGGGTTACAGAAACATTGTAGTTTCCACCCGATAATTGACAATACCTACTAAACCGTGAATCCAAATTATCAATTTGTAGTTTTCCCGTCAGAAGATACTGCACCCCTACACCACTGAAAGAATATTAAACAACTTCTGAAATAACAGAAGTCCAGTATAGCATAATTACACTGAAATGTCAGATAAAACAGACACCGCGAAAGAACGTAAACAACTGCTTCTGTTCGCTACCTTATAGGCACAGCATGCGGTAGGCCTTAACGTAACGTTGCCACATTTCAGTCCTCCGGCCTCTAATACAGGCAGCCGTGCCTTAATCCTTTCATGTAGCGTACCTTTCCTGTATCAGTCTATTGTTTTGAACTGTCCAGTGACATTTCTGTGTGGTAACAACATAAATAATACTGGTATTGCTTTAGTCAACAGAGTCCTGCTGTGGAACACAATCTGTGTTTGTTTGCATATAGCTTCCAAAAATACTGTTCTACAAGATGTAAACATCCCCCCCCCCCCTTCTACAAGATGTAAACATGCCCCCCCCCCCCCCCCCACTCACTTCCAATTACTACTCCTAAATAAATGGTAGAGTGGGGTAGAAAAGCTTTACACAGTAACGAACCACATAAGCGAGAGTTTTATGAATATTAGTTCCGTTATGTTCACTGTTGCAAATAGTCCGCACCTTGTACCCCATAATGCCAAGAATGATTCACGTGTTATATATTTTAAATAATGGTCTTGACTAGATCGTTGAGCCAATGTTATCGACATAAGAATGTACGACAGATAACATTTAAAATTGAAATTAAAATGAGTGGCGGGTTTTTATTCTCGTGTTACGTAAATGAAATGTGTAACATTTGTGGGGTGTCAAAAGTGTATGTTACAGTATCATAGAATCTCATTGGAAGTTGAAGTAAGGGTGTAATTGTGGTTTCGGAAAGGTCTACAGACAATGTGCCTCCTAATAAATAATCACGCAGAGTTTTACCAGTTTAAAGACGAAAGGAAGTAAAATGCTTGCAAACATATTTCGTAACGGCGAAACGGAGTTGTTGAAACTTGGATGGGTATTTTTGTGTTTATAAATGGGCCTCGCAGACCATGGACCCTTTCGTTACAAAGTCCGACTGTCACTCAGGAACGGACATGCACATAAATGTGACAATTCCCATTAAGTTCAATGAAAATAATTTTATGTTTTGAAAACGGTAATGGCTATTTTATTTCAAAGAATGTAATTAGGAAGCAATGGTTACCATAGATAAAAAGCCAGTGTTAGGTATCTTTGATGCGACTGTAACGTGGTATCTGTGGAGTTTTAGAATGTCGTCCAGAGAGATGTTATTTCGTATTTCTGTAGGTTGTAGTGTACTTTAGGGTTATGGTTTTGTTTTGTTTTCAAATGTTCAGTTGTACGATAAGAAGATACATGAAACTCGCCATCAGGAGATAAGGTGTGTACGAATGTCTGATTTTTGCGCAGTTACGGTGTCCGTGTGTATTCTGGTTGCTGTGCTATCATACAAGATGGCCGATTATTTGGGCGCGTTTATTTTGGACCGTGCTGGGCCCCGTAAACTGAGATGATTTCCTAGGCTTGTCATGTTAGTGAAGTAACTGTTAAAGTTTTTATGGTTGATGGCTGTGCGCGCGATGTGTGTGTTATTTCCGGCAGAGTGTATCATCTGATCATGGCATGTATTACGGAGCATATAAACAAAACAATGTCAGGTGTATGCACGTGATGTTATACTGCAAACTTTACCATAACCTTTTGATATGGTTTGCAGGTAACGTGCAATGTCGAGCACCTTTGTTGCTGACACAGCTGATGATCGTAAATCGGACAACACCCTTATCATCATCGTTAATAATGACGGGACAATTTCAGTAGATCCTGATACACTACAGAATATAATCGGTAAGTCAATAATATTGACGTGGTGCGAACGTAAATAGTTACAGTAACGGAAATATGGCTTATTGCTGTTGTTGTTTATGTGTATTTATAACGATATAATAGTCAGCGGTTTGGAACGAAAGGGTTGATATAACAAAAATATTTTCTTAGTTCTGTCGTAAACATACACTGCTACATATCGAAATGACACGAAACAGTTTATGAAGTTTTTGTTTTGGTGACTGTCAGTGGTGCCGGTTATTCAATTGTTTTAAGTTTGTATTTCCTGTTGGAACATTTCCATCATCACGTCTGTGGATATGAATGCAAGACCTTCTTATGTGAATTGTGATTTTGTGTACACACACACACACACACACACACACACACACACACACACACACACACTTTGTTGTCACTGTTTACATTTTCAGTTTATCACTTTGTATTGGGCTATGAAAGAAGTTTTTACCTTATAAAAAAGGATTAAAAATTTTGATTGAATTGCTAATAAATGGTGAACTAGAATGAAATTTTCACTCCACAGCGGAACGTGCACCAGGAAGTTTCGAATGATGATCTGTTTATTTTATCCATCAGACATGGCGAAAATCTTTCACTGTTCAAACAGTGGCTTTGTTTTTGAAATAACTTTCTATGACCAGTCAAGGGTTTCATTGTGGCTGATAGCAAAAAGTGTAATAAAACAATTCCACCTGTCACTTTGAAAAATATGAAATGTTGCCGCATTTGTTCAGTTTTACTAGGTCTTTGTGTTTTATACATTTCTCCCTCTCTTTTTCTGTGTTTTGTGACATAATCGATTCATGGTTCTTTCATCTGGTCATTTTTGTTTGAATATTCATCTTGTATTTTTAACATGTTACACCCATCAGTGCTTGTAATATTTGCTTGTCAACTTTTATTTAGAATTTTTGTGGCTAGCACAAAATACTGTGTGGAAGTGTAAAGCTGACAGAGTAAATGTGCTCCATATATGTCTCATTTCTGATTCTGCAGTATCAAGTTCTTTCCATGTTTGGTGTAGCATGCCCCCTATCATTAAGTGCTGTTGATGCAAGCTTGCTGTTCTGGTAGGTTTATTGCAACAGGAGACTTAAGCACTGAATCTTTCGCCATATTATGAATTTCTGATCAACAGCTCCACAAGATCAGTCCATTGCTTAATTTCTTGTGAAGAATTCATGAACATCATGATGGAAGTGGGGTGGAACACCATTCTGTTGGTAGATGAAATTCACACTGCCAGTCTCCAGTTGTGACGTGAGGCAGTTTTCCAGCATGTCCAAAGACGTGTACTGTAATTGCCTTTTGGCAGAAGGATAAAGGTATTGTAAACTTTAAATCATGAGACTCCACAGAACACATTAACTCTTGGTGAATCTCGATTGTGTTTCCAGAACTTGGAAGGTAGGAGGCGAGGTACTGGTGGAAGTAAAGCTGTGAGGACAGGGCATGAGTCGTGCTTGGGTAGCTCCGTTGGTAGAGCACTCGCCCCCAAAAGGCAAAGGTCCCGAGTTCGAGTCTCGGTCCGGCACACAGTTTTAATCTGCCAGGAAGTTTCTCGATTGTGTTTTACAATAGTGTTGGGATTCTCTGTCCCGGATCATTCCATGCTAACTCATGTTACAAAGTGATGTTTGTATTATAAGTTTCGGACAATTAACAGAAGGAAACGTTTCTATTAAATATTTTTTATACCTCAAAACATACTTTATACAGAATGCTCTATAAACCTATATCACAATAATTGTTACATTACTATAATTAGAAAACCAAATCTTATGATTATTCTTGCTAATTTGCGATACATTTCCAAGAAATGGCTTTTGCATATACAAAAGTCTGCTCTGTTTTATGTGAACATTTCTTGTAAGTTTTACACACAATACCAGATCTTAAAAGTATTTTAACAAAGTTGCAAACATTTAATCTGCAATAAAATAAATATTAAAACATAATGAACAGTTAACTCGTGTTACAACATATGGTAACTCATGTTACATTGTCACAGATCACAGTCAAACGTGAAATAACCACGGGAATTTAGAACACTTGGAGGGTTCACTTTTCTGACACGCTTGTCTTAAGTGTAGTATATCTCATATCTCATTTCAGGCCACTTCCCATCTTTCATCATAGCATCAACTTCAAACTCACCATTTTCAATTTTAGTAACATTACCAGAAAAATATGAATTGTCATATTTTACCACCACCCAATCATCTGCTTGTATATCCAGTGATTTTTCTGTTCTGTTAGCATTTTCCTCTGCAGCTGATGGAGTGGTGTGTCCCTACAACTTTATTATTATAGAGTGATGAACTTTAGAAATGTTCAAGAAAGGCTTGCAGTTCTTGATTAATGCTGAGAGATGTAGTTTTTTTGCTTCTTTGGCTAAAGCCTTTTTCACCCATAAGAACTGCTGTCACATTAGAAGAAGAATTCAACAATGCTTTTACAAAATCTGTTGCGTTGTTTACAACACGTTTCCTGCTTTTCACAGGAGTCCAAAATTTGCATTTTACAGCCCCACCAATTCAATCCACTGGCCCCTTTCAATGAGGAGTTGCAAAGTACTTCCATGTAATTCTTTGGCACGACTCTTACTTACAACTTTTATAGACTCTGCAATACATATGCTTTTAAACTGGGAAGCAGGACCATTTGACCAGATTGTAACTTCTCTAATATTTTTGGTAGTTCTTAAAGAAGTGTAGCAACACAGGGAATGACAGTGTTTTTTGTGTGATCCAGATTATCAGATACCAACACATAGGTGAGAAGTACCTGATTGCCGGGGTGAGAAGTACCTAAATGCCAAATCATAGCAATATAAATACTAATTTGATTTGGCTGCCAAAGTGCACTTTGAATTTAATCTTGACTTACACATGTAAAATTTTTAGAAAAATCAATTTGCATCATTGCAGTTAGCATTGCAGAAGGCAGTGATTCCTTATCACTCTGATAGTTCTTTGATTGTTCTCTCTTAAAGTAGCAGTGCTCTAAAACTTTAGGTACCATGGTAAGAATATGGTCAATAACATTCTGTAACGTACCTTCTTCCTCTACTTTCAAAATCCTGTCGCCACTCTCCTGCCACACATACCATTTCACGCCGTACTCTTGTACACCAATACATAAACCAAGAAGTTTAACTGCCAATAAATCTTTACATTTCATGCACTTTCCCAACCAACAATGGGCTGTAGGCTCTGCACACAGAAAAAATTCTGGTTAGTTACTGGTGTACTTAAGTATTTGAGGTACTATGCTATGCAGAGAGATAATAGCACAGATGAAATTCTTGTGATATCTGCAGAGACAAACATTGTGTGGAAGTTTATTGGCAAGCATGACATATTTGGGTCTTAATTCTGTGAATTTACTTTTACCAATCACTTTGCCATTTTCTTCACAAAACATTGCATGGGCTTCTTTCAAAGATGATGTCGAGTGTCGTACTTGCAATTTACTCTTACGTTTCTCATCTTGTACAGCCATATCGTCTTTGTGTCCAAGGGCCTGTCTGCTAATGTCATCCCTTTCATAGAATTTGCTCACTGCACTTATTATTTGTTTACAGATTCTTTCTACTTCTAAAGGTTCAACGAATGTGTGATACAACCTTCTAATAACACATTTTTGGTTTCTGGATGATGCTGGAAGTACACGTTTCAATTTTGATATGGCTTTTCTCAGTGAAGACCTATTTTTATATGGTGTAGAGGCAGAACTACTTGGTGTAACTGAAGATGCTTCCTTTAGCCGCTTCCTGTGCTTGGCAACTCTTTCTCTAACATTACGTTTCTTGTCTGCAGCAATACTTTCTTCTTCTCTTTTACCCAAACATTTTTCCTGTTGCTGCTTCTTTTTCCTGAATTTTTTCATAGTTTTCTTGTGTTTGATTTTATACTCTTCATATCTGCTTTCATCTTTCAATTTCTGCCTTTTTCTTCTCAACTTTTCAGCTGCACTTAAAGGCATTCTGAAAAAATTGCAAATGGTTGTAAAGTAGAAATAGCTATTCCCTATGGGATTTTATGTGGCATATGGAGGTAAATACGCATTAAATACATTGAAATATATTGTTAGTTGTGTTATTGTAATTCAGAACCAAACTGAATGGTCAAAATTATAGCTAATACTACAAAAATTATGGTAACTCACATTGCATAAATAAAGGTAACTCAAATTATTTGAATTAAATATCCTATACCAGGAGAAGGCTTCCAGGAGGAAATTTATTTGAGACACCAATTTATCATGTACACTTATGTGAAGGACAGCATGGCATATAAGTTTCTATACTTAAATGTATTTTGTGAAAATCTGTAAAAAATGGCGTTTGATAACTCATGTTACACATTTTGGGTTAGGTTATATAAATGTTTTTGTATTTATCATGCTTAAAGGGTTTGCTTCTAAAAACTATACTAAATAGAAAGAGAAGAAGTTATGCTCTTTAAAGTTGTATATGAACCATAAAGAATTATTATAAATTTCATGATTTTTTTTTCCTTGCCTTGAAATTGATCAAATCTTCTGCATGAACAAACTCAACAATATTGTCTTCAAAACAGTGGCTCCCACAAGTAAACAATAGGTTTTGGAGGGAAAAATCAATCTTGTCAACAAAATTCAATGCCCAACCTACATATGTAACGGGGGAAAATATTCCCACAGAAAAATTAATTTTTTGATGATTCCTCTTTTACATGGAACGACCCTCGCCCAGATATGCAAATTGTGTTGTTCACAAAAATGTTTCTTCATCCCTGAAGATGAGTTTTTAAGAAAACCCATCCTCTTCCATAAGCTGTTGCAACTGTACTGAAACTTTAAACTGTTTTTGTCGTAAAGAGTCAGGGCTTGTAGCAGTTACGAGCAGTAAGGCTTTAGTTTCAGATTGTCCCTTAGGATTGTCCAAATAGTTGGTTGTGGTATGTTCAGCCCTCTGCTTGCTCTGTGGGCCAAGTGCAAAACACACCTGCATGTGGTCAGCCATTTCCTTCGCTCACATCAGTCCAGCATGTTGATTCCCAGCACAAAGCCATTCTGAAGATTTGAAATATGCACACCACTGGTGAATCATGTTTGAAGTTGGTGAATCTTTGTTGAACTTCTTTCTGAAGTGTCGTTGCACTGTTAAAACAGACTGATGTTACTGCATTTGAAGCACAACATATGCTTTCTCGGCCCCAGCGTCCATCTTGTTTAATTACTCATTGCTGCACTCGTGTGGCAGAAATCTGAAGTACAGCAGCAACAATACAAAACTTTTCGAGTTTTATGAGTGTTCAGTTTTTTGACAATATGTCAATTAATGTAGCTACATTGGTTTTATGAAATAACTTCAGTTATTTGTAATAACCTTGTACATGGTTTTGTAGGTTGTCCGCTAAGTTTTTCCCACCAAATCAGTGTCCAAGACATATTAATTTTATCTGTGCCCATTCAGTGATATACATCTATAAAAAATAAGATTTCAATTCTTTTGCAGTTTGATTCCTTTTCTGTGTGGTAGTACATTCTACATGTAGAAATACTAGGACTTTAATTTCCATTATTTTCCATTTGCTTGCATCCAGGGGTTTGCAGCAGGCTGCATATATCAGTAACAGAAGAACAGATTGCTGCAGAAAATGTAAATTTAGCTTTTAGTTATTTGTGTGTATTTTCCCATGCAAATGAAGTGTTCACCATTAAAAAAAAATTGATCTCACATGTGTAACACAGAGTACGTTACTTCTTCTGCAATTGAACTGAAAACCTGATAACATCATTGACTGTGCATACCAGTTGTTCCACCATCGTAACTTCCCATGTCCACTTTAGACACACGTCCCCAACACACACACACGGAGATTAGACTGTGGATGGTCCCTTGTTGTGTTGTACTGTTGTGCTCTACAGAATTGCTTTTTGAATTCCATGTTCTGAGATCTGTCCTCGTACTGGTTTGGTGATATATGAGCTAGGCTTAGGCTTGTAGCAGAGAATTTTGGTGAGAGCGGATTGGGTTGAACCTATTTATACAGGATTTGGGTTTGATACATGAACATGTGCTAATGGAGCTTGAACACTGATAATATATGTAATTGCTTCCATTTTAATTTTTTTTTATTACAATAATGTAAAGAGTAAAAGCAACCACTCTGCTTATGGTTAAGTGGTTGAAAAGCATACAAACATGACTGAAAACTTAGGACTGTGTCCTTTGGAGCTAACAAATGAATAACAACTGAACTTGAGACATATATATTCACACTCACAGGGTCACATTTTGAGGAATATAGGTTGTGGTGAGAAACTCTGGAATAGCTTGAATTCTAGACCTGATTAAAGGACAGCAATTTAGTTCTCAGGCAATGACTTTGATGAGAATAACTAATAACTTTTATGGCACATGTTTCGTATATAGCATTTCAACAAGTGAGTAATGTCATCATTTTGATGGTGTCATTAGTCAGCGGATAAGGAGTATTAGTAGATTCAGTATTTTCGTGTTCGGGCTGATGTTTGGGTAGTGATAACTTCTTGAGAACAAAGAAATGAAGGTAACAGAAGACGTATGGAACAGCTTTGATTGTATTATTATATTAAACAGAAATTTAGTGATGATAGAATATGTACTTTCACGCATTTCAGTATTTGATTAAGGAAATCCATATACAAATATTATTCTCTGTAGAAATTCATTACTGCAGTACCACGTATTTAAAACAAACATTCATAATGCTAAGTTTGCATCATTATTGGTTGCAACACTTGTGATGTACGTGTGTGGCTGGTAGTGATGAGCTCATAGCAATAACTGCATTCATTTTTTGGGTGTCATTATGGACTTGAGTGTACTGTGTTGTTACTTTTCTGTTTTTTATTGTTGGTCATCCTTTAGTAATTTTTTGTGTTGGTGTTTCAAGCTCTATTGTAAGCTCAACTCCTTGTTCTGAAAAAGCCTACCTTTGCTAGTAATATATGTTAGGAAGAACATCATAAATTTGGGATTTGAACTAGTTGCTTTCACCGTTGCCGTCTCATTGATAATGGTACTTACTTGTTTGATAGTGGTATTACTTGTTGATGATGTGGGAATACCTAATATTTTTATGTGGTGTCACATCACTTCTCAGAGGTTTTGGTATTGAAACACCATTGCAGATTATAACAACAAGGTATCCAAACATGCCTCAAGCTCTAACTTCATTCTCTGCCGCTATCCTGCATGCCATGCTTTCAGAAAAAGTGTGGTGAATAATGAGACACCCCAAAGCATTGACCATAAAGGCACTGTCCTTCATGTTAGTTCTGTATGTGTATACCAAGGTGTAACAAAATTATTTTTATGCAGATCATTGAGCTACATGAATGTCACTGTTTCAGAACAGTCTGGTAAGCAATGCAGTTTATTGTAGCAAAATTCTTCCTCCCTCCCCCTTTCCCGCCCTCCCTCTTTCGCTCCCGCCCTCCCTCTTTCGCTCCCGCCCTCCCTCTTTCGCTCCCGCCCTCCCTCTTTCGCTCCCGCCCTCCCTCTTTCGCTCCCGCCCTCCCTCTTTCGCTCCCGCCCTCCCTCTTTCGCTCCCGCCCTCCCTCTTTCGCTCCCGCCCTCCCTCTTTCGCTCCCGCCCTCCCTCTTTCGCTCCCGCCCTCCCTCTTTCGCTCCCGCCCTCCCTCTTTCGCTCCCGCCCTCCCTCTTTCGCTCCCGCCCTCCCTCTTTCGCTCCCGCCCTCCCTCTTTCGCTCCCGCCCTCCCTCTTTCGCTCCCGCCCTCCCTCTTTCGCTCCCGCCCTCCCTCTTTCGCTCCCGCCCTCCCTCTTTCGCTCCCGCCCTCCCTCTTTCGCTCCCGCCCTCCCTCTTTCGCTCCCGCCCTCCCTCTTTCGCTCCCGCCCTCCCTCTTTCGCTCCCGCCCTCCCTCTTTCGCTCCCGCCCTCCCTCTTTCGCTCCCGCCCTCCCTCTTTCGCTCCCGCCCTCCCTCTTTCGCTCCCGCCCTCCCTCTTTCGCTCCCGCCCTCCCTCTTTCGCTCCCGCCCTCCCTCTTTCGCTCCCGCCCTCCCTCTTTCGCTCCCGCCCTCCCTCTTTCGCTCCCGCCCTCCCTCTTTCGCTCCCGCCCTCCCTCTTTCGCTCCCGCCCTCCCTCTTTCGCTCCCGCCCTCCCTCTTTCGCTCCCGCCCTCCCTCTTTCGCTCCCGCCCTCCCTCTTTCGCTCCCGCCCTCCCTCTTTCGCTCCCGCCCTCCCTCTTTCGCTCCCGCCCTCCCTCTTTCGCTCCCGCCCTCCCTCTTTCGCTCCCGCCCTCCCTCTTTCGCTCGCTCGCTCCCTCTTTCGCTCGCTCGCTCCCTCTTTCGCTCGCTCGCTCCCTCTTTCGCTCGCTCGCTCCCTCCCTCCCTCTCTCTCTCTTTCGCTCCCTCCCTCCCTCTCTCTCTCTTTCGCTCGCTCGCTCCCTCCCTCCCTCTCTCTCTCTTTCGCTCGCTCGCTCCCTCCCTCCCTCTCTCTCTCTTTCGCTCGCTCGCTCCCTCCCTCCCTCCCTCTCTCTTTCGCTCGCTCGCTCCCTCCCTCCCTCCCTCTCTCTTTCGCTCGCTCGCTCCCTCCCTCCCTCTCTCTTTCGCTCCCTCCCTCCCTCTCTCTTTCGCTCCCTCCCTCCCTCTCTCTTTCGCTCGCTCCCTCCCTCCCTCCCACCCTCTCTCTTTCGCTCGCTCCCTCCCTCCCTCCCACCCTCTCTCTTTCGCTCGCTCCCTCCCTCCCTCCCACCCTCTCTCTTTCGCTCGCTCCCTCCCTCCCTCCCACCCTCTCTCTTTCGCTCGCTCCCTCCCTCCCTCCCACCCTCTCTCTTTCGCTCGCTCCCTCCCTCCCCCCCACCCTCTCTCTTTCGCTCCCTCCCTCCCTCCCTCGCTCCCTCCCTCCCTCCCTCTCTCTCTCTTTCGCTCGCTCGCTCCCTCCCACCCTCCCTCTCTCGCTCCCGCCCTTCCTCCCTCCCCCTTTTGTTCCCTCCCTCCCCCTTTCGCTCCCTCGATCTTTCGCTCGCTCCCTCCCTCGATCTTTCTTTGTTAATGTGCAAATTTTTTGCAACTTCCTTATTGCCAAAATTTTTCGCAGTTTATGGGTCTTGGCTCCTTGTGTGTTTATTGATGTGTCAACTCAGTAATGTTAGACATAAAATTCAAAATAGTGTGCAGTTATTGGTCATTTAGAAAGTACCTTATGGGCTCAGAAAGAAACAGTTACTGCATATGAACTGCATGCTTACATTTTGAAGACCAAAAAAACGTGAAAGAGTTCTTTCACAAAAATAAGTCCCACACTGAATTGAGAGGAGGAAAAAATTTCCAAAAACTTACTCGTACTTAACATTTAAGACAGAGATATGTACCGTAAACATTTATTTTAACATTTGACATAACACAATGGCAACAGATGTTGTCATATTTACTCTCATCACTATTAGTACCAATATTCACTTCATCACTCTCACTCCTATCATTTTCTTCATTCTCTTCCCACAGTACGTCAACCTCACTGCCATCCAACAAATTCAATATGCAGCATTTCTTGAACACTTTGATGATGGACTTTGATGATATTGAGGACCATGAAGCAAGAATCCACTCACAAAAGGGTGACGTGGCTTCTTAATCTTACCAGACGGTGTAAGGACATGATCTTCTTCCAAGAGGCAATGTGAATACATTTATTGGTGATTGTCCTTGAACGGTTTGTTTATGGCCAAATCTAGTATCTGTAGCTTTGAAGTCATTTCTCCAGGCATTATGACAAGATCTGTATTTTGTGCAGCAAGTTTATATTTTACATCAGCAGTTTGATGTTCCCTAAAAGCATCGAAAACCATCATGACACTCTTAGCAAGCAGTAGCACAGATCTGTGATTCCAAAAAGTCAGCCCTTCTCTTGGCAGCGATTTGCTACACTTATAGGAAAATTTTTTTTGGGCATGTCTTTTTTTCTTCAGAATGACGTAGAGGGTAACTGTAACTTAGTCATTGGCTGTAGCAACTTACGCCACAGTTTCTTTTAATGAGATATTTTGTGCCCATTTCATGTCTTCTGCCGTATTGCTTGGCGTGTCAGAAAATAATAGTTTTCTGCTAGTATTGTCAATCTGATGGAAAGGGCATGAGTGTCACCTTTGAAACAGGACTATTAATTGCTGGAAGTTGACCAGCTTCTCCTCAAAGTCTGCTGGCGTTCTCTGGGCTTGTGTAGCACTTCCTCGTAGAATGGGGACTCTCCTGTGCTTAAACGACAATACCAACCATTACTCACAAGACTTTGCAATATTCAAGGGCTTCAGTTGGATAATTTCTCATGAGATAGGCATCCCATTGTTCCTCTTTCCCGCACATAGGAAAGAACCTTAGGTTCAAGTCCTCCCCTGAGCAGTTCTGATTGAAACTGCCCTCTTCCATTTTTCTTGTGAAGAACCAAAAGTCACACAATAGATGTTCACTGTGTACTTTCTTCCAACCTCTGTTTCTTGTGGTTTTGGCATCATAACTACACTGAATTCCTTACCTTGACGATGCTTTTTGCTCTAAGCGGTTGTTCATATTGTCGTAAATCAGGTTTTCGTACCAGTGTCTAACTGAAACTGAATTATAAGGTAACGGAACAATACTGGTGGATGTACACAATGTTAACGCCAATAAGACATCAGTAAAAGTTTGTTTGTTTGTTTCATAATACGAGGTGCATTCAAGTTCTAAGGCCTCCAGTTTTTTTTCTAATTAACTACTCACACGAAATCGATGAAACTGGTGTTACTTCTCGACGTAATCGCCCTGCAGACGTACACGTTTTTCACAATGATGACGCCATGATTCCATGGCAGCGGCGAAGGCTTCTTTAGGAGTCTCTTTTGACCACTGGAAAATCGCTGAGGCAATAGCAGCACGGCTGGTGAATGTGCGGCCACGGAGAGTGTCTTTCATTGTTGGAAAAAGCCAAAAGTCACTAGGAGCCAGGTCAGGTGAGTGGGGAGCATGAGGAATCACTTCAAAGTTGTTATCACGAAGAAACTGTTCCGTAACGTTACCTCGATGTGCGAGTGCATTGTCTTGGTGAAACAGCACATGCGCAGCCCTTCCCGGACGTTTTTGTTGCAGTGCAGGAAGGAATTTGTTCTTCAAAACATTTTTGTAGGATGCACCTGTTACCGTAGTGCCCTTTGGAACGCAATGGGTAAGGATTATGCCCTCGCTGTCCCAGAACATGGACACCATCATTTTTTCAGTACTGGTGGTTACCCGAAATTTTTTTGGTGGCGGTGAATCTGTGTGCTTCCATTGAGCTGACTGGCGCTTTGTTTCTGGATTGAAAAATGGCAGCCACGTCTCATCCATTGTCACAACCGACGAAAAGAAAGTCCCATTCATGCTGTCGTTGCGCGTCAACATTGCTTGGCAACATGCCACACGGGCAACCATGTGGTCGTCCGTCAGCATTCGTGGCACCCACCTGGATGACACTTTTCGCATTTTCAGGTCGTCATGCAGGATTGTGTGCACAGAACCCACAGAAATGCCAACTCTGGAGACGATCTGTTCAACAGTCATTCGGCGATCCCCCAAAACAATTCTCTCCACTTTCTCGATCATGTCGTCAGACCGGCTTGTGCGAGCCCGAGGTTGTTTCGGTTTGTTGTCACACGATGTTCTGCCTTCATTAAACTGTCACACCCACGAATGCACTTTCGACACATCCATAAGTCCATCACCACATGTCTCCTTCAGCTGTCGATGAATTTCAATTGGTTTCACACCACGCAAATTTAGAAAACGAATGATTGCACGCTGTTCAAGTAAGGAAAACGTCGCCATTTTAAGTATTTAAAACAGTTCTCATTCTCGCCGCTGGCGGTAAAATTCCATCTGCCGTACGGTGCTGCCATCTCTGGGACGTATTGACAATGAACGCGGCCTCATTTTAAAAGAATGCGCATGTTTCTATCTCTTTCCAGTCCGGAGAAAAAAAATCTGAGGCCTTAGAACTTGAATGCACCTCGTAGAATGCCTTGTCACCAGTTTTGGCTACATACACTAGTTGTGTTGTTGCAAGTGAGCTGAACTTCAGTACAGCAATTGTTTGTAAAAAGACAAGGAAGCAGATATAAGCTGCAAGCTAACTTTTCGGAGGTGGAATTTGGATAAAAAGTGCGACTTATTTTTGGGTCAATACAGTATTTAAATATATGTCAAAAGAGATAACATTTACATGAATGTTTGGCTTCAGTGCTGCTGGATGTTAAGTATGTATAATGCTGATTCATATAAAGCTTAATTTTTGTCCCAATGGGATGTTATTTCTGTGATCCTAGAACTTATTGATTGCAACACCTGAAGATCAGTAAATATGGTGAAAACCAGAAACTTTCTTATAAATGTTAGTAACCTTCACAGTGTTAGAATAGAAAGATATCCTGTTGCTTTCTTTCCCCCATCCTGTGTCTAGTTCATGATATAATCGTACAAACTGTTAACCAGATGTCCATACGATCGTGTTCTGCATGGAAGATGGCATTCTGGTCAACAGACAACCATGCCAACAATGACGTAAGGGCGATTATTAAACAAGGTAGTGTTTGCTGGGTAGCCCCACATCCACAATCGCTGTGTACACAGTCACAGACTGTGCAGTATGCACAGAGAAGATGCTTACCAGACACTCTGGGGTGGAGGGCCAGGGAAAGAAAGAAAACAGGACAGTCGCGAACTAATGTGGGCTGATGGCTTAGTTTTAATTGTTCTGTTGTTTCTCGGCCGTGGCGACAGTGTGTAAAGACTGAAACTGTGTCCAGAAGACCAGGGCAGGGGCGACCACGTGTGACTTCACAAGAGATGACTGTAAGGACACGATAGTATCGCCTTAGTACTACACGGCAACTGGCACGTGAACTCGCAGCACCCACTGAACATGTTGTATTTAGGCAAACTGTGGGCAGAAGGCTTTGACAGAGTGGCTTTGTCAGAGACCTGCTGTGTGTCTACCTCCGACATGTCTTCACAGAAGAGAACATCTAGAGCAGGGCCGGCCAAACGCTGCACAGTGTGCAGACGTGCGGAAGTGCTGCACATGTGCGACAGCGACATCTGTTATTAGACAGGTGTCCTAAATGAACGGCGGCGGCTTCACTTCCCTGTTTATTTGGTACAAGCAAGAGCGCAACATACCCAGTCTCGTTTACCCCTGGTAACCGTAACCTTAACAGAGAAGTACTGAGAAATGACAGGTACTGTGAAGAAGCAAAGGACGGGAGATCTATGTTCTCAGTCGTTTAAAAATGACTGGCAACTGCAATTCGTTTTTTGTAGCCGTTGGCGAAAACTCACAGTGTTTGCTATGCCGCCGAATAATAGGCGGCCAGCGTAAGTTTTCAATTGAAAGACACTACAGTACATATCACAAAGACGAGTGTAGTGTACTCAAGAGTGAAGAACAGCAAGCAAAATTAAATGTCCTTAAGAAAATGGATGAGACACATCAACTCGATTATCATTTCTCATGACCAGTGGTAAACGTGTTTGGATTTATTCCTTTCATAATTAAAAATTATTGTTTACTAATTGTGCATTAGTGCCTCATTCTGCTCCATGTTACATTATTATCAGGAAAGTTAGTCATTAAACCGATTGTTCCACTGTATACTTACATTTACGGGTTTTTTTTTTTTTTTTTTAATGTGTGAAGGGCTACGCTCAGCTGAAGTCGATAAAACGTAACATTCATCTAATTGTCGGTTATTATGCAGATTTCAGACGGAGTTGATGAAAGATGTAGCAATAATGGTATTGAAATAACAGGTGATCATCGAGAGGTCTGCGGTTATCATTCTGTTCAGACGTCAGTGAGACAGAAATTATGTGGGTGTAACTGAGGGCACCGAGAATTAGTTATAGGAAACCTTGCATTAGTTTAATGTTATTTGAAATCATGAATAAGGTTCGTTGGAAGTCGCTAAGTGCTCTCTTTCTTAAATACTAGATCAAAAACATTACTTGTATTTACGTGCCGTCAGTCAAGCTGCCTTAATAAAAACCCACGGTTGTTAGCTGTATTACTTGTCTCAATGGGTTAAACTGTTAACATAAAATTAGACGTCTCAATGAGTAGTCTGTGACAGTATTTTAAATGTTTAATACGCGAAATACCTTCCCATGGTTGGCTTGCAAGCTGTGGAAAGAGCACTAAAATGCCCCGGTACAGAGTATCCCAGCAAGTGGATAAAGCGACATCTGTGCGTAGAAACCTGCACTACATGAACGCTGACGGCTGCGGCGTGCACACTGTGACCCGGAAGTTGTACATGTGCAGGAGCACCGCACACGTGCAGAATTTCTGGCCGGCCCTGATCTAGAGGGAGGGTCACCTGGACAGTCGAACAGTGGGCCAATGTTTTTTTCACAGATGAATCCCGGTTTAGTCTGGAGAGTGATTCTCGATGGATTCACATCTATAGGGAATGTGGAACACGATTTCAGGACCCAAACATTATGGAAAGAGACCAATATCGAGGAAGATTCCCAATGGTGTGGGCAGGGATTATGTTTACCACTCGAACTTCTCTTCATGACATTGTGCGCTTGAATCGGCAAGGTTTAACTGCTCTCAGGTAGAGCATGTCTGGGATGCACCAGAGTGGCAGCTTGCATCACATCAGCGTCCACCAACTGCTCTCCAAGACTGCAAGCAGCTCTCCAGGAAGAAAAGACATTATTGCCTCAACAGGAGACTGTTGATACCATCCACAGCATAGCCCATCATTGTCAGGCCTCCATTGCTGCCAGAGGTGGTCACAGCTCATACTGAGCACATAACCGATTGTTAAAATGTGTGTGCAAACCCATTAAGTTGGAAAAAATGAAGAATAATTTTGTCTACCATTACGCATGTTGCAGTTGTTTACATTCTGTATTCGTTACATTGTTCCTATATTACCATCTCCTGTTTATACTGTTTTGTACCGAAATATAAACAACCTTTCAAAATTTCTGTTTGTTGCTTTAATTTTGGACACCAGTGTACATCAGAGAAGAAGCAGTCATTGACGTACAAGTTTGTTTGGATGCAACACATATTTAGTGTTCATCACTTCATTGGACATACTGTGGCACTTGTGCATGTCTTTGATTCACGAACTAGCTTCTCCTAGCATGTTACGAGGGACTACAGTTTGACATGGACCTTCATCTCAGAGTGTGTGTGTGTGTATATATATATATATATATATATATATATATATATAGGTTGTTTTTCATATGGTTAGCAGAGATTGAAATCAACAAGTGCCACTATGGCTGTGTAGCCCTCTGGACTGTCCATCACAAACACTGAACCATTAACCTCCTTGTTTAAATCAGTATGGTTACTAATTGAGTGTTAGTACTTTTGGACTTCTCTCTAAAATACAGAGTGAAATATTAGGCAATGGAATGTATAGGCAAGGGGAACTCTGCAGGTAAAACTTGTGATCTGAAATGAACTTACCTAAGGCCCCTAGTGAAATTCCACAAGATTGGTGAAGGTATTATCGTGGGTATGAGAAGTGTTTCAGAAGATAGCATGTGCAAACTGCCAAAGAAGTGGTGCAGTGTAATGATGGGGGGACAAATGTAGCAATTGCTGTAGATGGGACTTTGCATAAGAGTGGACATACTTCTCTTTATGGTGTTGTGGCAGCTACTTCTGTTGACA
This sequence comes from Schistocerca americana, assembly GCF_021461395.2. Taxonomy (NCBI): domain Eukaryota; kingdom Metazoa; phylum Arthropoda; class Insecta; order Orthoptera; family Acrididae; genus Schistocerca; species Schistocerca americana. The sequence continues at coordinate 773,724,804 of NC_060120.1, forward strand.
CTGGAAAGGTGCTAGATGTAGAAATGATTAATAAATTCTGCTATGTTTGTGAGAACAAGAGTGAATAGATGCAAAAAAAAAAAAAAAAAAAAAAACCTGTGTTATATATTCTGAGGGATAGAGTGTAAAAATAGCAGCTGAAGGCACAGTGCGAATATTTCAAAGGTCCCTTGAAACAAAAGCAATAGTATGTAAACAGTACTGGGAGCTGGAGATAGGAAAGGGTTCATGAAGGTGATGGAGAGTGAGCCATATGGAGAAAACATTCTATCAGAGAAACTGCCATGCGTAAGATCTGCAAGGCTCTGTAAACTGAAAGAAGGGGCATGTTTGGAAAAAATTGTCTGATGGGAAAGGTATTGGTGGGGCAGATGGACTTGTCACAGCATGATTGACTGCTTGCAGAATTAATATGGCCAAGCTATTAAAAATAACATACCAGATTTGTCAGGAATGAATGTAGAATCATGGGGCTACTTACTTCATCTCACCGCAGCATGTGAAAATAGATGCATGGACTTTGTCCTAAAGAGAGAATTCAAGGTGCAAATATAATGAGATAGTTCCAAATTATAAACCCCATGGATTACTCCCTGCTGTAGCTACTGTTATAAAGCTAGAGTATAGGGACTCTGCGCATCCTGACCTTTGAAAAAGTGCTTCCGTGTAAGAAAGCAGAATGTGGCTGTAGCGTTCAACAATATCATGTGGACGAGAATTCCAAAGATCGTTTTTGTTCATGCTAACACATTTCAGTTAGAAATATCTGATGCTGTTTTATTATTCAATGATGTAAATGTTGGCAGGGCTAAAGTGCTACAAAAGTTGAACATTAAACCAGGATTCAAACCTGTGAATATTTTGAAAGAGTTGGATGAAATTCATTTGAAGAAAGCAGGTATAGAGGAGGAAGAAATGGCTAAGAGGCAAGAAGAATTTAGAGAAACTTGAAAGCCATGAAAAAAGACAGCAGTAATCTAAGCTGTGGGAACGGACTGCGGTGAATAGTCCCCTAAAGACTTTGTCATTTTTCTCAGTTACATGATTTCTTTCACCTTGATACACATTGTAAGCAAACTAATAAAACTTGGCACATAATTGTTTCTCTGTGCAACAACATAATCCAAATAAACAATAAAAACATGTTTTCCTGTACATAATATTGAAAATAAAATAAAATTTTTAATTTGTGTTTTGGAGTACAAATTTGCTCTTTCTTAAATTCCTACGAAGTGAAAATTTTTTTCTGCTAACAATCCTTCTTCATATTATTCATTAATATACACACAAAAATATTTGAAAATCACAAGCAGCTACCCTTCTAGATTTTCTTTGAAGTGTACCAGAAATTACACTATTTAACATGGGCGAGATAGGTAGATCTTTCTCACCTTAAAGGAAGTGATTCACCTCCTCCCCCCCTCCACATGAAAGAAGCATTACATTAACGTCATGGAGGTGCTTTCAAAATTTCCATCATTCCATTCGTTAGTATAAGGACGTCAGAGAGAGAGAGAGAGAGAGAGAGAGAGAGAGAGAGAGAGAGAGAGAGAGACTCGACTGTATTGGTCATCATACTTGCAGTGACACTGTTTCAAGTTCAGAGAGATGGATTTTATTTAGAGCTGATTATTGACTAGCTGGTCTGCGAGGAATTTTTGAAAGAATTTTTGACTTTAAAAAGTTGTGGTGTAACACTGACATATTGATGATTTATCAACTTCAGTAGTTGTGAAGTCTAGTCTGCTTTTCTTTTCTTTGGCGGTGGCAGCTTTGTTAGAAACACAGATTCAGTTGCTTTTTAGAAAAAAAATAGAGGAGCTGCAGACTGTTCAGTGTAAAAGTCCCCTTCCTGCAACCTACTTGTCCATGTGGCAAAATACGAGGGTTGGAACTTAAATAGTGGCAACTATTTATTCACAACCTATACAAAAGAGTTACGTGTTTGCACCTGTTACTGTCCTTCAAAGTAGTCACCAGCGTTGTGTAGAACCCATTGCCAGTGATGTGGAAGGCGTAGTATACCATTAGCAGAGCTTCTTGTGTTGATATTGCGAATGGAGCGGTCTACTGCCTGCGAAATGCAACTCGCCCTTTTTTCACATGATATCTTGCGAACCATGGATGAAGGGTATCAGACGGATGCCATATTCCTTGACTTCCAGAAAGTGTTTGACTCGGTGCCCCTAACTCGGTGACCCTAACTAAGGTACGAGCACATGGGATTGGTTCCCCAATACGTGAATGGCTCGAAGACTTCTTAAGTAATAGAACCCAGTATGTTGTCCTCGATGGTCAGTGTTCATCGGAGGTGAGGGAGGGTATCATCTGGAGTGCCCCGGGGAAGTGTGGTAGGTCTCCTGTTGTTTTCTATCTACATAAATGATCTTTTGGATAAGGTGGGTAGCAATGTGCGGCTGTTTGCAGATGACACTGTGGTGTACGGGAAGGTGTCGTCGTTGAGTGACTGTAGGAGGATACAAGATGACTTGGACAGGATTTGTGATTGGTGTAAAGAATGGCAGCTAACTCTAAATATAGATAAATGTAAATTAATGCAGATGAATAGGAAAAAGAATCCCGTAATGTTTGAATACTCAATTAGTAGTGTAGCACTTGACACAGTCACGTCGATTAAATATTTGGGCGTAACATTGCAGAGCGATATGAAGTGGGACAAGCATGTAATGGCAGTTGTGGAGAAGGCGGATAGTCGTCTTTGGTTCATTGGTAGAATTTTGGGAAGATGTGGTTCAGCCGTAAAGGAGACCGCTTATAAAACACTAATACGACCTATTCTTGAGTGCTGCTCGTGCGTTTGGGATCCCTATCAGGTTGGATTGAGGGAGGACATAGAATCAATTCAGAGGTGGGCTGCTAGATTTGGTACTGGTAGGTTTGATCATCATGCGAGTGTTACGGAAATGCTTCAGGAACTCGGGTCGGAGTCTCTAGAGGAAAGGAGGTGTTCTTTTCATGAACTGAGGAAATTTAGAGAACCAGAATTTGAAGCTGACTGCAATACAATTTTACTGCTGCCAACTTATATTTCGCGGAAAGACCACAAAGATAAGATAAGAGAGATTAGGGCTCGTACAGAGGCATATAGGTAGTCATTTTTCCCTCGTTCTGTTTGGGAGTGGAACAGAGAAAGATGATGCTAGTTGTGGTACGAGGTACCCTCCGCCACACACCGTATCGTGGATTGCGGAGTATGTATGTAGATGTAGAATCTCTGGAACAGTTCTGAAGCAGATGCCACAAAGTGATTCCTTCATCTTCGGACTCAAATCAAAGTCACAAGGACTTCAGTTCGGGGAGTATGGTGGATGGTACAGAGGCGCCACAGCTTGCACTGTATGCGCCCACGCATTGTCATGCGAAATGATGGGGGGGTTGCGCAGAAAGTGTCGCCGAGTCTGTGGCAAAGCTGGTCGCAGGTGATGCTCCAAATATGATCAGTAATACTGTGTGTCGACAGTCTGCCGTGGAGGAACGTAATGCGTTAGAATAACACCATCACAGTCATACACGAGAATCACCATAACTTTCACCATACTGGGGCTCTGACGCACTTTCGTCTTTCGTGGCGACCCCTAATGATGCAATTCGTTGGCGTTTCAGTTTTGGCTTGTGCGATGTGGCCCATTTCTCATCCAGTGCTAGGAATTGGGCCTAAGAAATCAGCATAGTCTATAACTTGCCATAAAAAGATGCCTTGTTTTGATAATACAGCAGACTGGTATTTTGATAAAAGTAAATTCAATTAATAAAATTAATGATATATTTCAATATTCATTTTTTTTCTATCGAGGGTTCATTGAAAGGGCTGAAGTTGAGAATACTGCCAAAATTATACAGAATAGTCAGTTATGTTGGACAGTTTTTTTAAAAAATACAAGCAGTTTGTGAATGTAAAATGTTCTTCTCAGCTATTAAATTGAGATGAAAATAAACTTGGTTTTGATTTTTGTGGGGAAGTGTGATGGAAGGAAAAATCATACTACTTTGAGGTTTATTACCTCTGAAGATTTACTTTTCTATTGTCCAATGCCATTGAGTATACATGCTACTTCCTGTGTCCGATTTGTCATATCAAACTCAAATATTAGCAAGGGCTTTAATTTAGGCATCGAGGTTGTATCATTATTGCAGTAGCAAGTGAGAAACATTATTGTTACAGGTGTATAGTATGTTCTATAAATCCTTTTTCCAATGACTCACTGAGATTCGGCACATGTGACTTCAGTGGGATAAGTTTGTAAGTGTTCTGCGTGGTGCCCATTTTGGTTGTTAATTGTCTTTGTTATTTGTGGTGTTGATGGTAACTGTTAAATGTAACATTTGCACGGTTATTTGTTTGTTCATCCTTAGATCATTTACAAAATACATGATCTTAATTGGAAAACTTCCATCATTCAATTGAACCAGCAAACACCTCCCATCCCCAAGTCTTCGAAGAATTTGAACTCCTGTGTTTCAAATGACAGATTATTTTACAAATGAGTTACTGTATTAAATATTTGTTGTTAAGCATGTAAGCTAGGTATAACTTACAAAAATTTGAAATTATGTGTAAAGTTTGTTGGAAGTCACAAAGTGCCCTCCTCCTCAAATACTGGACGAATGTAGTCTGTGTAATTTTTGCGTTATGAGTTACGTAGCCTCAAGACGTATACGTAAATTGCTATTGTAATACTTGTCTTACTATGTTAAATTTTTAAGCATAATATTCTTGTTCTTCCTGAAACATTTCTGCTTATTGCAGGCTGTTCACGAAGCCTCTTCCTATCTTCTCTATTCTCCCACAGTTTGTTGTTCAGCATTTCCTCTGATTTTAGTCCTCTTCGATTCACATTATCTTAATGATGGCACGTTAAAGTTTTAAATTTGGCCACTAGTTACATGAAGTGCTGAAAAACAAATTTTTGTTGGTCCTTGAAAATGTTGGAAAGGCGTCCTGCATTTGGGATTGTTCACCATGAATCACTTTAGCCTTCTAGAAATGTAGAATATTTGTGTTGTCCCTTGTTGTGTATAAAAGAGCAGAATATGAGCCAGCAAGATGTTGAGTTAAGGGATAATGTCAGGCTTTTACCATTTTCTAACCTGTGTTACCTAAATAATCCTTGACTTTGTAATATCAATTATTTAAGAGGTATGGTTTAATTGATTATTTCAATATTTGGGTTTTAGTTGTCTCTTTAGTCTCCCTGGACAGTTTATTGTACAGTTTTGTTCTCTAGTAGAAAATCCTGTTTTTTATGTGAGTTTATTCTGGTACATGTTCCATGCCCATGAATATATCTAGATGTAGACTGATGTTGATGACATTTTCTTTGCTCTTGTGTGTGTGTGTGTGTGTGTGTGTGTGTGTGTGTGTGTGTGTGTGTGTGTGTGGGCGCGCGCGCGCGCATACTGGGAACTCATAGACAGTTGACTGGTAATAACACAGTTGTATGAGGCTGGGAGATTGTAGCAAAGTCCACTGGTGAGTAGCAAGGTGCCGTACAGTCACAACGAATACTGCGAAGCGATGCACTTGGAGCGGCAGGTGAAAGCATATTGTTGAATGTGGCTCAGGACGAGTGCGGCACCATGGTGAGCAGCGACAGGCAGGGTCCATAGTGGAGACTTTAAGTGCTGTCGTTTGCTCAGAGCTCAAAATATAACTGGCTCTCCCTCAGTGGAGCACCTCCCTAAATATATGCATGTTGAAGGATACAAATGTGCAGTATCACATGAGCATGTGACCTCACCGATGCAAACTAGTGCCTGCGACTGCAGTGCTGTTTGCTGCAACTTGTATGCCCCATAGTGGCTGCTGGCAGCTTGACGGTACATGTTATCTTGCCTCTAGCATTTATAAACAAACTCATAGGTGAGGCAGGGACAGTACCTGGCCAGCAAAACATGTGCAAAAGTGTGGTGGCTGAAATATGCAGGGGGCAGCCACGGATGTGCCCAAAGAGATAGTTTTGTGATTGCTGCAATGACCAGCATTTGAGCATGACACACTTTGTGTCCTGATAAGACATTTCTGTTGACAAGTAAACATATCATAGATACAATGTAGTGTTATACAGGGTAGGCAGCATAAAACCAAACCCACAACATTACTGCAAAATTGGTAGTTGATGTTGAAATGAAATTTTGTGAATGACACGTAATTTAAGTGTTGCTTTTATTAACATTGTTTTTACAAAAGATGTCCAAAATTCAGTGCACTTCACTGCACTGCACTGCACTGCACTTCAGTGCTTGATTGATCATATTGAGAGTCGTGCAGTGCTAAATGTGGTTATCAGTTACATTGATGTCTCATTGAATGTTCGTCTTTACTTCATCAATATAGTGGGGTCAGATGCATAAACTCTCTTTCAAATAGCCCCAAAGGAAAAAAATCTTAAGTAGAAAACTCAGGGCATTGTGGAGACCTCAGTCCTCTGCTGATAACTTGTGCACTTTGTAGAATATTTTATGCGAAACACATTACTTTGTCTTTTGGAAGAAGCTGTATTGTTCTTCATTATCAGTTAACTGCATATAAAATTCTTTGAACGTTGTGGTGTGAACTTCTATATTAACAGTGTGGCCAAAAAATATTGATCTTGCTATAAAATGGAAATGGCACACCAAAACACTAATTTATCATGAAATGACTGCTTGAATATCTTGTCTGTATTCCTTGTCATGCTGTACCTGGTGTTCTGCAATTAGCGTAGCCGGTTAGATGAAATCATGCCTCATCTGACATGAAATATAACTTGGGGGTCCATCTATCCATCAATGATACTTAAGGGAAACCAATTGCAATAATTGGTTTTGGTTTGTCTGTTTCCATCAGCTGGGACCCAGTTGTAATGTAGTATTGTTTCAGGTTTAATTAATAAATAATTTTATGATAAGGTATGTATTTAACATCAGATTTCTCGGATAACTTGCATATTGACGTTTTTATACTGGCAGTAATTATTTCGGTATCAGCAACGGCCTATGAACCCCTAATTCAAAGTTGCCTATTTCTTTTGCAGATGAAACCAAACTTGTTTTACACCATTTTTGTATTAAATTGTTTATGCTGCTTCCTGCTGAGTACTGATATTTGGATGTTTTTCTGCAAAAAGTTGACATGCTTCTTCAAATGACTGAGAATGAATGTAGGCCTCAACCGTACCTATCCTCTCCTGGATTGAATTAGGCTTTTTATACAAGGATAACTGCACTCACAATAGTTCTGCACTGACACATAATTATTGATGAATGGCAGTAACAATCATTAGGAACATATACATCTGCTAGTCACATGGATGTCTAGTGTTGGAGTAGTGGTTTTATTATGGGCTCAAGTCTTTTATGTTGCTCATTCTGTAGATCACACACGAGTGAAATTTTTAAGCCTGTTTGTTAAATTTCTGAACATGATTAGAGTATAATCCAGGGTTGCCACAGATTCTGGAAATTTGAAAAAAAAAGCACTGGAAAAACATCATTTTTTGTCTCAGTAGATGAAGTGGTTTGTTTACTGAGGTGAGGTATAATGCATCATCGCCGGCTGGGTGCAGCTGATTACATTTGCCACTTCCCTACTCCCTCATTACTATTGCTTCTCCCCTTCCTATCAGTCCCCGCAGCTTGCAGTCAGTGCTGACACCACTTCGTGCCACTAGCCTTGCAGCTGCCAATGAGAGGCAGGGAGGCATGAAAAGTGGTTTATTTGGATTTGTTTCTCAGAGACTGTGGTTACAGCTGATGGAGACAGCGGTCATGTGTACATGAGTTGTCTGTGAGTGATTGTGTGAATGTGTGTGTGCTCCTGTTTTCTGATAAAAGCTGTGGCTGAAAATTTAGATGTAAGGCTGTGATTGTCTTTTCTATGTGCCTGTCTGCAGTCCAGCAGTCATCTTTCCTGTGAGTTGCTATCTATCCTCATTATTATTGATTCTCAGAATATTTGAACAAGTTATCTGTTGCATGGATCGATTGTCGTGGTCTCATTTCATCAACATGTTGTCTGTGGCTCGTGAATAGCTGGCGACGCAAGGGGATTTCCTTTGACAGGCCAAACCCACATGTCGTTTCTGCAGGTATCTGTAATGGATTGGATCTGCTGGTCTGAAGCCATTAGATTCCCAATAATGTGCAGGCCCTGACTATTGGATCTAGTCTCATTGATCTGCCTGCAGGCTGGGTCTGTCTGAATGTGGCGTAATGCAGTGAATTTTCATGGTTTATCCGTGGACTCAGGACTGTGGTGCTCCTCAGCAGGCCAGAGGCCATGGGCAATGGATTTCAGGAATTGTGACTGTTTCACTGCAAGTGCGTTGTACAGTGTGGTGTTTTATAGACTTTGCACTTGTTCTAGTACATTTTGGCGTACAAAAGTAGTAGTTAATTTGTTAAAAAGTATGGACGATAAGAAGAAGAAAATTGTCAAATGCTGGTGGTTTGTACCCTTTGTACTCATATATTTCTCGAAAGAAGAATCACAAAATATCTGTAAAATAATAGATTTATCATAGTGGGTAATAACCAACAATAATGAACATAGTAGAACCAACATTTTATTGGCAGTCACCTAGAGTGTTGGTTTACACAATTCTTCCCCATCTTGCACACTTCTTGCAAGAGGTTATGTCTGAAATCAGTGAAGGTATTTTAAATCTGTCCTGCAGCTCCAAGGAAATGCATTTTTTTTTTTTTAACTGGGTGTTACAAAAAGGTACGGCCAAACTTTCAGGAAACATTCCTAACACACAAAGAAAGAAAATATGTTATGTGGACACGTGTCCGGAAACGCTTACTTTCCGTGTTGGAGCTCATTTTATTACTTCTCTTCAAATCACATTAATCATGGAATGGAAACACACAGCAACAGAACGTACCAGCGTGACTTCAAACACTTTGTTACAGGAAATGAATTCGCAGAAGTGTACCCATGGAGGCCAATCAGCTGCTGATAGTGCCTGCACACGCTGTACATGGTACGGAAACAACTGGTTCTCCTGTAGCACTCTCCATACAGTGACGTGGTCAATGTTACCTTGTACAGCAGCAACATCGCTGACGCTGACATTAGGGTTATCGTCAACTGCACGAAGAATTGCCTCGTCCATTGCAGGTGTTCTCGTCGTTCTAGGTCTTCCCCAGTCGCGAGTCATAGGCTGGAATGTTCCGTGCTCCCTAAGACGCCGATCAATTGCTTCGAACGTCTTCCTGTCGGGACACCTTCGTTCTGGAAATCTGTCTCGATACAAACGTACCACGCCACGGCTATTGCCCCGTGCTAATCCATACATCAAATGGGCATCTACCAACTCCGCATTTGTAAACATTGCACTGACTGCAAAATCATGTTCGTGATGAACACTAACTTGTTGATGCTACGTACTGATGTGCTTGGTGCTTGTGTTGACATGTGACTCATTGCTCTACAGTAGTCCACAGTGCCGCGTCCATCCGTGGTATTAATTAAGAACTTCAGGAATGTGTTTCCCAGGACATGGACGGAAGGACAAAGAATACAGTTCGTGGTCTCCTTTATTCAAGGTGACGCGGCACTGTGGGCTACTGTAGAGCAATGAGTCGCATGTCAACACAAGCACCGAAGTCAACATTACCTTCCTCCAATTGGGCCAACTGGCGATGAATCGAGGAAGTATAGTACATACTGACGAAACTAAAATGAGCTCTAACATGGAAATTAAGCGTTTCCGGACACATGTCCACATAACATCTTTTCTTTATTTGTGTGTGAGGAATGTTTCCTGAAAGTTTTGCCGTACCTTTTTGTAATACCCTGTATAAAATAACATCAGTGCTCTTAATGAAACACACACACCCATTGGTTTACTTTCTCCATCTAAAAACAGTTCATTACTAAAAAAAAGCTGTTGGTGTGAGCAAAAATCTTAAGTACTAACATCAGGAAACACCATATGCTTGCAAGGTTTTAAGATATTTCCTTGTTTGCACTATTGTTTCTTTTACCATAGCTGCAAAGACAGATTGTCAACTTACACCCTAACTTGCCCTTGAGATCTCAAAATTCGTCAGGGAAAAATGCTATAACTTGTCTGAAAATCTGGGAAACATTAGGGAATTTCCTTTCAGGAAACTTGTGGGAACCCTGATAATCTAACAAATGATTTATAGAGTCCAAGAATTCTGCGGTTGTAACAATTGCTGGTCATGTTTATAATAGATTAGATTCTGAAACAGTTTACAGAATAATGGCTGATACAGGAAAATTGAAAGTATGATTGGCTTACCAGCTTATGGAATTGTGTTAATTATCCTTTCCTCAGGAGCAAGGGAAAGGTAGTAAATTTCAGAGGACTAATATTGAAAACCCAGAAATCAAAAGATTAATGACGTTTCGACTATATTTTCAAATAAAACTATCTCACACAGTTGGCTTTAAAGGATAACAGTTTCCTGGAAGGAAAATGTAATCATGCAAAAACAATGTCAGGTGCTGATAAACACTGAGAGACAACACGGAATGTATGAATTGGAGGGGTAGAAGGATGTCTGTAAGGGAGGTAGAGGAAACAACAAAACATCGGGTGCATGGCAAATATACAAGTATGTTTTAAATTTTTAGATCATTCCATTGCCTGCTCACTAACTTGACATAGATTGTTCGTTGGGCCAAGTAATTTGTTTGCAGTGAGCATTCAAAGAAACAGTTTTGTGAAAATATGGAAATTTTGTGTGAGAGAGAGAGATCTCTTCTCCCCCCCCCCCCTCCCTCCCCCCCCAAATAGAAGCACCCTAACTTAACAGCGCCACTTTAAATCACTTCATTGAACTTTAGTAATTAATCATCATGAAAAAGCTACTTACATTTGCTTTACAGAATTTCGTCATGATCTTATGAAATTCTAGCAAAATTGGATGTTATAAAAGTGACCAGTGCTGTGTGCAACATGATTGAAGAGTGTGAGATGTGACATGTATGATAGAGGCAACTGTAAACACATCAAAGGCTGTAGCATATTCAGTTTTGTGTGAAAAAGGTCTCCTCCCAATGTTATTACTCACAAGCTCAAAGCAGGCTCTTGTCAGTTTGTGCACGGCAATCTTCAATTAAAAGAAAAAATCGACTGTTGAAATGCAAAACATAGCCTGGTAAAAGGAGGTGAAATTCTGATATGTTCATACAAACTGGAAATTAAGCAGTGATTAGCTGTTTGTGTGTTTCAGTACGAAACAAAGCCAACAAAAATGGGTTATTTGTGCAGCACTGCCAAGAGAATTATTACTTTAATTTTTTGGTTGCACTGGAAATGTAGCAACTGTTACTGTAGAGGACCAGAGAACAATTAATGCTGAATGATTTGAAATCATGGAAAACAACTGAAAATTATGCTTCATTCATCATGACAATCCCACCTATAACACAACCTACAAATACAGACAGTTGATTTGTTTGCCAGAGGAAAACATGAAATTATTGTCTCATTGCCATTATTCACCTGATGTGTTGCCTAATGACTCATTTTTTGTCACTGTTGCACAAAAATATGTTACCAATTATTTTCATCTAAAAGCATGATTAATCCTTCAAAAACTATGTTTCGAAGTACTGACATCAGAGTGGAAAACAGTTTCCCAGAATTGGTTGAAATGTTAGCAAAAGTGTGTAAATTTTAAAGGTGAATATATCAAGAAACAGAAAAACTGTACCAGATAAAAAAAATCTTTTTCTTTCGATTTTATAGAAGCTTAAAAGGTGGTCTTATATGCTTCATTTTAAAGTCGTGTTTGTTATTGCCAGAACTCTGCATAGCACTAGCCCTTGCAGTTTATTAAAGTTAGGAATTCAGAAATTGTCATTTCAAAAAACACTTAAGCATGCTGATGTAAAATCATACCTAAAGTAGTGTTTGTCAGGCACTCATTTAATGTGGTGTGTGTGTGTGTGTGTGTGTGTGTGTGTGTGTGTGTAAGTAAAATCACGTTCTAAAAATAACTTTATCTTTCAGCATAGTTGCATGTCATCATGACTGTCTTTTGCATACCACACTGGGGATGCAATTTGCTTTGCCAGCTTCTTGATTCACTTTGGCAGAAGCATGTAATTGTGCTCACCACACACACACACACACACACACACACACACACACACTCACACTCACTAGAGAGAGAGAGGGGGGGGGGAGGGAAAGGGGGGGGGGGGTCCTGCACTGTTATCAATCAGTCACTGAGATGGCAAAAGTATTACAACAGGTGAAGCTTTGGGTGTGGTTGCTCCTCCATTCATTTTTGCAGGAATCTGACTCCTTGCATTCTTTTGAAGGGTCAAATGGTGTAAGAGTAAAGGCACCTTGTTCTATTTTTAATCATGAGAAATTTTTGATTTGAGTGATGTATCTTGTATTCTTCATTGAATGGGAGATAGGATTTTTTTTAAAAGAAGTGTAACTTTTCTGTTTTGAGACTGTTTGCTGTAACTCACATTTCTTTTGTTCATTAACTGTTAATTGACTAGCAGTAGTCAGATTTTAGTTTATTCTTGGCAGTGCACAGATGTATAGTCATTGACATGTCCTAAGTCCTGGTGGCTTTTTTTAATTATTTATTATTATTTTTTTTTTTATTAAATTGTTCACAACTGTTACCTTGAACTCTGATTAATTCATGTACTGTGTCTTTGATTATTAAATGTCCTCTACTTGTCAGAATTTGTTGGAGAGAAACAGGCAATACTTGCTTAGCCTAATATATTTTCTTTAAGCAAAAGGCATGAAATGCCTTGATGGACAGGGGAACATTAGCTGTTTTCAGTCTACGTTGTGACCTGACTCCTTGAATGAGGGCAACTATAAATTCTCACACCATTAAAAGCAGTTCTGTGTGAGATGACAGAAGAGTGACAGACTTATTTGTATTGTCAAGTTCCATCTGTGCCAGTTGCAAGACTATTGAGGGAAATACAGCTATTCAAAAGACACATTCATGAAAATGGATGGAAATCTATGTCTAACACAAAAAGATTAAGTTTTGTCATAGTATACACAAATATGTTAGAGTATTACATTGGAGTAGGACTAAATAGCAGCTACAAACTCAAGTACAGCATAAATGGAGTGAATAAAAAGGAAACTTATCAACTAAACCTTGTATTTTTCGATCTTAGATTTGTGTGTTCCGTTGGAAGGCTCGGGAAAGGAATGTTGAGAATAATGAATGACTTAACTGTTCTGTGCCTGTGTGTGTTTTGTTTGGAAAGCTGATATTATTCGTTGTTGTGATGATGATGATGATGATGATGATGATGATTTCTTTGGCTTTTAAGTAATGTTTACTTGCATAGATGAAAATAGCGTGTGGGTTAATATATCTTGGTATGCTCTGGCAAGAATATTTTGTGTGTGGGACATGCCATAACTTCCAACAAAGTGTAACTAGCAAGTGGTGTATTGATTTAAGTGTTGCAATTGCAGTAGCAATTACATGCTTAGTTCAGTATGGTAAGAGATAAAGTCGAGCAATTTCATAGTAATGTGATAACCTAAATACCAATTGGCAAGGTCTAAAGTAGCAAGCCACTATGTGATATGCCAGATGCTGTTGTAATCTACTGTAGTTAGTGTATTTTGTGGCTGTTGTATTACATTTAAACAACAGGAGGTAATTGAAGTTAAGTGCTTGCTTGTTCTCAAACGCAAGCTGCCAGTTCTTATTTATTGCTTATACCCCACCAGAATAGACAGAATCATTCAATTCATCTGCAGAGATGCTTACAAACGAGAACAGGGCCATCTATACAGCTTGGGTGGACTGCAGTGAGATTGAGATGTGGTCTGTGTCTGGGGACGCCAATGGTGCAGATCTATAAAAAATTTAACACCAATGGTCAGAGGAATATGGAAGATGTATTTTATGGATGATGGCATACTAAATGAACCTAGAGCATCCCCATATGCACGTACCATCATGTTAGGGGGCTGATGGTGTTAACAAGAAATGTTTGTGGATGTAAGGAACAGTCTCCACAGTGAAAACTTGAATGTGTAGGGAGGACTTCTTTGTTGACCAGTTATATGCTGGTACAGTGACATTCTTTTTATTTCATGGGTGATGGTAGTTGTCTCCATCCAAGCTCAGTGTTCAGAGGTATTATAAAACTTCAAAGTATAACAATTTTATGGGTACGGCTTGTTAGATTTTGCTTTGATAGAACACGCCTACAATTAACTTGCAAGATGTATTGTGGCTAAGCCAGCATCTTCCTTGACTTTTACATATTTGGAGATAATAGCTCTTCCTGAGGGGGGGACTCCTGGCCATTAGTGTCATACAATCATTTCATTTCAGTGCAAATATTGTCATATCATTTATCTAGATAGGAATTACAGTGTACCGAAATTGGTGTATACCAGCACATTGTACTGTATCTGAATGTAAAATTTTCTGTGCATATTTTAATTAATTTATGTGATCAGTGTATGAAAAACAGTATACAGTAAAAACTTCTTTTTGGGAAAGAAATTTTATGTTATAAAGTTATACATAGGCAGTTTTTCAATGATAAGCATGCTTCTTGTGAATGGGAAAAAATGTAGGAATTTCAATCTTCATAACTTCACTTACTTTCTAAATATATGCAGAAAGTTCAGTGCAGTATATATCTCCACCTAAGTGTGAAAATTTGACCTGAAGACTGTACGTCTATTTTACGATCAGTGTACAGAGGTGTGCAAATTTTTAGATGCAAGCAGAACCTTGGCATAAAGGACACTTTTTTGTCATATACTCAGCTATTTAACACGTAAATGGTACACTAATATTTTCTGTGGATTCCTTCCATCTCTGTTAACACTTCAGTTCTCCTTGGCATGCTTTCCATTACAATAGGTCAAAGATTTTAAATTTCTTCCTCAGGAGCCACATTTCTCTTGTGTTTTGGAGTCACACCTTTCATTGTAATGGTGAGTTTCATTAATCTTAGATTCACAAATGCCCACTGCTTCTTCATTGGATTCACATCTCGGGCTATTCACAGTTCATGACAAAGTTCTTACACCATTTTCTGTGAAGAATTGCACCATTGACTTTATGATATCATGCTCAATTGTGTGTGAAAACAAATGTCACATGGGTACCAATCCTTCAACTGAGACAGAAGATTTTTTTCCAGAACCTTTTAATATTGCTATTGGTACATTGAATATGGATCTATTCTTAAATGTTAGTCAATATAGGAGCTACGTCTGCAGGTTTTCAGCTTTGTAAATGTATGCAAACAATGGTGTTATGTCTGTCATCTGTGTAAAGTTATTCTGTGATTCTTTTTCTATCATGAAAATATTGGAGTTGGCAGCATCTGTCACTCGTATTGGCGGGAAAGGAGTGTTACTTGCTTTTTGACATGCTGTTTCATTTATTGCCATGTGCAGAGCCTCAGGAGGTTGCGTGCAGAGCAAAGGGCCTGAATGAATGGTCTGTGTTGTTGGCTTCATGCTTCATGTTAGTCTTCTAGATGGTCTTATGCAATGATGAGAGAAAAGTTTTCGTTGAGCATTGGTGATTCTGATATTTCTGAACAAATTTCTTGTTTTAAAAGTAGTGATGGTAAGCTGGCATCGCAGTTTTTATGTAAGTGTTCATTTTGTCTGATGTACACCAGAAAGTTAATTGTTACGGTTTATGCTATAGAAAAAGAAGGCATTTAAGATGATGGAAGAGTCAGTGGGCCCTAATGATGAACCAGCTGACATTGGTGCTGCATCAGAGAGCCCTCCGTCTCAGCCTATTAGTCTGCCTCTTTTGACCGGGCAATGAGCAGATGAGGACACTACTGCTCCACAGCTTCCAGTTCTTGAAAAATCAAGCAAAATTCAAATCAGAGAGATCACCACAGTTCTGTATTTAATTCTCACATACTTTTTGTTATAAAGGACTGCTGAAGATAGTGACAAAAATGACAAACAGCTGTACCACGACAACTCTTGATAAGCTAAATGCAACAGGAAATCTGAAATTGCTCTCGTTTGGCATAATTGAAGTAGTGCGGAACTTCGTGAACAGTGTAACTTTTTGGTTTGGTTTTGCATATGTGCGTTACTAGAAAACAGAAATTGACTGACTGTTGGGCTACAGTTTCTGTGCTGCAAACCACATTTGCAGGAAAATGTTCCCGAAGAGATCATTTTTTGCCAATTCTGCAAATGTTACATCTCATAGACAGTGGGACTTTTATTTCAAAAAATCAAGGTGGTCATGAACCTATTCGTAAGGTAAGACACATCTTTTTATCTTTGATTTAGTTGTGACTAAAAGTGGAAGAGCACAAAAACCAGGAGAAAATCTCACCCTAGATGAAGGAATTTGCCCTTCTCATGAAACACTTAGTTTCAAGGTCTACATGAAAAATAAGAGTAACAGATATGACATAAAGTGGAGATGCTGAGCCGCAGAAAGCCACAGCAAAAACACAGTCAGAAAGTTAGCTTTTGGCCAACGAAGCCTTTGTCAAAAGTAGAGAAAACACACACACACACACACACACACACACACACACACACACACACACACACGAATGATGTTTTCTTTTGACAAAGGCCTTGTTGGCTGAAAGCTAACTTTCTGACAGTCTTTTTGTTGTGCCGTTCTGTGAGTCAACATGTCTGCTATATGGTGATAGCAAGTATCCTTTTCATTATATTGTCACATTTCATCTTGGATTTTCCATTGTTAGATATGACGTAACATTTTTTTATTATTATTTGAAAGGAAAAGTGGATATTTTTTGAAATGTGAAACACATCCTGGTAGTCAGCCAAATGTTAATAACAGCATTTTGCATATAGTAAACAAACTGTGAAAGTTTTTAAAGTGAAGGCCACACTCCGTGTATGGATAATTTTTGTACTAGCCGTGATCTGTTCCATCATTTATGGAAAAACAAAACCAAGGAAGTGAGTTCAGTGACGAAAAATAGAATAGGGCTAGCTAAAGATCTAACAGCACAGAGACTGAAAAAAGTGAGCACACTTTTACAGACGAGACCATTTGATGTTTGTGGAAGTGAAAGACTCTAGAGATGTTACTTATTTTGATAACAAAACACAAAATGAGAGCATCTTATCAGACTGTCAGAACAAAGTAGGTAGAAAGCATAGAGAAAATAAAGCCTCATTGTATTTTGGATTGAAATGAAAACAAGGCTGGTGTGGACCACAGCGCCCAGCTGACAGGCTACTACCCTTTTGAGAAGAAACAAAATGGTGAGAGAATTATTTTCATTGCTTGTAAATTAATATGTTCTATATAAAAAGTTGATGCCTACTAATAAACATATTGTTCAGTTCGTTACTGAATTGGTAGAGTCTTTGGTTAACATAGAAAGACACATTATCAGACAGTTTTATTTTTAGTGGTAACAAATTCTAATCTTATCTTCATTTAGTAAATTAAAGACAAAAAAATGGTTGTGAAAACAACGCATCTTCATTTCAATATATTAAAAAAAAATGTTGTCATGCAAGTGTTTTTCTTTGTAGCATTTAGTAGAAATAAGGTAAGTCTCTGAAATGCAATTAACTGATCTAAATTCTTTGCAGTAGAGCCTGCTACAAAAAATTCAGAGAAACTGTGAAAATGCGCATTATCAGCAAATTGAACGACAGCCTAGCCACCCAGTTCTCAATGTGTTAAGACAGTAAGGACTAACTGTGCTAAGTACAGAAATGGTGCCCTGCACTATAACAGAATTTGGGTGCTTCGTGATTTGAGTTACATGTAACAAAGGAAACTCCATCAGTTGCTTTCTTCACATACTAGCTCTTTGGTAACACATGAAAAAATTGGATTTATTTGAGTTGCGTGTCCTGAAGGGCGTGTATATTTTTTTAGAAAAATACTAATGCTGAGAATCTTCCCCGTTACATCCAAAATGAATTTTTCATGTAATAAGCATTACTAAATCTCTTCTTAGTCACTGCAGGTATTAACTTGTCTTTCTTTCTTGGCTTTTTTTTTTTTTGCAAACAGTGGAGATACACCCTCTTCCAGGTGATTCTTTGACTCTTATGTGGTGACCCTCCTGTCGCTTTGGCAATTCAGATGAATTTGTGTTGAATTATTTTACTCAGTTTACTCTCATCTACAACTACCTTGTCAAACAGAATGCTAGTCATGCCTGTTAAATAATGTCTGACTTAACAGCAAAGTGATGTTTGGGAAGTTTGTAGCTGTCTAGCTGCTTGAATACTACTTTTCTTGTGGTAAGGCTGGAACCACACGTTATCTTTTCGAGCTGGAAAAGATGTGACAGTAATTTTAGCAAGTGTTAAAGCAACACAGATCAGGAAAAACTGCAATGTAGACAGTCAGATGACCATAAGCAACTTCTCAGAACAGGAATGGACATCATTTCTTCCGATAGCAAATCAGTTCGCACACTATGTTTGTTATTCATCAAACTCAGACAGAAGAAGAAATGGTGAATTCACCCTTCACCGTGTGAAAAGTCGACTAAAGGAAATTTTGTTCACCAATATTAGGAAGTGAAGGAATATCCGGCCATATTTTTGAATATTATCAAACGTCAGTTAATTCATTGAGAGAACCGTTATCTACAGTGTAAATTGTAAAACATACGTGGTGGTCAGGGATTGGTCTTTCCGATTCTTCTAGTAGCTGTGGCATATAACAACTACTGTTTGGTACAATGATGTGGGGGGAGCTATGGACATGAAGGAGATTCAGATTTATTCAAAGCAACTGAGCTAGTGAGAAACAAATTACGCACATACATTAAATTTGCCTCAGCTAAATCCTATTGCAAACTGTCCTAAACGAACACTTCCTCCATTCATATTTGTGGCTGATAAGGCATTTCCTCTATGAGAAAATGTCTTAAGACTTTTTCCAGAAAAAAACTTAATGGCTCAAACAAGTTTTCAGCGACAAATTACCAAGATCTAAGTTTTATTGAACATGCATTTGATATTTTAGCAAGAAAACAGTGAATTATGCATTTGCCAATAAACATGGGTATTGAGTTTGTTGATGTGATAGTTAGAACATGTTGTGTATGTAACAGTTATGTGATGATGTTGGCAATTAGTACTTTTAGGTCACTGGCATATCTGTGAAAAGTGTGGAAGTAGAAGCAATAGAAGTGGAAAACTTGTCAGACCTCACTTCTCAGACTTGCTGTTGATTGTGGATCAGTGCCTTGAGAAAACTGAGACAAGTAGTAAATCTTCAGCGGATGTTCTAACTGGAATATGAACAACAATTTGCTTATATGTGTACGTGATGTAATAAAAAATTATAAAATGTTTAATTTTTAGGTGTCAACTTTATTTCTTTCTTCTCACTCCATTTTTCTCCCACTGTCCCCCAAAAAGTGCTATGGAAATTGCTAGACATTTTACTGTCTTCATATTTCTTTTTTTATGGTCTGGGCACCATATGTCTTAAATGCAGATATTTTCATATACCCAGAATTAACAGCTAACTGTCCGCATGTCCATGTTGCACATAAACACTGAAATATTCTGGTCATGGGTGCGCAATAGACTGAATACTGTGTGAAAAAAACAGCTAGTGTGGCTGCACGGGCAACTGGAATTCCTGCAA
Source organism: Schistocerca americana (assembly GCF_021461395.2). Taxonomy (NCBI): domain Eukaryota; kingdom Metazoa; phylum Arthropoda; class Insecta; order Orthoptera; family Acrididae; genus Schistocerca; species Schistocerca americana. The sequence continues at coordinate 773,744,403 of NC_060120.1, forward strand.
ATAAATGGGCTGAGTTGGATCTGCTGCACATGACCTTAAAAGATGCTCCTTGCCTCTGCAGCAGTGGCATGAATTCCAGTTTAGTGTGGCCAGTCTTTTAGATGCTGCCATTATACTTCTGCCTCATTTCTTCCAACTCGAACCTGCTGGAAAAAAGCACAAATAGCTGTACCCTAAGACCTTTACAACCACATATTTCATAGGTGAACAGACACTTTTTTCTGCATGAAACCCCAAAAATTTAAAAGGAAGCAAAAGTATCCTTAAAATATTATCTGTATAAAATTCTAATAAAAATATATTTAGTTTATTGTTTAAAAATACACCAATTTGTTTAATTGTCTAGATCAGCTTGTTGATGAAAGAAATTTGCGTAAAAAAATAAATAACGGAATTACTCAGCCGGTGCTATCAGTCCTTTTTCATAGACAGAAATAACAAATTTATCAAGATAATGTAATTAAAGTATGTTACAAACAATGTAGAGAGGCATATGAATATATTTGTTTGGGGAAGGAGTGAACCAATTCGTGATATTTTTTTATGTGAATTTAATAATTTTCACACCTCTGCTTTATCTAATCAGGTAGTGGGTTTCACATGTAAATTAACTAGTGCCGCTGTGTTTGCTTCTACTTACTCTGTGAACGATGATACATATTTCTTTCTAACACTCAGCATAAAGCACACATCATAAACTGCACTATTGGGTTCCCATCTTAAAGACCTAGAAAAGTCACTTTCATTAAGCACAAGTCTAGCATGGAACAATGGCCTGTTTTAGCATGTCTAGGTAACTCAGTGGATCAGTTGGCATGGTACAGAGATTCCTTACAATGAAGTATAATAATGAAAACAGTCAATTTTTGACAATATAATGTAACTGGACAGATAAAAAAATCTACTCACCAAGGAAAGACCTTCTCATCCCTTCCAGTAAGCCTCCCCTGACCCACTGTTCCTTCCATGCATTATTCTTTCTCTAGCCTGCTTCTGAAACGCTTTCATTCCACCATGGAGTTTGTTTATCCCTCACTTTTACTGATATCGTTCCACATGCTTCTTCCGCTCCTTGACTAGAGCCCATTTGAACCACCACAATTTTTTATCTCATCCTCCCTCTCATCTCTAGCAACTGTCCTAATCTTTTTCATGTATTCTCTTGGATTTCTCTGTCTTTACTACTTGAATTTTGCCTGTCTTTTTCTACTGTTTACATACTTTCTGAATTTCTTCCATGTCCCTATCAACAGTTTAATCGCCACTGAGATTAATGCTTCATATAACTTTCATTTCTGTCAGGCATCTCTGATTCCTTCAATTTTTAGGATTTCTTCGGTTATTATTATTTCAAACACATACCTGACTTATACTATTATAGTTGGTGGTGATTTCAGTCTACCCTCACATGTTGGCAAAAATAAATGTTTTAATCCAGAAGTAAGCATAAAACATCTGAAATTGTGCTAAACGCACTCTCTGAAAATTATTTTGAGCAATCAGTTCATAAGCCCATTCAAATGTAAACGCTTGTGAAAACACATTTGACCTCTGGGCAACGAGTAATCATGATATGATAACAAGTATCAAAATGGATAAAGGGTCAGTGAACACAGGGATGCTGTAGAGAAACTGAATACCATAACTCCCTAATCCACCAAAAATAAACGAAAAATATACCTATTCAAAAAGCAGATAAAAATTTGCTTGACACCTTCCTGAGAGACAGTCTCCACTCCTTCCAAATTAACAGTGTAAGTCTAGATGAAATGTGGCTGGAATTCACAGAAATAGTATCGACAGCAATTGAGATATTTATACCACATAAATTAACAAAAGACGGAGCTGATCTCCCATGGTGCACAAAGCAGGTCAGAACACTGTTGCAGAAAAAAAGCATGCTGAATTTACACAAATGCAAAATCCCCAAGATTGGCCTTCTTTTACAGAAGCTCAAAATTTAGCACAGGCTTCAATACAAGGTGCTTATAATAGTTTCCACAACAAAACTGTGTCTAGAAACCTGGCAGAAAATTCAGAGAGATTGTGCTCTTAAAGCATGATAGTGGCAAGCCACAATTAATGCCTTTTCTGCGTGATACGAATGGAAATACTATTATTGAGAGTTTTGCTGAAATAGAGGTGCTAAACGCAGCCTTCCGGAATTTCTTCACCAAAGAAGATGAAGTAAATATTCCAGAATTTAAATCAAGAACAGCTGCCAAAGTGAGTAACTTAGAAGCACACATCCTTGGAGGTGAAGCAACTTAAGTCACTTAATAAAAAAGCAAGTCTTCCACTCCAGACTGTATACCAATGAGATTTCTTTTAGAGTATGCTGATGCAATAGCTCCATATTTAACAATCATATACAACAGTTCGCTCGATGAAAGATCCATACCCCAGAGACTGGAAAGTTGCACAGATCATGCCAATATTCAAGAAGGTAATAGGAGTAGTCCACTAAATTACAGGCCCATATCATTACCATTGATATGCAGCAATCTTCTGGAATATGTATTGTGTTTGAACGTTATGAATTACCTCTAAGAGAATGGTGTATTGACACACGGTCAATAAGGATTTAGAAAACAACATTCTTCTGAAACACAACTAGTTGTTTACTCACACAAAGTATTGAGTGCTATCAACATGGGATTTCAAACTGATTCCATATTTCTAGATTTGTTTAAGATTTCTGCCACTGTATCACACAAGCAGCTTGTAATCAAATTGCCTGCTGTCTCAGTTGTACAATTGGATTCGTGTTTTCCTGTCAGAGACGTCACAGTTCGTAGTAACCTACAGAAACTCGTCCAGTAAAACAGAAGTTATTTCTGGCCTTCCCAAAAGATGATGATATTGGGCCTCAGCTGTTCCTTATCTGTATAAATGATTTAGGAGACAACATGAACAGCTGTCTCAGGTTGTTTTCAGAGGATGCTGTTGTTTATCATCTATTAACGTCATCAGCAGATCAAAGCCAATTGCAAAATGGTGTAGAGAAGTTATATGTATGGTGCATAAATTGGCAATTGACCCTAAATTATGAGAAGTGTAGGGTCAGCCACATGAGTGCTTAAAAGACTCCGTTAAACTTTGGTACACAATAAATCAAATCTAAAAACATGCACTAGTTTAAAATATTTGATCCAACAAAATATCGGCCGGCTGCTGTGGCTGAGCGGTTCTATGCGCTTCAGTCCGGAACCGCACTGCTGCTACAGTCGCAGGTTCGAATCCTGCCTCGGGCATGGATGTGTGTTATGTCCTTAGGTTAGTTAGGTTTAAGTAGTTCTAAGTCTAGGGGACTGACACCCTCAGATGTTAAGTCCCATAGTGCTTAGAGCCATTTGAACAAAATTTCACTGCACCACATACCTATCTCTGTGCCTATTGAGGGTGTAACAGTCAAAAACCGGATCATGTAACAACTAACAAATATTGTAGAGCATTACTTTAGTGTTGTGTGTGTCTTGCTCATAATGTATAAAATATGCTATCAATAACTGATGGAAAAGTCAATCAGTGCACTTAAAATTATATTTTGACGAAACTGAATTGAAGCTGTAATTATTATTGTACCACTATGGGTTTTATCGGAACATATTATAATAGAGACAAATGGAAATGACGAAGCAGAGCACCAAGAAAAATGATAGCAACCACTAAGATGAAGTCTTGAGAAATTTTGCAAAATAAGAGAGAATTTTAAGGATGACAAGATGATGTTATACTGCTTATTAGTGACAGAAGGTAGCGGAAATAAAATACTTGAAACAGCATTAATAAAGAAGGGAAACCTGTGTAGGAGGAAATTCTAGTTTTGAAAATATGGGAAGAATTCTTCCAAAATGTACATGAAGGACAAGATGAAGTAAATATACATAATGAAATAAGAGTTGAAGAAATAACACTACTATAGTAGAAATAGAGATGATCTGCAGGTGTAGGATTGGTGGTGATTGGAAAAAGGCAGTTGTTATAAATCTTTTTGGGAAGTGTAACAAGGTGCTCAGAGAGAACTACAGAGGAATGACATTACATTGCAATTGCATGAAGATTTATGCAAAGATAATTTTGGAGAAAATTAGGAATGACATACTGCCACAAATAAGAGAACAACAACAAGGATTTTGTCCTGGAAGATCAACTATAGGTGCTATGTTTACAGCTAGATAGGTAATAGAGAAGAAATGGGAATGTGGCCAAGACATTTTAGTTGCATTCATAAAAAAAAGGAACTGTTATAAGGCATGCAGCTGGTATGGGAAACGTGTATGAGGGATTTTCAGTAAGTAAGGCAACACATTTGTTTTCTCAGCCAAGTTTGGTTGAAAAAATGCAGAATTCGTTCTCGGACATCATGGCATATTTCCGCTTCAGCTTCTATAGTTTCATGAAGTTGCAATAGGTGATGGCACTGTTGTTGTTGTGGTCTTCAGTCCTGAGACTGGTTTGATGCAGCTCTCCATGCTAATCTATCCTGTGCAAGCTCCTTCATCTCCCAGTACCTACTGCAACCTACATCCTTCTGAATCTATATGTAGCCTTCAAAACGGTATCTGTAATTGAGGTGCATTTCAAGCAGAGATCTGTCACTGAATTTCTTTTGGCAGAAAACCAGAGGATTGTTGATATTTAAAGGTGCTTGCAGAATGTCTGTGGAGACCTGGCAATGAAAGAAAGCACAGTGAATCATTGGCTGAGGCATTTGTTGTCATTGAAACAATATCATGCAAACCTGTCTGATCTCCCACAGCCAACTGGCCACACACAGCTATGCTACCTTCAGGAAACTGAAGAAATGACTTCAGTGTGTTTGTTGCCACAAAAATACAAGTGAACTTCTCCTTCTCCATGACAACGCAAGACTGTGCACAAGTCTGCGCATCGGAGAGGAACTCTTAAAACTTTATTGGACTGTTCTTCCTCATCCATCCTACAGCTCGGATCTCTCAACTTCAGATTTCCACCTGTTTTGATCCGAAGGAGGATTCACTCCACAGGAAGCAATACGTGAATGGTGGGGAGGTTATTGATCCATGATATTGGCTCTTACATTGACCAGTAGAGTGGTACCATGCGGATGTACAAGCCATTCCAGTGAGGTGACCTAAATGGAGATTAATTTGAAGAAAAAAAAAGGGGGTTTTGTAGCCAAAAGAGTGGTGAATAATGTGATGATGTATTGGAATCCTGGCTCAAACCAACATACTTTCAATAAAAAATTAGTTTCATTACTTATCAAATATGCCTCGTATAACAAATGCCTGGAGTGTGTTGTAATAGATGCTAAAAAATCAGAATGATTTAGAACAGATTGAAGGATTTGGCAATTGGCAAGAACTGTGGTCTCATCAATGCTCTTCGCTATAGTTATGGACATCACATGGAAAGTTTGTCAGGGATCAGCAGCAGATGATGTGAAAACCATAGCATGTGCAGTCAGTCTGATAATTTCGGAAGACAATTAGCAGAAGTTGGAAGAACGAAATAACTGGTGGAGGGTAATTGAAGAAGCAAGGATAGAAATAAGCTTAACAAAAAGTGAAGTAGTGAAGATCAGCATGAAAAGTGAAGGGTGAAAGTTGTTTTCAAAAAATTATTAAGTAGATGTTTCCCAAATGTCTAGTGGGTAAACTAACCAAGAAAGGAATCCTCAAGAATGAAATTTTGAACATGATAGAAAATTGCTCAAAATTTTGTCATTGTGTATTAGATGTAGTTGAAGTTGAAAAATAGCTGCCAAAGCAAAGTTCATGATGTACAAGTCATATTATCTACCAGTCTTGACTTATTGATGAGAGGGTTTGTCTTGGACAAAGAAAGATCTGAGCAGAATACAAGTGACAGAGGTGCGCTTTATATTGGGGATCCTGGGTAAGGTGAGAAGGAGCAGGATAAGGAATGAAACAATACAACACACATATAAATATGGAGAGAAATAGACTGATATGGTTTGGCCACATAAAAAAGAATGGGACAAAGAAGACTATCAGCAATAGCTCTAGAATGTACAAAATCCACAAAAAGACCAATTTGAAGATCAGGAACAAGGTGGAGAGAGCACATGGAGGATGATGTGAACTGAAGAGGACTACAATGGGAGGAAATACTGAAAAATAGGCTGTGGGATAAAAGAGAAGATTAGAAGAGGCTGTGTGATTGGTCTGCAGAAACAGAATTATTTCAGGAGGAGGAGGAAGAAGAAGAAAGCAAAGTGTTGAGAAGCCTACATTGTCACCATCTGTATTTTTCTAGGTACAAAAATTGTCACTTTCGTTTGTTATAAGCATTGATCTTTCAATGTTGTGAATTTCACCTCCATATTGAGTTCAGTCCTTTTATATTGTTCTTAAAACATTGCATCTTCATGATACTTAATACAGCATGTTGTAGATGTGGTAAATAGTGTCATAATTTGTGCATTTGTTATAACAGCATTGAGTTAATTGGCTTTCGCATAACAACTACCTTTGAAGACTAAATCTGTTGTATAAATTTTTTACAATTGACTATCAATAAAATTCCATATTTCAATGTGTACCCGGCAATATGAAAAATTTTATTGAGGAGGAAAACCTCAGCAATCCTGACATAAATTTCTTACAGACAGATTTGAAATGAGGATCAAGAAATAGTAATTTAAAAGCTCATTTCATTCGTCGTTGCTTCTTTACCATATTTGTAGTAAAGATGTGCACATATTCTTAATAGAATGTCTACAGTCATGAAGTTTCTCACCAGTTTTAAATTTTCTCTGTAACACACAACATTGTGTGCAGTTTTTGTTAATGTTTTGTGCAATAAATAGTTTCCTGATGACTGTAGGCTGTGGCAGAGCTAGTTCCTTCCGAGTCTAAAACAAAGGCCTGTTGTGTAGAGCATAGTGTGTGATAAAAATTGCTTTCATGATGCGTCCAAAACTTGAAACGCATTTTGAAGATCTACCCTCTCCCATGGAAAATGGGGCAGTGTGATAAGTAGTGTACTTGATATAAATAAATGGTAATTTAATCGTTGAAGCACAAACTAATGTGACATAAAAAAAAGTAATCCGTTGTCTCCCGAGAAACTATTAGTCTTTGCACACCTTTAGAAAACTATTTTCTACATGTTTGGCATACCCCTTTACAGCACTGAATGGTGTAAAAAATTGACTCTGATAACTAAGTATGAGAGGAGTGAGGTGCAATTATGATCTCATTGGTAGTCTTAATTTGTGTAGTCTTTGGTTGTTTGAAATCCAGCAATGATTATTTCTGCTTAGTTCCATCCTATCCTCATTGCAACTGAGCAAGTTCCCCTTCTACGAGGACATTTATAACATAATGACATGAACTTATTTTTATAAGACCATCAGGCTTAAATTATTCTTGTTTCAAAGTAGAGTTCATTTATTTTGTGACTCCTAAATTACGTGACTAATTTTCTACACTTTTAAAATAAACTTCTGTCTTGCATCTGGTACTGGTGTTTTGGGAGTGTGCTACTACTGTTTATTCTTTATGGTTTATTTTGAAACCCTCACACAGTCTTTAATGTTGAAATTGATGTAAGCTGTTGCAATTGATTCCAGTTTTGAATGAAAATATGTAATGTGAGCTATTAGAAATATACTTAAAAGATATACAGTAAATGGAAAGATGAGAAATGTGGTGGCATTGTACTATCATTCTCTGTGTATGTTATAGGGAAAACAGTTTTGTTCATTGTTTTGAATTGTCTGTGTTAACTTCACTACTGATTCTGCTATTTTGTGAATGAAGAACTGGTTAAAAAGAGAAATAGGCTGTTTCTATGTGAGAGTATTTGATGTTTTGTATGTTCCACCAGTAAAACTTTAAAATAAACTGAAATGTTAACTGTTGGTGTTTCTTGTTTTACTTTGGGTATGTTTCTGTAAACTGTATAGAATAATAATGACTTTAACTATTCCATGAATAGGACAAAACAGAATCACATGTTTAATTTCTTGCTGTATTGGAGATGTCTTAGTGAAATATTCTTGGGCTGTCTTTCTCTTGTAATGACATGTTTAAGTTGAGTGCCCCACTGTGCAGTTTCGGGCACTTGCTTTGACATGAATAATTCACAATCAGCTGATTTCTTACAAAGAACTGCATCCACCGAACTGATATGGCATCTGTTTATTAGGACTGTAAATTACTTGCTGTGCTGCCCAAGTAAATTCTTTCCACTGTCAGGTGTAAAATTTTTAAGCTTGGATTGCAAACCACATCATCAAAAGTATTTAGTACCGTCCGCTCCCAGTAGCTGAATGGTCAGCTTGACAGAATGTCAATCATAAGGGCCCGGGTTCGATTCCTGGCTGGGATGGAGATTTTCTCCGCTCAGGGACTGGGTGTTGTGTTGTCCTAATCATCATTTCATCCCCATTGATGCGTAAGTCACTGAAGTGGCATCAAATTGAAAGACTTGCACCAGGCGAACTGTCTACCCAACGGGAGGCCCTAGTCATACGACATCTCAAACTGAATGTTTCTTTTATCTGTTGTCATGAAATATGTGACTTACTTCTTAACAAAAGTTCTGCTCATCTGCTCCGTTTTAGTTGCTTTTGTTGTGTAAAAAGTGACAGCTATTCTTTCTAGTAGTTAATTGTTCACTTACTATTGCATTAAAACTAGATGGCATATAAATTTTGATTCTATTTTAGTTTAAAGGATATGAACAGAAGATCTAGATATTTTATACAAACTCGAGAAATTCAATTCCTTTTTTGTGCAGTTTGTCATACATTTTGGTTGTTAAAAGTGCAATGACATTCTGCTTCAATGATATATCGAAGTATTGACTATGTTGCCATTTTTTATGACATTTTTCTCCAATTGTATCAGTAACATTGCGTGAAAGACTGCAGTGATTTTTTTAAAAAATTGCATTATAATTCTTTTTGACAAAATAGGTATTTTTAACTAATGAATTAGGATAAATGTCTATTTTTGACTTCTGTATAGGGAGATGACACTAAATGAGTAGTATTAGATGTAAGTAAGGTGCTTCATAGTTTGTACTCCAATGTGTGGTGACGTTGTTTCTTGTCACTTGCTACATACGAATTTAAGTAAATACTCTATATGATATTTGTGTTGTGGACAATCTTGAAAATAAAAATTTGAGGCTCAAGTAATTTAATATAAATTATAACTAGACCAGATGAACCCACAGGGGGTGAGTGCATTGTTGCAGTTGTCAAGAAGTAAACACGCACAGAGAACATTGACTCTTCGATAAGTGGGTAAGTGTTCATATTGGATCAGTCATGTTAACAGAAATCATTGCAGTTTTTAATATATTGGAATTATTGTGTAGGTAATAAGAAGATCTGCTTTTACAAATTGTGATTATCTATACAACTGTAATAAATTCTAACAACACTAATTTAGAGAGAAGCTTATTAAGCTTGAGTCAACTGGTAACCTGCTTGTTTTACCAAATTTAACAAGACACCTTCTAACACTGCAAAGGAATTTTTATCTTCTAATTGCTGACACTTTCAATTTATACCTCAGGTAAAGTGATGTCTCCAATGAGCATTTGTTGTTGGCCTACTGAAGTTTAAAAACGACATTGTGGTGAAAGGAATTGAAATTTTGAAATTGTGCAGTAAGCATAGCAAAATTGGCAAGCCTCTGTATTCTGCATGTAGATATTCCTAGATCACAGTGCTGCGTTCTCAGTAGAAATCCAATTATGGGTTCTGATTAGTAAAGAATTATGTTTTTATTGTTACAGCAAATCCAGAAGATGCACCAGTCAGTGTCATTCGTGTTGGGACTTCATCTCAAGGTGATGAAAACAGTCAGGACTCAAATGGTACCTGTGATAGCCAAGGAGATGGCAATCCCCATGTCAGCCTTACTGTCGAGGGATTCTATTCTCCAGCAGAGCCTCCACCTGAGCATCCTGCTGAACCTCAGCCTCCCAATGCTGATCGTAAGTTGTTTGTTTTAATTCTAGTTAAGGTAGGTAATTTTATTAGCAGTGTTGATGTACACTACAAAATTACAACCAACCGATGTGTTCTTTGCAAAGCCTACCTTGATTATACAGTACTCTTGAACGAACTGTGACAAATCCAAACGGCAGGGGACTAGTGTACTAGGAAATGCATTGATATTAAGAAATAGTGCATTGATAATGGCTAGTCACTAGGTGAATTGTATATTTGCCTAATAAAACCTGAAAGAAAAGGATGACTGATTGCTGTACTCTATCATTTGAAAGCCATATCACAACCATTGATTGCACCCTCATTTCTAATGAAAGGTAACATGGTGAAAATTACACAAATTTGACCTTGTTGCTGGTATTTCACTGTTCTGATATACTGGAGTTGGAACTTGTTCCATTTCCTGCCAAAATCTGGCGAATAGCTATTCCTGGGTGTCTGGGCAAACAATCTGGCATGAATCAGATGTGCTTGTTCAGTCTGTATTTTTTGTTCTTGTCAGATTTTTGAACAGTCCAGCAGGATCACTTGATTTTACTGTACGATGATGCAGTGATCCTTACCTCGTGAGCATCAGCATTATCCTTTAGCTGGAGAGGATATAATATTCCAAATTGTTGCCTCAGTATGGGAAGTGTGGTGCTGCCAAAATATTTTATTAAACACTTGTGTTCACTTTTATCATTAATATCGGGACTAGCAGTGTGCATTCAGACCTGGGACAAAGTTCCAGACCATCACACCACATCCATCAAGTTTTGACTATTGCAAGAAAAATTATGGCTTCTCTGGTATTTATCAGGTCCACATATTCTTCTCCAAGTGCCACATCACATATTGTGGCTTGTAACTCAATAAAATCTCCTCCCCCTGCTTCACCAATTAATGATGACATTGTTTGTATGACCATGAAGTAGAATTGTAATTCCTATTGATGAAATGTCATCACTGTTAAACACTGCAAATTCGTAACATGAGTCTTTGTCAGTAATTGATGAGAGCATCTATTAGTTTCTATAGTACCAAACAGTGGAAAATCCAGGATGGAATAATGACAGTATTACGAAAAGAATAGATTGTTACCATATAGAACAGATGTTGAGTTGCAACCAGGCACAACAAAAAGACAGCTACACAGTTGGCCAAAATGCCTTATTCTAAAGTAGCATGCATGTACGCACGCGCGCGCACACACACACACACACACGCGCACACACACACACACACACACACACACACACACACACACACACACACACACACACACACACAAACAATCACTGTCTCTGGCGGCCAGAAACAGTTGTCAATATGTGTGTGAGTTGAGCTGCTATGAATTTGTGTGTTTTTTCTACTTTACAAGAAGACATTTTGGCCAAAAGTTCAAATGTATAGCTGTCTCTTTGTTGTGCCTGGCAGCAATTCAATGTCATCTCTACATGGTGAGTAGCAATTGCTCTAGTATGCTTCCTATTGAGTACTTTGTTATACCTGCTAGAGCCATGATTAGATATTGTGCTTTACTGGCATTTCCACTTCACAGTATTGTTACCAATTCTTCCTTGGCATGTGTCACTACTTTCAAAGCTCCGTAATGAAATTCCCTTATGTGTAACATAACGCCTTACTCAAACTTCAATTCTCTTTGTTGACGTATTGTGGCAGAAATTACTTTCTTGGTGTAGACTCATTATGGCTGCAGTTATGTATCTGTTGATACCTAGCTTGACAATGCATGGGCAACTTTGGTGACCCATGGGTCTGATTCACATACTTGCGTAAGTTCTGGGCCACCTCACCATTTGATGCAGCAGCAACTGCATTCTCAATGCATGAAGTCAAAAACTCGAGTGTCAGTGACATTAATGTTTGAGATAAAACTCACCACAACGAATGGCACTCCTTTCGTGACATGTTGTGCCAACAAATTTTGCCTCCCAGCACGTTTTGGAGAGTGCATTGATTTTACATCCACCGCACCCCTCCTGCGCCCCCCCCCCTCCCACCCCACCCCAGATGTTTACATTTTTTCTGTATCGTGAACATTGTGTATTTATGACGTTTTACAGTAGCTGTCTTAGCACTTTTATGAAGAAAATAAGTTATTTGCTTTTAGTTCCCAATTTCTGTATTAATATTCGTTCATTTACGTTTTTGAATGTCTCAATGATGAAGAACCTTGGAAATTTGAGGTAGACTGTTCCTTTTCGATTATTTGTGTTTTTCATACTTTGTGCAACTGTTAATAGCATCAAATAGTCCTCTATTACAGTGATCTTTAACTTTTTATTACTCAGGGTACATGCAGATAGGCCTAGACTCATCACAGCACATGAAAATGTTTGTCTCCACAAAATATGTGAATCTAATATATTTACAAACAGCTACATCGTCATGTAATTTGCTGCTGCTGCTGCTATAACCCTCTGCGTAACACTTGGCACTGCGCCATTCCACCAGATCGGCAGCGTGCTACGTTCAGAATGTTCTGCCAGTGGCATCTGCATGGGTTTGCCATCAGAGGGCACCTGCCGTGGGCCCCGCGACTTGGGTACACGACCCAGGATCCTGCCATGATATCTGCTGGAGTTCTCCTCTTTATAAGCACTGTGCAGCTTGCACTTGCTCCCATGTTGTGTTCTTTCTTACTGTCGGCAGTTCCTTGTATCATTACCTGGATTGTTTCTGTCTTTGCGCGTAGGTTCTCAACTGTTGTTTGCTTGTACGTGGAATAAGAATAAACTTCAGTTCGTTGTGGCTGTACCATTGTTTGTGTCTTTATATTATGACACAGTTGGTGATGAGTTTGGTGTTCACTTCCTCGTCTTCAGTTTATTGGTTGTTCCTTCAGTTTTTCTGGCCATGGAGGCAGTGCTCAAATCTCTCCTTGTGCAGCAGCAGGCTCATAGTGTTGCTATCTTGAACTTGTTGGCCACATTAACTGCACATGCTTCCACGCTGTCGGTGTACCCACCACTCTTGCCCCCTTACGATGATACAACCGAAGATTTGAGAGGCTTATGAAAAGCAGCTTCGGCAACGCTTCCTCGCCTTTGGCATCAGTGATGCAAATGTGTGTATAGATTTGTTCCTTTCTCAGATTTCTCCTACCAATTACTGTGCCAGTTAGCCCCACTCCCGGAACCTGCATCACACTCATTCGACGAAGTGTGTAGGTTGCATCATTGCCGCATATGTAGAATTCTATTCTCATTGTAAACAGCTCCGCCAGTCCTGTCGGGCCTGGGCAGCTGAACTCCACAGCCTCAGTCGCAAATTACAGTTAACGATGCTCATCATGATTCCTATGCTGATCCTATGCTCTGTGGCGCCATCATTCCGTTGGCTCCTGATGTAGAAGTGTGTCAACAAGCACTACAATCTGAGACTCTATCTTTGGCTGACACATTAAATATTGCTCGATCTTTCAAGGTATCTCATGGTGTGGGTGATCAAATTGACACTTGGTGTGTCTTCACCGTGGTGGTTTGTGGTCATGGTTGTTGGGCGTCAGTCAGGGCAGCTTGGCGCCATACAACCGTGTCCTCGGCACCATGCTGGACAGAGAAGCTCCAAACAACAACAACAACAACAGCAGCAGAACAACAACAGCAGCAGCAGCAGCAATCCCATCTTGCCTGTACTGTTCTCGTGCAACGTGATGGCTGTGTGCCCTAAGTGCTGGGCAACCTGCAACATCTGTAGGGAAAAAAGGACATACAGCATCTGTGAGTCTTTCTCAGTGCCCTCTTGTAGTCGTACGCATTTATGTTACCTATGTGTCTCCAGTGCTTATGAATCATAACAGACTGTTCATTGAAGTGAAAATGAGGAACCATTGAAGTGAAAATGAGGAACAAATTGCTCAGACTGGAGGTGGACTTGGATCTCTGGCATTGTTCAAATGGCTCTGAGCACTATGGGACTCAACTGCTGAGGTCATTAGTCCCCTAGAACTGAGAACTAGTTAAACCAAACTAACCTAAGGACATCACAAACATCCATGCCCGAGGCAGGATTTGAACCTGCGACCGTAGCGGTCTTGTGGTTCCAGACTGCAGCGCCTTTAACCACACGGCCACTTCGGCCGGCCTCCGGCATTGTCTCTGGTTATTTGATGTTTGGTGAGTTACAACAACAGCATATTCCAATTTTGTGTCAGTTTATGGCTCCCACTGTGTATAAAGTTGTGGTTCGTCCCTTGAATTTTTGGTAGTGGATGATGCAGATACAACAAATTTGTTCCATTTTGATGTTTTCAATGCTTTTGGTTTTTCTATTTCGGGTGGGGTGCACCGCTTTTCCGACCAGGTCCTTTACCAGCAATTAGATTCTCTGTGTTCCGAGTTCTCACCTCTTCTCTCGGATGGGTTGGGGTGTGTCACTGATGCTAACTTTATGACCCACATTACTCTGAAACCTACAATGCAGCTTTGTTTCTTTCTGTGTACACTCAATTACAATGGCTTTGCACAATGAAGTGAAAACAGAATTGTACAGGCTGACGTCATCGGGGGTCATACAGCCTATTGCATTGACTGAGTGGTCTATCCCCCTCGTGATTGGAGAGGCCACTTGTTCAGCTTCGCCTCTGCAGTGGCTTTAAAGTTTCAGTTAATTATTTATTGACACTTACTCTTTTTCCCGTCCAGATGATTTATGGGTTAATCTTACTGGGGGCCAGTATTTCACCAACAGTGATTTATCTCAAGCCTATTACAGGTTCCATTTCATGGGGACTCTAAATGACTCCTTGTAATGAATATGTCCTTCAGCTTAGAGCACGTTCAGTGTGGCTAACACCCAGCAATTTTTCAGCGTTCTTTGGAACAATTGATGATGTCTGTTCCAGGATGCATTGACTATCTTGATGACATCATAGTGATGGCTGCATCCGTGGATGAGCATTTTCGTAACTTTCACATGTTATTCACAGTCTTATACAAACTGTAGGGTTGGAATGCAGCTTGACCAATTCATACTTCCATCAGCCATCCATTGTGTATTTGGTGGACAAGGTTTCTCGGGATGGTGTTACGCCTTATGTCACCATGTCGCCGCCGTTACAGCTGTGCCTCATCATACAAATGTAACGTAACCCCAAGCCTTTCTAGGTAAAATTGCTTACTATAATAAATTTATTCCGAGTGTGGCTGCATTGGTCCATCCACTCCATGAGTTGCTCCAAGAGTGTGTTCCTTTCAGTGGATGTGAGCATGCATTCATGCTCTTGAAATCAAAATTACAATCTGCTCCTTTGTTTGGCTGTTTCCATTGTAGCCCCTGCCTAGTTTTGGCTACGGACTCATGACCTTTCACAGACATTGATATGAGGATGGTTCCAAATGTCGAATAACATGTGCGTCAGAAACACTCAACAGCAGCGCTACTCTGAAGTTGGAAAGGAAGTGCTTCCTATTGTTTATGCTCTCAAAAAGTTTCTGTGTTTGTGTACGGGTTTGATTTCCTCATCATCATTGACCACAAGCCCTTGGCTTCAATGTGTGACAAAGCAGCACATTGTCTCCCACTTTGGGCCTTGATTCAGTGTCACTAAAGCTCTGAAATACATTTTCAACCTTCTGCTCAACATTCTAATGCCTCTGTGCTGTCCCTTGCTTCTGATGGGGCTGGATCCTACTTTTGATCAGGATGAAGTCCTTTGTTTTTGCTAAGATGTTGAGGCACAACATATAGCCACTGTCACTGCCTATCCAGTTTTACCTGAAGTTCTTTACTTCATTCAGTGTGATTGGCCGGACAGGCCTCTGGGCAGAGCTTCTGATTCTTTGCGTAACTATTTTGCCCTCCATCATCGCCTTTTGGTATTTGATGGTGCTGTTCTCTTAGCTATGGATGGGCTGTTGCTTAGGTTTGTGGTCCCAGTTGTTGGATGGTGGGGTATGCTTCAGCTCCAACATCACACACATTGAGAGGGGGTCTCGTGTGCTAAATTATTTCCCCATTGGCAAGTGTTTTGGTCCGCCATCGACGGTGACATTGTAGTTCTTATCACGGTCTGCTTTTAATTTCCTACCCAACAGATAACTTTGAAGGTGACCACTGTCTGGGGCAGTTCCGCAGCACCTTTGGGAACATGTCCATGTTCATGTCGTGGTAGCCTTCCTGCATTCTTACTGGTTGTCAGTTGTTGATGGTTTCTTTAGGTTTCTATATTGTCTGCTGTCCTTAGACATCTGCTGCGGGTACGATTCAGGGCCTCTCCAAAAGTTTTTCTATTGAAGGATTACCTTATATGCTTGTGATGGATAAAGCTCAACATTTTGTTTCTCGGACCTTTCACAATTTCTACACCCATCAAGGCATTCATCACATGACCACTCCTCCATTTCATTCTCTCTAATGGCAAACAGAACATCTCATCCACACATTTATCATTCAAACGAAGAATTGTATCATAAACTCCCCCATGGATGATGCATTGACACACCTCTGTAGTTCCTACAGGTTTACGGTAGTGGGGGATCAGAGTCTGACCGAAATAATCCACAATCGCCTGCCATGCATCCTCCTGCATCTGCTTGAGCCTCCACAACTGCTCCTGTCAGCGCGGCCCTCGTTGCGGTTTTGGTTCTGGCTCCATGGTCTGGGATTGGGGCTTTGGCTGCTAATTGAAGTAGAGTCTGCCCACTGTCCACAACTGCGAGGCTACTGCTTCTGTATGGTGCGCATCAATGGTGGATTGGTGATGTGCCCCTGCTACTCGCTGCGCCTCTTGTTGTGGGTGTACCGTCGCTTCCCTTCTCAGCATCTGTCCCAGCCTCGTGGAACATCTCTGTTGCGAGGGTAGTTTTGCCCTCCTTGTGGATGTCACTCTCTTTGGGGTCTAGGCCCACAGCTCCTGCTGCTGGGTCATTACGCGATACTTAACTGTCCGCCACTGGCTGGACCAGTGCCTTTGTGTCCTTACACACTGGGAACCCTACTGCCCTGACTTGAGTGGCTGGCACCATCGCAATTGTCACAGTTCCACCATGTTGAGGAACTGAATGTCTAGATGTAATCAGTGCCTATGACACTGGTCCTCTCTATGGGACTTCTCAGTGGGTCAGTTGCTGTGTGCATCCTTGGTCCTGCAAGTTCCTCCTCTAATCATTGGTTCCGTCCTAGTACCTCCTTCCACCACCACCCTCATTGCTTGTAGTGTCGGCCGCAGCGGCCATGGATGTATCAACAGTCAACCTGATCCACACATAGGTGGAACGTCCTTTTACCAAGATGGGGGGGAAGGTACAATAATAGTTGGATAAGTGCCGCGGCTCCAGGCCACATGTGCACTACACTTCGAATGTTCCACCAACATCTCTTCAGGCTGGCCATTAGAGGCCGCCTGCAGTGGGCCAAATGACTTGTGCGCCCGCTGTGTTGTGTTTTTTTCTTATTGTCAGCAACTGTTCACATCAGTACCTGATTTGTTTCTGTTGTGATGTCTGTATTCCCAACTCTTACTTGTTTGTGTGTGGCTGAAGGATAAACTGAGATTCATTGCAGTCATACTGTTGTTAATGTCCTACACAATTTTTATTATTATTATTATTATTATTATTATAAAATAGGAATAAACTTATGAATTTATTAACTACTTACCAACTTAAATTAACTGTTGAAAATAGAGATTTCTAATAAGAGTTTTAAAGTAAATAACTACTCGTACCTTCAGTGTGATACTTGAGTCTGCTTAAAGACATGCAGATGGCTCATTTGTGATGTTGATTTGTCATGGAATCATTGACCAATCAAGCCTCACCGCTTCAGTGATTGATATTGATGTTTTAATTTCAGTTCACACAAATATGTAGTTGAAAACTGCAATAAAACATTAACTTCCATCTCTGAGATTCACTACTTATTGACAACCAAAATATATCCGAAAGCATTTTGAAAAATTTTGATTTAGTGTCTGTGCACTTTCATGCTTTCCAATTCCTTTGGTGAACCCGTAAATTATTTGGAAAATGTTTCAAATCCACTAATGGGTCATGAACGCAGCCAAAATCTTCAACAGGCTTTCCAAAATTTTTCGGTTGTCTATATCGTTAAATTTAACTTATGAATAACACTTGAATGTTACCCATGCTACCCACAATATTTTCATTTCTACCTTACATTTTTCTAGGTACCCATTCATCTGCAAATAAATTTGCATACTTGTGCCTCTCAGTAGTAAAAAATGCAAGTACCAATTTTTTAAGTTCGGACATTCGCCGTAACACTTTACCTTGAGGTAATCATCATATTTCTGTACGTACCAGAATTGTAGTGTGCTATGATCCCCTGTATTTTGGGACCACAATTAGATGAATTTAACAGCTTTTACTACTTCATCTGTCAATTTTCAGAGGAGATGCCAAAGACTTAACAACAATGGCTTCGCGGTGAATGAGACAATAGTTGTTTTGTAAGTTAGGGTTTACTTCACGTACTTTATCCACGAACCATTTCATTCAACCTGTCGTAGAAGCAGCTTCACCTGTGCAAACACTGATACAGTCCTCCCACGTTGATTGATACGGACCAAATTATTCATCAGTCACGTGAAATATTTCTTCACCTGATGTACGAGCGAGTAGTCTTTGTGAGAAAAGAAATTATTTGCAGTTACATCTCCATCAACATAACTTATGTAGGAAAGAAATTGTACGTGACTTCAGATATCTGTGGACTCGTCAATCTGAAATGAGAACTTATGACTGATCTTTACCTTCTCATTCAAAATTTCTTAGATCAAGGTTTACATCCCCCAGGAAGTCCGGGAAAAACCCGAGAATTTTTTCTCCCGGGAGAAATATGGGAAAAGCCCAGGACTGTTTTAGATTTCTGATAATTTTTCATTATTTTAGTTTTCAATTAAGTTTTTGTAATTTTGATTATTAAGAACTGATACTCTAACAAAAAATTTTACTTTAGCCTGCTAATGCGGAATGATCCTGCAACAATAAAACATAAACCAGAGAATAACATCAAACTGACAGCAGTGTCAAACACTATCCAATACTTCTTAACAACAAAGTGCTTTAGGTGTGCCTTTCCTCTGGGCCTCGTTTCAATGAGCGTGACACCACAACTGTTTACATCTCTAACAGGTTGCGGGAAAATATTGTGAATAGTGGTTTCAGAAGCATTAATTTCAAAGTAAATTTCCTTTTACACAATATGGATTACGGTAAGTGTGAATAGGTGCGATGACATGGAGCTTAGACTCTTACTCGAAACTTCACTGTGCAGTAGTCCAGTGACACACAATGTGGATAAACTTGTTGTTATACTACCTAACAGTAGCCGCATTCAAACAACAATGGTGAAACACTGACCTTAAAGTGGAACCCAAAGTTACATCAATTCATGTCCATTGACAACCTCTGTGAGCGACAACACAACTAAAAGAAAATCTCTGGGTGACAAATGTCACCCATGCAACTGTTCGAGGGTTAACACTGAGGATCAGCCTGTTTGAATAATTTGGCTTCCAGAAGACCAATCATTTGTGCCATTATTTAACATTTTACTGGCCCAACTGTTTTTATATATCTTTAAAAGGTAACACATGCTAAAAAAGACCAAGTTTAAAGGTTAGTTTTCATATTTGTTTTAATTATTTCACAGGTTGCAAAACGTGCAATAATGAAGGCAAAAGGTATAAAAAAAGTGCGAAGTGAGTTCTTGAGCAATTTCACATGTAACTATGGGAAAAGGTGAAGTGCTCAACGGAATGTTTATTCAGCAAGGTAACCCATGAAAGGCCCAGTGCACAGCAGTGAAATTTATAATCATGCTTGTGAGAACTATTCAGTTGCTGCAGTTTAGGCTGGTGCTCTTGGAATCCTGCCAAACCACAGCTTCGGAATAAACAGAACAAAATTGTTGATGTCAATATTATATGTGACAGCTTAGCTTTTCTTTTGGTTATACTGTATGTATATTAATTTAAACCATTAACTTTTTCAATTTGTGTGTTCACACTCCGTAACAATGATGTTGATATTGGCTGACTACCTCACATTTCCTCCTGAATATCTGCTGTCGCTGGCTGGTGACATCAGGGGACATGAGCTGTGGATTGTTGATAAAAGTGTGTCACAATCTCGATTTCAGTGGTTTGGAAGCTACTGTGGTGTAATAGGTGGAATTAGTGTTAATATTATCGTAATATGAAAATATGCAGTGCACATGTTGCCGCGCGTCAAAGACCTTTCCAAAATGGGTTGTTTTTTGTTGGGTTGCATTTCTTATAGTACCGGAAATTTCTATGCTTGTGTATAAAGCCTTCATGATTCAAAGGTTTAATAAGTTATACAGGTCCTAGGGAAAGTATATTTTTAACTGGGAAAAATCCAGGAATTATTTATTTATTTCCCCTCCCCCCGTCTCTCGTCCGTTTATACACCCTATAAAAATAATTGGACGTGGTACTAACTTAGGCAGCTGATTGTGTCAGCAGACAGGGGGGATGTTTTAAAATTTCAGTAACAGCTTCTGAACCAAGGACTATTTTTACCATTTCTTTATGATTGTTTAATGTTTCTGCTTTTGTGTTTGGTTTTTAGGCCTTCAAAATCAATTTGGGTACTTTTGTTTAATGTTTCTGCTTTTGTGTTTGGTTTTTAGGCCTTCAAAATCAATTTGGGTACTTTATGGCTGTCTCCTGTTCTTTTTCCATGTACTGACATATTCATGAGCTTCTCTCAGCTTTTATCTTGTTCCAGCAACCTACAAAAATAGTTTACGCATTACATAATAGATAGTTTTCACAAATGTCGTTTCAGTTTACTGGGAACCATAGCAGCATTACTGAGTTTTTCACCATGTACAACATACTGGGGGATTGGGCATGTTTTGTCACCACACCAAAAACGCTCAAAAAGCTTTCTTCTCATGTCCCATCGCAACCACAACCTTAGAACTCATAACATATTTGGAAGGAACATCTAAATATTTGTGACAACGAAGATATAAACGTCACAGCTGTGCTATTAGGTTGATGGTGGTGATTAAAAAATAATGGTACCCCTGGTGACATGCTCAGTAAGCAAAAAAGGTAGGAAATAATGCAAACCATTCCTTTTTCTTTGTTTTATTTCTACTTGTGTTATCAAAATATAGCCAACCAATAGATGGCCTAATTTTGGAATAGGTATAATGTTAACATTTTAGGCAGATACCTTGTTGGTAAAACAGTTTGTAATTTTGATTAGTCAGAATATGTTTAATTTTTTTTTTTCCTCAAGGAGCCTCATAAACATATGGTAACTTAGGATGAGCAAAGTATAACGACAGTATTGAGTAAATAAATTACATCCAATTTCTTGGGAAATGTAACAGTTATCAGTACATATTACATAATTAGAGACTAAAATCAAAGGAAGTAAATTGCAGTTAATTTCTTTAAAAGTGTAGAAGTTTGTGGTATGTCTAAAATTGAAATCCTTTAATTTCTTATGTTTGTGTCATACCCTTCACTTTGTGGCGAAATGCATGCTGCGGAACATTGTCGTATTACTCCTGCTTGTAGCTTTGTTCCAATTTCTAATTTTGCTGTAGTAACAAAACACACACTGTAATATTGTGTTCAGTTTTGAAAATAAACTTTTTGAAATTGAATTCGGTAATGACTGGCTTAAAAAGAGTGTTTGAAAAGTAAAGTCTCTGCAAGGAGGAAGAGTAGGGGAAAATGAAATATTTTTAGTGTGTTTTTTGCTCCATTAATTTTGAGGCAAGAGGTTTTCAGGTAATTTTTAACCACACACTTTAAACAAAACAAGTGTAACTTTCAAGTTAAATGTGGACCTTATCAGTTACATTTAGAACTTTCAATGAGAGAGAACTTTCAAGTTTGGTACACGCACCAACAATACAGATGTTAAGTACCAAGGATAATTATAAATTGATTTGGACAGTGAAATCAGTGATTTCCAATTACTCTGTGGATTTGTCAACTGATATTTAGAACGTTTTTAAGATATGTTCCCTGATAGTGTTCCTGAACATTTTTCACTTTTCTGTAAGAACATGAGGAACCAAATACGATGTAGTGACACCATTTTTCCGGGAACATATTTTAGGAGAAGGATGTTCATCATATTACGCATTGAATTTCAATGAAATTATCAGTTTTAAAGGTAAAAAAGAATTACAAATAACCATTACAGTTTGGTCAGAGGTTGTGTGTTGCATAATGCATCACCTAAGAACAGATGTTAAACGTTATTTCAAGAATTATGTGAAGCACTTTCTGAACCCAACTTGGTATTTAACTAACTGCCTTACATCAGGATCAGATGGAACTAATGTCAGTTAAAAAAAAAAGTGTTTAGACTTTGTTAGTGATGTACAAGAGATCCGAGGCTGACAGCTTATAAACAACAGAACTTGCAACATTCGTACAATGCTTAATGCCTATGTGAAGGATTTGGAGCGTTTAGGTCAAGAAGCATCAGATTTCTGGTCAATACTTACAATTACTTAAATGGTTGGCCCGTTAGATATGAAGAATTTGATGGAATTCAGTCTACATTTAATTTACCGCACCATAAGATTTTGAGGCATACACCCACAAGATGACTTACTTCAAGAACGTCAAAAAACAGGATTTTATAACAGTTGGAGCGTATTCAGTATTACTTTCTTAAGCATATACCTATAAAAAAAGAATTTTGCTACTGTTCAGTCCAAATCTTACAATGCTATTGTCTATCCTTAACTCAAATGAAAACAAATTACATTTCATAATTTCATCTACAGAACTGTTTAGTAAGTTCACACAACATTTTTGAAGCCAAATGCCTTTGATTGACAAGTTGCATGTAGAAATAGAAAACATATCTCAGACGGTTTTGGCTCGTGTTTTGAATGTTTCTGATTTGAGAAAAATAGTATTTCTAAAGTTCTTCAGCAACAACCAGTTGTTCAAAAGGAAGCAGATTATAGTATAATAATAATAATAATAATAATAATAATAATACTGCTTCCTCTTGAACAACTGGTTGTTAGTGCGCAGGTAACCGAGTAGCTTAGTAACAAGTTGTGGTTTCTAAAGAATGCTCAAAAACATTACATCTCAACTTGCAAAAAAAAAAAAGGATTGAAAAGATTTTTGCTTATGAAGTGTATCGCTGAAATGTTATAAGAGTTTTACATACCAAGGAAAGAACCAAGATCAGAAGCTGCGTTGGCGTGTTAAAGGTTGCAAAAATGTTGTTCGATGTGTCTGCAAGATTTCTGTTAGATGAGTGGAAAATTCTATAGTTTGAAAAAGATGACCCCAACTTTAGATAACAAAGGTGTTGACAATTACTGGTAGCTGCACATCTCTAAAAGTGTCACCATACACAGAGTTAAAATGTCCAAATGTTTCAAAACTACTTCTCTTACATTGTCCCATGGAAATGCGGACATGGAAAAAAGATATCCTTTTTGAGGCACACATTAGGAGAAGACAGGTCAGCGATGACCGACAGATTTTTAAACGTGTTGTGGCTGTGTGCAATGCTTTGGGATAATATCCCCATTTTCTGTCTGTGCCCATTGACTTGCTGCACATTATGTATGGATAGCAAGCATGTGCAAAGTGTACTGCTCACAGGGAAGAATGTGAAAGGGAAAGAAAATTTGATTGGGAAGTAAAGCAAAAAGAGGTACAAAACCAAAGCCATCTTACAAAGAAGATGAATAACATGACACATCAGTTGACTATGAGACATGTGCGCTGAAAGAAAAGAAAAGAACTTAACATAATACTTCCAACATAGCAGGCTATGGATGATATGTGAAACTTCCCCTAACGTTTCATCTCCGACTGCAGGAGACATCCTTAGAGGTGAAGCCTACGTTCTGTGGGGAAAAAGAACACCAGCTATCTAATGAGGTTGCAGAAGTATTTCTCTCTCAAACTTCAACTAAACTGAAGAAAGTACTCAGAAATTATTTAAAGACAGCAAAATTGGTCTAGAGTATGCTTTTGAGGTCACAAAAGTAGAGGGAACAATGAAAGAAACGGGGGTGGAAACCATTCAGAAAAACCTTCATAAGGAAGATTACTTCATTTTATGCTTAAGGCTGCTAAGAAACAATAATTGAAAAATATTTTATTGATGTTTTTCTAATGTAGAATGTCATTAGTTGTAAAAATGTGATGTAGATTTTGTTTGTGAATTAAGATTATCAGTACCAGATTACCAATGTACCTGTATATGTTAATAAATTTGTGTGAAGGAAAAAAATGGCTGTGCCCTGTCCATGATCATAATAGAGAAATTTATTATGGTATTAACTGGCATTTTAGTGGATTATCAAAAGTGAAAACCATTACAGGTTTGCCACAAGTTCTGGAAACCAGTGAATTTTAAACACAACAGGAAAATCAGGGAAATTTGAAAAAAAAAGGGAAAAACCCCTTTTTGGTCTCAGTAGATGAAATGGTTTGTTTACTGAGGGGAGGTGTCATGCAGGATCGCTGGATGGGTGCAGCTGAGTATGTGTGCTGCTTCCCTACTCCCTCATTATTACTGCTTCTCTCCTTCCTACCACTCCCCTTGGCTTGCAGTCAGAGCTGACACCACTTCTCGCTGCTAGCCGTGCACCTGCTGATGACGGGCAGGGAGGCATGAGGAGTGTTTGTTTGGATCTGATTCTCAGAGACTGTAGACGCAGTCGACAGAGACAGCGGTCATGTGTACACGAGTTGTCTCTGAGTGATTGTGTGAACGTGTGCGCGCTCTCGTTTTCTGACAAAAGCTTTGGCTGAAAATTTATTTGTGAGAGTGTGATTGTATTTTCTGCATGCCAGTCTGCTGCTCAGCAATCATCTTTCCTGAGAGTTGCTACCTATCCTCATTATTATTGCTTCTCAGAGTATTTGAACAAGTTATCTGTTGCATGGATCATTCTACGTGAGCTCATTTCATCAACATGTTGTCTTTGGCTCATGAATAGCTGCCACATTAGTGGATTTGCATGATGGCTCAGACCAACAGGCAGTTTCTGTGGATATCTGTAATGGATCAGGCCTGCTGGTCTGAAGCCATTCAGTTCCCACGTGCAGGCACTGCCCATCGGATCTAGTCTTATCAATTTGCTTGCAGGCCGGGTCTGTGTGTGCCATAATGCAGTGGATTTTCATGGTTTAGCCATGGAGCCAGGGTGCTCCTCAGCAGGCCAGAGGCCATGGGCGATGGATTTCAGGAATTGCGACTGTTTCACCGCAAGTGCATTGTACAGTGTGGTGTTTTATAGACATTGTACTTGTTCTAGTACATTTTGGCGTACAAAAGTAGTAGTTTATATGTTAAAAAGTATGGATGATAAGAAGAAGAAAATTGTCAGTTGCTGGCAGTTTGTAACCTTTATACTCATATATTTCTCGAAAGAAGAATCACAAAATATCTGTAAAAAAATTAGATATACCATAGTGGGTAATAACTGACAATAATGAACATAATAGAACCAACATTTTATTGGCAGTCACTTACAGTGTTGGTTTACACAATTCTTCCCCATCTTATATACTTCTATCAAGAGGCCTACTTTTTCTGATGTTATTTGTGAAATCAGTGAAGGTAAAAAATATGACCTGCTCCAAGGAAATGCATTTATTTTTTTTATTTTTTATTTTTATTTTTTTTTGAAATAAAATGACATTAGTGGTCTTAATGAAACACACACATCCTTTGGTTTGCTTTCTCCATCTAAGAACAGTTCATTACAAAAGCTGTTGATGTTAGTACTTAAGATTTTTGCTCACACCATCTGCTTGCAAGTTTTTTTTTTTTAGGTATTTCCTTATTTGCACTATTGTATCTTTTAACATAGCTGCAAAGACACATTGTTAACTTATGTCCTAACTTACCCTTCAGATCTCCAAATTTGTCAGGGAAAAATGCTAAAACTTGTCTGGAAATCTGTGAAATATTGTGGAATTTCACTTGGAGAAACTTGGAGCAACCCTGAATTATTTGATTTTTGACATATGTTTATTGAAATATTTTGTCATCTTTTAATCATGTTTTAAAAAGATTTTATCACTTTTTAGTAACATGTGTCCATTTATTTATCTTTCTTACCTTTTTCATGTCCCACCATTGCTCTTCAACAGTGAACATTGGCCAGGTACTATGAACAGTATAGTAGCCGCATTATCACAGCCAAGATAGGTTCAAAACCATTACCCATAACAATAGTACAAGCTTATATGCGTTCCAGCTGTACATATAATGAAGAGATTGAAAAGTATGGTGAGGTAAAGTATTCAGATAGTTGAGGGAGAGAAAGTAAACATCATGTGACACTGGAATACAATGGTGGGAATAAGAAGAGAAGGAAAATAGAACATTTTGAACTGGAGGAAAGGAAATGAAGCAGAAGCACAATTTAATAATTGCAACATTTTATTTAAGTACCACGGAAGAGACCAAAAGACACTGAAAGGTTTCAGATAATTAAAATACACTCCTGGAAATTGAAATAAGAACACCGTGAATTCATTGTCCCAGGAAGGGGAAACTTTATTGACACATTCCTGGGGTCAGATACATCACATGATCACACTGACAGAACCACAGGCACATAGACACAGGCAACAGAGCATGCACAATGTCGGCACTAGTACAGTGTATATCCACCTTTCGCAGCAATGCACGCTGCTATTCTCCCATGGAGACGATCGTAGAGATGCTGGATGTAGTCCTGTGGAACGGCTTGCCATGCCATTTCCACCTGGCGCCTCAGTTGGACCAGCGTTCGTGCTGGACGTGCAGACCGCGTGAGACGACGCTTCATCCAATCCCAAACATGCTCAATGGGGGACAGATCCGGAGATCTTGCTGGCCAGGGTAGTTGACTTACACCTTCTAGAGCACGTTGGGTGGCACAGGATACATGCGGACGTGCATTGTCCTGTTGGAACAGCAAGTTCCCTTGCCGGTCTAGGAATGGTAGAACGATGGGTTCGATGACGGTTTGGATGTACCGTGCACTATTCAGTGTCCCCTCGACGATCACCAGTGGTGTACGGCCAGTGTAGGAGATCGCTCCCCACACCATGATGCCGGGTGTTGGCCCTGTGTGCCTCGGTCGTATGCAGTCCTGATTGTGGCGCTCACCTGCACGGCGCCAAACACGCATACGACCATCATTGGCACCAAGGCAGAAGCGACTCTCATCGCTGAAGACGACACGTCTCCATTCGTCCCTCCATTCACGCCTGTCGCGACACCACTGGAGGCAGGCTGCACGATGTTGGGGCGTGAGCGGAAGACGGCCTAATGGTGTGCGGGACCGTAGCCCAGCTTCATGGAGACGGTTGCGAATGGTCCTCGCCGATACCCCACGAGCAACAGTGTCCCTAATTTGCTGGGAAGTGGCGGTGCGGTCCCCTACGGCACTGCGTAGGATCCTACGGTCTTGGCGTGCATCCGTGCGTCGCTGCGGTCCGGTCCCAGGTCGACGGGCACGTGCACCTTCCGCCGACCACTGGCGACAACATCGATGTACTGTGGAGACCTCACGCCCCACGTGTTGAGCAATTCGGCGGTACGTCCACCCGGCCTCCCGCATGCCCACTATACGCCCTCGCTCAAAGTCCGTCAACTGCACATACGGTTCACGTCCACGCTGTCGTGGCATGCTACCAGTGTTAAAGACTGCGATGGAGCTCCGTATGCCACGGCAAACTGGCTGACACTGACGGCGGCGGTGCACAAATGCTGCGCAGCTAGCGCCATTCGACAGCCAACACCGCGGTTCCTGGTGTGTCCGCTGTGCCGTGCGTGTGATCATTGCTTGTACAGCCCTCTCGCAGTGTCCGGAGCCAGTATGGTGGGTCTGACACACCGGTGTCAATGTGTTCTTTTTTCCATTTCCAGGAGTGTAGTTACATACTGTTAAAAAAAGACATTTCGAAGCCAGATTTAAACTACAAAACATTTCCAGGGCACATGTGAACTGTGACACAATTTATTGGTTGTGAACAGTGGATTAAAATTGAAGACATTGCAGAAACGTAGGAAATTATGGAGGCAAATAGATAAATTGAAAGAACCAGAGCTTATTGTTAGTTTCAGATGGAACACATCACAACATTAAACTATAACAATGGAAAGTATTACAATAGAAGACATATGGGTAGATTTTGGGAGATGAAAAAGCAAAGGCAGCGGAGGATGAAATAGGCAAATAGACAGCTACCAACAGAAATCCATGGATAACACAAAACAATTAATTTAGTTGACAGAAAGGGAATTATAAAAGTGCAGCACATGAAGCAGGTGAAGGGGAATAATGACATCTAAGAATTAAGAATTGAGATTGACAAGAAAATGCTAAACGGTGAAGCTTGAACCACTAGAGGACAAAATGGTTTGGGAACCAGACTACAGTTGCAAGAGTTCAAGGGCCTGAGGGGGAAGCAGTGGTTGGAATAGGAGTGGGACAAAACTGTAGCCTATCCTCAATGGTATTGAATCTGTACATTGAGTAAGGTTGTGAGTGAAACCAAGGAGAAATTTAGAAAAGGAAAAGAAGTTCAGAGAGAAGAAACACACAGATGTTGACGACATTGTAATTGAATCATAAGCAGCAAAAGGCTTGGAAGATGAGTTGAATGCGATGATGGATAGTGTCTCAAAAGAGGATATCATATGAATATTAACAGAAGTAAAACATGAGCAGTGAAATGCAGTCAAATTAAGTATTAGTGGTGTGCAGCTTGACACAGTGAAATTGTTAAATATTTAGGTGTCACATTGCAAAGCTGTGTGAAATGGAACAAACATGCAAGTTTGGCTGTAGAGAAGGTGAATATTGAATTTTGGTTTATTGGGAGAATTCATCTAAAGTGAAACTCATCTATAAAGGAAACTGTGTACTGAATGCTGGGAGACCCATTCTTGAGTCTGCTCACTTATTTGGTATTGGCACCAGGTTGCGTTAAGGAAGATAAAAAAACACTGCAGAGGCATCCTGCTGTTAGTAGGTTCCATTAACATATTGGTATGGAAATTCTCTGTGAACTCATATGGGAGTCTCTTTAGGGAAAAAGAGCTTCTTTTTCTGAACACTTTATCAAAAGTTTATAGAAGCAGAGAAAACTGGTATTTGCGATTGACTGCAAACTGACGCCAATACCTCCAACATACATATTGCATAATGTCCACTTAGACAAGATAAAAGTAATCAGGGCTTGTATGGGAGCATATAAACAGTCGTACTTCCTTTGCTTCATTTGAGAATGCAACAAGTCACCCCCTCTCTCTGTCTGTGCCCCCCTCTGTCTGTCCCCCTTCTCTCTGTCTGCCCCCCCTCTCTCTGTCTGTCCCCCCCCCCCTCTCTCTCTCTCTCTCTCTCTCTCTCTCTGTCTGCTCCCACCCCCTCTCTCTGTCTGCTCCCACCCCCTCTATGTGTCTGCTCCCACCCCCTCTCTGTGTCTGCTCCCACCCCCTCTCTGTCTGCCCCCACCCCCTCTCTCTCTCTCTCTCTCTCTCTCTCTCTCTGTCTGCCCCCCCCCCCTCTCTCTCTCTCTCTGTCTGCCCCCCCCCTCTCTCTCTCTCTCTGTCTGCCCCCACCCCCCCCTCTCTCTCTCTCTCTGTCTGCCCCCCCTCTCTCTCTCTCTCTCTGTCTGCCCCCACCCTCTCTCTCTCTCTCTCTCTCTCTCTCTCTGTCTGCCCCCACCCCCCCCCTCTCTCTCTCCGCCCGCCCCCACCCCCTCTCTCTCTCTCTCTGTCTGCCCCCACCCCCTCTCTCTCTCTCTGTCTGCCCCCACCCCCTCTCTCTCTGTCTGCCCCCACCCCCTCTCTCTCTGTCTGCCCCCACCCCCTCTCTCTCTGTCTGCCCCCACCCCCTCTCTCTCTCTCTGCCCCCACCCCCTCTCTCTCTCTCTGTCTGCCCCCACCCCCTCTCTCTCTCTCTCTGTCTGCCCCCACCCCCTCTCTCTCTCTCTCTCTGTCTGCCCCCACCCCCTCTCTCTCTCTCTGTCTGTCCCCACCCTCTCTCTCTCTCTCTCTCTCTGTCTGCCCCCATCCCCTCTCTCTCTGTCTGCCCCCACCCCCTCTCTCTCTGTCTGCCCCCCCTCTCTCTCTGCCTGCCCCCCCCTGTCCTCCCCCTCCCCCCAACCCTTCCCTGAGTAATGGGTTTAGTTTCTAACATTGGCTAACAATGCTACATTAATTGAAGCACACTAGCAAAAAGAAGAAAAGATCACGTGCTGTCTGCTTTTAGAAAATATGTTTTCCATAATTGATTTCAGACTAATTTCGGTTGGGCTTAAAACACATTTTGAATTAGATTGGTTTCAAAATTTCAATAGAAAAACTGTATTTGTAAAAGAAGTGTTGAATATACCCAATTTTCACCTTCCTAGAAAAATTGGCACCTTATTTACAAATTGCTGTCTCTGACAGCAAAGACTTGGAAGAGCAGTTGAACGGAATGGACAGTGTCTTGAAAAGAGGATATAAGATGAACATCAACAAAAGCAAAACATGGATAATGGAATGTAGTCGAATTAAGTCGGGTGATGCTGAGGGAATTAGGTTAGAAAATGAGACACTTAAAGTAGTAAAGGAGTTCTGCTATTTGGGGAGCAAAAAACTGATGATGGTCGAAGTAGAGAGGATATAAAATGTAGACTGGTAATGGCAAGGAAAGCGTTTCTGAAGAAGAGAAATTTGTTAACGTCGAGTATAGATTTGAGTGTCAGGAAGTCGTTTCTGAAAGTATATGTATGGAGAGTAGCCATGTATGGAAGTGAAACATGGACGATAACAAGTTTGGACAAGAAGAGAATAGAAGCTTTCGAAATGTGGTGCTACAGAAGAATGCTAAAGATTAGATGGGTAGATCACATAACTAATGAGGAGGTACTGAATAGGATTGGGAAGAAGAGGAGTTTGTGGTACAACTTGACTAGAAGAAGGGATCGGTTGGTAGGACATGTTCTGAGGCATCAAGGGATCACCAATTTAGTATTGGAGGGCAGCGTGGAGGGTAAAAATTGTAGAGGTAGACCAAGAGATGAATACACTAAGCAGATTCAGAGGGATGTAGGCTGCAGTACGTACTGGGAGATGAAGAAGCTTGCACAGGATAGAGTAGCATGGAGAGCTGCATCAGGCCAGTCTCAGGACTGAAGACGACAACAACAACAACAACAACAACAACATTAAAAAATTTGTGGACTACTGGAAAATACTGAGTGGAATTTTGTAACCCGCATCCTTGTGCTATTTACGAATTGCATATTAAGTTTCGTGTTAAGCGTGCATTTACTCTACAATATGTAAGAACCTGAAGTTTACATTTTATTTATGCTGCAATTTTCGCACCAACTTTGATTCAAATTATCTGGCATTGTTAACCTGCTTTAGATAATCAGATACACCTTTTTTGGTTAAAAATATGGTCTTTCTAATGAGCAAAGTTTGGAAAGTTTTATAGAAGTAATTTTTTTGCAAAATCAGATAAAAAATACAGCATTTAACCTTTTTACTATATCTTCGAATTTATGCTTAATTTAGTCAGTGTTGGAAAGTGGTACATAATTGAAACTTTTTTATTTGAGAACTTTGTGTTATTGGGTTACTACAGTCCAAGTTCAATGTATGCCATACCCTTAGTCCTTGAGATACAAGAAGCTAAGCTTTGAAATTTTTTCAGGCAATATTGCCTCAAGTTTCTGGCTGAGTATGGCTTTTAAAATTATTTTAACTATTATTCTTTATGGAATGCATAATATTGCTAGCGTTGCTTCAACGAATGTTAAACTTCACCAGTGTTCATGCGGGACATGTGCGAATGTTCATAACGTTTCAATGAAATCCGTGAAGCTCGAGTAGGGAAGTGTTGGTGAGTTGACTTGGAATGACACAAATGTGGTACTCACTGTCAGTAGTTATTATCTGCCCATCTGCATATGTTTTGCTACAAGCTGTGTGTTTCGAATTCTTAATCTTCTCCACAGATTGTCCTAAACAATGTTACACCTGAGAAACAAGTGTAAAAACAGTTAAAATATTTGTGCATACTTCATATTAGTTTAGATGAAGTCCAACCCTCTGTTCTACAGATTGTCACAGTTTTCCTCAGAAAGAAAGCTATCTACATTTATATCTATGCTCAGCAGACCACTGTGAAGTGTGTGGCAGATGGCAATTCCCATTGTACCACTTATTAAGGTTTCTGTCTGATCCATTCACGAATGGGGTTTGGGCGGAATGATTACTTAAATCCCTCTGTGAGTGCTGTAACTAATCTGAATTTGTTTTTGGGATCCTGTCAGGAGTGATATGTAGGGAGTTCAAATGTATTCCTAGATTCCTCACATAATACTGGCTCCTGGAACTTTTTAAGTAGGTTCATGGTGATTTTATGCTTGTGTCTCTCCTTTGCCATGGGTTAGACAAACCTGTTCATGCTGCCTGTCTTTTTCACTTTCAGTAATTACTAGTAATCCTGTTTGGTATGGGTACCACACACTGGAACAAATTTTCGGATGAGTCACATGAGTGTTTAGTAAGCAATTTACTTTGTAAACTGATCCTATTTTCCAGTATCCTACCAGTTTGTTGACATCTGCTACCTTCTTTTACCTACCACTGAGTTTATGTGATCATTCCATTTCATATAGCTACAAATCATTACACCCAGGTATTTGTATGAGCTGACTGACGGCAGTAGTGACTCATATTTTATTGTTGTCTTGTGACCCCTGGAGTGTTGGTCAGTTTTAGCAATTTCAACTGTTTGTCAGTTGTCCTGTCCCTTAATCCCAACAATACCAATGCATTTTCCGTAATTCCTACTATCAAGGAGAGGTACTTTATGCCCACCACAAAACTTTTAAAATAGTCCTGAAATACAAGTAGGCTCCAGAACATGAGAATATCTCTTGGGACAATCTTAGTAATACCAACACATTTTCCATAATGTGTACATAGACACATGATGGCCACTACAAAAAATTAGAAAAAAATAAAAAATTTCATTAATTGTCACTGAGATATATTCAAAATATACTTTTTAAACATATGTAGATGTGTAAGGAGGATCCTGAATCTGAAAATATGAATGACATTTGTTGCAAAAAATCACATTCACATCTAAGACTTAAACTTTTTGGTAACATTTTACTGAAAAATTCAAAATAATTATGAAATGTGGTATAAGAAATAATTAAAAACAATAAATATTGTTTTCATAATTTTAAAATGTAAAGTACATGTTCTAAAAACCCTACCATAACAAAGGTCAAAAATTAATTATGGTTGTAGTGTTGCTCACGCTGCTAAATACTGCATTTGCAGGCAACAACAAAGTTATTTTATGTGGCAGGTGTCATTAGAGCACAGTTAATAAAGTCATTTAATGAAATAATGGATAAACTAGGCACTCATCTTTTCGTGTTTCCCATGCTGGTCTCCTCGTAAAATCATGGCTCTATCGTCGAAAATCTAGGTGGTGGTGATTCCAAGCTTGGATGCAAAGAGGCCTAGGTTTTATTCTGCGATATTCAGAAGTTTTATAGATGTGTTTCACAAACCATTCTTGAAGATTAAACCTTTGAAAGTTAGCACAATTGTGATGTAAAAAAATAATCAGCACTCCAAATTTAAGTTACACTTCTTTTTTATTACTTTTGTTGCAGTATCACGTAACACACAAGACATCACATTATAACACATACTTGAAAATATCTTCCTCACTGTTAAATTTCACATTTTATGAACTGACTACAATTTGTGTCTTTTCAACAAGACGACCAAGACTTGACTCTTTAAAGGTCTGACTCTAATAATCGCTTACGCACCCAAAAATCAGAGTTACAAGTATGTCATAGATCATAGTGACAAAAGAAGGAATTCACATAAGAATAATATCATTGCAATATAAACATTTCGATGTATCAAAATACCTCTACATTAATGAAATCAAATCTGAATGTTGTCTCAGAAATGTGTTAACTATCCTACAGAAACACAGTAGAATATTGCTGGTATCGAAAGGTTGAGGTGAGGTGCCGTAATGGTTATGTAATTCAAGTACCATTACAATG
This sequence comes from Schistocerca americana, assembly GCF_021461395.2. NCBI lineage: Eukaryota > Metazoa > Arthropoda > Insecta > Orthoptera > Acrididae > Schistocerca > Schistocerca americana. The sequence continues at coordinate 773,778,440 of NC_060120.1, forward strand.
TCTAGATGACAATATTTCCAAAAGTGGGCATGAAGTACCCCCTCCCCCAATGCTGTTGAGGGTTAATATCTGTATTGGCTGTCTTTGCAGTGCTGCAAGAATAAAACAATGGCAGGATTTCTGGCACTGCCTGTGGAAATGAACATTTGAAAACAAAGAGTTCAGCCATTTTTGCTTTGCTACCATCAGTTTCAGTTCCTTTGTCATCCATGATTGACACTTAATTTTTTGCCAATGGCAGCTGTTAAATATGACCAGAATTTTTTTTTATAGTATTTATGGAAGGTTGTTCCAGTAAGGTAGTCATTTAAAGCTTCATACATTGTGTTTTCTACAGCCAGACATGTTTCATTTAGTATTTCTCTAGCTGTAGCCTTATGCTTTGTTTTACACCTATTATGCAGCAGTTACTGTTTCTTTAGAAGTTTCTTTTCAGATTCTGTATATCACGGGGAGGATACCTGCCATCATATACTATTCTACTGCATTGTTAGGTCAGCTATTGTGATAAACTTCAGCCACAGTCCACCACATACTGCTGCCCAGAACTAAGTGTTCAGCCTTCTTCATTGGAATGTGGCACCACTGCCTCTTCATCTAGTTTGCTGAACAAATAACAATATTAGGAAAGGAATAGTTTGCTATTCACCATAAAGATGACCCATTGAGTTACAGACAGACACAACAAAAATATTGTGCACAGTAGAGCAAGTACCATTTGGAGGGCGATGAAAAAGTGCAGGAAGGGAGAGAGAGAATGGACACTGAGAAGAATAATTCTCTAACATGTAACAGTCTTTTTGTTGTACCTGCCTGCAACCCAATAGTCATCTTTACGGTGAGTGGCACTCAATCCTTTTCCTAATATTGTTAATATTACTACCTGGAGTTTCCATGTATAGATTTTGCTGAACATGTAAATCATTCTACTTGTTTTAGTTGCCCTTTGTACTTACGTAATCTGTATGCTACACCCTCCTGTATGGTCAGTGATACCAGCTTCAATGTGGACCTTTGCAAGGAAATCACGGTTATTTGTTTCCATTAGATCCAATATATTTTCATCATGAGTGGACTTCCAAACAAACTGTGTAGGTAGATTTCATAGGACACATTTAGTATTGTTTTCAAGGATGATTCATGCCCACTACTTACAAAATTGTAACGCATGCTAACTCGCTGAGATTTCCTCTGAAGTTTGGGGTGAGTCTGATGGTCATAAGTTCATACCATGCATCATAAGAGTCTTAAACAATATCGCCTGCAGCTACAATTTCTATCTTGTCTACTGGGACAAACCATCACCAATCCCTGTTTGCCTATTCTTTCAATAAACACTTCATATTTCCACCAAAAATCTCACTTCTTCCAATTTTTAATTTCGACTAACTTTCTGTATTTAGTATATTATTGTCTCCACAGCTTTTTAGGAAGGATCCAAACTGCCACTTTGATGTCAGTGCTTCAGCAGTTGATTGTTGGAATTTTAGTAATCCAGTCTGTGGATGACATTGGATTTTACTCTAATACATTCGGTTCTGCTACAGCTATTATTATTTGATCTGGATGGACAATTGCCCAATCACATATCAGTTGTGTGCACCTTACACATCAGTCAACTACCCGGGTAGCTGCATCTGTTGTGTAGTACACTCCTGACCAATTTAGGTGGACACTACAGTTTCTTACCTTTGGTGCAAGTGTGGGAAATTGCACCCTAACTTATCACAGAGCCTTTAAAGCTTTTGGTTTGAGCTTTTCGCCTGATACAGAACCAGGAGGTCAATGTCAGTTCTGTGGAAAATACTGCAGATTGGGAGCTTCATTAAACTTCAATGAGCAAAGCTGGCCCTCTCAAGTGTGCCTGCCTGTTGGAACTTCGAGCGTGCTGGAATACACTCAGAGTGCACAAGGTGATACTTTCCACCCCTTGCTACCATTTTCCTAAGAGGTACTGTTATTTGCCCTGTGTTCTAACTGCTGGCACTGATAGAACCAACTCATCTCATATGCATTTACCTTCCTTTGACATATGAGTCAGATGGCCTCTTGACTGGTGCTATGTCTCTTGTCACTGATTAAGTTCCAGTTGTTGTGGAAGACATCAGTTTGAACTTTTTGGTTGAGGGGGGGGGGGGATGTAATACCCAAAGTTCTGTCTAGTCCCCATCTTCCCTGTACAGGGATCCTAGGCCTGCCAGCAACATCATTCACAAATTTTATTGAATGGTTCATCATGCAGGTATCAGTTAGGTCAGGCTTTTCAGCTCAGTGGACCCACCAGCCAGCAGCAGGGTGCCCACTGGCACAAGTGGGTAGGCATGGGCAAACAGCTGACAGGTGAGCAGACAGACAGCTGGGCTGCAGCCTACATGACTGCGCTGCATAGGCTGAATATAATGCACAGGGGGTGACCAAGAGGCTGGCACCTATCCAGAACATGTTAAATTGGGCTGCCTGGCAGGCGCAACTAGTGTAGGCTACCTGCCGATGAGCGAACCAAGGGGTGCCACAAATGCTCGTGCTTGATGAGGTAATGTGCGAACAGCATGAGTTAGGTCATCAGTTGGTCCATGGGTTACAGGAAGGCAGTGGCATACCACCACCCAAATGTCCTCACAAGTGTTACAGATTAGATGACCTACAAATTTCTCATTTCTAGGGTTTTGCCAGTATGCTGTCATCTCTTGCATTCTTGATATTTTTTGTTTTTGGCTTTGACATATTCATTAGGATGTGGGCACTGAGAAGTGTGTAAGTCATAGTCAGACATCCCAAAAAAGTGACATTCTTTCTGTAAACTTTCAAAGCATTCTTCAGTCTGTTATATGCTTGCCTGCAATGAATGCCATCCCATTGGTGGAGGAATCTTTTGTGGCCATCTGATTTCTGGTTTTTCTTTATGGAACTTGTACTTACTAGTGCACAGCAAATTCTTTTGTCTGAAGTTTTATCATAATGTATTTGTATTTATTTAATGTTATGAATGTATAAATTTTATAAAGGTGTATGGCGTTGACCGGAAAATACTGTCTTCTGTAATTGTGTTTGTCACCCACAAGCTCTCACAATCTGAAATTCTGAGCTTGTGCTTACTTTTTGTTTTACATATTCTTCATTTGCGAGAGCACTGATTTTGCATTAGTCCTTCTAATTGCTTTATGTGTCTCCATTTCGTTTTCCACCATCACTTGTCACTTGTATAATGTCTTAACTTCCTAGGCATAATACACACATCAGAAAAAGTTTTGCATCACCCTGGTTTCCAGAACTCCTGAAGATAGATGTTGACTGTGGATATTGTATCACAGACACAGTCCCTTTGACTGTTCAGAGATGTCACTAAACCTGCCCAAAGATGTAAACAACCATGCATGAGCACCACCTATTAGATGGAGGGCGTCCGATAGCTGATAAGTTCCAGTCATTCCACCAGGAAGGAGGGACACGGCTCGTGTTATCTGTAGTTCAACCATGCCTAGACAGTCAAGACCGTGGTTCGATCGCAACCGCATTATTACTTTGTGCCAGGAAGGGCTCTCACCGAGGGAAGTGTCCAGGCATCTCGGAGTGAACCAAAGCGATGTTGTTCGGACATGGAGGAGATACAGAGAGACAGGAACTGTCGATGACATGCCTCGCTCAGGCCACCCAAGGGCTACTAATGCAGTGGATGACTGCTACCTACAGATTATGCCTTGGAGGAACCCTGACACCAATGCCACCTTGTTGAATAATGTTTTTCGTGCAGCCACAATATGTTGTGTTTAGACTCAAACTGTGCGCAATAGGCTGCATGGTGCACAACTTTACTCCCGACGTCCATGGTGAGGTCCATCTTTGCAACCATGACACCATGCAGCGCGTTACAGATGGGCCCAACAACATGCCAAATGGACTGCTCAGGATTGACATCACATCCTCTTCACTGATGAGTGTCACTTATGCCTTCAACCAGACAATCATCGGAGACGTGTTTGGAGGCAACCTGGTCAGGCTGAACGCCTTAGACACACTGTCCAGCGAGTGCAGTAAGGTGGAGGTACCCTGCTGTTTTGGGGTGGCATTATGTGGAGCCGCTGGTGGTCATGGAGGGCGCCGTAACAGCTGTACGATACGTGAATGCCATCCTCCGGCCGATATTGCAACCATATTGGTGAGGCATTCGTCTTCATGGACGAACAATTTGCGCCACCATCATGCACATCTTTTGAATGATTTCCTTCAGGATAACAAAATTGTTCGACTAGAGTGGTCAGCATGTTCTCCAGACATGAACCCTATTGAATATGCCTGGGATGGATTGATAAGGGCTGTTTATGGACAACGTGACCCACTAACCACTCTGAGGGATCTACGCCGAATCGCCTTTGAGGAGTGCAACAATCTGGACCAACAGTGCCTTGATGAACTTGTGCATAGTTGGCCACAACAAATACAGGCATGCGCCGATGCAAGAAGGATGTGCTACTGGGTATTAGAGGTACGGCGGGTATGCACAGCAATCTGGACCACCACCACTGAAGGTTTCACTTTATGGTGGTACAACATGCAATGTGTGGTTTTTGTGAGCAATAAAAAGGGCGGAAATGATGTTTATGTTGATCTCTATTCCAATTTTCTGTACACGTTCCCGAACTCTCGGGACCGAGGTAATGCAAAACTTTTTTGATGTGTTTCTGGACATTTTTTGATTACACACATTTCTCCCTCATTGTTTTTTTTATTGTTTTTCTATATGGTAGAAATCTCTTTTGTAAACCTTCAAACTTTTGGTGCCTGTTGGAATTGGTAGTTAGTGTGCTGATCGTAGAATTTCATTAATTACTCTGTGACTTATTTTATTGCCACAAATTTGAGGTTAGAGGCTGCATTAGCTTAGGGGTCACATTTCTTTGCAAGTTAAGAAGTAACCATGCAGTGTTTTTATTTCACTGAGTGTCTCAAGGAAAGTTTATATTTTGTGTGTCAGAGTAAAATAGAGGTTGAAGTCTGTTAACAGGGTCTTTATTCATCATTGAAATGTACAGTTTAGGAATTTACTCTTTAAAAATAATGTCATTTAAATACAATCCAGCGTGCATGCGGCACATATTTAAACAATGAACAAAATTTTGTATGACAGCTCGACATTTAGACACTGGAATGGCTTCCAGTTCACTATGGATATTTTCTTTCAGTTGCTCTAGAGAAGTCGGATTATTGACATACAATTTGGATTTGATATCTCTCCATAAAAAGAAAATCCATGGGGCTCAAATCCGGACAGCTTGTTGGCCAATTTATGCCACCCTCCTGGAGATATAATTGCCAAGGAAAATTTCATGAAGTCTCACTATAGATGACTTGGATGTGTGCTGAAACGTATGTTCTTTGGTTATAGCAAGGAAAGTTTTGCAGTTCAAGCACTAGAAAGTAATTTAACATCATCATATAATGCTCCGATTTAACTGTAACTGCATGACTGTTCTCGTCGTCAAAAAAGTACAGACCAATTATTCCTCGAGCCTACATCGCAGCCTATACAAAAACTTTTGGCGAATGAAGAGGTTTCTCATTCATCTGTTTAGGATTCGTTTCACTCCAGTAGTGGCAATTTTGCTTACTGACATGACCGTTCGGGTGAAAGTGAGCCTTGTCCCAAAGACATGATGTTAAATGAAGGGCAATCAGTCACATCATTAGCAAACTGCAGCCTATGTCCGGCATCATGAGGCTTTAATTCTTGCACCAATTGGATTCTGTAAGGTTGCACTTTAACATCTTTTTGCAGAAATGCTGCTGTGATGATGTATTCAAATTTACGGAAGATGCCCACTTAGAAATGGAGAGGTTGAGATTGGCATGAACAGATCAGCTTACACTCTCCACAGATGTTTTGATACATTACCGTATAAGGGGAACACATGGAGCATCATGTACATTTTGCTATCCATAAATAGGTCTTATGATTTATTTGCATGTTTTTGGGAGTTAACTTTTAGCGTTAGTCTAACATATTTGGAATTGAATATGTTTAAATATCAGTTTGCAGCTTCCAGTGCTCACAAATCGCTTGATGTTCCGTTTTCGTGTAGATGTCTTACTAGCCTGGGAACAAAATTAGTCTACGGGAGAATGCATTGTCAGTCTCGGATGAGAATCTACTATCATTGTTAACCTTTATCTAACTTTTTTCACTAATGTAAAAGTTGCGTATTGTTGTCAGAATTAAAAAATTATAGTTGTATTTGTTTGTGTGAATCGTGTACCAATTTTATGAGAGTTTTATTTTATTTTATTTTATTTTACCTCCCATGTTCAGGTAAAAATTACTGCTTTAGTCCTCTGCCAAGAATTTGCAGATATCGACTTTATTTGTTACTGCTACCAAGATATTACTTTCACATAAATACCTCAGAAAGCTATATCTGGAACAACTTCCAACTACAAGGGTTGTTAGTTTGATTTGAGGTATTATAGGTTTTTTATTCTATGGAGCAAGAAATTTTTCTTCCTATCTGTGTAAGATGCATCTCATGTACTTGTACAACATTTTAATCTTTACAATTTGTGTTTAAAGTTGTTTTAATTCCTTCCCTCAGTTTGAACTGTTTCCTGATTTCTAGCATTCACGTGCCTTATCTTGAAATAAATGCAATACATCATCTCATATGTTGAATCACTGCCCTAAAAATGCTCTCTTTTCCTGTGTAAAAATTGAAAGGAAAGAAGTAACCAGTTTCTGTCGTAGAAAATGTTACTTAATAGCTACTTCTTACTCAATATTTTTCCTATAATTCTAATCTTTTGCCTTACAGCACCATTGGCAGCAGCTGGTGAAACACCATTGGATCCATTCTTGGAAATGGATCCTGAGCAGCTCCAACGGTTAGAAACTGCTTTGCAATCTGAACAGGCAAAACAGATCCTAGGAGAAAATGTGACAGCTATGTTAGGTGAGTCCTTGTGAAATGAAAGTTTTTGCTTCAGAAAACTTTTAGAGGCTTTATTCTCTAAATATTTCATTGCTGATTATGTCTTCCATGTTGTAGTGAGAGTCAGAGCTTTCAGGTTCACTATGAAAAGTGGTCACAAATTGTGTGGCGACTGTAAGGTTAGGTTAGGTCAGGTCAATTTAGGTCAAACAGGTAAAAAGATTTCAGTCTTGTAGAAATCCTTGGATAATACAGCAGATAATGAATTTAATTAGTGAGGAAGTATTAGAATGCTGCAAATGAAGCAAATGAAAGGGAATTGAGAAGTATTAAAAAAGATTGATAAAGTACAAAATGGCTAAGCAGGAATGGCTAGAAGACAAATGCAAGGCCTTAGATGCATGCATAACTAAGGGAAAGAGGTGCCACTTAGAGTAAAATTAGAGAAACCTTTGGATAAAAGAAAGCTTGTGCATTAATATCGAGAGCTCAGATGGCAAGCTAGTACTAAGCAAACAAAAGAAAACTGAGAGGAATATATGGAGGGACCCTGTGTGTGCTGGCGATATTATTGGCCACTGTTGATATTGTCAATGCTTGACCTAATTTGTTTGCTTGACTTCTTGTGATTCCAGAGGGTTCAATCATTCACCACCACTTTAAAGACCATACATTTAAAATGGAAGTCCTTTTAAGGAAGTAGGCAAGTTGGTGAATAATCCACGAATAAGTGAAATGACTGGATAAATTCTATAGAATTAATGACATCAGTGAGACCTGAGGATTATAGATTAAACCAGATAAAAGTTAATTGAATAATATTTCATGTGTGAATGGTGGCCTCGCATAAATTTTTGATTCAAATGAGAAACACAATTAAACAATAATTAATGTATGTAGTGTGAGCAGGGCATTGAGTCAGTAAAAAGTGGGAGCAAACTTCATTTAACTGCACTTTAATTCATGAAAACCAACAGCAAACACTGACTCTGAAAGTACAGTTTCCCACTGTCCCTCATAATGTAAAAGTTTGTTATCCTGACCAACCACTCTGAAAATATGTAACAAGTCCATCGCACACAAACATAAATACCTTTAGCTGCATATAACTACAGTTCACAGCTGCTTCATGCACCGAAAACAGTTGAAATGTGTAAAGTTGTGAATCATAGATAATACAGTCAAATAAGCCAAGCCAAACGAAAAGTTAAAGTATGTAACTCAGGCTGCTGCTCGTCTACACAGTCCTCTAGAATGACTCACTAGCAACGACCAACCAATGCAAAATGATCACCGATCAGCAGAAAGATCTTGCCTGTGCTGTCACATGCTACTGAATCCACAGTAGGTACTTAAGTAATTAACTGTGGAGGGTTAAAGTCTTTGTATGTTTATGTAAAAACTTTTTTAAAACTTTTCTGTAATTATTTTTGTACATGCATGATTTGAAACGCAGCTTGTCGTGTTTACTGATGCTGTCAGCTTTCATTTTGCACTTTGCATGATCAGATCACTCCAGTGATTCAGTTATTATAATGTAATCTGTTGTAATTAAAGCAAATGTAATTTCTTAACATTTATCATGGAATCATGCTCGAAGTTGGAATGAGCTTGTCCCATTACAGGGATTTTTTTTTCTGTGTACTTGGGTTAGCCACTTAGTGGTTTTAGGTTCTGTAATGTAGGTTTGTGACAAATGCATCTTCATTTCATGCATCTTAGCCACCACTGAGTCATCTCTGCCCATCAAGCAAGTGCACATGCTCGAGTCTCAGGAAGAATCCCACTCTCAGCCTATCTGCATTACTTGCCCGGTCGGCTAGCTGCCATGAGATGTCAAAGCCTTCATCACTGCCTTTCACTCGCCATCCATATTTCTTGTTGTGTGCCGGGACTATACAAGGGAAATGAACTTGAAGGCAGTATTATAGGAAGGAAAGAAGTAAATGAAAATTGGGGTGGAAGATGATACTTAGTAAAGAATTTGATGGTACACTGGTAGGTCTAAGTCAAAACAAGGTATCTAGAGACGAAGACTTCCAACTATGAGAAGTATTACCATAATATAATATTACATCTGATGGCTAAGATATGCAAGGCAGACAAAATACATTTAGACTTCGGGAAGAATGTAATACTTTAGTGCCAAAGACGGTAGGTGCTGACAGATGTGAATATTACAAAACAATGAGTTTAATAATTGATGGTTGCAAAATACTGTCACACATTATTTACAAAGAATGGAAAAGCTGGTAGAAGCCAACCTCAGGCAAGATTAGTTTGAGTTCCAGTGGAATTTAGGAACAAGAGAGGCATTAATGACCCTTTGACACATCTTAGAAGATAAGAAAGGGAAATCTAGGGTTATAGCATTTGTAGATTTAGAGAAAGCTTTTGAAAATGTTGACTGGAATACATTCATAAGTTTGCCAGGCATGAAAAGGAAGCAGTGGTTGAGATAAAGTTGTAACCTATGCCTGATGTTCTTGAATCTGTATATTGAGTAAGACTATGAAGGAAACCAAGGAGAAATTTGGAAAAGGATTGAAAGTTCGGGGAAAGGAGATACAAATGGCTGTAAATTGTAATTCTATCAGTGACAGCAAGGGACTCGGAAGAGCAGTTGAATGGTCTGGATATTGTCTTTAAAAGAGAATATAAGATGAATGTCAACAGGGATAATAGGATATAATTGAATTAACTCAGGGAATACTGAGGGAATTCATTTAAAAAATGAGACACTGAAAGTCATCAATGAATTTTTCTGTTTGCCATAAAAATAATTGATGATGGCTAAAGTAGATAGGATATAAAATACAGAGAGACAATAGCAAGAAAAGCAGTTTTGAAAAGAGGTATTTTTTAACATTGAATATAAATTTAAATTTTGGGATGTCTTTTTTTTTTTTAAACATGTTTTTCAGGAAGTTAAAAGAATGGAAGCTTTTGAAATGCGGCGCTGCTGAAGGATGCTGACATTTAGACAGGTAGATCGAGTAGCCAGTGAGGAGGTCCTTAATCAAACTGGGGGAGAAAGGAGTTTAGGGACAGTGTAACTAAAAGACTTATAGGACACATCGTGAGACATCAAGGTATGATCAGCTTAGTAATGGAAGTGTGGGGATAAAAATCGTAAAGGTAGCTCGGGACAAAATACAATAATCTGGTTCAAATGGATGTACGTTGCAGTTATTACACAGAGATTAAGAGCCTTGCAAAGGATAGCCTAGCATGGAGAGTTGAGTCAAACCAATCTTTTGACTGAAGATGGAAAATCAAAACAACAACAACATAAACATGATAAGAGTTTTGTTCTTGTGATGCTTTATTTAATGTATGTGAACAGTTTTCCTTCATTCAGCACATTCTTTTTTATCTGGACTTTTTATGCTAGTATAAAGGGTTTGTAATACTCGCTACTGTGCATTGTATTTCTTAACACAAATTTGTGGATAATCTTTAAATGTGAATATGGTGTTTTAGGGCTAACAATTAATTAACAAATATTGATTGAAATACACAGATAATTGTAACCAATCATTTTTATTGATGACCTGTGTTTAGTTTTCTGTTGCTGCAAGGTATCCCACAATGTGTGGGAGTGTGTTTGTACAAATCATCTGTTTTGTTAATTTAAAGAAATCATCCTGGTGGTGAAGGTATAGTTCTGTGACACATGTAATGGAATGATCAATGAAACTAATGGTTATTTGTTTGTGTACTATATATGCATCGAGAGAAATTGCTGCAACTTACATGCATGTCAGCTGGTGATGATGCTGTAGCCTGAACTACTAACATTGGCCACTTAAGACTCATAGCAGTGAGATGGAAGAGGTTTGCCACTTGGACTATTCTTCTTGTTGTGCATGATAACAGAGCATGATCCTCTCCTGTGCCCCTCGCTCCTCTGGCAGTTGACATCTTGTGGTGCGGTATTTCAGTTTTGTGGATAATTTTGCAGCTAATTAAATAAAGCATTTCGCCTTAAAGTTGTGTTGAAGAGAATATTGTAAAATTGCTTACTTTTGGCCTGCTGCAAGGGGTCCCATTTGTGAACAAATTTCCTATGGTTGACCACACTAGTGTTGGTATGCTTTTCTCTAAAACTATTTGTTCAAATCAAACTAAATTTGAAACATGCACAAGTTGTCATGTCGCATTTTTATCATAGTATATATTTGAAAAAAGGTATATGATCTAAATAACTGGCATTTAAAATATTAAATTATTTATCAAATCTTTTATTTGATTGTCATAATTCGAGTACATTTTAGTTAAAGACATGTACCATGTTTAAGTGATGTAGATGTTTTGGTTTCAGAGAAAATTGCACCTAAAGCTAAAAACTTTGTAACTCCAGGAAAATGCATTTAAAGTTTTTGATCATCTTTTCAACCTACAATCAAAGTTAACAAGGTCTGTAGCTGTCGTCATTATGGGTTTCTGTACCCTGGCTTACCTTTGAGGCCCTCGTTTGAATTGTGGCCTCTTTTGTCATATATAGGGCACTTTCCTCAGCCTCCTGCACCCTCAGCTGGTCAATTGATAAAAGTGCGTTCTTCATGTCCAGTCCATGTTCTATGTCCATACCATTGAAAACTTCCAGCCTGCTGGCTTACCCATCATTGAAATACAACACTGCATCCATGCCACCAGTTCTCCCATGGATGCATTTAGCAAGTAAGTTTTTGTTGGCTAACACTCTATAGATAGGTTTTATAGCATCTGCTAGTGACATTAGTAGGGAATGGTTATTTTTATATACATCAGCAGTTACACTAGTGCTCTGATTCTTACATCATGATGTAGGGTGCTTTGAACAGAGAGAATGATGGGAGTTCTCTGCTATCTTTAATCTTATTTCTATTGTTAAACTTCCTTATTATGCCAGTATTTTTGATCTGCACTGATGAAATGTAACTATGAACACAGGGAGATTAATTTTTAAGTGAAACTAAAACTGAGTGCTGAACTGGTGTTTAGCTGTTACCTACACTCACTTAGCACCAAGTTGACCAACTTGCAAAGCAGTGATCAAAGAATAAATAAGAAAGAAAAGACAAAGTCAGCTGCAGCCCTGATAAGCACAGCTCTATTAACAGAAGCAGAAGGGGTTGTATTGTTTAGAAAATGATCTTTCTTTCCTATTCATATGCACCATACATGCAAAAACCAAACGTATTCTGTTTTGGAAGGACTGGCGTGTCACACACAATAAAAAAGAATTCATCATTTTGGTGATTTTCACTTCCTGTTCCCCTTAAAGGGGATAGGTAATGGATCTGCTAAACTGTCCCAGTAACTATTGATGAATTTGTTAGATAAGTTTACAGGCAGACACAGGGTCTGTGTAATGACAGAATTGGCTGCTTGGGATGCCAAGCTGAGACAAAATTTGTGTTTTGGGGTATCATAATTAGCAGCAAAAATTGAAACAGGTGTAAAGGTACACTAATAGAAGCAAAACAATCCAGTAAACATTTATCTGCAAGTGAACCATTCATGAGATAATTGTGAAATTATGTTTAAGACCTGCCACTGACTTCAGTATCAAACATTATTCTAGTTAGTGTAAAAGTATTTGAAATGTAAACTTTCAGGTGAAGCCCCCGTTTCATTGGGCTCAAATCATACCAAAGACTTGTATTAACAAGAAATACTACATTTGCATGTTGCATACTACAATTTACTATCTGCTGTTTTATCTGTTAAAGGTGTTCCCCATGTCAAGCCTCACACATGGGGGGGGGGGGGGGGGGGGGCGGCAATATTGTGTTCATTATTGCATTGAGTTGCATATTCTTTCAGATATCTTCAGATTATCTTGTACATCTTGACAAGTTGTACAGTCTACTTTTAGGACAATCACTGATAGAAAAATCCAGAGGACTTAGGTTGGATGGCCTTGGAGGCCAGTATAAAATCTGTGCTTGATCTATCCATCTTGGACCATATTGTCACATTAGATATCGTCTTCCATAAACAGCAGAATGTGCGTGCACCATCATGCATGTTCCATTTTCCCGTTGTTGCACGAGGATAGATAATCCTTGGGTGAAAATCTTTCCCCTTTAGATGAGGGTTTAATAGAAATTTAACATTTTGAATACTTTTGTATCAACTAGTCTAATATTTTGTTCTGGGATCAGTGGTAGCTCGTAACCACAGATTCACATTGATCTTGCAAACAGCTCCTTTGTGAACCCATGTTTACTGGAACTTTTTTTTGCTTCTGTTATTGTGTACTTTCACAAGTGTCAGAATTTGCTAATAATTGTGATTCACCCTGTACGTAGGATAATACACTCATTCTGTTGTTTATAGATAAATAAATAAATAATAAATCTTGTGCGTTCCATAGAGTGATGCGAATATTTTCATTTGACGCCATTTCAGTGGCGGATCAGTTAGTTTAAATTGGTGTTGTCACCAGTAATCAAACCCGAATCCACCACATGAGAAGCATAAAAACTACCATTCAGATACAGATTGGGATCATTATCTTTATGACATAAGTAAAGTGCTTCTGATTGAATTTATTAACCTTGGGGCATTTTGGGTAATATGAGGGGTGTTCAATATGTAATACAACAGTTTTTTTCTGAAAGCAGGTTGGTTTTAGTCACAATTCCAGTGTCCGAATATTTCACCACTTCTTTGCCACAAAACTATTTTTCAGGTTCCACTCCTCTGATCAACATCAGAGCCAATGTTGTGCTGCATAGTAATGGGGTAACAGACTTTCAACAACCAACTGGTTGTTTTCCTTCCATCATTTTTTTCAGTCGAATGAAACTAGTCAAATTTTTTCCCTCACTCACTGGGTTTAAGTGGTTCCACTCAATTTGAGACAGCCGATTAAAGCAAGTCCCCATCGGCTGTGGCTGTTATATGAATCCTTTCACTCACTAGGTTTGTGTGATTTCATTCAATTCAAGACAACCGACTGACACAAGTCTCTGTCGATTGCAGCTGTTATACGAATGTTTTAACTCGCATACCTCGTTTGATTGGTTTCATTACGTACAAGACAGCCAACTGAGACACGCATCTGTCGGTTACATCATTTATATGAAAGTTTTCACTCAGTCTCTGGGTTTGAGAGATTTCAATCCCATACTACTTTGCCATTTTCTGTGGGTGCAATGCTCGTCGGGGGTGCCATTTTCTGTGGGTGCAATGCTCGTCGGGGGTGGGCGCCCAGTGCCACCACCATGGCCTCCTCTTGCTGCTGCCAGGGCCAGGGGTCCAGCCGGTGCGAGAAGGTAGTGTGGCCAGCATGAGCATAGCACTACCAGGATCTGCACTAACAAGAACAGGCGATCTCCTCAAGCCGACTGCTACCCTGGCGCTGGCAGCAACATTACACTGACATGGAGCATGCGGGATGCTCAGATACAACTAACTAAAAAGACTGGTTGGTTTCACTTAAAAAAAAGGAAGAAGAATGAATGAATAACTCGGCCAGTATGCAGAACACTAAAGGTTTCTGTTGACTGGATTCACTCAAAAGAAATGAATGTGTAATAATCCAACCAATAAGTAAAGCGACGATTTGCTTCTTTCCATTCAGTTGCTCCCATAGACTGGTTTGAATCTATAGAACGAATGAATAATTCAACCGATATGTAAAGCTACAACGGAATGAGTCTATTGTTTCTCGACAACTGACTGAATCAGTTGTTTTCAGTCGATTGTTGTCAACACTAGCGCTGCATCAATAACCTCCCCATCATCCACATACTACTTCCTGCAGAGTGCATACTTCCCGCAGAGTGCATCCTTCACTGGGTCGAACAGATTGAAGTCGGAAGGTGTGAGAACTGGGTTGTAGAGTGGATGAGGAAGAACAGACCAATGAAATATCGTTAGCTCCCCTTGAGTGCGCAGAGTTGGGTGAGGCCTTGGGTTGTCATGGCAAAGGAGAAGTTCGTTATAATTTTTGTGGTGACACACACTTGAGCCATTGCGTCAATTTCCTGAAGGTAACAAAATACACTTCAGAGTTGACTGTCACACCTTGAGAGAGGACATCAAACAGAAGAACCCATTCAGAGTCCCAGAAGACCGTCACTATGACTACCAGGTTAGGGTGCAGCTTTGAACTTTTTCTTCATAGGTAAGGTGGCATGGTGCTACTCCATGGATTGCCATTTTGTTTCTGGTTCCAAGTGATGAACCCCAGTTTCATCACTTATACAATCTTTCACAAAAAATTGTCATAAAGTGCAAGCAATTCCACACAAATGGTCCTTAGGTCTTCTGTGAGGTGGCGAGAAACCCAATGAGCACACATGTTTGAGTACCCAAATTGGTGGACGAGTGTGTCAGCACTACCGACAGAGACATCCAGTTGGGCAGTGAGGTGTTTGCTTGTGGACCATCAATCATCTCGAATGAGATTTTCTGCATGTTCCAACATTGTAGGGGTCACAGCTGTGAGCAGTTGGCTGGTTTGCAAGCAACTGGACAGTTTGCATTGCGTAGCAATGATGATACCTCGCCCAGTGACTCAAAGTGCTTTTGTTCACTGCCAGGTCTCCATAGACATTCTGCAAGTGTCTATGAATGTCATTGATGCTATGGTTTCCCGTTAAAGGAAACTCTGAGACAGCTCTGTGTTTGGAATGCATCTCTGTTACAGATGCCATTTTGTACCTACACATAGCGCCACCACCTGTCGGAACTTCATGAGACTATAGGGGCTGAAACGGGGAATATTCCATGATCTCCCACAACAAATTCTTCCAACAAGCAGAAATATATTTTGGGGGGGGGGGGGGGGGGATATTGTGACACATACTATTGAAAAAGAAAAACACCAGAAAGGAAAGAAAATAAAAGAAAAAAAAAACCTGCAAAACATCCAGAATAGATTCTGTTTCTCCGAATAGGAATACTGTGAGCTTAGGTGATGAACTACCTACAGCTACAACTGTCCCTTTCAAGATTTGAACTATTACTGGCATCTGTAAGAGCATTCTTGTTTCTATATAAAAACGGGTTGTATGAAAAATCGTATATTGTTAATGTAGTACTGTACTCTTAGAATCAGCAAATACACCAACATTCATCAAAGTAAAAGCAGTGTGATCTTTAAATAATGATGAATGTAGTAATATCAAATATCTGTCTTGGGACTATCTAGCCCTTCATACTATACAGCCTTCACACAAATGCAGCTTCATTAAGGCATTACAAACAAGAATCTGTCTCACTCTTTAGTCACTCTTAGTGTCACGTGCAAACTTCTTTTGCTATATGAAAAGTGCGGATTTCCTTCTTATACAATATGTATAATTTCACACTTCGTGTAACTAAGTTAAACATTATAATATATTCTTACGGTGGCCTTTCCTAGAGTCCAAGGAAAGGCAAGTAATGTCTGAAGGAGTAAGAGGGTGGTGGGCACCAAATGATATGTTGCTTGTTCGTAAAAATATTCTCGAACTTGTCCTTGGTGGCCGGTGTCAGTACGCAGTCAGAAATTGACAAAATAAAACATCATGGTTATGTTTACAGAAATGCTTTCCTCAGGGATTATCACCACTTGAGCAGTAGTTGTATGAATGATGAGTTTGTCTTTGTCTGATGTACAGTGTTTGAATAAATTAACTTGTGAAGACAAAATATCAATATCCATAAAATATGTCATTCAAACACTTGTGACTGAAGTGCCATTGCCACAGACAGGTAACAATTTTATGTGGTGTGAGGTAGTTCAGAGTTATTTCTGATAAAATATTACTTAGTCAGTATGTGTATTCAAATATGGTTAAAGAAACAAGGATAACAATCATGGTTTTATTTTATCATCATTATTTTTATGTAGCATTCATTCATTACTAATAACACAAAAACAGTCATGAAGTTTGTGTTGCGAATATTTAGTTTGTTGCTTGTGAGCAATCACACCCATCCCCCCAAAAATAATTTTTTTAAAAAAAGTTGATTGTTAATGTTAGGTACATGTTGTACAGTCAGATCCATCCCCTATTAACCACATCAATAGCAGATAATTGTTGAAAATTAAAAAGAGGAAAAAGATAATCAACTTGAAAAAATTGTAGAATTATAAGGGGACAGAGTGGCAGGTCAGTAGCATAGCCTTAGGAGGTGAAAGTCCAATACTGCTGATAATGACATTTAGAAGCAGAAATAGCTAATCCTAGCATTCCTCAGGGAGGGAAGAGCTAGAAGTTTTTGAAGGATGGGAAGGAGGAGCAGACAACTTAGATGCCAGGTTGAGAGGGGCTCGCCAATTGTGAGAATGTTGCGAGAAAAAGTTAATCACTTGCTATATATCGACAGAAATAATCAGTTTTTGAAAATATAATTGCTTAGATAAAAAAATCTACTCACAAAGTGGTGGCAGCAGCTACACATGTAAAAGTTATGGAAATTTGCAAGTTTTCAGAACCAGTGGGTACCACTTCTGGCAGAAGCTTTGAAGAGAAAGGAAGAGGGACAAAGAAAGAGGACTGGCGAGGTTGAGGAAATTGAGAGAATTAAAGAAAAGTCGCCAAGAATGCTGTGTCGGGGGAGACTTACCAGATGGGACTAGAAGAAAAGATTGATTGTTCGGGACTGCACCAAATGAAATTTGAAAACTTTATAGCTTAAAGATGGAAGATAAGGGTAATAAGCAAGACAGAGATTACTGAAAAAACATTGTGCACAAGTTAATAAGAGTGGAAAGCTAAGTCTGTTTTGCTTAGTAAACATTTGAGGAAGAGTGTGGGGGATTAACGGTCAGAAAATAAAAGCTAAAACTAAAAGTGAGTGAAGGAAGGAATAGCCACTGAGAAGAAATGCCGAGGCTGGAGAAATTAACGTATATTAAGGTCAAACGAGTTCTGAGAAAACTGATATCTGGCTCTTGTTGTGATATAAGCATTGAGGTCACGACTGCCATGTTGTAGAGCATATCTTTTCTTTTATGACCTGTTAATCCCTCCACCCTCATCCTCACCTGTTTACCAACTATATTGGACTTATGTGTTGACTATCATTAACTCGTGCACAATGTTCTTTCTGTAATTTCTGTCTTGCTTATTACCCTATCTTCCACCTTTAAGCTCTCAGATTTTCAAATCTCATTTGGTGCTATTCCCAACAATCAGGATATCAGCAACAGGATATTGTGTGTTTGCTGTATACAGCATCTTCCTATGCCCATTCATCCTAACTAATAACTTGGTCGTAGTCATGCCAATGTCAATGTGAAAGACTGAACAGTGTTACATAACAGCAGCAACATGACGTGTTGTTTTACCAGGTGGCTCTCCATTTGGTAGTGGGTAGCGTAGGGCAACTTTTACAGGCGGAACGGTCACGGGAGCTGGAGTCATAGTGTAGGGAAATGGGTGCAGAAGGAGCAAAGGATCTGACAGCTATTCTGGGTGTGGTGTGCAATCTGTCAGGCAGAATGGGCGTCATTTGAGGGCATGGTTTTAGAGTGTCACAAACTTATTAAATAGCTGCATAGTACGAGGGTCATTCAATAATTAGAGAGACAATAGTTTTTCTACTGTTCAACAAAATCCCCTTGAACATTTGTGCACTTTAACGCCCTTGTTGTCCTGCAACCTCTTCCCACATAATGCCTCGTTCAGTGCACC
The DNA here is from genome assembly GCF_021461395.2 of Schistocerca americana. NCBI lineage: Eukaryota > Metazoa > Arthropoda > Insecta > Orthoptera > Acrididae > Schistocerca > Schistocerca americana. The sequence goes on from NC_060120.1 coordinate 773,796,981, forward strand.
AAATAAATGGAAATCACTACTTTATAAATGAGGACTGTAAGAGAGATGAGGCAGTACTTCCCAGGCTATTTTGTTGATGGTTTCACAGGTTAGTTGAGCAATATGATGACGTGCGTAGCCTTGCAGGAGAATCACACCTGTCCACGACATCTCTCTCATGGCTAGCTTCACCTTGTTTAAAAGCAAATCCGAGTAGTATTGGTGGTTCATTGTTGTACACTGCTCTTCAAGATAATCTCAAAAAACTGGACCTTCAGCATCCCAAAACACCATTAACATGACTTTTCCTGCTGACGCTTGGGGTTTGAATTTTTTTCTGGACAGGTGAGTTGCTGTGCTTCCACTCCATGCTTTGTCTTTTTGATTCTGGCTCATAATAGTTAACCCAAGTTTCATCACAAGTTAAAATTTTGTTGAGGAAGGGCTCACCTTCTCTTTAATAATGTTCCTTTAGCTCAGTGCACACTCTCAACCTTGTTTCCTTGTGTAGCCACGTCAACTCCTTTGGGGCCCATCTTGCACATGTTTTGTGGTACTTCAACTTGTTACAGATGGCTATGGGTCTGAGCACTATGGGACTTAACTTCTGAGGTCATCAGTTCCCTAGAACTTAGAACTACTTAAACCTAACTAACCTAAGGACATCACACACATCCATGCCCGAGGCAGGATTCGAACCTGCGACCGTAGCGATCGCGTGATTCCAGACTGTAGCGCCTAGAACCGCTCGGCCACCCCGGCCGGCATGTTACAGATCATGTTATGAATTGCACCAGTACTAACTTGAACCTTATCAGCTATCATTTCTACAGTCACATGGCAGTCTGCATGAATAATGTCATCAGTCCTACTTTCAAGTGAGAGAGTCGAAACTACAACTGGTCGGCCAGAACGGTGCTAGTCAGTCACGGTGTCATGACCATTTTTGAACTGCTCTACCTACTTCTAAAAATTTGCGCAATTCATACAACCTTCACCGCAAATTTTAGACATTCTACAGTACATATACTGTCACTGGTTTCTCACCTTCAGCAAGTGAAAAACGAATAACTCAACTAATGTGGACATTTCATGTGAATTCACCATCTTGAAATGTATTTTTGAGGTTATATATATATATATATATATATAATCTGCTTGTGTCTGTATGTGTGGATGGATATGTGTGTGTGTGCGAGTGTATACCTGTCCTTTTTTCCCCCTAAGGTAAGTCTTTCCGCTCCTGGGATTGGAATGACTCTTTACCCTCTCCCTTAAAACCCACTTCCTTTCGTCTTTCCCTCTCCTTCCCTCTTTCCTGATGAGGCAACAGTTTGTTGCGAAAGCTTGAATTTTGTGTGTATGTTTGTGTGTCTATCGACCTGCCAGCGCTTTCGTTCGGTAAGTCACCTCATCTTTGTTTTTATATATAATTTTTCCCACGTGGAATGTTTCCCTCTATTATATTGATATATATAGGGAAACATTCCACATGGGAAAAAATATATATATAAAAAAAAACAAAGATGATGTGACTTACCGAACGAAAGTGCTGGCAGGTCGATAGGAACACAAACATACACACAAAATTCTAGCTTTCGCAACCAACGGTTGCCTCATCAGGAAAGAGGGAAGGAGAGGGAAAGACGAAAGGATGTGGGTTTTAAGGGAGAGGGTAAGGAGTCATTCCAATCCCGGGAGCGGAAAGACTTATATGTGTGGATGGATATGTGCGTGTGTGTGAGTGTATACCTGTCCTTTTTTCCCCCTAAGGTAAGTCTTTCCGCTCCCGGGATTGGAATGACTCCTTACCCTCTCCCTTAAAACCCACATCCTTTCGTCTTTCCCTCTCCTTCCCTCTATCCTGATGAGGCAACCGTTGGTTGCGAAAGCTAGAATTTTGTGTGTATGTTTGTGTTCCTATCGACCTGCCAGCGCTTTCGTTTGGTAAGTCACATCATCTTCACAACAGTGTTGATACATCAGTTGATCAGGGCTCATCCCAGTGATGCCAACTTAAAGCCATAAAAGTACCAAACTTCCCCTACTAACAGTTTTTTCCCTAGACCAATTTGTCTCTTTAATTATTGAATGACCCTCGTACATTCATGACAAATATAATGCCGAGTGACAGGAGATGTACTAAGTTGTTTCTTGAGGGATCAGCAGTGCCAGTATTGGTTGTAATGGCCTGGGAAATCTGCTTTTGAACTAGGTTGGTGGGATAATTAGATCCAATGGAGGTTGAGGTGAGAACGGTGGTGTATTGTCGTAAAGAATCTGCACCTGAACAGATGAGTTTGCCTTGAATGCCGGGGTTGTATGGGAGGGAATGTTTGGTGTAGAAAGGGTAGCAACTATCAGAATGTAAGTACTGTTGTCTGTTTGTATGTTAAATGGGAAAATAAGTGTGTAGCTGACCTTGAGTGAGGATGAGGTCAACATCAAGGCATGTGGTGTGGGATTAGGAAGGCGACCAAGTGAAATTTAATTGGGATAACGTATTTTGAGATTCCAATAATTTTAACAGGTCGCAGTCTCACCATTAGACCATATGGCAAAGATGTCATTAAGTATTTAAACCAAGCTGGGGCCCAAAGACTTACAGATCCCAGGAAAGCATCCTCCAATTGACCCATGAGAAAGTTAATAGGAAGGAGCTAACCAAGCTGCTATGGTCAGGCCCCAGATCTGTTTGTATGTCAGCCCCTCAAAAGTATAGTAAGTGATGTTAACTACAAAGTTGATAAAGGTGAGGAGCAAGAACATCACAGTTTTGGAATCAGGTGTGCACTGGTTGATGTAATGTTAAGCAGCAGACAGACCATGTGTACGGGAAATTTTGATATGTAGAGAGGTGGCATCAAAGGTGATGAGGAAAGTGTGTGATGGGAGTGGAATGAGCATGGATTTCAGACAACCTAGGAAATGGTTGGCATCCTTAATATGAGAGGGCAGTGAAGCCAACAACTCTGGGTAGCCAGGGGTCTTAGGAAGGTAGTAGTAGGTGGGGGTGTGGGGTTTGGGTGGAGCACGAAGTTCTATGGATTGACTTGTTAGTCCTTGTAAGGGGGTCCTAGATATTAAGGTGGGACTTTAAGTCTGTTCGACAGGTATCGGATCTTGATGGCAGATGCCATACGTAGAAATGCCAGAAAGCTGGCGTAGACCATCACTTCAATACTCTCATCAGTCAAGTATCGCAATGGTTCATCCCGTGTCTGCTAGGATTACAGTGATTGATCACCAGGATGATAGTGATAGAGCCATCACTTTTAAAGGCAGAAAAGCCTGCTGTTTGCAGAGGACAGACTAGGGTCATGTTATAGGGCCCTGAGAAAGAGTTGTGAAGAATTGCTGGATATTTTTGTCTCTGCTGCACCTGGCAAAACGTATACTATGAAACGTTGGATGTTCGGAATTCCTGGAAGGTTTGTTAGGGGCGATTTTGAGGTAGTGGTGGTCGATAAAGTTGGGATCGTGGTCCTAACTGTTCAAGTAAGGGTTCAGTGTCAGGTTTGTCATTGGAAAGTTTGAGGTTGGATTGCAAAGCGTTACTTACAGTTGTCATTACATGGGAAGGGAAGTAAGTCTTTAACCAAAGCAGCCTCTAGTTGCAATTTGAAGTTGGCTTGGTTGATGATACCATCCAAGGAAAGGTGAGGAACACGTAACTGCAGGACTTTGTTGATGGAGATAAGTGTCATTATTCCAGTTCCCTAACACAAAAGGTTTTTTTGCTCCAATTACTTCCTCTCTCTGTTTGCCCTGTTTTTAAGGTTTTGTCTGTTTTCACATCTGTTTTACAAACTTTCCAAGTCGCGATTTGTTGTAATTTTCTCTTATCAAAATTTCTTTCTACCATATAGTAATGACTTTACAATTTTTGTTGGAATTTTCTGAAATGTTATACATTCTTCAATTTTTTGATTTTTTTACTGTGCTTGTTTTTGTTTTTCTCTCAGTTTTCCTCCTCTGCTCGTTTTGCACCACTCCCACCATCTCCAGTACTAATACCCTCCTATTTTGCCATGATGAATCCCATCACATATAATACTCAGTTGTTTCTAAAACATTCTTTTACACTATCTAATGTAAGGTTGCATATATTGTGTCTTGAAACCTGCTTGCCCCTGGGAGCTACCCCCCCCCCCCCCCCCCCCCCCCCAAGGCCTAACTTTGAAAGTCTCCATTTCTGGGTGTAAATCCCACTCTTATAGGTTCAAATACAGCAATCTGTTACGTTTACCTGGCAAATCTGTGGCCTGTAAACCACATGTGCCAATTTCCACTCCACCAGACTTCTCTCCTCCTACAAAAACCCATGGTTATCTGCCTCTCATGTTTACTTAGATGGTATCATCCACCAAGCCAACTTCAAACTGCGACAACAGGCCATACGTCACCTCCAAAAGCTGTCCTACCTTCTCCTAGACTACCACAATGGTGGTGTTGCCATTCTTGTCCCACTCCAGCTCCCTAAACAGCTGCAGCATCAACCACTGTTCCTCTCTTACAAACAGAGCTTGGCTAACCTCCTTCACATTACCCAGCTTTCACCATAGCTTTCCAGAACAATGGAAACTCATGATCACAGGAATCAGTTACAACAGTATACTGTTCCCAACCTCTCATCTAATTACCTCTCCCCAACCTGAATTATCTGTATTATCCAAGAGTCTCACTTTTCTAAACTTCCATTTAATAATGATGCTTTGGTTAAGGACCTACTTTCCTTGCCACGTAATGTCACCTGGAAGTATCATTTGCAACCCAATCTCAAAACCTTTCCAACTACAAACCTGACACTGAACCCCGCCTGGAATAGTTCTGGCCATGATGCCAACTTGATACACCAACACTACCTTCAAATCGCCCCTAAAAAGCCTTCAAAGAATTCCTAACATCCAGCAATGGTTCAGAACTGTTTCTCAGGTTTCTACAATATTACGCTAACCTGTCCTTTATAGAACTCCAGGCTTTTCATTTCTTAAAGTGACGATGCCATCATCATCCTTCCAGGAAACAAGGAATCCACCACTGCGGTGATTGATCGATGGGATTATACAGGGTGATTCAAAAAGAATACCACAACTTTAGGAATTTAAAACTCTGCAACGACAAAAGGCAGAGCTAAGCACTATCTGTCGGCGAATTAAGGGAGCTATAAAGTTTCATTTAGTCGTACATTTGTTCGCTTGAGGCGCTGTTGACTAGGCGTCAGCGTCAGTTGATGCTAAGATGGCGACCGCTCAACAGAAAGCTTTTTGTGTTATTGAGTATGGCAGAAGTGAATCGATGACAGTTGTTCAGCGTGCATTTCGAACGAAGTATGGTGTTAAACCTCCTGATAGGTGGTGTATTAAACGTTGGTATAAACAGTTTACAGAGAATGGGTGTTTGTGCAAAGGGAAAAGTTCTGGACGGCCGAGAACGAGTGATGAAAATGTAGCACGCATCCAGCAAGCATTTGTTCGCAGTCCAGGAAAATCGACTCGCAGAGCTAGCAGAGAGCAGCAAATTCCACAATCAACAGTATGGAGAGTCCTACAAAAAAGGTTAGTTATGAAACCTGAACGTCAATACCCGAGGCGATGGATCGGCCGCCAGGCAGCCCGTGACAGAGCACTTCATCACTGGCCTCCAAGAAGCCCTGATCCCCCTGCGATTTTTTCTTATGGGGGTATGTTAAGGATATGGTGTTTCGGCCACCTCTCCCAGCCACCATTGATGATTTGAAACGAGAAATAACAGCAGCTATCCAAACTGTTACGCCTGATATGCTACAGAGAGTGTGGAACGAGTTGGAGTATCGGGTTGATATTGCTCGTGTGTCTGGAGGGGGCCATATTGAACATCTCTGAACTTGTTTTTGAGTGAGAAAAAACCTTTTTAAATACTCTTTGTAATGATGTATAACAGAAGGTTATATTATGTTTCTTTCATTAAATACACATTTTTAAAGTTGTGGTATTCTTTTTGAATCACCCTGTATTACCGAGGGTCTATACTTCTACGTACAGTATCTGCTATAAGTATCCCATCCCGTGGTTCAAACTGAACTACAGTCCCTCCTTAAAATATCAGACCCCTCACAAGGACTAACACCTCAATCCATAGAACTTCTTACCTCACCAAATCCGCACTGCCCACCTTTTACCTTCTTACTAAGAACCACAAACCCAATCATCCTGGCCATCCCAAAGTGGTTGGCTTCAATCCCCTCCTATATTAAGGACACGTATCATTTCCTAGATTGTCTGCAGTCTGTGCCTATCCCACACCCACCACATACTTTGCTTGTCACCTTTGATGCTACTTATCTCTGTATCAGCATTCTCCACATACATGGTCTGTTTGCTGCCTAACATTACATCAACCAGTGCGCACCTGATTCCAAATGTATGAAGTCCTTGCTGCTCACCTTTATCAACTTAATACTTACCAACTCTCACGTTACGTTTGACAGGCAGACATACAAGCAGATCAGGGGCATCGTTGTAGCACCCAGAATGGCTCCTTTCTGTGCCAACCTTCTCATGGGTCATTTGGATGGTGCTTGCTTGGGAGCCTTAAACCTTCAGTCCCCAGTTTGGTTTAAATACTGTGATGCCATCATTGCCGTAAAGTCTAATTTTACAAGGTCCTGTTCCAAATCCCATTTCACATTCCTTGATGTTGACCTCATTCTCATTGAAGGTCAGCTACACTCTTTTGTTCCCATTAAACATACAAATACACAACAATACTTGCATTTTGACAGTTGACATCCTTTCGATGCCAAATGTTCCCTCCCATACAACCTTGGCATTCAAGGTAAACTGATATGTTCAGATGCAGACTCTTTACAGCAATACACACCCATTCTGACCTCACCCTTCACTAGATATATTTATCCCACCTGCCTAGTTCGAAAGCAGACTTCCTGGGCCATCACATCCAATCTTGGCACTGCTTATCCCTCCAAAAACAACTTTGCAAACTTCTTATCCCTTGATCCTATCCTGGTCATGAATGCATTGAGCAGCTACTTCAGCAAGTGTGTTTGACACTCTAAAATCATGCCCTGAAATTAGGCCCATTCTGTCTGATGGTTTGCCCACCACACCTAGAGTAGCTGTTACACCCTGTGCCCCTTCTGCACCCATTTCCCTACCCTATGGGTCCTACCCCTGTGACCATCCCCACTGTAAGACTTGCCCTACAAACCTTCCTACCACCACCTACACCACCCTGTAACTGGCCTGACAGTTCCTATCAGAGAGCCACCTGTAAAACATGTCATGTATCAACTGATACGTAAACACTGCTTGGCCTTCTATATTGGTGTAACTACCATCAAGTTATCAGTTAGGATGAATGAACATGGGCAACACACACACTAACACCAGTTTCTCTGAATGCTGCAGTTGGGAACTGCCATTACAACATGTGCTTGGTTCTTGCCATCCACCTGGCCTGAATTTATGTTAGATTAATTTTTTTTGGTCTCAGCATTTCTTTTCACCAACTATTCCTTTTCTTTACTCCCTTTTAGTTCTCTGTATCTTTTATTTCCTGACCTGCTAACTCCCGCTACTACATCTGTTTACCAAGTATATTGCACTTAGCTTTCCACTGATACCAACTCATGCACAACAGTTTTTCAGTAATCTCTGTCGTGCTTGTTACCTTATCTTACATCTTTGTTCCCTCAGGTTTTCAAATCTCATTCTTTGCAATCTCCAACAGTCGGTCTTTCCTTCTCGTACTGTCCTGTAGGTCTCCCCTGACCCGGGATTCTGGGTGACTTTTCCTTAACTCGTTCCATTTCTTAATAATTGCCAGTCCTTTTCCCTCTTCCCTCCTCCTTTATCTTCAACTCTTCTGACAAAAGTTGTATCCACTGGTTCCAAAAGCTTGCACATTTCCCTAACTGCCTTGTGTGTAGCTACTACTGTTATTTGGTGATTAAATTGTTTTATCTGTCCCTTTATATTATATTCCATTCACTATGTAGATTGAAATCATTGCTAAACTTTTTAATAATATACAGTAACACCAGAAAGCACACAAGCCAGGCCTAACACAGGTAGGGGAATTTGAATGGGGTACACAGTGGGCTGTAGGAGTGGGGGGGGGGGAGGAGGTAAAACAAAGGGGGAGTTCATGGACAAACAAGACTGAGAGTAGTTGTGTGGAATGAAGTGGCAGGGATGGGCAAATCTGTGTGATAGGGGCAGAGACTGAGACAAGGAAGTTCTCAAGACCAAAGGGCCTTAAGGACAATTCTCGTCTACATCAATCAAAAAAGATAGTGTTTAGGAAGGATAAAAATTACATGGGTTGTAAACCAACCATTGGAGTCAGGCATGTTCTGTCATTGAGTGATCAAATTTGCTCTTGGCCACAGTTTGACAAGGGCTATTCAAACAAATGTACAGCTTTCTGGTGGTTGTACCCACGTAAAAGGCTGTGGAAAAATTAAGGCAGTGTAGGCATATGGTGATTATACTGCCTACATGGTTGGCCTTGCCTTTGACCATGTTAAATGTGTCTTGACAGGACTGGGGTAGGGTGTGGTTGGATGCACAGGCAGGCCTATGTGGCATGTGGAAAATCATCTTTCACTTTTCTTTAAATTTTTGTGAATTTTTAATGCTGAGACAATTTACTGGGTATCGGTTAATACTGTTACATTGCTTATCTCCTATGCTGAAACAGTTTTTCCCATCTCCTGTATGAGCACTGATAAATAATTTGCACGTAATTTATCATACCGTTATCTTAAGAATTGTGTGTGAATTTTGTTACAGCGAGCCACAGTAGTGAAGCATGGCTTGCAGTATCAATTAGAACATTTCTATGTGAATTTTTCCATTATTCCTGAAAATAAATTAAAATAATGGGATTAAGAGCCAAGCACCATTGTGTACCATATTTTATATCTCGGGACACTACTGTGTGCTGCCACATTTTTAATGCTAGAGTAATGTTTCTGCTTAGTAAGATTTCTTTTTTTTTTCTTCTCAAAATTCTTAGTTGCAGCCATTCATTTCTTATTGGTTTAACAAACTTGAATATTTATGTAATTTTGCCTGTATGTTGTTTCCAGATATGTTATCAGTGGATGAAGACGCATCAAAGCTGAAGGAAACAATACGTATGGATCATTGTTACACTAGTTTGTCTCCATCCTCTGCTCCATCTACAACACCATCTGAGAGCACTACTACTACTGCATCTGAAGTTCAACCTGCTGTTAACCACATAAATTCAGAGTCGCAGAAAACTACCTCTTTTGGTAGGGGAGCAGCACGTGGGACAAGAGGCAGGGTGAGGAGGATGTATATATTATTTATTGCAACAATAAAAAATATCATGTGCTTTCACACTGCATCCAGTTATAGGATAAAACAAAATGGGCTTGAATTTACACAGCACCACTGACAAGGCGAAGGGGGGGGGGGGGGGGGGTGTTAGGGAGATACAACAGCTGAGGCAGCGTAAGGTTTACCAGTTGATATATCATATTGGTCCAGTCCATAACAAGTCTACACAATCTAAATATTTTTTGAATTCGGTAAATTGGTAATTGCATTTCATTCACACCCCCATCTAAGTGCAAGTACTGTTGCTCCAGGCTAGAGGGTGATACTGAAAGACAGTACAGTAGTTACGGCAGTGGACATGTTTGGAAGGAATGGTATTCAAATCCCTATTCACGTAGCCAAATTAGGGCTTCTTTGGTTTCCGTTAATTACTTAAGGTGAATGTCTCTGTGGTTTTTTTTTTTTTTTTTTTAGTCAGCTTGTGCTACATTGACTTGTATACAAAATTATGATTGTGCAAGACATTGGAAAGTGGAAAGATTTTTATCAAGAAATCCTTTTAGTTGCCTTTAGACACTGTGTGGAACAACAGTGAAGCACATTGTTGTTTTTTCTAATCTCGGTAACACTAGAACGGTAGAAGGGGTCAAAATGACCTCTGTCATACGTTTTACGTTCATTGTCATATCCAATTTACTTACTTTGTTAATGAAATTATGACTTTTTCTAATTTTTTCTCCTCTTTCTGAAGATGTTTTAGTATTTACAAAATATTTTAATTTTCTTCGCCATTTCATTCAGTATACCTAGAACGGTGGAAGGGGTCAATTTGACCCCGCTGTAATTTCCCTTCTGAACATAAGTAAATTATCCAACAATACAGTGGCTACAGTGAGCAGTAATGCAGGGCAGCTGCCCCTCATTGTTGCAACTTGACACATGTACATTCCAGTCGGCCTCAGCTTATGTTGTCACTCGGGCAGTTTTTGTCCGTGAAACATGTTTTTGAGTGTGTATCGTAAACATGGGCTTTCTGATGAAGAAGTGTTACATCTCTTAGAGAATTACGAAGTTGAATCGGAAATTGTCTTCACTGATGAAGATGATGATTATGTACCTGACACAAGTGAAGATGAAGATATGGTGAACAAGGGACAATTAGTGGGAGAGCATTCAGATGCTGATATGCGTCAATCATCACCTCTTTCACCACTGCAGGTACAGTTGGAAGCTTCTACAAAGGTGATTGCAAGGGATGGAACCATGTGGGGGATTGGAAATTATTCATCTTCTGGAAGGCGGTCAGCTGTGAATGTTGTAAAGGAGAGAGGAGATCGCTCTGCTTATGCTTGCCAATGAATAGACAGCTCTGTCATCAGGGCCTTCAGTCTTATTTTTGATGAAACAATGCAACAGTCTTATTTTTGATGAAACAATGCAACATCTCATGAAGAAGTACACAGAATCAGATGCACGAAAATTACTAAAAAACAATGAGTGGACTGTGTCACTTGAGGAACGGGAGAAACTGATAGCCATCGTGTATGTTCGGGGTGTATTGTGCACAAGAGGTATGCCTGTTGATGATATCTGGTCGCACTCTTGGGGGCCTGCTTTTATCAAGGACATTATGCTGAGGGACACATTTCTGGAGCTTCTCAGATTTATGCATTTTGATTAAAAATCAATCCGTGCTGAACGCCTGGCAGCCAACAAATTCACTCTTGTATCTGAGATTTGGGGAAAGTTCATTGAAAACAGTATTTGTGCTTACTGCCCTGGAGAAAATATAATCATTGGCAAGCAGCTGGTACCAAGTAAAGCAAGATGCAGGTTTACTCAATTCATGTCCAACATACCAGACAAATATAATCTCAAATTCTGGTTGGCTGTGGATGTAACAACAAAATATATATGTAATGTTTTCCCGTACCTCGGCAAAGAGGACACTCACGGAGAGAAACAACCACTTGGGGAGTACTTCGTTCTGCATCTTATGGAGCCACTTGTAAATCAATGAAGAAATGTGACCACAGACAACTTCTTTATGTCTCTTCAACTTGCTAAAAAATCTGAAAGAAAAGAAAACTTCATTAGGTGGTACAATGAACAAGATCCACTGTGAAATCCCCGATAAAGTAAGGAAGCTGAATGCTGAAATACAATCCACCACAATACTGCACAATAGTGGCAACATAGGCTGCACCTTGACTGTATACCAAGGAAAGAAGAATAAAAATGTCACTCTTATGACGACACTGCATGCTGAAGCAAGGAAGGGAAGAAAAAACCTGAAACCGTAATGTTCTACAATGTAACAAAGTACGGGGTGGACGTGGTTGATCAAATGTAAATGTACTATGAAGGTTGCATGTAGGAGATGGACAGTGCATGTCTTCTACAACATACGGGACATGGCGGCAATAAATGCATGGGTCATCTATAACATAGTAATGGACAAGAAAAAGCAAAGGAAGACGTTCTTATTTCAACTGGCAAATGAATTCAAGGGAACGAAAGAGCGAGAACATCAGGCAAAGGAAGAGGATATGGGGCTGAAATCGCGTAGAAAGCGCCAGATCAGCCTCTGCAAAGGCAACAAGACCAGCAAAAACTTTGTAAAGTGCCACAAAACCATGTGCAGAAAATGTGCGCGCAAAACAGAAATCACCTGAGGTAAGTGCATTTAGCAAGCTGCAAATGACTTTGAAAAGTAATACAGAGCTGTTTGTAAAACACATTTGAGAGCAAAATGAACCAAATTTACTAAATGTGTCCAGAATTTGTATGAATATTTAATAAATAAAAATCTATAGTTAAGAAACTTGTAGCAGTAGCAACAAAAAATTTGTATGATACTTTGTTGTTCAAAGAAATTAGTAATTATTATTTTTAATTGTAAATAATTGTTGTGATTACTAGAAATAAATTATGGATTAACAAACACTTTAAAAGTACTTGTGTTAGTAAAATATGAAAATATTTTATGTGGGGTCAAAATGACCCCTTTCTGCCATTGTAGGATTGTTGAAACTCTGCCGTTCTAGTGTTGATAAGCTGACTTCGTTTACTGAACTACAGAAACTGCTTTACCTCTTTATTGAGTGGTGTCCAATCTGCTGTTCAGTGTTACAGGGACATTTGCTTTTTGTGGAAACATAGGCATCAATTACTGTTGTGACATTCTAGAAGACATTTCCTCTCCTTGCTTCCACATATTGAAACAAGATTTTGGCTTTCTGCAGGGTAATGATGAACCTCGTATTGTTTGTCATTTATGTGCCATCATGTGGGAAGTGTTTCCAGGATGTCAGATTTTTTTATGGGTTTACCAACATATACTCTGGACCTGAGGTCATGTGTGGCTCCCTTCCAAATAAGAGAAGAAATCACTGCAACTTGCAGCACATAATAAAAGAGACTGTCTGAATTAGGCATTTGTGACAGATTAGTGAACAGCTTTAACTCTAACGTTCCAACATGTTTCCTCGAAACCAGTCAATGTGGTATCAGTAGCTGAGCATTTTGCTATAGAGTGGTCTCATGCTCCACCCAGAAATGTCGTGTACTGGATCGGACACAAAAATAGCAAAGACTGTTGTGAACAAATTGTATACTTACTAAATATGTGAAACTTGAGTTTGTCCTGGTGTGTAAAATGTTTAAAAAACTGAATAGGAATGCAGCCATGCAACGTCCTTGACGACTGCCGATATTTCAACGGGTAAAACATCCCATCCAAATAAGTCCAAGAGCCCTTTGTTGGCTAAGGCTGTGTGAGTGCATGTTTTGTCATGCAACAAGCACACTCCTCTCATCAACTTTCTCTTACTTTTGTTTTGAATTCTCTTTTTAAATTCTTTTAGGGTCTCTCAGTATCATTGTGCTTTGATGGTGGCCCCACAAGGCAGAAATTCCACCAATAAAATGCCATCCCTAAACACTGAAGCTATGATGTTTGCCCGAAATCATGGTTCTGAATTTTTTAGCAGATAAGGAATTGGTGTGGCGCCATTGTGATGACTTTTCATTTTGTCTCAGGCTTGTACTGGGTCACCCTCATTTCATCTACAGTCAGTAGTGGTCAGAAAATCCTCGCCATCCAATTCAAGTCACTCAAGAAAGTATGTGGTGCTATGGACTCTATTTTTCATGTTATGCCCCGTCAGCTGTTTTGGGACCAATCTTGCTCACAGTTTTCGGTATCTCAGTGTTTCTTAAGTGTCTCGTGTAAGAGAGTTTTGGAGAATTGTGGGAACATCACAGAAATATCATCCACTGTCAATCCGTGGTCTTCATGAAGAGTTTCCTTTATTATTATTATTATTATTATTGTTATTCCCCCCCCCCCCCCTCCCCCCCCCCCCCCCCCCCCCAACACATCAGCCAAAATGGACAGTCTTCCATTTCTCTGTTTGTCACAAACCTTTGTTCTGCCTCCACTAAGCTCCCTACACCATTTAAATACAATCTTTCTGTTTATAACAAGCTCACCGTAAACCGTTCAGATTCTCAAAAAAATTTGGCAGGTCCTGCTGCTTCTGCAAATATGAAGCAAATCACAGCATGTGGCTCGCACTTGGTGGTATTTCTTACCGATTACGGTCAAAGTGTACTTACATTCTGAACATGCCTTTTATATGAAAACAGTTTAAAAATTGAGATAAATTTACAAAATGGTATTTTGAAAAGCTGGTTTCATTTCTATTTCTTTTGGTTCTAGTTCTTTAATGTATCTGTTTTCAGTGTTAACATTCTTATTTCATTTTCCATGAGCATACAGTGTATTTTCGTATTGGCAGTGGTGTTTAACGTAGATAACTTACTTTGTGTGATTTGAAACTGTAGGTTCTGTTACAGAAACTAGGCTCGCATGTTGCACGTCTGCCTGTAATTAGATGTCACAGTTAACTTACAATATTGTTCTTACTAACTCAACATAAATATTCTCTCCTTCATCTCCATCTCATTTACTGGTGCAAATAACTGGTGCCTTCAATATTATTTAAATCTGTATCAGAACAGAAAATGAACGAGATTGTAATGAATATTACAAACTACCATTTATGCAGAATATTTGTCTCCAAAGGTAATCTGAGCATATTAAAATGTATGCAAACCACTGTGTACAACTTCTTCATGAAACTCCACACCATAAGTGTTGGAATAAAGCACGATTTTCAGGCTGCAGTTAGTTTCTGTGCACTTTTTGTAACAGTAAGCTGACAAAATTATTATGTGTAGTTTTATGTATTTCAGCCTTGAACAGTTTTGACACTGTTTTTGTTATGCTTACATGACTCATGTAATTACGTAATTGTGAAAGGTGTTTTGAAATTGTACCTTGTCTGCTCAAATACTTTCTTGACACTATTCTTGATATTTAATATCATATTAATATAAATTTTTCCAGTGATGATTTGTCCTTGTATTGAATGAATTTAAGTCAATGGCAACATGCTCCATTCCTAATGTTGGTTGTGGTAATGTCATCAGTTTCATTGCAGAAAGCAGTAAATCTTGTATGACTGTGGAGAATTATGAGATTTTTCTGTTTACTTTCCTCCATCTTTACAGCACAGCATCTTTACAATAAATACTATATTTGGTTGAAGCACACTAATCATGTTGATAAATGTGTTTACAGGTGTTGCCAGGATTGTTTCATGCTAATTTAGATCAAAAGTTAATATCATCCAGTAGGTTCAAGTTTAGTGTTACACAACAGAGCAGTTTCTTAAACTAAGTTCAGTATCTGAACTAAGGTCAGAATTGATCTCCAGTCACTAGTGTTTATACAGTCACCTGTAAGTGGATCACTACTGTTCATGACATTGTCACATATAATTGAAAAATTGTAAACGCTATTTTAGTAAAACATGGTGTTCCAATTTGCTGTCGAATCTTCTGGCTTCTTTCCATTAACATTTGCACTGTTTTAAGTGTAGTTAAAACTTGAGTTGTGTTATTTTGAAACTTCCATTATTTTGTAACGGGAAGTAAATAATGAAATAATGTGGTAGCAAAACATAAGGTTATTCTGACAACTAAAGAACTGTTGATGTCCTGTTTTACCACAGTAACTAATATATAATAAGTAAAATATTGACAACTCGAAGGAAGAAGGTACAAAAAACTATAGAGCACACCAAACTGAAAAGAATTCGATTGGTTTAAAAACAGTTGTTTTATTATTATTATTATTATTATTATTATCATGCCTTCGTTTTGTGAAGAGATCTTGGCTTTAATTTTCTGTAGAGCGCTAATCACTTTTTTAGTCTAGTAAGCAAATGATGGGTACACAAACATTTGCTGTTTCTTTTGTATATCTACTTTAAGCATCACTAAAGGCAAGTATTGCAAATTATTTCATAAAGTGAAACCGAGCAAGTTGGAATGGTTGTGAGACAATGGACTTTGTTCAGGAAGATGACTGTTGAAATTCGTGCTTGGGCATCCAGATTTGGATTTTCCACAATTGCTTATGGCAAATGCTGGAATGAAGGGCACAGCTGATTCCCCCCCCCCCTTTCCCCCCCAATCTCTCTCTCTCTCTCTCTCTCTCTCTCTCTCTCTCTCTCTCTCTCTCTCTCTATCCCTCCCTCCCTCCCTCCCCCCCTCCTCCTCCCTTTTCCCCACCAACCCTCAGCTTCGCATCCCTCAGAAATAATAAAATAATGTATAAATAAATAAAAACCTGTTCCCTTCTCCAAGTCAAGTTTCTATAACGACATTGTCAGTGAAAGACACTAAACCCTAATTTTCCTTTCATCAAGTGAACACTATCTCACTTTCTTCTGGCACACGTTACTGTTTTTCTTCTGGCACTGACAGATGACAAGGAATACCAGAGATAAAGCATACCAGCAGACTGTTGTCATTCATACAAACTGAAGCAGTTCAGACTTATTGGTACAGGATGGAATAACTGCCTTTCAAATCTGGTACACTTTTGTAGAGAAGCACTGCCATAGCAATATTGTACCTTGTTATCTGAGCAGCAGCTGCTTAATGGTTGGAAGTATGCAAATCAGTTTTAGGTGTTCCAGAAAAAAAAAATATTTCAACTACTTCCCATACATCAACAGTGAATAATTTTGAATGAGGGCAGCTGCTTACTGGCATATAAGCAAACTGTGTAATTTATTCATTGTTATAGCTAATGTGTAAGTCATCTTTATGCGTAGTGGGGTTACATATTATACTTGGTAAATTTCCTCGCCTCTTATTCCAGCTGCAGGTGATATATTAGAAGGAACATTGGTGTCACCTCTTTAGCTAAAATGTCTAATTTTATCATCATGATTCTTGTGCAATGTGAGCTTTGGATTTTTGGGATTAAAGTTCTTTGGCATACTCTATCTTTCTTGTAGTTTCCCCAATGGCACATCTTTGAACAGTTCTGCGACATTTGCACACTGGCTAAAGAACTCATGAAGAAATGTACTTTTCTTAGAATCATCTCCATTTCCTCTGTTCAGTCAGATTGATAAAAGTCACAGACTGTCGAATGATGCTCAAAAACTGATTGAGTGAGGCTTTTGTCAGGAACTCCATAGTCTGTCATTTGCTTGCCCTGTGTCTAGATTTATGTGGTTGTTCCATGTTAATTGAGCTGGAGAGATACTTCGAAAATACTTGACAGTTGTGATTGATTCAACTGACTGATCACTGACAGGTTTGTCATACCACAGACAGTAGTGGTCCTACTTCTCTCTAGAGGAACAGTTTATACTGCTTTCACTTCTGATAGCGCCACGACTGAATTCTGTTTACTAGCAAATCCAATTGCATTTTGGTTTGGATGTTAGGTGCATATTTATTTTGTATACTAGCCATATGGAAGGTTTTCTGGAAGTTAAGAAACACAGCATCAATCTGAACTCTCCTATCTGCTGCTGTCTGGATTTGTAAATGAATAGAGCAATTTCAGTTTTACATAAATGGTATTTCTGTAAACCGAGCGGGTTCTTAAAGAACAGTTGCTTTGTCTCCAGGAAAGTTGTCATACATGAACACAACAAATATTCTGCAATTCTACCGTATATTGATGTCTGTCAGAGGGTCTACAGTTCTGCATATCTGTTCTGCAACCTTTCCTATAGATGAAGACAGTCTGTGCCATTTTACAGGCATGTGGTACATTTCGTTGTTATGTACACCTGTGATAAACTGTTGATCGAAGCGAGAGTGGTCAGAAGTTGTAACTGTTTTGTGATCTTTGATGAAGCAGTTTCAGAAGCCTTTTTTGTATTTGAGTCCTAGTCTATTATCTATTTGGTGCCTTCATAATCAGCAACCATCAGGAGAGATATCTCTGTTAAATAGACTTATTTTATGTAGAATTGACTTCTTGACAGGTAAGATGTTAGTTTCAAATTATTTAAGAAAATTAGCTCTCCTTACACTTGTTTTGATTTTCTCAAGCTTTTGCTTGTCGCTTGAGATTAGGGCCTAGGACAGTTTGAGGTGCTGGTTTCTTTAACTTCAGTGGAACTTACCAATACTGTTAGTGAATAAACATCAGTTCAATCCTCGACCTTCCACAAGACAAATATACATAGCACATGGGCCACAACATGTCTGGATTCATTCGAGAGATCTTCAACATTCTCTTCAGAGTTGAATAATTTACTGGTAGTTTCAAATAATTTTCTTATTGCTCATGCTAAGCAAAAATTTCTTTCAAACTTCGAACACTAAAGCAAAATCAACAGTACAACAGCATTATTATGATTATTATTATTATTATTATTATTATGGATCCTACCATACAAATTTACTGAATCAAAAAATTTGCACCTATTTCTTGCCAGGAAATCCAATATGTTTCCTTCAAGAGTGAGTTTTTTACCAGTTTCAGTTTTGCTGTTACTTATTTGTTTCTCATGTGTACAGTTGTCAAAAGTTGGAAGTGTTCTTTGATCTTTGGTGAAGCAGTTTCTAAAGGCTTTTTTTTTTTTTGTTAACACCAGTTTTTTTACCTATTATTCAAGACAGTGTTAGGAAACTCCAAAGATTATTTGTTCTTTATGAGGCTCTGATCAGCTGTGATTAAACTACTGAAAATTGAAATAACTCTTTAAAATTAGTTAAACTCAGTATATCTCATAATTTTGCATTAGCCAGTAGTGCTCTGAGGTTGTGTGGCCTGTATCAGTGTCAGAATAACCTAGTGATTGACAACCAGTTGTTTACAAAAGAGCTACCATAGCAGCAGCCAACCAGAGAATAAACTTAACTGTGCCTTCTGTTTGGTTTTCCACTGTAATATCTCTAATATGCAGAAGAATGCCAATAGAGAAGGTGAGCAGAAAAGTGATCAGGCTGTTGCAGTCATCCAAAGTAAACTCAGTACTCCTCATTAACAGAAAGTGCATGAAGAAATTCAGTACTGAATTGCACACTTGTTGATGTCATGGACATATTGGGTATGCAGGGTAATGGTGAAGTGAGATGACCAGCCCTTTTTGTGTCTAACTCTCAATCATTTAGTTATCCTGATCCAGGTTGTATGTATTTTGCACCTTGAACTCATGCTATGTACCATAATTTATTTATTGATCTTCGAGTATTCAACGGTTTTGTTTAGATCCAAATCAGATAAAACTGATCCCTTAATCAGAGACTGGACAAGGCATAGCATTTTGCGTAGTTTGTAAATTGCCACTAAATCTGGCAGTGAGGAGTTCCTGTTCCCTTCATTAATTTGAAGCATACAGTTGTTTCAAATTTGCCAGGAAAAATCATACTAGCAAACAAAATGATGAAGCCACAGTAAAAATATTAAAATGGCATGCATGAAAGCTGTGATAATTTCATATCTTTTATAGGTACATGTAACTCTGGTAAAATACACAACAAGAAGGAAGATCAACATTAAATATTGGGCAGATGGCCCAGTGGATCAGCCACACTGGTAAAATCAGAGATTTTCTTGTACATTGTGAGGAGAATTGCACATGTGACAACGTGACGTACAACTATTCAGTATTGTTGCAGGATAGAGAGAGGTACCTTGCCACTCACTTAGACTATAGAGTTATGCATGAATGATAAACAAGACATTGCGTAGTATTGAAATTCCAGGATAGACATAGGGTGAGGTGACAGACATCAGTGGTGCATTCCTACATGTTACGTCTAGTTATATTTCAGGTAGTGGGAGGTCTGCAGAGAGGTCCACTGTAATCCACTAGCAACTACAGTTAGATGGGTTGGATCACAATGTTTGCTATTTACAGCACAGATCAGATATTTTCTTCCCAGAGTAATGTGCTAAAAGATTTGGAAGTTCATAATTTGTGATGTCGCCAGTGTGGTTTGCCTCTTCATACCTAGGCGTATGCTGCAACAGTTCTCTTTCCTGGTAACTAGCATTATAATTCTGTAAATGGGAATCTTGTTTTTGATCCCATTTATCTTTTGAAAAAATTATTTGTGTGAAATGACATAATTGTCACATCTTCGTATTTATTGTTTCCATCATCTGTAATGAACAACGCAGTGCTGAAATAGCATCTACCACAGGGCTTAACAACTGGCCGGCTTTGAGCGCGAGTACTCGCGTCTGCTTAGGCACGTGCTCGCGAGCACGTGCAAGGTCGTGGAGTAGGGAGGGAGGGGAAATGCGCGCACACATTTGAATAGGGCAGCAGCGTGCTTATTGAATTCGCGCCGACTGTGTAACGTTTAAAGTACTACGATCAGCTCTAACAGTCACTTCACTGGTTAAGAATCATGTCAAGTCGCCGTTGTGTAACCCCAACCATGCTTTCACAGTTCAACCCCCATTGGGAGGAATTGTATCTGTTTACAGAAAAAGATTGTGTTGCAAAATGTTTAGTATGTCACAAAACGCTGAATTCTTTTAGGAAATTTAATTTGCAACGACATTATATGTCATACCACACGAAAGACTATGGAAGTGGAAAATGTGATGGACCAGATCGTGCACAGGAAGTTATTAAACTTAAAAGGAAGCTATCCAAAGAAGATCTGGACGACGAAGAAAAATCAACTGAGGCAGCTCTCAGAGTGAGTTACAAAATTGCTTTGCTTTTAGCAAAATCCCTGCGCCCCTTCACTGATGGCGATTTAATAAAAGAATGTTTGGTAGTTGCAGCGGAACATTTGTGTCCATCTCAAGTTGAACAGTTTCGGATTGTGCCATTATCTAACATGACCATTACGCGTCGCATAGAGGACATGGCAGACGACGTCCAGAGCCAGCTTGCAAATATCTGTAAAGATTTTATGGCGTATTCTCTAGCTCTGGACGAATTTGTTGATACCACTGGAACAGCGCAGCTTGCCATATTTATTACAGGTGTTAATAGAGATCTTCAGGTGAGGGAGGAGCTCCTCGATGTAGTAGCCGTGAAGAACACTACAACCGGAGGTGATATTTTAAGTAGTGTTGAAGAAAGTGTTGGAAATATTTGTCGTGGAATTCTTTAGTTTCAGTGTCTACAGACGATGCACCAGCTATGACAGGGAAAAAATCAGGTTTCGTTGCGCTGTTGAAGGAGAAAATGCAAAAACTGACCGTGCCGGATGAAATAAGGGGCGTTCACTGTGTGATCCACCAGGAATACTTATGTGCAAAGAGTATCACTCTAAAAATGTGACGAGAGTTGTTGTTCGTACAACCAATTATAAAAGGAAGCATGGGCTACAACACAGGCAATTTAAAAGCTTTCTTGAGGATGTAGAAAGCCAGTATGGTAGTCTGCCTTATTACAGCGAGGTCTGCTGGCTTAGTCGTGGCGAATTATTAAATCGATTTTTTTGCCTATTAGATGAGATAAATATGTTCATGGAAATAAATAACATGTGTGTTCCTGAATTGAAAAAGCCTTCATGGAAATGTGATCTCGCGTTCTTAGCAGATTTATCTAGCCATCTGAATGCTTTGAACATTTCACTACAAGGTAAAGATCTGCTAATTACTCATTTCATAGATCGAATACGAGCTTTTAAAATGAAATTGACACTTTGGGTGAGTCAGCTGGAAACAGGAAATCTAGCTCATTTTCCTAAATTATCATCCATGCAAGATGTTCACAAAGACTGTGAACGTTATTCACATAGTTTAGTTGCCCTTAAGGAAGAATTTGATCAACTCTTTCAAGATCTGACAGCACTAGACAGTGATTTTGATCTTTTCTCTTCTCCATATTCAGCGAATATTGAAGAGATTCGTCCTGAGCTGCAACTACAAATTATTGACCTGCAGTGTGACAGAGAATACAGAGACTAATTTCAGAACAAGAAAACATTTTGGAATTCTACAGACACTTCCCTCAGGATAGATTTCCTCATTTGCACAAACTGGCGGCTACAATAATATCAATGTTCGGTTCCACGTATGTTTGTGAACAACTGTTCTCTGCAATGAAATGTAACAAGACGCACCTGAGAAACGACTTGTCTGATCGAAATTTAAACTGCAAGCTGCACCTATAATGCACAAGAACAATTACTCCGAACATAGACGCAATTGTAAAGGGCAAAAAGTACAAGATAACCGAGAATCCCACACTTCAGTGACACCTTTTATTGTGTAACAGATCACAAATTAATACAAATGTAGAGGCATACACTAAGCTAATAAAATTATGTGGCACATGTACATTCTCCTTTATTTGTTTTATTTGTCACAGTAATAATTCGTGAGTGATATCCCTGCAGGTGGCCGCGAATTTACATTGACTGGCGACAGCTGTTGTGTGCCCCATGTGACTCTCCCCACTCTCCGCTCTGGTCCGGTAGTGGGGGTAACGTGCTTGCGCTGCTCCATGCTCGCGCCTTGCTGCTCACAGCTTGCTCCGCGAGCACGTATGTTGTGAAGCCCTGATCTACCATATATCAATGCTAAGTGTTGAGGCTGTACCCCAAAACATAAGTAACAGACTGCAGAATGAAACAGTACCATAGAAGGAAAGTTGCTACTCACCATACAGTGGAGATGCTGAGTCGTGTGTGTGTGTGTGTGTGTGTGTGTGTGTGTATACTGCTGACAAAGGCCTTAATGGTCGAAAGCTATGATTGTGTGAATCTTTTTATTGTGCCTATCACGACTCAGCATCTCCACTGTATGGTGAGTAGCAACTTTCCTTCTCTCATATTGTTACATTCCATCCTGGATTTCCCATTGTTAGACTGCAGAAATATTGTTATTAGCTGATATGGCATATGGTACAGGATTAAAACCCAAAATTAATGGGAGTGAGATTTATTGTGAAACTTTTAAACACCTCTCAAAAGGATAAGCTGAGGTAGATGAAAGTGGTGTATTTGACGCAGTAGACAAAAAACCCAACTCATATGAGTGTGTCTGGGCAAGACTCAGTATCAGGAGTGAGCATAAACTTACAATCGGATCCTTCTATCGACCGCCAGACTGACCAGATCTAACTGAAAATTATGTCATGCTGTTATCAACAATCAGTTGGAAAAATCACAGTTTTGTAAGTTGTGGACATGACAAGATGTCATACAAAACATTACTAAAATCCTTCTATGAGAACTATCCAGAGTAAATTTTTTGGTAGCGCTCTCATGATAGAAATATATTCGCTGTAACAGCAGTAAATAGAACTTACCTCTTTGAGATGTCCGCAGCTCGTGGTCTTGCGGTAGCATTCTCGCTTCCCGCGCACGGGGTGCCGGGTTCGATTTCCGGCGGGGCCAGGGATATTCTCTGCCTCGTGATGACTGGGTGTTGTGTGTCTTTCATCATTATTTCATCCCCATTGACATGCAAGCCGCCGAAGTGGCGTCAACTCGAAAGACTTGCACCAGGCGAACGGTCTACCCGACAGGAGGCCCTAGCCACACGGCATTTCCATTTATATACTTCTTTGAGATGTCAATGTTGAAACTGTTAGCAGTGACCGTGAGTCAGTTGTCGCAACAATGGTTACCAAAGTACAAAGGGCAATTAGAACAAGTAAAAGGATTTCTATTTTCAGCAAACTAGGTAAAGGGGCAGTAGTGTCTTATCTCAATGAGAAAGTTGAAATATTGAGCCCTGGAGAGAAGCATGTGAACAAACTGTGGCTCAGGTTTAGAATAATAATTAACCATGCACTTAATATGTATAGATATGTATCTAATAGAACAGTTCGTGATGGGAGGGACCCTTCACGGTGTAGAGTTGCTGTAAAGAAACTTCTAAAGAAATAGAATACTTCATAATAAGTGTAAAATAAAGTGCAGGGCTACAAATAGGAAGATGCTGAATAAAATGCATTTGGCTGTTGAGGACAATGAGTAAAGCCTTACGTGACAACTGTAGTAGAAAATTTGGGAAGGGTCTCCCATAAAACTGTATGAAATTCTGATCGTGAGTAAAGGTTGTTAGTGGCACCAAAGTCAAGTGTCCAGACACATGTAGATCAGACAGGAACTGAAACAGAGAATAGCAAAGCAAAAGCAGAAATGAACACCATTTCAAAATATTTCTTTAGCAAGAAAAACCCAGTCGTATGCACCACTGCAGAGATCAGTGATGTAGATATTAGTCTAAGTGGAGCTCAGAAACAGCAGATATGTCAAATTTAAAAAAGAGCCCCAGGTCACGGTTGAATTCCTATAATATTGAATTGGCAGCTGAGTTAGCCCCTCTTTTAACCATAATCTGCCATAGACCCCTCTAATGAAACGTACCCAGTAGTTGGAAGAAAGCACTGATCACACTTGTTCAGAAGAGGAATAGCAGAATTGATCCATAAACCTACTGTCCAATAGCCTTGACATCCACGTGTAGTATATTAGACCATAGCCCAAGGAAGCAGCTTGATGTCTTGGATGGAGAGTCATCAAATTAACTGCAAGTGTGTCCCAGAAGCTATGTTGGAACCTTGCTGTCCATTTTATGTTAATGACTATGCAGACACTATTAATTGTAACCTCTTATCTGCTAGCAGATGATGGAGTTATCTATAATTAAATATTCTGAGAAAAGCTGCATAAATATTCAGCCAAATCTTGGAATAGATTTCAAAGTGGTGCTAAGATTAGAAACTTGTTTAAATGTTTTGAAACATAAAAGTTTGCAGTTCACCAGAAGGAAAAACACAGTATCATATGATTACTGTGCCAATAAGTCAATAGGAATCACTCAACACATATATAGGTGTCATTCTTTGTAAGGATATGAAATGAAATGATCACTTGGGCTCAGTCATAGATAAAGCATGTGGCAGACTTCAGTTCATTTGTAGAATACTGAGGAAACACACTCAATCTACAAAGGAGGTTGCTTGCAAATCACTTGTGCAGCCCATCTTAGGAAATTTCCCAAGTGTGAGAGACTTTTACCAAATAGAACTAACATGGGATGTTGACTGTATACAGAGAAATGGAGCACAGGGTTTTTTGACCTGTGGGAGTGTCTCATGGAAATGCTAAAGAAACTGAGTTGACAAACGTTTGAAGATAGACACGAACTATCAAGAAAGATTTACTCACAAAATTTAAAGTACCAGCTTCAAATTATCAATGTATTAGCATGTTATAATCCCATATGTGTTGCTCCTTTAGGGATTGTGAGGACAAGATTAAATTAATTGCAATGTTCACAGTGCCATTTAAACAGTCATTTTTCCTGTGCTCCATACATGCATGGAACAAACAGAAGCTCTAATAATTAGTACAGTAGAAACTCACTAATCCAGTACCTTCAGGACCTTGACAGTGCCGGATTACTGAGTGTCTTCTAAAAATAGCAGTGTACGGAGTGTGACACACAATGTGAACAATGGGTGACCGACCATCTAGTATTTATCGTACATTTTGTGCTTCAGTGATACAGTATTATACTGTAGTCCAATACTGTGTATGTTCTATACAACAACACATGTAGCATTTCTATATTTTATTAACTTGACCAAGACATAAAGCCTCGTTTTTTCCCCCAAAGCTTCTATATATAGTACACAAATTAAAAATTTATGTAGTGTTGTATGATTTGTTACTGTGAGCATATCTTTGTATCAATAGCAGCAGCTGCTTCATTCCAGGTAGATGGCAATGTTGAGTTTGTTGTTGCTGTATCATACTTTCCACTGTTAGTTGCTCTGATATTTCTTCGACTACAAGTTGATTGTCAGTTTCTATAGGTCCAAAACTTCATCTCATGGAAAATTTCGTATTTAATTTTGAGCAACATCTAACTATTTAACAACAGCATCATTTTCAATAGGGTTTGACCAGAGTTTTGTCAGCACTTCCAAAGAGTAGCCGGCCAAAGTTTATTCCATACCAAAGCGGGTCTAAAAATAGTATCTTCAATATTAATTTTGTTTGAAAATCCACCACTGAGCAATCTGAATTGATAAGCTCTTGAAGACAAGAAGCTCTGTAAAACCATTCGAAATTTTTGGTGGCGGCTGCCCAGTACGAAGTGGTTCTTTTGCACTGGCTGCAGAGTGTACGTGATCCCACTTTGAATTCTACGATGACCCTTGATGATCCATTCATGATGTACCTGGTGTCGGTAGTTAAGACAGCCATCAGCAGATGGTAGGTGGCGAGCAGCATGAATTTCATCCATTGAACGCCATCATCTTGAGTACATCTTCGGCTAGTGCATAGACTGTGCTGGAGCATCTATGACAGGTTCGCTGCAGTATTGTAATAATGGAATTGAGTGCTATTGCTGTGAATACAATTGATCCCAATGATAGACTCATGACAAGAGGTGTAGTATTCATAGGGACCTAGCGTGAGACTATGGTACAAAGTTCGGTTTGTAATGATTGAATGTGTCTTCCTTATTCTGCTACGTTCATTTAACAGGCTGTTAACTGCTATGTCAGTCCCTCGCTTCTTGCTCGTATGAAATAGATAGGTTTCTTGCAACATGGCTTTGGAGCTAATGAATATACCTGTCTTGCTTCCTTCTATTTTCCGTCCTCTTTTCTGATGATTGCCTATTTCCTATTTGGCAGACATCTTGTCAACCTAACCCACTAGCGACGTAATGGCTCGCTTCTTGCTTGCGCCTCTGTCTCTGGCATGACTTGAATTTGACTGAGGCAATGTGAATGAATTTAACACACGTTTTTCCCAATTTCTTCAACTGACCCGTGATTTTCTTAAAAAAACTTTTGCCGCACTTTTCATCTTTACCTGCCAAATTAGAAGTAGATAAACAACATCAAAGTTTCATCAGCATTGCAGATTTGTTTGGCAGTTAAGTTACAGTGTTTAACCAAACCACAAGAAGTGTCTCTGTGTTCTTCAGCTGCATCTTGATCTGCCAATTGTAAGTCATCACCTACATCTAGTTTCTGAATTCCATGACTAGTTTTGAACCAGTGTAGCCAACCATAAGAAAATACACATTTGATTTCTGGTAACACCAAATCATTATGGAACTGTTTATCTTTTTCCATAATTATAGCCCCAGGTAGAGGTTTTCCTTCGGACTTTTTGGCACAAAATCACTTTTACAAAATTTAATCAGACTGAAAGTTTTTTTGTTATTTAGTGTCCTTTACTGTAAATATCTGTGAGGCAAACTTTTGAAGTGATCTTTATTCTTTCTAATATCATAGATTGTTGAAGAATCAATTGTATATTCTTCCATGATCTTATTTCTAGTATAAAGTTTCTCAACCCCATTAATGATACGTGTAACGTGTTTATATTTCACTCACACTTTTTTGTGAGAGGTGCTTCCTTGCACTCATGCGCGCGCGCACACACACACACACACACACACACACACACACACACACAGCCATTTTCCCATTCATCATGGTTGTTTCCACCATCCTACTCAGCATGGTCTTACTCCAACTGTATATCATGTCTCCGTGCCATGTTCTTAAGCAGCTCTAACCACGGATTAGAAGTTCTATTGCTAAAAGCCCACTCAATATCCAGGCAGATGCCAAGAGCAATTGCCTGATGGGGAGAAAACGTTCCCACAACAGTATGCAGCACTACTTTAATTGCAGTATAGAACAGCATCAATTGTGATTACACTTTACAACAACAGTATATTATCGATGAAGAAACAATACCCCGTAACTGACAAATTGCCGATTTTTCGTTTTTCAGTCAGATGATGATGTTGACCGTACGCGCACCTGCTCCTAATGCCATAATGCTGAATTTTTAATTATTTACCATGAAAAATTATCTAAAACAATACCGCTTCTGTGACACAGCAAATAAATGGATGGCAGTACCGTGGAACTGTAGAGAATTAAATACCATGTATCTACAATATATGGATACTGTAAACAATACCCCGTAAATACAAAAGCGCATGCAGCCACAACACATTGTTACTGCCTTATTATGTATTTAAGAGTGCTCGAAAGTGGTTCCATGCTTGTAGCTTCATTTGTGATAATGGATAGCGATATAGATGACGATCTTTTTCCTAAAGAAGAAGTTGCTTCTCAGCTGAAATCAGCAGATGAAAGCGGAGAATCGTTCCTGAGAGTGACTGACAGCAGTAAGAAAATTGTTTTATTATTCACCTTTGAATGTTAGAAGCACCGCAAATCTGTTATTGTGATATAAATCAGAACGCTCCCACTTCACTTGGTCTGTGCTTTATTCGTTTATGCCAAAGATTAGACTGTCCACTTTCTTGTAGGATCTCCCGTTAATGCAGAACAAACAACAGGCGAGAAAATTTGTAGCGCTGAAGTTACATTTACTGAAGAAGTATTAATTTCATATATGGGGTTCTCAGTTACCGTTGCTGCAACATCTAATGACACAGGTAAATTTTCTTGTGATTATTGTTAATAGTATTACTGATGATGCCGTCATTCTCATAAATTCATGAATTTGAGCTTCATCTTTGTCTGCTTAAATTAATTTATAAATATTTTTTCCATCTGGAAACTTCAGTGGGTCTACCCCACAATGCTCAAGATGAGACCACAGTTACAGTTTCCACTAGAGACGACAGTACTTCACACTCATTGCTATGCGATGTAAGCAGTACAGGAAAAGGAAGTCTAAACCACATCCTGAAGATTGAAAGAAAAATGCCAACAGAATTCTGAGAATGTGTGAACAGGCATATATTGGGTACAAAAAAAAGTCAAATTGGTAAAATTGCTCATGATACTCCAATAGAGGCACAAAAATTAGGTCCAACATGTACTTCAAAGATGTGCCAGAAATCCATTCAAAGGAAGTGTCATCAGTTTTCTGCTGATGATAGGCAGGCAGTATTTAACACATTTTGGGAAACAATGTCATGGGATCAGAGGAAGGTTTATGTTATCAACTTTGTGGACGTAATTCCTACCAAACATCCAGGGAAGAACATTGGCAAATACAGGAGAAAAGGGGCGCTCATTTATCATTTGAAAAATAAGCTGGAGAAACATAAAGTATGCAAAAAAGATGTTTCTCAGTACTCTTGGGATTAAAGGATGGACTGTCCGATATTGGCTGGATAATTCCACACAAGGGATGAGTCCTGAGACAGATTCATCACGACCTCAAATCAAACAGACGAAGAAGAAAGGTGAGAGAACTTTCATGAAAGAATTCATGTACTCTCTTCCAAAACTTCCATCGCATTACTGCAGGAAATCATCCTCAAAGTTGTACCTTGAGTCTATTCAGCATTCCAAACAACAGCTGTATCTCCATGGAAAAATGTCATGCAGAGAAGGTTTCATCATTAAGTCGGGCTACCTTTAATTTGATTTTAGAAGATGGTAATATTAGCCTATTTTCCCCCCCAGAAAGACCAGTGCGACTTGTGTTGTAGTTACAGGCTTGGTAACTTGTGTGAATATATGTGGAAGGAACACGCAGAACAGAAAGAGCAGGCAAGGGTGCAAAAAGATGCTGACAAGAAAGAAGCTCTGCTCAGTGTACACCATGGACTTACAGGCTGTGAAAGTAGCTCCATTTTTAAGTGCAAGTGCAGTTTATAATAAAACAAAGTTGGCTGTTCATAACTTTACAATGTATAATTTAGAAAGTTGTGATGCGCAGTATGTTACTGGTTCGATGAAACACAAGGTGATTCCGTTGCATGTTTTGCCTCATGCATCGTGGACACCCTATCCAGAACGATTAAGGAAAATCCCGTTCAAGTCATTCTGTATTGTAGCGGCTGCACATATCAAAGCAGAAATGTGATATTATCAAATGCTCTTTTACGATTAGCAATTGATACTGGAGTATTGATTACACACAATTTTTTTGGAGAAAGGCCATACCCAGATGGAATGTGACTTAGTTCACAGTTCCATTGAGTGCAAACTTAAAGGACGGGAAGTTACACTTCCTAGCCAATACACTATGATATCTAAAGAAGCGTGAAAAAAGCCACAGCCATATGAAGTCCATTACCTAGATTATTCCTTTTTCATCAACTACCCAGAGAAAGTTTGTGGCTGTATGACTCAGTTAGGCCTGGAAGAGCTGTAAAAAATTGAGCCTACAGTTACCGATCTGAGGGCACTACAGTACCGCCCAATGGTATTATTTACTACAAGTGCTCTTTCAACGAGGTGTGGCAAGAATTACGGAGGTGTCCGAGGAAAATTCTTGGAGGTGTTTGCTTCCCGAAACTATACAAGGAAAGACTGAAAATGAAGAAATTCAAATGGGCTGATTTACAACAACTTAAATCTGTTCTTCCTAAAGATTGTCATAGTTATTATGGCAACATTCATTATGAATGAAAATTATTGTGAAGGTAACTGTGTGATGAGTATCACTGCAGTGTAATACTCTGTTGCTGCTTTGAGTGACGTTTAGGATTTTTCTTGAAGATTTGTGCAGACATTATCGGAACTATGCAAACGGTATAATTCTTTAAAATACTCCTACGAAATCTTTCAATAAAAAATGATTAATGCTCCAAAACGTGTTCTTACTAGCTTTCTCAGCACCAAATACCGACGTAAATGTGTCAAGCCGTGGCAGGAGACTGACAAACAAATACCGCGTAAGTAACAGATCATAGCATAAATACTGTGCCATAATTAAACTTTCTAAAGTGTATTTTTTTCACATTTTTATTTGATCCAATATTTCCTTGTAGTGCCATGATGCAAATTTAGCGCTGCTGTGAAATGTATTAGGCATTTTAGACAGTTTTTAGTCTTTCGTGTAAAATTCTTATTTTGCTACTTACGCGGAATTGTTTCTTCACTCACGATATATGAAGCGATGCTGCATTAATGAATGTGCCAGATTCTCGGATGCAAGATTAACAGGTTTTTACTGTACAATGGAAAGTACTGTCTGCTATGTACTTCACAGTTGCTGCAGATTATGAATGTTGATGTTGATTCAGGTGTAGATGTAAGCACATCCAGCAACTTATTTGTGTAGGTTCTCAGAAAATTTCATCTCTATTTTACTGTGAACATTAAATATTTGCATAGAATGTACTGCAGAGCCTGTTGTATATCTTATGCTGAAAATGGTTGCAAAAGCAGATACGTATATCTTCAATAAATTCAGAATGTTGTAATCTTCCTGACAGGTGAGATATAGCGTGTCATAAAGAAAATAAACTCTTACATGAAGTTTTTCAGAAATTGCGTTTATTTTAATATCTGTAGTTTCATTCCAAATAAAAACTCACTGTACTTGTTAAAAGTAGGCAGTGGGACTGTTTCCATTGAAGATGGAATCTTCCCAGCTCTACTGCAACAAGCAAGAGAGGGATAATTAGATTGCTTTGTAGGTTATGTAAGGTCATCTCAGCAGCAGGAATTGTTCCTAATGCTTGGAGGTGAGTGAGGTTTGTTTTCATTCTGAAGCCAATGATCATACCAAGGCTAAAGGTATGAGAATTATCAGTCTGCCCTCTTTCTTATATAGATATTGAAAAACTTGTTAATGTGAATGTTAGAAAAAAGAGATAACGTGTAAATCAACACACACATCCACCAAGCAAATCATGTGAAGCAGCACTTCACCAACTTGTTATGATGGTGAATAACCCTGTACACTTCAGAAAATTGCTCTTGGCATCTCCCTGGATACTGAGTGGGCTTTTAGCAATATGACCTTCTAGCCCATGGTTAGAACTGCTTAAGAGTATGGCATGCAGACAATATACAGGTGGAGTAAGACCATGCTGAGTAGGGTG
Source organism: Schistocerca americana (assembly GCF_021461395.2). NCBI lineage: Eukaryota > Metazoa > Arthropoda > Insecta > Orthoptera > Acrididae > Schistocerca > Schistocerca americana. The sequence continues at coordinate 773,828,379 of NC_060120.1, forward strand.
GTGAAAACAACCATGCTCAATGGGAAAATGGCTATCAAAAGTACTGGTGTGTGTGTGTGTGTGTGTGTGTGTGTGTGTGTGTGTGTGTGTGTGTGTGTAAGGAAGGGTTTTGCCTTCACTACTGTGGAACATGCTGGTGAATGAACTCATTGAAGAGTTAAAAACTAGAGGCTACGTTTGTGAAGGACATGCAGCAGATTTGGTCATAGTAATCCTTGTCAAATTTGCTATTACTGTTTGATCAATTGCACAATGTGCACTGAAAGTTGTGTAAAACTGTTGCAGAAAATAGGATCAAGGGTCAGTTCTGAGAAAACTGTTGTAGTACAATTTATGAGCAAGCATATCCATTAGATACTAGAATCTTAAGCTTCTCTCAGCACGTCCATCTTTGACACGGATAACAGTGGTGATGCGTAGTGGCATGGAAGCAGCAAGACCTCGATAAGTTGCTGGAGGGAGTTGCCACCAATTCTGCATGCTCATGTCGCCTAATTCCCGTAGATGGGGATGACTAGCCCTCATGCCACATTCAATCACTTCCTAGGTGTGTCTGATCGGGTTCGGAAGTGGCAAGTTGGGGGGCCAGCACATCATTTGGAACTCAACACTGTGTTCCGTGAACCACTCCATAACACTTTCGGTCTTGTGATTTGTTGAAAAATGCCACTGCTATCAGGAAATGTGATCATCATGAAGGGGTGTACATGGCTTGCAGTCAGTGTATGATACTCCTAGGCCATAATGGTGCCTTGCAAGACTCCAGTGGACCCATGGATGTCCCTGTGAATGTTCCCAAGAGCATAATTGAGCTACTGCCAGCTTGTCTCTGTCCTGCAGTACAGGTGTCAAGGAGCTGTTGCCCTGGAAGAAAATGTATTTGTGCCCACCCATTGGCATGATGAAGAAAGTATTGGGATTCATCAGACCCAGCAACACTCTGCCACTGTACCAATGTCCAGTGCCAGTGGTCATGTTTCCAGTTCAGTCGTAGTTGCTGATGTCATGGTATTAACATTGGGACATGCATGGGTTGTCGGCTGCAGAGGCCCATCATTATGAATGTTTGGTGCACTTTGTTTTCAGACACATTTGTCGCCTGCCCAGCATTAAAGTCTGTTTGTCCCACCACAGTTTTCTGCCTGCCCTGTTTCACCAGTCAGCCCAGGCTACGATGTCCAGCATATGTAATGAGGGGTGACTGCCCAACCCCATGATGTCTGCGTGTGGTTTCACCATGTGTTGGAGAAAATCACCACAGCATTCCTCAAACATCTGACAGGTCATGCAATTTGTGAAATGCTTGTGCTGAGCCTCCAAGTCATCACAGTCTGCCCATGGTCAAACTCAGATAGTTTGTGCGTTTTCCCCATTCTACGCGTACTACACTGTGCTCACTGGTACCAGATGCGCCGTGTGTGTGTGTGTGTGTGTCTGACTAGCAGTCATTCCCTACCAGATGACCCTGCTATCACCTGAACAGATTTACATCGGTAGTACGTCAGTGGTCATAATGTTCTGGCTAGTCAATGTATATTCCAGGACAAAAGTTACATATACGTTATTGTAATAAGACCTATGATAATTTGTTGGTCTATGTTAAAGTGGAATAAATGGGACTATGGTATGGTGGAATATAAAGTGCAATAGAAGGTGGCTGTTAAGGAGCTCGGCTCGGTGCAGAGATTGGCCTGGTTAACCATAACAGGCGGCATTAGCAGCACACCCGCTGACTGTGCTAGACATTTCTCCAGTCCACCTTTGGGCTGCGGTGGAGGCAGCGTGCAACAGGTTTAAAACTCCTTTAAATATCCAGAATCTCGCACCAGTATAGTGAATGGTAATTATAGGAATAGTTGGGGAAATGTTGACTGACCGTACAATAACTTCAATAAACCTTTCAGTGATATAGTTTGAAGAAGAAACCGAGGGAATAATGAACCGTTTCGGAGACAATCTAGTTTACTAATGGGTCGAAAACATATGAAGGTGCTTGAGCGGGGATGTACCGATCCCAGGCTAGACTAGAGAGAACAACCTGTCGTGAGCTGGGTATCGTATTCCAGGTGCAAATATCTGCTGTCAGAATGTGCACAGGGAAGAACTTCAGTAGGCACTACAAGAATGGTATCTTCTATATTTATGCAGACAGCCAAGCAGCTCTGAAATTTCAATTATCCTCTGCAATGAGATCAGAGATAATAGTAAAATGTCGTGATGTCTTTGTGAGACTAGGGGAATGCAACGGGGTAAACCTGCTGTGGGTCCTTGGAATCAGTGACAGTCAACAAGCTGAAGGCTGGCCAGGATGTGTGTGACATCTCCATTTAGTGGACCGGAACCTGTCCAAACCATCACTAAGGTGATGGTAAAACCAAAACTACAAAGCTGGATCAGGAGGCAGCATGTGGGATGTTAAACAAAAGCATGGAAAGCTAATGATGCTGAAATTGACTTGAACATGAAAGAGCTCAATCTCATGGCAGGACTAATGACTGGCCAAGGGATACTTACAAAGACACGTACACACAAAGGTATGGAGAAAGATGCCCCCAAGTGTAGACCATGTGTGAGGGGAATGAAACAGCTACAAACCTAACGTCCAATCCAAAATGTTGGAGTTTGAAAGACGTAGAATATATACCTTTGAGGGTAGTTGTTGGCATTACGAGGACCACAGGGAGCTAAACCACACTATGAACTCAGTTTTGGTATGGGCAGTAATGGGCTAAGACCACTGTGCAGATTATATCATGCTTGTTAGTGTTGATTTAATGTGATGAAACTGGGAAGTTCTACGTCTCTCTCTTCAGAAATGTGGTATCTTTTACGACGTTCAGCACATCAGGTAGAAAGTAATTTTATTTTCAGTTTTACTTAATGCAAGCAAATTATTAAGAGAAATTACATGTAATCCAACTATTTCACGAGTTGCATTTTCACCTAGTTCTCTTTGGAGACTGTTCCCCAAAATGCAAACTTTAAAATAACTACATTTTAAAACTGTTGAAACTATTTGAGATTTCGATATCATTTTCAGTACTGACAGTGATGCTGTCAATTGAAATACCATTGGTGGGGTTAGTAACTTCTATTCTATGAAGATTAAAATTTCTACTGCAAAAGTAATATCATTGCTTCTTGTGTTTTGTCTTAGTTGAATAACTCTGAAAATCATTTCTGCCGTCGGCTATTGGTGTTGTGGGTTTTCACCTGAAGCATAGCTGCTTGAGAAAGGAGGAAACAGTTTTTTTTTTTTTTTTTTTTTTTTTCACAGTGTTTAAAATATGTAATCACTGTTCATATTATTACTACTTCAGAATTTACTTTTGGAAATAAGTGTTATTACTTTGTACAGGAATCGCCTTAATAAGTTTACAGACAAGCACTATACGTCACTGTTGAGATGTCGTAACTATTGTTTTAAAATTTAAATCAAACAATGGAAAATCCAGGGTGGAATGTAACAATGTCGTGCCCACTGTCCTTCCCACCCCTCCCACAGTGGTATTCCGCCGTCCATCGAACCTACACAACATACTTGTCCCTCCTTATATAACTCCTGCTCCCAATCCCTTAACTCATGGCTCATACCCCTGTTATAGACCTAGATGCAAGACCTGTCCCATACATCCTCCCACCGCCACCTACTCCAGTCCATTCACTAACATCACCTATCCCATCAAAGGCAGGGCTACCTGTGAAGCCAGTCAAGTGGTCTACAAGCTAAGCTGCAACTGCTGTGCTGCATTCTATGTACGCATGACAACCAACAAGCTGTCTGTCCGCATGAATGGCCACCGACAAACTGTGGCCAAGAAACATGTGGACCACCCTGTTGCTGAACATGCTGCCGAACATGGCATCCTTCATTTCAGTGACTGCTTCACAGCCTGTGCCATATGGATCCTTCCCACCAACATCAGCTTTTCTGAATTGCGCGGGTGGGAACTTTCCCTGATACAACCTATGTTCCCTTAACCCTCCTGGCCCCAACCTTCTTTAGTCACTGACCTCACCCATCCAGCCCCTTCCCTGTCCACATTCTAGCACTACACACCCGTAATTCCACCACCACACCCAGTCTTTTTATTTCTCTCCTACTTCCCCTCCGTCTGTCCCTACCCCCACTATACTATCCCTCACCTCCTTACCCTCACCCAGTCGCCACTCCCATCACACTCTGTTACTGCTGCTTGCAGCATGGTTTCAGTTGCCTGAGACTACAGTTGTGTGTGTGTGTGTGTGTGTGTGTGTGTGTGTGTGTGTGTGTGTTGTTGTTGTTGTTGTTGTTGTTGATGATGAAGGCCGATGGCTGAAAGCTTTAGTTATGAAAGTCTTTTTGTTGTGCCTATCTGCGACTCAGGATCTCTGCTATATTGTTTTAAAATTTGTTATTTGCTGTTGGTAAAGCAATGGAAGCTCAGAAATTAGCCAAGTAGTTTGTTTAGATTGAGGATTTAAAAGAACAATGTTGTAAAAAATGGAAGTTTTAATGTGGTGTGTGTTTCTTTTCATATCATTTTTGTGAAAGCCTCTCTTGACACCAATGCCTTGAATTGCTTCATTCAACTTGTGTTAATCGATCACCTTCACAGAAGATTGTTTATAGTTGATTTGTAGAATTTTGTCATGGTTTTGCTTCCGTCAGTGTTGAATTTTTGTTGAGATCAGCCAAAATTAGCTGTTTTTTAAAAACCATTGACGCCGTGTATAACATGATTGAAGTGGATCAGCATGTGATGAGCTGTGAGATAGAGGCATCCTTAAGTGTGTTGAAGACAGCAGCACATTCAGTTTTACCTAAAGGAAAAATATGTTCCCAATTGAATCTCCATCAGTGTAAAAAATAAATAAATAAGTTTTCAGAATTGGTTCTGACACATGCAAAAGTGTGTAAGTTTTAAAAGTGAATATTTTCAGAATCAATAAAATTATTTGCATCAGAAATGTTTGTTTTATTATTATTATTATTATTATTATTGTTGTTGTAAATGTAGAAACTTGAAAGGTGGCTCTTGTAAGAATGTCTGGGTCGAATTCTACAGTGTTCGTGTAGTTGCACGTAATTTGTAAAAAATTTTCAGGCAACAAAAATAGTTTGTTACTTAGTGGTTAATGTGGTGTAGTACATCAACACAATTGAATTAAGACTACTCGCATGATTAAGGAACTATTTGTGACATTTAACACACATTTGATTTTTGACTTTGAACTCCGTTGTTACATTGTGAGAAGTTTTATCAAAATCCCGTCTACTCTGTGGGTGCTGGAAGACAAAACTGCAAGGAGAAAATGCTACATACTCTTAATATTGAAAATATAGTTTCTGTAAAAAGAGGATTAATTCAGTTGTTTAGTTTTGTCAACACTGCAAATTATGCTTGTTGCAAGATATCACTTTGGTTGATTCAAAACTGTGTAAATATTTTCTACTTAATTGAAAATAAAAAAAAAAAAACAAAAACCTGGATTACTGACCATTGTATGCTTGTGAAAAAGTCACTTTGCTGATATCTATTGATTATTTCTTGAAAGGGTATATGCAGTGTTTGTGCCTTCATGTAAGGATTATTATTTATTTAACTTAGCAAGATTAGGGTCATAAGGCCCTCTCTTACATATAACCAGGCTTTACTATATATTTTACATTGTATATATTACAAGCAGCATGTTATACTAAATTCAAAAAATAAAAATTACTGTAGTACAGATAATAAAAAAATATATACATAGTTTATATGGTAAGTACAATAATAATTAGAGCTCACATTAAGGTAGGTTTTTAATTGAGTGTGCTAGCAGTAATGGGCATGTAGAAAGGGACGAATGAGGAAGGGAAAGATGAATGCCATAACACACAGTTAAAGAGTGTAAGGGAGGAGAAGATGATGTGGTTTGCATATTAGAGAGAAAATTTGGCATTGGCTTTTGTTCTTGACAGAGTGGAAATTGGCCATATATGTCAATTTTGGTGAAGCACTACAAGGATGACAGGAGGAATTTTTTCAATTTTTTCTTAACAGTAGCAGAACTTCTAATTGGTGCAAAGAGTGCAGGTCACCTTGATCCATAGGGGAACAGCAGTGCCAATGTTTTTGTCTTATGAGTCATCACAGCTAGGACACTAGATAAGTGAGACCTTGTGTGTCCATTATGATTGCATGAAAGAATTTTAATCTCTGAGGCAAGGTACTGAGCTGCTTGCACCTTGAGTTGCCAATGCCACTGAAGTAGACATAGCATGTGGTAGTCACTTAACGTATCTGGGTGTATGAAGCACGGACATGAATCATATCGACGAATGTTGCAGAAGTCATCCCCACAAGTGTACACTATTAGCTCTAACTGTCTTGTGTTTTCACTAATTCTGGATGGCGATTCTTCTGCAAAACCTGGAATTCTGGAGATTTGCATTTAACCTGGAAATGTCAGGGAATTCTGTTTCTCTAACACGGCATTGAAATTGAATTTTATAAATCACAAAGTTTAAAGTACTTAATATTTCATAGTGTTAATTATATGAATATTATTCTCTATAAATTATCGGTATTTAAAACTGTGATTTAACTACTGCTTATGGCTTGTATATAGCTCAGCTGAGAGGAAAGAAGACTCATTATTGTGGTACCTGCAACCCCCCTAACTGCTGACCATTAATTTATCAGGAGCTTCTTGACACTGTCTTCTCTCTCACACCTGAAACTCCCAGGGATTTTTTTAAAGTGTGAGTAACCCTCCTTTAATTGTACCAGTTGAATTACACCACAGTAACGGAGGTTCAGTAGAATAATTGCTTGCAGGAGTGTGTGTTTCACATACTGTGGAAATAAATTCTGAAACTTTTTGAGGGCATGGAGGCAAGTGGAAGTCTTCAGCATGTGGTGACAGTATTCTCTGCCCAATTTAAATGCTCATACAAAATTACACCCAAGTTCTTGACTGATTTTGGTTACAGTATTGGGATTCCATAAATTGATTGCAGATTTCTGTTTACTAATTTATGAAGGAATACTAAGATTGCTTGCGACTTTCTTGCGTGTAGTTTAAGCCCCAGGTTTTTTTTGTCCATGTTACCACTGAAGAAAGATCATTGTTTATCTGGGCAATCACAGTATGTACATCTTCAGGTTTGGCACTTAGATAGATTTGGAGTTGGTTGGCATAGAAATGATGTTTACAGGAAGACAGAACCAATGGAACATCATTGTCATGCCAGGAAAACAAAAGTGGGCCCATGACTGAACCTTGTGGCATTCCTGAAAGAACATGTTTTCAGGACTATTTTTCATTCCTACAGACAGCACTTTGCTGTCTGTTTTTCAAGTAGATATCAGACTAGTTCAGGGTACTATCAGAGAAATTAAGTGGTCACATTTTTCTGAGCAGTATGTCAAAGTTGACAGTATTAAAAGCTTTGCTGAAATCTAGTAAAATCGATATTGTGGCCTCATGGTTGTGCATGGCATATTTCAGCTCATCAGTTACCTACATTGGTGTAGTGTTTGTGCTAAGGTGTTTATGAAAGCTGGGCTGATAATTTGTCAGTCAAGGTGAATTCACAGTAGTGTTGAGTAATTTGGTCATGAACAACATAGGCTTCGGAATTTCCTGTACAAACTCCTGGGACTTGTAGAGGGAAGTGAGTACATAATATTTTGAATAGAAACCTATATCTGGAAACATAGGGTTTTTGTTCTATGACTGTTTCACTTCAGGTGCTTAACTCATCCGCTTCTGCTAGAGGAATCTTCGGGCAACAATTTAAAAGAAAACATAATGAAACATCTATTTGTCACATAATCATATATTGTTTTGTATTAACACCTAAACATTGCGTGTTTACGATATTCCAAAACAAAAAAGAACCCAGCATACTGTACATATAAAATGGTACTGATGTTTACAACAGCAGTTCAGTTTGGTGACCACCAGCTTTGTTACAGACATGGCGCCTACAAAGCATATTCTGATGAACACACTCCATCCCCTCCTGGTGTCTCTTTAATTTCTAGTGTCGCAGCGAACTCATGACAGCAGATCTTCCTTTGTCTCTACAAGAGTCTCGTAAATTAAGCTTTGTGTATGACCTCACAAGAAGTAGTCCATGTGAGTTAAATCTGGTGATCATGGCAGCCTCACCAATGAACCGCCAAGGCCTATCCATCTTCCACAATATTGTCTGTTGAGATTTCTCTGAACAGCACATGAGAAATGAAGTGGAGCACCATCGTGATGAAACTATATTTCTTGATGGACAATCTGCGGCACAGCTTCCAAAAACATGTCCAATATGTTTTGTAGGAAGATAAAGTATGCAGGACCAGTTAACTTGAGTGGAAAGAGAAATGGCCCAAGCACATGTCTGTCCGGAATACCTGCCGAAACATTAGTACCAAACCCGTGCTGAAATCCCTGCACATGCACAGCACAAGGGTGGATGTGGCTGTTTTGCAAATTCAGAACTGTTCCTAGTGAACTTATATCTGTCTGTGAACAGAACTTGACATGGAAACAGGGATGTGTCGATCCAGCAGTGTAGGACTCACATGCAGTAGGCAACACATTGTGGAAAATCAGCTGGATCCATACTGTGTGCCCTTTATGAGTGGTATGGTTATAATTGTTGTGCATGCAGAACATCCCAGACGATACTGCGACCAACACCCATTGAACGTGCTCATTGTTGGGTTCTCTTCAACACAATACAGTACATTTCCAAATACAAACTTGCGGTGGTGCCATGGAGCACCTGTCCTGCGCCTCCTCATAGTGAAGGTAACTGTCTCTGAGCCACTGCAGAACTTGGGCAAAAAGTTTGTGTTATGGTGTGCTACGTCACAGAAAATGTCTGTGATACAGGTGACTAGCAACTATTCTGGTACCTCAAGCTTTGCCATACACAAGGAATGTGTCGGTGTATTCCGAAAACATGTACTAAGCTATGTTTACTGTATCAGGGATGTGTAGGCATTGAATAGATCTTGCCACAAGGCAGACGTTAAATGACATCAGGTGACCTGCTGACATAGTACATGTCATCCCCTCTACCCTTTTGCATACCAGGAGAAATCTCTTAAGACTTTGCTCTTTCTCTCAGCAAACGTGGACGCTTTACACATTTGAATTGAAACCATCATAGAACAGAAACGAGATGTATCCGGACGTCGCTTCGTATTCAGAATATTGTGAACTGACTCCCCTCTACAAGCCCTAGAAGTTTGTAATGGGGATTTCTAAATATCCTTTATATTCCGGGGCTTTGGAAGCAGCAGGTAATATGCTGATTGGTCAGTAATCACAAGGTGATTGGAGGTTTTCGTTCTTCGGAATAGGTCGGACTTTGCTTATTTTCCATGAAGTGGAATATAACCAATTCACGACAGAAAAATTAAATATGTCTGCAAAGGCAGGTATTAAGCTATCGGCTTGGTCCTTTAGCATGGTTATGCTAATACCCTCATTGCCTGTCACTTGAGAAGAAAGTCTCATTATTGGTTTTCTTGTTGTACTTATTATTAGATGATGTAGGTGGAAATGTCATGGTTAGTTATGCAGTTAGGAGATTCTTGTGGATGATGTTTCCTTGCCACATGGGGGTTGATTGGTGCAGAGAAAAATTCCTTCAGTTAATTTGACACTACCCGCAGAATAGGTAGTGGAATGTCGTCATTGTCATCCTGCAGTCAGGCCCATGGGACTGTGCACTGCAACCAGATTTCTTCTCTGCTAGCTTATGTCAGCCTCTCTTTGTAACCAGTCAACTTCCATACCAACTTGTCTCAGGTCTTTCATGATTCTGTCACTCCATCTTGGCCTTGGTTCGCCAATTGGTCTCTCTTCATGTGACTTGAAATCCTCTAACTTGGAAGGCCATCATAAACCATTTATTTGGGTGACTTTTTCCTTACCCGACTCAGTGCATTCGTGACATTTCCTCAGTTTTGTAATTATGCCAGATGTGCAGTTGTAACAGAAGTAGACCTTCTGGTTCAAAGATTTTCCTCAAAATCTTTCATTTGAATATGTGTAGATAATTTTGTTTCTTCATTGGCTTAGATGAGGATCTTTTATTATGTAATTGGAGTTTTAATTTGTGTTGAAAGACTACCTGATTTCAGAAGTTAGTTAAGACAGTAGTAACTGCAGTTTCTGACTTTCATCTTCACCTTCACCTTTACCTTGATCTTATATTGTGTAGGACCGATTTGGAGGTGGTGGTTCACAGTATACTTTCTTATTCTTATTACACATTGGCTTCTTTGATTATGTTGTGAAAGAGTTTTCTCTTGGCTCTTCTGAAGATTGATTGAGTTGTTTTGTGTAATTCTTCAAGCTAGGCTTTGCCCTGAATGAAATCTTTTCTTAGCCACATCTCGTGTGCTTCTATCCTTCATACTAATGTATGCATACAGCCTCCAAAACCAGTCGTATTCTCAAATTCTTTTCTGTGATCATCATTCCTTGAGTTTTAGCTGTGTTGTTGTTATCATATGTTTGGTGTACCATCCGTTACTACTACCACCTTTGCATTGAATGCATATTCGATGTGTGATGTGCTTGTTTCTGTTAGTATGTCCATATTCAGAATATCAATTTACTTTATTTCTTAGCTGCAGTCAGTCATATTTTTGGGTTAACTGACAGAAACTTAGTAAATTTAGCCATCATAGCTTTGCTCTTACAGAATCCTGCACCTTGATCATGTCCTTGGCCACATTTACCATAGAAAATAATTACTTTTCAGTATGGATGGTGCCTAAGTCCTCTCATGCCACTTTGTGTAATGCATCCAGGTCCAGTTTGTACCTATTCTCTCTTTCACCTGGCCACCTTCAATCTCCTACGTGTTCATTAACATGGTATTAATTTTGGTCCTTCCTGAGTATTTTGTTTCAGCAGCCCAATGTTTTTTTAACAAACTCCACACAGGGGGCCAGGGCAATATCCCAATTTGAATACGAAGCGAGGACACAAGAAACCCTTTTACTTTACAGTTGATAAAAGATTACAGTAATTATGAACTGTACCTGTACTTCTGGGATTAAAAAGGGTGCAAGGCAGGGCTGTAATATTCCTCCCCACTGTAAGACAGGGATGTAATATTTCTCCCCACTGTTCAGTCTATACATCAGAGAACCAATGACGAAAATCAAAGAAAGGTTCAAGACTGGTTTTAAAATTCTGGATGAAAGGATGTCAGTGCTAAGAATTGTTGACATTTTTATCGTCGGTGAAAGTGAAGAAGTACAAGATTGTGCAATAGAATGAACAGTCTAATCAACTCAGAATAGGGATGGAATTTAAACCAAAGAAAGTCCAAAGTAATGAGGAGTAGTAGAAATGAGAATAATGAGAAGCTTAATATCAGAACTGGGGACCACAAAGTAGGCAAAGTTAAAGAATTGTACTACTTTTGAAACAAAGTAATGTGTGACAGACAAAGCAGGGAGGGCATAAAAAGCAGATTAGTGTAGGCAAAGAGGGTATTCCTGCCAGATACAAGTCTTGCTAGTATCAAAGAAAGACCTTCAATTTTAGGAAGAAATTTATGAGAATGTATATTGGGGCCGCAGCGTTTCTTGGTAGTGTGTGTGAGTGTATTATGACTGGGGGAGGGGGAACTAGAAAAGAAGAGATTTGAAGTGTTTGGGGTGTGATGCTATAGAGGGATGTTGACAAGATAAGAAATGAAGAGGCTCACTACTGATTCAGTGAAGAAAGAAACTTAGGGAAAATGCTGTCAAGAAGAGAAGGGACATGATGATAGGACATGTGATTAGATATCAGGGAATAAATTTCGTGTTACTAGAGATTAAAAAGTGTTTAGAAAGACAGAATTTGGAATACATCCCAATCCTAGAGGAAGAGGTTAGCACAAGATAGGAATTCTTAGGGGACTGATAACTCCAAAAACGCCACGATGCTGTGGAGAAAGTGGAAGGTTTGCATTTCTGGAAGGAGGGTTGGTTTCTATGTGGAAAGTTGTCCTTTGTTCATAGTGAGACTGACTGTAACTAAATTGGGTGTCGAATTTTATACTGCAATACACCCGAAATGTTTTCTTGAAGAAACACATGCCATTTCCTCTAAATGTGTTTAATAACACACATTTGGTCTTTTTTGGGAACTAAGTTCTTGTTGAAGGAATTTTTTAACTATGAGGACCTCCTTATTTGCCAAAAATTACCAAAATGGGTGTTTAACACAAATTTTAGATCCCGTCTCCAGCCATCCCAATTTAGGTTTTCCATGATTTCCCTAAATCGTTTCAGGCAAATGCCGGGATGGTTCCTTTGAAAGGGCATGGCCGATTTCCTTCCCAATCCTTCCCTAATCCGAGCTTGCGCTCCGTCTCTAATGACCACGTTGTTGACAGGACATTAAACATTAACCTAACCTAATCTAATCTAAAAAATTTTAGGTTGTCGTCTTATGGAGTATTAAATCATTCTTGTTAAAAATCTAAACTTGTCTCCTATATCTTTGAGAGATTAGTGGATGTATATTTAATGCTAACCATAACATGGTTTTACAGTTTTATGTATTGATGTAATACGACATGTTACCGAAGCATTTATAGAGTGAGATCCAGGCCATTATTTGATCTATAGCTGATTATTATATTAGGTCACAAAACAGTAAATACCAGAAGTCTTTAGCATCATGAGACCCAAAGCGGAAATTTTATGTTTTACTTAAATTCTTCTTCCCATAGTAGAAAGGGGTGTTTCGGCATGATTTCGTATTCAGTATTCTCTGCAAAGTTTTCGACAAGAAACAGTTTTATCGATATGACATTGAAAGTAGTATATGAAGAGAAAACAGGGCCATTGGGTAACCTGTTGCTGCTTATAAACTCATTCATTTATAAGATACATGGTTGTTCCTTTGTCATTTTGATGATGAATGTTGTACTCATTCTTATATTTTGGCTTATTTATTTGATACTTTTTTTGTAGGTTGTTGCAAAGCTACATAGATAAATTTAAACTTATATACTGTTACATCTTCAGTATGCAGCATTCAGTGTAATAGCCACTGTTAACAACATGGTGTAAAGTTTGGAGGGGATTAATCAGTTTTCATTTTCTTTAAAGAATTACCATACCATAGCTATAGTTTACTTATGAAGTTTGTGACATATTCCGAATAATATAAATGACAAAGAAAGTGCTGTATAAAAATTCCCTATTTGTTTTTTCCAAAACAATTTTGAGCAGTCCAAATTTTTAACGCACCATTGGAACACTGTAACGTGTAATATTAATATTATTATTATAATAGTTGATAGGTAACTTTGGGTAATACATTTTTCAATTCTGCACTTTTAAGTTGCTAAAGCTCTAAAACAGTTTTGAAACCAGCAATTCACACTGTTTTGCTTGGCCTGTGCCCACATGTAATGAAGTAAATTTTCGTGTCAAAAAGTAGAAATGAACCAAAGTTTTTGCAACCAGTTCCTTTACAGTAGTTCCATTTTAAATTGCCACATTTCATGTACTGAAATTGAGTAGTGAGCATATGCAAAGGTGGAATGGTTGGAATGGAAGATATGCAATGACAAGAGGAAGTATGTGATTGGAAACACTACTAGCCAGAATCATTATTCTCTCAATTAAGCAAACTTAAGGAGGCATGTCAATTTTCATGTTAGCCTATATGTGACAACATACTTCTTTGCGATTGTAACATTCATTCTGAAAGAATGACTGAGGAAATACAATGAATATTACCTAAATAAGTGTGAGTGGTAATATTTGAGTGCACTTTTGTAAAGAGAAGGGAGAAGTGCACACAGTGGGGCATGTAGTAAATGGTAGGGAACATTGACAGAAAGTAAACTGGCTTTGCTGCAAAGTATTTTGTCTCTGTGCAGAATCCCTGCTGCATCAACTTTGTAAGTGCGTTCTATACTACTGGATGTCCAAAATATCTATTGTAGCCTAAAACTGTTTGTGGATCTTTTGGCTCAGTCAAAACATCTCAAGTATTCTAGATAGTCCTAGTCTATTTGACCTGTTTAGGCCCACACACAGGCAGGCCTACTTAAAACAATGTGTGAGACTGGTGCTTACGATTGAGTCTTTATACATTATGCAGCTGTAATTTGTTGTGTGTGTTTTTTTTTACCTTCCATGTAGCAAAATGACATTCCGTAACACCAAATAATCATTGTTTAACTACTGCCAGATTTTACAGTTTTGTTCTGCTTGTGTGAGATTGCATTTCATTTTCCATAGATAAAAATGTAGTATTAAAACAGATTCCAATCTCTCATTACTGTTTGTTGTTACTTGATGAGAAAAAATAGTTGTGTCTTATTTTCCGTTTCTTGTAAGGGTTTTGTTTGTTAATTGAAATTTGTAGCATATATTTACAATAAAACACATTATTTTTGGTGTTACAGGATAAATTAGCGCTTGCATTTCATAATTTAAAAATACTTCCCAATGTCTCTTTTCAGGGAAGGGGTCCTGGACGGCCACGGAAGGATGTGAGTTCTGCGCGATCATCTTTGTCTTACCGTGGTGCTAGCTCAGGACGAGGATCAGGTCGTGGTCCAGTTACAGGGACAGACACGTCAAATAACTTGGTGATGGTACAGCAAATCAGACACATAACTGCACCACCACCAAATTCACCATCTGCCTCACTTGTTCCTCTCATCAAGCCTTTAATCCTTCCAAATGATAAGAATTCCTCTGTACACATTGGACAAGGGCTAACTTTTCCACACAAAAAGGTAAGCTACAACAAGTTTTTGATTATTCAATTTAGATTAGCCTCTGTGCATTGTTCCCTAATTCCCAAACATATTAAGACTAGACTGGCATGAAGAAAATCATGCGTGTTATGTATAGAGCATTTTAGTTATGGCTTTTTAATTTTACACCCCATGTTTAAAACCCAGTTATTGTATTTTATTTTTATTGTTTTCCTTTATCTACCCACGTTCGTAGAATTTTACTATGTGAATGTTTCTTAGGGGATACAAGAGCATTATACTAACTGTAAAATTACAAGAAGTGTCACACATACAGTAACAGGTATGTGTATGATATATTGAAAGATTACAAACTTTTTAAATTCTCATGTTCTGATATTTCATTCTCATATCAACTCTTATATTCTTATGTTTCATTGATATGTTTATTCTTTAGGAAGATTTGGTGCATTCCATTGGATGATACCAATCATAGAAACATTCGAAACACAGATATTCCAAACACCACGAGCATCACACGAAGGCAGGTTTGCCATAGTAACATGCCTTCATATGAATCACACTCACGAAAGAAAAGTCCTAACATTGGTGAAGATTTCGCATGTTGGCAGTAGTTTTGCAGCAAAGTACGCATAATGAATCATTTTCCAAAACCTGGCACTCGCCCACAATATCTCCTAATTTTCTCATTAATTACTTTTTTTTAATTCATTCATCTGACATACTATTATAGTCCAGTCCACAAACAGTGGTGGTTCATGCATGTCAGTGCAGCTTGCATTGTTAACAGTTTCAAGCAACAGTTGTGTTACACTCATGTGCGTGCTTTCCACATGAAGAAAATGTGTATCTTGCAACTTGTTTATGTAGACTTCATCACTTACAGTATCCATCAGCACTGACAACTCACAACAGATGGAATACAAATTCACCAAACAACTCGCTACAGTCACTTACAATGCCCGCATCAACTACAGCATTCACAACAGAGTGCTCAAAACACTACTGATCACTCATTGGGGGTCAGATACGTGTGATTTAGGTGCACAGAAAAAGCTTAAAATCGCCCACCATCATTTGTGACTCCAATTATAGTTTACAAATAAGGACAATGTTATATCAATATACTGTGGAAAACATTCATCAGACATAGGTATATAAATGAAAAACAATAGCATAAGTAATAATCAAGTTTTGAACATGGGGCACAAAATAAAGAAGATCCAACACTAATCTCTGCACCATAATTTCGTCTGAAGATATTGCCCATTAAAAGGCACATGAAGTACCGGGAAAATACCTCTAAAGCTTTGACCCTTCTTCCACTGAGCGAAGTTTCTGGGAACTTGGATTATCCCAATTGCTGTGTTCTTCTCGTGAGCTGTACAAAATGTGTACGTTTTGAGTACAAATAACTCGAAAGGTGACATATTTCAACTTCGAAGTAGTCATTGTTTTCATGCTCCACTGTCAGCCCGGAGAATGTGTGCTCTGATTTTCACTACAAGAAGATCTTCATTTTTGCACACAATTAATGTAGCAGTGGTAAACGAATGAGTGCTAAAGCCAGAATATGAGAGAACAAATCTTTAGACATTGACTTTCTGCATAGGTTAATCATTGATTTTTTCTCTTCGTCGCTTTCAGGAAATTACGGTTTGTGAACATGTCCCCCCCCCCCCCCCCCACACACACACACATTGAGATTTAACAGGCCCCGCCGTCCCACCCATGTGGTACGTTGCTCGCCCCCCCCCCCCCCCCACCCAACAGCCACACGGCTCCCCCCCCCCCCCCACACAGCCACACTGCCCCCCCCCACACACACACACAGCCACACTGCCCCCCCCCCACACAGCCACACTGCCCCCCCCCACACACACAGCTGCACTGCCCCCCCCACACACACAGCCACACTGCTCCCCCCCCCACACACACAGCCACACTGCTCCCCCCCCACACACACACACAGCCACACTGCTCCCCCCCCCCCCACACACACAGCCACACTGCTCCCCCCCCCACACACACACAGCCACACTGCTCCCCCCCCACACACACACAGCCACACTGCTCCCCCCCCCACACACACACAGCCACACTCCTCCCCCCCCCCCCACACACACAGCCACACTCCTCCCGCCCCACACACACACACAGCCACACTGCTCTCCCCAGTCGCCGTGCTTGCGCCCCCCCCCTCAAGCCGCCGTGCTTGCGCCCCCCCCCCAGCCGCCGTGCTCGCGCCCCCCCCCCAGCCGCCGTGCTCGCGCCCCCCCCCCCAGCCGCCGTGCTCGCGCCCCCCCCCCCAGCCGCCGTGCTCGCGCCCCCCCCCCAGCCGCCGTGCTCGCGCCCCCACCCCAGCCGCCGTGCTCGCGCCCCCCCCACCCCAGCCGCCGTGCTCGCGCCCCCCCACCCCCCAGCAGCCGTGCTCGCGCCCCCCCACCGCCCCAGCCGCCGTGCTCGCGCCCCCCCACCGCCCCAGCCGCCGTGCTCGCGCCCCCCCACCCCCCCCCCCAGCCGCCGTGCTCGCGCCCCCCCACCCCCCCCAGCCGCCGTGCTCGCGCCCCCCCACCCCCCCCAGCCGCCGTGCTCGCGCCCCCCCACCCCCCCCAGCCGCCGTGCTCCCGGTCTCCCCCCCCCTGCCAGCCGCCGTGCTCCCGGTCTCCTCCCCCCTGCCAG
Organism: Schistocerca americana; assembly: GCF_021461395.2. Lineage (NCBI taxonomy): Eukaryota > Metazoa > Arthropoda > Insecta > Orthoptera > Acrididae > Schistocerca > Schistocerca americana. Next base: position 773,845,789 of record NC_060120.1, read on the forward strand.
CCGCCGTGCTCCCGGTCTCCTCCCCCCTGCCAGCCACCGTGCTCGCGCTCCCCCCCCTGCCGCCGTGCTCGCGCCTTCCCCCTCCGCCGCGCTCGCGCCTCCCCCCTCCGCCGCGCTCGCGCCCCCCCCCCCCCGCCAGACGCCGTACTCGCGTTCCCCCCCCCCCCCGCCAGCCGCCGTGCTCGCGCTCCCCCCCCCCCCAGCCGCCGTGCTCGCGCTCACACCCCACACCCCCCAGCCGCCATGCTCTGCTCCCCCCCAGCCACACTACTCCCCCCCCCCCCCAGCCACACTACTCCCCCCCCAGCCACACTACCCCCCCAGCCACACTACCCCCCCCAGCCACACTACTCCCCCAGCCACACTACTCCCCCCAGGCGCCATGCTCGCTCCCCCCCCCAACCACACTACTCCCCCCCCCCCCCAGCTTCACTGCTCCCCCCCCCAGCTTCACTGCTCCCCGCCCCAGCTGCAGTGCTCCCCGCCCCAGCTGCAGTGCTCCCCGCCCCAGCTGCAGTGCTCCCCGCCCCAGCTGCACTGCTCCCCGCCCCAGCTGCACTGCTCCCCGCCCCATCTGCACTGCTCCCCGCCCCATCTGCACTGCTCCCCGCCCCCCCAGCTGCACTGCTCCCCGCCCCCCCAGCTGCACTGCTCCCCCCCCAGCTGCACTGCTCCCCTCCCCCCAGCTGCACTGCTCCCCTCCCCCCAGCTGCACTGCTCCCCTCCCCCCAGCTGCACTGCGCCCCCCCCCCCAGCTGCACTGCGCCCCCCCCCCCCAGCTGCACTGCTCCCCACCCAGCTGCACTGCTCCCCACCCAGCTGCACTGCTCCCCCCCCAGCTGCACTGCTCCCCCCCAGCTGCACTGCTCCCCACCCCCAGCTGCACTGCTCACCCCCCCCCCCCCCAGTTGCACTGCTCCCCCCCCCCCCCCAGTTGCACTGCTCCCCCCCCCCAGCTGCACTGCTCCCCCCCAGCTGCACTGCTGCCCCCCCTGCTGCACTGCTGCCCCCCCAGCTGCACTGCTCCCCCCCCCAGCTACACTGCCCCCCCCCCCCAGCTACACTGCCCCCCCCCCCAGCTACACTGCTCTCCCCCCCCCAGCTACACTGCTCCCCCCCAGCTACACTGCTCCCCCCCCAGCTACACTGCTCCCCCCCCAGCTACACTGCTCCCCCCAGCTACACTGTCCCCCCCCCCAGCTACACTGCCACCCCCAGCTACACTGCCCCCCCCAGCTACACTACACTGCCCCCCCAGCTACACTGCTCCCCCCCCAGCTACACTGCTCCCCCCCCAGCTACACTGCTGCCCCCCCCCAGCTACACTGCTCCCCCCCCAGCTACACTGCTCCCCCCCAGCCACACTGCTCCCCCCCCCCCCCCAGCTACACTCCTCCCCCCCAGCCACACTGCTCCCCCCAGCCACACAGCCCTTCCCCTCAGTCACTCTGAGCCCGCCCATCAACTGCCGCCCTCCCCTCCCCCCGCCCCACAGTTCACACTGACGCCTTCCCCTCTCCCCGCCCCACGGTTCACACTGCCGCCCTCCCCTCTCCCACGCCCCACGGTTCACACTGCCGCCCTCCCCTTCCCCCACCCTACAGTTCACTCTGCCACCCTCCCCTGCCCCCAATCCCACAGTTCATGCTGACCCCTCCCTCCCACAGCGCATAGTACTCCCCCCCCTCAGTCCCACTGCCCCCTCCCCGCTACACAGTGCCCTCTTGCCCTACTGCCTGCCTTCCCTCCATGGTCACACTGCAACCCTCATCCTGCCGCCACTGCCTTGGTCCCCTGCCATCCACCTGCGACCTGTCTTACTGCTTATACAAACTTTGGTCCCACTGACATCCCTACCTCCACCCTCCTACCCAGCTACACCTGCCCCTCCCGTCAGTTACCCTTGGCTGCTATTCCCAGCTACACTAGCCCCCATACTCAGTCATCCCCCATACCCACTGTCCAACCTCCCCCCCCCTCAACAGCTGCTTCCCCACCTCCTGCCCAACTCCCTCAACCGGATGCAGCTACTCCCCCCCCTTCCTGCTTAACTCCGCACACCACCCACCTGCTTCCTCCCTCTTGCTCAACTGCCAACCCCACCCAGCAGCTTTTCCCCCCACCTGCCCAACTCCCCCACCCCACCCAGATGCTTTTCCCCCTCCTGCTCAAATCCCCCATCCTACCCAGCTGCTTTCTCAACTCCCCCGGCACTCTCCCTCCCCCACCGGCACTCTCCCTCCCCCGCCGGCAGACCCTCCTGACCAATTGTTCTTATCACCCACCTAGCACGTGAGGACCTCAACACCTGCCTGCCAGGAGTTCCCCCAGCTCACCCACATTCCATCAACACTCCCTTGCCCTGAATTTGATTCCCAACCACCCTCCCACGAAGACCCATACCCCAACTTTCCCCATCCTGACTTTCACACAGCCTGACTTCCTCTCCCTGGCTTGCCACTGCCCTGTTTTACTGCCACGCTGGCTTGCCATTGCCCAGTTGTGCTACCAGCCCGGCCTGTCTTGCTGCCCCGGACTCTCCCTGTGCCCCGGACTGTCCCAGGCTTACCCCCACTCCATCTCAATCCGCACCGCCCCGTATTACCCCACTGCCCCGTCTTACCCAAGCTAACTGCCTTCCCCCCCTGCCTGTGCCCAGCCAACTGCCCCCACCGCAGCTTACCAATCTCCCCCTCTCCCAGCTAACCTATCTGTCCCCCCGCCTCAGCTTACTGCTTCCCCGCCTCAGCTTACCGCTTCCCCGCCTCAGCTTACCGCTTCCCCGCCTCAGCTTACCGCTTCCCCGCCTCAGCTTACCGCTTCCCCGCCTCAGCTTACCGCTTCCCCGCCTCAGCTTACCGCTTCCCCGCCTCAGCTTACCGCTTCCCCGCCTCAGCTTACCGCTTCCCCGCCTCAGCTTACCGCTTCCCCGCCTCAGCTTACCGCTTCCCCGCCTCAGCTTACCACCCCTCCCCCCCTGCCCCAACTTCCTCCACTCGGGTTTTCCTCCTTCCCAGGGTTTCCCACTACCCGGCTTTCCTCTCTGCCGACCCAGCTGACTCCCACCCAATTCGGCTTTTCCCCCCGGCCCGGCTCAGCTCCCCTCGGCCCGGCTCAGCTCCCCTCGGCCCGGCTCAGCTCCCCCTTCTACACAGCTCCTACCCTCCCCCCTGCGACGACCAAGCCCATCCCCCGTCCCAGCTCGCTTCTTAACCCTGCTGCTACCCTGCCCCAATGTTCCCACTCTCCTGACCTGACTCACCCACGCAACCCCGCCATGACTCACCCACGCAACCCCGCCATGACTCACCCACCATGACTTACCCCCCAACCACTCCTTCACACTCCATCTTTCTTCCCTCCCCCTCTTTATGACACCCCCTTCTTAATTACATCCTCTTGTTTCTTTCCTCACCTCTAGCCTCCCTGCCCTCCCTTCGTTCCCTCCTCCTCTTCATTCCCTCCTCTTTCTACCCAGACTTTCTTGCCTCATCTCACCTCTCTTGCACCCCTGCTCTCACCCTCGTGCCACGGCCCTGCTCTCTCCTCCTTTCTTCTGCCCTGCTCTCTCCTCCTTTCTTCTGCCCTGCTCTCTCCTCCTTTCTTCTGCCCTGCTCTCTCCTCCTTTCTTCTGCCCTGCTCTCTCCTCCTTTCTTCTGCCCTGCTCTCTCCTCCTTTCTTCTGCCCTGCTCTCTCCTCCTTTCTTCTGCCCTGCTCTCTCCTCCTTTCTTCTGCCCTGCTCCCAACCCCCTTCCCACTGCCATGCTCCCACCCCCCTGTCCTCCTTTTGCCCCCACCACTCCCAGTCTTCATTTTCCTTCCTCATCCCTATTTTCTTCTGTCCCTTTTGCTAAATTTTTCTTGTCTTTCTTTCCTTTGTCCTCCCTCTGTCTTCACTTCCCTTCTCCTCTCTTTTCTGCACTTCTCCTCTCTTTCTGCACTTCTCCTCTCTTTTCTGCACTTCTCCTCTCTTTTCTGCACTTCTCCTCTCTTTCTGCACTTCTCCTCTCTTTTCTGCACTCCTCCTCTCTTTTCTGCACTCCTTCACCCCACCCCCACCCTCACCCCCACCCCCTGCCTCCCTCTGTCCGTCTTTCCTCCTACTTCTTACTGCCCTCTTCCATTCATCTCTCCTCCTCCTCCTTTTTCCCCCTCCTTCCTCTTATTTCTTTCCCCTCCTTCCTCTTATTTCTTTCCCCTCCTTCCTCTTATTTCTTTCCCCTCCTTCCTCTTATTTCTTTCCCCTCCTTCCTCTTATTTCTTTCCCCTCCTTTCTCTTATTTCTTTCCCCTCCTTCCTCTTATTTCTTTCCCCTCCTTTCTCTTATTTCTTTCCCCTCCTTTCTCTTATTTCTTTCCCCTCCTTTCTCTTATTTCTTTCCCCTCCTTTCTCTTATTTCTTTCCCCTCCTTTCTCTTCATTCTTTCTCCTCCTGTCTCTTCATTCTATCTCCGCCTTCCTCTTCGCTCTTGGCCCTCCTTCCTCTTTGCTCTTGGCCCTCCTTCCTCTTCGCTCTTGGCCCTCCTTCCTCTTCGCTCTTGGCCCTCCTTCCTCTTCGCTCTTGGCCCTCCTTCCTCTTCGCTCTTGGCCCTCCTTCCTCTTCGCTCTTGGCCCTCCTTCCTCTTCGCTCTTGGCCCTCCCTCCTCTTCGCTCTTGGGCCTCCCTCCTCTTCGCTCTTGGCCCTCCCTCCTCTTCGCTCTTGGCCCTCCCTCCTCTTCGCTCTTGGCCCTCCCTCCTCTTCGCTCTTGGCCCTCCCTCCTCTTCGCTCTTGGCCCTCCCTCCTCTTCGCTCTTGGCCCTCCCTCCTCTTCGCTCTTGGCCCTCCCTCCTCTTCGCTCTTGGCCCTCCCTCCTCTTCGCTCTTGGGCCTCCCTCCTCTTCGCTCTTGGCCCTCCTTTCCCTCCTTGCTCTTCCTTCCTTTTCCCCCTTCCCCGTCGTGCCTTTCCCCCCTTCCCAGTCATGCCTTTCCCCCCTTCCCCGTCGTGCGTTCTCCATCTTCCCCTCTTGCTGTCGCCCCACCTCTGTTTCCCCTACCCACACTTGTTTTTACTCAAATATTTCATGTAAGGAACAACCCTGTTTTCATGTAAGGAACAACCCTGTCTTCTGTGCAGCACATTTTCAGGAAAATCGTAAGTACAGTTGAGTAGCAAACTTGTGGTATATTCGCTTTTCTCTTATATAAGGTCTTATGAGGAAAATTTAGAAAATGTTGTTTGGTCTGTGTGATATGTTCACTCATGAAGAATTTATTATTGTGAACAAATGGTTTAATTTGCAGGCAACAGCTCAACCATCTGGAGGTTCCCAGCTTGTTTCTCTTGCTTCCAAAGCTGGAGGACATTTAACAAGTGGAGGCCAGCAGAGAGTTATAGTTACGAACAACACAGCTGTACCTCTGCATGAGCTAAGTTTACCTACGGTTGTGCACACATCTGATAGAACCATAGTGCAAAATTCTGGTGTTAGTGATTCAGTTGTTACAAGCAACAATATGGTTGTAGTCAACAGGAGTCCACCTACACAAGGTAAAGTTTTACAGAACATCGATGTAGAATTAATACTGTAAAGTGTAAAGTAAAATTTCTTTCCAGTTATCCGTGAAATTCATGGCTGGTAGCAACAGTAGTTTACTGTGATTCATATTGTGCATGCCAGTGACTACTTGTAATTTCAGTTGTTATTAACATCCCTTGTAATATGTAAATTATGTTTGGACATATTGTGTTGGAATTATGCCATAGAATATTTGCACACTTCATATCCTGAGTTGACTCTGATTTCTACCAAGGCATCATAAAACTGCTGTTGCACAGCAGATCCAGTTTCTGGGTGTACATATAAATTTTTAAGATTTCTGTCAGGGTTTATCATTAAAATATTGTTGCAGAGCAGATCCATTTCCCAGGTGTGCATATACATTTTTAAAATTATTGCTTGGTGCAGTCAGCAGAGAACCAGGTCCAGGTCATACATATTCTTACTGGAAACATGAGGGAAACACACAGTCCTAAATAACCAAGTTTTATTATATAGAACAAGTATATTAGTAAACAGGGAGTAACCACCCAACTGGAATAAATTTGACAACTGACTGCTTAGAGGCCTGAGTATGCACATACAAAGATACTTTCCTGGCAGATACCAGTGGTATTAAGCAGCATGCACTTGTTGTGCCAGGCGACAGCAGCCCTGGTGTCCGCCCCATTGTGCAGCACATCATTCGAATGCGGCACACGCTATGCTTGCCTTAGTGGCCCAACTTTATGATCACGGTGGGTGTGGTAACTAGCAATGCTGCAACAGCCAACACGTCTGGGGTGTTCATGAGGGCAGCAAGAGATGCGAGGAGTTCCCCGTCCACTGGGACTGATGCATACAGTCGAAAGTGATTGGGAGGAGTGCACTCCGATTGTCGTAGGCTCGCAGCGGGCAGGAAGCCACCTTGATGTCAGGGTCCGTGATGAAGGGCCCCAGCTCTGGGAACAACAGCAGCAAATTGGTGAGGAGAAATGTTGGAAACCCTGCTGATGGTGTTGCAGGCTCAGCACAGGAGGAGGGGCTGGCACTGGCTGCAGGAAGCAGCAATGGAGAACAGGAAACTGGCAGTGGTAGATGAATATGCAGCAGCTGGCCCTAGGCCTGTAGAGGCAGCTCAGTGCTCATCCTGAGATGCAACTGGTTCCAGTGGCATGCCACAAGCTGATCGTTACTGCCCACTGTGAAGACACAAAAGCCGCACTGGCTATGGAAAATGTCTGTGATTCAGGAGGGGGGGGGGGGGGGGGGGAATGTCTGAAACCTCTGGCCCAATTGGACACACCAGAGGCTAACTTTGATAAAACCCGTGATGCTAGGGGACACAGTATCAGCAGCATCCATGGTTGGCAGCCTTGCATGAGCTTGGTGGGATTCTTGGCCCCAATCTGGCTTCATTCTGTACAACCTTCAGAAAAATATGAGCTGCCCCAGTGGGAAAATCTGCCACGTACTTGCGCATGTGTCTCAAACATCCCGATGAGATGTTCCATCTCGTTCCAAATGTGAATGGAAAGGAGGAGCCGTGACATGACTAATGCCATTGTGGTTATAAATGTCCTTGGAAGATTGAGCCATGAACTGAGGACTATTGTGCAAAACCAAGCAAGTTTTCGGTGGAGGATATCTTTGACAGGGCCTTGAAATTCGCATCTGCTGTTGCAGCCAGACAACAAATGAGATAAGGAAAATGAAAAAAATGGTCAGTTGCCAACAACCAAAAGTTCTTTAGAAGTACAAGCATAATCAATATGGACACACTCCCAAGGCTATGTAGGAGCCGGCCATGGTGAAAAAACCGTGCACGGTGCTGACTGGTTGTCCCGGAACATATGGCAGGCCACAACAAAGTGTTCCACATCACAGATTCATGCGAGAGGACACCCAGTGACCGTTATGTAATAAACAGAGGATCTCACGCCACAGAGCCGCTGGAATCACAACACAGAAAGAAAATTTGTCTCTTGACAAGAGAACAATGCCATCCAAGAGGGAGAAATGATGGTGCAATGCGTAATTATTCTGAAGGGGGTCCAACACCTGGCCTGTTGACGTTTTGGACACCTCTGTTGTACCATGCACACGACCTGCCAGAGCATCAGATATACTGCCATAGCAGAGGCAATACGGAAAAACCATCTAGCATGTGTGCCTCCAGTTGAAAACAAAGCAGCTCCACTTGTTCGAACAAGGGGTCTGGGCCCTGGTATAGAGTATAGCAAGGGCTTTGTTTTCCACCTGAGAATAATGTCGTTCAGTTGAGTCAAGTGTTTTTGGTGCAAAGGCAGTAGGCTGTTCAGAACCATTGGAATGTTGATGGGCCATGACCCCTCCCCTCAGAGACATTATTCCAAGCCTCATTCCAGGCCTCTGTCGACTTGCGGTGCGGGAAACTTCAAATTACTGTTCAGTATTCGAAACTACTTCCAGTATAGAGTGCTCAAACTGAAGGACACAGTGGTGCACTTCCTTATCAGGGGCCGAACGAATGATAGCATCTTGGACCGTGATGTCCCCATATGATTCCTGAGCTGCTGTGACAAAGCGACATTTTCGACTAAAATCATGAAGCTCAGCCACCCAGCTTTGATACAATTGCTGCAGCTGTTTGCAACATTTGTAGAATTAGACACGTGCATGACCACTTGTGTAGTACACTTTTGGTGATAGGACGACAGCAAACGACACACATCGTCAATAGGAAAGCAATACTGGTTCCTGCAGAGGAGCTAACCTTGTGTGTGTCATCAAAGGTGTGGGCAACTGCCAGATTCAACATAGCCAACAAAGTTCCAAAATGGTAGTAGAGCATAACAGCAGTAAATCGTCGGGATCCGTAACACACAAAAATCCTACTCTTACTCATTGGCACTTATGTTCTTTCTGTGCAATGAGCTACCTTAATTTAAGTATTAACTGTGTTTTTCTTACTTGTCACTTCTTCTTCCGTGTGTTTTTGCTTTTAGGAAGCTTTAATTGTCGAGTGCTAGTAATAGTGTTCCATAGATTTCGTGTTTGTTTTGAATACAATCAGAGAGAGTCCCTTTAGTCAGCCATAGTGCCAGTAGTGCTAGTGTTTGTTTTCAATGCAGTCCAGCGACAGGTAGTGCTATTTTCATTGTTTTCTACAAGAAGTGGCTAGCAACCACAGTTTAGTCAACAATCAGCCGCCTTCAGTCAATTAGCAGTCTAGTTAAAAGTTGATTAACTCTCTACAGTAAATTGATTTCTTAGGATGGATAGGATGTGTGACTGCTGTGTACGGATGCAGGAGGAGCTGGCTACTGTTCGCGAACAGCTGAACGTGTTGATGGCCGCGGTCAGCCGTCTTCAGGCTGCTGCCTCGGAGTGTAGCGGCAGTGGGGAGTCTGGTGCGTCGCATGGTACACCCCAGGTGTTACATGCTTCACTCACTGTCCCTGCTGTTGAGACATTTTCGCGGGTACCGGGCACGGTTGGGCCACCCTCTCCCCAAGGGGAGTGGCGGGTTCAGCGGCGTTCGCGGCGCACGAGGCGGAGGGTAAACGTGGAGGCCGGCCGTGTGGCGTCGCCCGCTCTGCCTGTGAGTGGACATGTGGCCGCTCCTTCAGCAAGGTCCGAGCAGGCACATGGGGGGAGGGGTTTATTAGTTATTGGGAGCTCCAACGTTAGGCGGGTGATGGAACCCCTTAAGGAAATAGCGGAAAGGTCGGGGAAGAAGGCCAGTGTTCACTCTGTCTGCTTGCTGGGGGGTCTCACCTGAGATGTGGAGGCGGCCCTGCCAGCAGCGATAGAGAGCACTGGGTGCACCCGACTGCAAATTGTTGCTCATGTCGGCACCAATGACTCCTGCCGTCTGGGCTCAGAAGTCATCCTCAGTTCGTACAGGCGGTTGGCAGAATTGGTGAAGGCGGAAAGCCTCGCTCGCGGGGTGGAATCAGAGCTAACTATTTGTAGCATCGTTCCCAGAACCGATCACGGTCCTCTGGTTTGGAGCCAAGTGGAAGGCTTAAACCAGAGGCTCAGACGATTCTGCGGAGATCTGGGGTCCAAATTTCTCGACCTCCGCTATCGGGTGGAGAAATGTAGGGTCCCCCTGAATAGGTCAGGCGTGCACTACACGCTGGAAGCGGCTACAAGGGTAGCAGAGTACGTGTGGAGTGCACATGTGGGTTTTTTTAGGTTAGAGAATTCCCTCCCTAGGCCTGACAAGATGCCTCCTGAGAAGCGGCAAGGTAGGAGTAGGCAAAATGAAACAGGGAATAACAATATTAATGTGCTAATAGTTAACTGCAGGAGCGTCTATAGAAAGGTCCCAGAACTGCTCTCATTAAAAAATGGTCACAATGCCCATATAGTACTAGGGACAGAAAGTTGGCTGAAACCAGATGTAAACAGTAATGAAATCCTAAACTCAGATTGGAATGTATACCACAGAGACAGGCTGGACAGTGAAGTGGGAGGCGTGTTTATAGCGATAAGAAGTGCAATAGTATCAAAGGAAATTGACGGAGATCCGAAATGTGAAATAATTTGGGTGCAGGTCACGGTTAAAGCAGGCTCAGACATGGTAATTGGACACAGTAATTGGATGTCTCTATAGGCCCCCTGGCTCAGCAGTTGTTGTGGCTGACCACCTGAAGGATAATTTGGAAAATATTTCGAGTAGATTTCCCCACCATGTTATAGTTCTGGGTGGAGATTTTAATTTGCCAGATATAGACTGGGAGTCTCAAACGTTCACAACGGGTGGCAGGGACAAAGAATCCAGTGAAATTTTTTGAAGTGCTTTATCTGAAAACTACCTTGAGCAGTTAAATAGAAAACCGACTCGTGGCGATAACATATTAGACCTTCTGATGACACAGACCCAGACTATTTGAAACAGTTAACGCAGAACAGGGAATCAGCGATCATAAGGCGATTACTGCATCGATGATTTCAGCCGTAAATAGAAATATTAAAAAAGGTAGGAAGATTCTTCTGTTTAGCAAAAGTGACAAAAAGCAGATTACAGAGTACCTGACGGCTCAACACAAAAGTTTTGTCTCAAGTACAGATAGTGTTGAGGATCAGTGGACAAAGTTCAAAACCATCGTACAATACGCGTTAGATGAGTATGTGCCAAGCAAGATCGTAAGAGATGGAAAAGAGCCACCGTGGTACAACAACCGAGTTAGAAAACTGCTGCGGAAGCAAAGGGAACTTCACAGCAAACATAAACATAGTCAAAGCCTTGCAGACAAACAAAAATTACGGTATGCGAAATGTAGTGTGAGGAGGGCTATGCGAGAGGCGTTCAATGAATTCGAAAGTAAAGTTCTATGTACTGACTTGGCAGAAAATACTAAGAAATTTTGGTCTTATGTCAAAGCGGTAGGTGGATCAAAACAAAATGTCCAGACGCTCTGTGGCCAAAATGGTACTGAAACAGGGGATGACAGACTAAAGGCCAAAATACTAAATGTCTTTTTCCAAAGCTGTTTCACAGAGGAAGACTGCACTGTTGTTCCTTCTCTAGATTGTCGCACAGATGACAAAATGGTAGATATCGAAATACACAACAGAGGGATTGAGAAACAATTAAAATCGCTCAAAAGAGGAAAGGCTGCTGGACCTAATGGGATACCAGTTCGATTTTACACGGAGTATGCGAAGGAACTTGCCCCCTTTCTTGCAGCGGTGTACCGTAGGTCTCTAGAAGAGCGTAGCGTTCCAAAGGATTGGGAAAGGGCACAGGTCATCCCCGTTTTCAAGAAGAGACGTTGAACAGATGTGCAGAACTGTAGACCTATATCTCTAACGTCGATCAGTTGTAGAATTTTGGAACACGTATTATGTTCTCGTATAATGACTTTTCTGGAGACTAGAAATCTACTCTGTAGGAATCAGCATGGGTTTCGAAAAAGACGGTCGTGTGAAAGCCAGCTCGCGCTGTTCGTCCACGAGACTCAGAGAGTCATAGACACGGGTTCGCAGGTAGATGCCGTGTTTCTTGACTTCCGCAAGGCGTTCGATACAGTTCCCCACAGTTGTTCAATGAACAAAGTAAGAGCATATGGACTATCTGACCAATTGTGTGATTGGATTGAAGAGTTCCTTGATAACAGAACGCAGCATGTCATTCTCAATGGAGAGAAGTCTTCCGAAGTAAGAGTGATTTCAGGTGTGCCGCAGGGGAGTGTCATAGGACCGTTGCTATTCACAATATACATAAATGACCTTGTTAATGACATTGGAAGTTCACTGGGGCTTTTTGCAGATGATGCTGTGGTGTATCGAGAGGTTGTAACAATGGAAAATTGTTCTGAAATGCAGGAGGATCTGCAGCGAATTGACGCATGGTGCAGGGAATGGCAATTCAGTCTCAATGTAGACAAGTGTAATGTGCTGCGAATACATAGAAAGATAGATCCCTTATCATTTAGCTACAAAATAGCAGGTCAGCAACTGGAAGCAGTAAATGCCATAAATTATCTGGGAGTACGCATTAGGAGTGATTTAAAATGGAATAATCATATAAAGTTGATCGTCGGTAAAGCAGATGCCAGACTGAGATTCATTGGAAGAATCCTAAGGAAATGCAATCCGAAAACAAAGGAAGTAGGTTACAGTACACTTGTTCGCCCACTGCTTGAATACTGCTCAGCAGTGTGGGATCCGTACCAGATAGGGTTGATAGAAGAGATAGAGAAGATCCAACGGAGAGCAGCACGCTTCGTTACAGGATCATTTAGTAATCGCGAAAGCGTTACGAAGATGATAGATAAACTCCAGTGGAAGGCTCTGCAGGAGAGACTCTCAGTAGCTCAGTACGGGCTTTTGTTGAAGTTTCGAGAACATACCTTCACCGAAGAGTCAAGCAGTATATTGCTCCCTCCTACGTATATCTCGCGAAGAGACCATGAGGATAAAATCAGAGAGACTAGGGCCCACACAGAAGCATACCAACAATCCTTCTTTCCACGAACAATACGAGACTGGAATAGAAGGGAGAACCGATAGAGGTACTCAGGGTACCCTCCGCCACACACCGTCAGGTGGCTTGCGGAGTATGGATGTAGATGTAGATGTAGAAGGAAACATGGTCTTAAATAACTAAGTTCTATTGGGACAGATAAGTGACAACAAGAATGTGGGTACACAGAGAGTAATCACACGACTGGAATTTGTGCCAACTGAGAACTTGGAGGCTCGAGTATGCAAGATACAGTTCCCAATGAGTGCCACTGGAACAATACTTTTTACAAGTTTTGGGCCAGTGGTGACTGCTGTCGACGATCGGGCCGCCCTTGCCGATTGCCTTGCTCATTGTGTGGCATGTCTTTCAAATGCTGACATGCCCAACACTTTCCATAGTGGCTAAACTTAAAACTGCAGTAGCTGTACCAACCAGCAGGTAACTACAGTACCATGTGTCCAGATCAGTACCTGGGGCATGAAAAGAGTGCAGGTGTTGCAGAATGCTGGGCGCCATTCAGAGTACATTTCCACACTGAGTCGAGGAGTAATCAAGAAATGTAAACAGCACAGTGTGACAGGACTCAGTACGTCATTTGCAAGCCTTTCAGTATTCAGCCATGGCATGTAACATCCATGCTTGGCTGCTCTACAGTGTCCTATCTGACAGAAGTTGCGAAGGCAAAGGAAATGCATTGTAATTTAGACACCACAGTGGGGCTTGTCCACTGATACCTCTGGATGATGAGGACAGATAGTGGCATCAGCATCTATGATGGTGTTGCGTCCCACTTAAATATCTCCATTCAGAAGACAGTCTCAATGTATGGTCATCCCTTCTGCGTCTCCGATTCCGACGGACTACAGTCTTACTAGTTACAGGATAATTTGGTTGATAAATTGTGGTGTACTGGTTGCTGCGTGAGTGAAGACTTGGCCTCCTGGACCATGTTCAAATGGCTGAAGTGGAACGTAGGCTCTGCAAGCTGGCACTGCAGTTTTTTCACATCCATGACTGATAGAAGATGTAGACAAGCATGGGCCTTTCCCAAGTGAATGAAGGACCGTACCAAGTGACCGCAAAGCGGTGCCTTCAACCTTTTGGGCAGAGTACCTGAATACTTGAGTATCGCCTCCATGGCTGTACGTGGTACTGTCTCACTAACTGAATGCTCTGTTTGCTGATGTGGGTTGTCAGCTTCCACCTTCACGACAAACTGTCCTTGATATGCTGTTGGCACTCGCTTAAGCACATGTCCATCTTCAAGATTTGTGTATGTGTGACTGACTTGATGAAGTTTGAGTAAAGTAATTATATTAAGTCCATGTCTTGTTTACTACAGGCTGATACTTCTAGATTAATATAGTTAAAATTCTTCATTTCGGTTGCCATGGTATCAGTAGCTGCTGATAAATAGTTTATTACGACTATGACTGTGTATGCAACTATCAAAATGTGGTTTCCATACAACACGTTTCGTTTTACTCAATTAAGACATCATCAGTGGTTGATTGCAATGACTCTTTCTTACTTACAATGTGGATGTCATGATGTCTGTATGTAAGTTTCTCAAGAAATTTCCTCCTTGACTGGTACGCTAAAAATATAATAAAAGCAATTTGGAGATGGTGCACTGTGAGTAATGAGACAACATAAAATGGCTGTCGATAAAATTAGGCAAACATTAGGCTGAAAAGTGTGAGGAACTTTATTGTTTCCCCACTCCCTGCCTCTCACCTTGCAGGCATTTTTCTGAGTTCTGTACTGTGTAGGCTTTGGTCACCTACTAGTGATGGAGTTGTAATGCACAGATATTCCTTGCAATTGTGCTTCTTGCACAAATCCCACTGGGAAACTATGCTGCTACTCCATTTAGCTTTTCATTTTGGTCAACCAGTTATTAGATCATAAGAAAGAGATTAAACTTTGGCCACTTCCACATAATCACTGCAACATCAGTATGTATACACCCCAGAAAATGTGGGAAAAACCCAGGAGTTTTTGCATGTGGGAGAAAACTGAGAAAAACTTGGTATTTTTTTTAGAATTCTGGGAACTTTTCATTGTGTTAGTTTCAGTTAACTTTATGTAATTTTGACTGGTAAGAACTGATATTGTAACAAAGAATTTTATTCTATCCCACTACTGCAGAATATTACTGCAGCAATAAAACATAAATGAGAGTGGAAAAAATAAATAAAGAAATAAAATAAAACGTAACAATATTATGAAAAGGATACTTGCTACTCACCATATAACAGAGATGCAGAGTCGCACTAGGCACAACAAAAAGACTGTCACAAAATAAACTTTCAGCCAACAAGGCCTTTGTCAAAAATAGAGGACACACACACACACACACACACACACACACACACACACACACACACAAATGCGCAAATGCAATTCACATGCAAATGACCACAGTCTCTATCAGCTGAGGCCAGACTATGAGCAGCAGCAGCAGTAGCAGCAGTGCCTGTTGGGAGAGGCAACTGGATGGGAGTGATGAGGAGGCTGGGGCTAGGAAGGGAAGGGATAGCATGGTTGGGGTGGGGTAGGTGATGTGTTGCTGAGGAGTCTGCAGGGATGAGGTGGAGAGGGGATAGGGCGGCTAGTTGCAGTCAGGAGGTTCGACGGTGGGTAGGGCGTGAGGTGGGGTGGGGGGGGGGGGGTAATGGAAAAGGAGAGAAGTAAAAAGACTGGCCGTGTTGGTGGAATAGAGGGCTTGTGTAGTGCTGGAATGGGAACAGGAAGGGGCTAGATGGGTGAGGAAAATGACTAATGAAGTTTGAGGGCAGGAGGGTTACAAGAACATAGGATATATTGCAGGGAAAGTTTCAATCTGCGCAATTCAGAAAAGCTGGTGGTGGTGGGAAGGATCCATACGGCATAGGCTGTGAAGCAGTCATTGAAATGAAGAATGCCGCGTAGTCGGTATGCTCACCAACAGAGAGGTCCTGTTCTTTCTTGGCCATAGTTCATCAGCGGCCATTCATACGGACAGACAGCTTGTTGGTTGTCATGCGTTCGTAGACTGCAGCACAGAGGTTGCAGCTTAGCTTGTAGATCACATGACTGGTTTCACAGGTAGTCCTGCCTTTGATGGGATAGGTGATGGGGACCAGACCGGTGTAGGTGGTGGTACGCGGCTGTATGGGACAGGTCTTGCATCTAGTTTTATTACAGGGATACGAGCGTTGAGGTAAGGGATTGGCAGCAGGGGTTGCGTACAGATGGACGAGTATATTGTGTACGTTTTTGTGCTGTCTCATTTCTCACAGTTCACCGTCTCCAAATTCCTTTTATTATATTTTTACAGTACCAGTGCCAAAGAGGACAAGGCAATGTGCAATTTACAACAACAAAACACAGTGCCCACGCAAGTGTCTGCCAACTGCAAAATGTCTCAAAGGCCTTAGGACAAAGACTATGCAATACTTCATAACTACAAACTGCTTCTGAAGAGCGTGATGCCACAACTACGTACATTAGGTTCGTTAAAGCAGTTGCCAGCCAGCTCAGGCATATGCAGAGTTGAGTCATGTATGAGCAGTATCTTCTTCCATTTCTGGCTGTTAGCTGTAGCAGTAGTAGCAACAAGCAGCCAGGTATTAACTGGAAAAATTTATCTGGCACACCCAAGCCTGCACATTCATGCATGTGCAGAGCAGTGCAGTCAGATTTGTAGTGGATAGGGGGTAGTCTCCGTGTGATCTGTGTTTACATTTGGTGATTTTGCTATTTCCTCTTCATTTACAGTCCCCAAATCAAATGAAAACAAAAGTGATGTCTGTCTCAAGGAGCTATCAAGTGAATTAAAATACATTCGTGTAGTTACAGAAGCTAAAATATGTTATTAGTTTCAGTTTTCTGATTTTATTTCGACATCTTTAGCGGTCAAGCATTGATTGGCTTATGGAGCAATTAAGTAATTTCTGTCAGTTTGCTAAAGAATTTTGGCTTTTATTTTAATCTTTTCCACAGAAGAAGTCAGTTTATTTGAAACAAAAGTTTCATTCCACACTATTGGCTTGTTTCAACTGTGTGCTAAATTTTAAGTGCACGGTTTCACCTTTCAGTACGTATGGCATTATGCCATAATAAAGAACTAAACTTGAGATAATACAGTACTGGTACTCAAAGAGAATTTGCACCCCAAAAACAACTCTGAAAAGCTTAATATCGAGTTGGGCACACCTCATTTTTAATATGAACATACAAATGTGTGCTTTAAGCCTTATTGTGCATTTTAGTATGGTTTGCAAAATTCTGATGCTCTCGGAGTATCCTCCGATGTCCTGTTTCTTTTATGATGTAATCTAACATCTCTTAATGTTGTATGTCATCGTGGCTGTGTATGCACAGTAACTCCTGTTTTCTGGTGTTCTCTAGCAAGTACTGAAAAGAATCTCTTTCTAACAGGTCACGGGAAAATATTGTGAATGGTGGTTTGAAAAGTGTTATGTTCAAAGTAAATTTCCTTCTAAACAAGATGAATTATGTTATGTGTGAAAATGTGTGATGAGTTTCTTAAATCACAAAGCATTTGACTCTCATTTAAAATTTAACATTTTGAGGACCAGCCCCTTAGAAGCATTTTAAGCCCAGAAGACCAGACATTTATGTCATTATTTAAAATTCTACTGGCACATTTGTATGATGTGTCACAAACTATAACACATGCAAAATAAAAAATAAAAAAAATAATAATAATAATAATACTATTATTTAAGTGAAAGCTTAGCTTTTCTTGTAGCTACATTATGTGTATCAATTTAAACCATTAACTTTCCCTATTTGTGGTTTCATGCTACTTAACAATGATATTGTTGACTACATCACGTGTCATATGCTCTGAATATCTGCTGCTATCGGTTGACGAGATCATGAGCTATGATTGGCTTACAAAAGCACATCACAACCTCAGTTTAAGTGCTTTGGAAACTAACATACTGTGTTTGTGGAGTTCAAATTCATACTTCTGTAATATGAAAATATGCAGCGTATCGTAATACAAGAATGTCCAGCAAAATCTTTCTGAAACGCATCCTTCTTGTTTTTAAGTGCTTAGAAGGTCTATGACACTCTACAAATTCTTAACCATTCAAAGGATTTTAGCATTCCGGGGGAAAGTATACTGTCACTCAATACGGAAAAAGTATATTTTCAACCGGGAAATCTGGGAAAAATCCACACATTTTTTTCCTTGTCCTCCTATACTCTTTGAACATACATCCATTTGAATTTTCCTGTACATTCAATTTTACCAGGTTATTACACTTTCCTTTGTAAATTCGGCATTAACTTTTTCAGTGACATCAACAGCTTTGACTGCAAACACTGGTCAAGCAAAAGTTCTTGTGGCTAAGATGCCAAGTATACCACCACAACTTCTGGGAGCACAGCCAACCTCTAGAAGTTCAGAATCACACAAAATTCCCCTGAAAAATAGTTCAGAAGGTTTGAATACTTCCTTTATTTTCTGAATTAATGTTATAATTGATAAACATAAATTAATTTTATTTCATTTTTCCTGTTTTAGATGATGATGAAGAGTTTGCTAATTTTCCACGTGATGATGAGACTGAAGAATCGGAGGATGACGACGATCCAGACACTGATGATGATTACAGAGCCCGCTTGACTATTCGACAACGTGGCTCCAGCAGAGGTGGGAGAGGAAATCGGGGAAGAGGCATACGATCCAGGGGCTCATTGGGTAGAGGGTGGGATCGGAGCCGTGGTGTGAGAGGAGGAGCAAGACGACGTGGAGGCAGTCGTGGTGGACGGGGAGCAGCAAAGTCAGAGGATGTGGAACAAGTGCATAAGTTAGATTCAGAAATGGCAGCTGCTTTAGCTGCAATGGACAAGGCTCAGGACAGTTCTGAAAGTGCGCCAGCGGCATCCCGAGGTGAACATATTTTTGGAAGTAATAGTGTTGTGAGAACCAATCTCAACAATTCGAGTGCTGATGCTGTGTTGGAGAGTTCCCTGAACAGGAAACCCATTAGGTCATATGGAAGAAGTCAGGGGAAAAGAAAATCCGATGTGGACAGTGATGCAGTTTCCTCAAAGTCTGTTGAACCACCTGCAGAGAAGCAGAAAGAAGAGGAGAGTAAGCCAGTGCTGGAACAGGTACTACCAGACACAAAGAGTGCCACAAAAAATGCTGTTATGAAACAGACTTCTGTGGCTGATTCACCTGTGTCTCCTGTCTCACCTGTTCCACCTGGCAAAATATCCGTTATAACTGACCATAAACAAGACATACGAAAAAATTATCCTAAACGAGAGAATAGGAAACCCCCAGCACATTTGGCCGAGGCGTTAGGTCCAGCACTTTTCTCTACGCCAGACATAATTAGGAGAGTAAATGCAGGAAGTGACCATAAGTCACTTCCTCCTACAGATTTAAAGAAAGAAGAAACAAGATCTGCTCCAAAAAAATCTGTGGACCATTCCATACAAGAAGTCGTGTCATCTCCACCAGAGGAGAAAGGTAATAGTTTTCAAGATATTTTGTTGTTTGTTATTTTGGCATCAGCTAATTTTTTTAATTTAAATTCTCTCTCTCTCTCTCTCCCTCTCTCTCTCTCTCTCTCTCTCTCTCTCTCTCTCTCTCTCCCCCCCCCCCTCTCTCCCCCTCTCCCCTCCCCCCCTCTCTCCCCCCTCTCCCCTCCCTCCCCCCCCTCCCTCCCTCCCTCCCCCCCCCCCCTCTCTCTCTCTCTCTCTCTCTCTCTCTCTCTCTCTCTCTCTCTCACTCACCTAGGAGTGTGTGTGTGTGAGAGAGAGAGAGAGAGAGAGAGAGAGAGAAGTAAACTGAAAGTGCAGCAGCTTATGGTTGAGATAGAGGAGAAAAAGCACAAACAAGGGAAGAAGAGATAGATGTGAGAGTGTAATTTGTCATGAAATTTGTAGCTCTACAATTTCATTTGGACATTGTCTTTTGCTAGAGTATTAGATAAAATTATATGTTGTTTAGCAGTTTATATTTGTAGGACATTCACTTACATATTCACATGTTATGAATACAAACGGGAGATAATTATCTATGTTTGGGCTAATGATTTATACCTTTTTGGCATTGCCTCAGTAATAATTATCGGTAGCATTACCCAAAAAATTATGTTATTAGTGTTGCTCTTTTTTCCGCATGGTATTAGTAATTCTTGTAATACCCTTGCTTCCCGCTCATAAATTTATTTCATTTGCTTTATTCTGTGATTCTCACAGTTAATCCTTTCCTGCATTTGGGTACATATAGATTGAGTATGAAAGTTGAAAAACGTACACTTGTTGCTCTGCTCTTCTTTAACTCCAACTCTTGCACTCCCCCCCTTCCCATCTCCTGCAATCGCCGCTCCTGTGCTCCCCCTTTCAAAGGAAGAAATTTTTGATACTTGGTTCTGTGTATTTGATATTTCTGGTTACACATTGGGTGTGGTGTCCATGCTATAGTACACTTACTTTTTTACTGTCATTATCTTAACAATATTAGTACCTTTCCTATATAGTTTTTCCTTTGCGCAGTGCATGTTGCTCAATGTGAAGATTTCATAATATTGTAGTATAGTTCTGATCATCGCCACAGTTATATTGCAGTTGTAACATGAGGATTGTAGGTTGTGTAAAAAATTCTGTAGCAATCATATTTACATGCAGCAGGAAATTCACCAACTTGTGTATTATATGCAGTGATGTCATAATGCACAAGATAATTGTTTGCCTAGGCTGTGACTACAGCAGTTACAGCAATGTCACCTATATTCTAACCCCTGTTCAGAGAGAGAACAACATTGCAATCGAGAGAGAGGTACTATATGTTGTCCTGATTCATTTGTTCATTTATGTGGGCACTTTATTAACCTAAATATTTTACTGATAAAGCCAATGAACTATGGTCTGTTAAAGAGTTTGGACAATTTCTTGTTCGCTCATGAATAGTAGCCACGACATTCATGATATTCATATTATCAGGTACCCACATTAGTTGATGTTGCGTCACTGATTGAATTACCACTGTTAGTACATAACAATTATAAGAGACCAATAACATATTTTTAAAAACAACTACTACTTATAAATGTTCAATATGTATAGCCATATTTACAAATTAATGAGCTAAGTTAAAGTCAAATGATTGTTCCACATCATTACGATTTATCACGCAAAATGATCCATGCAACATGAAACTAACTACAATGAAACCCTGCTTTTACTGTTTTCAGAGGACTTCCAAAAGATGGCGTAAAATGCAGGAAAATGTAAAATGTGGGAAATAACGTTTTAAGCTGTAAAAGCTACATACAGGATACCGCCTGGCACTTCATGTATGCTATAAATACATAATAGGCGTCAAAAGACTTGTGAGGGACTTGTATTTTGTCAAATAAAAACCGCTGATGTAACAGGAACTGATAACTGTCTGGGAAGCAGGAACGTTTGACTCAATTTCTTATGTCATAATCGGTGTTTTTGAAAGCCTGCAGCTATAATTCATTATTTAAATAATGAAATGCAGCACTAGTTACCTGTTTTTCATGCCTAGCACTATGTGTTTTGAGAATTTTTTTTCATTGCCAAGTGTAAATATGTGAGTAAGTATATTGTGTGGTCTTTGAATACGTGTGATTCTACGTCTCTTGCACTGTAGTTGTCTTTTTGAAGTTATCAGATACAGTGCTTTATCAGTTATGTAGAAAACCACACACACATGCAAACTATCACTCACATTGTTTGTTTGTGTAACATCACAAAAGATATGTACATAAATACTGCACTTGACAAGGAGAATAAATTCTCAAAACACATTTTGCTCAGCGTGAATAAAATACGTAACTGGTGCTGTGTTTACACTAAAAACATTTGAGCAACTCAAAGTGAATGATGGTGTCAACTAGCGCTCCAAGTGGCCATATGCCGAAACATGCTAAATATGGTTTGACAAAGGTGTCATGATGATCACAACAATCATGAACCTGCGTTTGCGCAGTAGAGACAGTTTGGAAATGGTTGTGATTGGTCATGATACCTTAATTCGAATGAACCTAGTTACTCCCATCAGCTGCCAAGCCAAGTAGAGCTTGGCAGCGGTGGGAGATATGGCACGAATTATTCCAACTTTTACATGTTTACCAAGTCAAATCTGCTGAGTGGAGTACCCTGGTGTCAAGAAACTTAACCGTGTAATATTTGTAAACACTACTGGACGGCCAACATCATTTTTTCTCCACAAACGTTTTTTCGTAATGCGTAAATTGCGGGAAAATTATAAATATGGTGACGCAAAATCGTGTACAAATTAACATTGTGGACTTTTGGAAATTGATAGGACCGATAAAAAATGTCGTAAACGGTGGGAAAATGTTAATTCCAGGAACGTAAAATTGGAGTTATACTGTAATTAACTAATTAATTAAGTAAACTGATGTTCTAGGAGCTGGACAACTGTGCAGTTGAAGTCCAGATGTACTATTTTGAATGCCTCTTTGTGGTGTACTTTACCTTTTTGTTTAACTTTTTAAGTTTCTTGGAATTTGTCATCAATATTCAGTGCCAGAAAAATTTGGCTGGCAGTACACGCGAAACTGTCAGATTGGGCTCTGTTTTAGAAGTAAAAACATCTTGTGTTGTATCTTATAGTGCATCCTTTCAAAGCCTTTATTTACATCTTCCCATTTGTAAAATCACTGCTGTAGTTTTATCATTGTCTAATCATTACTACGCTAGTGTATACAGAGACACGCAGAAATTAAAAACATCAAAAACTTTAACAGAAGTGGAGGTTGGCCGTAATTAGATAAATTGTGAGCCTTATTGTTAAATAAAGGAAACAGCACTGACTCTTTGCATCAAAAGCTCTGTACACAAATTGGAACGACTCTGCGGTTCTTTGTCAGAGGTTGGAGGGTGTCATGGCCAGACCATTGTATGTTCACATGTAAACTCATGTTACCAGTATCGGGAGGCAAAACACTTGGCATTGAAACATGCCGTATACAGTGGTCTAATGCCCATAAAATAGAAATCATGAAGGATGGGAAAACTTTGTTCAGTTATGTTACTTAGCTGCCAGTAGTTTACAGTGGAGCTGATGTAGAGACAAGGTAATTAATTTCGTTCTTCCTGCTCACTGCTCAGTACTAACGCCAGGGTGTAAATGCCACAGTAAATCTGGGAAAAACTCAGGTATTTTTCATTGTTTTAATTTTCAGATAAATTGTGGCGGTTTAGACTGGTAAGAATTGATAATCTAACAAAGAATTCTGTAAGAATTGATAATCTAACAAAGAATTCTACTGTAGCCAGCTACTGCAGTCTAATACTCCAGCAGTAAAGCATAAACAGAAAAGTAGTATAGAAGATTTTCCTATGGCAGTAACACCGAAACAATCTTTATGAATATGCACCATTTACAGCAACAAAACATAATTCACACACAATCATACGTCGACAGCTACATGTCTCAAAGGCTTTAGGATAAAGACTATATAATACTGTGTAACAATGAACTGCTTTCGATGAGCATGACATGTATCAAAGGCTTTAGGACAAAGACTATATAATACTCTGTAACAACAAACAGCTTTCAATGAGCATGACATCATAACTGTTTACATTTGTAACTAGTTGCTGTAAAATATTGTGAATAGTGGTTTGAGAAGAGTTACTTTCAAAGTAAATTTTCTTTTGCAGGGGATGAACTATGTTAAATGTGAAAATGTGTGATGAATTTTCTCAAATCGCAGAGCATTTGACCCTTACTTAAAACGTAACACTTTTAGGACCAGCCACTTAGAAAAATTTTGGGCCCAGAAGACCAGCCATTTATGCCATTATTTAAAACTGCATGGGTACATTTGTGTTTGATATATCTTTCAAAAGGGTAATGTACACTAAAAAATACCAAGCTTTAAGGTTAGTTTTTCGTATTTATTTTAGTTCTTTCACAGTATAAGTTACGCAGTAACTGTGGAAAAAAAGTATAGTTATCATTAAAACAAGTGTGAAGTGAGTACTTGAGCAATTTCACACATAACTGACTTTCCAATGGAAAAGTCGAATTCCTCAACGGAACACGCATTCAGCCAAGTAACCACAAAATGTTTGGTGTACAGCAGCGAAATTTATAATCACACTTATCAGTGCACTTATCAACTACTGCAATTTAAGCTGAGCCATTAGGACCCTCCCTAACCACACCCTTTGGGGGGGGGGGGGGGGGGGGGAATTACGACCAATATTATATGTGTAAGCTTAGCTTTTCTTGTAACTATGCTATACATATATTAACTTAAACCATTAACTTTTGCCATTTGTGTATTTGAGCTACTTAACAGTGATGTTGCTGTTAGCTAACTACATAATGTGTCCAGTGCTTTAAGTATCTGCTGTCATTCGCTGGTGAGATCACACGACATGAGCTATGATTGGCTGACAATAGCTCATCACACAGCACAATCTCAATTTCGGTGTTTTGGGAGCTACCGTGTTGTATTTGAGGTAATTTGTATTACGAAAGTTCGTAATATGAAAATATCAGTGTACCTGTCACCACACATCAAAGACATTGCCAAAACACATTGTTTTTTTGCTGCGTTTTGTTCCCTAAAGTATCAGGGAAGCTGTACTGTGGCGTATAAAACTTTACCTTCACAGGATTGATAAGATTTACAGCTCCAAAGGAAAGTGCATTATTACTTAACACACAAAAATTTACCTTTACATGGGACATAGTGTACTTTCACCCAGGAGAAAGTGTGTTTTTAACCAGGGAAAATGAGGGACTTTTTTGTCTGTGTATACGTTCTGAAAGATTCGTTGCCCCAAATTAAGAATGTGAAGCACTGAAAATCCCCATGAAATTGTGGCATGTGAATGAGATTTGCTGAAGGGTAATGTTTCCTCTGCAGTGTTGTATACGAAGCTGTATGGGCCATTATTCTTCTGTGAGAATACTGCACCTGTTACCTCGATATACTGCAGTTGTGGTTGTTTCCACAACTGTCAGCTGATTCCGAGAATTTCGTCTTCCGACAAGACGGGGCACTGCTCATTGGAGCGCTGGTGTTCGTTGCTACCTAAATGGTGAACTTCCGCATTGCTGGATTGGTTGCAATAGTGAAGATCATGTAGTTGTGTTCCCTGTTGTGCCCGGCCTTCCGACCCCTCTCTCCAGATTGCCAGACCTAACATCCTGTGACTGTTTCCTTTTAAGTACATTAAGGACTGTGTTGATATATTA
This sequence comes from Schistocerca americana, assembly GCF_021461395.2. NCBI lineage: Eukaryota > Metazoa > Arthropoda > Insecta > Orthoptera > Acrididae > Schistocerca > Schistocerca americana. The sequence continues at coordinate 773,870,511 of NC_060120.1, forward strand.
CTGCCAAGAACAGTGGAACAGCTCTGAGAATGCATCAGTGCTGCTATGATGACCATTGACACGATTTTGCTACACGAGATATGGAATAAACTTGACTTTGACTATGGAACAAACTTGACTTTGACGTGTATTGTGTGATCAGAGGGGCACTCATAGAACATTTGTAGGCTACAAAATGCGAACTTAGCGAGTTTCCAGTTCTATTCATGCATCAATAATATTTGTACTTAAAATACTTTGGAAAACCCAGAGCTTTGAAAATGAATTAAGTTATTTGTAGTAGTCTTGCGGTGTGAATTGTTTGGAAGGCAGTTCTGTAATGTTCAGGATATTACCAATGAATGTCAGTTATGAGTTAGGCAAGTCAGTGTTTTACATCATATACCAAAGATGGGAAACAAGATATATTAACCATTTGGTAGAAGCCTGAATGGAATGACTTGTAACAAATTGCTTCAAGTCGGGCACTAATCTATAAATGACATGCTTCATTATTACAAAATGAGGTCAGGTGGACACTTCCAAAGCATGGCAAGCAGCAAGAGAGAATCAGAATTATCTCAATGTTTAATTTTGCGCAGTTGTATGTGTGAATCTCTTGATCATGTGCTCACTTCGTGTTCTGAGTTGGACATGAAGATATTTGTTTCATCTTGGAGACAGTTAAGCAAATCTGAAGCCTTGATTACCACACAAATATCAGCTTAGAAAAATCATACTGCAGATTGCACTACTCCTGCTTTAATAATTTCAACATTCACAACAATTTAAAACTGCCAAGTCCAGATGGTGTTCTTTCCGCTGAGCCATCTGAACATGCTTTTCAAACTGAGACAAACCTGCAACTGTAGTGGCCACCACGAAAATAGGCACCTCAAGGTCATCCCACTGTCGTGTAGCATTGTCAGTTAGACATTTTCAGTTGTTAGTAAAAACTCTGAAAAATATGAGACATCTTTTTCTTTTTGTATTTAGCATATAATATGTTGAAGTACTTTCCAAAAGAAAATTTCGCCAGCTATTACAAACATAATAAAAACTAACATTACAAGAAATTGTGAAGAAAAATATTTTTGTACTTCAAGCTGTGGAACAACAGTACCACTGAAATATTTGGACTGAAAACAATGCAGGAAAATTCTGAAAGTTTATAGATGCATGTGATACACATTTTATCATGAAACATAAAAGTATTCTGAGATAAAAAGTAAAGTAGCATAAGAGATGTGAAACTGTTCCACCTCTGTAACTAAAACTGTTGTCTCTGTTGAATTTGCATTCTGTTGGATCTTGTAGAAACTTACAGCTAGAAAGTTGTCAAGAAAACTATGAAATTAATTTTGGTAACATCTGAGACATTATTGTATTGTCATATATGAACATATTTTGTTTATGAGACTCCATGCATTACAGCACGCAAGTACTTGTATGCTGCCACCAGGATTTTAGTTCTGATGGCCACCCTTGATACAACCTGGAATATTCCCTATCTCCCGGAAAAAAATTTTATTTGTAGCTCCTACTGGTGCTTCGTCCTGTATCCATCACCCAGATTAGCGATATGCTATGCAAAAGTAACTTATGGTACTTTCAGGGCGATATTTCTGTTTATATCGAGCAAAATTTGTCTTATGTGTACTCTGTATTTTTCTAGCCCTCAGATACTCTTCTCTGTTCTACGCACCAACTTTTTGTCAAAATTGTCGAATTCTGTAATTTACCTTTTCAGTTCGATCCCTTTCTTGAAGAATCAAAACATGTGCTCGCTTCTAGAGTGTCCACCAATGTCACTATACTGTCAATATGGAATATAATCGGTATGGAAATATCACAAGATTTCTTGTCATTTTATGAACTCGTGCAAAATTTATAATATTCCTGGCTTCGTCACTGCTATCGAGATCAGTAGAAAAATCTTTAGGACATTCTATATGACAACCTTAGTTGTTTTTTAATGTCTCGTTGCCCTTTACGCACACTGACTGGTGTAGGCCCTTGCTCCTGTGTTTCATTCACTACCAAACACACTTCAGTTCAGAGTTCCACAGAAGATTGAAACCACAGAAGAACAGAAGATATTGTACGGAAACACCGAGCATTCAGCAGGCACTGACCTAATGCACTGCTAGCGCATCTAGTCACTCTAGTAACTGTAGCTACTTCATATGAGTATACTTTTATATTGTATTATTGGGCAGGAGTACTTAGGGCCATTTCTTATCACAGATGTTCATTGCAGCAAATACTGTGACATTCCTTCTTCAATTATTTAAATAGTTTCCATGAAGCCATGTATGTATTTACTTTACGAGACCCAAGTGATGTGATTCACAGATTGAGAAACGTGGCTTGCTGTAGGCAATGGCTCCAGTAAGCTACATTTGCCATTTCTGTAAAAGTTCCTACATGAAGAGACAGTTATGAGCACAGTGTCCACTTTTTTTGCGTGTACGTGTGTACATTTGCACTTTTGTGTGTGTGTGGGGGGGGGGGGGGGGGGGGGGGCGCACATGCGCGTGTGCATGGGTGCACACATACATGAGAGAGAGAGAGAGAGAGAGAGAGAGAGAGAGAGAGAGAGAGAGAGAGCTTGCCCCCCTTCTTTCTAATTGAAAGTATATTTTGAATCATTCTTATTTTTGTAATAAGGTGAACCAGCAAGTATCAGCATCACTGAAGGAGAGGTAAAGAATGAAGCAAGTAGTCAGCCAACCACCACAGTGGAAGAGCAATTGCCTGACGATGTAGTTGCTGGTCAGAACAAAAAAACTGAGGTTGATTCACAGGTGAGGCATTTGATGATTACATTTACTGTACTTCTTCTTTGTTTTTAGTTGCTTTGAGTTGTTGCTGCTGCAGTATTAGATACAAGATGCAATGTACTTGCACACCCTTATTTATGTTGTCCAGTTCCCACAGATGTCACTATTGCATGCTGGAGATAACTATGTTGTTATATCCATGTCAGACAACTGAAGGGCGTCACCTGATGTTCCAGAGGCTTAGACTTTGATCCAGATTTTATGAGTGTGGCATAGGTGCCTATATCATGGAGCAGGCTCTGTTGGTAAAGCTTGTTACTAAAACAAATGATGTACAGATGTATTGCCCCTAAATATTGTGTGTCTGTAGAGTGATAGTGGTGCATTTTTCAATTAAATATTACCATTATCAATACAGTTAGCTGTTGTAAACTAGAGAGCTGGATACTGGCTTTTATGTGAAACTCCGTTACACAGGGCTACCGGCTGTCAACAGACCAGTCATTCTCACTAGCTTCAGTCTCTCAAGTCAATTTGCTTTCACGTGCAGACAGCTATATAGTTTCTATTGTAATAGCTATTTTTCTAGTGTGAAATTTCATTTCTTGAAAAAGTTACTGTTCAGCACATGTTGACTTACTGATGCAACTAAGAGGATAAAACTAATATTTGTAATGCAGAGATATGTTCAAAACGTTTCCTCTCTGAGAGTTACATATGGGGTTCAGAAAACAAGCTGTTATGTCTGCCTCTAAATAACACATAGGAATTGAAAGCTGATCATTCATAGAAAATATCTAATTTGAAGATAAAACTTATAATTATGTAACAGATTCTAGAAATGTAAGAGTTATAATTTAGGCAGCATTTAACACTACAACCACTGATATATGGCTATATCTAGAAATGCGGCTGAATCACTTACAACCCAGGTATCTTTCTGTTCTATTATCCGGCTGTCATTGGGTTTATGTGGCTGCTAATGGGTCTATTCTTTGAAGTGCTGGTTATTTTATTATAAAATCAATAAAAATAAAATAACTTTTTTTTCAAATTATAAACTATTATTAAGAAAACTTGCACACATTTGCTGGGTGCATTTATTTGCTAGCATAACATAATGAGCAGAAATAATAGTCTTTTGATGCGCATTTACTGCAGATCATTTCTTACACATATAACACCTTACAAATTATTTGTTTCCAGTGCAATCAGATTTTACAGGGCCACATATTCCGCATTTCATGTCTCTCAGGAATATCTTCGGGAGTGTCGTAGGTACTAATCTTGCTTGTTGCTGTGTACTTCCCAGCAAGCTCCTCCCTCAGCTGCAGCATGAAGCCTCTGCGTTTCATTTTTTTTCTCATTTAGAACATTGTACAGTACCTAGGCATTTATCCCAGGTAAATCCAGCAAGTTGGAAAATGTGTGAGCAGGCCAATGTCTGGATTGTACTTCGGCTGAGTATTTGCTAGCCATTTGTCCGTGCACATCAACCCCATGTTTAGTAACTTTATCTGGCCCTTTCTTTTTTTCCAGACTCGGTTTTCACATACAGGTGTGTAGTGCTGAGAATCAGGACATTCTTTTTGCTCTTCCTGTGATAAACAATCAGTGATGTATTCAGTATCATTCTTCTTCAACAACGCTATGCTATATAACTCCACTTTTGCTTTCATGGCAGAGACTGATATATATGTGCAAGATCGATTTGTGGTACCCACAGTACTTGTTTTCAAGGTTTGAGTGACAGCCAGTGAGGTGAAAAAATTGTCACATGTTACATTTCTTGCCTTAGACAAGTATGGCTGCAATTGAAAAGTAGGTGTGTGCAGCACATACAGGGTGTTTCAAAAATGACCGGTATATTTGAAACGGCAATAAAAACTAAACGAGCAGCGATAGAAATACACCGTTTGTTGCAATATGCTTGGGACAACAGTACATTTTCAGGCGGACAAACTTTCGAAATTACAGTAGTTACAATTTTCAACAACAGATGGCACTGCAAGTGATGTGAAAGATATAGAAGACAACGCAGTCTGTGGGTGCGCCATTCTGTACGTCGTCTTTCTGCTGTAAGCATGTGCTGTTCACAACGTGCAAGTGTGCTGTAGACAACATGGTTTATTCCTTAGAACAGAGGATTTTTCTGGTGTTGGAATTCCACCGCCTAGAACACAGTGTTGTTGCAACAAGACGAAGTTTTCAACGGAGGTTTAACGTAACCAAAGGACCAAAAAGCGATACAATAAAGGATCTGTTTGAAAAATTTCAACGGACTGGGAACGTGACGGATGAATGTGCTGGAAAGGTAGGGCGACCGCGTACGGCAACCACAGAGGGCAACGCGCAGCTAGTGCAGCAGGTGAGCCAACAGTGGCCTCGGGTTTCTGTTCGCCGTGTTGCAGCTGCGGTCCAAATGATGCCAACGTCCACGTATCGTCTCATGCGCCAGAGTTAACACCTCTATCCATACAAAATTCAAATGCGGCAACCCCTCAGCGCCGTTACCATTGCTGCACGAGAGACATTCGCTAACGATATAGTGCACAGGATTGATGACGGCGATATGCATGTGGGCAGCATTTGGTTTACTGACGAAGCTTATTTTTACCTGGACGGCTTCGTCAATAAACAGAACTGGCGCATATGGGGAACCGTAAAGCCCCATGTTGCAGTCCCATCATCCCTGCATCCTCAAAAAGTACTGGTCTGGGCCGCCATTTCTTCCAAAGGAATCATTGGCCCATTTTTCAGATCCGAAACGATTACTGCATCACGCTATCTGGACATTCTTCGTGAATTTGTGGCAGTACAAACTGCCTTAGACGACACTGCGAACACCTCGTGGTTTATGCAAGATGGTGCCCGGCCACATCGCACGGCCGACGTCTTTAATTTCCTGAATGAATATTTCGATGATCGTGTGATTGCTTTGGGCTATCCAAAACATACAGGAGGCGGTGTGGATTGGCCTACCTATTCGCCAGACATGAACCCCTGTGACTTCTTTCTGTGGGGACACTTGAAAGACCAGGTGTACCGCCAGAATCCAGAAACAATTGAACAGCTGAAGCAGTACATCTCATCTGCATGTGAAGCCATTCCGCCAGACACGTTGTCAAAGGTTTCGGGTAATTTCATTCAGAGACTACGCCATATTATTGCTACGCATGGTGGATACGTGGAAAATATCGTACTATAGAGTTTCCCAGACCGCAGCGCCATCTGTTGTTGAAAATTGTAACTACTGTAATTTCGAAAGTTTGTCTGCCTGAAAATGTACTGTTGTCCCAAGCATATTGCAACAAACGGTGTACTTCTATCGCTGCTCGTTTAGTTTTTATTGCCGTTTCAAATATACCGGTCGTTTTTGAAACACCCTGTAGATAAATAATTCCAAAATAAATATATAACCGCAAAACTTAATCAGTGTTAAGTAAATCATCATGTGGTGTAACATAATCATCTGAAGAAGTGTATGAAACTACAGGTTCCTAAGATGAAAACTCCTATGGCTCACCCTGAGATTCATGAACCGAAATCTCATTTATGACATTTGCAATGTCCTCTTTTGTTCTTAGACGTTGGGCTATAACAAATGTTATATGCAAGCACTGTTTATACATTACAGTCTCTTGAGACCTCTGCATAGTATACGTCAGTATAAGATATAATGAAAATGAATGCTCCATAATTAGCTTTAATAAGGTAATATATTTTTAATATTTTACACAGCAGGCCTGTTATTGCCTATTGTCACTATCAAGTGACCTGCAAAAATAACATAGGTAAGGTTATCCAAATGTGAATCATGGCTGTTCTATCTTTACGTTTGCATTGGTACTTAAGTCTAGTTGGAAGTTATGACCATGTTGTTGTTGTTGTTGTTGTTGTTGTTGTTGTTGTCTTCAGTCCTGAGACTGGTTTGATGCAGCTCTCTATGCTACTATATCCTGTGCAAGCTGTTTCATCTCCCAGTACGTACTGCAGCCTACATCCTTCTGAATCTGCTTAGTGTATTCATCTCTTGGTCTCCCTCTTCGATTTTTACCCTCCACACTGCCCTCCAATGCTAAATTGGTGATCCCGTGATGCCTCAGAACATGTCCTACCAACCAATCCCTTCTTCTAGTCAAGTTGTGCCACAAACTCCTCTTCTCCCCAATTCAATTCAATACCTCCTCATTAGTTATGTGATCTACCCATCTAATCTTCAGCATTCTTATGTAGCACCACATTTCCAAAGCTTCCATTCTCTTCTTGTCCAAACTATTTATCATCCATGTTTCACTTCCATACATGGCTACACTCCATACAAATACTTTCAGAAACAACTTCCTGGCACTTAAAACTATACTCGATGTTAACAAATTTCTCTTCTTCAGAAACGCTTTCCTTGCCATTGCCAGTCTACATTTCATATCCTCTCTACTTCGACCATCATCAGTTATTTTGCTCCCCAAATAGCAAAACTCCTTTACTACTTTAAGTGTCTCATTTCCTAATCTAATTCCCTCAGCATCACCCGACTTAATTTGACTACATTCCATTATCCTCGTTTTGCTTTTGTTGATGTTCATCTTATATCCTCCTATCCGTTCAACTGCTCTTCCAAGTCCTTTTCTGTCTCTGACAGAATTACAATGTCATCGGCGAACCTCAAAGCTTTTATTTCTTCTCCATTGTTTTTAATACCTACTCCGAATGTTTCTTTTGTTTCCTTTACTGCTTGCTCAATATACAGATTGGATAACACTGGGGATAGGCTACAACCCGGTCTCACTCCTTTCCCAACCACTGCTTCCCTTTCATGCCCCTCGACTTTTATAACTGCCATCTGGTTTCTGCACAAATTGTAAATAGCCTTTCGCTCCCTGTATTTTACCCCTGCCACCTTTAGAATTTGAAAGAGAGTATTCCAGTCAACATTGTCAAAAGCTTTCTCTAAGTCTACAAATGCTAGAAACGTAGGTTTACCTTTCCTTAATCTTTCTTCTAAGATAAGTCATAAGGTCAGTATTGCCTCACGTGTTCCAACATTTCTACGGAATCCAAACTGATCTTCCCCGAGGTCGGCTTCTATCAGTTTTTCCATTCGTCTGTAAATAATTTGTGTTAGTATTTTGCAGCTGTGACTTATTAAACTGATAGTTCGGTAATTTTCACATTTGTCAACACCTGCTTTCTTTGGGATTGGAATTATTATATTCTTCTTGAAGTCTGAGGGTATTTCGCCTGTCTCGTACATCTTGCTCACCGGATGGTAGAGTTTTGTCAGGACTGGCTCTCCCAAGGCTATCAGTAGTTCTAATGGAATGTTATCTGCTCCCGGGGCCTTGTTTTGACTCTGGTCTTTCAGTGCTCTGTCAAACTCTTCACGCAGTATCGTATCTCCCATTTCATCTTCATCTACATCCTCTTCCATTTCCATAATATTGTCCTCAAGTACATCGCCCTTGTATAGACCCTCTATATACTCCTTCCACCTTTCTGCTTTTCCCTCTTTGCTTAGAACCGGGTTTCCATCTGAGCTCTTGATATTCATACAAGTGGTTCTCTTTTCTCCAAAGGTCTCTTTAATTTTCCTGTAGGCAGTATCTATCTTACCCCTAGTGAGATAAGCCTCTAAATCCTTACATTTGTCCTCTAGCCATGCCTGCTTAGCCATTTTGCACTTCCTGTCGATCTCATTTTTGAGACGTTTGTATTCCTTTTCGCCTGTTTCATTTACTGCATTTTTATATTTTCTTCTTTCATCAATTAAATTCAATATTTCTTCTGTTACCCAAAGATTTCTACTACCATTCGTCTTTTTACCTACTTGATTCTTTGCTGCCTTCACTACTTCATCCCTCAAAGCTACCCATTCTTCTTCTACTGCATTTTTTTCCGCCATTCCTGTCAATTGTTCCCTTATGCTCTCCCTGAGTCCACATCTGCCCCTGGAAATGTCTTACAATTTAAAACCTGGTTCCTAAATCTCTGTCTTACTATTATATAATCTATCTGAAACCTGTCAGTATCTCCGGGCTTCTTCCATGTTTACAGCCTTCTTTTATGATTCTTGAACCAAGTGTTAGCTATGATGAAGTTATGCTCTGTGCAAAATTCTACCAGGCGGCTTCCTCTTTCATTTCTTCCCCCCAATCCATATTCACCTACTATGTTTTTTTCTCTTTCTTTTCCTTCTGTCGAATTCCAGTCACCCATGACTATTAAATTTTCGTCTCCCTTCACTATCTGAATAATTTATTTTATCTCATCATACATTTCTTCAATTTCTTCGTCATCTGCGGAGCTAGTTGGCATATAAACTTGTACTACTGTGTTAGGCATGGGCTTCGTATCTATCTTGGCCATAATAAGGCGTTCACTATGCTGTTTGTAGTAGCTTACCCACACTCCTATTTTTTTTTAATCTTTATTAAACCTATTCCTGCATTACCCCTATTTGATTTTGTATTTATAACCCTGTATTCACCTGACCAAAAGTCTGGTGCCTCTTGCCACCGAACTTTGCTAATTCTGACGATATCTAACTTTAACCTATCCATTTCCCTTTTTAAATTTTCTAACTTACCTGCCTGATTAAGGGATCTGACATTCCATGCTCCAATCCGTAGAATGCCAGTTTTCTTTCTCCTGAAAACGACTTCCCCTTGAGTAGTCCCCACCAGGAGATCCGAATGGGGGACTATATTACCTCCGGAATTTTTTACCGAAGAGGATGCCATCATCATTTAACCATACAGTAAAGCTGCATGCCCTCGGGAAAAATGACCATATTGCATTAATAATAAATTTTTTCTATTGTTTCTTGGTAGATATAATACACTTTGTTGTTATGAAACATAGAATATACATTTTTGTCAGACGTTTTGACAGTTTGTACTCGACAGTTCTTTACGATGATGCAGTATGTTTACAAAGTGTATACAACTTATCAGATATGATGTTACATTTCATTGTTCTAACTTTCCTTTAAATTTTAACCTCGGTTTGTGTAAGTTTTGTTAACATTGTGACTGTTTAATTTCATATTTTATTAAGTCAATGAAATTTTCAAGATAGTATGTATGTTTAAAATCTGTGCCTTCATTAAGAATTTTGTATGGCTATTTCCTTGTATGAATACAAATTTCTAGTTCCTCAAGAATGTTCATAGTAAGTCCTTCGGTGTTGTGTATAATATTTCTAATGCAGTTTCAATTTTCTCATCTGGTTTGGCCAATATTTTATAACACCAGGCTTAAAGAAAACATTAGAAATAGTGATAGTAAGCAGTCATGCTTCTATTTACATTTGAAAACTCAACTCAATAAAGCTGAGAAAATTGAAACTGTGTTAGAAATATTACATAAAATACCGAAAGGATTCCCTACGAACATTCTTGAAGAACTGGAAATTTCTATCCATACACTTGAAATTCTTAATGAACACACAGATTTTAAACATAAATACTACCTTGAAAATTTTATTGACGTATTAGAATACAAAATGAAATGACAGTTAACCAAACTTACAGAACAGAGAAATGTAACGTCATCTCTGATAAGCTGTAAATACTGTGTAAACATATATCATTATAGTAAAGAACTGTCATATCATTATAGTAAAGAACTGTCAAACTTGACCTGTCATATCTGACAAAAACATATTCTGTGTTTTGTAACAACAAAAGTATTATATTTACGAAGAAATGACAGAAAAAATTTACTATAGCTGCAGTATGGTCGTCACTTCCAACTAGACATGAGTACCAATGCAAATATAAATATAAAACAGCCACAATTTACATATAGATAATTTCACCAATGTTGTTTTCTCAGGTCACTTGATAGTGACAGTAAGCCAAAACAGGCCTGTCATGTAAAATATTAAAAAATATTATGTTATTACAGCTAATTTTGGAGCATTTATATTCATTTTATCTTATAATATTTATATAAAATCCATTACTGACACCATATTGCTTGAAACAAAGCACTGGCTGTACAATACTTACCTACTTATTCAGGCATGTTTCAACCTGGTGCCCTTCCCTCAACTTCTGCTGGAGAACTGCAACATCATCAGGCAGGGACAGAAAAGTGAGATTTTGGACAAAACATGAAGCGACACAAGGTATGAAATTACTACGAGGTGCGGCTAGAAAAAAACCGGACTGATGCTGGAAAAAACATTTATTTACAATTTCATGTTATCTCCTTCAATGTACTCTCCTCCTCGGTCTCTACACCGCTCCATACGAATTTTCCACTGTTCATAGCAATGCTGCAGATCATTTTCGGTAAGTCCATACATTACTTCCGTCGCTTTTTCTTTTACTGCTTCAACAGTCTCAAATCTAGTTCCTTTCAAAGCTGACTTGACTTTAGGGAAAAGAAAAAAGTCACAGGGGGCCAAATCAGGTGAGTAGGGTGGACGATCTAAGATGGGAATGTTGTGTTTTGCCAAAAACGTCTTCACTGACAACGCACTGTGAGCTGGGGCATTGTCTTGGTGAAGGATCCATGACTCTTTTCTCCACAAATTGTTCCGTTTTCTCTGTACTCGCTCACGTAGGGTAGCCAGGACGCTAATGTAGTAATGCTGCTTCACTGTTTGTCCCTCTGGTACCCAATCAATGTGCAGAATCCCTTTGATGTCAAAAAAACAATCATCATTGCCTTGAATTTCGATTTTGACATTCGTGCTTTTTTTTGTCGTGGAGAACCAGGAGTTTTCCAATGCATCGATTGGCATTTAGTTTCGGGATCGTAAGTAAAAAACCACGATTCATTGCAAGTAATAACATTTTGTAAGAAGGTGGGATCACTTTCAATGTTTTCCAGGATGTCAGAACAAATCATTCTTCGGCGTTCCTTCTGTTCAATTGTGAGACACTTTGGAACCATTTTTGAACACACTTTGTTCATGTTGAAACTTTCATGAAGAATCTGCCTAACACTTTCCTTGTCAACTCCTGTTAACTCAGACACTGCTCTGATTGTTAAACGGCGATCTTGTCGAACAAGTTTTCCGATTTTTTCAATGTTTGCATCAGTTTTTGCTGACAATGGTCTGCCAGTGCGAGTGTCATCACTGGTGTCTTCACGGCCATCTTTAAATCGTTTAAACCACTCAAACACTTGTGTTCGCGATAAACAATCATCGCCGTACACTTGTTGTAACATTACAAACGTTTCACTTGCAGATTTTCCTAGTTTGAAACAAAATTTGATGTTAACACGCTGTTCTTTCTGTACACTCAACATTTTCCGACGCACAGACAAAACGTCAACTACTTAAAACAGACACCACGGGCAGACTGAGTGCAGGAGGCAGATGAAACTCGAGCAGTAGGCGGAGCGAGACTCACATGACAGGCTACGCGACTTTCAGCCTTATTGCATTCGTTTTATTGTTTCACCAGTACTAGTCCGGTTTTTTTCTAGCCACACCTCGTATAACGGCTGCAGCAGTGAGGTCAGAACTGACCCATCTGTGGTTCTAGGCGAATCTAGATTTTTCTCTTTTGATGTTTCTCCACAAAAAGTAAAAGTGTGATGATTAATTACTTTATTCAGTATGAAGTCATAGAAACTCAGCAGCGTTGGCAATAATACAAAATAGTGACCAATGAAAGAATTAAGAAATGGATTAGAGGTGACCCACTTCCAGTTCTAGTGTTAAAAAACAGATAAGAGACTGGATTTTAGCCAGGGAAAGAGGTATATTTTCCTGAATTGGCACATATAGATGGAGCAGAGGGTCCAGTGGGGTAGGGATGGTGTAGGGAAACACGAAATAATGCAGAAGAGAAAGCTTAGTTAGTTGTAAGGGGAATTGGGTAACGGAGCATTAGTTTAGGGAGTGAAAAGGACAGAAGAAATTGTGCTGACGGCAGTAGTATAGTTTTTGACATTATGATATTTGATCATGCATGTAAGTTATCACCACATGCAGGAAAGAAAAATGAAAGTTGTAAAATTCTGAAATGAGCTATGTGTGAGGAGGGGCAGGTGGATTTGGAGGTGAAATGTAGCAGTTAGTTGCTGGAAAGTGTCGTAACAGTGATCCGGTGGATGGGTGGTACATAGAACTGTGTGTAAGACAGTCATAATGACTACAACCAGTGTTGTAGCTTCTCCCAGAAGACAGTCGCAGTCCATTGGTCAGAATTGGCATAGTGTGTGCTTAACAGAGAGAGATGGAAAATATAGGAAAACATACAGACGTACAACACAGGAGAAACAAAGTATATGTGGATTATGGGACACTAGGCTGACGTAGGATAGACAATACAACTTTCAGGATGGAAGGAAGACACTAGGCAGTATAATTTTGTAGGAAAGTTGCAGTAGAATGTAAATACTTTTGAATTATAGGAGGTCATTCATTGAAAAGCAGGTGTATACACTCACTGACGGACACTTTACATGAAGAAAGAAAACTTGCAAGCTTCCATAGTTGTCCATTTTTCTAGCTAGAGCACAAATACACAGAGAAAACACAATCAATCACCACGCGAAGGGCATGTGCGCATGACCCTCCACACACACGCGCGCGCGCGCACACACACACACACACACACACACACACACACACACACACACACAATTTGCTGAGACTGAATGATGGTTGAATTATTCGAACATTACATGCAGATGGAACTTCTATATTTTACATCTAAGGCCCTACATGGTGCTGGCTGGACACAGAAGGCTGGAGTAGTTTGTGGTGGCAGTCAGTCATGTCAGGTGGGCTGGGTAGAGGGGCAGGAGGCAGGGAGAGGGGTTGTAGAGGGGTGAGAGGCAGAGAGAGGGGTTGTGGTGATTGGCTAGCAGCTCAGTGGGAGGAAGCCAGTTTGCCGGCCTGGATTGAAGGAGGGAGGTGTGGCAGCAGAAGCACAGACTAGACGAAACATGATGCATTGGTGTCAGAGCCAGTGAGGAGCGGCACACACTGAAGTTGACATCAGGCCATGAATTTGAGAGGGGCTGTGACAGTACGGAAGAAGGGGAAACTGTTGGGTAGAGGGTGTGGGAGCAGTGAGTTTTTTGAGATTGAGGCTAGAATGATTATGGGAGCGAAGCATGTGTTGCAAGGATAATTCCCACTTGTGTAGCTCAGAGGTGGTGGAAGGAAGGAATCCTAGTACACGCCTGCTACACCCACACTCCCAATCCCCTGCCACAGGGATTGTAACCCTGTAGAATTCCAACGAGCAAGACCTGCCCAATCCACACATCCAGCACTTCCAACTCCAGTCGTGTCACAGGTTTCTCCTGCCCCATCAATGACCAGGCGACCTGTGAAAGCAGCCATGTCATATTACTAATACCGTTGCAAATATTGCACAGTTTTTTACTAGGGTGTGCTGAAAACGTAATGCCTCTCAATTTTTTTGTATGGAAACCCTTATAGCTTTTTATGTAAAACAAACTAAGTTAAAATTCAACATCTTTATTCTTTGTGTCTACATATTTATTTCTCAACATAGTCGTCATAACGACAAACACATTTCTTCCAGTAAAAATCCAATTTATCGATATCATCACTGTAGAAATTTTGAGTCTGTTGATGGGGCCACAAACTCACCCCTGCTTGCTCCATGTCATCACTATCAAAGTGAAATCCACAGAGATGTCATTCAAGTTTTAGAAACAGATGAAAACTGGATGGGGCTAAGTTGGGACTGAATGGAGGATAGTGGATGACACTGAACCAAAAACGTCAGGTTGTTGCAGATTTCACAGTGCTCATTTGTGCTCTGACAGTGTCAACTGAAGGGGAGAGTGCTCCATGAGTGGACTAACTCTGTGAATTTGAAACTTTATTACAGACACTATTTCTAATACTGATAGTTATGTTACACATCACCACGTTACACGTTACAGTTCAGAGCCCTCCAGTGGCAGAGGGCTGCAAATGTGTGGAGATGAAGAATAAAGATCTAGACTTTCAGTAACGTCTAATTTATTTAAAAAGCCTTAAGAAATATTGCTTTTCAGCATACCCTCTTCTGCAGGCATGACTACCAACCATCCGCCCCACAGGATGAATAGCCACTGCCAAACTATTGCCAAGAACAAAGCTGATCACCTAGTGGCACAACACACAGCAGAGCATAGTGTGCTCAATTTCAGTTGCTACTTCACAGCCCAGGCCAACTGGATACTTCCTTGCCGGCCGCGGTGGTCTCGCGGTTCTAGGCGCTCAGTCCGGAACCGTGCGACTGCTATGGTCACAGGTTCGAATCCTGCCTTGGGCATGGATGTGTGTGATGTCCTTAGGTTAGTTAGGTTTAAGTAGTTCTAAGTTCTAGGGGACTGATGACCACAGATGTTAAGTCCCATAGTGCTCAGAGCCATTTGATACTTCCTTCCTCCAACAGTTTCTCTAAATCACGCAGATGGAAGTTTTCCTTGCAACATGTTCTTTGCTTCTTTAATTATCCTGGCGTCAGTTGCCAGTAACCTACTGTCCCCCACACCCGCTACCCAACAGTTTCCCATTCCTCTCTGCTGTCACCTCCTCCCAAATTCATGTCCCAATGGCACCTTGAGTGTGTGAAGCTCTCCACCATCTCCAACAACTGTGCATCACATGTCTAACCTGTGTTCCTGCAACCTCTTGCTCCCCTCATTCCTAGACAGCAAACCATTTAGCTGTTGGTGAGGGGCTAGCCCATTATCCCCAATACCTCTTCCTGCCTTCTGCCTCTCTCTCTCTCCTTCTTCTTGACTTCACCTGGCACAACTCTCACCATAACCTCACCTGTCGATGACTCAAGGCTTCCGCCCTTCAGTGAGTGATCTTTAATGCTAGAGTATTTACATTCTATCAGAACTATCGTACAAAACGAAATTATAAAGAACATTCTAAATTCTTAGGTGTTTAATAAGAATAACTGATAAGAACCTGAACTAGAAGTCACATACAGCATGTACCAAACACCACAGGCAAAATTTCGTAGGTAGGTTGGGGGTACGTTCTTGAGTATTTTGGTTTATAAGGGTCCTACAGTCTCCAATGGCTCTTTACAGACCAATAATGTAATTATGATTTATTTGGCTTTGTGTACCAAAATTATTTCTTTGAAAATACCATACCAACATTTAAAATACCTGTAGAATGCAATCATCAAAATGTAATAACATGAAAGGATCTGGTTAACCATTGGTGCCTATGTATTGATGCAAAACTACTGTGATATGGTTGCGTTGCTTCGGGAAGAGATGGGCCTAGCGTCGACATGCCTCTTTCCATTTGCCTTTAGTGGAACCATAGGCGTGATGGATATCAGCTGATTCTTCATCAGTAAAAAGATATTCCCAGGTTCTGAAGGATGCACACTAAATATGACATGAGCAAGAAAGATCAGTCTCTTTGAAATGTGGCTTCACCATGGACAGCAAGAGTACTCATGCCTTAGTATTGTGAAGAACACGCAAACAGTGAGAAATGTTAACAAAATTTAAAAGAAGGAAAACTGCATACGTAATACATATATTACAGAACATCAAATTCAATAATAGAAGAGAAAAGGGCAAAAAAGAATGTCTTGGTTAGATAACATAAAAGTTGACTGGATTACCAAGTGCAGAACAACTATTACATATTGCGATTCATAGAATAAAGATGCATTATGTGGTCGCTGACATCCATTAATGGATATGGAGGAGGAGAAAACCTATCCATACTGCTGTGTATCACTGTTAATGTAAAACTAATGCTGCCAGTGAATCAAACCCTGGACAGGACCAAACAGTACTTAATACAAGTTCAAGGACAAACAGTAAAGTAGGCCTTACTGTTTTCAACAGAAAGTGCCGTTGCATACTGTCAACATTTGCACTGTTCTTCACATAATTTCAATGCAACACTAATACAAGGGGTAAGAAAGGAAAAGAAATTGAATTACTGTGTAAGAGCCACCAGAGACCACTGGTCCTGTATACCAAAGTGAGCTCTATGCAGCATTATTATGAAGGACAAGAGTAATGACCATGCATAAAATTATTGTATTATATTCATACATACATATTATAAAAAATTATGTGTATATGTTCCACATCTCCTCCTAAACCACTGGATCAATTTCAACCAAACTTGTATTTGTTACTGTCAGGCAACAGTCGCATTAGTCGTAAGAACCACCTACCTGTCATAGTTCACGAGATAAGACATTATAAACAGTGAATTGGGCATTATGCATTATGTTTAAATTGGGTACTTCTTTGCAGCACGTTTTGCAGACAATGTCCACATACGCCACTGTATGTACCTGCACAAATATATCTTTGTACAATGTACAGTTCAAAACAGGTGACATAAACACTGAGATGTTTGAAAAAACACCACATCATCCATGAAGTTTTGATACATTTATTTTTTACTAATGATACACTCCTATGATTGAGTTAGCTTAAGAAAAGTCTTCAACTCCAGGCAGCACTTTTGACAGCTTACAACTGGGAAGTGCAAATGGATATAGGTGAAAACAGTAGAATTATGAAGAGGCGTGCCATAAGAGGTGTTCATCAAGTCATGTTGTTGACACATGAAGCAGCATACAAAAACTGTTTCACAATGTCATAGGTGTTTTCACTAATACATTGAAATGATTTTCTGCTACAAACACAGTTCATTTCTTGTTTTCATTCCTAATAGAAAATTGGCAAAATGAATGCCTGGACAGTGCTGAGTTTGTCAGTAGGCACTCACAACCAAGTGGTTCTAAAACTATTGCTCAGTCGATTACAGTGAGATAGATTATTGTGCTTGGTGGAACACTGCCATATGTTACTCACCAATCCATTATTGTACAGTTTAGTAATATGCAGATATTTAAATAATTAGAACACTGGAATAGCACTTGTCCATTTTTTGTATGTCAGTTAGCCTAGAATGTAAGCATGTTGTTGTCATCGTTGTCGTCGTCGTCGTCGTCATTGTCTTCAGTCCAGAGACTGGTTTGATACAGCTCTCAGTACTACTCTATCCTGTGCAAGCTCCTTCATCTCCGAGTAACTACTGCAACCTACATCCTCCTGAATCTGCTTAGTGTATTCATCTCTTGGCCTACCTCTACGTTTTTTACCATCCACAATTCCCTCCAATACTAAATTAGTGATCACTTGGTGCCTCAGAACATGTAATACCAACCGGTCCCTTCTTTTAGTCAGGTTGTGCCACAATTCCCTCTTCTCTCCAATTCTATTCAGTATCTCCTCATTAGTTATGTGAACTTCATCTAATATTCAGCATCCTTCTGTAGCATCACCTTTCGAAACCTTCTATTCTTTTCTTGTCTATACTATTTATCGTCCATGTTTCACTTTCATACATGGCTACACTCCATACAAATACTTTCAGAGAAGACTTCCTGACACTTAAATCCGCACTCAGTGTTAACAAATTTCTCTTCTTCAGAAACACTTTCCTCATTGTAGTCAGTCTACATTTTATATCCTCTCTACTTTGACCATCAGTTATTTTGGTCCCCAAATAGCAAAACTCCTTTAGTACTTCAAATGTCTCATTTCATAATCTAACTCCCTCAGAGGCACCTGACTTCATTCGACTACATTCCATTATCTTCGTTTTGCTTTTATTGATGTTCATCTTATATCCTCCTTTCAAGACACTGTCCATTCCGTTCAGCTGCTCTTCCAGGTCATTTGCTGTCTCTGACAGAATTACAATGTCATTGGCGAACCTCAAAGTTTTTATTGCTTCTCCTTGGACTTTAAATCCTACTCCAAATTTTTCTTTTGTTTCCTTTACTGCTTGCTCAATACACAGATTGAACAACATCTGCGATAGGCTACAACACTGTCTCACTGCCTTCCCAACCACTGCTTCCCTTTCATGCCCCTCGACTTTTATAACTGCCATCTGGTTTCTGTACAAACTGTAAATAGCCTTTCACTGCATGTGTTTTACCCCTGCCGCCTTCAGAATTTTAAAGAGAGCATTACAGTCAACATTGTCAGAAGCTTTCTCTAAATCTACAAATGTTGGAAATTTAGGTTTGCCTTTTCTTAATCTATTTTCTAAGATAAGTCGTAGGGTCAGTATTGCCTCATGTGTTCCAGCATTTCTACGGAATCCAAACTGATCTTCTCCAAGTTCGGCTTCTACCAGTTTTTCCATTCGTCTGTAAAGAATGTGTGTTAAAATTTTGCAGCCATGACTTATTATATTAAACTGATAGTTAATCTGGTGTATGCTGGCGAGATGGGGGGGGGGGGGGGGGGGGGGGGGGAGTGCTTTCTGCCGGCAGTACTGTCCTTTGACAGAGTCGGTAATTTTCACACCTGTCGACACCTGCTATCTTTGAGATTAGAATTATTATAGTCTTCTTGAAGTCTGAGGATATTTCACCTGTCTCCTACATCTTGCTCGCCAGATGGTAGAGTTTTGTCATGGCTGACTCTCCCAAGGCTATCAGTAGCTCCAATGGACCGTTGTCTATTCCCGGGGCCTTGTTTCGACTTATAGATCCTCTTTATACTCCTTCCATCTGTCTGCTTTCCCGTCTTTGCTTAGGACTTGTTTTCCATCTGAACTTTTGATATTCATATGAGTGGTTCTCTTTGCTCCAAAGGTCTCTCTAAATTTTCTGTAGGCAGTATCTTAACCCTAGTGATATATGCCTCTACCTCCTTACATTTGTCCTCTAGCATGCGTGCTAGCATTTATTTTGCACTTCCTGTTGATCTCATTTTTGAGACGTTTGTATTCCTTTTCGCCTGCTTCATTTACTGCATTTTTATATTTTCTCCTTTCATTTATTAAATTCAATGTTTATTCCGTTAACCCAAGAATTTCTACTAGCCCTCGTCTTTTTACCTACTTGATCCTCTGCAGCCTTCACTATTTCATTTCTCAGAGCTACCCATTCTTCTTGTACTGTATTCCTTTCCTTTATTCTTGTGAATCGTTCCATAATACTGCCTTTGGAAACCTCAACAGCCTCTGGTTCTTTCAGTTTATCCAGGTGCCATCTCTCTAATTTCCTATCTTTTTGCAGTTTCTTCAGTTTTAATCTACAGTTCGTAACCAATAAATTGTGGTCAGAGTCCACATCTGCCACTGGAAATGTCTTACAATTTAAAACCTGGTTCCTAAATCTTTGTCTTACCATTATATAATATGTCTGAAATCTTCCAGTGTCTCCAGGCCTCTTCCCCATATATAACCTTCTTTCATGATTCTTAAACCAAGTTTTAGCTGTGATAATGTTGTGTGCTGCACAACATTCTACCAGACAGCTTCCTCTCTCATTCCATACCCCTGTCCATATTCACCTACTACTTTTCCTTCTCTTCCTTTCCCTGCTATTGAATTCCAGTCCCCCATGACTATTAAATTTTTGTCTCCCTTAACTATCTGAATAATTTCTTTTATCGCATTATACATTTCTTCTAACTCTTCATCATCTGCGGAGCTAGTTGGCATATAAACTTGTACTACTGTGGTAGGCATGGGCTTTCGTGTCTGTCTTGGCTACAATAATGCGTTCACTATGCTGTTTATAGTAGCTTATCCGCACTCCTAGTTCTTTATTCGTTATTAAACCTACTCCTGCTTTACCCCTATTTGATTTTCTATTTATAGCCCTGTATTCACCTGACCAGAAGTCTTGTTCTTCATGCCACCGAACTTCACTAATTCCCACAATATCTGACTTTAATGTATGCATTTCTCTCTTAAATTTTCTAACGTACCTACCCGATTAAGGGATCTGACATTCCACACTCCGATTCGTAGAACGCCAGTCTTGTTTCTCTTGATAACTACATCCTCCTGAGTGGAGTCCCCGTCCGGAGATCTGAATGAGGGACTATTTTACTTCTGGAATAATTTACCCAAGAGGACGGCATCATCACTTAGGTGCGGCTATCTGTATCGCTGAGGCGCGCAAGCCTCCCCACCAACGGCAAGGTCCATGGTTCATGGGGGGAATGTAAGCATACAACTTACAACTGTAGCCTTAGAAATTTTGTATGATTTTCATCCAGTCTTAATTACATTAGCAGTAATGATATTGCAAATCTTCACTGAGTGGTCTGCTCTGGAGCTAGCCGCATTTGCTTCATAGGTGATCTGGCAAGTCAGACAGTATGCCTAGGTTCATCCACAAAGTCATTGAAATATGCAACATTGTAAATTGGCAGAGGAAATATAGTGATACCGGTAGATCATCTTTACCACAATTCTCCCCATCCCTCCCTTTTTCTCACTGTTATGGAAGGTGTGTACTTAAATTGAGTCCTTAATTTGTCCTTGTTGAATAACAGTGAGTTGGGAAAGACTCCTTAAACTACACCCTGCACTGCCATGGACTCATCTAAATGTTTAATAATAAAAAAAAATTAAAAAAAAAAACACTGCCAGAGTAGTTTCTGCAACTGTCTTATCATTCCAACTCATTACCATCTTGCTACGCATAGAGATACAGATTGTTTGGATTGGTAATTAAGTTCTGACCTCACTTTAGTTGTATAGCTGTGTGGTTCATTTGACAGTTCTCTTAAATGGTCTTGCAGTTCCTCCCATAACCACTGGATTTAAGAAATGAGTCTTTAAGGACAATTGTTAACTCACTGGAGATCATTATGTTGATTTTCGTAAACCAGTTATGAAGTTTCCCATGCCACCTTCTACAGGTCTACCATTGTATGTGAGTGAATGGTACACATAATAAAAGTGGGATTGAGACTTCTTGTAACCAACAGTAGAAAATATTCCCTAAAAGACACAATGTCATGGAATATGGGCAACGGCATGAAGTAGGGGATTGCCTGTAGGAGTGAGGTACCGTTGGGGACTGTGTATGCCCCGGGACCGCTACAGTAGATGTGAAGGTCCTACAGGAACCCTGAAATTGACTGCTAAGGGGGCTCTGGTGTAGCTACGATAGGCCCAGCAAGCCAGGAGTGGATTATGATGTCTGCTTTCAAAAATAGAATGGGCCTCGGAAAGGACAGATTTAATCGACGACAAACTGTCTATAAACAAGGACTAAGATGTGGAACATTAAATATACAAACATTGACTGGAAAGGTTGAGGATATGGTAGACATGATGGAAAGAAGGAAGTTAGACCTATTGGGTTTAGCTGAAAGGAGAAGTAAGGAGAGAACTTAGTAAAGGCTACCGACCTTACTGGAGTGGAAATGAGGGGGGAAGGAGAAATGGGAGTCGGAAGAGTAGTAAGAGATGGATTATAAGAGGAAGTGAAGAGAATAAGTGATATGGTAATGAAGACCAAAATATCACTCAGAGAAGCAAGAGTTTGAAGAGGAAATGCAGAAGCAGATGGGAAGGAAGAATATGATAGATAGTAATGGGAGATTTAAACACACACGCTGGAAGAGAAAGACAAGGCTGCAAAAGTGTGCTTGGACCAGAGGGTTGGGGCTGCCGAAATGAGGGAGGTGAAAGACTATTGGAGTTCTATCAAAGGAATGGCTTGCTGGTTGCGAACTCTTGGTTCAGGAAAAGAGAGAACCACAAGATTACCTGGTACAGTCAAGACTTAAAAAGAGAAAGTCGTTAGTTGACTATTTCCTGTACAACAGTGATACGAAAAGGAACATAATTGACATTAAGGTAATACCATCAGAGGCCTTGGATAGCGACTACCGTTTGCTGGTAATGAACCTGAAAGGGACTAAGGATAATAAAGGGACAAGAAACCAGGAAAGGTGTATAAGGGAATGGAAGTTGAAGGAGGAAGAAAGCAGGCTACAGTATCTGCAAGTAGTAAAGGAAAGCATTCCAAAGGATGAACCAAAAATGGTAGTAGAGGAATGGGTTAGATTCAAGGGAACATTAGCAAGTGCGGCAGAAGCAATATGTGGAAGGACAAGCAACAAAAAGAGGGAGAATGAAACACCCTGGTGGAATGATGAAACAAAGGATATAGTACAGAAGAAGAATAGAGCCTTTAGGGTGTGGTCCCAGAAGAAAACAGTAGAGGCAAGAGAAGAGTACCAGGCAAGCAAGTAAGAAGCAAAAAGAGTGGTGTTGGTGGAAAGAAGAAAGTGGATAGAACAGTGGACCAGAATGACGGAGGAGGATAGTGAAGGTTCAAAAAAGGTGTTATATGGAGTGATTAAAAGTAAGAGGAAGAACAGTACAACAGATTATGCTTGAATGGTAAAACAAAAGTGGACAAGATGTAGAGAATAAGGAGGAACTTGAGAATATGTGGAAGGAGTGTTTTGACGAACTCCTAAACCCAAATGGAGACCTGTGGGAGTAGGAACAACAAATAGAAAAGGACCTTACATGGGGAGAAGTGGAAGAGGCATTGGGCAAGCTGAAGGGAAGGAAATCACCAGGTCTGGATGAGCTAAGCATAAAGATGCTGAGAGCAGCAGGAGATGTGGGGATACAGTGGCTACATCGAGTAATGAAAATTTTGTGGAGACAGAAGACTGGAAGAAGGGAATAATTATCCCGATCTTTAAGAAGGGAAATAGAAAAGAGTGCAAGAACTAACGGGGGATAACATTGATGAGTCATTGTGCAAAGATTTTTGAGAAAATTTTGGAAGCACAAATTAGGGCAAAATTAGAAGGAAGAATGAGAGAAAATGGAAATGTCGTGTGGCTAGGGCCTCCCGTCGGGTAGACCGTTCGCCTAGTGCAGGTCTTTCGATTTGACGCCACTTCGGCGACCTGCGCGTCGATGGGGATGAAATGATGATGATTAGGACAACACAACACCCAGTCCCTGAGCGGAGAAAATTTCCGACCCAGCCGGGAATCGAACCCGGGCCCTAAGGATTGACAGTCTGTCACGCTGACCACTCAGCTACCAGGGCAGACAGAATGAGAGAAGAGCAACATGGCTTCAGAACAGGAAGGTCCACAGTGGATCTAATTTTTGCTGTAAGACAACTGTAGGAACAGTACTATGAATATGGAATAGATCTACTAATGACCTTCCCAGACATTGAAAAAGTAAAGTGTGGAAAGCCCTGGAGATCAGAGGAGTAGCAAAACAGATTATTTGGAGGATAAGGGAAATGTACCATGCAAGTGTGAGCTGTGTGAAAGTGGGAGGAGAGAGATCAGCTTGGATTGAACAGAACAATGGCTTGAGGCAGGGAAGTATACTTTCACCATTACTCGTCATTGTAGTGATTGATGATATAATGATTATAGTGGCACAAGTAACTGGTGAAAGGAATATGAAAGCTATGGTGTTTGCAGATGATCTGATGATTTGGGGGATTAAGGAGGACGAAGTACAAGAGCAGTTGGACGTATGGGAATGAACAGTACAAGAATATGGAATGAAATTTAGTATAAGTAAGGGTGAGATGATTATCACAACAAGAAAGAAGGAGAGAGGAACAACGGGAATAGCAATTGGTGGGGAACAATTGAAGAGAGTGGAGAGTTGCAAGTACCTAGGAAGCCTGATACAGGAAGATAGAAAAAAACGACAGAGAAATAAACAAGTGGGGAAGAAAAGCAGAAGCATTTTGGAAGAGGTCAGAAGCCTGTTATGGAGCAAGGATGTACCCCAAATCAGTAAAAAGGTTATATACCAGTCATATTATGTCCCAATCCTGACATTTGCATCAGAAACCTGGGTTATGAAAGGAAGAGAGAAAAGCAAAGTACAAGCTAGTGAGATGAAATTCTTGAGAAACAGTATTGGAGTGACAAAGTTAGACAGAAATGATAAGATCAGAGAGTTAATGAAGGTGGAACTGTTGCAGGAGATAGAGAAATCAATGCTGAGATGGTATGGACACATTAAGAGTACGGAGGAGAAGAGGGTACCCAGGAGGACACACGAGATGAAACTGGAAGGAAAGAGACCAAGAAGAAGACCGAGAGACAGATGGCTGAAAGGAGTAGAAGAGTGCATCCAGAAGAAAGGAGAAGACTGGACCAAGGTGAAGACAGAGAGATGGTGGCAAGACAGAAGATGATGGAGAGGCTTATGTTCCATACAGACCCGGCCAGAGGCTGGAAACTGTCAAGGAAGATGATGATGATGATGATGATAGTTGACAGGCAGACATCTTCAAGTAATGTGTCCATATCGTTCAATGATATTGCAAATGCTGTTGTCTAGAGGCGGTATATTGTAGCATATGCAGTGATTACGCAAAAAATTCATGTTCAAAGCATTTATTTGTCCAATTATGGGGTGTGATCAGTAAATAAAGAGAATTTCGTAGTTTTGTATTGTATTAGGCCAATTCATGCAATTTTTTTCTGTTATGTTGGAAAACTTGAGAAATCTCTGTACCAGTATCAGTCTTGCTGCTGAGTCTGCTATGAGCGAAACAAGGGTTTATGAGGAGTATAAGCAGTTTGAAGAAGACCTTGAAGAGGTAGACCCCCCTGGATGCATCTGCTTCTTATCAACTAATGAAATCATGGAAAAATTGAAAAAAAGTATTATGAATGATTATCATATCACAGTTGTAGAAGGATCTGTCAGTGTTGGTGAATCAGTTTCCTCAACTCATGAAAATGTTTCAGGTTCGAAACATATGATAGCAAAATTAATTGTGAAGCAGTTGATTTTCAAACAAAAACTGCAGTGAATGCAAGTTACTCAGGGGTTGCTAATTGAAGTCAACAACTATACAGAACTACAGACACATGTCATAACAGATGATCAATCATGGGTTTATGGATATTATGTTGAAATTAAGACTCAATTGGTCCAGTGAAAGCATTCTGAATCAGCAGTAAGATTAAAATAAACTCAAATATGAAGGACATTCTCACTTTGTTCTTCAATTTTGACATCCTACTACACCTATTATAGCATAGACTATTTTGAAGGGATGGACATCAATTTAGAAAAAAAAAGTAAATTCATAAAAAAAGATACCTGTAATGTTTTGAGCAAATCACCCATTTTACATTTCTATACATGTATAACATTGTATCCTCTTAGATTCTTTTAGCTAGCATCCCTTTGCTCTTAACATGAGCATAGTTGAGAGTAGGTTGCAAAAAAATTTTCATCTGTTTCTTATCGTTATTGGGTGATACAGCCTAAAGCAGCGGTTATCACACTGTTTTTATTAAGAGCCAATACTGACATTTTGAGGCTTGAGACAGCACCTTAAGTCTCATACGAACCATTATATTAATTGGTAAAACTCATAAATTAGTATGTTAAAAGTCCCCCAATAGACTAGCTATATTAAGGATCGTTAAAGTTGGTCACTGGTCCACAAGGAGTTATCGGGAAAAGTTGGCATATTTCAGAATACTTCGTACTGACTGTTCTCTGTTTCACATTTCTACCATTGTCAGTGAACCCATACAGTGTTATATTATGACATTCAATGGCTGAGGAAGTGTTGTCGTGTATGTATGTGAGTGGGTGTTAATAGCAGTAATTGTATTGATGTTTGAATGTATAGTGCAATATGAGACATGATCATAAATGTTTTGAATGTTATTTTTCTTCTACTTACTGTGTTGTATTACAACAGCATAAATTTAATATTTCTTGCTACAAAAATGTACCATATTTGAAGACGGCCATCTTTATAATGTGCATTCACAAATCCATGTTATTTCCCAAATGAAATTTTCACTCTGCAGCGGAGTGTGCGCTGATATGAAATGTCCTGGCAAATTAAAACTAAACTGTTTGTCGGACTGAGACTCATTAGACTTGGGACCTTAGCCTTTCACGGAGAAGTGCTCTACCGATGAGCTGCCGAAGTGCAGTGCTCTACTGATGAGCTACCCAAGTGCAACTCACGACCCATCCTCACAACTCTACTTCCGCCCAAATCATGAGTCATGCTTTGCCCGCAAAATGCAAAGGTCCCTAGTTTGAATCTCTGTCTGGCATGCAGTTTTACTCTGCTAGAAAGTTTCATGTTACATTTGAAATTTATACCACAGCTACTGATTGGTACGAGTTGTGCATTCCTGGAAGTTGTCAGTACTGGAAGACAAACAAACAAACATTTCCCCCTCTCATCCTCTAATCCCACAGTGGGTGAACTACTTGCCCCACTCCCCCTGAGCTAATCTCACAGACTATTTCATCAACGTTACTTAAAATTAAGCACATGAAACCCTTTAATTCGTGCATCGTGAGTAGACATAAAATTCTTATGAAAAGTAAAAAATTGTACAGCAGGTTGTTTTACTACCTGTGGGCCATGAGAGTAATCAGTTCCTGGCTGTTGTGCAGAAGAGTATCAGAGACCATGATCATAAAAACTTGAAGCTTTCTGAATTTCTCATGGGGATTGCTCACTGTGTCATTCTGGTCAAACTTCAACAACACAAGGGAGGCCAAGTAATGAACTGGAACATCACATACAGGCCAAGAAGACAAAAAGGGATCTGTATAACATGTTCCTCCACTGGATATAAGGCTGGATCAAGTAGATCATCTATCATCATACATGTGAGTGGGACAGAGTGCAAAATGCCAGGGCGTAAGGATTTTCGTGGGTGGAGTGTAATAAATGTGCAGTTGCATTATGCTTACAGGAACACAAGAACTACTTTCATATAAATTGATTGTCAGTTGTCTAGTTAAAAACCTGTTGGAACTGGATATCCTATTGTACAAATAAAAAACGTGTATAGTAATTTTCAATAAACATTCAGTATTTACAGTATTAATTTCCTATTTATTTGCTTTAATAATCCTTCCTTGCCACACACAAGTAGTTAATCACATACAACAAATACATTATGAGTGACTTTGTAACAAACAGAAGCAGGACAGTAGTCACATTTACTGTACCTAGTAAGTCATGAATGCATTGTGTAGCTGATCACCTACAAAGGGTTAATAGTGCTTACTAATTTTAAGGAAAAAATTTTCAGTTTTTTTCTCGGTGTATAGGCACTTTAATTTAAACATGGCAATATTTATAGCTTAAACAAAAAAAAAAAGGACGTGGCTTGATGCATATTATTGTAAAATTTGGCTGAGAACCACGGGCCATACAAACACATGATTCAGGCCATAACTGGTTCGTTGGTGACAGTGTGACAACCCCTGTTGTAAAGGAAATATACAACTGTTTGCATAGATGTAGAGATGTCCCACTATTATTTTGATAGCCATTGCAGCTGTTTTTGCACGTCCATTCATTGGCCGGATTGCGTTGTTATGTTATTCTCTATGGCATCAGTGTGATGTAATTTAATAATTTTATATAAGATACAGGAGATACAACTATTGTGAAGTTTCTTGTTGTGAAGAAACAGTGCTGACTAATCGTTTATTATTGTAGATTGTTATTTTGGATTTCAGGTATCACATCATCACACAAATTCAGAAGTTGTTGTACCAGTCAAGGATATCTTGGTGTCCACTGCAGACACTGAACTTCAAAAGGAACAAAATCAGCACCCTGTTTCTGAAAAGCCTGAAAATAAGGTGGAGAGAACTGCGTCGACTAGACCAATCAGGAAACGTAATATCCATGTAAGTTTGTCTTAGTTATTCCTAATGATAAACTAGAAGCAGCATTATTTTTGTGGAAGAGCTCAATTTGTTTGCGACTACATTTTATATTATTTAAGTTTTGCTATATTTTGCAGTTTTATCATCACCTAATGTGTATTTTAGGATCCATTTTCAATTGAGTACGAACAACCTGTACCAGTTTTTTAAATACACTACAAATATAAGTCATACAGTTTCAGTTTTAGAGCTATGTTTGTCTGCCAGCATTAAAGATGTGTAGAATCAAATTTCATGTTCTTGATTGGCATATTCTGCAGTCCTCTTATTGTCTTTCTCACACTCTTGGCTGCAAGTAGCCAATTTTATTTTAGGAATTTCCTATTGATTTCTTATTTGCTGAAATCATGCTCTTTCCTAAATGCAAGTTCCATCTTTGTTACTAACTTAACGAGTTTAACATTATACACTCCTGGAAATGGAAAAAAGAACACATTGACACCGGTGTGTCAGACCCACCATACTTGCTCCGGACACTGCGAGAGGGCTGTACAAGCAATGATCACACGCACGGCACAGCGGACACACCAGGAACCGCGGTGTTGGCCGTCGAATGGCGCTAGCTGCGCAGCATTTGTGCACCGCCGCCGTCAGTGTCAGCCAGTTTGCCGTGGCATACGGAGCTCCATCGCAGTCTTTAACACTGGTAGCATGCCGCTACAACGTGGACGTGAACCGTATGTGCAGTTGACGGACTTTGAGCGAGGGCGTATAGTGGGCATGCGGGAGGCCGGGTGGACGTACCGCCGAATTGCTCAACACGTGGGGCGTGAGGTCTCCACAGTACATCGATGTTGTCGCCAGTGGTCGGCGGAAGGTGCACGTGCCCGTCGACCTGGGACCGGACCGCAGCGACGCACGGATGCACGCCAAGACCGTAGGATCCTACGCAGTGCCGTAGGGGACCGCACCGCCACTTCCCAGCAAATTAGGGACACTGTTGCTCCTGGGGTATCGGAGAGGACCATTCGCAACCGTCTCCATGAAGCTGGGCTACGGTCCTGCACACCGTTAGGCCGTCTTCCGCTCACGCCCCAACATCGTGCAGCCCGCCTCCAGTGGTGTCGCGACAGGCGTGAATGGAGGGACGAATGGAGACATGTCGTCTTCAGTGATGAGAGTCGCTTCTGCCTTGGTGCCAATGATGGTCGTATGCATGTTTGGCGCCGTGCAGGTGAGCGCCACAATCAGGACTGCATATGACCGAGGCACACAGGGCCAACACCCGGCATCATGGTGTGGGGAGCGATCTCCTACACTGGCCATACACCACTGGTGATCGTCGAGGGGACACTGAATAGTGCACGGTACATCCAAATCGTCATCGAACCCATCGTTCTACCATTCCTAGACCGGCAAGGGAACTTGCTGTTCCAACAGGACAATGCACGTCCGCATGTATCTCGTGCCACCCAACGTGCTCTAGAAGGTGTAAGTCAACTACCCTGGCCAGCAAGATCTCCGGATCTGTCCCCCATTGAGCATGTTTGGGACTGGATGAAGCGTCTTCTCACGCGGTCTGCACGTCCAGCACGAACGCTGGTCCAACTGAGGCGCCAGGTGGAAATGGCATGGCAAGCCGTTCCACAGGACTACATCCAGCATCTCTACGATCGTCTCCATGGGAGAATAGCAGCCTGCATTGCTACGAAAGGTGGGTATACGCTGTACTAGTGCCGACATTGTGCATGCTCTGTTGCCTGTGTCTATGTGCCTGTGGTTCTGTCAGTGTGATCATGTGATGTATTTGACCCCAGGAATGTGTCAATAAAGTTTCCCCTTCCTGGGACAATGAATTCACGGTGTTCTTATTTCAATTTCCAGGAGTGTATATATGGCCCCAGTTACTGTTTAATCAACATTTAAAATTATTTTTTGTAATTGCAATGATGGACGTCACACACAATAAAAATCACAACTGTTTTATTTTTATACATTTTTTTACTTCACATATTTACTACAGATGTATGCTGACCTAATAATGGACAGAGATCTGGTGGAGACCCTGAAACATTCTGCACAAGCACAAGTAAAGGATAAAAGAAAGTTGGATGATTCTCGCGCCAGCCAAGGGAGGAGCAAGGGGAGGTGTGTAAAATCCTATTCTCCTTTCTTCTGTCTTTGGTCTTGTTAAGACTTTGTAAAACCCACATGTTAGTTAAAATAAGTTTGCTATTGATTTGTTGATGCCGTATTTGTGCAGAAGACGACGTTCATCTGTAGTGAAATCTGAAGTAGATGAGTTATTGTCCTCTTCTGATGAAGAAAGCTGGAATTCAGAAGATGACCCAGATCGTCTGTGGTGTATATGCAAAAAACCACACAACAATAGATTTATGATTTGTTGTGACATCTGTGAAGACTGGTTTCATGGAAAATGTGTTGGAATAACGAAGGCAATGGGTGAGTCTGGAATTGATATTTTCATCATAGAATTGTAGTTTGATGATTTGTTGTGATGGCTGTGAAAACCGTATAACAGAGACAGTATGTATATCTTACTATGATACACATGGAGTGTCATAATGTGTACAGATGCAATAGTTTGTAGTCACGTGTGACCTTGTGAACACTTAAAGACGTAGGTGGTTGTGGCATATTTCTGTGATTTTGTTTGTTTTCCTCTTTATAGTAGTATCAAATAAAATATATGACTGGCAAACAACATATTTTAGAAACATTGTATTCAGTCATAAAATGTTGGTTAAAATAGGAGAATTTCAGTGATTATGAAAAAATTAATTTCGACAGCAAATAAAGGTAGGAACATTGAATTCTAAGAATCGGCTATAATTCATAGTTTATGTCATAAGATAGAAACCGTCTGCATCATAAATTACAAAGAAATAAAATCAAAAGATAAACTCTGAGCGAATAGCAGAAAGCATCTAGTTACTAGCAAGTTTCTTATATACAAATTACCCAAATAGAGTATTCTGCTCCAATTTTAGGATGTTTGTTAATAATGTAATCATATTGCGAATCTGTAAATATTCCAGCTATATCTTTTTGAAAATCAACTATGATCCTCAAAAATATTACCATAAATCTCAGGGTATTTTTCTTTGTCAACCTAACATTTATAACACAATTAGTTACCTCCATGATAACTCTTAATTTATTTTCCATTACTTCATAGGTGTGTTGAGAAGCCTCCCTTAGGCTCTGCCTGACAGCTGCCAAAATAAATGTCAGAAATATTCTACAGAGCACCGTCATTGTAACTCATTGAAATAATTACCACTGAGTTCTGTGAGAATGAATTACTGTAATGTGTTCTTGTTAGTAAATGGGCAGCAAGATATTGGTGATTATCATCACCATCTCACTGCAGTTTCCTGTTGCCTTACTACTACTATCATATAAGTGCTCAAATATGCCAGCTTCTTTCACATTGCTAACCTTACCCAATCATCTACTGCTATATTTTCATTCCCTTTTTTCTGTTGTTGTTACATTTTATGTTCTTCTCCAACTTTTAACTTTTATTTCAAATCTTATCAGTTGCTTGCACCACAATACTAGCACCCTCAATCAGGGATAACAACATCAACATTATTTTTCTTTTCTCTGCAAGACAGAATTTTTTAAATATATATGACAGTATTTTTTTCATCCAAAAAATGGACAGGTGTCCAAATGTTTTTGAAAGCAAATCCATTCAAAAGTGGCACAAGCTGCACATTTACTGAATGTATCATGAAAGATAGTGTTACACATTTGACTTCTTATTCTTCAGGCTTCCATAGGTTTAGCAGTGGTGGTATGAATAGTTTTCACACAGCCACTAAAACTTGTTTGTACGTTCACTGAGAATGTAATTGATATTTTGGACTTAATTTGTGCAGTGACAAGAAAGGGATCGGTGAGCACATGTTTGTCACTTAACTGAATATTGTTAAGTTCTTTCCTGATGTCTCAGTATTTTGTATTGATATTAAATACTATGTCATACCCTCAACTCCGTGTTTTCATTTACTTCTTGTCCTTTTTTTTCCACAATCTGTGACTATACTGTTCATGTTGTTCTTGCCATAGCTTTTTTATTTTTTATATATTTATTTTTTCCCTCCATGCATTCCTTTCTGTTTCTTTCCTTCCAGTGAAGCCCCCTCACTCTTCGACTTCTGCCAGTTTTCTGCTGTGTGTGATGGGGAACTATGGACAGTAGTAAAAGATCAAAAGTTCAAAATTCAAAGTAGTTTTATGATCTCTTTAAGTAGCTGTCTGTATCATCCATCCTTTGCCATTCATCTGCAAGTGAACTACTGCCAAGCTTACGTCCATCTTACTGTAGTTCAGTCATTGTTTCTTCCTTTTCCTCCCTAGCTCCATTTGAAGAAATCTTAAATTCTATAATTCTGCAGCTACATTACCAAAAAATGGGATGTCCAGGGTTGAATGACAACAGTATTATGAAAAGGATAGGTTTCTGCTCCCTGTATTCAGGAGACATTGAGTTGCCGACAGGCATGACAGAAAGACAGCTACCCATTTTGGCTTTTGGGCAAAAGGCCTTCTTTTGAAGTAGAGCGCGCGCGCCTACACACACACACACACACACACACACACACACACACACACACTCTGACGGCTGTCTCTGGCCGTTGTGGCTGCAATGGCAAGTATATCAACATATTTTTGTTACTTATGTATTTGCTGTGTTCATCACCTTTAGTACCTGGTAACCTTCACAGTGCAAGGATGGGGTTTTGTTTGTTTGTTGTTGTTGTTGTTAGGCATGCTTTATTTATGGATTTTTCCATACATTTCAAATAGTTTAATTTTGAAAAATATTTACTTACGTTGTCCTGCAGTAGGGACTGGGACTGTCTGCTTTTGTATGTTTTGTGGCTGTCATACAAACAAGTTACTTCATGGCAATGTTACAGGATGATTGTATTGCTGTAAGTCAGAAATACCATAGCTGATAAGTAATGGCATCTGCTTTCTCCATGGCAGGTCAACAAATGGAAAATAAAGGCTTGGAATGGTCATGTCCTAATTGTTCTAAAAAAAATGAGTCAGCTGAAAAAAGTAAAGACAAAGATCCAAAGAGAAAATCTGGGAAAGATAAAGATACAAGGAGAGCAACACAAACTGAGAACCAAACAGAAACAAAAGATGACAGCCCCCTGTTGTCTCCTGCCACTTGTTCTGAACAAGGGAAAGATGTCAAAGAATTTCAGAATGAAGAGAAGATAACTGGACAGAATAACCTGCCTCCTTTGTCAAATGAAGATACAAAGCAAAATGTGGAGAATGAATCAAACCAGAGCTATCAGAGGTAGCTTTTATATTAATAGTATTTTAGTTCTTAAAACAAGTCTCTCATTTTTAATACTATTTTTGATCAGGGAATGAACATTAGAATTGCATCTATAAAACATAGCAGTAACGGATGCACTGTATTTGTGTTCCTACAGTGCAGGTTTTCATGACTGGATGTCTTAGTTGCGGGTGAGCCTTCTGGGTTGTATGTCTGTGGTCCAAGAATGGTTTTGGTTCCTGATGTTTCATCCAGAGCTGCGTTGAACGTCTTCGGAAGTGCTCCTGGCGTCACTGATTCTTGTCAGAGTGTGACATAAATACTGTGTACAATGGGTGTGGTTGAGTTTAGACATAATCAGCAGGTATAATCCTTGTCAGAGGTGAAAGTTAAGTATGGACTGTCACCTGTCAGGGATAAAAACTTGTCTTAGTTCTGCAGAGCCACTGTCACTAAGTTTCATGGCCGCTTCTTTTCTGTTATAACTATACCCATGCTTATGTATTTTGATTGCTTCTCTATATAGTACTGGATAATAATTTATTGTTACAATCGGATTGGGAAGATTTTATAGAAACATAACATCAGACCAGGTTCTAGACCAACTAAGAAAATACGTCAGGCACTCCAATCTGTAAAGAATAAACTCCCTCCTCTGACAGGACATGGGATATATAAGATTCCTTGGAGGTCTACATTGGAACTAACAAGAGAAGCATGAATACAAGATTGAAAGAACATTAAAGTCTTCGGCGACTGGAAAAACGAAAAAATCAGCAGCAGCAAGATAAGATATCATGAATTGAAAGTTTTCTGTAACCAGAATTTTATCTAGAATGACAAAATTATAATCCACGTCTATATACAGAATCAAGCAGAATATGATAACCTTAACAGAAAACAAGAAGCCATAAATAATATATCAAAAGTGGCTCTGCAGAATCAATAGATAAGGTTTTATCCTTTGCAGGTGACAATAGAAAGTTATATTTTTTTCCTCTGATAATGATTATCTCTGCTGATCATATGTAAAATCAACCACATGCCCCAGGAGCACAGCTGAAGATGTCCAGTGCAGCTCTGGCCAAAACATCAGGAACCAAAATGTTTCTTGGAGCACAGCTTTACAGCCCAGAAGACTCACTAGCAACTATTTACATGCCATTTTACATTGAGCATTGAAATTTTTTAGTGTATATGGTACTATTGAAACCTGTAGTGGTGACACACTGAAGTTACTGCATTTACAAATTAAATAAAATGTTGAAATGCTTTCTTGAACATGATTTCAAAGGTTCCACATGTATCATCATCATCATCATCATCATCATCATCTCCTCCTCCTCCTCCTCCTCCTCCTCCTCCTCTTCTTCTCCCCCTACACCTTGATTGCCTCGTGTGGGAGAGAGGATTACATAACATTGATGATTTTTTATTTGTGTAATGCGAAATCAGTGCTCGTTACAAAATGTTGTAAAATTTGTCATTTTCCTCGTCTAGGTATAAAAAGGTTCTAAGTTGTATCTTGACTTTTTTTCTCAAGTCTGAGGTACACGCATAATGTTAAAAGTACTGTTTAAAGTAGCAGCACATTAGATATGACATCAGGTGGTAACAGTTTTATCTGTCAACACTATACTTTCCAACAGGTTTGTACGACAAAACGTAGAAAAGACGTTGTCTTCTAGAGGCAGATCTTTAATGTGATGCATTGGTTTAACTTTTATGTTTTCATAGTATGCGAGTATAAATATGGAAAAAACCAAATGTGACACTTCAACTTCGTTCACGTGTAAATCGATGCGGCGCCTGTGCGGTTTGTGTGACATCCAGTCAGACCTCCGGATGTACTACAGATTGTTCTATCGCCACAGATTTCATTTATTTCTTCTTTTTCCTGTCCTTATATTCTGTATCTTCATGGATTCAGCATGTTAATTTTTGGATGTGACCATAGAGGGTGGTCAGGTGCCCTGTCTGTCACCATCCTCCCCACCTCGATGAAATTTGTGGATCCTTTCAGTCTGCATCTAACGTCATTCTTTGCATAAGTACTGGCTCAATATTCAACTATTCGGATGTGGGGGAAACGGCTTAAAAAACCACATCCAGGCTAGTCTGCACACCAACTCTCGTTGTTTATCCATCATGTGGATTCAGTCCAGGGTCGTGGCGCCGCCCTGAATCCTCAAAGCAGTGTTCTGATGTATGCAAATGTCTGTTTGGGTAATTGACTTGATTTCACAGAATAGTAAAAATGATATTGAATAAATACTGAAACAAACACTCAGTGGTCTAACGTACCACCAGATTCACATTTGCGTGATATCACGTATCTGGTGTTGTGATTGGCTGATACAAGAAAACAATGCAGGTGTGAAGTTCATTTACATGTTTGTAAAGTTAAAGTGGTGCATTTAATGGTGTTCATTTTTATAATTGTGTACTACAAAAATATGCAGTTTGATTAATGCTCTTTTAAAGATATCATGAAAAAGTGTCATTTTTTGGTACAATTTGGTGGCAAAAGCATGTGGAAATCTGTTGTCAGCAGATAAAACTGTCAACTCCATTTGAAAATGGAGTTGTTGTTATGGTAAAAGGAATTTTTAATTATGAAACTTGGAAAAACCCAAACCCGAATATCATACTTAAGGTAGAGACGAAGGAAACATTGAAATATAATAATTTCCTATTGTAGATTTTTGACATTATTTTTTCCGAGTAGTGTAAGTCTCTTAGTACTTGCTTCTTTGTTAAAAATTTATCTTTCAACTGGTTTAATGCTTGTAACTATATTAACCTTATTTTAGCCTTATGTGTAGTTACAGTAGAGTTTTAGTTTAATTATATTAAACCACTGTCTACAAGCATTTTGTAATATTATGTATTAATGGCCACAATTAAATGAACCGCTTAATTCATGAACAAAAATGAGGTTAGGCAACCAGTCTTCTCCAGCTGATTGATTTGTGTTGCATAGAAGCTTGTGAAGCAAATAATGCTACATGCAAAACTATTAACATCATCCACAAGGTGTGGTGCGTTTCTTGTATGAGTCTTTTCATGTCAAATGAGCACATCTCCTAACCTGACCACCTCTGATTTTAATCAGATTTGATGTGTTCATTGTACACGACAAGAGAATGAATAACGGCAAATTACAGAATTGTAGCACAAGTACAGCAAAAATAATGACTTCCCGAAGTTCTGAAAATGTGCCTAAAATTTGACAGACTCTGCTGACACAAATGGCTGTAACTTCTGTTCTAATAGAGCTAAGACAGTGAAACAGGTAATAAAAATTTCAGATGATACCCAACATGGCCATATTTAAACTATTTATACAAATTTGGTCAATGCCCATGTCGTTTGACCTTGAATATCTCAAAACATGTCACTTTCGGAATTTTTGAAAAAATTATTTTTGCTTCTTCACGTTACACTGCACACCTACTAACAAGTCAGGTTGGGATGACATTTCGATTAGGAGAGACAAATTGATATTCACGGCCACAACAATACAGATTGTATGCAGACTGCAACAAAATAATGTTAAATACTGAAAAACTTGTTAACTGTTAGAAAGGTGATATGATAGCAACTCACATTAAGTAAGTAATGTGAACAGGCCAATAGCAAGCATTTGTACTACGCCACGTCACAGAGTATGACCCCCAGACCTTCACTTCCAGTAATGCGAAACATTGTACAATCGCCTTAGCCAAAGTACATGTTGGAAGGCATGGCAAACAGATGCAAATTCAAACAAACGAGCACAATGACAAATGCATCATCGGCATCTACCATATTGTATAGCAAGAGACTGAGCGAAGTGGCGCAGCAGTTAGCACAGTGGACTCGCATTCTGGAGGATGACAGTTCCAGCCCACGTCTGGCTGTCTTGAATTAGGTTTTCCATGATTTCCCTAAATCGCTCCAGACAAATGCTGTGAGATGGTTCCTTTGAAGGGTCACGGCGGATTTCCTTTCCCATCCTTGGACCAGTCTGAGCTTCTGCTGCATCTCTAATAGCCTCGATGTCAACAGGATGTTGAACTCTAATCTTCCTTTATTGTACAACAGGGTGCAATGCTGTTAGTGCATCTTTTGGTGGAATGATGTACGTTTGGCCTGTTGCTGTTCTCACATCAGCCTTTGTAGGAATGTCTTTCTTGCCCACAGTAAAGCTGTCGTTTTCTCGGGGTGTACAAAAGAAGGTGAAGGACTTTGAGAATGTAGAAAGCTAAATTGTAACCCCACTGGTATCGTCATTAACACTAAAAACACCCCAAACAACCAGTGACTTTAGTACATAAATGCAACAAACTCTGTGATATCATTAAGGTATCAGTCTTGTTAAGTCCGTGTTAGCTATGTCTGGTGAATTGGAGGAAACTTTCATTTGAATTTTGTTATGCCCAGTGGCAATAATACCATGTAACTGGTGGGTACAAGCAAATGTGCAAATCTGATCAAAGTGCTCTTGGAGGAGAGATGATTCTTCATCATACTCATTGTTAGACTGTTGGTTGTATAATGAAAGTGGTACAGTGCAACGTTCTTGAAAAACCATTCAAATAACTATCTGTGTGTCATTATCTGAGGCTTATTTATGCACTGCAGACTGGCACGGACAGCAAGTCACTTGATGCACCAGAGATACCATCACATGGTCCTTTGCTATGTGATATGACAAACAAATGCCACTCTGCACAGAAATTGAGGGCACTCTGATGAAAAGATACGTTTTCAAAATTCTTGTGGTTTTTTTATACTAGTCTGCAGCACCATTTGTGAAGTAATATGTGTACTCAGGTGTCCTATGGAACTGAGACACCATTCATTTAACCAAATGATGAAAAAGATAGCCGGCCGGTGTGGCCATGCGGTTCTAGGCGCTTCAGTCTGGAACCGCGTGACCCGTACGGTCACAGGTTCGAATCCTGCCTCGGGCATGGATGTGTGTGATGTCGTTAGGTTAGTTAGGTTTAAGTAGTTCCAAGTTCTAGGGGACTGATGACCACAGATGTTAAGTCCCATAGTGCTCAGAGCCATTTGAACCCTTTTTTTGAAAAAGATAAACACTGACAGTGTCATGGTAAAGCATTCTGATATGACGACAAATGAAAGGTGATCCAGTTGCATCGGCTTCTGGATATTTATAATAAAGAGTAAATGGATGAATGGTAGCCTTTGCGTTGGTCTAGTGAAACCCTTGGACCTTATCCTGCAGGACAAATTCATCATTTTCTACAAAATCACATATAACGATGTATTCATTGTCATGAAGGGTCAAACTGTTAGAGGCCTATGAAGTAGTGTAGCTGGAGATTTTTCATTTTGTTGATGAGGTTTTCTAAGAAGTCTTCCACAGAAAATAGACATGTCTGGAGAGTTGCTCTATTTGTAGGTATATCCAGTTTGTATGTTACCTCACCAATTCTATTTTTGTCAAACAGCTGTCCAAGGTATGTCAAGAAAGAATGTGAACTGGGCAGTTTTTGCTTATTGACATATAACCTTTCAGCTTTGAGAAATTACGAATTATTGAAGGTAGACAGTGTTTGTACATGCTAAGTTGGTAGTCAGCATCATGTGCCAGCTCCTTCATTCTGCAACCTTCCAACATAAGTTTCACACTTTGGTAAATACTGCAAACATACACACTATGTGGGTACTGGTTGCACGAGCCTGAATGCAGTTTTTAGGTTATAATTGGCAAAATTTGAATAAGCATATTTTCAGTTCTGGATGTGTACCTCTGAATGCTTGATACAGCTCGTTCTGGTTTCTCAACACCAGTCGTTTTCGTTTATAAACCCTGTAACCATTTTCCTTAACAGAAACAAAATCCTTCTTCCCAGACAAAAAACAGCTAATGTCTTGTCTGTTGTAAAATTCTGTGATACAGTTCACAATGTGTTCACTTAAATATTTCCAAGTCTCAGATTAGGAATTGCTAAGATGCCACATTTTTTTACTAAATGTTTTGCTTTTCTCGCTAAGTAGTTTGAGGCTCCAAATTAATTTTCAGTCCTTCAAATGCTTCAGCTTTTTCCGAAGAAGTGTCAGTATCTGGATCTTCTCACTCCTTTTGGTGCTACTACTGAATTACTCTTTCAATTGCATTATAATTTCAGATTCCATATTTGTTCCACCCCACATATTTGTATTACCCTGTGCATTTTGTCTCACACTGGGTACATATTTAATTAGGATTAGCTCTGACACTTTTTAAAAAATTTTCTGTGCGTATGTTTTCTCTCTGTCTCTTCTTCTCTGTCTCTACTCACCAAGAGTTACCAGACTATCATTTAATGCAACTAAAGCTATATTTGGGGCTACAGATTTGTCTGAATCATATGAGTTACACAGGCTTGTAATTTTGTCTGTCTGAATTTACTTTGTTCAGTCACATGCCCTTGTTATTGTGTTAATTTTTTCCTTCCGTGTTACATTTTTTGTGGTGTGTCATTATGCCACTGATCGTATGAACCATCCACATTTACACTTGACGTAACTTTTCTTGTATCTGTTGGGTTCATTTTTCCTGAAGAGATTACATAAATATGTGATCCTTTCTAACTCTTACCTTCAACCAGTAGATTTGTATATAATCACAAAACACGACACTTTTGCTGTAACTTCCTCTGTACATGCAGCATCTATGTTGCCATCCAAGCTTCAAAAGGAAACACTTCACTTTCATGATTTCCCATCTTCTGACTTATTGTCAGGTAACAAAACTTAATAACATGTAAGTGACCTTGCAGCGTGCTACACAAGAATACTTGCTATTGGTCTACCCACCTTCTGAGTTTAATGTAATTGGTTAAAACAAGAATGCATGCTATTGGCCTCTTTCCAGATTGTCAGTGTACCTGTGGTTGGTCAAAATACGAATGGTTGCTAGTGGCATGTTCGTGTTGCTTCCTTATTGTGTGTTGCTATCACATTGCCATTTTAATGGTTAACATGTTTTTCGCCACTTCGTATCATATTGTTGCAATCTGCATACTATTTGTATTGCTTTACTGCGTCACATTGCTGTGCATATTAATTTACTGTATTTACCCAAATATAAGACTACCTCCCCCCCCCCCCCCCCCCCCACCCCCCCCCCCACCCCCCACCCAAGAGACTTTTAAAGAAAAATTTATTTTTAACATATTTTGAGTAATCGAAATTACAAACCGCTTTATTGACATAATATAAATGCCTAAAAAGTTAAAACAACACCTATTCTAAATACATTGTCTACATATTGATAATGCAAGGAGAAATAAAATAAAATAAATGAAAAGAAATTGTTTACATTAATTTGACCATTCTTTTCTACATTTTTCACTCACCCTGTCGTCTTTGATATCACTATTTTTAATCTTCATTGTTGCAAATATTTTGCTATTTTTTTCCGAAAATGTTGCAATAGGTTGTGGTTACCGTGGGATCTAAGAACACTGTTGTTTCTATCCAAATATATATCAGATTTTGCTTATGTGGTGATGAGACAATGTCTCTTGCTTCCAAACTAATTGTCTGCCGGCTGCTTTCTCATTGGCTGCGTAGGACCACACACCCCCTTTCGTTCTTGACATGTCACAGTGACTGTCAACAACATGTCAGCATGAAATACCTTAGTGCGCCACTGACCCTTATCTAGATTTGTACAGTCTCCTGCAGAAATCAAGACTGTTGTCCAATTTTAAAGTCATTTCACTTCTAACTACAAATGCATTCAAGCAAACTACAGTTTAAACATGTTAGATGTTCCTAAAAAGCCAAAGCACGCAGTATAGATTCCCCTGGTTGGCAACATGATTTAATTTGCTGTCTGCTCATACTCCCCTCCCTGCACTCATCTAGTTTTTAGCCAAGCTAGTATCACTGTTCCTCTTCCAAGCCTTTTGTAGTTCTGTGCTCGAGCAAATGCAAAAGATGGACTGCAACATTACCTACAGTGCAAGTCATGTGTAAGAACAGCAACTAATATGTAAATAAAAGGTCACAGTCATGATTCATTCCAGTTTTCGAACTTTCGCACATCTCATGATCGAATGACGTCTGTACCTACACTATCTCCACGATCAGTCTTGCCACTATAATTTATTTTGTTTGTTAGACATTTCATTCTAGATTAATTTTCCTTCTTCTTTCACCTTAATGTCACCATCATGTTCTAAAACTGATTAAAAGCTGGTAATGTTTTTACCCAGTATACTAATACATAAACAGTGGCAGAATTTCTCACATGTGCACCGGTTTGGTAAATCATTACGGTCTCTCAGTATGAGAACTTTTGTTGCAAACTTGTTCAGGTACAACAAGAATTTGTAAAATGATTTAATTTAGTGCTATTACCTCTTGTGTTCAAGAAAATTGTAAAATTTTAAGCAAAGCAGTAGATTCTTGTAGCAGCTAGCTCGTAGTTTCTCGCATAGCCCTTGCACTAGTGTCATGCGAATCAAATGTCACGTGATTGTTTGAGTAATGTCAATTCTATATAAAGCACGCATATCTGAAAATCTTGAGCCCATTAGAACATGAATATCACATGCTGACCCCTGCCTTTCCGAATTTTTCAAAATAAATCTGTGCATGATGTCAATAGCCCAAGCTTCATCTGTAAATGTAAGGTGACCCCTATATGCTCTATTAAACAACGTAAAAATGCCGCCATCAGCAGCAATAGTTCAATCTGCAAATATAAGATGACTCTGATTTTTTGAGTGACGAATTTGGGAAAAAACCTCATTTTCTAATCGGGTAGTTGTAATTGAAGTGCCATTCTAGCTTGGTTTTTTAGTATGTTATATTGTGTGTGTGTACGTATATATATTATTAATTATCTAATTATTATTAATATGAATATAATAGAGGGAAACATTCCACATGGGAATAATATATCTAAAAACAAAGATGATGTGACTTACCAAACGAAAGTGCTGGCAGGTCGATAGACACACAAACATACACACAAAATTCAAGCTTTCGCAACCAATGGTTGCTTCGTCAGGAAAGAGGGAAGGAGAGGGAAAGACGAAAGGATGTGGGTTTTAAGGGAGAGGGTAAGGAGTCATTCCAATCCCGGGAGCGGAAAGACTTACCTTAGGGGGAAAAAAGGACAGGTATACACTCGCGCACACACACACACACACACACACACACACACACACACACACACACATATACACATATCCATCCGCACATACACAGACACAAGCAGACATTTGTAAAGGCAAAGGGTTTGGGCAGAGATGTCAGTCGAGGTGGAAGTACAGAGGCAAAGATGTTGTTGACAGACAGGTGAGGTATGAGTGGCGGCAAATTGAAATTAGAAATTAGCGGAGATTGAGGCCTGGCGGATAACGAGAAGAGAGGAAATGCTGAAGGGCAAGTTCCCATCTCCGGAGTTCTGACAGTTTGGTGTTAGTGGGAAGTATCCAGATAACCCGGACGGTGTAACACTGTGCCAAGATGTGCTGGCCGTGCACCAAGGCATGTTTAGCCGCAGGGTGATCCTCATTACCAACAACCACTGTCTGCCTGTGTCCATTCATGCGAATGGACAGTTTGTTGCTGGTCATTCCCACATAGAAAGCTTCACAGTGTAGGCAGGTCAGTTGGTAAATCTTGTGGGTGCTTTCCCCCGTGGCTCTGCCTTTGTTCGTGTACACCTTCCGGGTTACAGGACTGGAGTAGGTGGTGGTGGGAGGGTGCATGGGACAGGTTTTACACCAGGGGCGGTTACAAGGGTAGGAGCCAGAGGGTATGGAAGGTGGTTTGGGGATTTCGTAGGGATGAACTAACAGGTTACGAAGGTTAGGTGGACGGCGGAAAGACACTCTTGGTGGAGTGGGGAGGATTTCATGAAGGATGGATCTCATTTCAGGGCAGGATTTGTGGAAGTTGTATCCCTGCTGGAGAGCCACATTCAGAGTCTGATCCAGTCCCGGAAAGTATCCTGTCACAAGTGGGGCACTTTTGGGGTTCTTCTGTGGGAGGTTCTGGGTTTGAGGAGATGAGGAAGTGGCTCTGGTTACTTGCTTTTGTACCAGGTCGGGAGGGTAGTTGCGGGATGCGAAAGCTGTTTTCAGGTTGTTGGTGTAATGGTTCAGGGATTCCGGACTTGTCCAGATTTGTTTGCCACGAAGACCTAGGCTGTAGGGAAGGGACCGTTTGATGTGGAATGGGTGGCAGCTGTCATAATGGAGGTACTGTTGCTTGTTGGTGGGTTTGATGTGGACGGACGTGTGAAGCTGGCCATTGGACAGGTGGAGGTCAACGTCAAGGAAAGTGGCATGGGATTTGAAGTAGGACCCGGTGATCTGATGGAACCAAAGGAGTTGAGGTCGGATAGGAAATTCTGGAGTTCTTCTTCACTGTGAGCCCAGATCATGAAAATGTCATCAATAAATCTGTACCAAACTTTGGGTTGGCAGGCCTGGGTAACCAAGAAGGCTTCCTCTAAGCGACCCATGAATAGGTTGGCGTACGAGGGGGCCATCCTGGTACCCATGGCTGTTCCCTTTAATTGTTGGTATGTCTGGCCTTCGAAAGTGGAGAAGTTGTGGGTCAGGATGAAGCTGGCTAAGGTAATGAGAAAAGAGGTTTTAGGTAGGGTGGCAGGTGATCAGCGTGGAAGGAAGTGCTCCATTGCAGCGAGGCCCTGGACGTGCGGAATATTTGTATATAAGGAAGTGGCATCAATGGTTACAAGGATGGTTTCCAACCTCAACTCCTTTGGTTCCATCAGATTCACCTGGTCCTACTCCAAATCCCATGCCACTTTCCTTGACGTTGACCTCGACCTGTCCAATGGCCAACTTCACTCGTCCGTCCACATCAAACCCACCAACAAGCAACAGTACCTCCATTATGACAGCTGCCACCCATTCCACATCAAACGGTCCCTTCCCTACAGCCTAGGTCTTCGTGGCAAACGAATCTGCTCCAGTCCGGAATCCCTGAACCATTACACCAACAACTTGAAAACAGCTTTCGCATCCCGCAACTACCCTCCCGACCTGGTACAGAAGCAAATAACCAGAGCCACTTCCTCATCTCCTCAAACCCAGAACCTCCCACAGAAGAACCCCAAAAGTGCCCCACTTGTGACAGGATACTTTCCGGGACTGGATCAGACTCTGAATGT
Source organism: Schistocerca americana (assembly GCF_021461395.2). Taxonomy (NCBI): domain Eukaryota; kingdom Metazoa; phylum Arthropoda; class Insecta; order Orthoptera; family Acrididae; genus Schistocerca; species Schistocerca americana. The sequence continues at coordinate 773,915,194 of NC_060120.1, forward strand.
GGCTCTCCAGCAGGGATACAACTTCCTCAAATCCTACCCTGAAATGAGATCCATCCTTCATGAAATCCTCCCCACTCCACCAAGAGTGTCTTTCCGCCGTCCACCTAACCTTCGTAACCTGTTAGTTTATCCCTATGAAATCCCCAAACCACCTTCCCTACCCTCTGGCTCCTACCCTTGTAACCGCCCCCAGTGTAATACCTGTCCCATGCACCCTCCCACCACCACCTACTCCAGTCCTGTAACCCGGAAGGTGTACATGATCAAAGGCAGAGCCACGTGTGAAAGCCCCCACGTGATTTACCAACTGACCTGCCTACACTGTGAAGCTTTCTATGTGGGAATGACCAGCAACAAACTGTCCATTCGCATGAATGGACACAGGCAGACAGTGTTTTTTGGTAATGAGGATCACCCTGTGGCTAAACACGCCTTGGTGCACAGCCAGCACATCTTGGCACAGTGTTACACCGTCCGGGTTATCTGGATACTTCCCACTAACACCAAACTGTCAGAACTCCGGAGATGGGAACTTGCCCTTCAGCATCTCCTCTCTTCTCGTTATCCGCCAGGCCTCAATCTCCGCTAATTTCTAATTTCAATTTGCCGCCGCTCATACCTCACCTGTCTGTCAACAACATCTTTACCTCTGTACTTTCACCTCGACTGACATCTCTGCCCAAACTCTTTGCCTTTACAAATGTCTGCTTGTGTCTGTGTATGTGCGGATGGATATGTGTGTGTGTGCGAGTGTATACCTGCCCTTTTTTCCCCCTAAGGTAAGTCTTTCCGCTCCCGGGATTGGAATGACTCCTTACCCTCTCCCTTAAAACCCACATCCTTTCGTCTTTCCCTCTCCTTCCCTCTTTCCTGACGAAGCAACCGTTGGTTGCGAAAGCTTGAATTTTGTGTGTATGTTTGTGTTTGTTTGTGTGTCTATCGACCAGCCAGCACTTTCGTTTGGTAAGCCACATCATCTTTGTTTTTAGATATATTATTATTATTATTATTATTGGTGTTTTGCCCTTAAAGAGCGCATTTGGACAGTTCCTTTTGCTGCCTTCCTTGCTGCCCAAACTTCCCTCATTCGCTCGCTGTGTTTCTGTTTCCGGTCCTCTGTCCATGCTTCTTGTCGGCTTTGTGTCTTCGGCTTCATCTTGATTGCCTTTTTGGTTGCCCATATTTCTTTCATCTTCTGGCTGTGATCTTGCTTGCGTTCTTCGGTCCATTTTATGCCTGTTCGTTTGTCAATTTGTATCTCATGTAGTTTACTTTTGTTAATGATGTTTCTGAATTTTATTCTGTCGTTTATTGTGTCTGCTGTTATGTTGAGTTGGTTCAGGTCGTTTTCTACCTCTGCCACCCATTTGTTGTTTCTAGTGGTTACCCAGTCAAAGATCTGTTTGGTCAGCCTGTGTGATGGCGTTCTGTATAGGTGTCCATAGAATTGTAGTCTGCGTTTTCTAATCTTTTCTGTTATTGTCTCCTTATGTTTGTACAGTTCCTCTGTAGGTTTCTTGATCCATATTCCATTGTTGTTAGTTGCGCCAAATATTTTCCCTAGACATGTCTGCTTGTGTCTGTGTATGTGCGGTTGGATATGGGTGTGTGTGCGAGTGTATACCTGTCCTTTTTCCCCCTAAGGTAAGTCTTTCCACTCCCGGGATTGGAATGACTCCTTACCCTCTCCCTTAAAACCCACATCCTTTCGTCTTTCCCTCTTTCCTGATGAAGCAACCGTTGGTTGCGAAAGCTTGAATTTTGTGTGTTTGTTTGTGTGTCTATCGACCTGCCAGCGTTTTTTTTTGAGGTCAAAGGACAAGGGCACTGACCTTAATTGTGTACATTGTTTAAATATGGCCATGTTGTGTATCATTTGAAAGCTTGTCCCCATCCCTTTCCGGAATGACTTGTTCCACTGTGCTATCTCTGTCAGAAACAGAAGTTACAGCTACGTTTGTTGAATTTTAAGCACATTTTCAGAAATTCGGGCAGCTACTTATGTTCTACTTGTGCCGTAATTTGTCATCTCACATCATGTACAATAAAAATATCAAATTTGATAAAAATTGGGGATGGTTGGGTTGAAAATGATATCTTATCTAAATTTCATTCACTGCAATGTATGAGCTAAAATCAAACACAAGCAAAGTTTACACAATGCGTATTTACCTCTGCAAAATCTTTAAAATTTCACGCAGTGTTTTACTTAATTTGATGCAGCACTGTAACTGTGGCATATAAAAAACGCAATTCAGTCCTTTATCAAGGGAAGATATCAGACTGTAAGATGTGCAAGTAAATTTTTTTATCCAATAGTTTTCTTAAAAAGTGGTGATAAGTATTGCATATCACCCGGAATGCCGTCTCTCAGCAAAGGCACCAGCATTTGTGAGCAGTACAGCCGTAACAAAAGCAGCCTCAACATGGGATGCAAAGAGCTCATGTGTAGCCGCAAAAGGGTTAAACTGTAGCCCTCATATTCAGTGACACAGTTTCATGATTATATTACCCTCTCCTTGTTTTGCTACCACCACCTCTCCCTCATTTGTTCCTATGAACTTCTCAAACAGTGGTTTGGGGGGGGGGGGGGGGGGGGGATGTCAGTACTTGAAACTGCAAAAATAGGTACTACATTGAAATGTAGTAAAATGTTCCACACACCAACAGCTGAAGGGGAGTAGTTTCCTGTCCTTATTTTTATTCATTGTTTTGTTCTTGTAATTGTCATTACTGTAATATCTTTATTCCTACATTGCTGCTTTCACTTAAATGTAGAAAAAAATGTAGTATGAAACTGATTCTATGGTATTTTTGTGGTTGATTTTCTATTGTCTTCCATTGATTGTAAGAAGAAACAAATTTGCATTGATTGCAGTGACGCAGATGTTGGGTCAGTGACATCCTGTATTGTATGTAAGAAAGAAGCTCGGCAGTCCAGTATCTACTGCAGTCATGCTTGCATTTTGAAACATGCAGAAGAGTCGCAGCAGAATGTTGCTACAGCTGCTTCTGTCACAAAGTCAAACCAGTCAGGTGGAATAAACAAGCATGCAGTGGACCAGTTGTCTCACCACATACCAAAACCACAAACTAGAGTAATAGTATATGAAAGAAGAACTGGAAAACTCCTGAGTGGTAAGTGATGTACTTTAAACAAAATAATATGTAGAGGTTAAACTCATTTTGAATTGCTGTGTGACTGAAATAAGTTAGTGTGAATCACATTTACAGTTTTTTGAAAATAAAAATCACTGTATTCACTAATATCATGGAACATATTCATTAAAACAGAAATATTTATTGTCATTGTGTAATTAACATTTCCTTCCTAAGCAGCAACTGAGGTAAAAAGATGGCAGGAATGGCATGTACAACTAGAAGTAGTAAAATTACAAATTGCCAGGATAAAAGTTTAACATGTTCTGCATAAACACATCTTCCCCCTTCCCCCTGCCTATGAATCATGTCTCATGGATCCTTTGCAAAGAGATCTCCAGAATGTGGAAGATAGTGTTCAAGAGCAGTACAAAGATTTACATGTTTGAAATTTTAGTTCTAATATAATATAACAACCTATTACATTAATTTTAAGAGCCATTTGAAGGTACTGTTTAATTGTGCTATAGTAGTTACCCAACAAATAGCCCCTTAATGCACTCTACAAGAAACTTAATACAGTCCTTTACATTAGGTTCTGTAGCTGATGTAACCTTGTTGAAGATTAAAGAAGTAGAGGAAACATGATGTGTGGTGCAAATACTGGTTAATAAAACTTAAAACCAGTTCTCACTTTGTTACCCTTTCTATTGCTTATACGTGCACATGAAATGTGTAATCTTTTTTAGGGTCAATGGAGATACACACCTGGCCCCCCTGTTGCTCATATTGCCATTGGTTAAAAAGCTGGTGAGAATAATGAAATTACGACACTACCACATGAAAGACTGAAAGCACTATTGTGATCTCTCGCAATATATAGGGCTGTGAAATCTCAAGTACGCATGTATGGATATCTGTAATATGAAAGTGTTTCTCTTCGTGCCCCAGATTAATAAAGTAGTTCCATTTTTTTCCTTTCTCAAGTATGATCTGTCAGGTTGTTTTTTTTTTTTTTTTTTTTTTTTTTTTTTTTTTTTTTTTTTTTTTTTTTTTTTTTTTTTTTTTTTTTAATGATGATTTATCTGACAATCAGTTGCTATGTATTCTGTTAAGTGTAATGTGTGCAGCAGCTCTCTTCGCCTGACTATGAAAGGCTTTTGATTTAATGCTGACTTTCATATACACGTAATTTGCAGTTGAAATGCTTCAAATCACTCAACATAGTGCCACTATAAAGATAGCCTCGTGACTGACATCTGCTTGTAGAAACGTGTGTATGATTTGTACACACTCTCAAGCATGTTTCCATTGGTATGCGTGCATAATAGAAAATCGATCAAGCTTCAGGTTGTTCAAGCTGTCCAAATGTTTGTGCAGAATTATCCTACACAAGTGGTCAAGCCTACAGTTTAATTATTAAGAGTCATGGCATATGAGTAATACATACAATAAATTCTAATTGATGGAGTAGTAGGTATGTTGAAACATTCCTCTGCAGTGCTGTATTGAACAACATACTACCAGACCTTTTAAATCATCAAGCCAAACCTTGAGCTTCATTAGATGTAGGGATATATGAAAACACTGTTCAGACTGTCCATGGTACTAGTTCGCCAATCATTAACTTATCATGTTGAGTTTTTGAAAATTATCCTCGTTTCATATCTTTCAAACACTTGATATGCCATTCCAAAGATATCTGAAAAGCTTTGGATGCAGTGCCACAAGGTTGACAGATAACATAAATACAATAATAAGCAGCATCTTCACAAGTATATCATTTGTTCAGATAATTTTTGTCTATTTGACAAGCTTATGCAATACTGGTTTGGGTGTGCCCCAACGAAGAGGGAAAGGGAGTGTCACTAACGCTCTTCCTATGCACGAGTGGTTTAGCAAAAAGGATCAGCAGCAGTCTGACTGTTCACTTCACTGATACCTCTCAGGAATGCTTTGTACTAACAAAACTGTAATCAAAATGACCCTAAGAAAAAATTCTACAGTTAAATTCTGCACAGTGGGATGCCAAGGGACCCTAAGATGCTCTATTATATGAGGGGTTCAGAAGCAAAAGGGTACAAGTGACAGTTCCCAGAAAAATGGGAACAGTGTATCTAGAGCATGGTAAAACATGTAATATTGTTGTGGCAAAGGGATAAAAGTGAAAGACCACTGTGTGCTGCTCTGTGGTAAACAAAAAGAAAACTAAACAGTGGAAACTCCAGGTAGGAATATCAACAGTGTAGGAAAAGACAGATTGCTACTTACGTTCTAGAAGACATGTCAAGTTGCAGACAGGCACAATTAATAAACACTTACATAAACCTTTTGGCCACAGACTTCATCAGTTAAAAAAAAGTGCGTGTGCGTGTTCACACACACACACACACACACACACACACACACACACACACACACAGCTGGCACATGGTCGCCAATTCCAGCATCTCAGGTCTGAATGCATCTCAGGTCTGAATGCAGCTATCACTTGGGATGCAAGCAGCAATCTGGAGGGGGCAGGGAAGGGGAAGGGGTACAAGTGTATGGATGGGGGGAGAGAGAAATGTGTTATGGGGTAGTGTGCAGGGAGGAGGTGAGGTCATGGGGCAGGGAGGTGGGGGAAAAAAAGCAGCAAAAAAGAAGAGGAGCGGGGAAAGATGTGCGGATACATTGACAAAGGGGTGGAAATAAACAGGGTGGGAAATAAGAAAGGGGAGAAGACAATAGGACAGAGTAGGTAGTAACCATTGGATGGAGGGTGTGGGGACAGTATGTTACTGTAGGTTTAGGCCGGGCAGGAGCACAGATCATTGTGGCGAAGGGTAGGGATCAGGAGTAAAATAGGGATAGACTAGGATGCTATGGAGGCTGAGTGGGCTACAGACACCACTTTAGGAGGTGTGGCAAGTATCTTGGCTAGGTTATCCAACCTCCATCTGCGCAGTTCAAAAAAGCTGCCGGCCGTGGTGGTCTTGCGGTTCTAGGCGCGCAGTCCGGAACCGCGCGACTGCTACGGTCGCAGGTTTGAATCCTGCCTCGTGCATGGATGTGTGTGATGTCCTTAGGTTAGTTAGGTTTAAGTAGTTCTAAGTTCTAGGGGACTGATGACCACAGATGTTAAGTCCCATAGTGCTCAGAGCCATTTGAACCATTTGAATCAAAAAAGCTACTGGTGGTGGGAAGGATCCAAATGGCTAGGGTAGTGAAGCAGTCGTTGAAATCAAGTGTGTTATGTTCAGCTGCATGTTGTGCCACAGGGTGGTCTACGTTGCTCTTGGCCACAGTTGGACGGTGGCTGTTCATCCTTGTGGGCAGCTGGTTGGTAGTCATACCAATATAAAAATCTGTGCAATGATTGCAGCAGAGCTGGAAATAAGATGACTGCTTTTGCAAGTGGCCCGACTTCTGATGGGATACAGTAAACCTGTGATGGGACAGGAATAGGAAGTGCTGGGTAGGTGGATTGAGCAGGTTTTGCACTTGGGTCTTCCACAGGCATATGATCATTGTGGCGAAGGGTAGGGATCAGGAGTAAAATAGGGATGGACTAGGATGCTATGGAGGCTGAGTGGGCTACAGACACCACTTTAGGAGGTGTGGCAAGTATCTTGGCTAGGATGTCTCTCATTTCAGGGCATGATGATAGGTAATCAAAGCCCTGGCCAAGCATGTGGTTCAGCTGTTCCACTCCACGATGGTACTGGGTAATGAAGGGAACACTCCTTTGTGGCTGGTTCTGAGGGATGGTGGGAGGATTGGGAATGTCAGGGGAAATGGCACAGGAGATCTGTTGTGGACTAGGTCTGTGAGATAGTGCCTGTCTTTGAAGGCCTTGGTGAAACCCTCAGCATACTGAGCAAGGGAGTTTTTGTCACTGCAGATATGCTGTCCCCAGGTGGCCAGGGCTACATGGGAGGGATTTTTTGGTGTGAAAGGGATGACAGCTGTCAAAATGCGGGTGCTGTTGGTGGTTGGTAGGTTTAGTGTGGACAGAGGTGCAGCTGGAGCCGTCAAAGAGGAGGATGTCATCATCTAGTCTGGTGGTGTGCTAGGTTGAGGAAGACCATGTGAAGTGGATGAGAGAGAAAGTTAAGACCTAGTCCTTAAACAGAAGAGGAAAGAGAGTTGCAAGATGTCACAAAGCAGTTGGCACCAAAGAGAGAAATGTTCATTTGTACCTAACAAAACCCAACAGAAAAGGCAAAACTCTCCGAATGTCATCTTTTCACCTCTGTACAACCAAACTCGAATGCTTAAACTTCCTAAATATGAAAATCTTCAGGAAATACATTCCATTTATCCCGCCTATACAACTTTAATTCTACCACAAGAAGGACAACCAAGAACAGCAACTAGGGATGACCCACTTCAAGAGCTTAAACCAGATATTGAGAAAAACTTTCTGGAGTCAGATTATGAATAGACTGTTTCTTATTTAGTAGCGCTACTTTAAATTGTGTATCAATAAAATGCATTAGGTTATAATGATTAGTGTTCTATATTATCTCAATAACCTTTTTATATTGCACTAGAAGAGGGGGAATGATCCAGGTGGTGTGAAATTATTTTCAGTAGTGGGATGACACATTAAAAATCATTCTTTCTTATTTTGTTTCGTTTTGGCAAGCTACAAAAGGTGTGGTGTTCATGAAACATTATGTAAATGTTTTGTTATAACTCAAAATAGCAATTTTATAATAATTGATGTAATAACAAATCATAACAAAACATAAATCAAATTTTTAACTCTCATTATTCTGGAATCAAAGGGATACAAGTGCATCAGACTTTTACAAATTATGATATAACTGATTGTTTATATTAACCTTTTATTCCAGTATGCAGATGGATAATGGTACAGACTATTTTTATGTATTTAAAAAATCCATATTGCAATATCAAAATATTCAGAAACTGTGTAACTTTTAACTTCAGTTTTCTCAAAACTACAAAAAGGGTACTTATAACCATTTGCTTCGGAGCCCCTCATTCATAAATGTATCAACATGTCTATTCCCCACTTGCAATATATCTAGAAATATTAAGTTCATTATTTGATACTGTAATTGTTCTTACCTCTCTCTCTCTCTCTCTCTCTCTCTCTCTCTCTCTCTCTCTCTCTCTCACGCACACACGCACCTACCTTATTAGAGCTCCAAAGATTGAGATTGAGCAACTGTTAATTTAATAATAATTTGTGAATCAGTTCATTTTACAATCTGATGTGTTCAGATTTTGTTGCAACTGAAATATTTCTGTAATTTTTTATTACTTAATATAAGGAATCACACATATTTTAAAAAATTTCAGGTAAAAATGCCCCAACTTTGGGAAATCTAAAGAACTGGTTGAAGGAGAATCCTACATTTGAAGTAGTGAAACCTAGTGAAGTAACATCAAGCCGAGTAGCTGGGAAGTTGATGTTTCAACATACAAGGAACACAACTGTCCAGACACCACAGGCAAACTTGGAAGAAACTCAGCAGAAGATTTCTCCATCACAGCCAAAGCCATCACCTCAGCAGAAAAGTATTTTATCATACTATCAGCCTGCAAATCAAGCTGTTAACACAGAGGCATCTCAACAGAAACAAGGTGTCCAGAATAAACACTCAGTGGTACAGTCAAAACCAGCACCACACCCACAGAAAGTAATAATTAAGTCACATAATATTACAGACCAGCCTAAAGGACAGCATGTACTATTTGCTTCAGTGAAGGCACCAAAGATCCAGAAACAAACTATTCTCATACCTCCTGAGCAAACAAATAAACTGAGCGTTAAAACAGTGTCCAAGCCAGCTGTTAGTAGTGCTAAATCGGAACCTAAGTCACCAGTTTCCCCCCCACCCTCAAACAAAGGACACATCCAGAATGTAAAGCCATTGCCTATCAATGCTTTACCAAAGGTTTCAGTTACACCAACAGTGAAGGAGTCAGATAAAACACCAATAAAGAAGGTGGAGAGTAAACGATTTTCCTCAGATTCAACTAAGAAAGAGGAAGATAAAGAAAAAGATAAGGAAAAGGAGAAAGAGAGAGAAAAGGAAAAGGATAAAGAAAAAAATCCTGGCCCAGAACCAATTAGGCTTAATGTGCGCAAAACGCTTAAAGAACTGTTGCAGTCCCGCATCCAGGAATGTTCTGATCTTCATGTAACTGAAGAAGAGATACAGGACATTGCCCTGAATATAGAGGAAGAAATGCATTCATATTTCAGGGATACTGGTATTAAGTACAAATCCAAATATAGAAGTTTAGTATTTAATATTAAAGATCCCAAAAACTTAACACTTTTTCGAAAAATAGCTGAAAAATCAGTTACACCTCATCAGCTAGTGAGACTTTCACCTGAGGAACTAGCAAATCAGGAATTAGCACAATGGCGAGAAAGGGAGGCAAAACACCAAATAGAAATGATAAAAAAGAATGAATTAGATTTGTTATCCCTAACAAAAACCTATGTAATGAAAACTCATAAAGGAGAACAAGTTATAGAGGCAGATGAGGCCATAAAAGCAGAAGTGCCTGAATTGGTTGACCCATCGACAGTGCCTGATGTTTCCTCTCTTTCAGGAAGCGTAATTCCATCAACAGTTGGAGAGAAGAAACCAGAGGTGAAAGAACAGGAAAAGACCAAAGATAAAATTAAAGATTCTAAAGATAAAGACAGAATTAAAAAGGAAGATAAAGACAAAAATATTGAAAATGAAAAATCAAAACATGAAAAGAAGTCAAGTAAAGACAAAAGTGAAAAACATAGAAAGGATGAGAGAGAATCCTCAAAACGGGATCACCATCACCATCATCATCATGGCTGTAGTCGAAGTGATAGAGACAAACGACACGAAAGTAGGGATCATAAAGAAAAACACAAACGATCTGAAAAAAGTAAACATGATTTGGAGAAGAATAGGGACCATTACAATACTGATGTGAAGAAAGAAAAGAAAGTTGATGAGAATGATAAAGAGGAAAAATCGTACAAAAAGAGCGATTCGGGTGAAAGTGATGAAATAATCAAGCATAAACATTCTGACCATGATAATAAGACTGGAAAAGGATTCACAGAAACTGAGGAGTATAAACCAAGTGTACAATTTGTTAAGGTGGAATCACAAGATATCGATGAAATTATTGACCAGGAGTCTTCGCAAGCAGATCAAGAAAGAATACCTGATGTGGTCTGTATTCCTTCACTCGACTTTGGTGTTACCATCTGGCAAGGGTTTGTCAATATGCCAGATGTTTCAAGATTTTATGCCACTGTGCAACTTTCATCGGGTGATGTGACTACTTCTGAACTTCCCTCTGCAATTGAAATTGTTGGTAGAATTATGCCTGATACAGTCTGGGATTATATATCAAAAATGAAAAAAACTGGAACAAAAGAAATAATAGTCCTTCGATTTACAGCAGCCAATGATGCTGAAAGAATACCGTATATGACACTGTATTCCTATCTAAATGCAAGAAACAGAATGGGAGTTGTTGGTAGTGTGTCAAGAACAATCAAGGACTTCTATATAATGCCACTCTCAGGCCACACACCTTTACCCCAGATTCTGTTGCCAATTGATGGTACTGGATTTGAAGATATCAGGCCTCATTTGTTGCTTGGAATTTTGGTGAGAACCAAGAGAAAGAGGCTGGCACCAGAGAACGAGTATGTTGCTAAAGCACCTAGACATGGTGGTGTAGTGAGGACAGTTGAGAGGAGCTATACTCCACCATTACCTGGCGCAGGACCTGATGCAGTAGGTAGTTTGACTCCCCCTCATCCTCCACCAAGTGTGTCTGACAGTTATACACCGCCAATTTCACCAACTCAGTCACTGTATGCCGGATCACAGCAACAGCTCAGTTTACAGTCCAGATGGTCTGATGACAGAGATTCTGACAAAGATTCTACAGATGATCAAGTCCGAGGTTTCAAGAAATCGGGCCAGCCTTACACTGCAGATGACGATGATGCGCCATATAGTCCTGGTGAAAGTGATGACTATCAAGAAGATTCAGGGGAAGATAACATGCAGTCACCACTGAACACAAAATCAGAACTAGAGCGAAAAATGGAGGAACTGAACAGGAAGATTGAAGAACAGAAACAACAAATTCAGACCATCAGTAGTGCTATTGTCAGCTCTGATTCTGTAGCTGCTGCTTGTGGCCCTAAACAGTATCAGGTATTGTACCTTTTTAAAATTATGTTTTTGGTTTAAGTAGTACTGTAATCAGATATTCATATAGGATATTGTTGCATGCTAACTGTTGAATTTAGATGAAAATTTTCAGATAAGAAATACTGAGAGGCACCACTCACTAGCAAATGAATGATATGGCACAAAGCTACTCAGAAAATTATGTTTTATTCAAAGCTTTCACATTGCGGTTGGCTGGAGAAATGCTGCTTTGTGAGCAGGCTATATATATATATATATATATATATATATATATACACACACACTCCTGGAAATGGAAAAAAGAACACATTGACACCGGTGTGTCAGACCCACCATACTTGCTCCGGACACTGCGAGAAGGCTGTACAAGCAATGATCACACGCACGGCACAGCGGACACACCAGGAACCGCGGTGTTGGCCGTCGAATGGCGCTAGCTGCGCAGCATTTGTGCACCGCTGCCGTCAGTGTCAGCCAGTTTGCCGTGGCATACGGAGCTCCATCGCAGTCTTTAACACTGGTAGCATGCCGCGACAGCGTGGACGTGAACCGTATGTGCAGTTGACGGACTTTGAGCGAGGGCGTATAGTGGGCATGCGGGAGGCCGGGTGGACGTACCGCCGAATTGCTCAACACGTGGGGCGTGAGGTCTCCACAGTACATCAATGTTGTCGCCAGTGGTCGGCGGAAGGTGCACGTGCCCGTCGACCTGTGACCGGACTGCAGTGACGCACGGATGCACGCCAAGACCGTAGGATCCTACGCAGTGCCGTAGGGGACCGCACCGCCACTTCCCAGCAAATTAGGGACACCGTTGCTCCTGGGGTATCGGCAAGGACCATTCGCAACCGTCTCCATGAAGCTGGGCTACGGTCCCGCACACCGTTAGGCCGTCTTCCGCTCACGCGCCAACATCGTGCAGCCTGCCTCCAGTGGTGTCGCGACAGGCGTGAATGGAGGGACGAATGGAGACGTGTTGTCTTCAGCGATGAGAGTCGCTTCTGCCTTGGTGCCAATGATGGTCGTATGCGTGTTTGGCGCCGTGCAGGTGAGCGCCACAATCAGGACTGCATACGACCGAGGCACACAGGGCCAACACCCGGCATCATGGTGTGGGGAGCGATCTCCTACACTGGCCGTACACCACTGGTGATCGTCGAGGGGACACTGAATAGTGCACGGTACATCCAAACCGTCATCGAACCCATCGTTCTACCATTCCTAGACCGGCAAGGGAACTTGCTGTTCCAACAGGACAATGCACGTCCGCATGTATCCCGTGCCACCCAACGTGCTCTAGAAGGTGTAAGTCAACTACCCTGGCCAGCAAGATCTCCGGATCTGTCCCCCATTGAGCATGTTTGGGACTGGGTGAAGCGTCGTCTCACGCGGTCTGCACGTCCAGCACGAACGCTGGTCCAACTGAGGCGCCAGGTGGAAATGGCATGGCAAGCCGTTCCACAGGACTACATCCAGAATCTCTACGATCGTCTCCATGGGAGAATAGCAGCCTGCATTGCTGCGAAAGGTGGATATACACTGTACTAGTGCCGACATTGTGCATGCTCTGTTGCCTGTGTCTATGTGCCTGTGGTTCTGTCAGTGTGATCATGTGATGTATCTGACCCCAGGAATGTGTCAATAAAGTTTCCCCTTCATGGGACAATGAATTCACGGTGTTCTTATTTCAATTTCCAGGAATATATATATATATATGAAATGCTGCTTTGTGAGCAGGCTATATATATATATATATAACGAAAGAGCTGGCAGGTCGATAGACACACAAACATACACACAAAATTCAAGCTTTCGCAACAAACTGTTGCCTCATCAGGAAAGAGGGAAGGAGAGGGGAAGACGAAAGGAAGTGGGTTTTAAGGGAGAGGGTAAGGAGTCATTCCAATCCCGGGAGTGGAAAGACTTACCTTTGGGGGAAAAAAGGACAGGTATACACTCGCACACACGCACATATCCATCCATACATACAGACACAAGCAGACATATTTAAAGACAAAGAGTTTGGGGAGAGATGTCAGTCGAGGTGGAAGTACAGAGGCAAAGAAGTTGTTGAAAGACAGGTGAGGTATGAGTGGCGGCAACTTGAAATTAGCGGAGATTGAGGCCTGTCGGATAACGAGAAGAGAGGATATACTGAAGGGCAAGTTCCCATCTCCGGAGTTCGGATAGGTTGGTGTTGGTGGGAAGTATCCAGATATCCCGGACGGTGTAACACTGTGCCAAGATGTGCTGGCTGTGCACCAAGGCATGTTTAGCCACAGGGTGATCCTCATTACCAACAAACACTGTCTGCCTGTGTCCATTCATGCGAATGGACAGTTTGTTGCTGGTCATTCCCACATAGAATGCATCACAGTGTAGGCAGGTCAGGTGGGTGCTTTCACACGTGACTCTGCCTTTGATGGTGTACACCTTCCGGGTTACAGGACTGGAGTAGGTGGTGGTGGGAGGGTGCATGGGACAGGTTTTGCACTGGGGGCGGTTACAAGGATAGGAGCCAGAGGGTAGGGAAGGAGGTTTGGGGATTTTCTTTTCAGGGCAGGATTTGAGGAAGTCGTATCCCTGCTGGAGAGCCACATTCAGAGTCTGGTCCAGTCCCGGAAAGTATCCTGTCACAAGTGGGGCACTTTTGTGGTTCTTCTGTGGGGGATTCTGGGTTTGAGGGGATGAGGAAGTGGCTCTGGTTATTTGCTTCTGTACCAGGTCGGGAGGGTAGTTGCGGGATGTGAAAGCTATTGTCAGGTTGTTGGTGTAATGGTTCAGGGATTCCGGACTGGAGCAGATTTGTTTGCCACGAAGACCTAGGCTGTAGGGAAGGGACCGTTTGATGTGGAATGGGTGGCAGCTGTCATAATGGAGGTACTGTTGCTTGTTGGTAGGTTTGATGTGGAAATCCTTTCCTTTCACGCCGATCACCTGCCACCCTACCTAAAACCTCTTTCCTCATTACCTTAGCCAGCTTCATCCTGACCCACAACTTCTTCACTTTTGAAGGCCAGACATACCAACAATTAAAGGGAACAGCCATGGGTACCAGGATGGCCCCCTCGTACGCCGACCTATTCATGGGTCGCTTAGAGGAAGCCTTCTTGGTTACCCAGGTCTGCCAACCCAAAGTTTGGTACAGATTTATTGATGACATCTTCATGATCTGGACTCACAGTGAAGAAGAACTCCAGAATTTCCTATCCAACCTCAACTCCTTTGCTTCCATCAGATTCACCTGGTCCTACTCCAAATCCCATGCCACTTTCCTTGACGTTGACCTCGACCTGTCCAATGGCCAACTTCACACGTCCGTCCACATCAAACCCACCAACAAGCAACAGTACCTCCATTATGACAGCTGCCACCCATTCCACATCAAACGGTCCCTTCCCTACAGCCTAGGTCTTCGTGGCAAACGAATCTGCTCCAGTCCGGAATCCCTGAACCATTACACCAACAACTTGAAAACAGCTTTCGCATCCCGCAACTACCCTCCCGACCTGGTACAGAAGCAAATAACCAGAGCCACTTCCTCATCTCCTCAAACCCAGAACCTCCCACAGAAGAACCCCAAAAGTGCCCCACTTGTGACAGGATACTTTCCGGGACTGGATCAGACTCTGAATGTGGCTCTCCAGCAGGGATACAACTTCCTCAAATCCTACCCTGAAATGAGATCCATCCTTCATGAAATCCTCCCCACTCCACCAAGAGTGTCTTTCCGCCGTCCACCTAACCTTCGTAACCTGTTAGTTTATCCCTATGAAATCCCCAAACCACCTTCCCTACCCTCTGGCTCCTACCCTTGTAATCGCCCCCGGTGTAAAACCTGTCCCATGCACCCTCCCACCACCACCTACTCCAGTCCTGTAACCCGGAAGGTGTACACTATCAAAGGCAGAGCCACGTGTGAAAGCACCCACGTGATTTACCAACTGACCTGCCTACACTGTGATGCATTCTATGTGGGAATGACCAGCAACAAACTGTCCATTCGCATGAATGGACACAGGCAGACAGTGTTTGTTGGTAATGAGGATCACCCTTTGGCTAAACGTGTCTTGGTGCACAGCCAGCACATCTTGGCACAGTGTTACACCGTCCGGGTTATCTGGATACTTCCCACCAACACCAACCTATCCGAACTCTGGAGATAGGAATTTGCCCTTCAATATATCCTCTCTTCTCGTTATCCGCCAGGCCTCAATCTCCGCTAATTTCAAGTTGCCGCCACTCATACCTCACCTGTCTTTCAACAACTTTCTTGCCTCTACACTTCCGCCTCGACTGACATCTCTGCCCAAACTCTTTGTCTTTAAATATGTCTGCTTGTGTCTGTATGTGTGGATGGATATGTGTGTGTGTGAGAGTGTATACCTGTCCTTTTTTCCCCCTAAGGTAAGTCTTTCCGCTCCCGGGATTGGAATGACTCCTTACCCTCTCCCTTAAAACCCACATTCTTTCGTCTTTCCCTCTCCTTCCCTCTTTCCTGATGAGGCAACAGTTTGTTGCGAAAGCTTGAATTTTGTGTGTTTGTTTGTGTGTCTGTCGACCTGCCAGCACTTATATATATATATAAAATTTTCTTTTTGGGGGTGGGGGGGGGAGTGTTATGTAGGAAAGGGGAAACTGTTTGACATGAAAGGTTCTAAAGTATTGTTAGGATAAGGACAGGAGGAAGCAGATAGTTCTCATAGCAGTGGCATCCACATTTTGTCACTGTCACTGAGAGCCAAATGTCTCCTCATTTCCTAATTCTTTCATACCTGCAGGACGTATTTGGGAGGTCCGCCAGTCACTTCTATTGGAATTTCATCTCAGTTGTCATTCATAAAAGGAATAGGAGACAACACTGGGGAAGCGTATTGCTATTTTAAAGTAGGATTACTACAGCACTTGAATGACAAATAATACACATTTGGTGTAACTTGGATAAAGGATACTACCAAAAATCCAAGTCTTCTTGCTTTATAAACAGTCCCTGATGAACAGTTCATCACCAGTCATAATAGAGAATGGCAATTATAGTTATCTTGTAAGAGATAACGAAAATGGTAGTAGAAAACAGTCGTAAGTAGGGACCGGAAGAATTCATATTTTGCAATATATGTGCAAAACTTGCTTCAAAATGTGAAAATGTGAATTTACCTAATAGATTCTATTCCACAGTGAATTTTGTCCAGATGAACTATTTTACAAGAGTTAGTTTGAAATAGCTTCGTTTTCTGCATATGAATATTGAAAATGTAAACAATTTTCAGTTACTAGTATTGCACATCAGGAGGCAAAGCCCTGTTTGGAAAGATAATATGTGTAAGAATGTGTTTGCAAAATAAAAAGTATGTGAACACAACAAAGTATAAGTGCTCTGGTCCCATGTCAAATGTGGGTGGCTGAGTGATCTGCTAAATATGGCGGTGTGTAATGCAACATAGCTTTCATTCATCTGTGGGACCTAATATCTTATAACAAAAAAAAATGTAAGTTTGTTCGTTAGCTAAAGTCCAAGAGTCGGTATAATGTGGACAATTTTAACATGACCATTTTAGGTGATTGTTGTTTTGGGCTACAGTTAGATTGAATACTACCAAAGGTTGGACCTGAACTGCCTCATTAACAGTAGTCTGCCAAACTCAACAAGCAATTGTGTGATAGTCATTTCTGAATGCTTTCTTTCTTTTCTTATTTTGAAATGAATGAAGTGATTAATCCTTGTCCATCAAAGTTTTTGATAACGACCCTCACAACACCAGAAGGGATCAGTGACCCTGTGACTGTGTGTCAGTTCTGTTTTCGCATAACATGGGTGTAGGCTGCAGCCCTGTTATAGGGAGGCAGGGCTCGGTTACCAACACTACTAGTCTCCTTTCTGGCAGGTAAAATTCTTGTTTGTAATACACTCATGGCCATCTGGTGTATACAGTGTCCACACTGTGCACTATAGTGATTGGAAAACAAAACCTGTTGCATATTTCGAACTTAAGAAATTCTCCCCCTCACATTCAAATATACTTATTTTATTTTTGGTTCTATTTCTGCGTTGTTAGTTCTATCTGTAGCATTGTCAAATATGAGTCGCATGGCTGTGAATGCCATGAAAGTCAAAATTAATACTCTGCAGATTTTGTAATCATCGAATTGGGTGGGAAAAGAAAAATAATGTCAAGAAACACCTTAAATCTGACACATTCAGTTCACTGGTGGGAAAATACAACTGCTTCCCAACAGAACAGTCATTTGTTGAAAGCTTAAATACAGCCAAGAGCACCACTTAAAAAGTTACAAATAGTGCAGTTCATGACATAAGTTCATGGCTTGTAGAAAATAAACTAACACTAAATCACAGTAAGACTCAAGTTCTTACAATTTCTAACACACAATTCAACAAAACCCAACGTTTTAATTTCACAGAATGGGGATATGATCAGTGAAACTAAACAGTTCAAATTTCTGGGTGTTCAGACATATAGTAAACTTTTGTGGAAAGCCCACATTCAGCTGCCATTTTTACTATTTGAACGGTATCTGAAGCAAGTGATCGTTTGACACAAAATTTAGTCTACTTTGCTTATTTTCATTCACTTATGTCATATGGTATTATATTTTGGGGTAACTCTCCCCTTTCTAAAAGGATATTTTTGGCTCAGAAACAAAAGGTTCTGGCAATAAGTGGTGTAAGATCATGAACCTTTTGTCGACCCCTGTTCACTAGTCAGGGTATTTCAACATGGATCTCTCAATACATATATATTCTTTACTGGCATTTCTTGTTAACAGTATCAGCTTATTCGCAAGAATAAGCAGCTTTCACTCGGTTAATACTCGGCAGAAATCAAACCTGCAATTGGTTCGGACTTCTTAACTTTTGTGCAGAAAGGTGTGCAGTACACTGCTGCATACATTTTCAGTAAGCTACCACAAGAATTCAAAAATCTTAGCAGTAATCCATGTGCTTTCAAATCTAAACATAAGTGTTTCCTCATGGGTCACTCCTTCTATTCTGTCGAGGAGTTCCTTGAAAAATTAAGCTGATTCTTGTTGTGTTGTTGAGTGCATTTACTTAAACTTGTGGCTTGACTTTATTTGGTTTCATAAACATTTGACTTTTATCTGTTACTACTTTTACGTTGTAATTTCATGTACTGACATGTTCCATGACCTTGGAGATTTACTCCTCAGTTTGGTCCTACAGAACTTGATGTGTAAATAAATGAAAGAAGAAAACGAAGCCCATTTTGGAGGAGGGGGAATTGGGGAACCTGTTGAAAAGCAAACGTTCCAGTAAAAAAGTTCTTCAGTCCATACTTTTTTGACTGTCGCTTTTAAACCACTAAGTTGGTTTTCATTTATGTATTACAACCACCTTTTAAATATGTGTGTCTAATCATTTATAAACAGAACAATAGATGCAAATTTTGCCAAAAACACATGTGAATTTCACCAAAAATAAAAGCTACACTTTCCAGTTGGTAGTTATATTCATCGGATAAGAGTGTTTGTGAAAATTTTAATAATTTTTTTCATAAATTTGCTGTTGAACTTGAAGGCACTAACCTCTAAAATTTCCTCAGATTCCTATATTTACTTTGAAATAAAAACTCACTTGAAAAATAGGGGGCAGAGTAATTCAGAATTGAACGTTGCACCTCAAACACACTGTTGCTATTCCCGCTCAGTAAAGTTAACATCTACGTAATCTGTGTGTTTATGAATCATTAGTTACAAATCGGTGGTGTGGAATAAAATTTAATGTATGATCAGTACGAATACTGTATATACACAAATATAAGCCACACTTTTTTTTCCGGTTCTTGGAATTCAAAGAACTGTCTGTGGCCTAGAATTGAGTGCAAAGCAAATATGAAACTATGAAAAATAGCACTAGGAGCTGCCACAACTAACTTTTGCCATCGAATATCAGTAGTGCTAAACAGGGGTGCTGTGAAAGTGCAAACGTGAATACTACTGGTGTCAAAACTTCTGCACTAGTAAAAATACAAAAAAAGAAAGTAAAAGTTGAGTCTCTGGAGTGGCTTAGATTCGGGTAAATATGATATTTTTGCCCTCGAACCCAGTTTGACAAAGTACAAATTTTTGTTTAAGCTGATGCATGTAAGCAAACAGTATTTCTTTATCTCAAGATGCTGCATGATGATTTGGTTGTCCTCTGTTTGTGTACCATTCTAGAGAATTTATTTCTTAGATTGCTGAAAGAAATGTTTCATTATTTTTATACATGCATAGGTGATTTTTCCTTGTGACTTTTTTACTGAAGGGGGGAGGATCTGTGCCTGGACACAGGTAATCCTGAAGCAGTTCACTTGAGATTTACCAGCTGATTGAATGTGGCCTTGCTCACTTCTTAACACTGCTAGTAATGGATCCACGGTTGGTTTATTCAGGGGAGGAGACTAAACTGCGAGGTTATCGGTCCCATCGGATTAGGGAAGGATGGAAAAGGAAGGCGGCCGTACGCTTTCAAAGGATAAATGTTTATTGGGATCAGGAGTATCATCCTTCTGTTATCCTTCTTTGTTATTATTCAGATTGTCATTGCCCATGTTTTCCACAATGACTTTTCTCAGGATAATTATTGTCGACGACTTTTCTTCACATTTCTGTATTGGTGGTATATCGATTAATATTTTGAAAACGAGTTTGTTTAATGTTTGAATAAACTTCTTTCTCTTCATTTTTATTCTTCTTTCGCCTTCTTCCTCCTTCTCCTTCCCATTCGGAAATTAATGTAACTGTTGACTCCATCGTATGATTGCCCTGTGTGTCATCCTTCTTTGGGTTTAGATAAAAATTATTGGTACAGGAGATGACTTTCTTGTCTCATCTCTTGCTAGTGGAAGAACCGTTACTTTCGGTAGTTTTGAACATCATTGATAATTTTATAAAAATTGAATTACTTGCAGATATCACTGCTTCTGATTTTCTCTTACAAAGTCACTCTGTTGGTAAACTGTGAAAATCTCATTTCAGATCTTTCTATCATGCTCTTATCTCGTTGCTTTAGTATCCATGTCTGACTTCTTTTGAACAATGCAGTTTTAGAGATGATAATGATGATGATCTTCTTCTTCTTCAACTTCCAGTCCCTGGTGTGGTCTTTTTAAAATATAATCCTCTCCATTTCTTTAAAGTCAGTACCGCCATTAGACTTGTTTATTTGCAGTGTTACATTGTCTAAGGGTCGATATTTCTGGTAAAGCCATTGCTTTGTTTCATCACTGAAATGAAGCAGCAGGCTTTACCAGAAACATCGACCCTTTGACAATGTATCTAATAGTGTATTTTCAATACAAGAGTATGCCATCTTAGGCACTGTATAACACTTAAAACACTTGATAATGACACTTTGAAGCCGAAATCATGATTGTGTAAGTGTAACTGTAACACTTGCAAATTAACAACAGCCTAATGGCGGTACTGACTTTCACCATGCTATTCTCTACGCTATTTATCTCGTATCTTCTCCTCATCACACATTCTTTTGCTCCAATGATCCACATGTCTCTTGGTCTTCCTTTAGGTCCTTTGCATCATGTTGACATTTCATGGGCATGTCTGCCAACTCCCATTCTTTTACATGCCCATACCATTATTTCTTGTAATACACCCTTACTATTGTAATTGTCTCTTTCCTATGATCTCTTGCATGAGTTAATATTTCTCTCTCCATCTCATTTCTTTCTCTATCCATTCTTGTAAGTCTTATTCTGCTTCTCTGAAATTTCATCTTGCAAGTGTGTATCTTGCTCGCATGCCTCTTCTTCATTGCCCACATTTCTAATGCATACATGAGTATTGGGGCATAATATGCTCAGTGTAACACCTGTTTGCATTTTGGCAATTCATCCTTGCTTCAGACCTGGCTCCTTGCATTCTGCAGGAAACCATCAGCTTGCATTCCACTTTATTAATCTCCTTATCATTCCTTCTGCTGCCTTCTGTTATGTTCCCCAGGTACTTGAAACTTTGCACTTCCTTCAGTACTTGCCCTCTTAATACTTGCATCCATTGCTACTCTCCTCTTATTCCTCATTGTCACCATTATTTACACTTCTTTGCATTAAATTTCAATTCATAATGTCTCATACCGTTTCCTCCAATATATCTAGCCTTTCTTTTACAGGAAAACCCGAAATTAGCAAACCCACTTTTATGGATATCCTGCTTTCAACAAATACTTCAGTAGGTTCCAACAAAACTTCCATAAGACAAATGTTGTTCTTCATCACTTTTAATGAATCACACTTTAAGAAAAATTCCACTTTTAAGGAATAAGCATGAAACATTCTAAA
The DNA here is from genome assembly GCF_021461395.2 of Schistocerca americana. Lineage (NCBI taxonomy): Eukaryota > Metazoa > Arthropoda > Insecta > Orthoptera > Acrididae > Schistocerca > Schistocerca americana. The sequence goes on from NC_060120.1 coordinate 773,936,798, forward strand.
ATTCAATTCTTACATAACTCCTAACATGTCCAAGTGAATTTCAGATTCCTTTCAGTTTCTTGCACAGATTTTTTGTTGTGTGATGGCAGTATATGGCAATCAGTTCTTTTGCTCAATGCCAGCAGAAGAATTGAACAGATCAGAAACAGATTTCTATTTTGCCTATCAGGTCAAATGATCTGTCGGCACAAACTCTAAGTTATGAAGCACAAGGCATGAAGTGTTATCTTTGTTATTGTTAAATTTATCGGTTTTACTTTGGTGGATTTATGGCTTGTAAATGTAGAAAACTCGAGATTTAGCAAAAGCTGACCATAATCTTTGATCTCGGAAGACAATTGCATCATAAAACTCTGATATAAAGAATAATTTGGCACCGTCTTCATTGTGCAGTATTCTCAAGCACCAGGGAAGCAGTTTACAGGATGTATACATTCCGAGAAATTTAGAATTCTGTGATTTTTTCATTGTTTTAGTTTTCAATTTAATTTTTGTAATTTTGGCTGTTGGAAGAACTGATACTCTAACAAAAAATTTTTACTCAGCACATTACTGCAGAATAATACTGCAGCAATAAAACAAACAAGAGAATAACATCAAAAGAAAACTTCAGCTGCAAAGAAAAGGCACATTACAAGAACAAATCCCAGTGCACACACAAGCATCAGCTGATAGGCTTTGGGATGGAGACTGTTCAATACTTTGTAACAACTGACTGCTCTTGATGAGCATGACGTTACAATTGTTTACATTTCTAATAGGTCATGGGAAAGTATTGCAAGTGGTCGTTTGAAAAGCATTACTTTCAAAGCAAATATCCTTTTACATGAGATGAATTCCGTCACGTGTGAGAATGTGTGACAAATTTCTTAAAACACGGAACGTTTGACTCTCATTCAAAACTTAATACTGAGGACCAACCATTTAGAAAAATTTTGGGCCCAGATGACCAGCCATTTATGCCATCATTTAAAAATTGCCTTGAAGAGTGCTGTTGAAAATTTTAGTATGCTGAACAACTGGTTAGATTGTTGTAAAAAATATGGTAATCTCTCATTTCAGAGTGTAAGTGGGGAGATTGAAGCTGTGGACTTAGAAAGTGCAAACCATTGGAAGAACTTTACAGTGCCATAATTAATTATAAGCCCAGACACATTTTTAGTGCAAATGAAATTGGCCTCTTTTACAATTTACTGCCTGAGAAAATGTATTCTGTAAAGAAAGAAATGAGGTATAGATATTAAAAAAGTAAAGGAAGAATCACTGCACTAGTGTTTGTAAATAGTGATGAAAGTGAGAAGTTGCCTTCACTGATAATAGGGAAATTTAAACTTGCAGGTTTTTTTAAAACATAAAACACTACCTTATACTTAAGAGTAGAAAGCAATGTGTGAATGACATTTGGAATCTTTACAAGACTTCTTAGTGTTTAGATGTGACGATGAGCGCAGCAGGTAGAAAAATAGTGCTTATTGTTGATTGATGCCCTGTATACCCCAGGGAAGTGTGATATTCCAGGGCTGCAAGTCACCTGCCGCCTTTGAACCTGGGCGTAATACACTATGTTAAAGGCAGATGCAAAGTAACAGTATCCAGAAATGAATTGCATTCCTGGAGAGGAAGGAAGTTATGATTCAACATTCTGGAGGCTATGCATATGTTTGTTGTGGCCTGAAATTATATAATACAACAAACTGTGTTAAATCGTTTTGCATATGCTGTTTGTTGTACATCAGTTGCTGTTGAAGACAATTGTACCAGAAGAAGAAGAATGGCGTGGATTCACAGATATCCTTGAAGATGTGACATTCCAGTTCATTGTTTCTTGTGATGAAGACTTTCTGACTTCCACACTCAAGTTGAATTTAAGTAGAAGTGTGAAATGCTAGTGCAGGAACACACTGAGGTAGGAGGTGGTGGTGGTGATCCTGATGATGGTAATAGTAAGTAGAAGAAGCAGGAGGAGGCCATTTCACCAAGTTTTGTAGCTGCTGTGCTCTGAATTGACACCATCAGGAACTACATTTCCTTTTTTAATGTCACAGAGTCAGTTTTCGCAAAAGTCAACCATCTGGAGTGACAACTTCTGTCACTAAAACATGCTGGAAGGATGAAATAAAAAACTCTTCTTGATTTTTAAGAAAACGAAAAGTGTGTTCTGCAAAAAATGTAATGTGTGTGTGTGTGTGTGTGTGTGTGTGTGTGTGTGTGTGTTTAAATTTGTAGCAAATTATTGATGAGTTTGGAATTAAAAGAGATCTTACATCACCTAAATGTATTTGTATTATGATTCTGGGACTCTCCTTACTAGGCAAAACCCCTGTGTAAGAAAAAAGTATTTAGGTCTGCAGAGATTTGCTAAAAATGGGTACTACTATACCTCTCCTCCTCAGTTTCCTGACACCATTAAGTCATCTTTAATACCACTGAAATCATACCGTCATCTCTGATTTGTGCTGCCATTTCATAAATTGTCTCATCTATAACAGTGATCAGACATACAGATTGTAATGCACTTCTTTGCTCTAGCCCACTTTTCTGTTCAAACCAGTCTGCCTTGTCTCCTCCTCATTTTACACAATTCTCACTTTCGTTATACATCGCCTGTATTCTTCTAATAGTCAGTCTTCCAATTCCCCTTTTCTGAAGGGTTTCCCAGATCGTTCTGCTTTTCACACTATCATACGACTTCTCAGTGCACAGGAATGCCATTACTAAATTTATACCACTTTTGCAGTGTCTCTTTGAAGCTGCATTACACTAAAAATTAGATCAACTGTCGTCCTTCCTGGTCTAAACCCATATTGTTCCTTTCTCAGTCCTCCTGCCTACTACCCTCCACAAATGCTTTTCCAAAATCTTCTTGAATACCTTGGCAGCATGACATATCGCCTCATTTCCTTCTTTATTTATCCTTAACCACTCCAGTATCTTATTTCACTCACTGTCCTCTTCCATCATTTTTGTCTACTCTTCCACCTGTTTCTTCTTCTGCTGCTCTTCTGCTACCTCTCACGTAGCCATCTTCTTCTTAGCATATTCTTTTTTTTGCTATGTCTGTTTCTTTTCTGAAACAATGGACAGAACTCTTTGTTTTTCTTTGAAATTTTCTCCCTCCTGTACGAGTCCATGAGGCTGTTTCTTTTCACCTCTTTGCATCACTAGCTCTTGAGCACACTTTCTGCTGTTATGTTTTGAACTTCCCCTTCCACCTCTAATGACAATGAACTTTTGTACATTGATCTTTACTGTTTTCTGAAATTCATCTTTGTATTTATCGTCTTTCAACTCCCACACTCTTGTCTAGATGATAATGATATGGATTCCAAGAATTTAAAAAAATTTTGTTGTGTGTTTCCCAATGAGCCTATTAACACATCCATTCACTCTGTTCTATTTCTAGAGCTAAACCTATTAGATACATTATAACCCAAATATCTAAATGAATTTATCTTTCACGTTCTGTCCGCATTGAGCACTGGTTAACCCATCTGTAAAAATTTGCATGTAGGGCCATTGGTTTTTGTTTCATTGGTTTATGTTTTCATGTTTAGTTAAAATACTTTTCAATTTGTATTTTGAATCTGTTATTAGTGCCCAAACACCCGTGAGAAGTATTGACATAAAATCATTATTTTTCCCAAATGTGTGGTTCCACTCTGCTACTCCTTTACAGTCTTGTTCATTCTATGTACAGGTCAAATAAACTCACTTTTAATTCACTTTTGGAGTGTTGATTACTATTTAATCACCTGTCTTTCTTATTCCCCAATCTCTCTCTTCTAAATTCTCGAAATTACTGACAACTTATGATTACCAAACCAGCAAATTTGTGCCAGATAATGCAACCAATTTCGTTCGTGCCATTCGTAATCTTATTCTTGTTAAATTATAGTTTTGTATGTGCTGTGGAATACACACATGCCGACATGCACATAGTTAGATGTGAAAAAGGGTTTCTGAATCAGTAAAATTAATCAAGATTTTACGTATTAGGCGACTCCTTGTATACACTCTTGGACAAAAATCAGAACATCTTCCATCTTTTTAGAGTTTCTTAATTCGTTCAAAATTTATTGTTAAATGTTAATGTTCAGTACATGAAATGGTTACATTTACAGATCAATGGCACTGGCACATCTGAGGTAGCAGGTGTGAGCCCATGCTGAAACAGCCGTATTGGCACACAATGTTGTCTCCACAAGCAGCAATATAGACATTGACTCCAGCATGCTCTCAATAATGCAGGTTCAAAATCATACATTACTGGTAGTTGTCACATAAATTTGCAGATGTAATTTATGGTTTAGGATGGTGCGTGGGCGAGGCATCGTTTTAATAGAAAGAGGTGTATTGTTATGGACAGAAACTTAGTATAGACTGCATTGTCAAAATTATTAACGAAGATTTGTTTGCGTGTCATAATTTGAGGAGATGATGCTGGATTGTGTGGGGAGTCATCAATTATAACATATCAACTTGACCGCGAAATGTAAACTTTTGAAGGATACATTGTGGAAAGAAGTAGTGGAATAACAATTCCACCTCCCAGTGCCCTAGAGAAGATATTGTTGCTTCATTGTAATGCCTGCATTGAGAGTTACAGTTGCCATTGTAAACTGTTTTTGTGAGCTTAAGTTGTTGCTGTCAGGTCTTAAGTTCCATACGTCATACGTGAATGTTAATTTCCAATAATTTGTCCCTTATCTCATAATAGTGAGTTTAGGATTTTTTGCAGTCTGTGTAATTTCAACCTTGGGGGGTAGCTGAACTCCTCATTTGCGCAGCTGTCTGTAGAGCTACAATAGATACTAACACATTTTTGCATACCATATAGCTCCTTGCTGCTGCAGTGACTATTTTGTTTATACTCAAACGAACAGTTAAACCAAAAGGCACTTGATTTCTTGAATCAAAACTCCCATTAAGATTCTCGTAAATTTTGTTTTAGTAGGCTTTCTTGTCAGCAGTAAGTAGAACCTGTCTGTATTTTGTATTTTATCTATCCGTGTAATAATAATCGTGTTTCAGTTACATAACATTTGACACAAATAATACGAAATTTCATACTAGTTAATCACAGATAAGCATCATTAATTAGATTTAGGACTTATTCCTTTCATTTTTATGTTGTGAGTTCTCTGCTCTCAGTATTTTGTCGTGAGTCTGTTTAATAGAAATTGATCTTTTTCTTTTTTTCTTTTGATGGTAGTATGCTACTATACCACATTGTATGTGTTACCAATTAAGACTCTTTATTTGTGAAGTGTGTGCCCTTTTTAAGTTTTTGTGTGCTTTTTTTGCTTTTAGGGGAAAACATCAGATTTATTTCATGTCTTGTATGAGATATGTTTGAAAAGTAAGGGCCACTTGCTTGTATTGAGATGTTGGCAACTCATAAAAAGTTGTATGAATGCAGCAGCATCTGTTGATTGATTATGAAGCCACAGATATCATTGTTTTGGTTCGGTAATTAGGCTGTGGGTGGAAGCAAACAATAGCTTCAAAAATCCTTGCTAAATTAAGACCCTTACTTATGAAATATACTGTTTTGGTTCGGTAATTAGGCTGTGGGTGGAAGCAAACAATAGCTTCAAAAATCCTTGCTAAATTAAGACCCTTACTTATGAAATATACCTCATACAAAACTGTAACTTGTCAACTGAAAGAGTTCTCAAGTTTCATTAACTTATGCAGGCAAAAGTAATACAGTCAGAGTTCTTTGGCGCATTTAGTAATTTGTGTAATTGCCAAGTAAAATGCATTTCTATTCATAGTTAACCATTTTTGTTACAGGTAATGAAAAATTATACTGTGATTGGTGATGAAAAAGTGAGCAGCATTACATCTGGTGATGATGAGAATGAAGCATACAGTCCTTCGAGGTCTTTCACACCCCCACCTTCAATCCCATTTATTGGACCTTCAGAAACACAATCTATGCTTCCTTCTCTTCCTTCAAATATATCGATACCTTCGAACCTGCATGAGATATTAGCCAGTATAAAGAAACGTGAAACAGATCTACCAACAGCATCAGGATCAAGGGGAATTGACTTAAAGACAGATCCTATTGTGCAGAATTATGCAAATACTGGTCAAGATGTTGAAATTCCAGGACTAAATGATGATATGAGTAACTCACCTCACTCATATAGTGCAAATAAACAGTTTCAAAGTCCAACGGAGCCGCCATTAGGCCAATCGGCAACATCTGTAGTACCTGCCCTGTTATCACTCTCTACTCCTGTTGTGCACCCTCATAGTATAGCTGCACAAACAATAGAAACAAGATCTCATAGGGATCCTCGTCAACGAAGTTCCGTTCCTTGTGATACATCTATTAAGTCATCTGGAAGTACATTGAGTAAACTGTCTGATGATGATCTCATAAAGAAAGCGGCTGAAATGATGGAAATGGAGCACAAAGATTCGCTTGACACAGACAAACATAATGTGTATCCCCAAAGTATGCCACCCAGTGCAGATAGTTTACACAGCACATCGAGTTCAGTTGGCAAGATACCAGCGCACCAGCCATTACCTCCAGGCGTAGAGGATGAAGACTATGGATCATATGGGACACCTTTTGTTCCATCAGTTCCTTCAGCAAGTGGTTCAGCGACACACAATATACCAATGCCACCACCAGTTCCACCCAGTACAAGTTATCAAGCACCTCTTCCTGCTCCTGTGCCGTATACAGCTACTCGTCGCTATACGCAACCTCCACTAGCGTATAATTTACCAAGAAGCAAAGAGGCTAGTTTCACTTCTTCTTTTTCAGCTAGTTATTCAGATGTGAAGACTGAAATTAAAGTTGCAGAACCAGGCTCATCAAGGAAGAAACGCAAGTTTCATGATGATGTGGTTAGAAGTGATGCAAAGAGAAGTAGGGGGGGATCTCCAATAGTAAGTTCTCGTGATACATGGGATAATAAAGCACCAGTTCCTTTGAGAGGAAGATTTAATATGAGAGGTAGGGGATTTGTTCGTGGTAATAGAGGATTCATGAGGAAGGGAAGGGGCATGGGTCCTAGCAGAGGAAGGTGGGGTGGTCCTCCACCAAGTGAAAAACATTTCAGCAGGCGGTCCCCCCGATACGATGCTAGCATTCGATCAGAATGGGATATGCATATTAAAGACTTTGAACAAAAACATCGTGAGCGTACAAGAGATAAGCATAGAGAGCGAGAGAGGATGCATGATAGGACTACAGTAACGCAGAGGTCATCTCGCAGCAGTAGTAGAAGGAACAGAGACAATGAAAATAGTGATTCTTCGTGAGTAGTGTGGTTGTTGATACAGAAGAAAAGACATTGTTGCTGTAACATAACATGTTCTGTGTTAACTCCTCCAAAATAACTTATTTTGTAGAAGACTTTTGACTTTTGTAACATAGTTAATTACCTATACATATTTTATTTGGTAAAACCGGGGAGGAAAGTGAAGACAGATCTTATCTTTGTACTGAAATTTATTTGTAGTCACTCTTTTTCCTGCCCCACTCTTTCTCCTGCCTGTTGCTGCTGCCACCCTACAGTGCACCCTCCAATTCTCCTGTTCGTCTAAAATCCCACCCCCTCATCCACCCACCTTTACAGACACTTTTTGTTTTATGCGCACATCTTTTAGCCATGTATTCGGATGTGTACAGAACACAGAACTTGTTTGTTTCAGCCTTGAAATAAAGATTTGCATTTCATTATGTACATTTCTAAATGTGTGAAGTGTTATGAATTAATGTGGCAGAATTTAGGAGAGAGAGACTAAAAAGGAAAGTAGCAAACTGAGTGAAAGCAAATTTACTCAAGTGTCCCCTGTTTTGTATAAGGACTAGGTGCTGTGAAATTGCTTGAGTGAATATTTTCATAACATTGAACAGTTCTGTGGAAGCACACTTCAGAATTTCCATAGCCTTTCTTGTTGCTTGCTAAGTGACATTTCGAAGTTCTGTAGGTGTGCAGTGTACAGTAGAGTGTCTAAAGGTACCTTTACACAAGTTGAAGTAATTGCTTTGTACAAATATTTTTATATGGTTTGAATGTGTAAATAAGTGTCTTTAACATGTTATAGTTCTGTAAAGAACATTTCACTGTATAATTATTGTAAAGCCTATTTTGAAACCAGTGATCATTTTTCACAACATTCATAAACCAATGTTTTACACATTTCCTGTTTTAAAGGAAATAGTTTATTTCACCTCATTTTTCATTGTAAGGTCCAAATTGAACATAGTGTCTCATTGAAACATGTAATTAATGCATTTTTGCATGTGACTTTTAAAACAAATTAATGTTGTCTGTGTACAGTATGTTTTGTATGGACTAAACAGTGTATGTAATGTGTGAGCAATTTGTTAATTGTGAATTGTAGAATGTATGGTAAAAAGTGCTGTTAGTGTGTTCAGGTGAAGTTCCTTGCCTGAATGAATTGTTTTATTTGTATATGGCAGAAAATTTAATTCAATTTTATTTGTATAAAATATTTACAAAAGTGTGAGAGTTATTTATGAACTGCATATATTAGTACATGTGTATGTCTGTACATAACTGAACTTGTACAGAAGCCTCACTTAAAAGATCTCTTTCAAACTTATGTGGTTGTTCTGACTTCATTTCAGTAGTACTGAACATGAAAAGTATCACCTGTGTAATACTTGTGTTGTTGTGTAAAATATTTTTATGTCCAACATTTGTTTTCTTAGTCATCTATTCCATTTACTGTTGAAAAGGCCATTCCTATTCACAGCATTCTCCCTTTTCCTCGTAATGTTTATCTGTAAAAAATAAATTAATCCTTTATTAACTTTGCATCATAAGTAGGTGAAATGTCAGTGTACATGAATTTACGAAGCATTGCCATCTAGTCAGTTCCTAATGTGTAGATTAAACAGTGATTCACTTGCCCAAGTATTAGTGTATGGTATTCTTTCTGCCAAATGATATCCAAATTGTCAGGATTTAGAAAACTCATAATTTAGAATAGTCCTAGGTGTTTAGCAATCACGAATGTCATCGATAATATTTGGAAAACTGGTAATGAAAATAGTCCAACTACTACTCATTCTGAAATACCATATGGTAGTGGACAGTGAGTAATGGGAACAACAGAATTGCAAAGATAAGTAGAATTTCTCTGGAGCTCAAATGTCCTGGACATTAAATAAAAATGTTTATTGCTTTAATAAGAGATGCAATATATCTTAAATTGCTGATGATTTGTGGGAAGCTTACAAGGACAATTACATATCACTAACAAAGAAATTTAGATCATAATAAATAAAAGGGAGTAGAGTTAGTTGTTTTGTCCTCTTTTAATTTTGTTTGTATTGTTATTATTAATAATATTCCATGTGGCTCAGTGGCCTCATTCAAGTCTTTAAATTGGATGCCACGTCAGTAATTTGCTTCTCTCTATCTTATACCATTAATCCTACCATTCCTAGTGAAGCCTTCTTACATAACATATTAATGTTACCCTACTCCTTCCACTTCTTTGATAATTTAAAATGTTGTTGATGGAGGTTGTTCCTTGGTTAAAAGACACTGTTAAATTTTGCTTAACCCTTCTTTTATATCTCAAGACTTTGTGTAAAAGATTATCAGATCCATCCTTGTTCTTTTTCACTGATGACAGTAATGATGACTGCCATGCCTTACTTTCTACTTTACCTCCATGTACTCAGCAGTCTTACCTTGTCAGTTAAGTTCTTTTAAATGCCATTTGGCATTTGATACTGAACAACTGAAGTTTTTATATGCTTGTTGTGTGTTATGAAGATGGTTGGTGTCAGATTTTTTTCCGAGCTCCACTTTTCTTACTGTTGAAGTAGTACTAAGACTTGAGGCAATACGTATCAGAAAAAGGATTGTTTACTATTTTAAATAATATGCAACATTGCCTTTGTACAGAATTCCTTTTGCTGGGAATATGAGTAATTGTTTCCTACATCGTACAGTGCTATGTACACAAATATTCAGCACTGTGTAAATGCAACTCTGGGGTACTTTGCATGCCTGTTTGGAGTTTTTTAGCATCTGACCCTTAATAGCTTCCTTGTCTCATGGTTATCAATTTTTACATTAAAATAACCTTCTGTAAATCAAGATAGTTTAAAACAGTGTGTGAATAACACTAGTTTTTTGTGAACTAGTCCTCCTTTCTTCATTTACAGCATTTAGAAAAAAGGTCCAGGAAAGAATTTCTGGTTAGGTTTCCCACAAGTGATGAACATAAAAGTATATAATATTAGCATAAATCTTTGAGCTATACAATGATCCATTGAACACATCTGTGTGTCTGTTTTCTGAAATATTCTATTTAATCCTCTACTTTTTCTGCAGCAAATCATTCAGTATATCACTTCCAGTTTGAATGGTGGCTGCAGCTATTGTCCTTTGTTATTCAGATTGCTTCCCGGTAACTCTTCTAGTGCAGGATTTTGAAATCTTTGTGCTGTTTATTCATGGAAAGCCTCGCCCATTTCCAGGAAAAAGGAAACTCCAACAGACTACAATTTCTGGAGAGATTGTGTGTATGGAACCAAAGGCTTTGTTCTCATCTACAAATTCACCCATCACTGAGGCAGTAAATTTTTTAGGAACACTGTCATGCATTAAACCCAGTACTCAGCTGACAAGTGGTACAGTGTCCAAACACCGTGCAAAGAGTGGACATGTCCGAATACTTACATAAATATAGCAGAATGTGCATTCGATCCTTAAATGTTATAATATCCACCTCAACATGTCCAATAAGAAGAAAATTACACTATGAATTGAATGTCGTCAGTAAACATCACAAGGCCCTTAAGGTAATGAGTTGTTCACTAAGTGCAAACCTTCAGCAGAATGTGTCGTACAGGAAAATTCGTAGGTGGCAGCTGCTGCATATATTGTAGATAGTAATGGTGCAACCTTTGTTCAACTCCCTTCATTCACCTGCACTTCGACCCTCACTGGCGCCTCGGCGCTCCTGCCCTCGGCGCACCTCCCCTCAGAGTTCCTCCCCTCATTAATGTCTTGTAGCTCCTCTCCTCGCTGCGGCGTCCCTCCCCTCGCAGCGGCAGCTCGGCACACCTCCCCTCACTGGCACCTCGGCGCTCCTCCTCACACCTCTCCCCGAAACTCCTCCCCTCACATGTTCCTCACTGCCCCTTTCCCTGCCACCACCCCTGCTGTTGCCGTCACCCCCGCCCCTTTTGCTCCCCCCTTGCCCTTTGGCCCTCTCAGAAATGCTGTGATTGCTATAATGCTCCATTGAATTCTTTAACGTGCTCCTCTCTTGATGTTTGTTTTCTCCTCTTTTTATTGAAAAAATCTTTTCCTCAAATCACACTATTTCCCTTGCATACTGACACCCACTTTCAGTTCCTTTCTCCCATCAACAGCAAATCTATTTTTGGCCTTCATATTGATCTATTCCATCTTATCTCCCAGGTGCCTACAAACTTGGAGTGCTATGAGTAAATTTTTTGATTACCTCCTCTTCTCCAGATGTTAGCCCCCCCCCCCCTCTCTCTCTCTCTCTCTCTCTCTCTCTCTCTCTCTCTCTCTCTCTCTCTCACACACACACACACACACACACACACACACACACAACCAAAACAACACTGCCACTCTTGAATTCAAGCAATTGCTTTTTTCACCCCTTGTGTACAGTGATGCCTCTACAGCAGCCATGCATTTACATTACATGAATCAAGAAAGTGAAACACAGTTCTTAGGGCATATCTTTCTGCCCTTATATGTGTGCTATACAACTCAACCAGCATATTGTGCAAATTTACCGCTTCCACTAATTCATCGCACTCCTTTACAAGAGCAGGGCAAGGAACATGTAAATGCTTTTTCTATACCACAAACTGTCGTCATAATTGATGAACTGGCTGAGCTCACCTGTATGAAAAAATCTAATGAACTGATTCTATATGAAATCATTTTATTGCTGCAATGTTCTGATTTGTATCTGTTTTATACCATAATTTCCTCGCCTGTTAGGGATTGTAGTCCCTGTAGCAAATGTATCTATTTGCTGTAGGCATCCTAGTAATCTATCAGATGAAAGCAAGCTAACAGAATACTTTGAACTTCTGATTCTTTGACAAATGTTCCGGTAGTTTCATAACCTAATTATCACTTGTCCCCTAGACCATAATTGGAATCTGGTTTCTTTACCAACATAAATTATAAAATTGTACAATACTCTAGAATATCTAGGTACACCAAACATTTTTATGCCCCATTTGTGAGATTTATTTCTTATGTGTTGTGTATGTATTTGAGTATGTATTGAATTATTTTGACAGGAAAATATAACGGGGATTCAAATGAAACCCGGTCACTAGTGTAAAGTAACAGTAACGGTTTTATTTCCTCAAAAATGTAGTTATACACCGTATACATACTCAAAAATAGTCGCCAAAACTGCTGGCACATTTATCCCATTGCGACACTAGCTGATCAATTTCATCCGTGAAGAAGCTAGTAGGTCGGATCCAGGCCTGGACCCAATCATACACTTCGTTGTCTGTTGCGAATCAGTGTCTACGAATAGCTTGTTTTAGAAGTGCAAACCCATGAAAGTTACATGGTGAAAGGTCAGGAGTGTATGGTGGATGTTCCAGCATTTCCCACCAAAACCTCTGCAGTGTTGTCTTCAATACGTTGGCCGTATATGGGCAGGCATTATCATGCAGGAGGATAACGCCATTGGACAACATGCCTTGGCGTTTCGTCTTGATAGCTCCTTTAAGGCTCTGTAAAGTGGCTTGATAATGCTGGGCATTGATGGTGGTACCGCCTTCCAGGAACTCGGCAAGCAGTGGGCACTTGTGGTAAAAAAGGACATTATGACCTACCAGAACTGGTGTGCACAGCCTTTGATTTCTTTGGAGATGGTGAAATCGCATGTTTCCACTGCTTGCTCTGATGCTTGCTTTCCGGTTCAAAATGGTGACACCATGTTTTGTCACCTGTGACAATAAGCGACAGAAAGCCATATTCCTCCTCATGATAACGTTACAGATGACTCAAAGACCGCCATTTGAGTATTGTGCTGTTCGGCAGTCAGTGTGGAACCCACTGCACACAGATTTTTCAATCGTTCAAGTGTTGATGCATTATGGTGTGGGTAGTGCCCACACTAATACCCAGTAGCCGATGGATCTTGTCCACGGTGATTCTGCGGTTGTCCAAGACTAAAGCATTAACTTTCGCAACCATTTCCGGTGTGATGATACGATGAGCCTGTCCAGGATGAGCATCATCTTCCAGTTACTCACACTCCTCAAGGAATCATTTGCATCATTCCACAACACTTGAACGACTCAGACTGTACTCACCATACACAGTCTTTCATCTGTCGATAAATTTCACGGCCTCCAACTCCCTCCGCAGCCAAAAATCGAATCACGTGTTGTTCCTGCTTACTCGCCTGCATCGGTAGTGCACAATAACTTGTGTGACCACCTTCTCTTCAGCATTACAAGACACTGGTGCTGTGCAACATCAAACAGAGCGCGCGCGTCAATCTCTACCAATAGATGGCAGCACCATACCCACAGTTAAGTGGTGCCACTTTACGTGTAAGGCAATGGTAGAAGCACTTACCAGGTTTCATTTGAATGAACCTCGTATGTTCTGAGCTCATTATTATCAGCTACAATAGGAAAACGAGCACCCATTGCCCAAAACATTATGTAACTTGGCATCTTAACTGTGCCAGTGTATTAAGTGCTTAGTTTCATTTTGGTTAGTATTAATACTAGCACAGGTTATTTTTCTGATTACAGATTTGTTTGTTCGTAAAAATTTCTTGTCATTGCATCATCACAAAACTGATTGAAACGTGGTGGAGGAGAAAGCTGTTGCATATGACAAAACTGAGCCCACTTGTTCCCATCACCACCACTCCTAACTGGTAATCTGTAATGGTGTTCTGTATCTGATCACCAAGAGGAACGTCATCTACATCAACTTCGTCTGGCTTTTAATCTCAACAGTCAGGCTTTGGGGAATGTCTGTTGTCTGGAACTAACTTCTAACTCAGTTACTACTGCCTCTCCTTCATCTGCATCTGAAAAAATATCCTATTAGAAACATCTCCTTCAAGAAGTGAGCCGAATTCCTGAAGAGCTCCAGCATCTGTTAGTCCTTTGTTTATCTGGAATTTGTAACACACAAATAAAACTACACTGTACATACTCGATCCTCCTTTTTTGTTTGTGCCCACTTAGGACTATGGGGTACGGGATCTTCTGTTTCCTCTTACTCAGAGAGCTTTCCATTTTCTTGCTGTGAGCAAACTTCCTCTCCTCTGTCCACTTCAGTCTGCTGCTTCACGTGCTCTCTCTCTCTCTCTCTCTCTCTCTCTCTCTCTCTCTCTCTCTTTTTTTGGTAAGACACACTGGGTATACCCCTTATAGAATGATATGCCAGAATTTGGACTGGTCTTGTATGGTTTGTAGTGGAATTTCAAGTTGCTCCAGCTCTGATTTCAGTGTGGTCATTTATTTGTTTTTGGAGGCTTTCCGTTTCCCTGTCATGCTGAAGATCCTGTTTGTGAGTCTGCAAATGTTCATGTTGGTTAAATGTCCATAGAAGGCCAGTTGCCTTTTCCTCATAGATGTCATCATATCTTCTTGGGGATGGTAAAGCACTGTTGTGTCTTAGGTGTGATCCTCTTCTCTTATTGGCCTTAGTATACTCCTTAGGATTTACCATTCCTCAGGCTCGAGTTTCCTGTTCATTAAGAGACATTCACATTGCAAATATATTATGGAGGACCCACTTACTGAGTGGTGATGTTTGAGTTTAAGGTACTTGGAGATGCAAACACTTGCGAGAGTGGTAGATCATCTCCATCTTCATACTTCTGATATTTATTCCAAATTCACACTCTCATTTGCTGAAATCCACTTGGAACATTGCAAGTGGTGGTGCCTTCTAATGGAATTTCAGATGGGGCTCCGTATATGTTGGTCATTAACTCAGTTTTTATTACACACACACACACACACACCTCAAATTGGTCATAGCTGCTATGCTGTAGAGACTCTGTAGTTGGTGAGTAGCCTCCTGTTTGTTGTTGGCTGACAAGAAAGGTCATTTGAAGAGGCTAGGCAGGCTACATTGAGGTTATTTTTCTTGTATCATATCTTCATAAGAGTTCCTAATGGTAGTGTGTAGATTCCCTGATGATCTTGCAATCCATGAGAGGCCATCACCATGTCTAACTTTTATTTGAGTGGTGAAACACTCAGAGAGCTCTCCTCTAAATTGGTGGTGTCCCTCGGAGTGGTTTGGTCTAGTCTGGTGGTCTTACATATAATGGTGACACAATTTCAATGGCACAGAAGGCTCATCCTGGGTTTAAACTAATAATAAGATATATAAATTAAGGCTTTAACAACTAGAAAATAACTGTTTTAATTAAGAAATAAAATCTTACTTATCCTCAGGATCAATAAATGATCAACTTTGGCCAGAGGCGACCTTAACCTCAACAGCATAAACAGAAGAAAGTAGCTGTACCAACCACTCTACTCGAAATATTGGCAGCAGAGTTATGAGAGCCTCACAGAAGTACCTAATAACAAATGGTACTGTTGTCATAGTAGAATGTGTTGTATGTAAATATAGTGATGCTGTGTGGAATCCATTGACTTCCCGAGTTGCACATCTGTACCATTTGTGGCTTATGTGTAAAGGACTTTACAAACAGCAAATCAGTTGTTAAGAACACATGTTGTCAAGTGTTTCTACTGAGCACTGTTGGATTTAATTGCATTCAGAAAGTTGTGGAATACCCCAACTTGATTCGTTGTCTTCGTGGCAACAATTTATATCTAACCAATGCGAAAAAGGATAAGAAATGTAAGCTGGTAGTTTTTAATTGAAAAAGTGTCATCAACCAGAGGTTTGCCAATAATTTCTATTTTGCAAGGATGAAAGCTTTCTCTGGATACTTTATTGATTGAATGAAAATGTGGTCTACAAGTCCAGCTGAAGTGAAAATATATTTTTATCAGAAGCAGCTACAGCCATTTTTCTGAAAGATATAATAGCCATTTGACTGTACAACAGGTTTTATTTCACAATCTAGATTTTGGCCTTCGGCCCTTATCAAGTTTTACAAGTATTATAAATCATTAGACTTGAGTAGAACCCAAGTCGTCATCAAAACATGTAGCTTCGGTCACACAATCCAATTTTACTGGCAATTATCAAGACACTTGATATAGTTGTGGAATAAAATAGATAACCAAATCACAGGTTTTAAACTTCACTATGCTGTGCCTAAGCAGCCAGTACATACACATAAGTTATATGACTGTGGCTCCACACAAAAGTAAAATCGTTACAGTCGGTTTATTGTGGGCAGTATAGAGTGATGGCACATAATTGAATGACCCCATGAGAGCAAAGTTGAAAACTGAAAATTTTGCAAAACGTATTACAGCTATTCAAGTGCACAGTTTTAAAAGAGGTTGGTGATAGAACGTGGGCTTACCACATTATGATAAACCGGTCAGATTGGAACAACAGTATCAATATTTTTATTTAAGCTAATTTGTTACCTTCAGTGGACAGTTCAAATGACTGACGTTATCCTTTGGTAGATGTCTTATATATTTGTGCCTTCCAGGTCCCTCTGTGATTATAAAAGCATGACACAGATAGTGAGGTGGGGAGGGAGAGTGCATTGTTGGGGTACCCTGCTACAGTCCAAGGCCCCCCCCCCCCCCCCCCCCTGCAAACCTCTCCCCATTTGGAACACAGCTGGGGATGTGTGTATTTGTATACAGTTCTTAAATTGACATGTCTTGAAAGGATCTTCAGATAGTCCGACTCCCAAGTGATCCTTCACAGGGCCCACCGACCCCAAGACAGAACTGAACTGTACTGAATGCTAACTTGAGGGAAAAGAGTAAAGTGGGCATTGCTTTTGTCAACACCAGTTGCTGTGAGTGGATGGGACAAGTTTGTTTCCTAACAGATACTCATTGCATGCAGATACAACGATAAGTAGGAGTAACTGCTGTGTAGAACATGCACTAATGCAACACTTCCAGACTGTGATACACCTGCAGACATTATTCTGTATTCACTCTGAACTGTTTCCAACTAGCTTAATTAATAAAGATATATAAAAACAAAAACCTCTGATCTTAAGCTAGTGGTTTTAAATGACATAGCTACATTGTACAAAAGACTGATTCATATATTTAGTTCTTACATTGACAAATATACAAACATACTGACTATGTGACGGTACGCAATATATCATAGCTATCGTATAATTAGTTACTGCTCTGCTTCCAAGCATTCAGAGTGTGTCATCAGTTTTTGTTTGTGTATGAGGTACTGCATCTAGTGTGGAATACAAATTGTTTGAACTCATTGATATGATTACATGTTACGGTGATATGGGGGTAATGGGAGAAACATTTGATGTACCTGCAAGTGCAAGATTCCTAATAAGAGACAACCACATCTCACTACTTTTAATGCACTTTTATGAACACCTTTAAGAAACAGAGAGGCTCGATTCAAAGCAAAGTTGGTGGTGAAAGTTAGGAAGTGAGAACACTAGATTTAATATGTATATTTTACCAGAATGCTAAGACCACCTAATTTTGCACCTTTTATAGACTTCATGCAGCTGTTTCTTCGTGTAATGTAAATGATACTTTTTTCCATGTGTACATATTATCCAAGGCTGTCTTCCACTTAATGTCTGACAACTTTGTGAAACCATATGTGGTTTTTAGGTGGGGAAGCTTGTGTGCCCTCTGTGATACAGGTAGCCATGCCTTACTTGCTGACACAAAAGCAGGTTATCTGTGGAGAGGCTAAACCTAGCCATGGTGAGGACCAGAAATCAAGGGGAAATGACATCTGTCATTCTTTTTCCAATGCTATGAAGTTCTGCTATAAGGCTTAATGATGATAGGAGGCAAAATAGCTCCCCTTGGGATATCTGGGCAAGGACAAATCTTGAGGATGTCATCAGAAAAACAAAATGCAATTCTAGTGGTCAGAGTGTGCAATGTTAAATCTTTTATTTGTGTGAGTAGTTTAGAGAAATGGATAGATTGAAGTCAGATATAGTGGAAATTAGTGAAGTTCTTTGGAAGGATGAACAGGACTTCAGGTCATGTGAGTACAGGGTTATAAATGCAGAATCAAATAGGGATAATGCAGGAGTAGGTCTAATAAGTAAGAGAATAAGATTGTGGGTAAGCTGCTATCAACTGCTTAGTGAACTCGTTATCGTAACCAAGATAGACAAAAAGCAAAGACCCACTACAATAGCACAAGTTTATTTGCCAACTTTCTCCACAGATGACAAAGAGATTGAAAGAGTAGTTAAGGTAGCAGGAAGGAAATTGAAAATTTAATTTTGATTGGTTTTTTTTTTCTTTTTTTTGGAGGGGGGGGGGGTGGAAAGCCTGGAATTTGATAGGAGGAAAAGGACGAGAAGGAAAAATAGTAGGAGAATATGGACTGGGAAGAAAGAAATGGAAGAGGAATCCACGTGGTAGAATTTTTGTACAGAGCATAATTTAATCATTGCTAACACTCAGTTGAAGAATCATGAAAGAAGATTGTATATGTGGAAAACACAGGAGACATTGGGAGGTTTGAGATGGATTATGTAATGGGAAAACAGAGATTTTGGAACCAGATTTTATGGTGTAACACCTTTTTGAGGCAGATATGGACTTGAACCATAATTTTTTGCTTATGAAGTGTAGATCAAAACTGAAGAAGTTGCAAAATGGTTGGAAATTAAGGAGATAAGGCCTGAGTAAGTTGAACAAACCAGAGGTTGTTGAGAGTTTTACAGGGAGCATTAAGCAAGATTGACTGCAATGGGGGAAAGAAATACAGTAGAAGAAAAACAGGTAGCTTTGAGAGATGAAACAGTGAAGGCAGCTGAAAATCAAATAGGTGAAAAGGCAAAGCCTAATAGAAATCCCAAATCACACAGGAGATATTGATTTTAATGGATGAAAGAGGAAAATATGATCAAGCAGGCAAAAGAGAATACAAATGTATACAAAGGCTAAGCAGAAATGGCTAGAGGACAAATGCAAGTCTGTAGAAGCACATGTAACTAGGGGACTACTACATTGCCATAAAGAAAGTAAAAGACCTTTGGAGAAAAGAACAGCAGCTGTATGAATATCAAGAACTCTAAGAAAACCAGTATGAAGGGAAAGGTGGAAAGAATATATTGAGTGGATATACAAGGGAAATGAAGTTGAAGACAGTATTACAGAAAGGAGAATGGAATCAGATGAAGACAAGATCCTGCAAGAAGAACTTGACAGAGCACCGAAAGACCTTAGCTGAAACCAGGCTCCTGGAGTAGATGAGCTGACATTCCTGAAGGACTAACGATATTTTCGGAATAGCCAGCCATGACAAAACTACTCCACCTGGTGTGCAAAATGTATGAGACATGCGAAATATCCTCAGACTTCATGTAGAATGTAGCTAATAATAATTCCAAAGAAAGCAGGTTCTGATAGAATTAGATGTACTTTTTGTTCCAATAGATCCGTAGTAAAGACAGGGTTGCTACAAGTTCTGACAATCAGGGAATTTAAAATTTGCCTGGCAAATTAGGAAAAAATGCTGAAAAATCACGTTTTTGGCTGAATGGATGAAATGGTTTGTTCACAGACACCACGCATCATCACTAACTGAGTGCAGCCAAGTATCTGCTGTGTGTTGTGCACTCCATCCTTCCTCTCACTTATCCCCTCCCCACCACTCCCCTCAGCTTGTAGTCAGTATCACCACTGCTGAGTGCCAATGACCACTAGCCAAGCAGCTACCAATAAGAGTGGCAGTGGTATCATTTATGGATTAGCTCCGCACTTTTTTTAGGCCATACAACTGCTGCCGATATATTAGACAGTTTTAAGAAAGAAACTTCTGACCTGGATCTTAACAACATGCTTCAGATATCAATGGATGGCCCAGATTTCAAGAGGGAATTCTTGAAGGACTTGCATCTTGATCTGAAGAGTATTCATGGGGACAGTGTGTCAATCTTTATTAATAAGGGATCTTGTGGTCTTCATACAGACCACCAGAGTTTCAAGAATGCAGCCTTACAGACTAATAGGGTTTGTACCTTTTCTGAGATTGATTTATAATGTGTTGAAGAATGTACCTGTGAGAGGAGCTTTCTATAAAAGATTTAATAAGCCCTAAAATCTGCCCTTCCCTAAAAAGTTTTGCTCTATGCGCTGACTGGACATGGAAGACGTGGCTGCTTAGTATGTAAAAAGCTACCCCTTGACAAAGACTTGTGCACACAAAATAAAGGAGAACAAGAAAGAAAAGATACTTATAGCTGGCAAATGACATTTAAGTACCTGGAAGATTATCTGCTGCCTGCTAAAATATCATTTTTTTGTTTTTGTTTTTAGGCAATTCACCCTCCTTTTTAGGGAATTCCAATGTATGGTGGGTTCCTGTACGATGTTCTGTCTTCCACTCTTGCTGACGTAATGTCCATAGTAGTTAAGCCTGAAGTACTATCTTCTGCAAAGTCATTATATGTGATAAAACTTTGTGATGAAGCTAGTCTTAAACCTGCCGAAGATGGGTCATGCTGTACAGTCTGAGCTGAGAAAGGTAGAAGTGCCTGTGAAAGATATGAGTACAGGGGCTTTGTAACCATGCTCAAAACACCTTCTAGAGTAACCTTTGAATTACAGGGTTTGTAGGTGCCTAAGCATTTGTAATTCATTTGTAAGAAATTGCAGCTCAAGGATTAGCAAGAGTAGAATCTCAAATGCCTTGCAAAAATTCTCTTTCCAGAGTTGGATTAGTGCTAAGAACTGTGATAAAGTTGAAAAAGAATTCTCCAAACTTCTTGGTAAGCAAGAATTTTTAAATCTCTGTGCAAGTTACGAGAGAAGTGAGATGAGAATTGATCACTTTTGGAGAGACTAATTGGATGATGATACCACCTGTTAGCATTTATATAGATTTTTTTCAAAAGGTTCTCATTTTGGGGCATGGTCAAGCCTTCATAGCACAAGGTTTTTCCATTAATAAGGAGTGTGTGATAATCAATCAAGTCACTGGTAGACAGACATCAAGTATATGTCAGCCAGAAGTCAGCTGGTGGTGTATTCAAGGCTGATGTTTACAAGAGAATGATTCTGGACTATAACAGTGTTCGAGATCAGAATGGTGAGGCTTAAAGCAGAAGCAGTGTGAAGAAGGTGGAGAGGCCAAGAAAGCTAGCATCGTCCAACAAGTTAATGAACTGAAAGGCAAAAAGTCACAGATACTGGCTGAGAGTGCCACTGAACTGAATTGAATTGATGGATTGCTTCTCTCACAAAGGAGTTTTGACTGGTTTTCATTGATGGATTTAAATTGTTTGTTTGACAAAACACTGAGTGTGTTTCTTATTTTTGAAACTTTGATGTTATTTTATACTACATATTCAATTAATGTATCTTGTCCAATCTCACAACTTTTCTCCCCTGGAAAGTTCATAAATCCTGTATGGGAGAAGGAGCAAAATCTTACTGTTAATTCAAGTTTCAAGGTAACTCAATAAATACAGAAATCCTTTAACTAAAAATGGCTTTTATTTGCACAACTGACCTGTTTACTTACATTTCAGGTCATAAATCTTTGAAGGTCGCGATAACTTGCTGTTCATTCAGAATTAGAGATAAAAACATTCAGAAATACAGAAGCCCTGATATATTTTGTTATACAGAACACTTTTTTTTTGGTGGGTCAACTTATCTTTTTACTTACCATTCAGATCTGAATTTTGTCAGCAAAAAAATGCTAAAACTATTTCTGTAAATCAAGACTTTCATTTTGGCAAAATTATGGCAACACTGGAGGAGATTCACCAGGATGTAGAACTTGTCAGAAAACCAGAACACACAATAAATATTTACAAAGAAAAACAAATGTTCCTGCTACAGATCTCGAGTAAAATAGTCCTCATGGATGAGGAACAAGTGAAAAAAATATTAAAACAAAAGACAAAGATGACAGAGTTACCTGGACCTGTTCTTGCTGCTCTGTTAGGTAAGGTGTTTTGTTGATCCAGTTGATTAGCCACCTTGTTGTCCAGAAGAGTGGATTTATGCAAAGTTGTCCAAAATTTGAAGCTCTTCACTGGACCCAAGAAACTCCTCTTTGACAAGCTCTGTCAGTTGCTTACACAGTACATCGGTCTTCATATCCATGCGATGGTGCCATGGTTGGTGTTTAACCAGAATAATGGGGATCTCTATGGACTGAAGTAAGCAACATTAAACCTTTGTGAAGATTATTCTTATTTCTAGTATTGATTCCATGAACTGAGTTGTTGGTTTGAAAAATAGGTATATTTATTAAGTGATATATTGGAAAGGCCTTGGAGTTCACACCACAAATAATTGTTATTACATGTTCTTGGAATTGGAAAACTTTAGCTAGGCTTGATGATTTACCTGAAAAAGTAATCCCATATGACATTATGGAATGAAAGTAAGTGAAAGATGCTTTCTGTTTTTGCTATCACCTATGTATGACAGCATTCGGATTGCAAATAAAGATTTGTTTAGGTGCTTCAACAGTTCTGTGGTACGCTCCTCCCAGTTGAATTTCAGTGTGGTTTCAGTTGCCTGAGACTGCAGACGTATGTGAAAGTTGCGTTTACGTGTGTGTGTGTGTGTGTGTGTGTGTGTGTATTGTTGACAAAGGTCATTGGCCGAAAGCTTTAAGAGCGAAAATCCTTTTGTTGTGTCTATCTGCGACTCAGCATCTCTGCTCTATGGTGGGTAGAAACTTTCCTTCTCATAATGTTGTTAACTTTTTCTATGCGCTTGTTATATTGTAGGTATATACTGGTGGGAAACATGTTACAAGTTGTAAACTGCATATATTTTTTAAAAGTTTAATGACAAACAATTGGCAAAGAACTACTTATTAATGTCCATGAAATTTCGTTAATTAATCTTTCTAAGACGGCACTTGACCTGCTATTTATTGCAATGTTTGTATCATCTACAGACAAAACAAATTTGAAATCTGGTAAAGTTGTGGATGAGAGGGCATTGATATACACAAGAAAAAGTGAAGGATCCTAATATGGAACCTTGTGGGTGTGACGGTTCGTCGCGTAAATATCGACAATTTTATCGGTTGTAAACGGTAGTTAAGTACTTTATGAATATAATTAGTATAAAAGATACAGTTAAAGTTCTTGAAACAACTGATAGGCAGCGATAATTTAAAAATATCATCTTTATTTAAAACATCTCTATGAAAATAAAAAAGGGTCGAATAGACGCGACTGTATGGCCGACGAGGAAGGACGTACTTTGCAGTACACACACTGTTTTATTTCGCGATACGGAAGAGAGCTATTGAGCGGCTACACATATTTTGTGTAAGTTATTCGGTATTCTACTAAAATAAACTAATTATTGTTATCACAAAATGAATTTCTTTGTAATAGTTGTCACTGTCAAATACTCCCAGTGGCTAATTATTTTTAATAAGCATTTTTTCAGTGATTTGCGCTGCGGGAAGCTCATCTTCTGATGCAGCCTCTGGTCGGCCATTACGCGCCGAACAATTAATTTATTTTTCAGTGCTAACAGTAACTATAAATGAGAGAGATTTCGTTGTAAGAACCTTTCTAAATTGTAACAGATAAGTAATTTACGTTAAAGTTCATTTTTTAAATTATACAGATTCCATTAGTTCACTAAGAAAAATCTTGTCCACTCCACGGCAACAATCGAAATTCTCTCGAGCCTGGCTTTGCAATCAATAAATAGAAATTAACAAAATTACATTCAATTCAGTTAACGGCAACTATATTTTAGTCACCACGTTGAAAATCTAAAGTTGGTACATGAATAACAGTGGTCCTTCAAGAACCCGCCTCATATTTACTTTTGCATGTAAGTAAGTAAAAGTGATAAGAAAAGATAATATTCCTGAGAGAAAGAATCATGATCTAACAAAAGAAAAATTCATGCTGATAAATTGTATATATATATTATGTACCAATATTAATTACACAGAAATTGACTGTGGTATGCTCCTCCCAGTTGATTTTCAGTGTGGTTTCAGTTGCCTGAGACTGCAGTTGTATGTATAAGTTGCGTTTACGTGTGTGTGTGTGTGTGTGTGTGTGTGTGTGTGTGTGTGTGTGTGTGTGTGTGTGTGTCAGCGCGCGCGCGCTCGTATGTGAGCCTATTGTTGACAAAGGCCATTGGCCGAAAGCTTTAAGAGCGAAAATCTTTTTGTTGTGTCTATCTGCGACCCAGCATCTCCGCTATATGGTGGGTAGCAACTTTCCTTTTCATAATATTGTCAACTTTTTCTATACGCTTGTTATATTTTAGGCATATACTGGTGGGAAACATGTTGCAAATTGTAAACTGCATATATTTTTTTAAAAAGTTTGATGACAATCAATTGGCAAAGAACTACATATTAATGTCCATGATATTTCGTTAATTGATCTTCCTAAGATAGCACTTGACCTGCTATTTATTGCAATGTTTGTGTCATCTACAGACAAAACAAATTTGATCCTAATATGGAATCTTGTGGGGCACCACGTGAAATTATTTCCCAGTTGGATGATGCCTGATAACTTAATATATGTCTCTTTCCTATTGAAATCTTTTGTTTCCAGTCTAGGATATAGGATTTGCAGCATTTTGTAGCATTGCTTGTTGCATTACAATATTATAATTTACTTAAAAGGATTTGTGATTTACTCAATTAAGTGCCACTGACAGATCACAAAATTACCAAAAGCTTGTAATTTATTGTCTAACGAATATAGTACATTCTTGCTGTATGTGTAGATGACCTCAATACCGGAGCCCTTTATGAATCCGAATAGTGACTTCAACAATATGTCGTTTGTTTTCAGGTGGTTAACAAGTCAAATGTATATTACCTTTTGTAAAAATTTTTTGAGAATACTGGCATAAGTGAAACTGGACAGAAATATGATGACTTCTACCATTTAGGAAATGGTCCTTATAAATGACTGGTTACACAGATAACTTAATATGTTATTTTAGTATCCCCACCAGTGGACATTGCAATAGAGGCAGATGCCATGGAGGTCATGTGTCGCATATTATGGGCAGACCTGGTGATGGAAGTGTTTACTTGCACAGGGCAGTAAGTTGAGCGAGTTAGAGCTGACACAGATCTCGCCTTGCACTTCATGCCAAGTGTTGTCTTGTCCTTAGCCATTAGCTGCTTGTGCCAGTCAGGTCCTTGTTTATTGCCATGCATGTCTTTACATGGGTTTGGACATTCTGCATCCCATAGATTGACTTACACACAGTGTCCGTTTTCTCCCATGGTGTTTTGTTCCCTGCATGTTACTGAGCCATCATAAGCCTGTGAAGTATCTGTGCTAACAGTGTAGAGAGTCAGCATTGTCACGCCAGTGAGGGCGATACTAAAGAGGCAACAAAGGACGTTCTTATGCATCTGATGCTCTTATTTCTTTTACCCTTTTTTGTAGTGTTACCTTTGGGCCACAACGGACCTGGCTTTTCTGCAATGCAGGTGTGCCCAGAGAAGAACCAGCAGCAGCAAGAGAAATAAACTGAAATGCGGGCTTGCTTCATGCCATTGTCTCACCATTCGGTGGCCAGGCTAGCGCTGGACAGTTTTCTTCTCCACCCATGACACAGTTTGCTGGTTTCAATGTGTCTATGGAAAGGAGGGTAGCTACATGCACTGGTTCTTGCTGCACTGTCAGGTAAGGTGTATTGTCAGTCCAGTTGATGGGCCACCTTGTTGTTGTCCAGCGGAGGTTTATATGAAGTTGTCCAAAATTTGAAGCCCTCCACTGAGCCCAAGAAACTCCCCTTTGACAGGGTCTGTTAGTTACTTCTGCAGTACTTTGGTTATCAAACCCATCGAATGGTGGCATGGTTGCTGTTTAACCAACACCCCAAGTTCCCAGAGCAGTCATATGTGGCTCATTGACTTTGTATGTCCTGTCTTTAGCCAACGTTGTCCAGACTGTGAAATTGCGTGAGCTTATGCCGTGGCAAGGGATGTCCTTTCAGATAATTGGCTGCTGCCTCAATCAGATCTGCATGGTAAAGAGACACTGGTGCCACACAGGATACCACAGGCTTCCTCGTCTCTCGCCAAGTCAGCATGTGTTGCCACAGATGAAGATTCCAGCGAAGTGGCATTGCAGCGCTGCCAGTCTTCATCTGCACTGAAATTGGCAGTTTTGCGTTGCTTGCAGCATTGTAATTTTCGGATTCTCAGTATTGTTCTTCTTCCGCTTGTTGGACAAACAGGTGGTCCTGCCTTGATTGTAATTTGTTGCATTTTTGCTGCAACTGGCTGCATATATAGGTCATATGGAGGGGGGGGGGGGTATGCCATCAGATAGGTTATTTGGCAATTGTTTGTGACCACTAGTGGGCTGTGAGGCAGTTGTTGGTTTCCCTGGACTCTGGGGCTGTCTCTGCCACCCCACATGTGTTACCCTGGCATGTTTTGCTGACGCAGGTTGTGGATGGGCGGCTGGTCGAATTTCAAGCAGACATGGGAGCATCAGTCAGCCTTATTAATTTAGATACACACAGACTCTTGAGGTGCCCAGAGCTGCAACGCCCATTCTGACAGGTTGCTCCTTATAGTAAACAGTGCATTGTGGGGACAATTGTCGATTTTCACATGTTACAAGAATGTGAACTGACAACTTATGTTGTTAGTGGTAAATTCACCATTAGTGCAAAATATCTTTTGGCTTGACAATTTTTCTATTTTTGACTTCTATATCATTGATAAAGTGCATTTAGTTCCTCAATCCGATCCTTTTCACAATTTGGACTTCCTGCTGTGGTCATACAGCCCATTGTTTGACAATGCCCTTAGGGAGGGCTGGAAATTTCGAGGTACATTTTTCTCTTAATCCATTAGCAGCAATGAAATTTCATCACACCCCCCTCCAACCCCTTTCCCTTTGCCATGCATGACAAGGTAAAGACTGAGTTGCAGCATTGGCTGGATCAAAGATTCATTTCTCCTATTTATTTGAGTCAGTGGGTTACCCCTTTGCCAGCCGGAGTGGCCGAGCAGGTCTAGGTGCTTCAGTCTGGAACTGCGTGACCACTACGGTTGCAGGTTCGAATCCTGCCTCGGGCATGGATGTGTGTGATGTCCTTAGGTTAGTTAGGTTTAAGTAGTTCTAAGTTCTAGGGGACTGATGACCTCAGCTGTTAAGTCCATAGTGCTCAGAGCCATTTTGTTACCCCTTTGCTGGTGATTCAGATGCCTCATGGTGCCATGCGCCTTTGCAGTGATTTTAAACTGACAATCAGTGCGCAATGTGTTGCAGATTTGTATCCCATTCTGTGGCAGGCAGAATTGTTGGGGACGTTGTTGGATGGTCGTATTTTTCACACATTGACTTGTGTGATGCTTACCTGCAGTCCTCATTGGATACAGTTTCTCGGACTTTCCTGGTCCTCAACATTCCCTTTGGGCTGCACCAGTTTAATTGCTTGCTTTTTGAATCTCTGCACCTGGAATTCACCAACGGTATTTGGAGTAGTTCATTCTGAAAATCTCCCATTCTGTCAATTACCTTGGTGACATCTGAGGCCTTAATCGGGAGGTACATTTACAAAATCTTCAGTCAGATTTCCAGTGCCTCCTTGAGAATGATCTTCAAAACAAGATGGCAAAGCACAGTTTTTTTCCCCAAAGGTGCTTTATTTGGATTGTGTGCTTAGTAAATATAGTCTCATCCCTACAGACAACCACATCAAAGCCATTGTCAACTTGCCAGCGCAAAAGAATCTGAAAGAGCTCCAGTCATTTCTGGGTACAATTTCTTATGGTCAGTTTGTACCCCAGTCTGCACACATCTGCCAGCCCCTTAACTGGCTTCACGAGAAGGGTCTGTGGGTTGTCAAAGAGCTTTCCAGTCTCTCATGCAGTGTTCATGCTTGGCTAACAGTCCTCATTCTTGCCATGCAGGAGCAACGCTGTCGCTGTCAATTGGTCATCCTCCTGGCATGGCATCATGTCATACTCCAGTTGTTGTGCATTGCATTTATTGCTCTGATGTGACTTGTATGAAGACATTTGCACAACGTCACTTCTACTGGCCAGTAATCGATCACGACATCAAACATCTGATGGGGGCTTGTAGGACCTTCGCACAGAAGCAATCTTCACTAACACTGGTTCTGTCCTTGGCCAGTCTTGGAGCACCTGTGGGACATGGTGCATAGAGATTTTGCTGGTCTATTTCTGGACAGCCTGTGGTTGTTGGCTGTCAATATGTTGACCAATTTCTCGTACACAACCAAGCTGTCATAAACTGCCACTCTCCATATGTTGGTTATTTTTGCCATTGAGGGATCCCATTGGATTCTTGTGTGTGTTAATGGTAGTCAGTTCATGTTGCAAGAGTTTTAAACCTCGCTTCTAACTCGGAGGTGGAGTGCTTCATATGTACATTCACATTTTGAGACACTACAATTTAACATTGGAGGACTGTGTGATGGATAAAAATTATAGAGGAGACCAAAAAATGTATACAGTAAAAAGATTCAAATGAATGTACATTGTGGTGCCAGTAGTTATTTGGAAATGAAGAGATTTGCACAGGATAGAGTAGTGTATCAGGATAGAGTAGTGTATCAAATCAGCCTTTGGACTGAAGACCACAAAAATAACTCAAAGGATTTCTGTTAATACATGAACTCACATGACTAGTAATCATCTTCCAGGACCTGATCTCTGCTTACAAACTTAGCTGGAGCTGCTTTCAATCAGGTTATGAATAACATACTGAAAGAATTCCTGTATGTAGTACCGCTTGCTGTGCAGATAAGAGATGCTGCATGACTACCATGTTCGCTTACTCAATGACAATCTCTCTCTCTCTCTCTCTTTGTGACTTACCAAGAGTGTGCTGAATGTTACCTCGGTTGCCAGTTAGCTGATTTGGTTCTCAAAAGCAGTTATGTTTTTCATGACATGATACAGATTCCTGGTTGGCTAATGAAGCATACTTTGTGTAAAGGTATTGTCAATAAGCTTCAAAACATTACAGATATCTCATGAGCATTACTCATAAACACTGTGTTAAAAATTGTCACATTCTAACCACAATCAAGTGCAATTCTGAAATAAGGTCATCAATGAAGTTCAGTATGTTGCAATGAAAGCACATTCATTACAACCAGAAGAGAACTGAACTGGACAGTATGTGCTGCTATTTATTGAAACATAAGAAGTTGTGAGAACATTCCAGAAATGATCTATATTATTAATCTGCTATCCCAGAACCCAGTACTAGTTGCCAACTACAGCTGCAAAGCTGTGCATTCACCAGGGGGATTACTTGCAAGAACAGTATCTTCATCAGACAAAAATTAGCTAATTTGTTAATTGACAAACTGTTCCTTTCTTTCCAAATTCTTTCAGCAAATGTATTTTTATGATGATTAGTCCATGTGAAAGATTTATGGCAAAATCTGTTGCTTTTTTTCCAACCATTGTTTCCGATCTTTTCAGAATATCTCCATTTCATAAGCTTTAGATGAACTGGATGTAAGAAAGAAAAATAATCTGTAACATTTTGTAGGCTAGTAAAATGTTTGTGTAACTCTTGAATTAAAATATCAACAGAAACATTGAAAACTTAGGTTGAAAAGACTTGAGTGTACCCACAATTCTATGATTTATAGAAAGCTTGGCAAAAGATTTATTCACTTCATGGGTACATTATGAAGCTAACCTTTGATCAATGCTGCAAACTTTCAGTTCTTCTACTACAGCCTTAAAATTTTTCTCAACCCTCCAGTGGTCACGCCTAAAAAAGTTCCACGATAGGCCGCATGGATGACAATAGTCATCCACTGTGTTTCTCTATTTTAACAATTATATAATGTATTTTTATTTCTATTAATATGTATTATTGCCATAATATGAGTTCCAAAAAACGACATCTAATTAAAATCGTTTATTGCTAATTATGTATCTTAGTTTGTATAGAAAGGAGTAAGAAAATCCCACAAGATAGATGAGGAACTGAAGAAAGACTTCCAACCCTGTACAATATTCTGCAGAGACAAAGAAGGAAGTTTTATAGGAGTAGAAGAACAGGTTGTAGACTGATGGGCCGAATATTTCATTAAGCTGCTGAATGTCACTACAGAAAGAAAAGTTGTGGAAGAAAATGAAACAGAGGGTGATTAACCATGTCAGAATGTTAGTCAGGATGAAAGACTTGCACCTATACCAATAATAGAGGAAGTTGGGAAGTCAATTAAAAGCCTAAGGAATAACAAGGCTCCAGGTAATGACAACATTTCAGCAGACACAATCGAGGGTGGAGGTGAACATCTAACAAGATTGGTACATCAGCTGATAGTGGAAATATGGGTAAAGGAAGAGATGGCAGACCAGTGGAACATGGCCATTATATGCCCGATTCATAAGAAGAAGGACAAAGAAAACTGTGAAAATTGTCACAGTATTGCTTTAGTCAGCGTGGTGTACAAAGTATTAGCCAAAGTCATTGCTATAAGACTTGCTCCAATTACAGAAGAAATACTCAGAGATTACCAGAGCGGTTTTTGATGGGGCGGGTCAACAACTGACCAGATCTTCATTATACAGCAAATAATGGAAAAGCGTTATGAATATAATGTGGATGTACACCAGCTTTTTGTAGACTTTAAACATGCCTATGATAGTGTTAAAAGGAAAAAGCTATATGACCCCTTAATGGAGATGGAATTCCCAAGTAAACTTATCAGACTGGTACAAATGACCCTCACCAGCACAAAATGCCAGGTAAAAGTAGAAGGAAAACTTTCTTAAGTATATGAGGTCAACCAAGGGTTAAGACAGGGTGATGTATTATC
This sequence comes from Schistocerca americana, assembly GCF_021461395.2. NCBI lineage: Eukaryota > Metazoa > Arthropoda > Insecta > Orthoptera > Acrididae > Schistocerca > Schistocerca americana. Next base: position 773,967,738 of record NC_060120.1, read on the forward strand.
CATGTTACTCTTCAACATAGTTTTGGAGAGAGTGATGCTAAGGGTGGATATTGGTAACTGAGGTGGCACTTTGTTTAACCATATGTACCAAAATCTAGCTTATTCCAATGAAGTGTGTATGCTGTTTAGAAGTTTGAAAGAAATGGAAGAAGGATTTGGGAGACAAGAAAAGGAGGCAGAACAGTTGGGAATTAGAGTAAACAACACAAAAACACAGTATCTCTTTGCTTCCAGGAAAAATGTTGTTGTTAAAGAGAAATAAGTTAAGTTGAACAGAGGCAATTATGAGAGATGTGAGCAGTTCCAATACCTGGGAGTGCTGGTTATGGAGGATAGCAGAATAAGAGAAGAAATAAAATCTGGGATTGCTGCAGGAAACAGAGCTTACTGGGCCCTGATCAAGATCCTTCAGTCATGCAGCCTGAGCGGAAAATCAAAGGTGACTGTCTATCGAACAATCATAAGACTGGTGGTAATGTATGGCTCAGAAACATGGACAATGACTGTAGCAGAAGAAGAGCTCTTGAGAAGATTGGAGAGGAAAATATTAAGAAAGATTTTTGAAGCTGTGTATGACGTGAGACAATGGAAGATAATGAGACACAAGGAACTGGAAGAACTGTATAGAAATCCTGACTTGGTGACTTAAATTAAGTGTAACAGATTGAGATGGCTGGGCCATGTAGATCGAATGTCGGAGGATCGAGCTGTCAACAAGGTTTACAGAGGAAATCCAGATGGCAAAATGAGCAATGGGAGACCCCGGAAACAATGGCTGGAGGATGTTTAAAATGATTAGAGAAAGATTTGAGTCAGGAGATGAGGAAACGAGCGGAAAATCGTCAGGATTTGGCTGTGGTCAACAGAGATGCCAAGGCCCTACATGGGCTGTAGCGCCAAGGATTAAGTAAGTACGAAAGTTTGTGTTGGAATTGTAATACATTTATATCGGATATCGAGTATGTTCGAGAAATATCGATTGTGGTGACAGATGTTTGTGTATATATATGTGTGTGTGTTGAGGCGCATTAGTCAGTCTTCGTGCGCCTATTTTAATAAAGTCAACATGTGTATATTTTAAATAAAGTGTTTTAAAAGTAAAAGTGAGAACTTGATTTGAAACATGGTAGCAGAGCGTGGTTCTTGAAAAGAAAAGTAGAAGTTAAATATTATATTGTGGCCGTCGCGTGTTATTCAGAAAGTTCGACATGGCTGATATAACTATTCCTGTATTTGATGGCGAAGACTATGGGAACTGGAAGCAGCGGATAATCATGTACCTAAAAATGAAGAAATGCTATACAGTGACTACGAGGGCAAAAGTGAGTTCAGACAACGAAACGTGGGATGAAGAGGACTTGAAGGCTATCAACTATATTTATGGTGCAATCACAAATAAGCAACTAGAATTCGTGAGTGACAGAGAAAGTGCTTTCGAGATCATGAAGAAATTTGATGAATTATATTCGAAAGAGTCTACAGCCCTTCAAATATTATGCAGAAACAAGTTGGACAAATTGAGGTTAAGTGATTACAGTGATACGGGGACATTTTTCAGTGCATTTGAAAAAACTGTAAATGAGCTGAAATCTGCAGGCGCCAAAGTAACGGAAAAGGAGAAGTTAAATTATATGCTGCGAACGTTACCAGAGTCAATGAGCTATATTGGGGACTTAGTGGACGTCTTGAAGGAAGAGGACCAGACAGTTGAATACGTTAAAAGTAAGATTCAATTATTGAATGCAAAAACTGGAAATGAAGAGGTAAAATCAAATGCATTTCACACAGAAAGAAAATTGAATTCAAGAAATCAGGAGCAAGTATGTTATCGATGCAGCAAAGCAGGTCACTTCAAACGTGATTGTACCCAGGGAAGAACAAGTAACAGAGGCACATGGCATCGTGGAGTACTTTTTCAAAGCAGCGACAGAGGTAATGGAAATATGCAGCGTGGAGGCTATAGCAATGTACAGCGTGGATATTACGGCAACATGCAGCGTGGAGGTTATGGCAGCAGGCAACGTGGTCGAGGAGAGCAGCATGGTTTTAGCAGCGGTCGGCATCACAGCAAGCAAGGTTACCATCAGAGTGATCATGGTATGAGTAGTTTTATAACAGAGGTTAATTCTATGATAGGTCAAAATAGAACAGTAGAGTCAAGTAATAACAATCAAATTCAAATCAATTGGTTATTAGACAGTGGCTGTACTGATCATGTTATTAATAATGAGGAATATTTTTCTAAGAGTATAACTTTAAAACAACCTATAAATGTAAAAATTGCTGATGGAAAAATTTTGCAAGCTACTAAAGTTGGTAATGTAATTAGTAATTTTCCTGTCTATGATCAAATGGTTCCAATTAATATGCGAAATGTTTTCTTTGTAAAAGACATAGACAAAAACTTGATCAGTTATGCTAAAATTACAGATAATCACAAAATTGTATCGGTAGGGAATAATGCAAAAATTTTTGATAAAGCTAATGGATTGATTGCGATTGCATGGAAAGAGGGTCGGTTGTATAAAATGAGTAGTACTATTAATAAAGGAGAAGTTAATGTTAATGTTATGAGTAAAGACAATAATATGACAGCAAAGGAAAAATGGCACCGCATTTTGGGACATGTTAATTTCAATTATCTAAATACTTTATGTAAACATCAATTGTTAGATGGGGTTCCTTCAGAACTAGAATCAGAATTTATGAAATGTAAAATCTGTATCGAAAACAAAATGCATAATGTTCCTTTTAAAAATAATAGAACCAAAGCAAAAGAAATCTTAGAAATTGTTCACACAGATCTAAATGGGCCTCACTCAACTACTGGAATGCATGGGGAAAGATATTTTCTTTCTTTCATTGATGATTACAGTAAGGCAGCTCGTGTTTACACCATAAAATCTAAAGATCAAGTATACAAATGTTTTGTAGAGTATATTAATGAAGTTGAGAATCTCACTGGGAAAACTGTTAAAAAGATAAGATGTGACAATGGGAAGGAATATTTAAATGAAAATGTCTATGAATTTGTGAGACAAAAAGGAATTGTATTGAATGCTTGTCCACCTTATGTGCATGAGCTTAATGGTACTGCTGAAAGGTATAACAGATCCATCATGGACATGTCACGGTGTCTGCTAGCCGAAGCGCGAGTAGACAAGAGATTTTGGCCTGAAGTGGTTTGTGCAGCAGCATACCTCAAAAACAGAACTTTAGCTAACACCATTGAAAAGAAAACTCCTTATGAGATATTACTGGGAAAAAAACCTAATGTTAATCATTTGAAGTTGTATGGGAGTAGAGTTTTTGTAAGAGTACCTGAGCAACTGAGAAAGTCAAAATGGGATAGGAAAGCCGATTTGGGGGTTTTAATGGGTTATTGTGAAGTAGGCTACAGAGTGCTAATAAATAATAAGATAGTTGTTGCTAGACATGTGGACATTGTTGAAAGTGGTGTTAAATGTATTGGGTTTAAAGATTATGATTCAGTAAGTGAATATTCTAGTGATTCTGAACACGAAAGTATAGAAAATGAAACTGAACTAATAGAAAAACAGAAGGAAATTGAGAAAAATGAAAAGCTTTCTGATAATCATGAATCAGAGAAAGTACTTGAGTTGAGGAGATCATCTAGAGAAAGAAAACCAAAAATATTAAATGATTATGTTTACAGCAATTTTATTTATGTAAACTTTTGCAGTGCAAATAGTCCGGAAAGCTTTGAGGAGGCGATTAACAGTGCCGAATCAAATTATTGGGAAAAAGCGATGAATAAGGAAATTGATTGTTTGAACAAAAACAAAACATGGGAATTAGTAGATAAACCAGTTGATAAAGAAGCCATTGATGTAAAGTGGGTTTTCACAAAGAAATCAGAGGGTGTTTACAAAGCAAGATTAGTTGTCAGGGGGTTTCAACAAAAAGAAATCGTTGAGGATATTTATTCTCCAGTAACCAATATGCAAACATTAAAGATTTTGTTGTCATACTGTTGTCAAGAAGGTTTGGTTATAGAACAAATGGACGTAGAGACTGCGTTTCTAAATTGTAAAGTTTTATCTGAAGTTTATGTAAAGCAGCCAAGAGGATATGATGATGGTACGGGTAGAGTCTGTAAATTGTATAAAGCATTGTATGGTTTGCGAGAAAGCTCACGAGCTTGGTACAATTGTCTTGACGAGTTTTTAAGAAGTTTAGGTTTTAAAAGGAGTAAATATGATTATTGTCTTTATGTATTGAGAGATGGAGATGTCTTGATTTATTTGATTATTTTTGTCGACGATTTGCTCATTTGCTGTGTGAGAAAAGAAAAAATTGTTAAGATTAAGAACTTATTGTCAAAGCGATTTAATATGAAAGATTTAGGTGAGGTAAAAAGATATCTTGGCATCGATATTAATTATGATTATGAAACAAGAGTTATGAGTTTGAGTCAAGAAAAATACATTGATTCGTTAGCTGCGAAATATAAAATTGAAGATTCGATCTTGTACAAAACTCCAATGGAAGTAAATTTAAAGTTAGAACCAGCGTATGAAGATTGTAATGACGTTAGATATAGAAACTTGATAGGTGCACTCTTGTACATAAGTTCGGGTACTAGACCAGATATTAGCTATAGTGTGAATTACTTGAGCAGATTCCAAAGTTGTTACAGTAGTACTCATTTTAAATATGCTTTGAGAATTTTGAAATATTTATATTTAACTAAAGATTTGAAATTAAACTATTGTAGGAATGAAGGTGCTGAGATATTAGATTGTTTTGTGGATTCAGATTGGGCAGGTGATAGTGTGGATAGAAAGTCAACTTCTGGTTATGTAATTAGATTATTTAGTAATGTTGTATTTTGGAAGTCAAGAAAACAAGCGAGTGTCACAAAGGCTTCAACTTTTGCAGAATATGTAGCATTGTCTGAAGCTGTTAGCGAGGTGAAACTTGTACATGATATTTTAGACATTTTTAATGTTAAATTTGAAAAACCTATTGTCATATATGAAGATAATTCAGGAGCATTAAATATAGCGAAGTTTGGTAATTTCACAAAGAATTCAAAATATATAGAAGTACATTACCATTTTGTGCATGAGTATTATTTACAGGGACTCATTGATATTGTTAAAGTAGATTCGAATGAAAATGTTGCAGATATATTCACAAAGTCGTTATGTAAAGAAAAATTCATTAAAATTAGGAATATGTTAAACATCGCGATATAAATGTAAGGAGGCGTGTTGGAATTGTAATACATTTATATCGGATATCGAGTATGTTCGAGAAATATCGATTGTGGTGACAGATGTTTGTGTATATATATGTGTGTGTGTTGAGGCGCATTAGTCAGTCTTCGTGCGCCTATTTTAATAAAGTCAACATGTGTATATTTTAAATAAAGTGTTTTAAAAGTAAAAGTGAGAACTTGATTTGAAACAGTTTGTATAGAAATAAGTACAAATACAAAAAATGAAATACACAAACTTCGTAAACTTTTACCAAGTACTTTACAAATGTAATTTTGACCATATATCAGTTCCATTTGAGAAAGTTAATAAACGAAAATAAAATCATTCAAAACAGTCGTACACACGTCCGAACAATGATCTGGACATACCCAATTTAGACACTTTGAGCACGATCTTCTCGTAGTTTTATTTTTCGCTCGACGACAGATCTGGCATCTTTCCCTTATACCTGCAGCCTGGTGTTCGTTTTGACTGAATTTTGGTACTACTGTCTTGAGTAAGAGAGATCCTCTTTTCCTAATCTCAACTGGCATCTGAGGATTTTCGACGCGTCGTTGTATTTGGAGTGAAATCAGCTCCCAGCAAAATGATTATATAAGATCGTCTCGTTTCACTGATTTATAGCCATTATTCACAGAGTATATGCACTGTGCTTTTATCCCAGACAAGATCAGAAGATCGAAGAAAATAACGGCAGGCCATCTCCTTGTGTTCCTCGCCCCCAAATCCACTACATCAACACCAACTTTTGTCTTATTGTAAAAAGTGACTATTTCGGGTTTTCTTTTGTCCTCGGTAAATACATCAATTCAACCATCCTGGTGCATTGAAGATACCAGAAGCGTGGATTTGTTTTTTATTTGGGTGTACGAAACAAGAGTCTTATTTTTTGAAAACCAAAAACAGAAGTATTCAGTTGCTTCTTTTTATTTCGTAGGAACTCTTTTGGCAGCTCCCTTTTTTTTTCAGGGTCCCAACATAAGTAATATTTTTTCAAGCAATGCTTCGACCAGAGGAATACTGGAAAACCAATTATCACCAGTAATATTCCTATTAGAGCAATAAATTGGTTTGGCAAGGCGAAGGACAACATCTTTTCCAGCATTGCTGACTAAAATAAGGCCCCGATTCCTGTTTTCCACAGTAAACTTCTAAATTCATCACATACATCATTCTACAATGTACAGTTCCGAATACCTTTATTTCATATTTGGCAGGTTTGCTTGGAATAAACTGCTTGAAGGAACACTTCCCCCTAAAAGGAAGCAGTTGTTCATCAACCGTGAGGTATTCTTGTTCATCAACCGTGAGGTATTCTTTATAAATTGTTCCGTAATGTCACGAATGGCGCTAGCTTGTCTATTTTCTTCTGTCTGCTCTCGTGCTGTAGGCATCAAAGCGGAGGCAGCGCATCAGAAAACGAAATCTATGCTCGCTCACTGATAAATAGCAAGCTTCTATTCCACATCCTTTGGAGTTATCCCACATTTTTTTAGTACTTGTTCTGCTACAATGGCGAGAACCAATAAGAAGAATAATTCCAGTCAGGACACTAATTTCAATTTCATTTGAGAGACGAGCATCCCTGTCTCTGGAGAAATTATTCTTCATTTTTTGAATATACAGATTTGTATATTTTGTAATGATACTGATTACTCCATCACCAACAAATAGAAGCAATGCATCTATTTCTGTTTTAGGAGCTTTAGCTATGTCTTTTGGTCCTGGTAATTGGCTTATTATATTGTGTGATGGAATTTTCACATTTTCTGGGGCAGTTTTTTGCTCCATTTAGTGCTTCCATCAATACCTAAAAATTCCTCTAAATTAAAATCCTCACCACTCTCTTCAAAGTCAGTTGCCTCCCGTTCTGTCTCAGAGCTATGATTCATATGATGCTACATAATCGCTATCACAGTCACTGATGTCACTCTCGCAGTCCTCCAGCCACTTCAACCAAATGTTAAGGTCTGAACTTCTTTCTGCCATAATGGAAACTTTATGTTTTACTGAAATAAAACAAGAAAATAGCTAAAAAAGAGATAGAAGTTCGATTAAAATATTTAATACGATGTAATGTGCCCTAAAAAGTGTTAAGTAAGTGAAATACTGAATGAATACATCAGTCAAAAATACTTACATGAAAGGTAGTGTGGAAAGAAAGTGCCACTGCTCTTAGCGAAGGACAAATTTCAACTGACACATGCTGCTACAATGTGTCTCAACCCCTCCCCTACAGACTCCTGGCGGCTGGTTCTCATTGTTGCCAAAACAAATTAACGGTGGCAATTCAAAGAAGAGTGGATGACTATTGTCGTCCACGCAACCACTCGAGAGTTAAGGGGATTGGATTCTTTCTTGCAGTTTGAAGAAGCTGAGAGGCATTCTCCATATTATCGTTAGGAGACTGCAATTTGGAAACTAGATAGATATTTTCCAAAACATGACTTTGAAATACTTCATTGAGAAGTGTATTAATAGTTTTGCCACATTCCCACATGCTGCAAGTAATACACTCATTTAAATGTTTAGTGCAAGTTTCACATATCTTTATTTTCTTGCTCGTCAATCATTAATTTGTCCATGTCCAGATCCGAATAACCAGCACGCTACACAAAACACTGCATTTAATGGAGGTGACTAACGTGTCTCTAGGTAAAGGACTGCGAGGCTTGCATGGCCTCCTATTTATAATATTCAGTTTAGCCTCTTTGTTCAGTTTACCTCAGAGTAATCGTTTAACAACGCTAAAATGTGTATTTTTTTATTATCTTGAAGCTGAGAATATAAATATGTTGGCAGTGAACCAGTGTCTATTGCTGGTTGTCCGTTTTCGAATTGTGCATCATCAGAATTTACTCTTGTTTCAGTTTCACAATTAATGTCATGTCCTCCATGAACATGGAAACTGTCAGAATATTCCGCTGTTTTGCTTTTGTAACTATAATGACTTCCTCTTTCAACTTTTAAATTGTCAAACATTTCTCTGATTTCACTTTAGGCACTACTTTTGGTACATAGCTGTTTTGCATGTAGCTGATTTCTTGAAGATTGTATCTAATTCTCAACTTCTTCGTCTCAGGAGGCTTTTAATTTCTTGCTTTGGACACCACTTAAATATGACACATTTCTAGATATTTTGGTTTTAAGTTAATACAAGCGTTTAACAGTAGCCATGTAAGAAAAACCAGTAATATGTTCCACACTAATACAAGCATAGCATAGGAAGAGGAAACAAACTGTATTTCACAGTAATTAATGTTCACAACTACCACTTATGTCCAAGTCACTTTCTTTTAGCAGTTTATCTGATATTTAATACTGTGTGCATCACAAACATACAAAAAAGTAAGGGATTGTTAGCCACAGGACCCATTGTTGTAACAACAATTGAAGGAGATGCACAGTGAAGCTAGCTGGCTTACTGGCCACCTAAACACAGTGTTTCCAGATGTTTTCTAAATTTCCGCATAGCAGACAAAAAAAATCCCCCAAAATAATACTCTTTTGGCAGTTCTTCCCCTATTATCTAATATAATAGTTAAATGGAATAGGTATGTTTACCATCAGTATTGGCAGCATGAAGAGGCAGAATTCTGTGTCCATGACCATAACATTATCGTACACATCAAAAAAATATGCTACATAGACTAAAATTAAAAAAAAACGGATAGTCTGACCCAAAAATATAAAGCATGGTCTATGGGCACCACATTCACTTTCTTCATGTTTTTTTTTTTCAGTGTTCTATTGGTTTACCATTAGATACTGCAGAAACTTTAAAAATAGATAAAAGAGCTATTTTGTGGCTTAGTGTGTGACGAAAGTACAATTACGGCAGCATAATTTAATTTTTTTAGACAGTTTTAGTCTCTTCACTCATTTCAAATTAAGAAGAAAAAAAGAAGCAAAGCATTTATTGAGAGAGACTACAGGGCAGTTGTTTGCTGCAGTTAGCAGCAGTAGGTCAGACCCGAAACTCTACCGGTATTTTGCGCAACCACAGTTGAAAATACTCCCTACCTAAAACTGCCCCGATATGATGTCCGCACAATACTTGCTAAGTAAGGTGAACGCGCAGTATTACATTGATATTTGTAAACATTTTTAACATTGTGAACGGATTGTTGTCGATCAGTGAACATGTCAGTGGAATTACACTCTGTTAACTGTTAAGCCCTGTAACACAGCAGACAACGATGGCTACCCCACACAGTACTGTCAGCCAGATAATGTTGGCTCCAGCCAAAAACGAATGACTATCCCCCAAAGCCGTCCGACTTTTACCGACTTCTGCCGATTCAGGTCTAGGGAGTGGTCTGCCATCTAAAAGTTAACAGCTGCACGTAGCTGTTCTGAAAAATATAGGCAGCGTAAAACATCAAATAAAAGGTTCAAAATTGCCATCTAATGACAAGTTTTGGATTTTATGATATCAGTGAATCTACTTTAACTGTCAATGAAACTGTAAATCTCACTGTTTGCCTGTCAGATCATAAACTACGCCACACGCTTCCGCGAAAGCAGAAGTCCTGCACGGAAGCAAAAAATCGCTGAAATGCTTTTCGTAAATGTAACTGAAATCCTCATACGTACGGACATGATTAATACTGATTCTAACTTCAGCAATTATGTACACTTATCGCAAGGAAAGGAAACAGTACTAAAAAAATTGTACTGCAACAAGGTAACACAGCAGACAACGATGGCTACCCCACACAGTACTGTCAGCCAGATAATGTTGGCTGCAGCCAAAAACGAATGACTATCCCCCAAAGCCGTCCGACTTTTACCGACTTCTGCCGATTCAGGTCTAGGGAGTGGTCTGCCATCTAAAAGTTAACAGCTGCACGTAGCTGTTCTGAAAAATATAGGCGGCGTAAAACATCAAATAAAAGGTTCAAAATTGCCATCTAATGACAAGTTTTGGATTTTATGATATCAGTGAATCTACTTTAACTGTCAATGAAACTGTAAATCTCACTGTTTGCCTGTCAGATCCTTGCCTAATTGAGTGAAGCTTGGAGTGAGTTACAAAAAAATGCAGCGCCAACAAGAATTTGACAACAACTTAGGTAATTTGTTTGACAGTGCACACATGGATGCGCGGGTCGCCCTGATCACTTAGCTAGAGTGGACAAAAAACTGGCTAACAAAGAAGAAAGGGCGTGCTCAGAAAGTCAACTCCTTCGACACCATCTTATGAACCATTACAAAAGACACATCTTCTGATTGTAATGAAAATGACATGCATTTACAAGAAGATTTTCCAACTCTGTCCGAGTACATACGTCTCGGAACCTGTAAAACAGCTATGCGGAAAAATTTATTTATTTTAAAATTAGAAACAGTAGATAGGTGCTAGTTAAGAAAGATGAAAGGTTCAGTGTTTATGCTTGAAGCTACATGGAGCCACTTGGATATAATACTGGTGAACTTCCTACAAGTAAGTTCTCGATTCACATAATTCGTACAGAATAGCGGAAAGAGCGTGCTGAAGCCATACAAACTAATTTTCGAAACAAGTTACCAGATGTTGTAACTGTTTACTGGGATGGCAAACCGTTACTTGCTTTACACGAACGGAAATGAATGAAGAATGCCTTACAACAGTTACTTCATATCCGAATAAAGAAAACTAATTGCTTTGCCAAGGGTGGAAACGTCTTCAGGACGCCAACAGGCACAAGCTGTTTGTAACGCGATTGTAGACTGACATCTCGAACATAAAGTGCAAATGCTTTGTTGTGATACTACAGCTTCAAATATGGGTCGTATCCCGTGTGCTTCTTGAACAAAAATTTAACAGAGATATGGTTATTTTTGCCTGCAGCCATCATGTATGTGAATTGGTGTTAAAAAGCATGTTCGACGTAAAACCCAGTCAAGTGACAACAAATCCTGATATTCCACTCTTCAAAAAGCTCGGAGATCACTGGAAAAATAACGATCAAGATAAAATGTAGTCTATAGTCCTATAAAGAAATGCTCGCTTGGCACCTTACTATGTTCTAAACTGACAATCTGCTGGAGTTTTACCGAACTGAACTGACTAAAGAATTAGAGATGATTATCGAGAGTTGACAGAAATGTCTCATGTTTTTAAGCGGTGATACACAGAAAATTTAAGATTCGATCTCCAGGTGCTAGACACCAAGCTCGATGGAAGTCGAGGGCTATTTATCCCGTAAAAATATCATTAGGTTCTGTTCACTACTAAATTACGAGCAAAGACAAATCAGCAGCGCTGTTTAACGTTTGCCTATTCATCGTGGCATCCTGCGTCAAGCCATGGATATAATGTGTTTTAACAATGAAAGCACCCTACCTAGGCTTGTGCTTTTTGAAGTCGATAGTAGACTTAATTAATAGACATCTCAAAAGCGGCTTTACAGAAGAAAGATCAATATTTATGGAATTTGACTATTAAAGTTTCTGTCTTGTCACTGTTTAACGTTGATGTGGATCAATAAATAAAGTAAAAAAGGTTAGAAATTTAACGAAAGAGATTTTATCAGCTCATGGTAAACATTACATCCCATCGAAGAAAGAACTTAGTTCCATTCCATTATAAGTTGACTTAGTAAATATAGAAGTGGTCTTTTTGGTTTTCTGTTTAGATCACTATTCTGTTAAGTGACTTTCTCGTTTACATGCAACCCTGCCCCCCGCCCACACATAAAAATCACAAGTTTCAACTTTTGAAAAACCTTACAACGAGAATCATTTTTTTACAGAAACCTGGTCTGAATTTCAGGTTTTTAAAACATAATTTCTGTAATCAAAACAAAAAAACCACAAGATTTAACATAAACAGTAGACGCTACCGTCTCTCCCCATAGTAGAGCTGTGAAAGTAACGAGAAAATGTGTATTCGTTACTACAGACAACAATACTCGTTACGAACGTATCGTTACTCGTTACTTTTGTTACCCACAGAACCGTATAAGTCGTATGGAGTCCAGTCGCATTCATACGATAATATTTTGGTACTTTGGTGTATTTTTCGTACTTGAATCAGTTTGAAGCAGGTTTAACAACTGAATAAAAGCAAAAACCAGTAAATCTTGAATTATTTAATGTGACAACTAAAGACAATTTGTTGCAAATGCGCTAGCAAAAAAATAACTATGCAATAATCAACATAATATGTAGCCTATACAACAGACAGGAAATGTACAGAGAAATGTCTTACAGAAACCTTTGGTTCAAATTTAAAAATAAATTTTTTTCCATGGATTTCGGCTTCAGGGAACTCCGCCTATCAGACAATATTTGGCCTGACTTTGGCAGTGCTCTTTCTGACGGTACTGAAGTAGTCATGACAGATACGTATTTTTGTGCTAAGCATGACAGCTCAGGATAGAGAAGTGTTCGCGCCTGCCATGATTTTAAAGGACACTCATGCCTACTTAATAACTTTTTCCCATATATTGCTTCATTGAAATTATGCCCTGATATCGTAGGGCTTGACGTTGCCTTAGCATCAAATTCTTTCCAAATTGAGTCCTCTTTGTCAAAAGGAATGACCGGTACAGACTCGGGCAACTCTGCTTCAAGTGGTGTTCTTGAATGAATATTTGTTTCCAATTCAGTTTTTAATGAGCTTCTGGCGGACTCGTTAGCACATCCATCTTTAAAAGCAAGCCTCTTAAGTCTTGAATCTAATAGGACCTCTTTCGGGAGGACTGGATGACTAGGACAATTTCTAAACCAGTTATTAAATTCTCTCTTCAACTTAAACAGAAATTTCCTTGCTGTTTCTGTACTTGAATTAATATGCAAACTTTCAAATATTCCGACTATACTATCGGTGGCTGCTAGCACCTTTGAAATAGACACTTGCGTTTATTGAAATAGACACTTGCGTCTGCGAGGACATTTCTTCTGTAAATTGTTTAAAAGGCTTTAAAATTTTGATAACTTCTGGCAGAGCTAACAATTCAGCTTGAAGGAGACTTTCAACAGGATTGTGTAGAAGTCCAAGCGCCACTTCAGTGGGTTCTTGTAGAATGGAAATCCTTTCCAGCATATCCAGTGTGCTGTTCCACCTAGTTGAAACGTCCATTTTCAGTTTTAAAGGCTTTTGTTCAGGCCTGAGTTGCTCTTGTATTGATGTTAATTTTTTTGTAGACACTGGACTTATATGGAAGTGTGGTACGATTGCTTTTGTTTTTTGTATAGTGGTTTCAATGCTCTTAAGATCAGAACGCACTATTAAATTAAGTGTGAGCGTGACACAAGGCAGATGTTCATAGCCCGCCAACCGAATTGCTGATTTCATGTTAGACTGAGAAGTCCAACCATCGGTCGTGATGGATATATGAGACGCAGTTCCCAGTTCGTCTTTTAGTTTATTTTTCACTCTTTCATACTGAGCATCCAGTAATGTTGTGCTTAGTATGTACCTTGATGGTAATTTATAGCTGGGCTGCAAGTATTCAATTAAAGCTTTGAAGCCAGCATCATCAGTCACAGAAAAAGGTTAAAAATCTTTAATCAGCATATTGAAAACTAACTCAGTAATTTTTTCCTCTTACAACACTTAAGGGTTTTTCGATAAAGGTGGCAATGATTGTTGTTGTCGAGGTTGAGGTTTTAATGAAGCGACTTCAGATGTTGATGTAGACGGTACTGGCATTTCAGAAGAAAATGCTCGACCTTCTTGGGATCTGGTGAGCTCTAGTGGATTTGGTGAAATTGTAATTACAGTCTCGTATGAATCCATTATACCACTGCAGTTATTTGATATAGGCACACTTCCTTACTTCTATGTTGGCAGCTCCGATTCGGTGGTGTGTCAACACTCCCCCAACCACGGCTTAACTCGCGGCTATCCGTACTACAGCCACATCATCGAACTTATGAGTAACGATTTGGTACTTCGTGTCCGCCAAAGTAAACGTTACTCAGTACCGAATACATGATCTTGGTACTATGATCTATTTTTTATTCTTGGATACGTTTGAAGTGTGTTTAGTAATGAAATTAAATAAATAGAAAGTTTTAAATTATTTAATGTGGAAGCTAAAAACAATTTTTTTTCCAAATGCAAGATACAATGTATGTATTTTAAATAACTGATCAGCAAAATGAAAATAATGTCAATGGTTCAATCAACTAAATAAACTAAAAAACATACTGAGCTTTATTTCCAAGTAGGGCCCCAATTACAACTAGACCAAAAAACAAATACTAACCATTAAACTGAAACATTTGCTGGTAAAAATTAAAAAAAAAAGTGTGTTTGCGTTAAAGGCAGATCATCGAGGATTAATCTGCAAACACGAACCAAGAAGTGAGATCGAAAATGTTTTATAACAGTAACCATCTAAATCAGAGAGCCACGCACGTCAAATTCGTCAAGAAGGTCTATACAAATTACTCACCTCACAATAAACATTAACCCAGAATATTCCAATTCCAAAATCAATATTAATGAAACTAAATTTGCATGACAACAATGCTTGTACAATAGTAATTACATTCTCTAAATAGCAACAACTGCGCCGACGGGCGCGCGTCCTTAAATCTTCCGAAAACAGCTGCGCAGAACCGAGCGATACGAGCCGAACGCGGAGTAGGGCAACGAGTAACGAAATATATTTATGAGTAACGATTCGATACTTCGAGTCAGCCAAAGTATTCGTTGCTCAGTACCGAATACATACGGTTTGCTACAGCTTTACCCCATAGCAGTCTCACTTTGCTTCCTATTTCTGCCCGATATATCGGCGCAAATCTGTAGTCTTTGTGACTACGAGATCACGTTTTCAACTGCTGCCAGTCGCAACAATCAGTCAGTTGCATTGTAGCTGTTCGGCGAACGTGTCTCCATATTAATTAATAAAACATTTAGTGACGAATGACAGTGAAGATATTTTATCACATCGCGTTGGTCGCCCATTTTGAACCTTTGATATTGGCTTGTTCCATTGCGTTCAAAATAAATTCCCAGGGAGGCGTCGGCCGAAACTAAGCCCCGTATAAAACTTTCATCGTTGGTGTTGCGTGTGGTTTGGTGCGCTGGTCAGCACATCTGCTCCTATCGTCCAGAGGCGATTTAGGGAGCGAATTAGATTATTCTACCAAAACGAAAATAAGCCCACAACCGCCAGCGATCCAGTTTCCAAGAACACACAGTTACTTCTTATATTAATGGCATACAAAACAATAGCAAAGGCCACAGAACACAAATCACAAACTAAAAACATACCATTAACCAGTGCCCAACCATCCATATTTCAGTGCACAATTAAGTACTCATAGATTTCACTCAATTAGCAGTACCAGAACGGTATGATATCGTACAGCATGATTTTGTCATAACTGCATTTATTCCAAAAATAAAATGATAATCGCTTATTTGTAGCTTTTTAGACATAATGAAACACCAGTTTTTGTCAGGCAAAGTACCTAGAAACAGCAGAATTCAGAAATGTAACAGAAAATTATGGTTCAGCTTCCCATGCAGGACGAAATCTTGGCATGGTATATAGTTTAGGTAATAGATATTTATTTGGTCTCTTTCAGTTAATATACCGTAAAAATCAGAAAATCAACGAACATAACAACAAACAAAACAACCAAAAAACGGCTACCACTTATATCTAAACCTGCAACTTTCAGCAGCTATGAATTCAAGAAAGTGCCACAAATGGACGCATTGTGGTACAGTGAAGACTCTGCATTGTTTGACAAAATGATAACCACTTGTCAAACGTTGGTTAAATCATTTCACGCTCACAAAGCTGTAAATCATAATCATAAATCTCTGTTTAGTTCCTTAAGCGAAAAACAAAAATTCGTATCAGTCTCTGGATGCGCTGGTAGCTTTTCGAAAATCGATGCATGCTACACTTGTATCTATATCTTGCAGCCATGTACATCTGCATATGCATCTGTACTCTGCAAATCACCGTTAGGTGCATGGCAGGCGTATGTCCCATTGTACCAGTTATTATGGTTTCTTCCTGTTCCATTCACGTACAGAGCACGGGAGAAATGATTGTTTCAAAAGCTCTGTGCATGCAGTAACTATACTAATCTTATCCCCCCATGAACCATGGACCTTGCCGTTGGAGGGGAGGCTTGCGTGCCTCAGCGATACAGATAGCCGTACCGTAGGTGCAACCACAACGGAGGGGTATCTGTTGAGAGGCCAGACAAACGTATGGCTCCTGAAGAGGGGCAGCAGCCTTTTCAGTAGTTGCAGGGGCAACAGTCTGGATGATTGACTGATCTGGCCTTGTAACATTAACCAAAATGGCCTTGCTGTGCTGGTACTGCGAACGGCTGAAAGCAAGGGGAAACTACGGCCGTAATTTTTCCTGAGGGCATGCAACTTTACTGTATGGTTAAATGATGATGGCGTCCTCTTGGGTAAAATATTCCGGAGGTAAAATAGTCCCCCATTCGGATCTCCGGGTGGGGACTACTCAAGAAGGTGTCGTTGTCAGGAGAAAGAAAACTGGCGTTATACGAATCGGAGTGTGGAATGTCAGATCCCTTAATCGGGCAGGTAGGTTAGAAAATTTAAAAAGGGAAATGGATAGGTTAAAGTTAGATATAGTGGGAATTAGTGAAGTTCGGTGGCAGGAGGAACAAGAATTCCGGTCAGGTGACTACAGGGTTATAAACACAAAATCAAATAGGGGCAATGCAGGAGTAGGTTTAATAATGAATAGGAAAATAGGAATGCGGGTAAGCTACTACAAACAACATAGTGAACGCATTATTGTGGCCAAGATAGATACGAAGCCCACTCCTACTACAGTAGTACAAGTTTATATGCTAACTAGCTCTGCAGATGACGAAGAAATTGAAGAAATGTATGGTGAAATAAAAGAAATTATTCAGATAGTGAAGGGTGACGAAAATTTAATAGTCATGGGTGACTGGAATTCGGTAGTAGGAAAAGGGAGAGAAGGAAACATAGTAGGTGAATAGGGATTGGGGATAAGAAATGAAAGAGGAAGGCGCCTGGTAGAATTTTGCACAGAGCATAACTTAATCATAGCTAACACTTGGTTTAAGAATCATAAAAGAAGGTTGTATACATGCAAGAAGCCTGGAGATAACGACAGGTTTCAGATAGATTATATAATGGTAAGACAGAGATTTAGGAACCAGGTTTTAAATTGTAAGACATTTCCAGGGGCAGATGTGGACTCTGACCACAATCTATTGGTTATGACCTGTAGATTACAACTGAAGAAACTGCAAAAAGGTGGGAATTTATGGAGGTGGGACCTGGATAAACTGACTAAACCAGAGGTTGTACAGAGTTTCAGGGAGAGCATAAGGGAACAATTGACAGGAAAGGGGGAAAGAAATACAATAGAAGACGAATGGGTAGCTTTGAGAGATGAAATACTGAAGGTAGCGGAGGATCAAGTAGGTTAAAAAGACGAGGGTAACAGAAGAGGCACTGAATTTAATTGATGAAAGGAGAAAATAAAAAAATGCTGTAAATGAAGCAGGTAAAAAGGAATACAGTCTCAAAAATGAGATCGACAGGCAGTGCAAAATGGCTAAGCAAGGATGGCTAGAGGACAAATGTAAGGATGTAGAGGCTTGTCTCACTAGGGGTAAGATAGATACTGCCTACAGGAAAATTAGAGAGACCTTTGGACATAAGAGAACCACTTGTATGAACATCAAGAGCTCAGATGGAAACCCAGTTCTAAGCAATAAGGGAAAGCAGAAAGGTGAAAGGAGTATATAGAGGGTCTATACAAAGGCGATGTACTTGAGGACAATATTCTGGAAATGGGAGAGAATGTAGATGAAGATGAAATGGAAGATACAATACTGCGTGAAGAGTTTGACAGAGCACTGAAAGACCTGAGGCGAAACAAGGCCCCGGGGGTAGACAACATTCCATTAGAACTACTGACGGTCTTGGGAGAGCCAGTCCTGACAAAACTCTACCATCTGGTGAGCAAGATGTATGAGACAGGCGAAATACCCACAGACTTCAAGAAGAATATAATAATTCCAATCCCAAAGAAAGCAGATGTTGACATGTGAAAATTACCGAACTATCAGTCTAATAAGTCACAGCTGCAAAATACTAATGCGAATTCTTTACAGACGAATGGAAAAACTGATAGAAGCCGACCTCAGGGAAGATCAGTTTGGATGCCGTAGAAATGTTGGAACATGTGAGGCAATACTGACCTTATGACTTATCTTAGAAGAAAGATTGAGGAAAGGCAAACCTACTTTTCTAGCATTTGTAGACTTAGAGAAAGCTTTTGACAATCTTGACTGGAATACTCTCTTTCAAATTCTGAAGGTGGCAGGGCTAAAATACAGGGAGCGAAAGGCTATTTGCAATTTGTACAGAAACTTGATGGCAGTTATAAGAGTCGAGGGACATGAAAGGGAAGCAGTGGTTGGGAAGGGAGTGAGACAGGGTTGTAGTCTCTCCCCGATGTTATTCAATCTGTATATTGAGCAAGCAGTGAAGGAAACACAAGAAAAATTCGGAGTAGGTATTAAAATCCATGGAGAAGAAATAAAAACTTTGAGGTTCGCTGATGACATTGTAATTCTGTCAGAGACAGTAAAGGACTTGGAAGAGCAGTTGAACGGAATGGATAGTGTCTTGAAAGGAGGATTTAAGATGTACATCAACAAAAGCAAAACGAGGATAATGGAATGTAGTCGAATTAAGTCGGGTGATGCTGAGGGAATTAGATTAGGAAATGAGACACTTAAAGTAGTAAAGGAGTTTTGCTATTTCGGGAGCAAAATAACTGATGATGTTCGAAGTAGAGAGGATATAAAATGTAGACTGGCAATGGCAAGGAAAGCGTTTCTGAAGAAGAGAAATTTCTTAACATCGAGTATAGATTTAAGTGTCAGGAAATCATTTCTGAAAGTATTTGTATGGAGTGTAGCCATGTATGGAAGTGAAACATGGACGATAAATAGTTTAGACAAGAAGAGAATAGAAGCTTTTGAAATGTGGTGCTACAGAAGAATGCTTAAGATTAGATGGGTAGATCACATAACTAATGAGGAGGTATTGAATAGAATTGGGGAGAAGAGGAGTTTGTGGCACAACTTGACAAGAAGTAGGGACCGGTTGGTAGGACTTGTTCTGAGGCATCAAGGGATCACCAATTTAGTATTGGAGGGCAGCATGGAGGGTAAAAATCATAGAGGGAGACCAAGATATGAATACACTAAGCAGATTCAGAAGGATGTAGGTTGCGGTAGGTACTGGGAGATGAAGTTTGCACAGGATAGAGTAGCATAGACAGCTGCATCAAACCAGTCTCAGGACTGAAGACCACAACAACAAACAAACATCCTCACAATCTACATGTGAGCGATATTAAGAGGGTTGTAGTATATTCCTAGACTTATCATTTAAAGCTGGTTCTTGAAATTTTGTTATAGATTTTCTAGGGATAGTTCACATCTATCTTCAAGAATCTTCCAGTTCAGTTCCTTCATTATCTCTCTGGCGCTCGCCCGGGGATTAAACAAACCCGAGACCATTCTAACAGCAGGACAAAATTCGTTTCAGGGTGTTTAGTTAGTGCAGGTTGCCTACATTCGGGGGCAAGTACACATTCGTAGGCAAACCTACTGTTCTCTTTTGATTGCAGGTACTTAACCTATTGTTCTGCTAAGAGTATTAAGACCCCTTGGGGGAGGGCAATGCTTTTGATTGACAGGTTATCAGCCCCTGGGGATAATCTTTCCTATTGATTGGCAGGTCCTTAACCTGTTGTTTTCCCTCTACTCCCCCTCCTCCTCTTCTGCTCCACCTCCTCCTCCCCCATTCCTCAGGAAACTCCCCTCGCTGATACAAGCACACTTCTGATATCAATTTCATTCACTAATTTATTAAATCTATCAATTAATTAAACCTCCTGTCTGGCAAACCACCCAGCCCTCCCCCTACTCTTCCACTCGCGGAAACTGGTGGGAAAAAGACTCAGTTGATCCGTCATTTGGAGGGAAATCGATTGCCAGTTATAGAATATTCTTTAAACAGTTTAGACAAAGTGAGGGAAAGTGTTTATTTAAACAATTTATGGGATTCAAGGTGGTGTATACAATATAGTTTATTCTTTTAGTTAAAGAATTTGTTGGAAAATTGATTGCAGTGTATGGAATATTGTGTAAGGAATTTAGACAATGTGTGGAATATTTTTTATTTAAACAACTCACTTGGTATAAGGTGGTGTTTGGAATATAGCTTATTTATTTAGTCAAAGAATTTTTCGGGTAATTTACTGCAGTGTATGGAACACTCTTAATTTAAACAATTTACAGGATAAAAGACAGTCTATGGAATACTGTTTATTTAAAGAATTTGTCAGGAAATCGATCGCAATATGGAATATTTAAACAATTGCGACGCTTTTTTGTTCTGATCACACTTGGAAACGCTGAGCATATTTAATTTATATTTGCTGCCGGAGTCAGAGACGTTAAGGCTCTTATTATTTATTTTCCTCAATTTTTGAAGCACACTGGTGTCTAAGCACAGAAGGGAAGATCAGAACAATTACCTATATAAAAGTTGATGACATGCTTCAAAACCCACTGTCACTTTCTACAGATGGGCAAATTACTAGAATCTCAGTGGCGAACTATTTTGTACAGATCGAGAAACATACAGCTGTAATGTTTCACTGACAGTTAAACCATGCGAAAGTGGTCTATAGATCATGAATCACATGAAATACAGCGTAGTAGCTACCGTTTGGGATGTCTCGTACGTGACTCAAACGTCAGGGCACTGGAACAAAGGCCTAAACCACCTAATGTCTTAATTACAGATCACGTTACAAAATACCACTGACCACGGACCACATATCATCATCCTTTGATGTTGTGGCCCCCAAACAAAGCATCATTATATTGATCGGGTATTTCCAGACTTGCTTCCTGTCCCTGTCTTTCTCAAGAGGCTACTCTGTGTTTGTCTGTGTGAACCCATGTCCCTGAATGTGCAGATGGCAGTTTGCATTTCTCCTCAGAATACAGTGTTCCTATTGGCTAATGCTGGAGACAAAGGGAGAGCTGATGCAGTTTCAATATAAAAAATAGAGGGAAATAAACCATTTGCACTACAGTTTCAAATTAATTGTTTCATAATTTACAGGTGTGAAATAGGTCGCTTAAAACGCTCACCTCCTCCTTACGATGATTCTTCATCGTAATAAAACGTATCTTCAACATTTGAGTATCACACACAAAAATTATGCAAATCAAGTAATGAAGTTTCCACCACAAAAAGATTGTAGTGCTAATTACACCCGAGGTCATGTAAGCATCAATGTTTGAGTACACAAACACCCTCTTCCACCACGTTTCACTAAACATGTCTGATGAACAAAAATCCTACCGATCACACAAACCAGCGATCGCGAGGCGCACGCTATTCGCCATCTACAGTGTAGCTCCCGTCCTAACCAGCTGAGAGTGAGATCACACCCCAACGCAAGCGTGCATGCAGTACAACTATCGGAAACAATAAACTGATCAATTGGGAATTTGATTGGTTTTAAAAGTACTGTAGAATTCCTAAATTGGTTCTCTCCACTAGATTCGGAAGGAGGGAGGAACGTGTGTGATACAATAGAGACAACAGGAAATACTACTGCAAGACAGAGCCCAGTGCAATGTATTGAGAAGCACTAAACACGACACACTTAAACCACGATCCAGTCCATAGCAACAAGTTGTCATGGCTAGATGTCAGAGATCGCCATCAATCGGGAATCTGATATAGCGATTGCGTCTTTTCAAGCACAATAGAATTCCTGAATTAATTCTCTCCACTACATTCGGAAGGAGGGAGGAAGATTCTAGTGCGTAATAGGATAGAGACAACAGCAAATACCACTGGAAGACAGAGTTCACTGCAATGTATTGACAAGCACTAGACATGACACACTTAAGCCACAATTCAGTCTGCAGTAGTATAAGTTGTCATGGCTAGATGTCAGATTTGCTATCAATCGGAAATCTGACGTCGCGGTTAGCTTTTTCTCGCCACACCACTTGGAAGGAGGAAAGCCTACTGTATGATAGGTTAGAGACAACAGCAAATATCACTGCAAGACAGAGTCCACTGCTATGTACTGAGATGCATTGAACACGACACACTTAAACCACGATCCAGTCCATAGCAATAGTTGTCATGATTGTTGGTGATAGCTGAAAACACTCACACACCCTACGTGCCCCTATCCCGAGGTCCACACGCAGCATGCTTGTCCCATGTACACTGCCAGCACTGCTTAATGAGATCGGTGAAAATTACCACTGCGGCTGCATCCACAGTTGTGGATGCGTGTGTATGCCAGAGTGCACCCACTGGCCGTGGAGGGCATCCGAGGATGACTGGAGCGGTAGGAATTTGGATGTTTATCAATACCTCCAGCGGAAACGTCCATAATTTTGAATCTTCTCTCATGCAACACAGACATGTAAGCTTCTGTCGTGCTCACCCAGCACACTGGGCACTTCACCAACCCTCGCTGTCGTAGGAAAGATCCGACAGGTCGGCGCATTCTTTGCACTCATCACAGGCTGAGCTAATCCATTACTTCGTGTTACCGACTCCTCATAACCACGCTTGCAGCCAGTCGCGGTGCACTGCGAAACAAGCAGGTGCAACTTCGACCTACGCAGTATTTCTAAACAATTCCGCCCCGACAAAGACCACCCAGTTTTTAAAAAACTCGCTTTAGCCAATCCGAGGTAACGATGTTGTTCACCATACACCTCAAATTTCGCAACGTGAAATGTAGATTCCTCCGTTTATATGAGTTATTTTCAAAGATAGAAGATATCGGACAATACATACGTTTCATGTCACTGAAGTATCGTTACTTGTTGTCAGTATACTGTGTAGGAGTATGGTGTAGGCTATATTCCCTCTAACTATTCTTTCGTCAAGTAGAAAAATATCTTTTCTTATCTGTCACGTTCTACATCACAGGACTAGAACATTAAATTCATTTTTGGCGCATAATTGAGTGCTAAGATCTACCACTGTCGTAGGAAGCCTCCTGACTTTCGGACTCTCTCTTAAGGTAATAGCGCAGACAAGCTGTAAATGTAAGGTTTATACTACATATCATTTTATAAATTCGGTAATACATCTGATTTTATTACGATGGTCGTCTCTCCCTGTGTAGGCGAGAGATTCGAATTGCGTTCAAAGATATCGTCGCAACGAAAAAAACGCCAGGTTTAGAATCATAACGGTAGCCCATATGTCACTGATATCAAATTGATAGGCTAATTAATTAAATTGATCGTGAGAGTCACCTTGCATGGCGAGTAATTTTTTTAGTAGTCGGATTACCCTCAACAGGTAGCTGAAATGCGAATCCCTGGAGGGAGAGGAAAATGGCGATCTTTTCGAGGAACATAATTGAGAACCGACATTTGAAGCTGGCAACAGGTGGACTCTACCGCCAGCATTACATTTATAAACATTTGTAAACGAAGTTAAGCATTTTAGCTTTTGCTTTCCTACCCTCATTTTGATTCCTGCCTGATTCGCTAGAGACTGGATACTAACTTTGGTGCCGCTAACAGCCTTTACATAGGACCAGATTTTCTTTGGGTTTCGTGGAAGATCATTTGACAATATTCTGGTACAGCAATCACTGAAGGTATCACGCATTGCCCTCTTGACAGCCAAACGTGTTTCATTCAGCATCACTCTAGCTATAGCACTACACTTCGTATTACACCAATTACACGTTAATCTCTGCTTCTTTAGAAGTTTCTTTACAGTGAATGTATACCATGTAAGTTCCCTCCCACTATGAACTGTTCTCCTGGGTATATATCTATCCAGTCCATGATCAACTACTCTTTTAAACAAGAGCCTTAGTTCCTCTGCATGATCCAGTCTTGAGCGAAAAGTTTCGAGTTCCTGATTGAGATAGGACGCTCCTGCTTCTCTATCTAGTTTGCTGTATGTATAACTGTTTCTGCTTGGTTTAGTTGTCCTTTGCACTTTGGTAATCATTGTTGCCACAACCACGTCATGGTCACTGATACCATATTCGATGTGGACATCCTCAAAGAGGTCAGGTCTATTTGTGGCCATTATATCCAATATATTTCTATCATGATTTGGTTTCCTAACTATCTGTTCCAGGTAAGTTTAAGAGAAGACATTTAGTAAGTTTCACAGGAAGGTAACAATGAACACTAGTGACAGAAAAAGGAAAAGTGTAATGGCTGAGAGAGAGAAAAAGAGAGAGAGAGAGAGAGAGAGAGAGAGAGAGAGAGAGAGAGAGGAGAGAGAGAGAGACCATATCTATAAAACTAAATGTCTTATTTGAGCCAAAATATCAGAGATGGCTTTAGTAGAATGGTGATTTAGAAAAAAATACATCCCCAATTCCCCACTGCCAAAATTTTTTCCCCAAAAAATTTCCCCCAAATTTTTGCTTCCCCACTCATTTCCCAAAAACAATATTTTTCCTGAAAATTGCGAAAAAGTTCCAAATCTAGAGACTCTCACCCAAAGCATGTTTAGAGAAATGGTTGCCACCCACAAGAAAAACGGGATGTGGTGCATAAGTCACAGCTGGTCTTATGAGTGCCAGCAGCTGTCTTTGGCAGGGAGTCAGCGACTATTTCTGGCAAGTTTAATGGTTCTAGACTGTGTGTTTAACTGCACCCAAACGCTTGATAGCACACGATCCCTTTTTTATATTTAACTTTGCACATTTATTGCCAATAGCATAACTACACATGCAGATTTTGGATGTGGAATTTCCTGGGAATGAAGACTAAACATAATGCGCACTGCTACCCACCTGTGGTGGGAATTTATATTCATAATTTAACATATTACAATGTTTATTTGTTTATCAAAGAATCTGCAATAGATAATCAAGATATTAATGCAATTTCAAATAATGAACAAAAATCTATTTCTTTTGGTAAAAAGGTTCAAGATGGATTAACATTAAGAGTTTTAGATAAGTTTTAATTTATGGGCTCAAGTATTGATAAATTATCTTCTAACCTAACAAAAGAAACAATTTATAAACTCAGAAACATATTTTAAAGGTGAACAATTAGATTTAAAGAATTAAAAAGGAGTTTATTCTTATAAATATATAAATTCTGAAGAAAAAATAAGAAGAAACAAAATTATCTAATAAAGAATATTTCTATTCTAGACTTAATAACTCAAACATTCCTGATGAAGATTATAATCATACAAAATTAGTTAGGAAAAAATTTAATATTAAAAATTTAGATGAACATACAAAATTATATAATAATGTTTTAATTCTAGCAGATGTTTGAGATACATCTAATAATTCATATAAACTCAATCTGTCTTGATATTCTACAACAACTGCCATTCTACTTAAAAATAACAGAAGTGAAATTACATTTATTCAACTATTCTGCTATGATTTTAGTTCCTGAAAAATGGAAATCGAGGTGGAATTTGTGAAAGTATTAAAAGATATGCTAAATCAAATAATAATTATATGAACATTTTCACCCAGAAAAGCTGTCAAATTATATTGCATATTTAGACACAAATAGTTTATTTGCAACATCTCAGTTTTTACCATTTACCGATTTCAGTTCATTAGAACCAAAATATTTGAATTCAAAAAAAATACTTCAAATATCAGATGAATATATATATGATTATATTTTATAAGTCGACTTAGAAAATCAAAAAATTACATGATTTACACAAAGATCTACCATTACCACCATATGGAGGAAATTAATTATTAAACAACATTAAACAATAAAGAGGAACATGTTTCATATTATAGAAATCTTAAGAAACATTTGAATCATGGTTTAAAATTTAAAAAAATCCATAGAAACTTATTATCTGAAAGACAAAATTGGTTGAAAAATATATTTGTTTTAACACAGATATGAGAAAAAATGTATGCTAATGTATTTGAAATACATTTCTATAAGTTGACGAATAATTCATCCTTGTAAAAAACATGGGAAATAGAAGAAATAGAAAAATATTAGAATAATAATAAATCCAGAGAAATATTTGAAATATATTTCAAAACCAAATTATGAACATACTACTGTACATTGAGAAAATCTAAATGCAGTTCATATGAAAAAACAATAGAAAAAATTCAATAATTCAGTCAATATTGGAATGAGTATTCTAGATGTTGCAAATATAAAAATGTATGATATTCAATATAATGTAATGAAACGAAAATATGGTGAAAATATTGATTTATGTTATATGGATACAAAATCTTTTACTTATGATATAATATTTGAAGAGTTTTATAAAGATTTGATATCGATGGTATATGCTATACTATGGCAAACATAATATATTTCAAGCTTGAATTAATTCATTATCATTTGGTCATTATAAATTAAAACCAAACAAAATAGTAGACAATAGTTGTTTTCCACATGAATGAAGCAGTTGTGTTAATGATTATCCATAACATTAAATAACTGAATACAAAGTTAAACCAGAGGGAACGACAATATACAGAAGTCCTCTACTCCAGCAACAAAATCGCTTACAAGTCCAAATCAATGCTCATGGGCACCATAATAAAACCTGAAATCAGGTTAATGAAGTAGAGGAACCGACTTAGAGTACTGTGGCAGGGAGGAGCTGGTACAGAAGAAACCAGAGTAATTATAAAACCATAATGGGTATCAAAAAAGACAAAGAAATGCAAGCAGCAGAAACAACAACGTGGCTATACATCAGTAACTTAAAGAGAACCACCACATCTGCTACAGTAGTGAAATACCTTAACAAGAACGGAATACTGGGACAACTAGAATGTGAAGAACTGCACACACTGGGCGACAAAAAAGCTTTCAAAGTAGGCATTCCGTTTGAAAAGCTACAAATCACACAAGAACCAGAATTCTGGCCAGAAAACATAAAAGTACGTCGATTTCGTTTCCCAAGACGATCAATGGCAGAGGGAGCAGAGCTCAACTAAACTAAGAAGAAAACCAGAAGAGCAAGAAATAAAAGCAGTCTTGTGGAATACAGAGGGAATAAAAAGTGCTCTTAACCTAACACCAACAGACATTCTGCAAAATTCGGATCTTGCAATTCTAACATAAACCTTCCTGATAGACAGCTGGCAACATAAAGATTTCTATAATTATCACCTAATGGAAAAAAAGGGAGAAAGAGGACGACCCATGGGAGGAATATCTATCCTCATGAAACCCTGGATGACGTCCACCAAAAAAATCATAAAACAAGAAAATAGTATGCTAAAAGAAGCGGCAAACATAAATTTAATTCCAGCCTATTTTAAACCGCACACAAATGCTGTAGAAATAATTGACGAAACAGTCACACTCATCAAACAACGCGACAGCAAACCCACCATTATTGCAGGCGATCTGAACTGCAGAATAGACACAGAAAACTATAAAACAAAACCAGTCGTTGTAACCCTAGAAGAAGATGGTTTCACTCTACTTAATGATGGACAGATACCTACATACATATGCCACAATGGGAAGACCACCATTGATATCGCATTAACAAGAGGAGACATAGAAGGAAGTATTCAACCTATATGGCTTGACTCCATTACTCCTATACGAAAGCACATGCCAATGAAGATAAAAATAAATATCGTCACGTCACCACCAGCAAGAAAGACCCACCAAATCACACAAAGAAAAATGGATATAGAAAAATAAACAAACGAGCAAGAACAATTAACAGAAATAGAAACTTTCATAGAGGAAGGAGACCTTGAAAAAGCAACAGACCAAATAGAAGACGTCCTAAAAAATTCAGTGATACAAACAACCCCCAAAACAAGGAAGGCCAAAAGATGGTTCGATGCTGAATGCTACAGCAAAAGGAACACTGTTCTAAGAAACCTCCACAGACTAAGAAACCAGCATGACGAGGAAACATACAAACTGTACGCAGAAGAGAGGAGAATCTACAAAAAACTAATAGAAGAGAAGAAAACAGAGTACATAGAAAGTGAGGCAAAAAGAGAAGTGGATGAAGCAGAGAAAGACCCATACATAGCGGCAAGACCAAGACAAATGGATCATACACCAAATATAGACCTGAAGGAATGGGAAGACCACTTCAGTAAGATACTGAACAAACGAGGACTCAAAACACCCCCAAAGAAAGAGAAATAACATCAAACTAAGGAAAAAGACAATACATGGGAACCCCTAAATGAAGAAGATGTGAAATAAGTAATAAAAGCACTGAAGAACAAGAAAGCAGCAGAACCTGATAATATATATAATGAACATATAAAAGATGCAAAAGAGGCCCTCCAACACATATGGACCAAACTGTTTAACAAATGCCTGGAACTTAGAAGAATTCCAACACAATGGAGACACTCCACAATAAAAGTTCTCTACAAAGGTAGAGGAGACCCAATGGGCCCAAACAAGTACAGAGGCATAGCCCTGGAAAATACTCAATTCAAGATGTTTTCAAAGATAATAACTCAAAAAATCCAAGCCTCTGTGGGCAGTCATCTCCCAGAACGACAAATGGGTTTCAGATCTGGAAGATCAACACTTACGGCAGTCAGGCTTCTTCTAAACAACATTGATGATGTGCTACAAAAGAAACAAATGCTCTACACAGTGTTCATAGACCTTACCAAAGCCTTTGACCTATTGGAAAGAGAGCTCATGGTCCGAAAACTGGAAAACTGGAAAACACAATGGGAGAAGATAGCGTATGGGCAAGAATAATCAAATCAATCCTCGAATACAACTTAGTTACAATATCAGACAACCTCTCTTTTTCGAACCCCATTCTGCAATCGAACGGAGTCTTACCGGGTGACCCAATGAGCCCTTCGCTGTACATTCTTGCCACTGAAGAAGTACTCCGAATTGGAGAAAATGAAGAATATGTGTATGTATATGCATACACTGACGACATAGCCGTAGGTTCAACAGATATACAGAAGCTGCAGAGAATCATTGAGAAAATAGACAGATGGTGCAGTGAGCACAAACTACACATAAACATAACAAAGACAGAAATGGTAATTTTCAGAAAAGGAGGCAAAACACCCAAGAGTGTGGAAATCAGTATCAGAGGACAACAAATAAAAATCTCATCAGACTTTAAATACCTAGGAGTGACATTGCAACCAACAGCCAAATGCTTCACAAAACATACAACAGAACGTGCAGCCCAAGCAATAATAGCAATACAGGACATCAAAAACATCCGCCTATTCAGTCTAGAAACAGCCATGAAACTATTCAACACAAAAATCTTGCCAATCCTGGCCTATGGGATGGAGGTTATATGGGACCACCTGACAGAAAAAAATCTAGAAACACTAGAAAAGGTAAAATCCACCTATCTCAAAGCAGCACTAGGTCTCTCAAAGACAACAAGATCTAGACTAGTGTACCTGCTAGCGAGAGAGATATTCCTAATTGAAGACATCAGACTTTGATATATGATGCCACCCACCAGGGCTTCCAGGAAGCAACTGAAGATCATGGAGGACAAACGAGAAAAAATATGGCCGGAGTTTTATGGCACCGAAGCAATGACGAACCGCTCATGGACAGCACCAAACTTCGAACAGTGATATGTCGTAACTAGACTTTCTATTCACGGCTTTCACCATCTAATCTGCAAAAACAAAACTTATCACGACCCAACCGCAACATGTTTATGTGAACTGTGTAAAGAAGCCTGTGAACGATATCACATAGAACTGTGCAGTAAAAGAGTGAAATCGATAAATGAATATGCAAAAATGTAAAATGTAAATGTAAAATGTTAAGCAAAGTAACTGTATATGGCTATTTGGCTGCAATTTTATTAAATAAATAAATAACATTAAATAAAAGATTATGAATTCTTAAGTGACTCAAACAGTCACATAGAAGATTGACTAAAACAGATAATGAAATAAAAAATTAATTAGTTGTTTTATATTTTTTCATGATAATTAATTTTTGATGCATTTTAATATATATTTTAGAAGCAAATTTCCACAATGGAATTCAATGCTTTGATAATTTATTTCTCTATTCTCCATAATCGAAGATTTTTATCTTCTTTTGTTTGCACAATGGACAAATCATTTTACTTTCGCTTTCCATTTGCAAAGAAAAAAAGTCATAATTTACAAAATAAACTCTATATAAATTTTATTATAAATACATAGAGTATATATATATATATATATATATCAATAAAAATTTTTCGTAATTATTGATGAAAGTAATAACCCAGAGTTAAAGCCAAAGATGTGGAGACATTTTGGAATATCAAGACACAAAAAGGCTATTAGAAAAAATATTCACAAAGATGTTAATATGATAACAGTAAATTTTTAAAAATCGGGTTACTCAGTATGTTTTACCATTAAGTCGAAAACGTAGCAAATATCAAATAAGATTAATATAAAGCAACTCTATGTACTTCAAATAAATCATTTAGAAAATGTAAATTAAATTAAGGATGATTATATTAAAAATCAGATGAAATATATGATAGGAATATGGAATCTTTATGCGAAAAAAGTGAACAAAGAAATAGTTTATTACCACATGTCGTTTCTCAAGCAAATGATGAACATTTAAGACCTAGTTTTAATATGTTCAGATTATATAATTATAATTATGATTACTATGTTATTCAAACACAATTTGAAACCATCCAAAAACAAATAAATATTATTAGAAATACATATCCAAATTGTGAAAATTGTTAAGAATTAATTATGTAACAACTGTAATAAATTTATTCCAAAGAATTAAAAAAAGGTTGAACACTGATTTTTTTCGAAATTATTTCCATATTTCTTAAAGTCTTTCACAAGTGCAATTGTATAAGGATGTAATTAATCTTAGTAATGTTTCTCAGAAAAATAAAACTAGATTTCAATTACTTTTTGTATGATCAACTTTTAAATAACATACGTATCGATTTTTCTATACCTGTAATACACTTAATTAATCTAAAACAGCTAATACCATTAATTTATACTAAAAATTTTTAACAAATCTTTCGTTAAACCATTTTTGCTAATTTTTATTTGAATATCTGAATATACTCTATCTTGTTTAATGAAACTATAAGCATAAGAAGTATGATATTTAATTCCAAACATGTTAATTTCAATAACTAACTCTATTTATTCATAAAATATTCATTTTCATTTCACAAATTTCATTACTTTTATTTATGCAACTGTTTGTGAGTTATCAAAAACTAAAACCACTTAACATATACTGTATTACCTTTATTATTTCAACTTTATCAACCAGATAAACATTCGGAAAATCAATTTTCATTAGATCTTGTTCATAAAAATTTCGTGTTATTTTTTACTATATTGTCTTTCAATTTATATTTTATTTGATGAGAGTGCATAATTTCTCTTAACCAATTTGCTGTATATCCTTTTTCTAAAATTCCTTTTCCTTTTTTTAATTCTTACTTTATCACCAATTCTACATCTAACACTTCGGTTACATGAACAGTTTTCAGTACATTTTTTTCATTTTCTTTTTTTACATCTTTTGCTTTCATTTATCTTATTGAATGTTTCGTGTTATTATTTTCATCAAAAAGATTTTTAACTAAATCACCCCATTTGCAAATCTTGAAATCTTGGAATACAACTTTTTCCCCGTTTTTCATTTATTGCCCATAAATCTTTCAGCGACAGATTCTTCTAATCCAGTAGTAGTTGAATGATGATTAGTACTGAATCTTTTCATTTATGTTTAAATTCTTTATTATAAAATTATTTACAATTAATTGTTTGTAAATCTTTTGGTGTTTTCGACTGAATTATTATTCAAAAGAAATAAATATATTTTTGGCTGTTTATCTTTAACTGGAATAGCCCTAGAAAATATTGGAAAAAAGGTTGATAAAAGTTAATACAGACTTAGATGCTTTATTTATTTTCGACATTCCTTTTAAATTTTCAGAATCAACAACAATTAAATCAGCTTGCCATAAATCATCTATCTAAAAGAGATTTTATTTTATGTTAATAAATTTTTCCCTTTGGCTGTGTAATCTACTAATAATTTTGTAAGCGTAGGCTCTGCGGCCATTGTCTTCTTCAATAAAATTCTTCAGGGTATCAGATCGCATCGTCATAATTTAAAATGCGCCAACGTTTCGGCCAGCGTTGCAGCTAGCCTTCATCAGGGCCTTACGTTAACTGCTAAATGAACACACTTGGTTCCTTAAATAGCTGCACGAGAAAACCGTGTCATTACTTGATTGGCTGTAAAAGGAGGAGGAGGAGGGATGAAAGGTATGCTTTATTGGTGTTTCCTTTATTATCTGTCATTGGCTGAAATAGCTGTTTTCTATTGGTCTTTATATTAATCCACCCCATTGGAGGAGACGGACGAATAGCAAACAGGTGATGGCTGTGACGTCACACTGTTTCCATGCTGTCCAGAAGCCGGCTGCGGCGTGCCATTGCTTTGTGTGCTCGCGACCACTACTGCAGCTCTCCGCGTGTCTGCATGGGCCGCCACGGCTCTGCCGCCGCTCCGTAGCCCTGCTATTGCAGGCAGCCAAGACCTCGGAAGCTTGTACCCGTCCTCTCTATTCATGTTGGCGGGTCTTTTGGCTATTTCTATCGCCTCTCTAATCTTTCTTTTGAAAGTGAGAGGCTGTTTCGCCAGGACGTGGGCTTCTTGAAAAAATATTGGTTTCCCGCACTCGTCTCGGTGTTCCGCCACTGCTGACTTAGTGTGTTGTTTCAGGTGGATATATCTTTCATGTTCTGAGAGCCTTGTGCTAATCGGACGTCCCGTCTCACCTATGTAGACTAATCCACACGCACAACCAATTTCATGCACGCCAGCTGTGTGTAGTTTGTCAACTGCATCCTTGGTAGAACCGAGCATGTCTGATATTTTCTTTCTGCTTCGGAAAATTGGTTTGATGTCGGCTTTTCGTAGAATTTTGCCAATACGTTCGGTGACCCCTTGTACATATGGTAACACAGCAATGCTCTGTGCCTCCTTCTCCTCTTCCCTATTAGTCTTCTCCCTTGTCGACATGGTGCTGTCTATCATCTGCTTCCCCTAGCCATTAGTTCCGAAGATGGACCTGAGGCGTTCAAGTTCTGTCTTCAGATGTTCTTCGTCGCTTATCCTGTACGCTCTCTTCGTTAGCGTGTGCAGGGCGGACTTCTTCTGCGTTGGGTGATGGTGGGAGGAGGCGTGAAGGTACCTGTCCGTATTGGTTGGTTTCCTGTACACTTTGTGGCCAAGTTTACCATCAGGTTTTCGATAAACTTCCACGTCGAGAAAAGGCAGCACCCCATTCTTCTCTGTTTCCATTGTAAACTGAATTTTCCTATGCTGTTGGTTGAGGTGCTTGTGGAAGTTCTGTAACTCCTCTTCTCCGTGGGGCCAGATGACGAAAGTATCATCGACATAGCGAAGCCAACAATTTGGACGCAATGGTGCGGACTGGAGGGCTGTTTCCTCAAATGCCTCCATGAAAATTTCTGCTGCGATAGGCGATAGGGGTGAGCCCATAGCTACACCGTCAGTTTGTTCATAAAATTGACCTCTCCACTTGAAATAGGTGGTCGTCAGACAGTGGCGCACAAGCCACGCGTTCTTCTAGGATGTTCACAGTATCTGACACTGGGACATTCGTGAATAGGGATTTGACGTAGAAACTAACCATCAGATCTTGGTCCGTAACACGCATTTCCTTTAGGAGAGACACGAAGTGAGTGGAATCCATAACGTAGGACTCGGTTTGATGCACTAGGTGTCGGAGCCTAGGTGCCAGTTCTTTCGCTAGGTAGTAGGTCGGCGAATTTATACTGTTTACTATGGGCCTTAAGGGGAAGACGGTTTTGTGTACCTTCGGTACACCATATATCCTTGGTGCCTGTGTCACTTGCGGGATGAATCTTCTGGCCTTGTCGAAGTTGATTCTAGAGTGCTTGAGCAGTGCCTGCGTCGTTTTGATTACCTTGGCCGTCGGATCTCCCTGAAGTTTCTTGTAGATAGGTTCTACGAGAACATCTTCCATTCGTTTGTTGTAATCAGTTGTGTCCAAGACTACAGTGGCGTTGCCCTTATCTGCCTGTACCACTACTAAGTGGGGGTTGTCCCTGAGTTCCTTGATGGCATGGTATTCCTCAGCTGTGATGTTTTGCTTCGGTGGCTTTGCTTTATTCAGAACTCTGACCGTTTCCTGCCGGATCTTCTCCGCCTCGGCCTGTGGCAGATGACGTACCGAAGCCTCTACGGATTCTATGATATCTTCTTTTGGAACTCGCTTAGGTGCGACTGCGAAAACAGCCCTCCAGTCCGCACCATTACGTCCAAATTGTTGGCTTCGCTATGTCGATGATACTTTCGTCATCTGGCCCCATGGAGAAGAGGAGTTACAGAACTTCCACAAGCACCTTAACCAACAGCATAGGAAAATTCAGTTTACAATGGAAACAGAGAAGAATGGGGTGCTGCCTTTTCTCGACGTGGAAGTTTATCGAAAACCTGATGGTAAACTTGGCCACAAAGTGTACAGGAAACCAACCAATACGGACAGGTACCTTTACGCCTCCTCCCACCATCACCCCACGCAGAAGAAGTCCGCCCTGCACACGCTAACGAAGAGAGCGTACAGGATAAGCGACGAAGAACATCTGAAGACAGAACTTGAACGCCTCAGGTCCATCTTCGGAACTAATGGCTAGGGGAAGCAGATGATAGACAGCACCATGTCAACAAGGGAGAAGACTAATAGGGAAGAGGAGAAGGAGGCACAGAGCATTGCTGTGTTACCATATGTACAAGGGGTCACCGAACGTATTGGCAAAATTCTACGAAAAGCCGACATCAAACCAATTTTCCGAAGCAGAAAGAAAATATCAGACATGCTCGGTTCTACCAAGGATGCAGTTGACAAACTACACACAGCTGGCGTGCATGAAATTGGTTGTGCGTGTGGATTAGTCTACATAGGTGAGACGGGACGTCCAATTAGCACAAGGCTCTCAGAACATGAAAGATATATCCACCTGAAACAACACACTAAGTCAGCAGTGGCGGAACACCGAGACGAGTGCGGGAAACCAATATTTTTTCAAGAAGCCCACGTCCTGGCGAAACAGCCTCTCACTTTCAAAAGAAAGATTAGAGAGGCGATAGAAATAGCCAAAAGACCCGCCAACATGAATAGAGAGGACGGGTACAAGCTTCCGAGGTCTTGGCTGCCTGCAATAGCAGGGCTACGGAGCGGCGGCAGAGCCGTGGCGGCCCATGCAGACACGCGGAGAGCCGCAGTAGTGGTCGCGAGCACACAAAGCAATGGCACGCCGCAGCCGGCTTCTGGACAGCGTGGAAACAGTGTGATGTCACAGCCATCACCTGTTTGCTATTCGTCCGTATCCTCCAATGGGGTGGATTAATATAAAGACCAATAGAAAACAGCTATTTCAGCCAATGACAGATAATAAAGGAAACACCAATAAAGCATACCTTTCATCCCTCCTCCTCCTCCTTTTACAGCCAATCAAGTAACGACACGGTTTTCCCGTGCAGCTATTTAAGGAACCAAGTGTGTTCATTTAGCAGTTAACATAAGGCCCTGATGAAGGCTAGCTGCAACGCTGGCCGAAACGTTGGCGCATTTTAAATTATGACAATGCGGTCTGATACCCTGAAGAATTTTATTGAAGGAGTACTAATAATTTCTTCAGAAATATTTGATCCATTATCTATAATGTTTCGTAAAAAATTACTTTTTACCATTTTACTAATTGAACGATTACCTTCATTTCTTTGACTTCCAGTTTTAGTTGTTATTCTATGAGGACTATGTGTTTCAATAAACTTTTTATGGGAGATGTCATTAAGATTATCCATTTATGTAGAAAATTATATTCTTAATGAATTGGAATTATTTTCCCTGAATGTTTTACTCTTTCAGTTAGAAAATTTGACCTATTTACTACTTTTAATGATTATTTGGAATTGGTGATTTGTTAAGTTTGTGAAATACACTCATCGAAAGATCAAAATCAATAATTCTTAAATCTCTGTCAACATTTTTACCAACACCATTTTTTTTTTATAATAAAACCACACTTATTGAAATAGTACATTTATTGTTCACCTTCAGTCATAAAGTGAATTCAATTATTTGTTTCTCAGATACTTCATCTTTAAGATTACTTAAGTCATCTAATTAGGAGTTAAATCTGTTTTCAAGGCATAATCTGAAACAGTTTTTACAGTTTCCTTTTTTGTAAATGAATTTGATATATTTTTTATTGAGCTGATCAATCGTGTCAATAAAATCCGTTTTACTGACAAAATTAGCGAACTGTATTAAAATACTTGTATATTCCTTTTTTAAATATTGTTTGTTCACTAATGGTTTACATGAATTGGATCATTTATATTCACATTTCATCTACCTTTGAAATTGTTATGACTTTTAGTTACCTTACAAATGGCATTTAATTCTTTCTCAAATTTTTTGATTACATATTACATTTTGAGTCTACTGATGATTGAACATTTTGGAATTATTTAATTTTTCAATGGCTCTAAAGATGGCTTTAGTTTTTCATTTTTTTGGATCTATTGCTGATAAGAAACTTTGAAACTTTTGATTTTTTCTAAACTGCCATAGAGTTTAGCATATGATTTATTTCCACAATATTCCGTTTATTAAAATTAAAGTACAATTAAACTTATAATTCATACATAATAGTTTTAACACAAATGGACATTTTCTTTTCTGTGCATCAGTTGAAAATGGTTCATTACAATTTAATGGTTCATTATTTAATTTTGCTTGAATTGAATTAGGTTTTATTTCACCATGTGAAAGTACAGTATAATCGATACTAAACATATTCAATTTATATAGATTAAAAATTCATAAAGAACTTTTTTATAATCCCCAGTAATTTTATCAACATTTAATCCCAATCCCAATTTACGTTTTCTATACATTACTCCTCTAACTGCAGTTGGAGCTAACGTTTCACCAACTGGAGCATCTGAAGCATATATTCCTTCTTTTCGCCTAAGTGAGGTATGTATTGGCTTTTTACTAATTCTTTATTATCTCTACATAAATATCTTGTTATTTATATGTTTCATCTAGTAAATTTATTGCTTTATCTTCATGTGCAAACTTTCATTTACTTAGACCTAGGGTCACACCAATTATCACCAAGTAACAGCATTTCATATGATAAATTGTTAATTTTCTTATTAATTAATCCTTTTCCACATTTTCCACCTTTCCAAAATGTGTGAGGTAGATCTTTTAGAATTCGATTAAACAAGGTATATATTTTGGACTGTTGATAATGAAATCACTAAATTTATTTGTTATCACTTTCCTTGTTCCAACTTTTGCATTGCGATAATTTTTATTACTAACCATCTCCTCACCATGAGTTACAATTAATGTATAAATTACTCCACAAGCGTATTCGTCTCCATTCGAAATTATGTATGGTAAATTGTTCAAAAAACTTATAAAATAATTTATACCATATGGATTACTAATAATAAAATCACTAAATCTATCTGTAAACATTTGTGTTATTCCGAATTTTTCATTATGATAATTTTTATTTCAGCTAATTCTTGCCATGAATTAGCACTGATCTATCAATTAATAGATGTACGTAACCCTCACAAACAAATTTGTTTGATTTTTGTGAATGTTTTTTGATTTTAATTTTCATTTATTTTTTGATCAACACCGAAATCAAAATGTGAATCAAGTTTAATTGATAACCTTTGGGAAAATAAATATCAACAACTTCTTTTATAAAAAATTTATATATGTATTGCTGTTACTTCATTATATTTTGTTTGGATTATTATGAGAATATAATGCTCTGAATACATCAATATATCTGCATAACTTGGTAAATCAGAAGTTCTAAACAATGTATTCAAATCATCTACAGTTATTTGTTTTGGAGGTAAAAGATTCATCAATCACTCTGTACCTTCATACATTCTATCACCAATAATTAATTTACCTCCATCAAATGTAGCTGGTAATTTACCAATAAATTTAAATTTACCATCAGGACTTAATCCAATAACTCCATCTCCTCTTTTATTAATGTATTCTTCAAACTTTCAGTTATATTTATTTTTTAACATTTGATAATTGTTTTTGGATGTTTTAATTTTTTCTATCTTTGCTTTCTTCTACATGTTTTGTCAATAAATTTCGTATTTCTGATTCACTTAATGTACAACACTTTTGCACTATCACATTGGCTAATTGTTAGAATAACAATAAATTCTTCTAAATAATGTGTATTTTAAGGTACCATTTATTTCGGGCTTCTCTATTTTCCTCTGTCACTTTTTACCAATTATCACCTATACTTAGATTATTTGTTGAACTTGTTCAATTACATCAATAACTGGTTCATCATCTTCTTTATATTTTCCAAATTCAGTTCCTTGTTGTTTTTTCCATTATTTAAACTGTTCTTTTAAGTGTTCTTTTACTTTTCAATTTCATCTACCTTTTTCAACAATCTCTGGTTGTACTTTGGAAACATTTATCAATGATGAAAAAATAGTCATTTGTGTTTTATGTTGACGTTTTTATGTTCAATGTTTGTGTTCAACATATATGTTCAACATTTCCATGTTCAACATTTACATTCAACATTTCTATATTCAACATTTATAAAATTCTCGTTTTTTTCTATTTTTACCATTATTAATTTTTCTTGTCATATCTATTGATATAAAACCAAATTCATCGTCATTCCATAATTTACTACACCTTTCCTTTAAACTGTCAAATTTAAAAAAAATTACTCACAAATGCTTGATAGATTGTGTCATCTTGTCTGTAAAATAATAAAAAATTTAGAATACCTCAAACTAATTGTTTCAATGTTTTGAATGTATTTGACATAAAGAAAAACAATCTATTCCTTTATGTCTTCATCTAGTAAAATATTCTCTAACCATGTCTTGATTTTCAAGAGTGAAATGGTCAAAAATTACATTTGAATTGTTTTCACATTCATGTAACAGAATATTATCATCTTTATTTTCAATAAAAGTAGCAGTTTTTTCATTAATTTTATCTTTAATTTTTCCACGTCTTTGTAAATATTCTTGATATTTTTGTTTATCTAGGACTTTTGAATAGAAATACAATGATTAATTCTGTTCTAGTTTAACCATCCATGTGAAAAAATATAATAATCAATCAATAGTGTATTTTCCACAACCAATTGGCCATATTATTGAACATCGAATAGAATTTGTTAAAAGTTTACCATGTTTTTTTCTTTTATGGAATTCTTATTTTTGGTTCCCAATCTGTCATTTAATTACATAATTTTTATTAATATAAATATTTAGATCATTTCAGTTGAGTGATAGTTCACCTGTTATAAAAATTATTTACTCGTTCGATAAAAGGAAATTTATGAAAACATTTCTCTGCTTGGTTCTTATTAAACTTTTTAACTTCAAATAATACATCAAAAAATAATAAATTTTAACTAACTAAGAAATGATACAGATACCTGTTAATCAATATAGTTTGAAAACTTTGGAAACATTTATTCAATCAAAAAATCCAAGGTACACATTAAGGAAGATAGAACTTTACATAGAGTTGTTTATGATAGAAATATTAATCTAATTGTTGTAACACCCCAATTACAGAAACTCTAATAAACACCCATTTGTTGTAAAAGAAGTAGGAAAATTATCATCCTGACAGTGATGACAGCTACTGTAACATTATGTGATTGCCTTATCATTTTAAATCATTCACTAATCGAGCAGTCGCTCGGCAACAGCTACAGTTAGCAAATAATGTTGCGAGAATGTCAAAGGTGAACGACCTGTGACGTAACTTGTTTATTGTCGAAGCGCCGTCAGAGGTGCTGTGAGTTATTGACTTTGAAAACCGCGGCGCGAAAAAACGGACAGAAGAACACTTTTTTACACATTTTTTTTGATGTACGAGATATTCTCGATGAACAGTTACTCATTCTTCTCTTGTCTCCTGTAACGTGTGTCGGACGCGCATGTCTTGCCGCCGTATTGTTATTGTTAAAAATAATATTGTTCTAGTGTAAAGTAAATGTGTAATACTAAAAGTGCCTAGCAGTAGATTTATTGTGCGACGTGTATGTGAAAACGTCAAAGGAATTGTTTTCATTACGAGAAGTGCCAGTCAAAACGGCATCCATGTTAAATCCTTCATTGCAGTGTAAGTTCGTCTATTAATTGCCATAAATTCAGAGTTAAATGCAACTGGTGTATGGACTATTTATTTAATATAGAATCTATGTCTCACTCCTTCATGAAGTTATTTAATTTTCTTTATGTTTCTTCCAAATAGAGTTCACAGTCACGAATTCTTTCGTCGAGTTCGGGCGGAAGTTGCATGCGGCGAAATATTTTCTCCGCGCCATATTCTACTGGTAAATGCATGATAAACTACGGTCCCTTAGGAAATTCATGTTGAGCTATCCAAAAAATAATTATATTTTGAATAGGCATTTACTCTCTTCCGCAATGCAACTTCCGACTGATCAGACGATCCAACAAGAAACAGCCGCACACGGTCGGCGTTCGCAAATATGTTTCCACCGCTGATTATAGCTATATGTTACAGCACAAAAGTAAACATATTGTTATAATTAGCAGCTACGAACGGGGACATTTATAACTGTATGTTTATGTATACATATTAAGTAAACATATCGTTCTAATTGGCGCCCGAACAGGGACCCGAATTAAAAAAAAAAACTTAAAGGAATAAAAATTTATGTAAGATAGGCATTGTGGAAATATTCATAAATAATTGTAACTAATCTTGTGCTTTTTATTTGTTATATGACATCAAACGCCATCCAATAAAATTTCCATTGAGCGAAAGAAACGAGATATTCAGAGAAAATTACGGAAGAGAGATTTTTTTTTGGAACAGAATTTGTGCGAAAGTCTAGTTGCAACGCCCAAGGCAGTCATCAACAACGTAAGTTAAAATTTCGTTAGCCACAGCCAAGCTTCCTTAATTTCATCCGACATTAATCAATTTGTGACGATCTTTAGTAGTTGCAGTAAAAATTTGCTTTGAATTCAGTAGATTGCATTTAGTAGAGTAGAAATTTCTTCAAGTATTATTTAAATTACATTGTTGTGTATTGCAATTGTTTTTAAATGTCCGCTGCCTGTTCACGGAGCTGACCAGCCTTAGTTTTCATTTATTTTGACCAGTGTGCAGCCATACTTTCTTTACGGTCCAGAATACTCTCTTGTTCTCGTGACGTGCAACTCCCGACATTCCGATCTTGGACGTAGCAGTGACAACTGACTCGCAACCGATAAATTACATCTCTGTCGACAGCTGACGGCCGTAGCTCAAACGAACTTCATTGACTTACTGTTTATAAATAAGTGAGCTATGGCAGACGATAAAATGTCATCACTAGATTCAAATGAACAGAATGAAACGAGTGAAGTGTCGCGTCGCTTACGGTCCCGCACAATAATTAGTAGGGCTGAGACACCAATCGAAACAATTGTAGAAAGTGAAGTGGGAAATCTTACGGACTTTGATGCCTCACACCATAATGTTACTGGTACTGAACTAGACAATGCCAGCATAGTTTCTGCCACTAGTAGTCGTAGCCATATACCGGTTACAAGGGAGGCAGGTGAAAGCAATTCAGGGGTAATGACAGACGATGTATTCAAACAGCTACTGAGTCAAATAAGTCAAATGATGCAGGACGGAAATCGCCAAATGTTAGCCTCGCTTGAAGATAAACTGTCTACAGTAAGCGAAGAAATAAAAACTGTTAGAGAAAACATAGCCAAAGAAGTAGCAAAGCAAGTTAAGGATGCTGTTTCTCAAACGCGAAGTGGAATAATTATCGAACTGAATGACACTTTAGCTACCATGCAAAGCGAGACAGCTGACATCCGAAACGCAACCAAGAATCTTGATTCCACCGTAACCACGGTTAATCACAGATTAGACAGAGTAGCTACGCAGGTAGAAAAATTAACCGAGGGAATGTCAAACTTGACTCCGGAAACGGAAACGAAAGTAAAGGATAGGCTAGATAGTCATGAGAGAGAATTTAGAGAAAAGTATAAGAACTGGATTGCTGGAAAGGACAAATTTGTCGAAGATAAAATTAACAAAGACCTAGTAGAGACTGTGAAAGCAACCACTCTTGGTATCTTATCAGCTCCTGGAAGCTCCGGAGATACCGTAATGTCTGAACTCGGTAGCATTAGGCGTACCCTTCAGCAAGAATTACCAAATTGGAAGCAAGAGGTAACGGAACAGCTAAATAACCTGAAGGCACAAGTGAGTAGTAGTTCCCGAATACAGAGACCGAGTTTTCCTAACTCTTTAGCCTCAGAGGAAGAAGATGAATTATTTCGTCAATTCCGAATACCTGTTGTATCTAATGAAAACACTTCACCACAACATATTCCAGTTAGTCACCGAAACCAAGTATCTGACTCGGTAGTAAAAATGATGAAAGCATGATAAAGCATCGAGTTTTTCAAACCTTTAACCCGGAAAAACGAAATATCCACCCAATTGTTTTTCTTCGTGGATTCTCCGGCATTTTTCCAAATTCGTGGACTGATAGACAGCGTATCCAATTTGTTACCGGATATATAGGTGGCGAATCGGCAATATGGGGAACAGAAATGGTTGATAAGTGTCGAACATATAAGGAGTTTGAGCACTGTTTCCTCAGCAAATTTTGGAGCGAAGGTGTTCAGAAGCGCCTTCGTAAAGAAGTCTATAATGCAGAACAATTTGACCCCAAGAATAGTAGCCTGAGAAAGTACTTCGAAAAATATCTTGGCAAAATTAGGTATTGGGATAACCCTATCAATAGTAAAGATGTAATTATGATTCTCAAGTCTAAATTACCCATTTCGATTCGTGAAAAGCTGATAGCCATACCAGATGATGATCCAGATACCTTTCTGTCGATATTAGATTCCCTAGACGTGATCTATGAGGACATGAGAGCTAACAAACCGCGGAATACTCCGCACATTTCTTGGCCACAACATTACGACAGTAACGGCTATGAAAAGCCAGGGAACGATTCAAAAAATAGTAACGATTGGCAAAACGGAAATAAAGGCAGTGGGTATCCGCACAAAAGGAATAGACATAATCAACACAACCGATTCAATCCCGTGTATAACACGACTGGTAACAAGTACGGCAATCAATCGTACAAGCAGAAGTTTGGAAACGGTTTCAGTCAAAAAGGTTGGCAACAGCAGAGCGGATCGCAATGGAATGCACCGTACTCGCGCAGCCAACACTCAGATTACGAGCAGCAACAAACAGCTGATAACGCCCACTCATACCAATACAACTCCGCGCCTAGTAAAAATCAAGCGCAGGGAATGTACAGAAACACACAGTTTAACGGCAAACCACAGTGTGAAGGTGGATTTCACAGTAACAATTCCGGAAATCATAATAGTAATAAAAATCATCAAGACCCCGTGAAGGCATTACAATCCCCCTGTATTTTTCGCAAACGCGGAAGACAGTAACACATATTGGACACCAGAACAAACGCAGCAACATTTTGACACGAGGTTTGTGCATAACAGTAATTTTGTTCCTCAGTGTTCTCACAATGTCAGATTGGTCGAACTTTCTAATGATGAAGGCCAATCAAAACCACACAAGCAGGAAAACTAAGTTCAGCATCTGAAAGCTCCCTAAGTGATGCTGTGAGACAGAATTGGGGCTACCACTTCGACGGAGAGACTAACCATGACGTACTTGTACTGAGATACAATGACGGGATTGACATGAGACAAGAATTATTACAAGAGAAAGAGACGACTGACGGTGATGAACCGATAGATGACCAAGTGCAAGCTATGACAAAACTTCCTATAGCCGGAATTTTGACGACTGTAATCCTAGATA
The DNA here is from genome assembly GCF_021461395.2 of Schistocerca americana. NCBI lineage: Eukaryota > Metazoa > Arthropoda > Insecta > Orthoptera > Acrididae > Schistocerca > Schistocerca americana. The sequence goes on from NC_060120.1 coordinate 774,011,970, forward strand.
CAGGTGCAAATATTAATGCTATGTCCTTATGTTTCTATAAGCAAATTAGTACATTAATTAAAATTCCAACATTACCCGTCCAAGGATGTTCAAGGTCAATTCAATTCCTAAGTGTAACAACACAAGTGCTAGTTTAGACGCCAGAATAAGACAAGCTCTAACAATGTTGACCACCCAAGCCAATTTATGCAAGAAGGCGTATGACAAACATATTAATAAGGTGTTAACTTATAAAGTAGGCGAAAAGGTCTTGCTAAAAACACACTTTAAACCATCGTTGCTCTTACACAAAAATCGAAAATGGCAAAGTCTTTTTGAGGGACCTTACGAGATCCTTCGTATACCGCATACAGGTTGTTATCTGATTTCTGATCCCGCAAATGGAAAAATAAAAGGGTTATACCATCACTCTGATCTTAAAAAATATCATGCTACAGAATAAGTCAAAAGGAAGGCTTTATAATGACAAGAGAAGGTTAGCCGCTAGTGACTAAGTGATAACTGATTTGACTTCGTTAAAAAAAAATGCTTAGAATATATTACACAACAGTGAGTCTATCTTACTATGCAGCAGACAATTTAAAATATGTTATCTTGAGCCATAATTTAAGTACAGACAAGCTGATAAATAAAAAAAAAATTCTTGTTTAACAAAGAAAGTGATCAACTCCAAGAACTCTAGTTTTAAGGTTTAGTTTTAAGGAGATAATATTTAAGAGAGAAAAATGAAATATAAAGCGAAGGATGTGCCTAACAAGCCGGCTTCTGCGATATGAAATGCTAAAGAAGTGAAAATAAAACATAGTATGTAAGAATTTTTTTTTAAGTTCAAGGAGCAGTGATCCAGAAACGAAATTTATTTTCGTCAAGGACAAGGGTCGCTTGACAATTATTGGTTCCTGATCCCATTAAAAAAGGAAAACAAGTAACTAGTTTCTAAGTCAGCTATGTCTAGATTAAGTTCCAATGTACATAGAAATCTGGAACAGGTTCATCTCTGCATTAAAATAACGTAATGTTTACGAAGCATGTGAGTTACTTGTAAGTACCAACATGACCACGAAAGCGCTATCCTTCAGCTAGATAAACAAAGTAGCATTAATTGTAATTGCAATACGCAGGACAGATACATTCAAAGCCATAAGTGAAATAAATACCAAGTATAAGAGCGTAAGTGGCAAGGACAAAGCAATGATGACTTAAGGTCATATATAGAGGTCAATGCAGTGTAGCGCAAGCAGGCGTCAAGGCGAGAATAAAATGACATCGAAACAGCCGGCAAAACAACGCAACTAGTTCTTAATTGGAGCGCGTACGCAGACGTACAGCGCAAAGGGAAATTAATTTCTAAGTCATAAGGAACAAGGAGTTGTTTGCTAGATGTCTACTTCTATGTATTATTATACCTATGTCTTTCTTCTGAATTTGTTTAAATACCCTAACCCGCCTAAACCCGTCCTGTAGACTTGACGTCACAGATTGAGAAATGCGGTTGACGTGGAAGGCTGGTTTGGCATACGATTTTCAAAAGGAAACGCGTGAACGAAATCGGGAAAAGCTAGTTTTGAAATGTCTTTATTTTTCCTTTTAAAGTCAATCCGAGACGGAAACCGAGATCGCGATAAGGAATTTGAATATTTTCTTGAATGGTGTTCTGTTCTCATGTGAGAGGGCGATCAAATGTGACTGATTGATCCTCACATCTAGTAAAAAGAGAATTTTTGTTGAAATGACAGTGATAACTTTAATGAATCTAATAAATAGAAAGAACGGTTGAAATGAATTAAAATAATTATAATTGCCAACAGATCGGAGAAACTAATGTATTGTGACTGTGAACTAAAAGCATAATTAGTCTTAGAGAAAGATGATGAACAATGTAAAGCGAAATGTTAAAGATAGTTACCAACAAAGTAACAGAAATTGAAATGGACATGATAATCGAAGCTCTCAATTAGCAAGCTTCAAAGTGAGACAAACTATTTGATTATAAACTGTAAAAAAATTGTGTACATAGTAGTGTATAAGTGAAGGCTTAAAATGTTGTGGAAGTCTGCCGCAGACATGATGAAGGTAAAAAGTGTTAAACGTGCAGATAGGCCGACGGACAATGATAGTCCGGTTGTGTAACCAAAGGCGGTGATGTGATTACGTGCAGTGCATCGGAAACCAAGTGTGTCAGCTGCTTTGCAAAGTGCGAGCGCTAGCCTACCTTAAAATCTTCAAAATCGGCTGGAAAATGTGGAGACAGGGATGGTTTCAATGGAGTCTCTGTCCCTGGTAATCCTCGTCCCTCCGCACCAGCTCAGCAAACCACAACACCATCGACGCAACGTGTTCACTGAACCGTGCGCGGAAAAGCTGAAGTACCGCGTGGAGGCTGGTGAGCGCCTCGAGTTGCGATTCAGCTCTAACAATCAGCCTGTGTCAACGTCCATCGACGCAACAAACGCGTCAAATTTAAAGTGATGTACTTGCACAGCACTCCCGCTGCAGTTCGACGAAACGGACTTTCCATGAAAGCCGCTCCCAAAATAAAAGACTCTTATATGAGTTCACAATATATCACATACTATGTTAATGTTATATCCCGTGGATGAAATGCGAACAGCCAAACCACACGCGAATAGTGACAAAGTCAAATTCCTATGAATCCCAAGTCCTAAAATTAGATTTAAGCTTAGTTCTTAGACTAATGGGTATTTATATTTTTTGTTACATGTAACGTGTGTACGTAACGTGCGAGTGAGACTCGCCCGCCAGAGCTGATGAAAAGTTTTCTACTCGGAGACCGCAAAGTAGCGATCCAACTTCTCAAGGCATAAGCTTCACCTGGAGAAGAATCAAATTTTAACTTTCCTGTCAATACACAAACAATGAAAGCGTAAAAATTATAACAACTAGTGAGCAATGGAAAATGGACACGTGTGAGAAATTCCATGTGTGAGAATTATGTGTGTATAAAAAGATGAATCCTATGTGTTTTCTTTCAGGAGCAAAGAGCCTATGAGCTCTGGACAATAACTTGAGGCCACAAAGATGGTCGGTATGAACTCTGTAAAAAAAGGACTGTAATGAGTATAATGTGTAATGTCCATTGTAAACTTCGTAGATTTACTGTCTTAGTTTTTAAATTTTTTTGTGTATCTTTATCTTAAGAACTGATTTTGTCTATGAATGAGAGATCACCATATTTGTGTAATCCTAATAATCAAATGACAGGAATACTGTGTTTGATCAATGTAAATCTGTAAAGTACTCAATCCCATAATGTTAACGGCGACATGTGAATCTTGGTAATCTCCTTGATTTCCAAGATTCCCATGGAAGGCAATGTAACATTATGTGATTGCCTTATCATTTTAAATCATTCACTAATCGAGCAGTCGCCCAGCAACAGCTACAGTTAGCAAATAATGTTGCGAGAATGTCAAAGGTGAACGACCTGTGACGTAACTTGTTTATTGTCGAAGTGCCGTCAGAGGTGCTGTGAGTTATTGACTTTGAAAACCGCGGCGCGAAAAACGGACAGAAGAAGAACACTTTTTTACACATTTTTTTTGATGTACGAGATATTCTCGATGAACAGTTACTCATTCTTCTCTTGTCTCCTGTAACGTGTGTCGGACGCGCATGTCTTGCCGCCGTATTGTTGTTGTTAAAAATAATATTGTTCTAGTGTAAAGTAAATGTGTAATACTAAAAGTGCCTAGCAGTAGATTTATTGTGCGACGTGTATGTGAAAACGTCAAAGGAATTGTTTTCATTACGAGAAGTGCCAGTCAAAACGGCATCCATGTTAAATCCTTCATTGCAGTGTAAGTTCGTCTATTAATTGCCATAAATTCAGAGTTAAATGCAACTGGTGTATGGACTATTTATTTAATATAGAATCTATGTCTCACTCCTTCATGAAGTTATTTAATTTTCTTTATGTTTCTTCCAAATAGAGTTCACAGTCACGAATTCTTTCGTCGAGTTCGGGCGGAAGTTGCATGCGGCGAAATATTTTCTCCGCGCCATATTCTACTGGTAAATGCATGATAAACTACGGTCCCTTAGGAAATTCATGTTGAGCTATCCAAAAAATAATTATATTTTGAATAGGCATTTACTCTCTTCCGCAATGCAACTTCCGACTGATCAGACGATCCAACAAGAAACAGCCGCACACGGTCGGCGTTCGCAAATATGTTTCCACCGCTGATTATAGCTATATGTTACAGCACAAAAGTAAACATATTGTTATAATTAGCAGCTACGAACGGGGACATTTATAACTGTATGTTTATGTATACATATTACGTAAACATATCGTTATACTACTGATGACAAAATTTACACTTGTGATAATTTGATCAACAGGAATGTCATATGAATAGTAATATTTATCTTGAAATAGAGACTGAATGAAAGAATCTGTTAAGATACACAACAAAAAAATCAAAGAAGGAATTGCATCGTAATTAATAACGAAGATTAAAGTCCAGATGGTGAATGGCCAAAGATAACATTTACCATAGAAGAGAGTTGTAGCTGCATCGAAAAGGACTACAATGTAACTCGGCAATGGAAATGTTAGCTTCAGTTGCTATCTAGTCGATCTCTAGTACTTTTGCAATAGTAGCATGCATGTAAGCACTACTAGTGATGTAAACTGAAGTATTGTTTAGAAGTCATACTAAAGCAAAGTCATCTTTTCCATTAGCATGATAACAGGATATGGAGATTCGCGACGAAGTTAAATCGTGTGAGATGTGTGATGGGACATAGCCTTGATGAAACTGAATAAGCACAAACATTCAAGGACATTGAAAAAGAAAGATCGCCATTAGAAAAACAATTATTAGTCTCAAGCAGGTAACATACAAACGTCTACACGAGGAATGGTCAACTGCGCTGAGTTGTCAGGCGTCGTCATCAATGACAGGATTACTTATGCAAATGGAAGGAATTCCCTGAGTGAGAAATTGGTGTGTGTGCTCAGTGTAGGGTCAATTAATTACAAGGAACAATAAAATTGGATACAATCTTTAATTCTTCGTGTCACCTACATAATTGAATAGACGTTATCATGTGTAGTAGCAAAAATTAATTGACTGTTAGAATATTATGAACTGAAAAGTGAATTCATGATTATTTAACAGTGAACGATCATCGATTTGTCCCAAGATTACGACGCATTCCGAACATTGCATAAGTATATGTTATCTCTGGAATCATGTCGTGTAGTTATTCCACACGCAATGTAGCGATATCTTGAAGATGGAATAACAATTTATCAACTTAACATCCTCGCAATTCCATAACGTGGCCATGACTTGGCTGATGAATTGAAGATTCAAGACTTTATATTATCAATATTCAGCATCTGTTATCTAACAGGGCATAATAAAAAGAAAAAGTAAGAGTGGCTTACACATTCTGACGCGTTGCTCTATCGAATATTGACATTAATCATGAAAGACGGTATCTGAAATATGACCAAACCACGCGAGGAGTTTCTGTTTTCTTAGTAGTTACAAGGTGGCATTGTCATGAGCAAAGGATGCTGTTCCATGTCATACTGTAATCTTGATCTGCCAAATAACTTTTTAGAAGTTTATAATGCTTTTAGGGATTTGAAAAGAATAACACAGTTAAATACAGATGTAAACGTAAGTCCATTCAGTTTTATTAAAAATTATCCTACCTATGTAACAAATATGTATAGGAGAATGGATATTATTTCTACTCAAAAAACAAGAATGAAATTAGGTGCATTTGTTAGTGAAAATATACCTAATGATACACATGCATATATAATTATGTATGGTAAATAGAATTTAACTTATGACTCTGAATGTTATTGTGAATAGCAGAGTAATCATAGAGATAGGGCATAGAACTTTAACTCAATATTTTAATTACATTTGTACATCACCACCCATTAATTGGGATTTAATTATTACACTTGCAGTTAATATGAAAGGCAGTTTCGGATTGTGAGCTATTTTTATATTAAAATAAATAGCAATGGCCACAACATTGAAAGAAACTGTGGACTCTTTTGTTAAGTGACTCACTTAATTCGGTACTTTTACTACAGGTAATGCAAATTCTTTTGAAAGCAGCAACGGCGCACATTTTATGCTTGGAGAGCAAATATTTTGGTAAAATTTGTTACCGAACGTGAATTTAAATATGTTTCCTTTCGAGAATTAGTATTAATCTGATTATCAGACTTCGTAATACTGAAATGATTGCAGGTTCTATAATATTCTAGAAACAAAAAACTTTAACAGCATATTTTATAGAAATAAAAGTCAACTTACATGACTCCACACAGAAAACATTTTATGCTTAATGCTTAAATCAAAGATCCTGTACATGAAACGTGCAATATTTGAATTCAAGCACTGCATATTCCTGTTTCTAATAACAGTTCCAGTTGCAAATAATTAAGTAACAGTCTAAGAAAGATCTCCTATGACCATTTCACCACATCTGCAGAATTAATTGCATAACATGAATCATTCTAACCAAGAGAGATGAGCGTAATGGCAAAAAGAAATAAGGAAGACAGCAATGCACAAAGGAAAGAGATCAGTGGCCTTTTTTATCGACTGTTGATACTAATTACACATTATGGTCTTTGTATAATTATCGACGTATTATCCTGAAGTGTCTGGCGTAGCTACATTACTTTGCGTAAATTTCGTGTAAAAGTTGCTGATGTTATTACATAAATGAATAAAAAATTAGAAAAAGTTATAGAAGAGTTAACTTAATTTTTACATTACCTTTTGAAATGTTTTCAGGAAGATAGAGAAAATGAGAAACTGAAAAATTTAGATTCTCAAAAACCCAAATTTTGGAATTTTTATTATTTTCAGTTTCAAAAATTTCATCTTTTCAAATTTTTAAATTTTTAATTTCAGAAAATTTGAAAATCAGGTTTTTCTTTATGAATAAAAGCAAAACACAGTGAGCATGAATGGTAATATTGAAAATCTAGAAGGTGAACATAACAGTTACAGTAATGGCTGTGTATAGGTGTTCACTAAATTAACTTAACTGAAAAACAAACAAATCTTACAGGATTTAATAATCAGAAATTTTGATAACTAAATATAGTTAAATAGTTATTTTACATTTAGATGATAAATATAAAATTACTGATCCAGAGCATTAAACTAAGATCTTTTCAGAAGATCCAGATAAGTTACAGAAAATTATTGGAATAAATTTTATTTATTGAGGTAAAAAACAAAAGAAAGATAAATCATTTCATCTTATTCAATTTGAATAAATTTAAGAATTTCTGTATTTTTTAAATTTAATTTTTTAATGTTAAATTTTAATTGCTTAAACTTATTTTTTAATTAAAAAATTTTTATTCATGAATATAGATAAATTTTTGAGTGGGGGAAACGACAAACCTAAAACCTTTTAAATCAGAGGATTTTTAAAAATATGCTCTTTGCGCCAGAATCAGGATACATATACTACTTCTTCAATTGATGTGTATTTGTAATCACAAATATGATGTTTTTTTGTAATTTTGCTATAGCAAATTTTACCAATATTGACGTATTTTTGAAAGATCGTCAGTGTTTTGAAACAGCATTTATTCATTGGACATATAATAAATGAGGTACTGCTTTAATTTGCCTCCTATGATGGGTATCTGTCCTTTGTAAACACCGCACAACTCCTGAAACTAGTTGTCAGAGTTTCTAAAAATAAGCTCATTTTGTTGGAACACCACAAGAACACTGTTGAATATATACATTATTGGAATCAATGCTGGCAGGCTCCAGCTCCTTTTGCTTCTAGGTCTGTAAACTGTCTGATTTTTGGAGTCGATGAATGCATGTTACGAAAAATGGTACAACTTTTTCAGTAAGTTTTAGAGTTAATTCTCGGCAACAGTGTAATTTCTCCCTATCCATAACCCAGTACACATGAATATAGAACTTTTCATATTTATAAACGCCATAACTTTGAGGTAAACTTGCCCTGTAGTAAGGAAACAGTGTAACCTCCAGTTCCCTCTACTTGAGGTGAATGTTATTATTTTGGATGTTTTCTTCAGCTCATTTGTTGTGAACTGAATGATTACAAAATTCTGCAGTGCAGTGTGTGATGTAAAAATGACGTCTCATTTGCATGAAGTCTTGTGAGCTGTGGTCATACGTATAGAAACAGTACTTATAGATTCCATGTGCCATTTGCAGTGTTGGAGGGGGGGGGAACTAATAGGGTTCCAAAGAAGGGTCATGGAGGTCATGCCTCCCCACCCACCCCCCTCAAAGTATTTGATAGCAACATTTGTATTTTTACATATGAAATGTGTTAAAAATAGTGGGAACATTTGTTTTTTGAAAATAATTTTATTTATTCTTCTACCTAGGTGTTAACCCCTAAGAACATTTCCCATTAGACATTATTCACATGTTAATGCTGTTTTCACTGCTTCTGGAACTCCGTCTTTGGGACAGCTTTTAGCTGTCTCCACAATGTGTTTTTGATGTCATCTATGCTTATAAAACGACGACCCTTTAACGGATTTTTTTAATTGTTTCAAACAAAAAACAAATTCAAATGGGGCCATGTCTGGGAATAGGAAGCTGGAGGTTCATTATGGCATTGTCTTTGGTCGAAAATTCATGAACAGACAAAGGTAGTGTGACTAAGCTCATTGTGACGAAAAAAGCAATGTGGTTGTTAAAGCTGTGAACTTTAAGTAGTGCTCCTTATTGATCGTTCAGTCATGTGAAAAACTCATGGTGGATTACACCATCAACATCGAAGAAGTGGGCACAAATTTCATGTTTGTCCACACTCGTTGAGTTTCTTTCGCTTTTGTCGATCCAGAATACTTTTCCAGAGGCGCCATTGAGCCTGACATGTTGCTGCAGGTCTGCATCATCGTTATCATCTAGCGACTCCTGAGCAAGATGCATTCACCCCTCATATTGTTCGTAATTCAAGAATTTTGAAACATTGTTTGCTGCAACGAGTTTCATAACTATAAGGTTGAAAAAAAAAGCTATAGCATGAGCTACTTGAAATCCTTTTTGGCCCCGACCCTAACACAATTGTGTTCCATTTTGTAAAGTTATTTCCTTAGCTTGTTTTCACTTATCTGCCTCATACCAAATCGCTTTAGTTCTGCAGCTCTATCCCTGCTGACACTAGAGCAATTCGTATTCCAATGGCTGGCCAGATAGTGCTCACAAATGAAATTCATCAGGTCGGCGAGTGCTGTCACAACGACAAGGTAACATACTTTTTTATTCCTTATTATACTGTTTAAATAAACCTCAATATTAATGTTTTCTTATCAAAAGAGATGTAATAACCACAAATGTACACCATTCTACTAATTTATTTCCATATAATGCTGATTTGTGGAGCAAATAACAACTATCATTTGCAACAAAGTGACAGAATTTGAAGCACTCCTGAAAAGCAGTGAAGCTCACGAAATACGAGGTACAGAAGGCTGATCGAAACTTGAAATCGACAGTGTGAGATTTTTAGTGAAAATTTAAGTGTATGCCAAAAGGACTGGCGAATGTGAAATGGAAGTGGCGTATTTATCGCAATAGACAATCAACTGAAATCGACCGAGATAGAAATTGAAGCTCCATGTGAGATTTTTGGGTAACACTAAGTGTCAGGGATGGGCCACCAGATTTGTGTACCAGAAAACTTGAGAGAAAACCTCATTCCACATGTACATAAGTTCCCGTCATACTGTAATCATTGATGGAGATTTTAATCATCCAACATTTAACTGGGAAATTATAGTTTTGTTAATGGTGGGCCTGATAGAACATCCTGTGAAACATTATGAAGTTCCTTCTCTAAAAACTACCTAGAACAGACATTCCACTCATGAGGAAATTAAATGGTTCAAATGGCTCTGAGCATTATGGGACTTAACATCTGTGGTTGTCAGTCCCCTAGAACTTAGAAGTACTTGAACCTAACTAACCTAAGGACATCACACACATCCATGCCTGGGGCAGGATTCGAACCTGCGACCGTAACGGTCAGGCGGTTCCAGACTGAAGCGCCTAGAACCGCACGGCCACAACGGCCGCCTGAGGAAATTATATTGATCTAATGACAACAAATTGACCAAACTTCTTTGAAGATGTCCACATCGAAACTGGTATCAGTGACCATGATGCATCTGTGGCAACAACGATTAACAAAGTATGAGGCATGTTTTTTAAGTAAGGTCTGTTTGAACATACGTACACAATGAAAGGTTATTTCAGAAAAGTAAATTTATTTTCAGAAAGCACATACTTTACTCTATTTTTTGACATAGTTGCCAAATTTGTTGAAAGACGTATCATATCTCTCAAGCAATTTTCAAATACCCTCTTCATAAAAACTTGCTGCCTGCTCCGATAACCAAGAGTTCACTGCCGTTTTCACGTCGTCGCCATCTTTGTAACGATTGCCACTGAGGTGTTGTTTGAGGTGGAGGAACAGATGGTAATCGCTCGGCACAAGATCAGGACTGCAGGGTGAGTGGTCTAAAACTTCCCAGCCAAAACTGTCCAATAAATCGCGTGTCTGACTGCAGTTTGAGGTCTTGCATTGTCATGGAGAAATACAATTCCCTTTGTCAGCATGCCGCATCTTTTGTTCTGAATCGCTCTGCGTAGCTTTTTCAGAGATCGACAGTATGCTTCTGCATTGATAGTGGTTCCTCGTTGCATGAAGTCGACCAACAAAACACCATGCCTATCTCAAAACACCGACGCCATGATTTTGAACTGGGACAGAGTCTGTTTGGCCATCATCTTTACAGGCGAGTGTGTGTGTCTCCATTCCATGCTCTGTTGCTTCGATTCGGGTGTGATATGCGAAACCTATGTTTTGTATCCAGCTGTGATCTGACTCAAGAAGCCGTCCTCTTGTTCATGATAACGAATCAAGAAATTCATCGCACACTCAAATCTTTGGTTTTTGTGGTCCCCTGTTAAGAGTTTCGGGACCCAATGGGAGCACAGTTTCCAAAACTTTAGGTGTTGGAAACAGTGTTGTAAAGCACTGACCTCGACACGTCAGAAAATTCGTTTGAGAGATCTATTACTGTGAAGCGCCTGTAATCAAAGAAGGGCGACCGGAGCGGTCCTCATCAGGGACGTTGTCACGTCCATCTTTGAATTCTTGTACCCACTTACGCACTTTGCCTTCACTCATAACAGTATCATCATACACTTCGCAATCTATAGATGAATTTCTGCAGCAGACAGGTTCCTTACTGACAAAAACCGTATCACCGAGCGAACCTCACACGCAGCGGGCGAGTTGATAGTCTTAAACATTTTGAAAGCACAGAACAAAATCGGACAGGTTAGCTACAGTGCTGGAACTGAGCACAGTTGTTCCCAAGTAATGCCGGTATACGACGCAAGCGCTCGTTGCGGTGTGAGCGAGAACTACTAGTGTCTAAAACACAACGGGCCTTTCTTATAAAACACGCCTCATATGGAGGATAACTCAATCAAGGAGAAAGGGTTATACGTTCAGCAAACTAGGCAGAGAAGCAGTATCTCAGTAAGAACTTGAAACTTTCAACTCAGAACAGGAACATGTAGAACAACTATTGCTTGGGTTTAAATGAATAATTCGTCATCACTGGATAGATATGTACCCAGTAGAACAATTCATGATGGGAAAGAAGCCATTGTAATGAAATGTTTAAAGAAACAGAGATTATTGCACAATAACTGTAAAACAACCTTAGGGCTATAGACAGAGATTCTAAATGGAATGCATTTGGCTGTGAAGAGAGCAACGCGTGATGCCTTCAATGACTATTGTAGCATAATATTGTCAAGTGATACTTCACAAAACGGAGAGAAATTATGGTTGTATGCAAAGGCTGTTAATGGCACCAACGTTATTGTCCAGCACCTAGCAAATGAGACAGGAAATGAATCTGTGGGTAGCAAAGCAAAAACTGAAATGCTTAACTCCATTTTCAAGTGTTCTTTTACAAAGGGAGACCCAGGGAGACTGCCACAATTTAATCCTTGTACCACTGAAAAGATGAATGAAATGAGTATTAGTGACAGTGGTGTCGAGGAACAGCTGAAGTCGTTAAAACTGACTAAAGCTCCAGGGCTGATGGTATCCCTGTCAGATTCTATAATGAATTTGTGGCTGAGTTAGCCCCTCTTTTAACTATAATCAATCGTAGATCCCTCGAACAAAATACTGTCCTCAGTATCTTGTAAAAAGCACAGGCCACACTCTCCTACAAGATGGGTAGTAGAAGTGATCCACAAAACTACAGTCCATTATCCCTGACATCGATTTGTTGTAGAATCTTAGAACATATTCTGAGCTCAAACATAAGGTGGTACCTTTAACAGAATGGCCTCCCAAATGCCAACCAGTGTGGATTCCAAAAACATCGATTATGTGAAACCCAACTCACACTTTTCACACATGACATACTGAAACCTCTGGATCAGGGCCATCAGGTACATGCTTTATTTCTTGATTTCCGAAAAGCCATTGACACAGTAACATACCTACGCTTCTTGTCACAAGTACGATCATATGGAGTATCAACTGAAATTTATGATTGGATTAAGGACTTTTTGATAGGGAGGACGCAACATGTTATCTTGGATGGAGAGTCATCATCAGGTGTAGAAGTAACTTCATGTGTGGCACCAGGGAAGTGTGTTGGGACCATTGCTGTTCATGTTGTATATTAATAACCTTGCAGACAATATTAATAGAAACCTCAGACCTTCTGCAGATGACACAGTTATCTATAACTAAATACTGTTTGAAAGAAGCTGCATAAATGTTCATTCATATCTTGATAAGATTTCAAATTGGTGCAGAGACTGGCGACTTGCTCTAAATGTTTAGAAGCGTAACATTTTTCACTTCACAAAACGAAAAGCGCAGTATCCTATAACATGAATGAGCCACTTTTGAAATAGTCCAACTCATACAAATGCTTGGGCGTAACATTTTGTAGGGATATGAAATGGAATGATCACATAGGCTCAGTCATGGGTAAAGCAGGTGGTAGATTTAGGTTTATTGGTTGAATACTGAGGAAGTTCAATCAGTCTACAAAAGAGACTGCTTACAAATCACTCATGCGACCGGTTCTAGAATATTACTCAAGTGTGTAGGACCTGTCCCAGATAGGAATAACAGGGGACATTGAACGTATACAGAGAAGGATAGTATGAATGGTCACAGTTTCCTTTGATTCATTTCAGAGTGTCACAGAGATACTGAAGGAACTGAACTGGAAGACTCTTGAAGAGAGATGTAAACTGTCCCAAGAAAGTCTATTAACGAAGTTTCAAGAACCAACTTAAAATGATGGCTCTAGGAATATATTAAAACCCCCTTTGTATCGCTCCATACGTGAATGGAACAGGAAGGAATCATAACTGTTGCAATTGGACATACCCTTTGCCATTCACTTTACGGTGGTTTGCAGAGCATAGATATAGGTATCACTAGCGTGAGTGTTAGTATTTTGTTTAAATTTTTTTCATTCACCTGCACAATTGTGTGGGTATTAAATCTGAGCTAATAAATACTAATTAAAACATGCTTTCACTTTAAAAAGTATTTGTTGCTGTGAAAGTATTAATGTTTCAACGTTGTTATATATATGTATACATATGTATCGTTCATATTCTTTGAAGGTTGTCTGTCACATGTCTCATTAATTCTTTGGTTCATTTTTGGTGTAGCTGTAATGATCTCTGGCTGTTTTTGAAATGTGGAGTTGGTCTTTCGTATCATATTGTCGTACTGTGTGATGCTTAATAAATGATTCGTTTCTAAAACGACATTTGATGATTTGTCAACATGGTAGCAGATGTGCGCAGTTGATAAAGTTTGTATGAAGTGCGACAGTTGTGCTGATTTCGGAAAAGAATTGCTCAACGATACAGAAGAGCAAAGACAAGACAATGGCTGACGAAATACAAAAACTAGATAAACTCACCGGCGCAGAAAACTGGGGGAGCTGGAGAATTATTATGAGAACTATTTTAGAGTGTGACGAAATCTTTGATGTCGTAAGTGGTGAACTGATTAGGCCAGAAGGAAGCGGATAGAGTTACGAAACCGAACTTGCCAAATGAACAAAGGCTAATGCAAAGGCAAGGGAAAGACTAATTCTTGTCACATGACACCAAGCCTTTACTTCCTGTTGGGGAATGCAAGACTGCTAAAGAGGTTTGGGATAAGCTGCACAAGATCTATAATGTGCACTCAGCTGAAAACATTGATCTGCTTAGACATAAATTCCGTAACATTGTGTGGGAGGCATCTGGAGGTATACAAGATCATCTAGGCAAATTTGATGATGTCCAAAATCAGCTTTCGTTGTTGGACAAGCCGACTGACGATGGTTACCTTTGTGCACGATTTTTGAAAACTTTGCCAAAAGAGTTCGATTTCGTTTATATTACATGGCATGATCTACCTGCTGAAGAAAATACATGGAATAAAATACAAAAACGGTGTTAGAATTGTGAACTAAGAAGAACAGAGCGTGATGACGAAAGTGTTGCTACAGCTATGATGTCGAAAATGAAGATTAACAAACCGCAACAGAAGCGCAAACAAACCTCCTCTGAGGCAGATTCGTTAAAAACGCCTCATTATAAAAGGAATGAAGACATAAAATGCTTTTCGTGTGGTAAAGTAGGTCGCTTATCAAAACAGTGTAAGACAGGGTTGTTTGTTTTAAATGTAAGAAAAAAGGGTCAGCCATCAAATGGATGTAGTAGTGTAGTCAAAAGAGAAGATTGTGCTATTTTTTTAACTAATGTAACATCAGTGGATAATTCAAGAAGCTGCAGCTACGCAGATACTTCAAAACCGGTGGAAACAGTATCGATAGTGAGATGCAACATTTTTCGGTAGATAAGAATACAATGGACTCTGATGAGTGGTACATTGACAGTGGTTCAACACATCACATAACAAATCAGCGTGATTGGTACACTACGTATGAACAATTTGAAACTCTGAGGAAGATGGATAGTGCCAAGAATGGTGTACATATTGAAGCATTTGGTACAGGACGAATTGGTGTACAGATGTTCAATGGACAGACGTGGACAAAATGATATGATGTTTGGTTTTGCCCTGATTGATCCTATAACTTGTTTTATGCTAAGAAAGCTGTGCAGAAGGGAATAAAACAAATAATCGAAAATGATGGCAAATCATGGGTATTTTTCAAAAACAATATTGCAGTTGCCATTGCCACATCCTGCTGTGAAAATAAGCTTTATCATTTGGCTGTGAAGGTTGTTTGTCAAGAAAAGTCTTGCATTGTTACTGAAGCTGATGACACTTTACAGAGCTGGCATGAAAAAAATGGGTCATCAAAATAAACACTATGTGCACCAGTTTTTGAAGGAACATGGTGTAGAGACAACAAGTGATAACAGTTTTTGTGCAGGGTGTGTCTATGGTATACATCACCGAATGCCGTTTGGTGAAAGAGTGTGGAAACCCACTAAACCTGGAGAGTTAGTGCGTGCAGATGTTTGTGCTCTGATGGAAGAAAATGATCTGCAGGGTCATTGATACTTTCCTGTTTTTAAGGATGATTTTTCCAGTTTTAGACACAAAGATGAAATTAAAGAAACGTTGCCACTGTTCATTAAAATGATAAAGACTCAGGCTGATGTTACTGTGAAAGAATTATGTACAGATGGTGGCAAGGAGTTCCATAATAAAGATGTGCAAAAATTTGCTGGCTCAATTGGCCAGAAACATTCAGTCACAGCACCATATACGCCTCAACAGAATGGAATTGTTGAACAGGAAAATAGAATCCTGTGTGAGATGGCACGTTCTTGGCTTTGCTCTGCTGAACATCTGCCAAAAGCATTGTGGGGTGAAACTGCTCTGGCTGCAACATACACTTTGAATCGGACAGGTCCCACAAAAATTAAAGGTAAAACTCCAATCGAAATATTTTTGAAGAAAGAAGGTCATTTTGATAATTTGGTGATATTTGGAACTGAATGCTATGCTTGGATTCCTACACAGAAACGGAAGAAGTTTGATGCTAAATCTTCAAAAGGATATGTGGTTGGTTATGATGATTGTGGATACCATGTTTATTTTCTTTAAAAAAGGTGTGTGTGTTTTTGCAGAGATGTAAAGTTCAGTTGCAAGCCATTACAGAAAGCTCTTATCAGTACTAAAAAGTCTAAAAGGGTTGTTGAAATATCAGCTATAGATAAGAATGCAGATATTTTGGAGACTGAACATGATGCTGGTTTTGAAGAGGACTCCATGAACCAAGATGTTGCTAAAATTGATGAACGTCTTAACAGCCAGTCATATGACACTGAGGAAGAAGTTGGAAGTAGCTTGGAAGCAAGAAATGAGGAAAGAGGAAGCCACAATTTATGTGAACGGCGAAATTTTAAGAAACCATCTTGTTACTGTGAAGATTCAGTTCATCAACCAAGAATGATGTTTCTTTGTGAGACACCAAGAAGCTATAAAGAAGCATTGCAGTCAGAGAATTCTGAAGAATGGAAGAATGTAATGGAGGAAGATATGGATGCTCTAAAGAAAAATGGAACATGGGAATTAGTTTTCAAAATTAAACCAAACAACATGATTAGAAATTGATAGATCTTTGCTACAAAATTAAATGCAAATAATGATGTTGTTCAATATAAAGCTCGACTGGTAGCAAGAGGATATACTCAACGGTTTGAAGTAGATTATGTTGACATGTTTAGCCCTGTTGCAAGATCTGAGACAATGAAATGCCTTGCAATTCAACATGATTGTAGTATAAGGCAATTTGATGTAAGGACAGCATTTCGTAATGGCATTTTGAAGGAAGAAATCTACATGAGTCAACCAGAGGGATTTGATGATGGTACAGGACAGGTGTGTAAGTTATTGAAGAGTCTATATGGTTTAACTCAAGCCTGAAAATGCGGGTATGAATGTCTTGTTGGGTTCCTTACTGAATGTAAGCAGTTCGGAACCATGTATGTTTTATGGTGAAAACCTGGTATTATTGTTTTATGTTGATGACAGATTGACTATGGGCTCTACTGATGCCACAGCTAAGTTCATTGAACAGTTGGGTAAACGTTTTCAAATAAGTGTATTTTACTACTTGGGTTTACAAATCAAGAGGTTTGACAACAATATTCATATAAATCAATCTGCATATGTGAAGATGATTTTGGAGAAATACAATATGATGGGTGCAAAACCATTGTCTTTACCTACTGAACCAGGAAGGACACAAGGTGAGTCACCTCCTTTTAATAATACTGGACTGTATCGAGAAATGGTTGAAAGTTTGATGTATTTAACACAAGGCACAAGACCAGATTTATCATATGCTGTTAATGTTGCCTCAAGAGTGCTAGACTCACCAACTCAGGCGCACTTTGCATTACTCAAACCAATATTTAGATATCTTAAATCTACAAGTACAGATGGCATTAAGTTTACAAAGCCTATAGTGATGCTGACCATGGTGGGGACAGAGACACTAGACGATTAACAAGTGGCATCCTTCTCAGGTTACATGAGAGACCAGTTGTGTGGAAAAGTAAATTACAGCAGTGTGTTGCTTTTTCTTCAGTGGAGGCAGAATATGTGGCTGCAAGTGAAGCTTGTAAATCACTTGTATGGTTAGACAGACTCCTGAAAGAAATTGGAGCTGTTGATGAGTCATCAGTTACAAATTGATAACCAAAGTGCTATCAAATTTATTAATGGATCAAAGTTTTATGAACTATCAAAACACATAGAGACAAGGTATCTTTACATTTGTCAAATGGTTAGAGAGAGGCAGATTGAAGTGAATTACATACCAACTGGTGGACAGGCAGCAGACATTCTGACAAAAGGGATACCATTCACAAAGTTACAAATGATGAAGGAACTTGTTGGTGTAGTGTCTACTTCATCATATATATAAAACATTGTGGGAGAGTGTGAAAGTATTAATGTTTCAACACTGTTATATATATGAATACATACATATCATTCATATTCTTTGAAGATTGTCTGTCACATGTCTCATAAATTCTTTGGTTCATTTTTGGTGTAGTTGTGATGATCTCTGGCTATGTTTTTGAAATATGCAGTTGGTTTTTTTTGTATCATATTGTTGTACTGTGTGATGCTTAATAAATGATTCGTTTCTAAAACGGCATTTGATGATTAGTCAACAGTTGCAAGTCGGACATTATTAAGCTTATTTCTCAGATGCTCACAGGTAAAATTATTTAGTACAAAAGTGAAATACTTTTGAACAAAATGTCAGACATCCTTGACCTGTGTTAAGATGGCAACGTTAATGTTGATTGTCCATAACAATTGCCAATGACAGTTATAAAAAGAAGTCTTCAGAAGGAGGTAACAGTAAAGAAATTTTCCCCACAAGCAGTAATGAAGCTGAAACGTTTCTTGCTATGTCAGAATTAATGTCAGTGAAACTACGTCAAGGTGCATGTTCACAAAAATGTATAATACCAAAGAATTCCACAAAATCAATCCTCATCTTTCTAAATCGATCAACAGAGGTGGTTATGGAGAGTGAGGGATTTTGATGACAAGAGTTTTCTTTCTGTGGATGTGTATTGAGGTGAAGTACATGTTAATTTATTCTACAGATTTTTAATATATTAGTGTACATCACATATTCAGAATATAACGTTTTTTTTCAGGATCCATTGATATAGAACAGCACTATGCATTACTGGGATCAATATTTCTCTGAGGATTTCTTTGCTCCTGCAAAGGAACTGGCAAATATGCATTCAACAGAAAAAGAATGTTGAACCATTACTTACGAATCTGTCGAATTTCTTTAGTTTGAATTTAATAATGGACATAATCTGATAATCAGTACAGTCTGTTTGAAGGAATGATAGGATAGTTTCAGGAAATGGAAAGAAAGCATTTGGAATCTAATGGCAAGTCTGTATTCTGGAATTCACATAGAACAGAGGGTGGAGTGCTGGTTCAAAAAGAAAGGAAATACATATTTAGCTATCACAGATCATTATCCATTTCTTCCACATAGCTGCAGCAAATAGCTGGATGGAATACAGAATAGCCATGAAACGAAATATATTAAGAACTTGTAGAAATTTCGACTGGAAATGGAAACTCCCTTGAATAAATAGTGTGAGAATGAAACTGAGCCTGAGGTACATGAAAGATCCAAATATTGCTAATTATCCTGCTCCTTTTTCTTGACATGACAAGAGGTTTTATGATTACCATCATTTTCCACTCATTGATGATACACTTCTCCCTGAATGTGTAGATTAACTTCATGTAATAATGAAACTAAAATCTGCAGTGTATATTTATTTCTTTTGAAACACAAAAATTCTTTCAAGCAGTTTCACACACAGTGGTAATAAACACATGCCGTGTTAGATTTTTGGTAATAATCTTTTAATGACTCCTTTCTGATGATTTTAATTAACTGCTTAAATTTATATTCTTGTTCACACATGAATGAATGAAAGCATTTCACACAGAGAAGTAATATTGTCATAGTCTGTTTCATAATTACCAATGATTTCTCAATATCTATTATCCAATAACTTTAATTAATTATTTGAATTTGTATTTTGGTACACACATAAATGAATACTGAACTCTGTAATTATATGTGCAGGTGATAAATATGCAGTTGATCTATCAATTACAGACCTATGGACTTGAGAAGAGTACAGCATAATTTTATAAATAAACCCTAACCCCCACAAATATGTGGGTTCTTTTTGTCATAAACTTAACGAAAGAAGACGTTTTGCAAGAATTTTTCCTGGGCTAGTTGTAGTCTATAAATGAAATTAAAATGACAAAAATTCTGGGACTGAAAGGGATTCCCTATATCATCAGCAACTTCTCTGACTGTGATTCAGCAATTGTTCATAATCATTTTCTTCACTTTCTGCATGATTTCATAACATAATGAGTAGTGGGTACTGTGTGTTCTGCCTAGGAATTTGCTGACATCAGTATCAGCACTTTCTTATCTGTGGTGTCATATTACAGCTAAGACCATTGTGCATGTCATATTTCACTGACAGCAGCAGCAACACATCCTCATCTTCAAGGTCATACCGAGAATGAAGTGCCAAGACCAAGGAGAGGAGGGCTTGTCCTCCCCCATACATCACTACAATTTTCATAAAGCACCCCCACCTGCCCTGCTGTGAGCACCCCCACTCTGCAGCCAATGGAACATGGAGGGCAGCACTGTGTTCACGCTTTAATGGGAGCGAGAGTCAATGGTAGCTCATATGCAAGTTGTACTTCACTGCCATCAGCATCCAGCCGTGAGCACCCTCGCCCCCCACACCATCGCAAATTGCATGAAGCACACACCATCCTGCATGCTTGCTATATTTCACAGACGCTTTCATACCTCCAAGGCCGTACTGGGAAGACAGACAATGTGCATGTGTCATATTTTGCAGACACCAGCATCAGCACTTTCATATCATTCTCAGAATCCAAGGACTGTGCACAAGCATGTGCCCATGCACTTCCACATCTGTAATGTCATGATACAACTAATATGTATGAAATGCTGTTACCTATCATGGTTATTGTTTTCTGAATGACGTTATACTTAGCAGTTTTTCTTTTGTTACTAATACAGAAGCAGCAAGTTATAGGTCTTTTTTTGTTTTTTGTCTTGTTCTTGCAGAGAGCTCTCTTGCTGGATTTGCATCTCGGTAACGACGATTGATGAAGACATCGTCTGTAAGTATTTTGACAAGAAATTCAGCCATTCTCACATCATGCTGCTGCATTTACCTTTTTTCTTGTTCACACTATGATGTGGTGGAGCACTGACAATGACGTGATTGAAGCAACTTGCTTCTATAATGAGAGTATTATCAGCAATTATGTAGCAATAAATAAATATTCCTTAAGCAAGTGTGCACTGGTGCTCACAGCATTCAGGAGGAATAAATATGTCCTCCCCCCACTTGTAGATTAAATTTTTTTAAACACATGGTGTGCTGCCTCTGGCTCTGAGGTGCTTATCAGGCACACAGTGTGATATTCAGTATGCTGCCAAAATGTCTTAACCGCACAAGCACAGATGTAGGTAAGATATTAATAATGGCAGTGTAGGTTGTGAATACGTATCTACAGTGACTGATAAATAGTTCACCCACTTTTGAGAGCAACATCATACGATAAGACTGCCCAGACATACACCAACACTCCCTGTTGCGAGGCAGTATAAGTTTTAACACTGATGGCGATGAGCAGGGGAAAAGGAAGCAACTAAGCTTAACTAATAAAACGTGTTTCCTTGCAGATGTGGTGAAGTCGGTGCAGCGGCAGCTTTCTGATGTAAATATGATGCTGTTCTATCAGACTTATTGCTTGAACACCAGTGGATGTAAGCTTGGCAGTGTTGTTATGATATCGAATAGGGAGTTCTACCCAGTGGTAGTATTTGCAAACCCTCACTTTAGTGACATCAAAATAACAATATCCATGGATGAATGATGTCGACTACATGATGCACATTTTGGCACATTTTGGTGATATTGGATGAACATAAAATCTCGGTAGGGAACTTATCTGATGTAGTTAAACATTTAACGACAGAGAGTGCATATATCTACAGGAGCAGACCTTTAAGAATTTAATAAATGCCAACCATGCAACACAGCATGAGTTGAAATGTTGAGAAAGGTGTCTACCGATTCTATGAGACACCGTGGAGTAATCTATTTAAGTTAGCTTGCCGAACTCTTTGCCCATCAGAAGAAACCATAGCTCAACTCTACGATGCATGCTGTAAATCGATGTAGGTGGAAGTGTATGATTCAACATTACCAGATGTGGTTGCAGATCTACGATCTTTAGTTTGTTTAAATATTCATCGATATGTAAGAGTTTATAAAACCTTTGTATCCCAATGTAAGTGAAGAGTTACCATCATGACCGAGCGGATGAAACATTCTTACCACAAGACTGTTATAGTACGCGATTTGTACTGCAGTGATGAAGTTGGAAACTGGACACACAACCGGAATGGATCATTACTTTCACATAATATATATGATTTGGTTATCAGGCCTTCGGGCTGCAGAAAAATTAATCTTGTTCTAGCACTGTTAACACATTCCAAGGGAGTCCACTTCGATATTGTATTTTTTTTCGAAAGCCCTTTTTCAGCCCTAAAATAACAGATACTACAGGAGATTTTGCATGGCATTCGGGGAGTAATATTCCAGCCATTCATCGAAAGCAGTGATATTCCACCACCTGAAAAAGTAAAACCAAACAGCAGATTCAGATTGACGACATCGGAGTGGAAAATCGGGATGTGATCCGCAGATATTTCTGTTTTGATCGCTGCATGCAAGTCAGTATATTTGATTTCAGAGCCAGACATATTCAAGTATCTACAGCAGTTGGTCCAGGATAATAGTAACCTTATTATCGCTTTCAAACAGAACAATCTGAATTTAAAGCATATTTACCAAGCACGTGTAGGAACCGACATATCATTAAATATACTCATTACCACATGTGCAGATTGCTGGAATAACTCGCAGTATGGGTTTCTGGTTCCAGACAAAATTATGAAATTGAATGAGGGCCGATATAGATGGAACTTCAACAACATTCTTCATAAAAGACAGCGTATCAAACCGTAACTGTATCAGTGTACTGCAGACAATGGGCAGATTTACATATGTGTCACACACTCATTTAGAGGGTCCAAGGAAGATGCGTCTATACATTGTCAGAACAGTCGATGCAATGAACTCTAAGTTAACGGACCTGGAAAGTCTATTCGAGACAGCTGAAGTGCTGAAAGCTAGATTACAGCAGTGTGAACTGTACATCAATGACAAAATTGAAGAAGTCAACGCAAAACTAACAGATATGCGTGAACATACCAAGGTGATGGCGAATGCATTTGTGTCTCATCATCACCAGTAGTTCCAAAGTGTGTATAAGTTTTGCTATCTCAAAAACAGCTTAGTACACTGCAGCATATCGTTGACGAAATGCTAAAGCTACTGAGGTGTAGAAGTAACTAACAGTCTGAAAGGGTTGTGACACACTATGGATGGAGGCACAAAAGGAGAAAAGAAGAAGAAGAAGATCAGGGAGTATATGCCATTACTGACTTGATTAACTTTTATAGTAATGCTGGGTTTGACACAACATGTAGGATCGCCAGAACGAAATCACATATGTTGGGCAAGCATTCTGTACGTTTAACTGTGAATGCAGTACGAACTAGGGATAAGGAATTTGAAAGAACAATTCATTTGTTAGAGATAATATTCATAAAATAATTCGATCATAAAAAAGTATTCACCAAAAGAGACAAAAGCATTTGGTCAAGTATTACGCTTGATTTATGTACATGGGACCTCAAAAGGAGCAAGGAAAGCATCAGAGAGTGGCAAATACAGGAATATAACTAAACCAGGATTAGCAGCAGCACGTACTGCAGGTAAAGGGTTGAAGTTCAGCGTAAAAGACAGAACAATCTTCCTCTAGAGTGAACACGTTATGGTGATCCAATGAAATCATAGATCGATTGTGACTACTTATGCGTCAGCTGCGGCAGGGGATGTGGGTCACATAAACCAAATACACTACTGGCCATTAAAATTGCTACACCAAGAAGAAATGCAGATGATAAATGGGTACTCATTGGACAACTATATTATACTAGAACTGACATGTGATTACATTTTCACGCGATTTGGGTGCACAGATCCTGAAAAATCAGTACCCAGAACAACCACCTCTGGCCGTAATAACTGGGCATTGAGTCAAACAGAGCTTGGATGGCGTGTACATGTACAGCTGCCCATGCAGCTTCAACACGATACCACAGTTCATCAAGAGTAGTGACTGGCGTATTGTGACGAGCCAGTTGCTCGGCCACCATTGAGCAGACGTTTTCAATTACTGAGAGATCTGGAGAATGTGCTGGCCAGGGCAGCAGTCGAACATTTTCTGTATCCAGAAAGGCCCGTACAGAACCTGCAACATGCGGTCGTGCATTATCCTGCTGAAATGTAGGGTTTCGCAGGGATCGTATGAAGGGTAGAGCCACGGGTCGTAACACATCTGAAATGTAATGTCCACTGTTCAAAGCGCCGTCAATGCGAGCAAGAGGTGACTGAGACGTGTAACCAATGGCACCCCATACCGTCACGCCGGGTGATACGCCAGTATGGCGATGACGAATACACGATTCCAATGTGTGTTCACCGCGATGTCGCCAAACACGGATTCGATCATTATGATGCTGTAAACAGAACCTGAATTCATCCGAAAAAAAATGACGTTTTGCCATTTCGGCACCCATGTTGGTCGTTGAGTACACCATCGCAGGCGCTCCTGTCTGTGATGCAGCGTCAAGGGTAACCGCAGCCATGGTCTCCGCGCTGTTACAAACGTCGTCGAACTGTTCGTGCAGATGGCTGTTGTCTTGCAAACGTTCCCATCTGTTGACTCAGGGATCGAGACGTGGCTGCACGATCCGTTACGGCCATGCGGATAAGATGCCTGTCATCTCAACTGCTAGTGATACGAGGCCGTTGGGATCCAGCACGGCGTTCCGTACTACCCTCCTGAACCCACCGATTCCATATTCTGCTAACAGTCATTGGATCTCGACCAACGCGAGCAGCAATGTCGCGATACGATACACCGCAATCGCGATAGGCTACAATCCAACCTTTATCAAGGTCGGAAACGTGATGGCACGCATTTCTCCTCCTTACACGAGGCATCACAACAACGTTTAACCAGGCAACGCCGGTCAACTGCTGTTTGTGTATGAGAAATCGATTGGAAACGTTCCTCTTGTCAGCACGTTGTAGGTGTCGCCACCGGCGCCAACCTTGTGTGCATGCTCTGAAAAGCTAATCATTAGCATATCACATCATCTTCTTCCTGTCGGTTAAATTTCGCGTCTGTAGCACGTCATCTTCGTGGTGTAGGAATTTTAATGGCCAGTTGTGTAATATCAATGATATCTAAACTGCGAGAGAGACACATCGTCGAGTAATTGTGGAGACAGTTGTTCATGAGCTTCACAGGCTTGCTCACAGAACATTCCAACACAAACATGTGATAATACGAGGATTGGATGATTTATGGCAATCTGATCTCATAGATATGCGAAACTACTCATGATCGAATAACAGTTTACATTGTAATAGTCATAAATACGTATTTCAAATTCGTTTGGTTCTTCCTGTGAAGGTAAAGATTGGGAAGGAAGTTTCAGAAGTTTTTAAAAATTGCTGCAGATTGAAACGAAACGGTACCTCAAGAACCTTCAGAGCGACCATGGAGGTAAATTTTACTATAGGGGTTGCAAAGCGGTAATGGAACAATATTGGATGAATCACTGCTCAACATTGTCCCAGTTGAAAGTTAGTATTGTTGAAAGACTGAGCAGGACGACATAAACTGGACGTGGAAGCAATTTAATTTCAGGGACGTACAAATGGCTAAACTTCCTACTACAAATCATTGACGAGTATAATCGCAATATTCACCATACAATTAAGAAGAAGCCTACTGATGAAAAATGGACTACTAAATACAGTATAAAACCATGTAAAGACGGTGGATCGGCACAAGCAGAAGTTTGGTATGTACTTCGAAGAACAAAACCGCAATTGAGAAGTCTTACTTACCAAACTGGTCAAAAGGCTGGTTCAAATGGCTCTGAGCACTACGGGACTTAACAGCTGAGGTCATCAGTCCCCTAGAACTTAGAACTACTTAAACCTAACTAAGGACATCACACACATCCATGCCCGAGGCAGGATTCGAACCTGCGACGGCACGGACGCGCGGTTCCAGACAGAAGCTCCTAGAACCGCTCGGCCACCATGGCCGGCCCTAAATTGGTCAATGGAGATATAAACAGTTTCCAAGGTGCAGCAATAAATAGTTTCCAAGGTGCACCACACAAACAAAAGGACATACATCTTCAAAGACAGTGATGGTGAAGAAATTACGGGAAGTTTTTACACAAAGAAATTTCAGGAAAGCCCCGTTGGTAGGTCATAAGATATCAAGGGAACAAGGCATCAGTGAAACGGCTCGGCTTCTCATCAAAGTACAACATTTTGGTGAACGCTCGCAATACTGTGCAATAGGACACGTAAATCTCAAACCTTGCAGTAGCATGACATAAAGGTTAGGAAATGTACCAACAGAGGTTGGGGCGGTATTCTCGAGAATCTACCATCCAAACATCATGCCTCTGGCAACAGATTTTGTGGGCCTAGAACGAAACTGAAAACACGCCTAGTTCTACACCTACATATATACGCTAGCCACCAACCGGTGTGTGGCGGAGGGCACAATTCGCGCCAAAGTCATATTTCCCCCTTCTGTTCCACTTGCAGATCGCACGAGGAAAAAACAACTGTCTGAACGCCTTAGTACAAGCTCTGATTTCCCTTATCTTTGAATGATGATCATTGCGCGACTTGAAAGTTAGTGGTAATAACATAGGCTCTACATCCTCACTGAAGATCGGGTTTCGGAATTTAATGAGCAGCTCCTTCCGTTCAGCGCCCCGTCTATCTGCAAGTGTGTCCCACTTCAAACCTTCTATGAGATTTGTAAGGCTCTTGCGATGGCTAAATGTACCATTCACGAATCTTGCCACTCTTCTTTGGGCCTTCTCAATCTCTTGAATCAGACCCAACTGATAAGGATCCTATACAGACAAACAATACTCTTAGAGTGGACGAACTAACATATTGTAAGCTATTTCCTTTGTTGACAGACTACATCGCTTCACGATTCTACCAATAAACCGCAATCTAGAGTTTTCCTTACCCGTTACTTGTGTAATCTGATCATTCCATTTGAGATCATTTCGAATAGTCACACCCAGATACTTGACGGATGTTACTGCTTCCAAAGACTGGGCATTTATTTTGTACTCGTACGTTAATGGGGATTCTCTCCTTGTTATAGGCAGTAGGTTACTCTTACTAATATTGAGAGATAGCTGCCAGTCTTTATACCACGCATTTATTTTCTGCAAATCCTCATTGATTTGTTCACAACTTCTGTGTGACACTACTTTCCTGTAGACTACAGCATCATCGGCAAACAGTCTAATCCCGCTGTCAATACCATCAAACAGATCGTTTATGTAAATCGTAAAAAGCACAGGACCTATTACGCTGCCCTGGGGCACACCTGAAGTTATGCTTGTTTCTGTTGAAGTACCCCGTTCAGGACGACATACTGCTCCCTGTGTGTTAGAAAACTTTCTATCCAACCGCATATGTCATCGGATAGACCGTAAGGGCGCACTTTTTGGAGCAAGCGACAGTGCGAAACGACTTTCGAAAGTTGAGAAATATGGCATCAACCTGGGAGCCGGTATCTAGAGCCTGTTGTGTATTATGCACAAAGAGGGCCAGCTGTATCTCGCAGGACCGCTGTTTCCTAAAACTGTGCTGGTTTCTGCAGATGAGTTTCTCAGAGTCTAGAAAGGTCATTATGTCTGAACACAAAATATGTTCCATGATTCTACAACAAATCGATATCAGTGAAATTGGCCGGTAATTATGTGCATCCGATTTTCTACCCTTTTTATAGACTGCTATGACCTGGGCCTTCTTCAAGTCCCGTGGAACTTTCCGCTGTTCCAATGATCTCTGATAGATGGTGGATAAGAATGGTGCTATATTTGTAGCATAGTCAACATAAAATCTTATGGGGATACCGTCTGGGCCAGATGCCTTCCTGGCGTCTAAGGATCTTAACTGTTTTACAATTCCAGATACACTAAACACTGTGTCAGCCATACTGGCGTTTGTTCGATAATTGTAAGGGAGAATGGTGCTGCAGTCCTCTACTGTAAAGGAGTTTTTGAAAGCTAGGTTTAGAATTTCGGCCTCATGTTTATCATCATCAACTACATTACCCAAACTGTCAGCAAGAGAAGATATTGAATTATTTGTAGCGTTCATAGATTTTTACATTCGACCAAAATTTGTTGGGGTTATTTTTAGAATCTGCTGATAAAATATTGCTTTCAAATTCGTTAAAAGGATCTCTCATTGTCCTTCTGACAGCTGCTTTCATTTTGCATGATTTCTGTTTGTCTGCAGGGGAGTGACTACGTTTAAAACGACTGTGCAAAATTCTCTGCTTTCTCAGCAACTTCCTAATATGTTTGTTGTACCAAGATGGATCCTTTCCCTCCCCTATATTTTTGCTAGGCACATACTTCTCTAGCACATGGTGGACAATACCTTTAAATTCCGATCAATGATGCTCAAAATCTTTGTGTCCAGTGGTGACTGCTTGGAGCTTTTATTTACTTTCCCAAACAAGAAAACTCTACACTGGTTTTTTTTTTTTTTTTTTTTTTTTTTTTTGCAACTTCCACTGACATAGAAGTCACAACGACATTATGTTCGCTAATACCTTCTTCTAGATTAACTTCCTCAAAAAGATCAGGTCTGTTTGTCGCCAAGATATCTAATATGTTCCCATCTCAAGTTGGTTTTCTACCCAATTACTCAAGGTTGTATATTGAGAGCGCTCCTAGAATAACTTCACACGAATCTTTGCTTCTGCCCCTTGTGATAAACGTGTAATTTTCCCAGTCAATGGATGCCAGATTAAAGTCTCCACCTAAAACTAATAGATAATTTGGATATTTATTTCCTATGTACTCAAGACTTTCCTCAAACGTTCTGCGACATTTGTTGCGGATGCTGGTGGTCTATAAAAACATCCTAATACAATGGTCAATCCTTGTCTGATTGACAGCTTTATCCAGATTGTTTCACAGTCCGATCCAGTATAGATCTCAACTGCATTTAAACAGCTTTTAATTGCAATGAACACACCACCGCCCATAGCATCAGTCCTATCCATCCTAAACATTGTCCAATCCGAGTTCAAAATATCACTGCTTTTATGTCTGTTTTCAACTAGCTTTCGGTACCTAATACTATATTGGCGTTACTACTGTTTATTTCGGAGAGTAACTCGGGGATCTTGCTACAGACACTTCGACAATTTACTAACATGAGATTAAGCATATTTAAATCCTTTGGAATGACCTGTTCAGGTGAACTAACAATTTTTACATTTGGCCCAACCACACCAGTGACATCAACTGGTAATTTTTCAGGTGAATGGTTTGTTTCCCGTGGGGAGGAACCTAATCTAAAAAAAAACCATGTGCACGCCACAAGTACTGTGCTCCCCATGTAGCTGCTTCCTGTGTGTAGTGCACCCCTGATCTAGCGAGGGGCGTTCTACAACCTTCCACCCCATAGCGTAGGTCGAGGAATCTACAACCATTTTCGTCACAGAGTTGACGAAGCATCTGGTTTATATTCTCCACTCGACTCCAAACCAGAGGACCCCGGTCTACCCTGGGTACAATGCTGCAGACCGTCAGCTTGGCTTCCACTCCTCGAAAGATGGAGGCCGACTTCGTCAATTTAGCCAGCCGTCGAAAGGACCCAAGGACTTCCTCGAAACCCCGACGACAGGCATCGTTGGTGCCGACATGCGCAACAGTCTGCAGCTGGCTGCACCCCGCACGCTCAATAGCTGCTGGAAGAGCCTCTTTCACATCCCGGACAAGGCCACCCAGCAAGCACACCGAGTGAATGTTGGACTTCTTCCCCACACTAGCCGCTAGTTGCTGGTGTTGAGGGAATTAATATCCTAGATGACGCATGTCTATACTACAAATAAAAATCGTCACATTGCAGACCGAATATTAGCTGATAAAGCTAGACAGATACATCGAAGAAAGGATACTGGTATAGTCACAATGTTTTGCTCCATAAGGAAATGTGTGCCAAATTTAAATTGGGTGCTGCAATAGCCTTCAACCAAATATTGTAAACGGCACACCACACACTGAAGAAGAAGAAAAAACCTATGGATGTTTAACAAAAATTGCATCCAACCAGCAGCGACAGTGGTGAAAGGTGCCTTGAGACAGAAAGTGGGAAGGAAAAGATCTGTTAAAAAGCCCAGGACTCTGACAATAGCAAAGACATGTCACGAGATAACCACATTTCTCACCCCTGCATTTCCTGGGCTATCAGCTGTTAGTTCATTAGCCATTGGAGCAACTAGTAGAAGGGCAAAGAGCATTCTGGTGCACTTTTGATATCAAATCAGTATGCTAATTAATTAAATTGACCAGTTAAACTACCCATCCTACTCCCCTTAACCTATTGTTCTGCTAAGTGACCGAGCAAGGTGGTGCAGTGGTTAGCACACTGGACTCGCATTCGGGACGACGACGGTTCAATCCCGTCTCCGGCCATCCTGATTTAGGTTTTCCGTGATTTCCCTAAATCGTTTCAGGCAAATGCCAGGATGGTTCCTTTGAAAGGGCATGGCTGATTTCCTTCCCAATCCTTCCCTAACCCGAGCTTGCGCTCCATCTCTAATGACCTCATTGTCGATGGGACGTTAAACACTAACCACCACCACCACCACCATCTGCTAAGTGGTTTATGGCCCGTTGAGGGTTGATTTATGAACCATCTGGGAAAAGGGAAGCTGATAATGGGGCACTTTTGATATCAAATTAACTGACTAATTATTTAAACTGATCAATTAAGTGCCACCTCTTCCTCTGGGAAATCTCCAAAAATTTGGAGGGTTCCTCCTCTCCTCTCCTTTTCTCTCTCTCCTCTCTTCTTCTCTCTTTCCTCTCCACTACACTCTCCTCCCCTCCCTTCCCATCCCCTACCATCTCCCCTCCACTCCTGTCCCCTCTCATCCCCTCCCCTCCCCTCTCCTCTCCTCTCCTCTCCTCTCCTCTCCTCTCCTCTCCTCTCCACTCCTCTCCTCTCCTCTCCTCTCCTCACCTCTCCACTCCCTCCTCCCCTCTCCTCTACCCAACTCTACCCATACCACCACTTCCAACCCTGCACCACCAGCCCCATCCCACCCCTGATGCTAGAAATTCACTAATTGGTAGGAAATCTAAAGTTTCATGCTGCATTCGAATTTTGGCGATTAACTCAACTGCTAATTACGCTGTATAGCGGAGGACATAGCAATTATAATATAGTCTCTATTTATAGCAATTCTAACTCAATGTCATTGGTGCGATAGGATGTAGGGTACTCTCTTTATTTCATCATCTTCGAAATACTGACACAGTCCACAACATTACAATCTGTCATACGGATCAAGAATACTGGTACAGTCTAACTCTGCTTTTCCTATTGGCGACATAATCTTTTTTTGCCTCTGGCTGTGAAGAATGGGAATTGAGTAGGGGTAGATGCCATTGATCAAGCACTAACAGTAGCTCTATGAAAGTTTGTCAGTAACTGCTGCATGTAGAGAAGATAATTTCACTATTGGTCTAGACAATATCTCTGTATGAGACGGTGAATAATAATGAAAGGTCAATAAGCTATAATTGAAGTGCAGAAGAGTAGCCTGCTACCTACCTAACAGCTTAATATCTGCCATGTCCTGCATCACAGGACTAGAATTTTACACTCTTTTTTTTCTCATGATGGAGTGCTAAGAGCATACCCTACCTCTGTCACAGGACGCCTCCTCACTTTTGAAGTCTCTTAAAGTAACGAAATGCCTTGTCACCCATGAAGTCAGTAAAGGTAGCAGCACAGAGGAGTTTTAATCATTAGGTATACGCTGCATTTCAAATTATAAATTCGGTAATATAGCTGATTTTTTAATGATGATCGTCTCTCCCTGTGTAGGTGGGAGATTGCTAAAATTTCTTTGAAAGATCTCGCTGCAAAAGAAAAACGCCTGCTTATCGCGCCAACTCTCAAAACATATCCGTAGTATTCTCGCCCTCACACTCCCCCTTTGTGGCACGTCATTAATATTAAATTGATCGACTAATTAATTAAATTGGTCATGAAAGTCCCTTTGTGTGGTGACTAATTTTTTTTCCTGCAGCCAGATTACAGTCACCAGGTAACCGTTACAGACACTTCTGTGACATACCTGGAGGCTTCCCACAGGCTAGGTACTCACTTTGCCCTATACCAAAATGGATGGTAACCAATATCCAATGCTAGTTGTGTTCTGTCTCTCAGTTCCCTTGTCATGCTGGTGGAAGTAAGTTACTTAGAATTCTAGCATACTGCTCCCAAACTAATCCTGCTCAGATCTGTCAGTGTGTGAGGGCAGCAGGATGTTTCTCTTCTCCATCCCCGCAATGCCTCCGCCCCCATCTCCGCCCTCGCCAGCACGTCACACGTGAAGAGCTGCCACCCCCGCCACTGGGTCGCGAACCTCACCTGCACATCAGGGCTGTACCGCTCCCAGCCGACAACCCACTGCTTACTGGGCTGGACGGATGTTAATTATTCCACACTCCAAAACGTTGTCCTAACCTTTTCTGAAGGACTGGAGCTTAAATGTCGATGGGCTAAATACCATGATATTGTACAATATGCTTCCCCTCATCCCTCCTGCAAACCAAAATTTCCGAGATATGTTTTCGAAATGTCCTGGAAAAGCTGACCCAGTGAATAATAGTAAAATACCGTTCTACTAACGGCCACATCATAAACACGAATGAGTTTGCAGACCTAGGTTCTCCTCAGAACACAGCCTTATAGAAGTGTTCTTATTGGCCCAACCAAATTAGTGGGCGGGTTCTTCGAGAACTCAAAGGGGAATCCCCTGGATGGAATGCGATGTTGTCAAGGTTCAAATGGTCCAAATGGCCCATATTTGACAATTCTGTGTACTGACATATCCTGTCAGGTAGAAGTGGGCTTTGTCTGTGTACAAAATCTTCCGTGCCCAATCATTGTTCACTTTCTCATTGCAGTCACTTCATGAAAAGTATGTGAGAGGTTATAATATGTTTGCCCAAAATAGTTAGAAGAAACAGCATAGAGCTCAATTCGCCTTTCGTCAAAGTATCGCTTACCTGCCATACTGTCACAAATCTTGCAGTCTTTGACATACAGCATTTGAATTCACTTGATTTCGACGAGTAAGAGGTGTCCCCACCAAGTTAGAAACCCCTGCTAATTATCTAGAAATCTCATCATGTTCCAGCAGCACTGTTCTATTGCTTAGATGGCTGCTTAGTCCTCCAACCATCACTGACTAGGTAGAGAGCTACCACAACGATTAAAATAGCACACCAATTTACAAGAGGAAATTCACAACCACGCATGCATGGACTACACAAAGAAATTCAGGAGCATAACACCAACAATTCATCGATATCGAATGACTTTCTATAATTATCCCCTGTACATGACCTAATCTCCAGAATGAAATTTTCACTATGCAACAGAATTTGTACTGATTGTTTCGGTGTCTTAGGTGATGGTCATCCTGACCTCCAGATCCTTGGACACTGTGTCTTTTATTTTTAGCATAACTGCGTGTGGAAGAAGTGATAATCTACAGGTCTTAAACTAATAGAGCACAGACAGTAAGCACCATAAGTTGCCAATCACACCGGTGTAAGAATGGAATGATTTTTATACACCCAGACGAGTATGTAAGTACCATTATTCATCCAAATTTTTGTCGTGTTTACCTCCGATTTACATATTATCCATCAATTTTCGTAATTTCACCAGGTTTTTCATAATTTAAACGCATTTTACCCGATTACCTGAGTTCCAAACGACCACTCTCGATGATTTGTTGTCGCAACAAAAGTCTCATTGCGACCATCTCATGTTGCTATCAGCCAATGACATTGCAGCATGATTCTCAATTTATGTATCATTGCTAAACCACCCCAATCCTTTACTCTGAGAGTTATATATATATATGTGGACACCCTGTGAAACCTATTACACTGCCTACATCACATAACAAAATACTGTTCCTTAGTGTAGGAAACAGCCATCAACAGAAAGGAGCTGCAAAAACTATGTACCTTAGCCAAAACAGTTTATAAATTCGTAAGATTTTATTAAGATTACCCATATCTCCTCCCTATGTGGATGAGGCTCACAAAGTATTCTCGCAAAACTCTAGAGAGATGATCTCTCTTTGCATCTTGTAACTTTTCCTCTGTCTTTAACCAACCCTTCCTGTGACATTGTCTCCAATTTAATTTGGAACTGATCAGAAGTAGGAGGGCACTATATACACAACATTCAATGCCCCATGCAGGAATACAACGTGCTCAGTGCCACATAAACAATACACTTCGATATTGTGCTGTCGAAAAGAGTATAACACATATTCCAAACTGTCACAACTGACTGACGCTAATGATATAGACCTGTATTCTCATCTCAGTACTGTAACCGCCGTTCTGCGAAGACTGTTTTGTACCAATCTTACTCACATCACCCGTCCATTATACACAATGTCTCTAGACACATGAATGCTGAGGAGGTTCGCACTCCCTATTAGTGCATAGTAGATATAAGCCTGATACATTTGAGAGCACTGTGGTGATACAACCGACGGCCAAGGAGAAGAAGAAATGTATGGTTTATGCATGATGGAGCTCCAGACAGAGGGAGTTTGAAACATTTTACGTAAATCACTTGTACTGTCAATTCCGTAGTATTGTTGCTGTCTTGGTTCCATACCAAGAAGGTCCTGGAAAGAGAGAAATGATAATGATAAACACACACTCCTAAAGCTACACACTTTGGCGCTTAAACATGCTATAATGTTGAAGCAGTGTGTTTTCCGATATATCAGTCACGTGGAATGCAACGCTGTTAGCACTCCAATGCAGGAAATAATTTCTAACTCCTGACATACATGGTGAGAAACTTTAAGATGAGAAAACTGCTAACTTCTACACCACAGGAAAAGAAAAATATAGATTCTTTATAATACATTCACTATACAACTTTCTGAAGGTTATATGGCTCACTGTTCACATCTGATTGTGGTTCAAAAATTATGCTGTGCTGGCGTCAATGACATAAAAAGATTGTCAGCAACGAAATAATGCAAAACACAATGACATCTCATGAGGTAACAGACAAATGCATAGCAATGTTGTTTTACATGCGAAATTACACGCCATTCTGCACTAATTCTGCAAACAGAACACAGTCTCTTCTACACACAAAATCGGTCAACGAAATGTATACATACGGATTTCAGTACCTTATGGACATCTGTTACTGACTTGGAATCACTGCAGTGATGTAACTGAAGAGTCGATGTATGTCCAAGAAGTGCAAGGGAAATGGAATGCTTCGCACACATCTTTATTCGTCTAGAGGAGGGTACCGAAATAGGTTTTCCATTGGTTTAGTGGATATGAATCATGACACATGCGTTGGAAATCTTCAGTTGACTATGGTATGTGGAGGTTTATTGTTAACGAGTCACACACAGAATATGCAGTTGTATATGAGTCGAACACGGGCTATACTACACAATTGATACAGCCCAAAAGAACAGTGGAAAAAAGTGGTCAAATGTGTGATAAATGACCTACCACAACATCTCCTTCTCACTCCCTCTAGAATGCATCATCATTCTACCATTAAATCCTACCTCGTTGCTACCGATTACACCATCTACATTCTATCATCCTTTAACACAGATCTGTCTCAAATGGTTCTCTTTTATAGGAAAGTCAATTTGCATGCATTCATATTACCTTAGTAGATATAGCGCTGAGTATTGTCAAAAACCATGCAGAAACTATTCTGTAAGGTATTTGTTAGCTGATGCAGCATGGTTGTGATTAATAGAGAGGACAGACAAGCATGTTGTAAATACTGTTTGTTAGAGTTTAAAACATTTAAACAGTCTTGCACAGGGTCAAACATGCAAGCCATTTGGTATTTGTACACTGCAGCCCCAAGCTGGTAATACGATGCTCTTTAACTAAGAGGATGCAAAGTTTATCACAGTCACATTTTTTATTTTTTCATTTATTTTACACGTCTAGTTCCGTAGGACCAAATTGAGGAGCAAATCTCGAAGGTCATGCAATGTGTCAATACATGAAATTACACAAAAAGTAATAACAGATCAAATGAAACGTTTATGAACTAAAAAAAAAGACAACCATAAGTTTATGTAAATACAATCAACAATATAACACAGGAATCATCTTAACTTTTTCAAGGCACTACTCAACAGGAGTGACCCATATTATAACTCTTCAGTTACGATTTGAAAGCGCTTGGATTACTGCTAAGATTTATGAATTCTGGTGGTAGCTTATTGATTCGCAAATGTAAACCACTTATTGCCTAAACCGATCATTTCTGAGCCAAAAATATCGTTTGGGAATAGGAAGAGTTACTCCAAAATATAATACACTAAGTCATAAGCGAATGAAAATAGCAAAGTAAACTACTTTTCGTGTCGAACTATCACTTACTTCAGATACAACTCGAATAGTAAAAATGGCACCATTAAGTCTTTGAACAATATCCTTAATTCGGGCTTTCGACGACAGTTTATTATCCAACTGAACACCTAGAAATTTCAACTTTTCGGTTTCACTAATCACATTCCCATTCTGTGAAATCAAAACGTCTGGTTTGTTGGATTGTGTGGTGGAAACTGTAAAAACTGAGTCTTGCCGTGATTGAATGTTAATTTATTTTTTACAAGCCATGAACTTATGCCATGAAGTGCACTATTTGAGACAGTGCCAAAATTGCACACAACATCCATTGCTACCAAGCTAGTGTCATCAGCAATAGAAATATTTTAGTAACCTGTAATACTAGAGGGCATATAAATAAGGAACAGGAGTGGCCCCAGAACTGATCTGCGGGGCATTCAATCCCCGTTTCATCATGCCCTACTCAGACCCCACAGCATAGCTTTTCTCAACACTTTTGCTGTCTGTTGTTAAGGTAAGAGCTGAACCAGTTGTGAGCTACTCCCCGTATTCGATAATGCTGCAACATCTGGAGCAATATTTTGTGGACAACACAGTGAAACGCCTTAGTTAAATAAAAAAGGATGCCTAGTATTCAATCTTTGATTTAATCCATCCACTACGTCACAGTGAAAGGAGAATATAGCATTTTCAGTTGTTAAACCATTTCTAAAAGCGAACTGTACATTTGATAGCTAATTATGTGAAATAAAATGATCAATTGTCCTTACAAACACAGCCTTTTCAGTAACTTTAACAAACACTGATGGCATAGCAATAAGTCTAAATTGTCTACTTATCCTTTTCTCCCTTTTTATAAAACGGCTTTGCTACTGAGTACTTTAATCTTTCAGAAACTGACTATTCTTAAAGGAAAAACTACAAATATCGCTTAGTACTGGACTAATCACGTGCAGCACAGTACTTTAATATTCTGCTACATACTCCATCATATCCATGAGAGTTCTTAGTCTTCAGTGATTTAATTGTTGACTCAATCTCCCCCTTGTCAGTATCACAGAGGAGTATTGTCTCAGAAAGGCATTGCCCAAGAGAGTTAAATGATTCCCTGTAGAAACTAAGTTTTTATTAAATTCGCCAGCAATGCTCAGAGAGTACTCTACATATATCTGACTTATCAGTAACAGAAATGTTTTTACTACAAACCGACTATATATTGTCGATCTTGTCCTACTGACCAGACAGTTCCTTCACAACTGACCATATGGTTTTAACTTTCTTATGTGAATTAGCTATTCTATTTGCGTACCACATAGTCTTTGTCTTCCTAATAACGTTTTCAATCACTTTACAATACTGTTTGTAATGGGCTACTGTAGCTCGATTCTGACTATACAATACTGTTTGTAGTGGGCTACTGTAGCTCGATTGTGACTACTTCTAACATTCTGATGTAATTCCTACTTTGCTCTACAAGATATTCTTATCCCACCAGTCAGCCACCCAGGCTCCCTTTTACTGCTAGTACCATATTTAGAATGTTCCAATGGGAAGTAATTTTCAAAGAGCACAAGAAATGTGTTAAAGAAAGCATTATATTTGTCTACTTTGTTATTGTCACTATAAACATCCTGCCACTCTTGTTCCTTAATGAGGTTTAAAAAAATCTCTATTGCTGTAGGATTAATTTTTCTACATAGTTTGTAATTATAATATAACCTTTGAGTACAAAAACCTTTTAGTGTTAAAAAATTTGTACATCATGATCTGAAAGGCTATGCTTCCTTTTACTAACCGAATGCCCATCTGGTAATAAAGAATGAATAAAAATATTGTCTATGGGTGTGCTACTGTTCCCCTGCACCCTGGCTGGATCTGCATCAGATCATAAGATTTTAGGAGCTCTTCCAACACCCTTTTCCTTGCACTATCACATACAAAAAATAATATTGAAGCCACCACATGTGACTAACGTTTGGTACTTCCTATAAAGTGAATGAAGAACCGTCTCTAGCTTGAGCAGAAATGCTCTGAAGTCAGAGTTAGGGGTCCTATAAATAACAACAATTAGAAGTTCAGTTTCACTAAATTCAACTGCCCCTGCAGAACATTCAAATACCCGTTCAGAGCAGTGCTGTAATACGTCCATGGACTCATTTGGAATACTGTTTTTTACATACATGGCCACTCCTCCACTCCGTGAAGAGCTCCTTGAAAAACAGGCAGCACATGTCCGACCACATTATAGAAATCTACAAGATTTTTATGGTAGCTTTTGGGTCACACCTCGGCTTGTGATCCAACATATATAATGTAAATCTGTTGCTCTACATTTGTCAGTCATCCATGTTAAAAAAGTCTATTCCAGCTGTCTTATCCCTGCCCACGATAAATTCCTATTCCTTCATTCCCAGTGCTTCCATACTTACTTTTTCTTGCATTCCTCTTTGTCACACACTCGATTCCATGTGCAAGAATTTTCTTGCACCAAACAAACATGTAAGTACATCCTCATTCTCCCTTAATTTTACCGTATTTTGTCATATTTTCCTTCAATTTATATTTATTTTCAGTCAATTTTCATAGTTCTAATGATTTTATGTTACTTCTGCTCTTGTGATCATGAGCTCACTTCTGACCATTATTTGAAAATTGCTTGTAAATGTAGTACAGCTGTCAACATCAAATCTATCAGTGCTATTTTTCTGTATGTGTATCGTGTTCATGAAGTAGGGCACCAGTCCCTACTCCGGACCACCTTCAGACACCGCCCTGGACATAAAGCATGTGGATTCACCTTTGGATCCTCTCCTGGCTGTAGCGTGTGGTACATCCACCTCTAAACCCTATCCCAGGTACAACACAAGTGAATCCACCTTCAAACCCTCTCTCAGCTTTAACATGTGGTAAATCCACCTGCGAACCTTATCCCTGATGTAACATATGGTGGATCCATCTATGAGCCCTATCCTGAACCTACCCAGTGCCATGGGAGACCCCTCGTGAAGCCTATACACACGTGTGTGTGTGTGTGTGTGTATACCTCTCACACACTTCTCATAAAGTAGTGACTGCAGTGAGAAGATTAGTGTTTAATCGATGGTTTCTATAGAGAGACAATCAGCAACAGAAGCACTCTCTTTATTTTCTCAATAAATAAGAGACAACATTCTTCCGTGAATTTTGTGTGCCTATAACTGGATGGAATGATATCTTAATAGGTAGACTAGATTCACGTCTACATCTGTATGCCTACCTCACAAGCCATCATACAGTGCGTGGCAGAGAGTACTTTGTAACACTACCAGTTATTTCCTTCCCTATTCCACTCGCAAAAAAAAGCGCCTCTGTGTGGGCGCTAATTTCTCGTTTCGGGGTTTGCACGCGAAATTTATGTTTCCGGGAGTAGAAACCTCTGCAGTCAGATTCAGATGTCAGTTCTCTATAATCTTCCTTGAAGAGAACATCAAATCCCCTCCAGGGGATTCCCCTTTGAGTTCTCGAAGAACCCACCCACTAATTTGGTTGGGCCAATAAGAACACTTCTATAAGGCTGTGTTCTGAGGAGAACCTAGGTCTGCAAACTCATTCGTGTTTATGATGTGGCCGTTAGTAGAACGGTATTTTACTATTATTCACTGGGTCAGCTTTTCCAGGACATTTCGAAAACATATCTCGGAAATTTTGGTTTGCAGGAGGGATGAGGGGAAGCATATTGTACAATATCATGATATTTAGCCCATCGACATTTAAGCTCCAGTCCTTCAGAAAAGGTTAGGACAACGTTTTGGAGTGTGGAATAATTAACATCCGTCCAGCCCAGTAAGCAGTGGGTTGTCGGCTGGGAGCGGTACAGCCCTGATGTGCAGGTGAGGTTCGCGACCCAGTGGCGGGGGTGGCAGCTCTTCACGTGTGACGTGCTGGCGAGGGCGGAGATGGGGGCGGAGGCATTGCGGGGATGGAGAAGAGAAACATCCTGCTGCCCTCACACACTGACAGATCTGAGCAGGATTAGTTTGGGAGCAGTATGCTAGAATTCTAAGTAACTTACTTCCACCAGCATGACAAGGGAACTGAGAGACAGAACACAACTAGCATTGGATATTGGTTACCATCCATTTTGGTATAGGGCAAAGTGAGTACCTAGCCTGTGGGAAGCCTCCAGGTATGTCACAGAAGTGTCTGTAACGGTTACCTGGTGACTGTAATCTGGCTGCAGGAAAAAAAATTAGTCACCACACAAAGGGACTCTCATGACCAATTTAATTAATTAGTCGATCAATTTAATATTAATGACGTGCCACAAAGGGGGAGTGTGAGGGCGAGAATACTACGGATATGTTTTGAGAGTTGGCGCGATAAGCAGGCGTTTTTCTTTTGCAGCGAGATCTTTCAAAGAAATTTTAGCAATCTCCCACCTACACAGGGAGAGACGATCATCATTAAAAAATCAGCTATATTACCGAATTTATAATTTGAAATGCAGCATATACCTAATGATTAAAACTCCTCTGTGCTGCTACCTTTACTGACTTCATGGGTGACAAGGCATTTCGTTACTTTAAGAGAGTTCAAAAGTGATGAGGCGTCCTGTGACAGAGGTAGGGCATACTCTTAGCACTCCGTCTTGAGCAAAAATGAGTCTGATATTCTAGTCCTGTGATGCAGAACATGGCAGATATGAAGCTGATAAGAGCAGACTGATGAGAGAATACTTAGAGGACGTACAGCCTATGCCATAGTGTTGTACACGTTTTTCGCAACAAGTAACGATACTTTAGCGATGTGAAAACGCGCGCATGGTCTGATTTCTTCCGTTTTCGAAAATAACTAGTGTAAATGGAGGAATCTACGTGAGAAATTCAATGTGTATGGATGAAATAACACCCTCATTTCAGATTAGGTAAAGTGTATTTTTTTAAACTAACTTGTCTATGACAATGGTAGAGCTGCGGTTACTCCAAGTCACACCTTATTGTTTTGCATTGTGCCATGGCCATCAACAAATGTGGTCACGATGCGTCGGTGACCAGAAGCAACGGCTTAAGGCTGCCCTGAACAGCAGTTACAAAGAAAATTTCTGGCTGGCTAGCTCTTCAGGTACACGGTACACTTGGTAGATGGCGCTGGACTAGACTGGAGGTGACTTGTCAGTTTTTTCACCTTGAGATGCCATGTTCAAGTAAGATATTGAGCATTACATTCGAAAAAAATATTGTACAATGTATTTCCCATGTTTCTGTTGGCTAGGATGTGACTTGCAACTCGTAACTAAGTATAAGTGTGTTTCATTCCCCAGTGATGTTGGATCAATAATCCTTTATAAAGCGGCATGGATTTATAGCCACAAAACCAATCCAAGCCAAGGCACGTTCCCGACTCCGTCTCCTCAAGCTCCTTTCCGGCCGAACGTGGGGTTTGGACCCCTCCACCATCCTCCACACCTATCAGTCCCTCATCCGCCCTATCCTCTGTTACGCCCATCCAGCCTGGATCTCCGCCCCCCCTTCCTTTTATAAATCCCTCCAAATCCTTGAACGCCATGCTCTCCGCCTTGCCTATCGCATCCGTCTCCCTTCCCCCACGCGGATCCTGTATGACCTTATCCCCTTCCCCCACCTCCTCCTCTTCCTCGAAAGGCTACGAATCCTCTACACCTCCCGTAAACTCGATCCTCCTCACCCGCTCGTCTCCCCGATCCTCTCCCACCCCCGCCCGCTGCCGCGCCTGTACTCCCTTGTCCCACCCGGTCTCCATCTCTCCACCCTCCTTACCCTCTCCCACGGTGGCTTCCGCCAGCTCCCTCTCCCTGATGATGTCCTCGTCCCCTCCATCTACCCCTCCTATCAACTTTGACCCTGCCCCCCCTCCCTCCTGGTGTCCTTTCCCTGCGGCACCCTCCCTCCTTTCTCTTCCCTTCCCTTCTCTCTCCTTTTCCCCCATCCCCTCCCTCCACCCCTCTTCTTCCGGGCTTCCCCTCCCCCTTCCTCTCTCCCCCCTCTTTCCCCAGCCCGTGGCGTCCCTGCTCTCCCCTCTCGCTTTCCCTCTCCCCCTCCTCCTCCTCCTCCTCTCTTGGCAGGTCCCCGGACTCGCACACGCATCGTGAACTTTCGCGCGCCGGAGACCATCGCCCTCGGATTGGTGTCTGTGCCGTCGTGTCTGTGCCTCAGTGTTTTTCGCCGTCCACGCTCCTTCGTTCACGTGTGTCATCTCCCTCGTCAGTGTTTGTGCCCAGTGCCGACGGTTTTTCTTGTTTGTTTCGTCAAGTGTGAACGGCTTCATGTTTTTTAACTATTGTATCTCCTGTTTTTTAACCGCCATTCTGTTACTTGTCTGTCTCCCTTTCTTTTTTCTTGTACTGCTTATGGCTGAAGAGCGGAGTACACTGTTCCGCTGCCAGCCCACCTTGTATGGGGTGTCCAAATTACAATAAAGAAAAAAAAAAAAAAAAAAAAAAAAAAATAGCCACAACAGGTCCAGCCTGGATCTCCGCCCCCCCTACCTTCTATAAATCCCTCCAAATCCTTGAACGCCATGCTCTCCGCCTTGCCTACCACATCCGTCTCCCCTCCCCCACGCGGATCCTGTATGATCTCATCCCCTTCCCCCACCTCCTCCTTTTCCTTGAAAGGATACGTATCCTGTACACCTCACGTAAACTTGATCCTCCTCACCCGCTCATTTCCCCGATCCTCTCCCACCCCCGCCCACTGCCGCGCCTGTATTCTCACTGCCGCGCCTGTATTCTCACGTCCCACCCGGTCTCCATCTCTCCACCCTCCATACCCTCTCCCAAGGTGGCTTCCGCCAGCTCCCTCTCCCTGATGATGTCCTCGTCCCCTCCATCTACCCCTCCTATCAACTTTGACCCTGCCCCGCCCCCCACTTCCCGTGTCCTTTCCTTTCGGCACCCTCCCTCCCTTCTCTTCTCTTCCCTTCTTTTTCCGTCTCCCTGTCCCCTCCCTTCCCCCTCTTCCCCCGGGCTTCCTCTCCCCCTTCCTCCCTCCCCCCTATCTCCCCTGCCCGTGGCATCTCTGCTCTCCCCTCTCGCTCTCCCACTCCCCTTCCTCCTCCTCCTCCTCTCTTGGCAGGTCCCCGGACTCGCACACGTATAGTGAACATTCGCGCGCCGGAGATCGTCGCCTTTTGTGTCTCGTGTGTGTGACGTCGTATAGTGTTTTTGGTGTCCGCCGTCCCACTCCTACGTTCACTTGTGCCGTCGGACTCATCAGTGTTTTGTGCGCCGTGCCGACGTGTTTTCAGTGTTGTTATCGTCACATGTGAACGACTCCGTGTTTTTTATGTCTCTGTGACCTCTCTCTTTTGCCCGTCACTTTGTTCATTGTCATTCACCATGTTTTATACTCTTGTAAAACGCTATGGCTGAAGAGCGGCGTAGTGTGCCGCTGCCAGCCTACCTGAGTTGTACAGGTTTTAAAATAACAATAAAGTAAAAAAAAAAAAAAATAGCCACAACAGGCCGTCCTTCTCCTTCGCGAGTCCCGCCGCCTCTACCGCTCTTTTCTCCGCACTCGTGACCGGGATACACTTACCCGCCACCGGCAATTACAGCGACACATCCGCAACCTGCTTGTTGCGAAGAAACGCCGAGCCTGGCGCCAGACATGTACACGACTCAACACCACACTCCCCATCAACTCTTCCAAGTATTGGTCTGCCTTCCACCGCCTTCCTGGGAACCGCCCCACCCCCCAGTACCCTCTCCTCCTTAATGACCGTCCCATTCCTGACAACCTCAGTAAGGCCAACCACTTTGCCTCCCACCTCTCTGATGTTTTTTCCATCCCAGATGATCCCCACTTTGATTATTCCCTCTTCCCTGATGTCATGGACCGTACGAATACCTCTGTTCCTCCCCTTGCTCCTAGTTTCCAGTACTTGGGCCACACCCCACCTTCTGCACTTAACACTCCCATCACTACACAGGACATCAGCCTCACACTCCGCACTAAACGCAACACTGCTCCCGGCCACGACTGCGTTACCTACTGCCACCTCAAACACTGCCCTCCCTCCTTCCTTTCCCTCCTTGCCACCCTCTACAATGTCATCCTTGCCACTGGCTTCTATCCCGACCTGTGGAAAACCTCCCGTATCCTGATGTTCTCCAAACCCAATAAGCCTCCATCTGATGCCTCTTCCTATCGTCCTATCTGTCTCACATCGGTGTTCAGCAAGCTCTTGGAATCCATCCTTTCCCGGCGCATCCATCTCCACCTCCACCAAAACCACCTCCTCCCAAACACCCAATGTGGCTTTCGACCTTCCTTCTCTGCTGATGACCAACTCCTCCGCCTCACTCATCTCCTCTCCCTCCAGCTTAACTCCCGTCGCTCCGCCATTTTTGTCTCACTTGACCTCGAAAAGGCCTACGACCGTGTCTGGCATCCCGGTCTCCTGTTTAAACTCCAAACCTACGCCCTTCCTATCAACTACATCCGTCTGGTGGCCTCCTTCCTCTCCCACCGCCCCTCCTATGTTACCATCCATC
Organism: Schistocerca americana; assembly: GCF_021461395.2. NCBI lineage: Eukaryota > Metazoa > Arthropoda > Insecta > Orthoptera > Acrididae > Schistocerca > Schistocerca americana. Next base: position 774,056,846 of record NC_060120.1, read on the forward strand.
GTGCCACTTCCCACACCTTCTACCTCTCTGCCGGTGTGCCCCAGGGCTCTGTCCTCTCCCCTCTTCTCTACCTCCTGTACACGGCAGATATGCCCCAACCCCCCCCCTCCAGTACACCTCTTGCAATATGCTGATGACACCGCATTCCTCGCCCTCGCTCCTACCCTCCAACGGTCCCAACGCCTTCTCCAGAATCACCTTGACCTTTTTGCTGCATGGTGTAACCAATGGCTCCTGAAACTCAATCCTTCCAAGACCCAGGCAATCATCGTAGGTCGTACCACTCGCTCCTTCCGGCTCCTGGATTTCTCCCTTACTGTCTGTGCACGTCCTGTCCGCCTCACCCCCACCCTCACCTACCTTGGCCTCACCATTGACCGTCACCTCACCTGGCTACCTCATCTCCGCTCCATCCAATCCAAAGCCCACAATCGCCTCCGACTCCTCAAACTCCTCTCTGGCCGGACATGGGGGTTGCACCCCTCTACCATCCTCCACACATACAAATCCTTCATCCGTCCCATCCTCTGTTATGCCAGTCCTGCCTGGATATCTGCCCCCCCCAAATTCTATCAGTCCCTCCAGATCCTTGAGCGTCATGCACTCCGCCTCGCCTTCCGTATCCGCCTCCCGTCCCCCACGCGGATCCTCTATGATCTCATTCCTTTCCCCCATCTGCTCCTATTCCTCGAACATATCCGCATCCTCTACACCTCCCGCCGTCTTGAACCCCCTCACCCCCTGGTTGCTCCTCTCCTCTCCCATCCCCGCCCCCTGCCACGTCTTCACCGTTGTGTCCCCCCTACCCTCCATCTCTCCACCCTCCATCTCCTTTCCCAAGGTGGCTTCCGTCAACTCCCCCTCCCTGATGATGCCCTCTCTCCCTCCATTTATCCTTCCTATCAACTCTGATCCTCAATCCCCCTCCTTTCCTCTGTCCTTTCCCTGGGCTCCCTCTTCCCCCCTCCCTTCCGTCCTGTTTTCTCCCCACTCAACCTCTCCCTACCTCCCTTCTCCCCCCCAGTCCTTTTGTGTTCCCCTCCTCTGCCTACCCCACTCCCTGTCGCGTCTGCCCCCCACCCCTCTTATGGGTCCTCATCCTCCTTCAGCTCCTTTCCCGGCTCCCCCCTTCGCTTTTCCTCTCCTTTCCCCCCTTTTTTGTTTTCCCCTCTTCTGTCCAGTTTCCCCCCACCTGCTCTCGACTGTGGTGTCACATTTGCCCACTTTTTAGTGCAGTGTTCCAGTGACTATTCAGTGTTGTTTGTCTTTCTCGTGTTGCGAACAGAAACCATGCTGTCGCTAGGTGTGAATTTTATGTCCTTTGCGAACAGAATCCAGACTGTCGCCGTGTTTTTTAATTGTCTATTGCTTTCCCTGTCTGCTTCGTATGTATTTTTCTTAGCATCATCATCCCTCTGTTGTTGTTTTAAGTTCCACGATTTCTTTTCGCCTTGTTACTCTCTAAGTCTCCGATTTTATCGCCTGTTTTATTATTATTTGTTCTCTTGATCTTTGTCACAAAATCTGTCGGCTGAAGAGCGGCATACTAAGCTGCTGCCAGCCCGCCCCCTTCGGGGGGAGTTGAAATTCAATAAATGAAAAAAAAAAAAATAGCCACACTGGGAGAATAGGTCGCTGTTTTAATATTATTACCCATCCTAATGTTCATATAGAGCTACTGGATAGAGTGACTGGAGCAACTCTCTAGTGCTAGACCAATAGCGAAATTATCCACTCTACATCAAGCTGTTATTGACACAATTCGATAAAGCTACTGTTAGTGCTTGATCAACGGCAACTACTACTGCCCAACTCGCTTTCCTCACAACGATTAGTGCTTGATCAACGGCAACTACTCCTGCCCAACTCGCTTTCTTCACAACCAGAGGGGAAAAAATTGGATTTTGTGGCCATTAGGGGGAGTGGAGTTAAACTCTATCAATATTCTTGACTGGCTATGCTGGATTGTGGTGTTGTGAGCTGTGTCAGTATTCCAAAGATGATTAAATGAAGAGAATACCCTACATCCTACCACACCAGTGATATGCAGATATAATTGCTATCAATAAAAAACATAAACTATTATTATTATGTCATCTGCTACGCAATGTAATTACTATTTGAATTTACCGCCAAAATTCGAATTTACCACAAAATTTCGATTTCCCACAGATTTGTGTTCTTCCTATCAATAGTGGGTGAGGTGGGTTGGGGAGGGGAGCAGAGAATGGGGACCCTTCGATAGGTTGGAGATTTTCCAAAGGGAGAGGGAGTAATTATTTGCTAAATTTAAATAATTAGTCAATAAACTTGATATCAAAAGAGCATTGTAATCAGCATTCCTTTTTCCAGAGGGGTGGGGGGGGGGTTTCTCAGAAGGACGGATTATCCCCAGTGGGTCACAGATGAACCCTCAGAGAGTCATAAACCACTCAGTAGAACAATAGGTTAAGGGGAGGGGAGGGGTGCTTTAATTGTTAATTTTAATTAATCAGCATATAAATTTGATATCAAAAGTGCACCAGAATTCTCTTTCCCCTACTACTACTGTTGTCATAATGCAAGCAATTAGGAATGCATTTAATGCTGGAAGCAACTACAAGAGGCTAAAAGGCATAATATGGTCATGGAAGTAATTGATATCAATAAAGGACTATATTTACAGTCATAATGGCTTGGGTTTTCATAGCCCTTTCCAGCCCAGTGGGTTCATATCGACCCTTTACAGATTTCAGATATTTTTGCTATATCCACGAAAGCCCACTGGTTCCACATGGCACCATTGTGTTCTCATGTGTAAACTAGATTACTAGATGCCAGCACCAACAGGGTAATCAGTATTAAGTACGTACAGGGACATCAGAAAAAATTGCAATAATTCAAAATAAATTTGAAATCATGTTTAATGTATTACTAGAAGAATTATAAGTGAAAAACAAATTTTTAATTTTCTTCTAGTAGAAGGTAAAATGTGGACTCGAAAGGGAGAAAGAAAAGCTCATAGAGATCTACCTGACAGACCACTTACAATCATAGATCCGCTTAAACTCGTCAGAAAACACAAAATCCAGAGATTTTGTTGTGTGTTAGTGCAGGATACATTGGCAGAGAGGATGTGGAAATTAAAAGAATGTGGGATTGTCAACTCAGATGTTGTGGAGGGGGGGGGGGATATGGAACTCACTGGGTTGTGTATGTTAAGAAAAAGTGGAATACTGTACACTGTTTTAATTCATTTGGTGATTTAAGTCTGCTTGAATAATTGTGTCAAAGCTCCACCAACAGGAACCAGGTGTGGCACAAATTTCGATCCTACCAAGATTTCAGTTCATAACTCTATGGACATTTCTGCCTAATCTTTCCCCTGACAGTTGCATAAAAAGGCAGTATGTTAGTCACTGCATCATCTGAGGGCGACATACAATTTCATTCACTCTGACTCTAAAAGAATATTCGCCTGCATTAAAAGCGATCTATTTTCCTCCAGTAGATCTGAGCAAGGGAATGTGGAGTATAGCATTGATCAGTCTGGAAACATACAAAAGCATAGCTACTGTCACTGAGGTGAATTATAAACTGTATTTAGGGAGTGCAGAAGTTGTGGTAATACATCCTGCCCCCTAAGTCACTGGCGATGTAAATGCGTGTATAAAGCGATTTGTAAAAGGATTTGAGCTACATGCAAATGTTAATATGTTTAAAAAAGAGATAAAAACAACAGAAGAGGTAGTGGACTTTTGTGTCAAAGGTTGAATAGGATCGCTAGTCGGTTTCTCGAGGGGACAAGCGCAGGAGCATAATGCTGCTAAAATTTACGAGTCACATCAGTTACCTGAGCTGACATACTGCCAGTAAGTATGATTTGTGTATAGTGTAATATCGCTACGAATTCGTACCTTAACGATAGATTAGTTCGTACTATATAAATATTTTTTGCTACAGTGGGTCCTGGTTACAAATTGCGGAGATTCCAGTAATCCGATAAGCGAATCCCCCTGTGATTGTTCAGACATCGGACCATTTCGAGCTGAATACCGAAAGTCAGAACGCGAAGCTAGCCGATCTTCCAGGTGAGGATATTATAGTACAACTTCATCTGAAGCAGAATTATGGGTATTAAGTATAAATATGACATACCCAACAAAAAGAAGACCACTTTACAATAGAAACACGACACGATAACACGTGGGAATTAACAGTTTCTTAAATCCATAGGACTGGAACCTTGCAGTGACGTCAATTGGTCTAACAACTCCAATCCCATGTGACGAGCATATCATTACGCAAGAATATTTTTCCCACAAACCGTTTGCCTCAGTGACATTTAGTAATAATGACGAGATACGAATTATTATTCAACAAGGTGAATTGACTCTTGCGAGCAAGAGGTTCCCATATTTGGAGGGTGTATTTTCGTCCAAGAAAGCCGCGGCCCTGTCAGTAAATACACATAATGCAGTCAACTTTCTGTTCCAACAAAAAAGACAAGAACTAATGGAGTTGAAATCGACAGCAGCAAAACCGTTTGTATCACTTCGACGTTCAAGACATACACCTCTGCATCGACATCGAGTCTGAGTGCCCTACGAAACGCAGGATGGTTCATAGATGGATCGACAGATAACTCCCTTAGTGTATTTGTTCCACACAAAATATTAATGGGTTTCTTTGAAGATACTAATTTTATTATTATGAACTCTAAGCAGAGTGCTATAGATGATAACTCATATCTTCTGGGACAAGCAGAAGAAGAGAATGAAATTGTGCTGGATAAATTGATATGGGAAGTACTGCATCTGTCTCTATTAGACGGAGAGAATCTGAAACTTTTACGTTTTCTGAGTTCAAGAGTGCAACTGCACTTAGCTATCCTTTTATTGGAGCTGTTTGAATATCCGGTCCTTCTATAGTCATCTCACCAAGCATGGACTCTTAAGACTTCTAACCAACTAGAAACACCTCGCTTTATTATCCGGTGCTGCAGACAGACGGGAAGGGTAATCTCGAAAAGGATTCGGGTGTATTCGACAAATGTAAACTGAACAATGCCAGAGTGTACCTAAACCTTCAGTTTTTTCTATACGATAATTTACAGCTTTACTGGAACAGAAACGCATGTGGACTATTGTATGACGTGTATCCAAGGTTTTACAAGTCATATTATGAGCTTGATGATGGTTTTGGATGCACACTTGGCCCACAGCAGTTTAAGGAATTATCACCCATACTGGTAACAGATTGTTCAAAGCAACACGAGACAGTGAAGACTGGAATTGTGGATGTATGTAATGAATTTGAATCATCACAAAGTTTTGTGCTCTGCAGTGTATGCATTAATACTACATGATTGACTCATTAACTACTCGCCGCTAACGGGACTTGTGCAATGTGTAGTATAAATGAAGAGGCATTACGCACCATTGAACACATTACACAGATATGGCCCTCAGAGCAAAGATCGTCGCAGACAAACAAGGGTTTTACAATGAGTGTAGATTATTTGTGTTTCAATATGTTGTGTTCCTTGCATTCTAAGACGCTAGACAGGCAATAATGAGGTATTCCATAATCATTGTTTCACCCACATCATTAAGCTCAGTGCATTGTGCTGAAACTCGGAAAACGGCAGTGTGGTTGACACGATTCTACGATGCAGATTGTTGTGAGAATGAAGGGGTCACATATGAAGTATGCTGTTATCGCTCTGAACATAGGATCATAAAGACAGCAACGTTTACAGCAAAGGTCATGAGAAGATTTCCTGGTTTCAAGAAATTTTTAGATGTGCTTTTGTCCAGAATCTGGAAACAGGATGTCCTGCTCTCAAGCAGTTGAAGAAGAGGTGAGGAAAACACAGGTTTCTGAAGGCTTCAGAGAATATGCAACTATTATTCACTTGGCTTACCAATCAATAAATTGTTTCTTCTTTAAAAAAACTTTGTATTTATTTATTTATTCACTCCCTATTTTTCGTCTCCCCATTCACAGGCTTCAGGTGACTATTTAATTTACGCTTCCTGCTGCACTTCTTGTGATGAAGTATACAAAGCGCCAGGGGCCCTTGATGGCATAAGCACTGCAGATGTGGCTGATAAACTGGAGACATCGTACCAGCAGGCTGCAGCAGTAGTGGGCAGGTGCGGTGCCGCGACCTTGGTTATGTTATGCTGCCTCGCCCTGAGCAGTATCACTGTACCATGTATGTGTGCATTGTGGCATGCGGAGGCATGTTAAAATACAAATACCTTAAAGGTGCATTTAGTACCAGTTGTCTGTACTCGCTGGCATTTTGGATTTTACATATGTACTATATATGTGTACTGTAGCTAACCCAAACTCTCTTGAAAAGAACAAACATAGTGCTATGTGCAGACGAGTGCTACTTGTGTGGTGGTAAGCATGAACGTCAGCACTGTGCTAGATTTACGTGAATGCAGATGTCTGTATCTCTTGGTACACATGTACCTGCACACAGATGTGTGTGCTACCTGTATATAAATAAGAGGAACTTGCACATAAGTAGAAATTATGTTTCTGTGAGTGTGTGTGTCTTACATTTTTTATCAACACTTCTTGACTGTTATGTCTTTAGGTTTCGTTGATATTTATTCCAAGAGTCAGGGACAAGATGCAATTAATACTAAATCAATTGTTCTTAGTCCACCTTCACCACACACAGAATCAGAAGGATGATGTGTAGATATAAGTCCCTTTATTGATAAGTTAGTAGTGCCATCCTAGATATCTACTGATAATAATGATGAGGGTACATAGCATGTGTGAATGTGTGTGTGTGTGTGTGTGTGTGTGTGTGTGTGTGTGTGTGTGTCATTTGAAATGATATTTATACAAACTGCTGTGATACATTTGTTTGAGTATTACTCTACAGCCTTGTATTACTGCTTTTGCACAATGTGTCCAGAGATAGGCTCACAACACCTTGGCTGGATCCATCATTGATGTGGCAATCAACACCTTCGTCACCTCGGTAGCAAAAGCAGGGCAGTACCATCGACATCATCAGCAAGGGAGTGAAAGTATTTTAGTAAGTATCTGTCTAAATACACTTTTGTTTGTGTGAGTATGATTTGACATGATGCTTATAGATGGCTGCGATTAATGTGTTTCAGAATTACTCAGTGTCCTTGTAGCGATGCCTTTGCATGATGTCCCCATCCGCCTACCACCCGCAGCCTAGCAGCAGCAGGGTTGTACCCTCAATGTCTGCATTACCCCAACCCCAGTCTAACAGTAGCAGCCCCACAGCCCTTCACCAGGTAAATCACGTAGTCAAGTCATTAGACTACCCTCTGGTTGCTGTTGGTTTCAAGAATAGGCTGTGACAGTCTAGCATTGATAAATAGCTGGATTAGAGATCTGGCTACCTTCCTTCGTGCATGCCAGACTTTATTGGAAAGGGAGCCTCCTGAAATCATCAACACCCAGTGGTATCCTGCCATCAGGTGCAAAACAGTTCTGTACTATAAGCTGTTGAAACCTGCTAAAGAAGGCAGTAATGATGCAACAGAGACAGAAATTGTCAAACATTGGGTGAAGGATAGCGTGATATCACAGGACACGTCAGTTGCCGACTGCTATGGAACTTATACCGAGAGCATCAATCTGAAGCGTTATTCTGATGTGAAGGGACTGATAAGACCCTCAGCCACTTACTCCACCTTGGTGTGTACTTGCATGTTTTTGATCCAGTTAATGGGACATCCAATTTTATCCCTCTCCCATAAGATATTGCCGCTAAAAAGGCTAGTGTCAGTGTTCAAAATGTAGAAGAGAAGGATAAATATTGTTTCACATGGTTGCTTCCAGCTTGCAATAGAGATTACCCAAAATATGCTTGTCTTACAGATATGTGTAAGACATCTAACATCTGGGAACATTTTGACTTTAAAAGCATCTCATTCCCCGTCACAATCCAGACCTGCCAAAATTCTGGAGGCAAAACCCCAATTACTCAGTTTATGTTTTTGGTCTGTATGTAAATGAGAAGAAAAGCAAGGCAAGAAATTTGGAGCATAAAGCAGCTGGACCCCTCTATTTTTCCGAAGTAACTGTTCAGTATTCTAAACACATAGATTTATTGCTATTCTTCAAATGTGAGAAGCAACACTGTGTCTGGATCAAAAACATGTTCCACCTACTTCCCATCCAGATGAGTAGAAATAAGGGAAAAAGGCATTTTTGCCACGCATATCTAAACTCTTATACTAAATATGAGTATTTAGAAAGGCAGCTGATTGATTGCTCGACCCAGAAACTAGTACATGAGGCAATGCCTACTGAGAATGGAAAGTTTCTTAAAGTTTAAGATGTCCTTTTCTTGCGTATACTGACTTTGAGAGAATACTAGTTCCTGTGGCACGTTCTTAGTCTGATCCCAATGTCTCTTACACTACTTTCAGAGAACTATGCATACTGTATGTGGCAGCATATGAGGTTGTATGCTCATATGATTCTAGTTGCAACCGATCTGACTCGTATGTGAGGAATAATTCTGCAAGAGAGTTGCTCTCTGAGCTCAAAAAACTTGGATGCTGACGGCCTTTCTAGCAAAAACATTCCGATGACTGACTCGCAGGAGAACGATATTTTATAGAAGCAGGCGCTGGAATTTTTTATTTGTGACTTGCCTTTGAACATAGAAGTGAAAACTTTACATAGAGACCACTGTCATCTAACGGAGAATTTTTTCGGTGCAGCTTACAATGCAAGCAACTTGAAGTACAAACTGTCATGACACATGCTTGTCTTCTTTCATAATTTCAGTGGGTATGATGCTCACTTTCTTGTCGAGCACTCGGTTGCTTTTGAGGGGGAGAATGATAAGGCCTGTATCATAACTGTTTCATTCTCCAAGCAAATGACACCTAGAACATTGCTCTGCTTTCTGGATCCCTTACGATTTACGTTGGCAGCTGTTCAGAAACACGCTGAGATGATTTGTCAAGAGGAAATGCGTACCACTCAAGCTGCATTTCCCAATGATGCAAAGTTTCAGCTCGTAAAGAAAAAGGAGGTTTTTCCATATGAATGGAGACACTCAGTGAAATCATGTTGCCCAATATAACTGTTTCCACCAGCAAACTCACGGGAACTGCCATAATGGATGTGGAAAATGGGCGCATGGTGAACGTTTGACATTAGTTCAACGTCTCTGATGTATAGGGTTAAGCTAAATTGTATATGGAGACAGACGTGCACTTGCTAACGGACTTTTTTGAGAAATTCCAGGGTATATGCCTGGGCACATACTCTCTGCATCCTGCCTTCTATTACACTATGTCAGGGCTTTCGTGGGATACAATGTTAAAAAAGGCATATATTAACCTCGAACTGATGAGCGATGTTGATATGTAGCTTTTTCTCGAATGTGACGTTTACAGGTAATATTACCAGTGCGTCCGTAGGTATGCCAAGGTGAATAACTCACGATCGAGGGAGGAGGAGTACAGGCCATCTGACGATTTGAGTTATATCCTTTACTTGGATGTAAACAGTCTCTATGGACAAGTCATGCAACAAACTCCGCCATTTGCAGGTTTCTGCTGCCTGTCCAAAGATGAAATCGTCAAACTGAAGGATAAGATCCTAGATGTAGCTGCTGATGCTGACAGGGGGTATGTCCTGGAAGCAGACCTGGAATATCCCATTGATTTGCATGATGAGCACAGTGACTTGCCGCTGTGTTAGGAGTGCCTAATCCTATGAAATGGTTCTACCCTAAAACTGATTATAAGGCTGAGGAATAACCAGAGATACATTTTACACTACAGAAACCTCCATAAATGTCTCAAATTGGAGATACAGCTTCCTACAATCATCTGCGGCATCTCTTTCAAGCAGTATCCCTTGTTGAAGGAGTACATTGATTCGAACACCGAATGGAGGGCTCTCACGATGTGATTTTGAAAAAGATTTTTAAAAATTAATGAATAATTCAGTTTTCGGCAAACCCATGAAGAATGTTAGAACCCATTGTGATACCCATTCAATTTGCTGTTGGGATCGGCGCTATCATACAAGAAATTAAGTCACCAGGCCAAATTTTAGAAGGGCCACAGTCTTCAATGAAGGGGTAGTCACTGCAGAGATAGCTAAGGTTTTAGTGGAGTTCATGAAGCCTGTCTATATCAGTATGTGTGTTCGGGACCCCTCCAAATTCCACATGTAACGATTCCACTACAAGTTTGCTAAATCAAACTTCACTAATGTCAAGTTACTTTATATGGATGCAAATAGTTTCATCTACTGGGTGAAAGGCTGCGATCCATATGCAGTAATTAGGTGCAATCCCGATGAATTCGATATGTCTGGATATGCTGCCGATAATCCTTACGGCATAACACCTCAGAACAATAAGGTTATCAGCCTGATGAAACACGTGGCGGATGGCTCGCAGATTGTGGAGTTTATAGGGCTCCAGCTGAAAAGTACGGGCACCATGCAGGTGCAGGTGCCGCCTAGCGATCGGCTAAGGTTGTGCATCATGTGGCCTCATCAGCACTCACAATCGAAGACTATAAGCAGCATCTGTTTCCTGATGATGAATCTCCTCATTCGACGCAGAAAGTAGTCTTATGTTCACAGGCCATGAGGTATACAGGGTGAGTCACCTAAGATTACCGCTGGATATATTTCGTAAACCACATAAAATACTGACGAATCGATTCCACAGACCGAACGTGAGGAGAGGGGCTAGTGTAACTGGTTAATACAAACTATAAAAAGTGCACGGAAGTATGTCTTTTAACATAAACCTACGTTTTTTTTTAAATGGAACCCCGTTAGTTTTGTTAGCACATCTGAACTTATAAACAAATACGTAATCAGTGCCGTTTGTTGCATTGTAAAATGTTAATTACATCCGGAGATATTGTAACCTAAAGTTGACGCTTGAGTACCACTCCTCCGCTGTTCGATCGTGCGTATCGGAGAGTACCGAATTACGTAGGGATCCAAAGGGAACGGTGATGGACCTTAGGTACAGAAGAGACTAGAACAGCACACTACGTCCACATGCTAACACCTTTTTATTGGTCTTTTCCACTGACGCACATGTACATTACCATGAGGGGTGAGGTACACGTACACACGTGGTTTCCGTTTTCAATTACGGAGTGGAATAGAGTGTGTCCCGACATGTCAGGCCAATAGATGTTCAATGTGGTGGCCATCATTTGCTGCACACAATTGCAATCTCTGGCGTAAAGAATGCCGTACACGCCGCAGTAGATCTGGTGTAATGTCGCCGCAGGCTGCTACAATACGTTGTTTCATATCCTCTGGGGTTGTAGGCACATCACGGTACACATTCTCCTTTAACGTACCCCACAGAAAGAAGTCCAGAGGTGTAAGATCAGGAGAACGGGCTGGCCAATTTATGCGTCCTCCACGTCCTATGAAACGCCCGTCGAATATCCTGTCAAGGGTCAGCCTAGTGTTAATTGCGGAATGTGCAGGTGCACCATCATGCTGATACCACATACGTCGACGCGTTTCCAGTGGGACATTTTCGAGCAACGTTCGCAGATGTATATTGCAGCTGTTTGGGCCCCTGCAATGAAGTGAGGACCAATGAGGTGGTCGCCAATGATTCCGCATCATACATTTACAGTCCACGGTCGCTGTCGCTCTACCTGTCTGAGCCAGCGAGGATTGTCCACGGACCAGTAATGCATGTTCCGTAGATTCACTGCTCCGTGGTTTGTGAAACCCACTTCATCGGTAAACGGGTAGAACTGCAACGCATTCTCTGTTAATGCCCATTGACAGAATTGCACTCGATGATTAAAGTCATCACCATGTAATTGCTGATGTAGCGACACATGAAACGGGTGAAAGCGGTGACGATGCAGTATGCGCATGACACTACTTTGACTCAGTCCACCGGCTCTCGCAATGTACCGTGTACTCATGTGCGGGTTCATGGCAACAGCAGCTAACACACCAACTGCACCCGCTTCTCCTGTGACGGGCCTGTTACGGACCCGTTTGCGTGCTACGACCATACCTGTTGCATACAGTTGGCGGTAGATGTTCTGCAATGTGCGGCACGTTGGATGCTCTCTGTCCGGGTACCGTTCTGCATACACCCTGCAGGCTTCAGCTGCATTTCGTCGACACTCGCCGTAGATGAGTATCATCTCCGCCTTTTCAGAGTTCGAATACATCATGGTCACAGTTCCTACAACACTACACTATCACAGACGTCTGGTAACACGGTGTACTACACGTGGCCCGTGTTTGTTACAACACGCAACTGAACGTCGGAGGTTTCAAGCGTCAACTTTAGGTTACAATATCTCCGGATGTAATAAACATTTCACAATGCAACAAACGGCACTGATTACGTATTTGTTTATATATTCAGATGTGCTAACAAAACTAACGTGGTTCCATTTAAAAAACGTAGGTATGTGTTAAAAAACATACTTCCGTGCATTTTTGTATGGTTTGTATTAAACAATTACACTAGTCCCTCTCCTCACGTTCGGTCTGTGGAATCGGTTCGTCAGTATTTGATGTGGTTTACGAAATATATCCAGCGGTAATCTTAGGTGACTCACCCTGTATACTGCACTGCAGCTGAAAGTCCGTCTATCAAGTCATGAGGACAAGTTCCCTCATCTGGGTGGATAAGATTGGACTCTGCAGCTCTCACACTACTCTCTTGAATGATTTTGTGTGTGTGTGTGTGTGTGTACGTGTGCATGTGCATGTGAATTGCATTATTATTATTATTATTATTATTATGTGTACCATGTACACAACTGCACGCTGTATATGCTTGTAAAAAGTTGTATTTTCTTTTTGTATGTTTGTGTGTATGTGTGTGATTCTTCACTTGCTGTTGGTAGTCCTTGTTCACTGTAAATATTGTAAATAAAAAATCATTTTAGCATAATGTATATCTGCTGCTGTAAATACTGTATAGCTGACCAGACAATATTATATAAAAAAAGTCATTCTGAACTTACACAATCTCTCTGAATAAAAATGTATTGTACAGTTAATCAGCTGCTCTTATACAAATAAAATCTTTCTGCATATAATCTATCTATTTTTTTGAAAAAATACTGCTATTGATGATAAACAATGAGTTTATTTGCTGTATCTGAAATATTATTATTATTTGAGTCTCTCTTACTATGAAAGTTATTCTAGGGTGGAAGCAAATAAGAACAGATTTATAGAACATTTGTTTATTTACACACCCAATCATCCGTTTTATAGATGTACACAAATGATTGTTTTTACATGGTTTGAATTTAGCTTGAATCATATTCAAGCCTATAGGTGTAATTACATACATGGGCATTCCTTCTGTAAATGCAGCCTCTACTGGCTTTATAGTTACAGGCTCAACATTTACACATTTTAGTATGGGGGAATACAGATATCGATGCATTGCTCCACCTGATTTATATTTACACTTTTATTGCACAAATACTCAACAAATTAAATGTATGACCCTCTCACATATAGGCTTGTGGCTGGATGTTGATGTCAAAATATGACAAGCATGCAAGCTACAGATGACTCTTGCTCCCACAGATGTATGAATGTAGTTCTGTGCTTGCTGCTCAACTTGCTGCAGATCTTTGACACTTGGGGTGGGGGGTGCTTATTTTCAGTGGTATGGGGGAGGGCAGGACCTCCCCTCCCTTCCCATCCCATACCCTCTCCTCCTTTGCCTTGGTGCATGGTTCTCAGTACAGCCTTGGAGATATGGAAGTGCTGATGCAGCTGTCAGTGAAACATGACATGCACAATTGTCTTAGCTGTAATGTAACTCCACCGACAAGAAAGCACTGATGCTGACGTCAGCGAATTCTTGGCCAGAACCCGCAGTGCTCTACAACTGTAATGACCTCTTGGGACGTCTAGGGCTCTTGTCATCATCAACATCTTCATGGCTTTCTTGGAATCGCTTATACCACTCATAAACCCTTGTATTACTCATAAAAGACTCTCCAGAAGTAATATTTAATATTTCTAAAATTTTGATGCACTTTTTTCTGTTCTCATACTAAACTTTAGCACAAATTCTCTGATCAATGTTTATAAAAAAAAAAAATCGCCGATACTACTACGATAAATCTAACCTTCTCGACAGATCAAACAGACTAATTACTTCATAAGGCTACATCTGTACAAACACTTTTCACAGATTTTACTAAAAGAAAAGCAAAGAAATGTCTCTCGAATCAATCTATTACAACATACAACTAAAAAATTCTCAGTACTCTTTGAACACACCTTGTATATCAGTTTCCAAATTTCAGGTATATCTCTTGCAGAGGAAACTAGCGTGGAAATTGAGAGTATCGAAAATGACACTAGATTGTAGAACTAACAACCTATGTTAATAATGTGGGATACTTTTAATTGCTTGTGTGGTGGCGTGCTCGTGTGGATGGGGTTGCAATCTAATCGGGATCATTCCAGTTGGGTAAAGGTGCCCATACAGATGCTGACTTACCTACTGCTGACAATAAACCTTACACTGTTCAAGAGTGCACGGATCACTCCAACACACCACATGAAGCTCAATAAGGGAAGACAGAAAGAAAAAGAGCCACTAAGAAGAAGGAGAATAAGAATAAAGACTTACCGAATGTAGGCAAAAACGACTGAAATAATTAACATTTCCCTCATTTACACACTTGTACAGCTGCAGTTTTTATATCAGAGTACTGTCATAGTATTAAGTAAGTACACACTTCCACCTCTTACATTAACTGTGTGCCAGATGTAGTTCTCAAAGTTTTGGAAGTATAATTTTCAAAAACAAGATTTTTCAGAATTGCAGTTTGTTGGATGTTATGCTATAGGATTGTGCTATTCTCTGATGTAAGGAAATTATTACTATGGTTATTAATATTATTATTATTACTGTCATTAAATTAAATATTTCATATATTTTATGGTAATTATTCAGTTTATTATTATTATATTAAAAAAGTTTTCATACTTTATAGTTATTAAAATTATACCCATCTGTGGTACAATAAAGTGAGGATAATGGCAAGTTATATTTGTGAGGAGGGTAAGGGGAGTTGAAGACAACGATAGGAAACACAAGCAGTGACATATGACCCCTCCAGAACCAAGCCCTGGATCCACCCCTAATGATAGTAGTAGTGATTCTGAACAAAAAGTTTCATATGAATGCAATTATGTCTTGTTCTTAACAGTTTCTGAGGAAACTATTGAAAACAATGGGGAACAGGACAAATGCAGATGATAGTAAATAAAAGATGTGATTTAATGTTTTGTTTAGTTGTGTACATTTCCTCACGAAAGTTGTTCAAAAAGTCCACCATCAACTACAATGCATTTTCAGCTCTTATAGACAGCTACTGTGTTGGTGATCTGAACTCATTCAGACAGTCCTTTACTTGAGCACACTCGTGTAAAATACCAGCGTGAATCTCCTTCTTTGTGTCCACTCTTAGTTGGAGACTTCGCACTTAAGCCATCCCCATGAACAGTAATTTAATGGAGTAAGATCGGGTAATCTCGGTGGCCAAGAAATGACTTCACATTGACTGATCCAACATGCAGGAGACGTTTCAGTGAAGTACTGTGTCGCTGGCCATACGGACTTTGCAGGAGCCCCTTCATACTGGAAGTACATATGACGTCATGTAGGCAAAGGAATATCCTCTAAGCATTCTGGTAACACATTTTGGAGGAAATCGAGATATGGTACTCCGTTTAGACAGTTACTTATAACAACTGGACGACTGAATAGGTCGTCAATAATACCACACACGTTCACTGAGAGACAGTCAGTTAAGACAACACTACATAGCCTAATGTTGTTTTGGTTGTATTCATATGAGAGTGCTGGCTGAGAACGACATGCAACTGACGCCTGTGATTTTCAAACAGCTGTATACTGGATACAGTTAACATAAGGACATATATTCATTTGAAACATTTTGTTCATAATCACCAATACTATGACCCCTCACCTCTCCTCCTGACTCCCTATATATGCATAAATTACACGTTGAATGCCGTGAGGTCCTCAGTAGCTACAACAGAGCCAACTAGCTCTTGTGGCTGCCAATGGCCTGTGATAGTTAACTTGTTAAATAAATCACTACAGTCAGTTTGGCCCTCCCCTACAAAATATGGGGCTCCTTAGTATGGGAGCCCTGCCTCACTACGGGGTCTGAGGAGAAGTTATTTATCCCACTCAATGAGAGCACTTAGTGACTTCCAATAAATTTTAAACGCAAGTTCAAACCTTTACGAAATTTCTTCCCGCTAACACCCCCACAAAATAATGAAAGAAAAAAGCTTATCATTCACTATATTTTCTTGCTGTTAATACAGTCAGACTTCAGCATCAGGCACGATACTTTAAACTATTACTTCTTTACTACTGGCTCTCCACAAAATAGAGTTTGCAAATGGTATATACATATACCATTGAATGTACCTGCAAATTATATCATTGTACATACACAGCTCAGGAGATATGACTTAATAAATATTTAGATGCATGACGAACTAGCTTCTGCTTAAAATGGCGCACAGCAAAACTTCCACGTTATGAAAGACATTTTAATTTATTGTTTTTATACTACTAAATCTGTTCTCAAAAATTTTGCAGACAGTATCTAAATATAACACTGAATATACCTGCAAAATTATGTCATTGCACGATTTGTAGTTCAGTAGATATGACATCACAAACAATTAGATACATGAAAAAATTTACTTTTACTTAAAATGGGGCATAGTAAAACTTAAACCCCATGCATGAAGTTTGAATTTATTGCTTCTTTATTATTAACTCTATCTGCAACACACTTCTTCACAGTATCTATAAATATCGTGAGATGTACGCTCTCTGACACTCTTTGACATAAAATCTGGCCACCGACTGCCTGCCACAAAGTCTAAAGCCATCTGCACATGGTATGAGGTAGCAAATGACATGGCGCTCTACGAGTTTTGGGACGTCACTTCCTGCTGATTCACCTGGAGAGGCCACTTCATCATGTGAAATCCAAAATAAGTTCTGTGACATCTGGGCAACATGTTACATGAAGTAGAACCAATAAGAAGCAAGAATGCTTCCTATGTTACAATCAGAAGGCTTGATGTCCACAGAAAACAAGATGCCATATTGTATTTGTTATAAGATTAAGCTAATATAAGACAATGACACATTGAAGATGGAAAACGTGTCGTTCTTGTTAGGGTTTGTTATAATTAAATATAAATTAACAACATTTCGGAGATTAAAACATATAGAAGACTACAACATAAAATACAATGTTGTTATTGATGAAGCTACTGCCTAGCGTACGCTGGTATGGTACCTCAGCGTGTCCGGTCAGATCAGTGATCTTTATACTACCTGGATGCCGAACTTCGGCTGTCACAGCGTGCCGTCGTCTGTTAGCGCCACTGCAGTTAGGCAAGAAACTGGATGTGATAATTCAGTTAGAAAGGCGGCACTCGTTTTCGTTCGAAGTATCTACATTCCTGACGATAATAAAACCACCTAC
The DNA here is from genome assembly GCF_021461395.2 of Schistocerca americana. Lineage (NCBI taxonomy): Eukaryota > Metazoa > Arthropoda > Insecta > Orthoptera > Acrididae > Schistocerca > Schistocerca americana. The sequence goes on from NC_060120.1 coordinate 774,074,395, forward strand.
TTTAATATCAAAGCAACAAACTACCAATTTCGTTTTATGCTCACGAACACTAAAGTCTACTGTAATATCGTAAATATAAAGTACCTAAAAGCGAAACAATATTTATCCCTGGCATAAAGAACAGTTTTATTCACATATTTAATGCACGTATCAGTGGCGACATCATCTTTGGCGTCGGAAAAAAACGTAATGGGATTTATTTAAACGTGAACTAATTCACATGTACCAACGTGGAATTTACGATGAAATCAGTTAGTTTAAAGTATATATTTAACTGAGAAAAAACATAGTATTTTCCCATATCTAATGTTCTGAATAAATTTACATCACAACAAAAGGAAATCAAGTGTTGATAAGAAATAAAAACAGTTCTGATTCAGTTTCCAGATTTACTATGAAATATCAAGATATTTGTATCAACCTGGCAGTGTTCAACTTAAATCACTGTCAGAAGCTTACTTCACAGTCAAAGCAACTAAAGAAAAATCACAAGTGTAAGAGCTTTTAGGGAGGTGGTAAGACATTTGAATGAATCACAGAGTAATAAAAACGTTACATTTTGTACAAAATAATACAAACAGGGGAACAACTGCCATTTGAAACAAAAATAGCAATTGGTACAAAGATACTAAAAGCTACCCTATTGTAATGTCCCAAGGAACACCTTCATATGTCTATGTACTCTTTTACCGTTTGTAAAATGGTGAAGACTGTAAACATTAAGCACGAGCAAGGATATTGAAATGAGAACACAAAAACACATTGAAACACAAAATATGAAATTTATTTTTGTCATTTCCATACATTTTAACCGCTACTGCTATGTTACAGGCACAACAGTACACATTACTGAATAAAATAATTGTACTGAGTTTTTGTCTTACACTAGTTATATTCTGACCTATTTTCTCAGCTGAAAACTTTTTCCCATATATTTTCAGCCGCACCTGAGTGTACCTGGATGCAGTCTTACGTACAAGGTGAGTCTCATGCAAATCTTCAACTCTCCATTCATTATGGAAGTCATGGTCAAGTTCAGGGAATGAACAGTTCACAAATTTTTTAAGGACACACATGACAATCTTGCTAATTAAGTGCTTTTGCCTCATGTCACCATTGACAACAAGCATTTGAAACAATTTTTCTGAGTGCTCCACCACAGAGTATACAGCATTACTTGTTCCAATAATCTTGTCTCAACTTACAACTTTTGTCAATGAGCTCTTTTCCGCAGTACTGAGAACTGCGTATGTTGTGTCATTCCAAACGACAGGCGGCCTAAGAATGTAGAGACAGTCCTTACATATAACTTGTTTTGAAATTGTGAGGGCTACATACCCTGCACTGTTGTACAAAATATTCTGCTTGTATATGGAAAACAGAGTACCCTCTTCAATAAGTGAGCAGCATTTTCCTACCTCATCTACAAACATATAAGAATCCTCATCGTCTACAAGAGGACGCTTTTATGATCGGAAATCATACAGTCGTACAGGTACCATTGAACACTTGTTAAAATTTGCACCGTTTCCCTCAACAGTGCTAACTTTACTGCCTAAAACCAACTCGCGCATAGCAGATTTCAACTGATACGAATTTGAGTTGTTATTCCAACCCCCTCTGGATCTCACACATGAGAAGAAGAGTTCAATATGATCTTGGGAAACTTATATGTCAACAAATATTGCAGAGAAGAATTTTCCCTAGTCATTATTTCCAGTGCAATGGCTTTAATCGAATGCATGTTCAAAATTATGCCAAAGGCAAAAGTATTTCTTAGGTGCTGCAGCAGAGAAATACCATTTACTTTTAAACTTCTTATATAAGATTCTGTCTGATGAAAAATATCAAGCCAATGTGCCTGATTACAGAGTTTCAGGCTGGCTTTATATCCTGAGGCTAGAGGATTTCTGGAGTCAAAGACATCAAAAATTCTGTCTATGAATCTCAAAAACTCTACTGTTGCCTCACTACCATGGAATCTAGGACTGCCAGCTCTTCTCAAAAAGTCTATAGTATCTGCAACACTAGAACTGAGTGTTTGAACTGCTGAGCTCACGTTCATCTTTTTATTAACATAATTAATATGTTGTCCTGACAACTTGTCAGCAAATGTCATGGCTTCCTCAATTTGCAACTCATTTAGTTCTTTTAAGTACTGCCACTTAATAATGCCATTTGTAGACTCTATAACACCTACTTCTACTAAGGCATTTCGAGCAAGTTTCACTAAATGATACGTGTCCCCATTGCAGTGATCATTGTGATTTGAAACTGGGTGAAGGAACTGAGAAGAAAAAACTTTTTGATGAAAGTTAATACTGCATCCCAATCAACGAAGAGTACTTATATTTGTCCTTTTGCCATCACAAGTGACTGCCCAAATTCTGATGCCTGAATTGCTTAGCCTCTCCAGAGCAGAGTTTATTAACTTCGCTTGCACACTATCATCAAAACCATTCACTAAAAAATATGCTACAGGACACTTAAATTTACCTTTTATGGACACAAGCATAAAAACGAATGCCTCTGAAGCTTCTTTCACTTCTTTTGATTGTGCAACTTCTCCTCCAAATTCTACAAAACCTGTGTACATCTCAGTTTCCTGGTCCCACACTACCTGTTTTCTAATTGCCATACTGTCTATTATGAGGCTAGAATCTTTAAATTCAGTCCTCACTTGATGGTTAAACTCAAAGTACCTGAACCCATGACATGGATGTACATCCAGTTAGTATAGAGATTACTGGGTCATAGGGTTCGTGTATATGAACATAAGGAAAAGCCCCGACATGCTACGATAAAAGTTATTACCAATGACAATAAACACTAGCGCGGCCACTGTAAGCGTTGGCAAAGCTGAAATACTAAACACCTTTTTCCAAAGCTGTTTCACAGAGGAAGACCGCACTGCAGTTCCTTCTCTAAATCCTCGCACAAAAGAAAAAATAGCTGACATCGAAATAAGTGTCCAAGGAATAGAAAAGCTACTGAAATCACTCAACAGAGGAAAATCCACTGGACCTGACGGGATACCAATTCCATTCTACACAGAGTACGCGAAAGAACTTGCCCCCCTTCTAACAGCCGTGTACCGCAAATCTCTAGAGGAACGGAAGGTTCCAAATGATTGGAAAAGAGCACAGGTAGTCCCAGTCTTCAAGAAGGGTCGTCGAGCAGATGCACACAACTATAGACTTACATCTCTGACGTCGATCTGTTGTAGAATTTTAGCACATGTTTTTTGCTCGCGTATCATGTCGTTTTTGGAAACCCAGAATCTACTCTGTAGGAATCAACATGGATTCCGGAAACAGCGATCGTGTGAGACCTAACTCGCTTTATTTGTTCATGAGACCCAGAAAATATTAGATACAGGCTCCCAGGTAGATGCTATTTTCCTTGACTTCCGGAAGGCGTTCGATACAGTTCCGCACTGTCGCCTGATAAACAAAGTAAGAGCCTACAGAATATCACACCAGCTGTGTGGCTGGATTGAAGAGTTTTTAGCAAACAGAACACAGCATGTTGTTATCAATGGGGAGACGTCTACAGACGTTAAGGTAACCTCTGGCGTGCCACAGGGGAGTGTTATGGGACCATTGCTTTTCACAATATATATAAATGACCTAGTAGATAGTGTCGGAAGTTCCATGCGGCTTTTCGCGGATGATGCTGTAGTATGCAGAGAAGTTTCAGCAATAGAAAATTGTAGCGAAATGCAGGAAGATCTGCAGCGGATAGGCACTTGGTGCAGGGAGTGGCAACTGACCCTTAACATAGATAAATGTAATGCATTGCGAATAAATAGAAAGAAGGATCCTTAATTGTATGATTATATGATAGCGGAACAAACGCTGGTAGCAGTTACTTCTGTAAAATATCTGGGAGTATGCGTGCGGAACGATTTGAATTGGAATGATCACACAAAATTAATTGTTGGTAAGGTGGGTACCAGGCTGAAATTCATTGGGAGAGTCCTTAGAAAATTTAGTCCATCAACAAAGGAGGTGGCTTACAAAACACTCGTTCGACCTATACTTGAGTATTGCTCATCAGTGTGGGATCTGTACCAGATCGGGTTGACGGAGGAGATAGAGAAGATCCAAAGAAGAGCGGCGCGCTTCGTCACAGGGTTATTTGGTAACCGTGATAGCGTCACGGAGATGTTTAGCAAACTCAAGTGGCAGACTCTGCAAGAGAGGCGCTCTGCATCGCGGTGTAGCTTGCTCGCCAGGTTTCGAGAGGGTGCGTTTCTGGATGAGGTATCGAATATATTGCTTCCCACTACTTATACCTCCCGAGGAGATCACCAACGTAAAATCAGAGAGATTCGAGCGCGCACGGAGGCCTTCTGACAGTCGCTCTTCCCGCGAACCATACGCGACTGGAACAGAAAAGGGAGGTAATGACAGTGGCACGTAAAGTGCCCTCCGCCACACACCGTTGGGTGGCTTGCGGAGTATAAATGTAGACGTAGATGTAGAAAGAGATATATTGCTACGCCAGACGGCGAAAGACAAATGATGGAAACATTTTTCAGTTTTTTTTTTTTTTACAATTATTAGAGAGACTCTGTCTTTAGTCCTCGTGGCGAGAAGATGTATTTCATGTGATACAGTATGTTATATGAATAATAATTTTATGAAAATATGAAGTCTGAGAGTTCGTTTTTGTGGAAACCACGAAAGTTTTCTTTTCTTCCACGCATTATCCCAATGTCATGTCACTTTAGGTGCCTGCATCAGAAGAGGAAGAGGTGGATTAAGAATCAATATTGCACACACGGTCAAGAATGAGAACTAATTATGGTGGAAGGAGAACCATTTAACCAACTCGTGTAAATCTCAACAGCAACAGGAATCGATGTAAGTTAAAAGTGAAAGACATTGCATTCGCTTAAAAACCTATAAGGAATAAAAATGATAAAAGTGCGAAAAAATCAATTTGTTTAATTAATTATACAGGGTGAAAAGTATTTAAACCGACGAACTCTGGGAGGTTGTAGGGGACATAAAAACAAATGTTTTTCCCTAAAGTCATTATTTTCGTATGAGGATTATCTAAACAGGTGGAGGTCGTATTACGCTCTTCAGTTGTTAGAGGCTATATTACGATATTCAGTTGTTAGAGGGCGTATTACGCTCTTCAGTTGCAGGCAGCTGCTGTCCACCAGTGTAGTAGTGCATTGTCTTCGTTTACTAATGGAGCGATACACCTGGAGTGAGTACACTGATATGGTTGGTGCGTACTACATCCTAATCGCCGTATCCCGCATCATACGACCTTTGCTGCTGTGTACCAACGTCTGCATGAGACCGGGTCATTTAACAGATTACCGGCACATTCCAGTCGTCGTGTGCGTCGATTCCTAGACCGACGGTTCCCAGAAACGTGGATTGTCAGAGGTGGTCCTGTACCATGGCCTACTCGATCCCCAGATATGTCCCCTCTGGACTGTTTTATGTGGGGAGAGATTCGCAACCTTGTTTACGTAACTCCTGTTGCATCAGAAGAGGATCTGGTTGCCTGCATAGTAGCAGCAGCAGCAGGAACAATTCAGGATACTCCTGGGGTTTTTGCCCATGTCAGACCGAACATGATCCGACGGTGTAACCTTTGTTTACGTGTCAATGGAGGCATTTTTGAAAATCTACTTTAATTGAAATTGGCTTGTGTTAATGTGTTGTCTCTTGGTCATAAAAAAATGGAAAAGTGTTTGTTGGTTTAATTAATTTGCCGCCAGAGAAATCTTCCTCTACCAGTTTAAATATTCCTCATAGGAAAAAATGACGTTAGGGAAAAATATTTGTTTAGATGTCCCCTACAACCTCCCAGAGTTTGTCGGTTTAAATACTTTTCACCCTGTATATATTATATTTTTTAAATATAAATTTGCACATTGGCTGCCCTCTGTGGTCGAAAAAACTGAGTGAATGTATCAAAGATGAACGTGATGAGTATCCTGTGACATCTGCCTAAACAAGATGACGAAAACAATGCCGAACAAAATGAAGCATAAAAAGAGCGTAGTGAATAGAGGCACCACATTACAGAACAGTGGTTAGCTTGGTAGAGGGTTAGAGTCCTATAAATCTAATTTTGGGCAGTGGGACTGTTTTACGAAATTAATGTAAATAATTTCTGCAATACTTGATGTTATGTAAACATAAGTACGTTCTCTCTGAGGAGTGAGTTTGCTCGAAAGGGCGAACAATTATAAGCTGAAGTCGTCACTCACTGAGTGAATGTATCAAAGATGAACGTCCTTTTTGTCTTATTACATGTTCACAGTTGTTGAAGTTGTTATTTAAGCATATCACAGACAGAATGACATGACTTGTATATTGTCAAGAGAGGAAATGTGCGTTTTAATAGAACAAAAGTACGTATTTTATGTGCGTTCATTTTCGTGAACAAGCTGTACCGTTTGCGAGCCAAATGAAGCCCACAAGTGCCGCTGGAGAGCAGTGGGAGCGAAAAATCACAATAACCAGATCATCCTGGGTGCCGACGGCTCTGTCGCTCATTACACTGGATATCCTATCTGCGTGTACGTCAATGTTAGCTAAATTTTGTGAATTTGTGGTAAGATCTTATGGGACCAAACTGCTTACGTCATCGGTCCCTAAGCTTTCACACTACTTAATCTAACTTAAACTAACTTACGCTATGGACTACACACACACACACCCGTGCCCGAGGGAGGAGTCGAACCTCCGACGGGGGAAGCCGCGCGGACCGTGACAAGGCGCCCAAGACCACGCGGCTATCAGGCGCGGCCACAATGTTAGCTGACTCGTCCCACGTGCCAACGGCTTAAGTCAGCGCTGATTGCGACGTGGGGCAAATAGCAGGTTAAGTAAATTGAAGCCGAATGTGGGAGAAAGAAAAGGAAACGGAAAGAACTATTGATGTCAGCTGTATTGGAACTTTATGCCGAATCAGCGGCTATGAGTGAAAACGTGTGCCAGAACGAAATTCATACCCGAGATCTGTTGCTTATTAGACTGTTGCGTTAACCGCTGCATCACCTTGACAAAGTGTTTATCACAGTCGCGTCGACTACCCCAGCACGCCTCTCCTAATCCATAGTCCCGCCTGGCACCACCTGCCCAAAGCCCCATCCATGTTCTCCATGCTCGCTAATTTGATATTCCTGCAGGAGGTAAAACTTATTGTGCATCTGCACTGAAAGTGATGGATTCATTGCCTACTGAGGCGAATCAGTTATACGAATGCGTGGCGTCTGTTCTTCCAGACATGTCCGAAAGAACAGACACCAGGCATTCATATACCAAATAACAGAACACACTGACAATTTTCTAAGACTACATAATGTGACAGCACTGTAGGCTGCTGGGTTTCTAGGGGAAACCTTGTCCTCTGTTAGAGTTGTTCTGCGACGTCTATGCCCGTGGTCTGGCGTTAACCGTGTGTCATCTGAATGCAACGTCTGACGGCCGAGACTCGTTGCCCAAATTTTTATAGCGCCTATCGTCTGAATACTGGAAGTCAAGAGTGTAGTGGTAGCACAGCCACAACGCATGTCACTTTCTGACACACCGGTAATAGCAGTTCCATCCAGCGACATTGTTGAGACAGAACTCTTGGCAGTCTGCCCGCCTGAGAATGCCGCATGCGCCAGAGCTCTCTGGGACCCTGAGCTGGTAAGCGGCAACATCCACAGCGATGGTGGCGCTGCGCTACCTCGCTCTCTGTCGAAAAAGTGCCGGAGCTGCCGCTTATCGCTGTGGGTACTATAAAATACTTACCTGTTGTTGAGTAATGCTCCACAAAAAAGTCTACGATTGCATTTCACTCTCGATAGCAATGGAGGTAGACGGCCCGTTTTAATATGATGAGTGTTGTATTACAGTAATATACAAGACGTGTTTGGCTCCAAATTAGTTATAGAATTTGTAGTCCAGTCAGAATACCTCACTCAGTGTGTAACGTTATCACCAATGCTTTGTATCTCGTTTCTTTCCCCTTTAGAAGCGATTCTTAATGCAGTTTTTTCGTCAGGAATTAGTTTAGTTTCGTCAAGCCATAGTGAGTAGCTGTGATGTAATGTTCTGCTGTCATTGTTTGATTCCTTACGGTAAATATATGTGATAAACAGTGTGAACACCTTGCAGGGGCTGCTCCATAGCAAAGTAGGCACACCACATATTTTAAGGTCCATCTATGGATTCATGGACAAATCAGTGCAGATCGAAAAATGCTTAAGGCACTCAGTTAGATTTAAACCAACAAAACTCCATTTTTTAAGCTATGCAGGGGAGAAAGAAGTTGCTAATTCCAGTGTCAACAAACAGTTAGGACAGAGGAAATATATTAATCATTTTATTCAGTCCATTAGTATTGGTCACTGAGCGAAGTAACGCCAACATCAAAGGTAATTCCAGCGCAGAGGTGGCAATGTTAGTGACATCAATTTCCGCTCTTGCAGCACATGGCAGTATTGGGACAAGGATGACTTGAGCACAAAGTACCGTTATCCAAGATGGCAGCGATGACGTCATCCAAGATGGCGGCCATGATGTTATCTGATTACGTTATCCAAGATGGAGGATTTTGGAGGAAAGTTTGAATTTAGGCGGGAAGATAGGTCAATTGGGCTACCTCCACTAACCTAACCCCCTCCCCCAGATTGTGACAGGAAGTTCAAATTCCATCAGGATAATGCAGCCTCTACTAACGTAAGAAAAATGGCGGGATGATAGGTCACTTGGGCTATCTCTACTAACGTAAGAAACCAGCAGGAAAGACAGGGCACTTGGGCTACCTCCACTAACCTAAGTCATCCAGCTGCCACCTCTTCCTGGGTATTGGCTGGGAGAGGACTCGACCTGTGCCGGGCATAAGTCTTTATTTTGCGTGAACTATTTATTTAAACAATTTGATGCAGTACAGCCATCCAGTGTGTTCACCATGAGGTCCAGAGTCCAACTGACCTAGTACACAGCACCACCACCAGAGGGCACTCTCATCTGCGATGTAATCCAAGATGGCATCATGACGTCAGCTGATGATGCAAGTACCATTATCCAAGATGGCGGTAAAGTGCCCGCCCCCCTGATGGGAAGTTTGAATTTTGGAGGGAAAATAGGTCACTAGGGCTATCTCTACTAACCTAAGAAAATGGAGGGAAAGAAATTGCAGTTGGGCTACCTCCACTAACCTAAGTCACCCAACTGCCACCTCGTCCCAGGAAATGGTGGGAAGAGGACTCAGTCTGTGCTTGACATAAGTCTTTATTATTTTGCATGCACTATTTATTTAAACAATTATTGGCAGTACCACCATCAAATGTAGTCACCATGGGGTCCAGAGTCCAAGTGACGTACACAGTACTGCCACCAGAGGGCGTTGTCGTTCATTCTGTGACGTAATCCGAGATGGCGGGGAAAATGGCGGGAAACAGTGTGATAGCCATGGGGTCCGGACCTAGCACACAGTACTGCCACCAGAGGGCGCTGCTGTCTGTTCCATGAGATAAGCCAAGATGTCTGTCTGGAGGGGAAAATGACTCAGCCTGCTTTGGGCTGCTGGAGAGAGGAAGGAGTGTACTTTATTTATTTTTGAACAATTTATTTAGGGATGGATTTTGAGAGATAGTATATTTATCACGCTGATACCAAACACACGCTCTGACATGTTTGGGGGTCATGCCACACGGCCTATAGACTTGTAAACTACTCCTAAATTACCAAAATAATTTCAGTACACAGCATACAGACCTGCAAACTCCTCATAAATAATGCAGTACACTGATGTGCAGACACACTCAGCACTTGTAAACTGTCCAAATAATGCATAGCACAGCCTACAGACCTGCTCGGAAAATAATGCAACAGACATGCAAGCAGGTAACAAACAACATGTGCCACCCCCTGTCCATTGGACTGCACAGGATGCTACCCGCACACGCTCCCAGAAGTCGAGATGCACTGGCAGCTGTCAAACCACACACAGATTCCCGCAAGCATGAGGTGGTGACATCTGTTTCATACTTGACACCTGAGAAATTCCTCTCAAAATATATGATCACCTAGCCACCATTGAGGATGCGACCAGATGGGAGCGAAGACCTATTTGCAGAGTGCAGACGCTCCAAGGGGGCGAGCCAATGCAGGGTGCAAGCCATTGTTAGCCATCACCCTCAGCATGTGAAAGTTCGAGTGTTATACTGACATCACATGTATATCTAAATAAGTGCCAAGTCATCCTCTGGACTGAGCGATTGTGTGTTCACCACTGCCGACGTCATCCCTCTCTCTACCTGCAATCCAGTGAAGATCTATCTGTAGAGTGACTCACCCTCGCAAACGCTATAGAAAACTGTTCCACTGCTCGCGATTCCTCATGGAATATGTTTGATGCAGGAACTGAGGTTGTAGATTGTGCTATAGAAAAACTGTTCCAACACTCGTGACATATGTGTGAAGCCCATACTGACGTCGCAGATAGTGTTCTAGAAAAACTGTTCCACCACTCGCGACATGTTTGACATGCATACTGACTCATCGCTGCATGTAGTTACAAACCATCACAAGCGCATCTAACAATGTTCTCAATCTTATGCTGATTTCACATGGCTATGTAAAATTAGAACCAAGTCGACCTCTCGGAAATTGTATAGTGTCTCAGAAATACACTCCTGGAAATTGAAATAAGAACACCGTGGATTCATTGTCCCATGAAGGGGAAACTTTATTGACACATTCCTGGGGTCAGATACATCACATGATCACACTGACAGAACCACAGGCACATAGACACAGGCAACAGAGCATGCACAATGTCGGCACTAGTACAGTGTATATCCACCTTTCGCAGCAATGCAGGCTGCTATTCTCCCATGGAGACGATCGTAGAGATGCTGGATGTAGTCCTGTGGAACGGCTTGCCATGCCATTTCCACCTGGCGCCTCAGTTGGACCAGCGTTCGTGCTGGACGTGCAGACCGCGTGAGACGACGCTTTATCCAGTCCCAAACATGCTCAATTGGGGACAGATCCGGAGATCTTGCTGGCCAGGGTAGTTGACTTACACCTTCTAGAGCACGTTGGGTGGCACGGGATACATGCGGACGTGCATTGTCCTGTTGGAACAGCAAGTTCCCTTGCCGGTCTAGGAATGGTAGAACGATGGGTTTGATGACGGTTTGGATGTACCGTGCACTATTCAGTGTCCCCTCGACGATCACCAGTGGTGTACGGCCAGTGTAGGAGATCGCTCCCCACACCATGATGCCGGGTGTTGGCCCTGTGTGCCTCGGTCGTATGCAGTCCTGATTGTGGCGCTCACCTGCACGGCGCCAAACACGCATACGACCATCATTGGCACCAAGGCAGAAGCGACTCTCATCGCTGAAGACGACACGTCTCCATTCGTCCCTCCATTCACGCCTGTCGCGACACCACTGGAGGCGGGCTGCACGATGTTGGGGGGTGAGCGGAAGACGGCCTAACGGTTTGCGGGACCGTAGCCCAGCTTCATGGAGACGGTTGCGAATGGTCCTCGCCGATACCCCAGGAGCAACAGTGTCCCTAATTTGCTGGGAAGTGGCGGTGCGGTCCCCTACGGCACTGCGTAGGATCCTATGGTCTAGGCGTGCATCCGTGCGTCGCTGCGGTCCGGTCCCAGGTCGACGGGCACGTGCACCTTCCGCCGACCACTGGCGACAACATCGATGTACTGTGGAGACCTCACGCCCCACGTGTTGAGCAATTCGGCGGTACGTCCACCCGGCCTCCCGCATGCCCACTATACGCCCTCGCTCAAAGTCCGTCAACTGCACATACGGTTCATGTCCACGCTGTCGCGGCATGCTACCAGTGTTAAAGACTGCGATGGAGCTCCGTATGCCACGGCAAACTGGCTGACACTGACGGCGGCGGTGCACAAATGCTGCGCAGCTAGCGCCATTCGACGGCCAACACCGCGGTTCCTGGTGTGTCCGCTGTGCCGTGCGTGTGATCGTTGCTTGTACAGCCCTCTCGCAGTGTCCGGACCAAGTATGGTGGGTCTGACACACCGGTGTCAATGTGTTCTTTTTTCCATTTCCAGGAGTGTACTTAATGCTCATGTTCTTGATGTATCAGCTTGAATGCACAGAAATTTTTGCCCTAACAGAACCTGTTTACAAAAATAGCTCAGAATGACCTCGAATGCATTCTTCCTCAGGGTCCTATCATGACACCCTGTCCACCACCTGTTACGCTTCCAGTTTTCAACATACGCAAATATTCTCACCGCTATGTAGAGACTCCTATATCCCAGCACAAAGGATGTTGGGTGAATGAATTGAGCATTATGATTGGCTCTTATCGAATTTACCCTCTGAATTACTGATGCAGCCCATGTGGAAGCACTGTCCGCCTTTTCTTTCTTTGTGCAGAAGTGACTTTCAGCGGCAAAAAAAGTACTTTACACAGATCGCCATATTGCACCGACAATTAAACCCTGCAAAGGGCCCCTACATATGGTCAATACAGAAAGACTCATACTCAATTACACTGCTCTTCCACTGGGGCCAGGAGGTTGAATATTAGAGCATGAAATCAATCTCCAACCCAGCAATATACACTCCTGGAAATTGAAATAAGAACACCGTGAATTCATTGTCCCAGGAAGGGGAAACTTTATTGACACATTCCTGGGGTCAGATACATCACATGATCACATTGACAGAACCACAGGCACATAGGCACAGGCAACAGAGCATGCACAATGTCGGCACTAGTACAGTGTATATCCACCTTTCGCAGCAATGCAGGCTGCTATTCTCCCATGGAGACGATCGTAGAGATGCTGGATGTAGTCCTGTGGAATGGCATTCCATGCCATTTCCACCTGGCGCCTCAGTTGGACCAGCGTTCGTGCTGGACGTGCAGACCGCGTGAGACGACGCTTTATCCAGTCCCAAACATGCTCAATGGGGGACAGATCCGGAGATCTTGCTGGCCAGGGTAGTTGACTTACACCTTCTAGAGCACATTGGGTGGCACGGGATACATGCGGACGTGCATTGTCCTGTTGGAACAGCACGTTACCTTGCCGGTCTAGGAATGGTAGAACGATGGGTTCGATGACCGTTTGGATGTACCGTGCACTATTCAGTGTCCCCTCGACGATCACCAGTGGTGTACGGCCAGTGTAGGAGATCGCTCCCCACACCATGATGCCGGGTGTTGGCCCTGTGTGCCTCGGTCGTATGCAGTCCTGATTGTGGCGCTCACCTGCACGGCGCCAAACACGCATACGACCATCATTGGCACCAAGGCAGAAGCGACTCTCATCGCTGAAGACGACACGTCTCCATTCGTCCCTCCATTCACGCCTGTCGCGACACCACTGGAGGCGGGCTGCACGATGTTGGGGCGTGAGCGGAAGACGGCCTAACGGTTTGCGGGACCGTAGCCCAGCTTCATGGAGACGGTTGCGAATGGTCCTCGCCGATACCCCAGGAGCAACAGTGTCCCTAATTTGCTGGGAAGTGGCGGTGCGGTCCCCTACGGCACTGCGTAGGATCCTATGGTCTAGGCGTGCATCCGTGCGTCGCTGCGGTCTGGTCCCAGGTCGACGGGCACGTGCACCTTCCGCCGACCACTGGCGACAACATCGATGTACTGTGGAGACCTCACGCCCCACGTGTTGAGCAATTCGGCGGTACGTCCACCCGGCCTCCCGCATGCCCACTATACGCCCTCGCTCAAAGTCCGTCAACTGCACATACGGTTCATGTCCACGCTGTCGCGGCATGCTACCAGTGTTAAAGACTGCGATGGAGCTCTGTATGCCACGGCAAACTGGCTGACACTGACGGCGGCGGTGCACAAATGCTGCGCAGCTAGCGCCATTCGACGGCCAACACCGCGGTTCCTGGTGTGTCCGCTGCGCCGTGCGTGTGATCATTGCTTGTACAGCCCTCTCGCAGTGTCCGGAGCAAGTATGGTGGGTCTGACACACCGGTGTCAATGTGTTCTTTTTTCCATTTCCAGGAGTGTATCATCACGTACTGTGTTGATGTAGTAAACATCCATTATCTATCCTGTGCCATACAAAATCATCCCTATTATATCATTCGTGCATATACCGCGAAGACGGACAGCACTGTATATACTCCTCGCAGCACTAGATATTTCCATGCGAGATCGGCGGTCATCCACCCCTGACAAGTGACCAGAACGCCCTCAGCGGACTGAAGTCACTCTCAGAACTGTTCTACAAATTCGGGCTCGTTTCCCCTCGGCACTAACGGGTTACTGTTTCTGGTCCAGACCTGCTTGCTTCCTCGCATTTCTACACCCAAGTCCAGACTCGGTGACTACAAGAACACATGTATTTTCGCACACACCGTCACGTGGCTTGCGGAGTATGGATGTAGATGTAGATGGGTTGCCATAATATTATACCATTTTCGTGGTACTTCTCGATATCTAGCATCCTACTGATCGCTCATGCAACATAATTCCAAGATATAGACTGGAAATTATTTATCTACGAACCCCAAACTTTATCGAGGTTGAGAATGCTCTAGACAACTGAGTAACTAGAAACTTGCCCCATCTGCGAAGACCTTTACATGAGAACTCGAAACAAATAGAGGAAAATGATATTTCCACTCGCAAATACAGATGTTGGTGATGTAACAGATTCCAAATCATCACTATAATTTACAACGTCAACTAAGATGTTTTTCATGTCTATAGAACTGGCAAATGTGTCTTTCACCTGCTAGATGCACACACCACAATCGATGTTCCCTCAACTAAATAAAGGCGCGCAATTTTCACCTGTTAGATGCATACACCGCAGTCCATGTTCCCTCAACTAATTAAAGGCGCGAAATGTGCAGAAGCAGTCAACCGAACAATCTACATGAGATGTAATAACAGCCCAGTGCAAACACACATCCCTATTAAATCTTCTCAAATTTTCACGCTATCACGAAAGCTGCCCAACACATACTCAGTATTAGTTCGCTATTATGCCGCCTAGAGGACGACACAGTTAACTCGGCTACATTCCTGCATTCCAGCAGACCTTTGTATTCGGACGGCTCCTGTCGTTAACAGGAAACGCGAATCAGGCCCACCACAGACCACGCATAGACAGAATGATGCTACAAAATCTTTTACATACATATTTTATAGCTATACTTAGAATTAAGTGTTAGGATATCCTTTTCAGTTGAATGACATTCGACAATGACTGAAGCATCAGAAATACACCCTGCCGACGGCTGTGGCTCTGGAAATAAAAATATCGATGCCATTCTTATGACTTGACATAATCTTTCATTTGTTATCACAGTACTCCACCTCGAATCCACACCTTCCTTACGACTAGACGTTGTCATTTCCTTTGCACATGTCGGAACACAAACGCGTACTTTATAAGCCTGATGCTCAAGATGAACCTATCATGCATCCCCTATTACTACTAAGTATAATACTTGGCCAATATGGACTCGCATTCGGGAGGACGAAGGTTCAATCCCGCGTCCGGCCATCCTGATTTAGGTTTTCCGTGATTTCCCTAAATCGCTCCAGGCAAATGCTGGGATGGTTCCTTTCAAAGGGCACGGCCGACTTCCTTCCCCGTCCTTCCCTAATCCGATGAGACCGATGACCTCGCTGTCTGGTCTCCTTCCCCAAAACAATCCAATCCAACTTGGCCAATAAATGATTCCGGACGATACAAAATAATACTAAGAGAAAATCAACGATGGGTAGACATGTCTCATAAGTTTTTCTTGCGAGTGTTACCACTGCATCTTAGAAAGAGAGGCGTAATCGTCTTATAGACCGCCAGTTGTTAAAAAACGCGATCGCAACAACTACTGGATGTTACTGTCACAAGCGATCTTGGTTCTACAGGTGCACACAAGTATCCATGTTAAAAGCTATACTGGATTTATAAATCGAGGTATGGTATTACCTCCGAATGAATTGGTTTTTTTTCCAGACAAATACCAAGATGGTGATCATAGGAGTGTATGTTATCAGACCTTCAGTCCAGTTACACATAGCCCAAGATGCAACCTCGTGATAAAATCGCTGGATTTTGAAAGTGTTTCAGCTAAGGAACGTGGTATGAAACCGCTATCTGCAACTCCCTCAGGCCGCTAGTTATTTCTCCAGTATGTGTAACATATTCTGTCTTGATACCATGTCATAGGTTCTGCGATATATCCATGTAATGACTGATTGGGAAGGATCACAAACAGCAGTAGATGGTGTGCTGATTGAGATCATAAGAAATGTATGCTAGCTTTTCAGATCTCTAGTGTTACGCTATCTGCTAGAAATGATGTCTATGATTTGGAATCATGTCCTTCCATTCAACCACATACCTGTGTTGGATAATAGCCTGGCAGTCTCATGTCTCGAAACGAGTCACCTTTCTCGAACTCATCTGCTAGAGTAAAATTGCAACGTGGTTTTAGCCAGTCCCTACGCATCGTGCAACAGCTCCCATTTCTGCTGATTTGTGCATGTGATCGTTCCAATTTAAGTCAGAACTGAGCAGAAGTGAGAGAAAGCCATATCCACCACATTGTGCAACCCGTGTAGAAACAGAGCGACCTGAGTTAGTGCGACAGGACCATGTTTTGACCATTCTGTGTAGATGGGCACATTGTGGTGCGCCCCCAAAACTACATACAGATCCTACAGTCCCAAGCAGATCCACATCCATTCGCATCTATCAGCCCGACATGCTATCATCGTTATTCTGTACCATCCAACAGAGAAAATTAACAACTATAAAAGCTCCACTAACTTCATCCAATACAGAACTCACCTAGGCGCCGTTGCTGGCGCGATGACGCTGACGCACAGCTGTGTTGCAGGCCCGGCACAGAGAGAGTTTCTGCAATGCTTCCCAGAATAGCACAGGGTGCTTTCCTCCTAGCAATCCTAATGGGACAGGCCCGTCTGTCACTGAATTCACCTGTCAAACTGCTGCTGCTGCTGGCGGTGTGGGATGATCCTATTAAATATACAGCTTCTGATCCACTGCAGAGGCCAGTTCAAGGTTTCATCACCTGTACTGTAGGAGGATGATCGTATCCCACAGACTATAGTGTAATTCGCAAGAGACGCTCCCTGTGACCCTGTCCAATTGTTCGAAACATTATTTTTTTTCTGCTGTAGCATACTTTGTACACTGCTATACATTTTGTTTTTCTGCCACGACTTCGAGGTCTGTGTCAGGTTGTAAACTGACATTAAGACATTCTGATCCATAGCCTCTTGCAGAAAACTAGAAGTCAGACAGTGTAAACCATATTGCTACTGCAGTTACCATAACATGCCACACACACTGGATGATTTTAAGTAAAAGACAGTTACAACACAAGGAAACTGGAAGAGTTTGGTCGTGTCGTGGAAAGTTTCAAACTTCAGTCCGAAGGTGGTCCACGAGCTCTACATTTAAACTCATCTGTCATAGTGACGGCATAGCTGATCACTCTATGTTCCATTTCGACTGATTCATCATATTGCAGTCATGGACGCAATCACTGTTTCGGTGCTATCCACCCCAGAAGCTGTTATCCATCCATCAAAACTCTTTCTCCAACTCAAACAAGCGATGTCAGTCAATCATTATCTGCTAACCAACAGCGTGCTAGTGGACAGATGGGATGGAAAAGACACCATCGATGTATTTCAACACTGACCAATGATGTGACAGCATGTCTCCCAATTAAAGTATCACAGCTAAATCATCCCTTCTCCACTTTGTGAGTATCATTGCCAATGTGGATAGATAACTGTACAGTACGTCCATTCAATGTTAATTCTCGAACACATACACCATCAAAGTATATCAGACAGCACTCTACAAATTTCTAACACCTCGAGCATTGTGCATAATTTACGATCTGTCTCTCTGTGTATGGGAGTCACAGAGCATTCTCGCTGTCTTAGGGTGAACTTAGGGCGTGAAAGACCCCTATCGCACTGTCATTGACCAACCCACCCTGCAGCACCATTATCGATTTAATCTGCAATTGACCAAAAGTACCGAGCGAGGTGGCGCAGTGGTTCGACACTGGACTCGCATTCGGGAGGACGACGGTTCAATCCCGCGTCCGGCCATCCTGATTTAGGTTTTCCGTGATTTCCCTAAATCGCTTCAGGCAAATGCCGGGATGGTTCCTTTCAAAGGGCACGGCCGACTTCCTTCCCCATCCTTCCCTAATCCGATGAGACCGATGACCTCGATGTCTGGTCTCCTTCCCCAAAACAACCAACCAACCAACCAAAAGTAGAACACTACTTTCCACGTCTCGTGAACGAATGGAGCTTGCCGAGTCCTCACCCATCCAAATGCACAAGATTTCTCGAGTGCGCCCATGTCGAGGGGGTTAGCACTCCTTATCGATGTGGAGTAACAGGTTTGAAAGTATCGTGATGTAATGGCAGACGGTTAACAAGAACAAGAAACGAATGATATTTATGCGCAATGGATCTCCAGATAGATGAAGTTCGAATCCTTTTTACGTAAATCAACCAAGCTATCAATTTTAAAGTATTATTCCAGAGTCTAGGATCAGTACCTGGAAGGCACTGGTAAGATGGAACATAAACACACGCACTCCTAAGGCTACTACGTTCTGCACTTTGAACTGGCTATAATGTTAGATCGCTTGCATTTCCGACCTATCAGTTGTATCGAATGCAGCGCTGTTAATATTCCAATATAAGAAATATAATTCCAGCACATGATGTACATCCTTCTTCCCGGTTTCTCTACGATAAACTATGTTATCGAACCGTAAAACCAAAAAACTACTTCTGTAAAACATTTGCTCTGCGTGATATGAGCACAATATAGCTTTCCGGAGATGTATAGCGTCCACTGTTCACATCCGATCACAGTTAAGAAATTATTCTATGCCTGCTTTAGCCCCATATAAAATGATCGTTAGTAATGGAGAATACCTCTTACAAGGAAGCAGATAAACGCATAGCAACAGCGTCCGACATGTGAAAATTACAAGTCATTCCGCCACTACCTCTGTAAACACCACATCTGTCAGGCAAATGTATACACAAGCACCTATCGCTAATTTAGTTATGAAGCTGAAGTCTCGATTTTACATCCAAGATGCGACAGGGGGGTGGAGTACATCGCATAAATCAAAGTTCGTTTAGAGGAATTTGTCACGTTTCATCACACTTGAGAGGGAAGTCCCCTGATGACTGACAGGTTTACCGTTAATGATCGCAAGCAGACAGTGCTTTAAATCACCTACAGAACATATGGCTGTATATGAGTCAAATGCAGGCTATGTCACTTGACTGATGCATCCTGACAGAACAGTGAAAAAATTGACTTGCAATAATTTCTCCCTCTGTAGAAAGCATCATCAGTCTAGCATTAAATTGTACCTCGTTACAGCTCCATCTCATTCGATCACCCCACCCACTCTCTGTTATCCTTTAACGCAGATGCAAGTAAGTTTAGAGGCGGATGGTTCTGTGTCTTCCAGAAAAGCGTCAAATACAGTAGTCAACTCGCATATATCACTGGTACCTCAATAGATATACAGTATAATGTTACCTCAGCAGAGAAAAAAAAATTGACTGCTTCCCTGATTCCCACCACTTCCATGTCGACGTTTTCTCGGATTCCTCTTGCTGCCGCGTACTTGCCCCCATGTACAAATTGTTCTGTGTGAACCAGAATATGCGCAAGTACTTCCTCAATTTCCCCACATTTTGGTGTATATTCGGTCAATTTATACCTATTCCTATTCATTCTTCGCAATTCTATATTTTTTTTATATCAGTTCTATCCATGCGAACATGAGACAACCTCTCATTCTGTGTTCTAAAACCGTTTGTAAATGTAGCACAGCTGCCAACACCTAGGCCAGATGCACTGATCAGGAGGGGTAGTATAGCACTGTACTCGATTGTATCCAGTCACCCCCACGTTTGGAGAGTGTTTGCTCTGTTTTCTGTACGTTGTAATGGTACTTTGACTTCCGCGCCTCCGCCAATACAAAGATATAATTTACGATCGCGCACGCAGAAGAGCGCTGCGCCAGCGACCGATTTTTGTAAATAATTTTGTTCGTCTTTTTACTTTTGCGTAGGTTTTTGTTTTTAACAACTAATTGATTACACTCTCTCTCTCGTCTTCATATGAAAGACGTGTATCTTTCGGCGATGTGTTGAATGTGCTTTTGGGTGGAAATTAAAATTATATTACAAAGCGAGATTGTTTCAATAGTGATTTGAGGTGGTTATCGCCAAATTTGTAAATTGATCATCACAGTGAAAACTTGAAGAAGTTTTCAACAGACGGAGAAAAGTGAAAGACGGGTCGCCCTACAAGAGAAATTAGAAGGACAGCCATGAAGACTATATTGTAATTAATACTGCGTATCTAACAAGATTATAAGGTAAATTTCAATTAGTTTCTGATGCTATGTCCGTACAGTCGCTTTTTGTAGTGTTGCCGACCCGGTCTGCCATGCACGGTCAAATTACAGCACGATCTCAATCAATAATACGAAGTCCGCCTTATCCGTAACTGAAACCACCAAAATTCAAAACCCAATCAGTTTTTCTATTTTATATTTTTCACGGCAGAACCCCGAGGAGAAGGAAACACTACAATTGGCGTTCTGGTGACAGGACTTACAATCTTCGGATTTGATACCAGTGCAATTATTATAAATTTTGGACATTTTATCTAATTTTAATCACTTAATAGCATCAGAAAATGAATTTGGACTAAGTCTCATTCATTTGAATTGTAACGTTACGTGCATGAAATTTACAACAATATTGTTTTCCCTGTTATTAATTCATGTTAATTTTCATTTTCAGGCTGAAGAAATTAATTTGTTAAAAATAAAAGGAAAAGGATAATGTTCCATAAAATAATTTGCACAGACATGAAAGAAAAATTTTGGATTCAAAACTGTATATCTGACGCTACATTTGCAACATAAGACTGAAAATAAAAATTGGTGAGTACAGAAATTTACATTTTTTCCAGTTTCAAGCAGCCATCTGTACTTCCTTTATTCCGATCCATTTATTTCGAAATTATTTTTTCAAATTGTAGTTAAAATTGATTTACTATTATTGCAAATGATAAGTGAAGAGCATATTCAGTCATTTATTTGTGAGAGGGAAATTTCAGTACCAGTTTAATAATTCAATTTCTAATTAAAAATCATATAGAAATATCCATTTCCATAAGAGAAATTTCAGATTTCGACATATCATATTTTAAAATTTTTTTTGCCATTGAAAAACTCTATTTGCAATTAATAACGAAAACCGCAAGATGGACGCTAGACGCGTAGAAATTGTTTCCGCGGACGAGCTTAGTGAAAGTGACACATTGCAAAACATGTCCGACAGTCAAATGAATATTGAGCTTAATTGTGAGGATGTTCAAGACATAATTTTACCGGATCGATTAAGACAACAACCCGTACATTTAAACAGATATACAGGCGAATGGAGAGTGAGTACTACACGACAAAACGCGACATTGACAACGTCAACTTCAGAACCAGACATCAATCAGACACGAAAAAATGACGAAACTAAGACACAGGACTCTGACATGCTCAACCAGATCCTGAAGTTACTTGGTGACCAAAACAGAAAATTTGACACAAGATTTGACACAAGATTTGACGCTTTAGACGAGAAAAATGACAATTTAAAACGTGACATTGGGAAATTTGACACTAAATTCGATGAACTGACATGGGACATAAAACAGAATTTTGAAAAACAATCGAGACAAATTGCTGATTTGACAGAAACCACCAGTAGTCTTGGAAGGAAATTTACTGACTTATCACACAAGGTTACGAGACAAGAAAAGGTATTTGTGGAATTCAGTGATGAGACAAAAACTGACTTACAACGATGTAATGAGAAATTGTTAACAGTAGTTTTTGAACAACAGAAAACCAGTACCCAAGTTGACGAATTACGACAGTCACACAATTCCGTAAAAACAAACCAAGAACACTTAGACCTCACGATTACAGACCTTTCAGACAGATTAAATGATGTAACATTGGAGCAGAAATCCTTACAGGAAAAGTAAGAAAAACTTGAAGACAGAGCAGATGTAGCATCTTTAAAGAATGACACAACTCTAACAGAGAAACTTGTACATGAATGCAAATTATGTGATGATTATTTGGATGAGAAGTTTGAGACAATGACAAGGATCATTTTAGATAAGACAAAGGAACAAGTAAAGGGAGAAACAGATAATATTCAGAAACAGGTACGTAAACTTAAAGAAAATGTAATACCACGTTTGTCAGTGATACCAAAACCCATAACAGGCAATCAAAACACAAATGAGAATCATAATAATGCTAGACCCAGCACACAGCCGAAAATAGAATTACCAATGAGTGATACAAATCCCAATGAACTATTTTCAATGCTACCACAAGATCAAAATTACTATCAGACATCAGCACATACTATGCACAGTTTGACACAAAATGCAGGACCCATAATACCATCGGGAGTAACTGGTGAAACATTAGAACGACATGGATACTTTCAGAAATTTTCATGTGATGAGAAAGACAAAGTGCATCTGACTGTTTTCATCCGCTCTTTTGATGGTATTTTCCCGAGACGTTGGTTAGAAGCCGATAAAATTCGATATGTTACAAATTTGTTACGTGGAAGAGCAGCTAAGTGGGGAGCAGCAATGAAAAGACGATGTTTAACATTTAAACAGTTTGAACAAGCATTTCTTGAGGAATTCTGGTCGATCACAGAACAGCAAAGTTTAAAACGAGAAATATACAATCCAGAAATTTACAACCTGAAGAAAGAGACTTTACGTCAATACTTTGAACGCTACCTAGACAAAACATTATATTGGACAAAACCAGCAGATTTACCAGACGTAATTAGAACACTTAAAAGCTACTTACCATTTCCCTACTGTGATAAATTAATAGGAGTGTCCGAGGACAACATAAAGAATTTTTTCAGATATGTTGATGAGATAGATGTTGTTTACAGAGATGAGATCAGGAATTTCAATCAATTGTATCCGATCCATCCAAGCAATTTGCGTACGCACAACAGCAATGACAGAGGCTATTGGAATCCGCCTCCGACACCACAACAAAACATTCAAAGAAACAATTCGCACTACACTGGGACAAATCCATTCAATATTAGGAGAAACAACTCGCAGCATTGACAAAGAAACAGTAATTATTACTATAATGGTTATCCAAACAGTAATTACAATCAGAACAATAACAGTTATATTCAAAATAACAACAACAGAAGAAGGAACCGAAATAATAGAGATCAAAGAAGAGAGGATAACAGGTACCATCCAGAATATTTTCAGAAAAACAACATCCAACAACATCCAAACATGTATTGCCGGAATAACAGTAATGACAATACTAGTTACAGTCATGGGTGAAATAATGTATGGGGAAATCACAATGGACCACCACCACGACACATGCAATACAGCAACCCTCAATTCCTACCTAACGGAACTTCCAATGCGACGCGAGTTAATGTCAACAACCAAACAGCTGATACTTGGATGACACGCGACAGAAATGTAAATATTATTGAGTTGGGCAATGAACCCAACCCGCAGCAACAACCGAATTTGCCGGAAAACGAATGACGACCGAGCTAAGCGCTCGAGTTACGGTCGATAGGGAGCAGAGCGCAACGGAACCGACGATTTGTTTTCTCCGATATGATGACGGTAAGAAAATAGAAAAAGAATTATATCAGGATGTAGATTTTAATAGTACCAGTAAAACAAAGAAGATTATTCAGGCTATAACACGAGTTATGATTGGTAGTTGTGAAGTGGAAGTAATGTTAGATACAGGAGCAGCAGCAAGTGTCATTTCAATGTCCTTATATAATGAACTCAAACAAATAATGAACATACAAACATTGCCAGTACAGAATTGTCACATTATAAGTGCCACCGGTAACTAATCAAAGAATGTGAAATTTCAAGCTCTAATTAACTTCACATTTTCAAATATACCACTCAATTACAGTTTTCTGGTAGTAGACAAATTAGTTATGCATTGCATATTAGGAATTGACTTTTTGAATGAATATCAAGCAATCATAGATTTAGGAAAAGGGAAATGTCATTTAACCGTAAATCAACAACAACTGACAATAGAGTTAACACAGGGTAAAAACTTAAACAGTAGACAAGGTAAGTTTGAACAGTTACATTTTGTGTATCCACCAGCAACAAACATATGTGATTTAACTTTTAATGAAGCTGTAGCTCAGGGAATTAAACCTAATGATTTATATGAGAAATGCACAGAATCTGAATATCTGACGAAGGAACAACAATTTGAATTACTTGAAGTTTTGCAGCAATTTGCTGAGGTATTTGTGGAGAAACCTGGATTTATTAGAGGCTATACTTATGAGATGGATGTTAAACCACACAAAACATACTGTAGAACATATTATAATATTCCTTGCTCAAAGAAACCCGCAGTTTTGAAAGAGATTGAAAAAATACAAGCTCGGGTTATTATTGAAAGGTCACATTCACCATATTGCAGTCCGATACTAGCAGTTAGTAAAGAGGATGGTAGTGTAAGGTTAGTGCTGGACGCACGAGAAATTAACAAAGTTATAATCCCAATCAACACACGACCTATAAATTTGGAAGAACAACTTTTAAAATTTCATAATGTACAGCATTTAACCAATATCGACCTCCACTCATCGTTTTGGCAGGTGAACCTCCATAAAAACAGTCGTAAATACACTGCATTTCTATGTGAGAGACGTAGTTATCAATTTTGTGTTCTACCCTTTGGTGTACGAGTGAGTGCTGGAGTATTTATTGAAGCCTGAGATGCTGTTCTTGGACCACAATTGTTATCGCAAATCACAGTTTATGTTGACGACATCGTCACTGCAACCACTACTTGGGAAGAACATGTTCATCTTTTGTTGCAACTTCTGACTAAATTTTCTGATGCAGGTGTCACTATCAATTTATCAAAGACGAAATTAGGGAGGAGAGAAATCAAATTCCTTGGTCACATCATATCAACTGAAGGCATTTATCCAGACTCAAGAAAAATTGATGCAATAAAGAATTTTACATCCCTACAGAATCGTAAACAACTCAAAGCTTTTCTTGGTCTATCTTCATTCTTCAGGAAATTTGTACCCTACCACCTTCTTAACAGTCCACATCTTCTATCTTTACTCAAAAGAAATAATATTTGGAAATGGACAGAGTTCTATCAGACAGATTTTGAAGCGATTAAGAATGCTTTAGTAAATGCACTGTTGTTATGTCATCCTGACATGACGTCAGACTTTTGCCTTGTAACAGATGCAAGTTCCTATGGGCTCGGAGCATTTTTATTCCAAATTCATGTATAAAATGAACAAACAGCCATCAAACCTATAAGTTTTGCTAGCCGCACGCTCACTGAATGCGAAAAGTCATATTCAGTGACCGAGCGTGAAACACTTGCCATAGTATGGGCATTTCGCAAGTTTCGCTACTTTCTATGGGGAAAACGTACTAAGCTTTATACTGATCATCAAGCTCTTTCTTTCCTGCTATCATGCAAGTTACTACATTCACGTCTTGCACGCTGGTGTGCATCACTACAAGAATATGATTTTGATATTATATACATAAAAGGAGAATCCAACATTATAGCCGATGCTCTATCTCGTTTGCCACAAGGCCTACAAGAATTTTCAGATGTGACAGAACAAACATCAGATTTCAAAATTTTACTCATGTATGATGGTACATTTGCACCTTACTACAAAAACATGTGCAGGAAGTTAGCCATATTGCAGGACAATGATCCCAGGTGGATCCAGATAAAGAACAAATTACGTGCAGGAACAGACCCACATCTTGAAAAATATTACACATTACACAAAGAAGTATTATTTCACCGACGAAACCCTGAATCACAGCATTGGTGTGTTTGCTTACCTGAAGCTCATGTTGTTGATTTTATTTTATTTACACACAGAACTTGGGGACACTATGGTGTAACCAAATGTACAGATAAGATTATACAATATTGCTATTTTCCAAATTTAAGGCGAAGAGTATTGAGTAATATTAGGAAATGCATCATATGTCAGAAAGCCAAATATTCTAATCGCACAAGCATGAATGAATTGCACCCAGTCATACCTAAGAGGCCATTACAGCTAATTTCTTTAGATATTGCAGGACGCTATCCACAAGCACGTGGAGGAATGAAATACATCCTTGCTGTGTTAGATGTTTTCACAAAGTATTTAATGTTATATGCTTTACATTCAGTTTCTACCACTGCTATTACCAGACGTCTATTAACAGATTATTTTGTAAGAATAGGAAAACCTGAAATTATGATCACGGATAATGCAGCATATTTTACCAGTTTAAAATGGAAGACTTTTATTGAAGAACAGAATGTTAAACACATCTTAATTTCAAGATTTCACGTGGCAGGAAACCCAGTAGAAAGAACATTTCGAGAATTTGGACAGAATTTGAACAAATAGTGAACAATTTAACTCACATTTCTACTGGATACACACCAACTGAATTTATCATGGATAAAACAGAAAGCAATGAATGGACAGACCCTCTACCTAAATTTACAGCAACAACAAATCATGTTAGTTTAGAAGAAAAGGTAAGACAAGCTTACACAACATTATGTGACAAAGCTAAGGAAAGAAAGCAGAAATATGACAGAGGTGTCAGGAAAGCACAAACATTTCAAGTTGATGAGTTAGTTTTACTAAGAACACATCCTAAACCCACAAAACTGAAACATTTAAACATGAAATGGCAGATCTTATACTCTGGACCATACCAAATTGCAAATATTCCACACCCTGGCTGTTTTTCATTAGAATATCCATTAACACATAAACCCAGAGGTCTACATCCACACAGACATTTGAAAAAATACGTACAGTAAAATGTTAGCTAATGAAAAGAAGATAATTAATATGATATACAGTTATGATGAGCATACATTTAAGTTATACAGATACTTACAATCTAATGAATGCAGGTAAGTCTAGAAAGCAATGTGAACCATCCAATAGCTAATAATATTTTTGGTTATAAGAGGAGTTGCTATTGAGGCATATACACATTAGAGGAGGCATATACACATTAGAGGAGGCAGAGAACTGAACAGAATTATTTTCTTTAGGAGGCATGTGATAATAGTAATGTTGATATGAGTGATGTGAGTGACTGAATGAGATGAGTGAATGTAATTTTAGTTTAATAAGAGGATAAATAGTAATATGGAGAGAGCTAAATGGAATATAAGATGAGAAAAGGGTATTGTTATTATTATTATTATTTTGTTTTTTTCTCAGACGTTAAGTCCGGTTAAAAATGGAGTGACGCGGACCGTGATCAAGCGTCACTTCCTTTTAACTGTACGGTATATGTTATATTGCATTTAGGAACTTTCGGGTAATTGAACATGTATCAATAATTACGGATTTCTGTAGTTGTATATATATGTTTGGATGTAGCTGTATTGCATTGATGTACTGGTGGATAATGTGTGGTATGACTCCTGTAGTTGATAGTATAATTGGTATGATGTCAACCTTATCCTGATGCCACATGTCTTTGACTTCCTCAGCCAGTTGGATGTATTTTTCAATTTTTTCTCCTGTTTTCTTTTGTATATTTGTTGTATTGGGTATGGATATTTCGATTAGTTGTGTTAATTTCCTCTTTTTACTGGTGAGTATGATGTCAGGTTTGTTATGTGGCGTTGTTTTATCTGTTATAATGGTTCTGTTCCAGTATAATTTGTATTCATCATTCTCCAGTACATTTTGTGGTGTATACTTGTATGTAGGAACGTGTTGTTTTAAAAGTTTATGTTGTAAGGCAAGCTGTTGATGTATTATTTTTGCGACATTGTCATGTCTTCTGGGGTATTCTGTATTTGCTATTATTATTATTATTATTGTTGAAGTAAAAAAGTAAATGATGATGAATAAGAGAAATATATATATATATATATATATATATATATATATATATATATATATATATATATATATATATATATATATGCTGAGGAATAAGTATATGATATTTTGTGAAGAATGAATAATGGATAGGTGAGAATGTTATGAGTAACTGAGAATATGTTGAGAGGAGAGAAACTATATTTGAACGCTGTATCACATGTACTCATGGAATACAGAATGAAAGTAGTGGAAAGAATATTATTTATTGAATGATTGGTATGCCTGAGATAATAACTTATGTGATGTCTTATATATTCTTATAACTAAAGGTGAAAATATAGATTTATGTGGAAAGAATTATTTACAGCAGCCACCGTTGGAAATATACCAGAAGATTTAAATCTATAACACCTTAAATCTAATCTAATGGGAACTTGTAATGAAATTTTTGAAGTTATGTAGGCTTGACACTTCAGATCGGTAGAATTATTTAAGAGAACATATTTAGCAGTCATCTGATGACATAATTAAAGCTCATCTACTGTACTGAACTAATGCACCATTAAATAGAAAGGAGAATAAGGAGAAAACAAAACGTCAGTCCTCTGTTGCGGCTCATACTCTCATCCATCCCTTAGAAAAATTTATACATGTTGATGAAATATTTGACATTATATAATTCGTGATTATCTGACAGTATGGAGAGACATACACACATATTTATTTATGGATAGAATTTTACTGGTACCACAAGGTAAATACAGAATGGATATACAGCATGGAATGCAGCAGCAATTATCTAAGAAGATTTATTTATTTATTAAGTAAAACATTTATTTATATTGCTTGATACTCATATATATATATATATATATATATATATATATATATATATATATATATATAGTTGCCACACTGATGTACATACTTGTAGGATCCTAAGATATTTAGAGGGGCACCGCTCTTAGAAACGGTAATAGAGGGGTACCACTCTTAGAAACAGCAATAGTGGGGACACCACACTTAGAAACAGTATTAGGTACAGGAACTTTTACATTATATTAAGTTAACATGTATTTTATTTATCATATTTTATTTTGTGTAGTCCACTGTATTATGTGAACTGAATTCAAACGCTGTGCTAAGCAACGATAATACGCTGCAATTCAAAGACATTAATGTTATGACTCCTAAAGAAGATACACACCGAAAAGACTGTATACAAAGACTGATATGCAAAGAGCATTGTGCTCAGAAATATTTTTTGTAATATGTAAATTTCTTAATTTCCCATATATATGTATCTATGTAAATTTTCTATACTGCCACGCTCGCTTGCGGAGCGTGTCAATAGAGGAGGCATTGTAATGGTACTTTGACTTCCGCGCCTCCGCCAATACAGAGATATAATTTACGATCGCGCACGCAGAAGACGCTGCGCCAGCGACCGATTTTTATAAATAATTTTGTTCGTCTTTTTACTTTTGCGTAGGTTTTTGTTTTTAACAACTAATTGATTACACTCTCTCTCTCGTCTTCATACGAAAGACGTGTATTTTTCGGCGATGTGTTGAATGTGCTTTTGGGTGGAGATTAAAATTATATTACAAAGCGAGGTTGTTTCAATAGCGATTCGAGGTGGTTATCGCCAAATTTGTAAATTGATGATCACAGTGAAAACTTGAAGAAGTTTCAACAATGGAGAAAAGTGAAAGACGGGTCGTCCTACAAGAGAAATTAGGAGGACAGCCATGAAGACTATATTGTAATTAATACTGCGTATCTAACAAGATTATAAGGTAAATTTCAATTAGTTTCTGATGCTATGTCCGTACAGTCGCTTTTTGTAGTGTTGCCGACCCGGTCTGCCATGCACGGTCAAATTACAGCACGATCTCAATCAATAATACGAAGTTCGCCTTATCCGTAACTGAACCCACCAAAATTCAAAACCCAATCAGTTTTTCTATTCTATATTTTTCACGGCAGAACCCCGAGGAGAAGGAAATACTACAATGTCTGTGTATATGCATGTGTTGCGGAAGGCTCCCAGGACCCAGTCCCCCTCTGGTGGACCTAACTTCGATTATAGAATACGTGTTCAGACGTAGCGCATGGTTGGTCCACCTGCAAACCTTATCCCAGATGTGACATGTGGTGGATTCACCTCCGAACATCGGTCCGGATATATAGTCCGTGGAAGATCCACACTCGAATGCTGACTCAGATCTGGTATATTGTGGATCTCATCCCAACACCGTTTTGTACATTGTGCATGGCGGATCCACCTTCAAACCCTATCCCATGCGCAGCATATTGTGGATCCGCATCCCAATATCACTCCGGATATAACACGAGGCAGATCCAAACTCTCGGTCTACTGCGGGTCCTGGGAGCCTTCCGCAACCCATGCATATACACAGACATACAGAAAACAGAGCAAACGCTCTCCAAATGTGAAGGTGACTGGATACAATAGAGTACAGTGCTATACTACACCTCCCAATCAGTGCATTTGGACTGAGCTATATTGGCTATACATACTATTACTGTCCCTTCAAGTGTCTGGTGTAGTTAGTATCATGGCAGGGTGGGTGAAACATCCTTATCACAAGGACTTTGTTGTCGGTGACTGGTCCTGTGAAGAAGGAAAAGAAGACCTGAAGAAGAAGAAGAAAGGAATTCTACTTCCTGATAATATATGAGCAATTATTGTAGGTCCATCCAATTGCAGGAAGACTAATGTCCTAAAGACGCTGCAAATGCATGTAGATGGAGTCTAATTTGAACATGTTTGTGTATTCTCAGAAACACTGTTTCAACCCAAGTATCAGCTATTACAGGAGATATTGCGAGGTGTAGATGGTGTCACATACATGACATTTGGTGAAAGGTGTGATATCCCTCCACCTGAAAAAGCAAAGCCAAACACTGTCTTCATATTTGATGATTTTGCTGTGGAAAACCAAGACCAAATTCGAAAATATTTCTGTTTTGTTCTTCATATGGGTGCTAATGTATTTTATCTAAGCCAAACATATTCCAGAATCCCTAAACAGTTGGTTAGGGATAATGCAAACCTCATTATAGCCTTCAAACAAGACAATCTGAATTTAAAACACATTTGCTAGGCACGTGTTGGAACTAACAAGTAGTTCAATGATTTTGTAAAAATATGTGTTGATTGCTGGAATCATTCACAGTATGGGTTTCTCGTTACTGATAAAACAAGGAAACTGATTGATGGTAGGTACAGGCGAAACTTTCAAGAGTTACTGCATATTGCTGGTGACAGGCCCAAATATCTCACGAAATAAGCGTCAAACGAAAAAAACTACAAAGAACGATACTCGTCTAGCTTGAAGGGAGAAACCAGATGGCGCTATGGTTGGCTCGCTAGATGGCGCTGCCTTAGGTCAAACGGATATCAACTGCGTTTTTTTAAAATTAGGAACCCCCATTTTTATTACATATTCGTGTAGTACGTACAGAAATATGAATGTTTTAGTTGGACCACTTTTTTCGCTTTGTAATAGTCGATAGGCACTTGGTGCAGGGAGTGGCAACTGACCCTTAACATAGACAAATGTAATGTATTGCGAATCCATAGAAAGAAGGATTCTTTATTGTATGATTATATGATAGTAGAACAAACACTGGTAGCAGTTACTTCTGTAAAACATCTGGGAGTATGCATACGGAACGATTTGAAGTGGAATGATCATATAAAATTAATTGTTGGTAAGGTGGGTGCCAGGTTGAGATTCATTGGGAGAGTCCTTAGAAAATTTAGTCCATCAACAAAGGAGGTGGATTACAAAACACTCATTCGACCTATACTTGAGTATTGCTCATCAGTGTGGGATCCGTACCAGATCGGGTTGATGGAGGAGATAGAGAAGATCCAAAGAAGAGCGGCGCGTTTCGTTACAGGGTTATGTGGTAACCGTGATAGCGTTACGGAGATGTTTAGTAAACTCAAGTGGCAGACTCTGCAAGTGAGGTGCTGTGCATCGCGGCGTAGCTTGCTCGCCAGGTTTCGAGAGGGTGCGTTTCTGGATGAGGTATCGAATATATTGTTTCCCCCTACTTATACCTCCCAAGGAGATCACGACTATAGAATTAGAGAGATTCAAGTGCGCATGGAGGCTTTCCGGTAGTCATTCTTCCCGCGAACCATACACGACTGGAACAGGAAAGGGGGGGTAATGACAGTGGCACATAAAGTGCCCTCCAGCACACACCGTTGGGTGGCTTGCGGAGTATAAATGTAGATGTAGATGTAGAATGGGTGTACACAGACAGAACAGTCACCTGTACATGGATGCGAAAATTCAGGCTATTGTGCATAAAGTTGGAGGTATGTGCAGGGAACTAGAGGTTTTACCAGACTCTTCTGAGAATGGTGAATGCGTTAAATGAGTTAGTTAATGAAGTCGGTAAGAAAGTAGTCGACTTAACTGAAAAGGTTGAGGCTAGTTAGGGGGATAATAGATGTAGAGTTCCTTGTTGTTGAGAAGCGGGAGCAGGTTCATAGTAAGAAGAAGAAGAAGAAAATGAGCAGATATATAAAGCCTAATGCTGCGGACATATCTGATTAGTAAACACCATTAACGGTGGTGTTGCCATTGACGAATTCATTATTCGTCACGCCCCTGGTCAGATAGATAGAACATTCGGCGTTAGCAGGGGAAGACCGTACATGTTGGGTATGCATCCTATAACCGTAACTGATGACACAATACAAATTGGTGATAGGCGGTTTGAGAGAACACGTGGCTTAAAGAAGCTTATTTCCCTAAGACCTACCAAAAAACCTATAAATTATTCAGTTAATGATAGAGAAACATACCGTGAAATACTGCACATGACTGATGTACATAAGATCGCGAAAAGCCTGAGCAACAAGAAATATAAAACCATTATAAAGCCAATACTTGAAGGCGAAAACGGCAACAACAACAGCAACACCAGCAGCAGCGGTGATGGCATTGACATTGAGCATAAAGCAGTGAACAATTGAATCCCGCAGTATATATATAATGACGACCCCAATGAGCTGATAGATCGACTACGGCTGCTCATGGCATCACCTGCTACAGGTAATACCTCATTGGAATGAGGTTGTTTCAGTAGTCTCAGAGCTTAGAGAGAGAGGTATCATCGAATAAGTATGGAGACGGTAGTTCGAGAACTGCACAAACCCGCACGCAAAACATACCCTCATAGGCATGTTATGATTAAAAGTTTGGATGACTTATGGCAAGCTGATCTTGTAGATATGAGGGAATGTTTACATGAGAATAATGAGTTCAAATATATTTTAATGGTTATTGAAACATACTCCAAATCTGCTTGGGCATTACCTGTTAAAACAAAAATCGGTAGAAATGTCACGTTTGTTTTTGAGCATTTGCTGCAGGCAGGGACGAATCGAATCTCAGATAACCTCCAAACCGATCACGGCGGAGAGTTTCATAACAGATATTTCAAGACTGTGGTGCAGCGGTATGGAATACATCACTACTCAACATTCACTCACCTTAAGGCAAGTATCGTGGAGCGTCTTAACAACACAACAAAAGGTCGAATGTTAATGCGTTTTAACCTTCATGGCTCATACAAATGGACAGACATCCTTCCATAAATAATTGCTCAGTATAATCGAACCAAACAAACCACAATAAAAATGAGACCAATCGATGCTTGTGATAATGGACTCAAGGAAACGGTGTAGTATCGCATTAAAACGCTGGATCCACGCAGACAGAAATTTAATGTAGGTCATTTGGTACATATCTCAAAACAGAAAACGGCATTTGAGTAATCATACCTACCGAACTGGTCAACTGAGATATTTACAGTTTCAAAGGTGCAAATAACGCTAATCCTAGAACTTATATGTTCACAGATAGTAATTGTGAAGAAATTGCAAGCTGCTTCTACACCGAGGAGTTACAGCAAAGCTCATAACCGGATGCTTTTCTCATGGAGAGAGTCATAAGACGTCGTGAAAATAAAGCACTAGTCAAATGGCTTGATTTTCCTGCTACAAAAAACAGTTGAATTTATGCCGATGATCTGCTATATAATGGGGTCGCATAGTTCACAACCACCGTAGCATAACATGTGTGCTAGGAGACGCATTAGGGTAGGTGGTGGTATTCTAGACAGACTGCCGGTGGAATTACACATCCCTGAGTAAAACTACTGTGGACCTGGGACAAAGCTGCAGAAACGCTTGGCACGAGATGATAAGGGAGTTAATCTGCTCAACGAAGCGTGTACGGAACATGACACTGCATACGCTGCAAATAAAGATCTATCAAATCGTCACATTGCAGATAGGATTTTAGCTGATAAGGCTAAGGCGATGCAGAGAAGAAAGGATATTGATATAGGTCAACGCATCGCAGCATCTGCAGTTGACAAAACCATGAGAGGAAAATTAAGTTGGTTTTAGGAGTGATGAATTTCAAGCGATTTATGAATGCTGCACGTTGTGCACTAAACAAGAGAAAGGACGAGGGCGGGAAGCAGAGCAGTTTGAAGGACTGTACCCTGACAGCGATGTATGCAGCTAAAAACGTACTGAAAAAGAAGGATGCGGGAAGAAGAAGGAGAAGAGGATCGGTTAAAGCACCTCCAGTTCTACCAATACCCAAGACATCTGGCGGTTTTCTTCCATTTCTCATCCCAGCCCTCTCCACACCCTCGGTGGTAGGGTCACTTGCTGGTGGTGCTACAGCTATCGCTCGAACGGTCAAGAACGCACAAAACTCGCAAGTGCAGTTAGAAAAGGCAAGAAGACATAACAGTATGATGGAAGCCACAGCCATCGAAAATGGACTATACTTGATCTATTCATAAATTAAAAAATAGCCCATTAGCGGTCCTACCAGATCGACCACTCACGAACACTGATCTTCTTAAGTTTGTTGGAAACAAATTCAACATACCAAGACTCTGTGGTGTGTTTATGTGAGATACATTACTGATGACTTTGTGGAAAACTGGTGAATGTAGCTTTGTTAATTTAGATGTTGCTGGAGGCCCCAGCACCCACTGGGTATCATATGTTATGAAAAATGGGGATACCGTCTACTATTTCGATTCATTTGGTGACCTGCAACAGTCAGAAGAATTACAATGACACTTCACTCACAGAAGACGTGTGTTCTACAATTATTGGCGCTATCAGGATTTTAATACACGACGTCCTCACTCAGTATAACCAGGCCGGTAGTGTATGATGGGAGAATTATACATCAGGAATACTTATCTCATAAACCTTACACTTCAACCACTTTTAACAAGAAAGATGAAATTAGGATTGTCATCCAGCACCAAGATGCACTCAAGCTTCCATGCAGGAGTTTCATATATCAAGAGGGGTCATTCAAGAAAACCGACGGCAGCAATACGGTGGGATCCAAGCTTACATGTAACGCTTTAGCATTCCTGTACCAAGAGATACACAATGAACTCAGTGGATCTGAGATCGACTATACATGCAATGTCGGCATAACTTCGACCCTTAAAACATACGTCTTTGCATCACCTGCAGACTTGCATAGTTTAGAAAATGCGGGATGGATCACAGACGATCAAGAGGATAGAACAGTTGCAGAGTACAAGCGATTTACAGCATGCATACCTCTAGAAATGCTTATGGTGTACTTTTAGGACATGAGACAGACTATTATGAACACTAAACAGCTCATTCTGGTGTGGAGTGCGATGGACAATAACTCGTACATTCACGGAAGCTCAAGAGGAGAATATGATCACAATCAGCAAGGTAATATGGAAAATGCCTCACATCAGTGTATCCGACGAGGAATATTTGAAGCTTTTAAAAGTCCTGAATTCAGGTGCATTTCTGTCACTGACATTTCACTCGTGGGAGGTTTTCGAGTTCCCAGTGTTACCGACTGCGAGCAGACAAACATAGGCTATTAAAACCTCTTCGCACCTAGAGACACCTAGATTCATCATACATGTGTTTCAGACTGATAGAAGAGGTAATATAGCAAATGATTCCACCATGTTCGAGAACTGCAAGTTAACTAATGCCAGAGTTTACCTCAATTCAGAATTCTACCCATATGACAATTTACATCTGCAGTGGAATCAAAATGTATATAGTCTAGCTTATGACATATATGCAAGATTTCGTGCTTCTTACTATGAAATTGCCGAAGGAGAGGGGAGAGGGTGTCTACTCAGTCCACATAAGTTCAAGGAGCTTTCACTGATCATCATAACAGACTGCTCGAAACATTACAAGATAATTAATTCTGGACCTATAGATATGCGAATTGAATTGTGTGTGTGTGTGTGTGTGTGAAATCTTATGGGACTTAACTGCTAAGGTCATCAGTCCCTAAGCTTACACACTAGCTAACTTAAATTATCCTAAGGACAAACACACACACCCATGCCCGAGGGAGGACTCGAACCTCCGCCAGGACCAGCCGCACTGTCCATGACTGCAGCGCCTGAGACCGCTCGGCTAATTCCGCGCGGCGCGAATTGAATTTGAATCTTTGAAAAATTTCCCAGACCACGCTGCCGTGTATGCTCTAGTTCTACTGTCCACTCACTGGTGGTGTGGAAAGAGCTGTATCAATGAATAGGTGCTGCACCATACCTAGAGCATTTCATAATGGCGTCTCAAGTTCGGAACATCATGGCGACACTCAGGGTTTCTATAATGATGAGCGTAGACACTTCATATTTAAAGATGTTGCGTTTGTAGCGTACACACAAGATGCTGGAATAATAGAGACATTCTCAGCAAACATTGCATCACTGAGGTCTTTCAAGCACGTGAAGCGTGCTAAGACACAGAAGAGTGCAAAGTGGTTAACACATTTCTACCATGGAATTCATTAGGATGATCCTGGCATACCCTATGAAGATATGGTGATGGAGCTTAAATTATTCGATCACATGGATACCATCGTCTACTTGAAGGGGAAGGAGAAAATCTCATGGATGCATCAAATCTTTACGTTTGCTGCTATTCAAGACCTGGAATTCTACGGGTGTCCTTCTCTCCATTGACTCAAGAACATGTATGAAAAAAGTGTTGCTGTGTCTGCTTATGAAAATGTAAAATTACTTTTAAGTTGGATCAGAAATTAATGAATTTTTACCTCCCAACCTCTGAGTTCTTTTTTCTCAGTCCTGCTCCAGCTGTGACAGTATACAGTTTTTTAACCACATGCTAAGTCTGTGGTTTTCTTCAAGTACAGGAGATATAATTTTAGATATGTCTGCTATATATCTTTGGAAGCAGACATGGTCACATGCCTTTTGCGCCCATAACCCAATTCATGCTGCATGATAGGCGTAATTCCATGCAACCATTATATATATTTTGTTATTTTCCATCTTAAACTTCACCTCCTTAATAGCACTCATCTTCAGCAAAAACTAATGTCATTTGTGATGGTGCTCCCACACTGGCAGTAGCAGCAGCAGTTCGATGGGTAAATTCAGTGACAATCGCTAGGAAGAATTTAACCCTGTGCTATTCTGGGAAGCATTGGGGCATCTGTCTTGGCGCTAGACCCACACCTCAGCTATGCATTATCGCGCCAGCAGCGGTACCTAGGTGAACATGTGTTTTGACAGGAATTTCTCGGGTCTCATGTATGAAAGAGATGTCGACGCCTTATGCTTGTGGGACCTGAACTGACACCTACACGTCACTTGGCAGCTGACAGCAGTGGCGGCGTTAGGCGTCAAGTGGGGGGATGTGCTATTATTAGCAGTCTATTGTTTACACTCAATTCCATCGATTTCACTGATCAACAGGATGCTGCAAATTAAAAAAAACTACCCCATAAACGTGAAAAATATCTATTTAATTAATTTGTTACATTTTTTATATGAGTGTGGTGTTAACTGCACAATAGTAAAGGGGGGGCGTGAGTGGGTGACATAGAGCAGAACAGCAGGTTATGCGCATAACACTAGGTTAATTTGCATAATTTTTATGTAAAATGCAGTACAATAGTTTAAGGGGATGGGTGAGAAAGAAGATTGCGCCAGAAATGGCGATCAGAAGCATGTGAAATTCGAAAAGTGTACCAGAAAATGGTGGGAGGATATAACTAATTACTTAATTTGGTGTCAAAGGCGGTACAATAGTTAAAGGAAATGGGGGTGACATGGAAAACCACTTAACAGAACAACAGGTTAAGTAAGACTTATGTCTGTCCTATCTAGCATAGGCTGAGTCCTATTCCAGCCAATTCCAAGGAAGAGGTGGTGCACAGATGACTTAGATTAGTGGAGGTAGCCCAAGTGCCCTTTCTCCAGCCATTTTCTTAGGTTAGTGGAGGGAGCCATGGTATGTTGCATTGTCCTGATGGAACTTGAACTTTCCACCATTTCCTGGGGGATGAGAGGGGAAGGGGTAACACTAGGTTAATTTGCATAATTTTTATGTAAAATGCAGTACAATAGTTTAAGGGGATGGGTGACAAAGAAGATTGCGCCAGAAATGGCGATCAAAAGCATGTGAAATTCGAAAAGTGTACCAGAAAATGGTGGGAGGATATAACTAATTACTTAATTTGGTGTCAAAGGTGGTACAATAGTTAAAGGAAATGGGGGTGACATGGAAAACCACTTAACAGAACAACAGGTTAAGTAAGACTTATGTCTGTCCTATCTAGCATAGGCTGAGTCCTATTCCAGCCAATTCCAAGGAAGAGGTGGTGCACAGATGACTTAGATTAGTGGAGGTAGCCCAAGTGCCCTTTCTCCAGCCATTTCCTTAGGTTAGTGGAGGGAGCCATGGTATGTTGCATTGTCCTGATGGAACTTGAACTTTCCGCCATTTCCTGGGGGATGAGAGGGGAAGGGGAAGGGGAAGGGAAGGGATTTACCAATGGGTGATAGGTTAATTAATTGATAAATTTAATTAAGAAGTCAATCAAATTGATAAGAGTGAGAGGGGCCCTATTCCAATAACTCAGACCTGAAAGTGTACCTGTAGCAGGGAGGGAGGGAGGGGGGTTTGAGAAGGGGGTGGGGGGGCAATAGGAAAACAATAGGTTAAGTACCTGTCAATCAAAAGAGAACAATAGGTTAAGTACCTGTCAATCAAAGGAGAACAATAGGTTTGCCCCTGAGTGCATACCTGCCCCTGATGTATACAACCCACACTAACAAAATGTGCTCGTATGAAAGGTAGTCCCACTACTTCCATTGACCCCAAAGGACCGCCATTTGCGACTTCAGTGGTGTCAAGTTAGAGTCTGTTGGAGGGCAGGGCTTAGGTCTATTGCGTTTTATGATGAAAGTTGGTTCTGCCTCGATGCCAGTGATGGTTGTGCATTAGTTAGAAAGAGGCCAGTTGAGGGCCTGCAACCAACCTGTCTGCTTGTTACACACAATTGACCTACAGCTGGAGTTATGGTATGGGGTGTGATTTCATATGACAGCAGGAGCGGTATTGTGGTTATCCTACACACCCTGACTGCAAATTTGGTTCTCAGTCTAGTGATTCAACATGTAGTGCTGCCATTTATGAACAGCATTCCAGGGGGTGTTTTCCAACGTAATAACACTCACCCACATGCCGCTAATGTAGCCCAATATGCTCTACAGAGAGTCGACATGTTGCCTTGACCTGCTCAATTACCAGATCTGTCTCTACTCGAGCACATTTGGGACATCATCGGATACCGAGCCCATGATTATCCACAAACACCATTAACTGTCCCTGTATTGACCGATGAAGTGCAACAGTCATGGAACTCCAGCCCACAAACTGACATCCAGCAGCTGTACAACACAATACATATACATTTACACGCTTGCACTCAACTTTATGGTGGTTACACAAGTTATGAATGTACCAGCATTTAACACAAACAATGGTTTATCTCGCACTCACATTAACATGTGGTTTTGCAGTGTTAATAATTTAAATGCCTAGAGAAACGTATACCTGAAATTTCGTTGCTCTACATTGATTATTTCTTGGTGTTCGGTTTTTTTTCGTCCAATCTAGGTTCCCACTAGAAACTTCCACATACAGGTATTCTTCGAATAAATCGAGTCATAGCATTTCCCCATAATTCAGATGCTATTAATTCAGTGATTCAGTGGTACTTGATTGAACTGTTTTTTTGCGTTAACGAAAATGCAACTTGACTAGCATAAGTAAACACAGAACTCAAATAAAAGCCACACCCCACTCCTCACAGTAGAGCAGAGCTCCAAGTCGAGGGTGTCACAAGGGTTTCATGCCAAGTCCAACTTCTGCTTTGACTGGAAGCCCCTGACGTGGAACAGAGCCATACATTCCGCCACATTTATCTGCCTGAGTTCATCTGCCAGTCCTATGTATACACTGCAGTGTAAGATACTGAAGTGATCAGATCGTAAGCAACATGCAAGTTTTTAATTTTCTTGTTAGAGCTTTTGAGTTATCGCGCATTAAAATCTTGAATTCACAGTAAGTGTTCCACAACAATATTGATTTAATAGTTCTTTATGAAGCTGCTTTCAACTTCTTAGTCCATCGTAACTTAATGCTAAGTAGATAGTCCACACAACTTCAACGAGAGTTCATAGCTGTACAAAGATATATGACATTTTATGACTATATCGATATGAAACATAAACATAATGCAATATAGAAAGAGACTCTGAACAAAAAAAATGTGTATTATAATATATTCAAATATTAAAATTATATAAATGTATACACCACTATATTGGTATGTAGGAAAAGCCAAGGATAACCGCTGTAAGCACCTGCAAAAGATGTATTTTTCTACGCCAGAAGGCGAGAACAAATGATAAAGACCTCATTCAATTTTTTGTCACCTTATGTCTTGAGTTCTCATGGAGAGAGGATGTGTACAGACATGGGATGCGTGTAGTAGCTTTCACGGTAT
The DNA here is from genome assembly GCF_021461395.2 of Schistocerca americana. Lineage (NCBI taxonomy): Eukaryota > Metazoa > Arthropoda > Insecta > Orthoptera > Acrididae > Schistocerca > Schistocerca americana. The sequence goes on from NC_060120.1 coordinate 774,115,361, forward strand.
CTGAATAATAATTTCTCTCAGTGCAAAAATATGAGGCCTTTTTATTTTCTTCCACACCCCACGAAGAGGTCATGTCACACCTGCTGCCTGTATATGAGGAAGAAGTTCGATAAATCAGAATTACATTACCTACACGCCCAAGAATGAAACGTTTTGCGGTGTCGGAAGAAGAAGCACCTAAGAGAAGTGTATAAATCTCGACAACATGTAAGTAAGTTCAATTTAATACAGACTCAAAGGAGAGAAGATATAAAGTTACAGAATTTGGCCATTAATTGTAAAACAAAATAATTGACTTCTGGTTACAAAAAACAATTACCTTCTTTATTTAGGTATTTTTATTATTACCAAAACATTTACACAACTGGCGACCTGGTGACATGACATTGAAAAGCCCATGAAACCAGTTGCGTAAATTATGCAACATTATTTACGACTTTGTATGAAAAATTTTTGCATGTACTATTTATTTTTTTTAATTTTCATGTGCAACATCACGACTGGCAGCAAAATAACCAGAATCAAAATTTCTTGTGAAGAAACCCAATCCAAAAAGGAATCAAAAGGAACCAGAATTTACAGAAAATTTTGGAAAATATGCTGTTTATTTCATCAGGTAGGACCACTACACAACCGCTTGCTTAGCTATGCTTGGTAGTGCCTCCTGCATAATAATTAGATATACCTTACCTTACTTTCCCTTCCTAAATGCATTGTAGTGAATTTTTTCAGAAATTTTTCATGATGTGTAAAGAGAGAAAAGTTTGAATTTTTTTGTGTTACAAGATTTCGTGTGTCATAAGAGCAGATAAATAACGCTTGACGACACGTAAATCGTATGTTTAAATTCACAAAATAATATATTTCACTTTTCTGTTTTCCAAAAATTTTAATTTTAATTTTCAATCAAGTATGGCACAAAAATTAGTTTCCATTAGTGTTAACAATGGCGAAAACTCAATGAGCCAAGATGGCGTACAATTCTAGAAAAGATCATCTGGAGTATCAGCGCCATGTTTTCCAAAATTAGGCGTATTAAATAGTTCAGAGATGAACATGACCGAAATGACAGGTGCTAGAGAGCTTTCACAGAATTCTAACTTTAAGGAAACGTTGATGACAATAGATGAGACTACATCACATATCTCCCCGAGCAACATTCTGTTCGCACAGGAAAACATAGAAAGTGCAGATAACATGATTTTTGGCGACACTTTACCATCACCTATCACACGAAGTTCAAATATTGATTTGCAGAGTACAGTTGTGAACAACCAAAGTACATTAAATAGCAACCAAAATGACGCACTTGCCGTAGTACTTCAAAAACTGGGTAGTATGAAAACCAATTACACCAATTTGCATGCAGACATACAAAATACAAACACCAATTTGCGTGCAGAAATAAAAAAAATATATAAACACCAATTTGTGAACGGACGTCAATACAAAATTTGACAGTTTGTCGCAAAACCTTGCCTTAGTAACACAAGACATGAACAAAATAAAGCAAGAGCAGAAACAAGTTTTAAAAGATTTTCAGGATACAGTCACACAGCACATCAGTGATTTGACTAAGAATTTTCACGAGGAAATGAATGTAAAATTTAAAGACATGGAAAAACAGCTAAAGCAAGATGTACTTTCCGAAGTAAACAATGACGTTACGGAAATAAAACAGAAATTGCTCACTCTTAACAAACATAACGATACAGTAGAGCAGCAAATAAAAGCGATAAAAGAGACACACACAAACTTGGAAACTACGCAAATACAATTAACTTACACAGTAAAGAACATCTCTGCCGTAGTAAACAAACTGCATAAGGAGTACGAAAATATACCAGCAGCAATAGATGAACTCACTTTAAAAGTAACATCACTTGAAATCCAATCAGGCTGTGCCAAAAAAAGAAAGAGACAAAATTAATGAAAATTTATCTGACGTAATTTCACAAGCTGAAGCATTATCTGACGTAATTTCACAAGCTGAAGCAGGTACTTTAGACAAAACCAGTACTGCAGCGGAAAAGGTAGTGAAGGAATGTAAATTAATCAATGATGTAATTGAGAGGGTTATTCAACAAAAGGAAAATGATATTATCGACAAAGTGAACACCAATTTGAGGGCTACAGAGCACAGGACACGCAACTACTTGGGTGAAACTGATACAGTTGTACACATGAACAAAGTGCCAGTCACAGCAAACCAAAGTAATGTATGCACACAGATCATTGCAAACCCTACAAACAATGCTAATAGTAACGACCCCAAAGTGTAAGTTTACATGCCATGACACCAGAACCAGTAACTACGAGAAATGTAAAAAATTATGACAGCCATGTAAACACAGCACAAAGTGCAAACAGTTTGTCCACTATATTTGCTAACGAAGGTCTATTAAGACACTGTCAATTTAGAACATTTACGAGTGAAGGTAAGAAGATGAATCCTGTTGTATTTATTAGTGCTTTTCGACATGTGTATCCTAGAAATTGGACAGAAGTGCAAAAGATAAGGTTTGTTGTTGGGTACACACAAGGCGATGTACTTTTGTGGGCGACCGAGGTAACTGAGCGTTGTGCCACGTATTTACAATTCGAAAGGGCATTTCTTGACAATTACTGGTCAGAAGCCATACAGGTGAGACTTAGGCGAGAGGTTTTTAACCCTGCCCCTTCTAATAGCAAATACGGTAGCTTGTGAGGGTATTTTGAGAAGTATCTCTATAAAACAAATTATTGGAAGAATCCTATTTCTCACGTTGATGTTTTAAAAATTTTAAAAAGTCGTTTGCCATCACACATTCGTGAAAAATTAATTACTGCACCTGAGCACCACACAGAATATTTTCTATCCATTTTAGATTCAATTGACTCACTATATGAAGAGAAAGTAGTAACAAATAGGGCGTCAGACAGCCAAACACCACAACAACATATCTTAAATAGTTAATACAAAAAGCCAGATACGAACACACAGCAAAGCTGGTTCGCACAACCGCAAGGATATTTTAACCATGGTAATGGGTATGGGAATGGAAATGGTAGGAACAAGAGATTTAAACAAAACTTTCCATGCAACAGGAATGATTACCATTCACAAGCTAATTTACATCCTTGGTCTCACAATTATGCACCGTGTGTAAATAAAATGAGTCAGCCATACCAGTGGCTTGTGCGGGGCAACAACAATAATCTACATCACGCTGTACCGCAGCCAACCTTTGCTCAGCAAAATCGCAATATTGCAACATTTAACAACAGCCATATGAACACATGAGAAAGAATATCGCGAACTGGAAATGATACACACTGGAGAAACAATCACACAGTACAACTAACAGAAGTTGTCCCGTGTACCGAAGTAGATCAGACTGCACCGCAGGAAAACCTGAATCAGCTGTAGTTGACCCCCATACTATAGACCTTTTAAGCGATGGGGGCAAATCAAATTTTCAAACATGTTTCGTACGATTCGATGAACAAGGAGACATGAAGGACGATCTACAAAAACATGAACTAAAATCGGCCAAAAATACACTGGAAGAACGAGTGCAACCAGTAATCAGAGTGAAAATTTGTGGTATAGACACGCAGTTAATGCTTCATACTGGGTCCACGACTAATTTAATGTCTGAAGCATTTTTCACAGCACAAAACTGCAAAGTGCAAACCGCTACTGGCGGCAAAACCAAGTTAGTAAAACGCAAAGCTCTTATCACCTTGCACACTGAACAACTTTCTGTGCAGTGTAATTTTTTAATAGTAGACAAACTTACAGTCAACTGCTTGATAGGTACGGATACATTTAGAACTTATAAAACTAAAATAGACATAGGTAATGGTAAGTGCCATTTTTTTGTGAAGGTCCAAAGATTTTCTATCAGCCTGTTTACCACATCAGAGAGGCATGACAAAGTAAACCCAGAAGCCCATGTCACTGTACAGTATTCATATCCCACAATGTGTTTGTTGAACAAGTGTGATAACGAACATGAGGCCGACACTGAAGTTAACCAGCAATTAGCAGAAAAAAAATTGAATGAATCAAATATTCTAGATGCTACACAACGACAAGAGCTTTCTGACTTACTTTTTAAATATGGAAATGTTTATAATAAGAATCCAGGAGTAATCAAAGATTATGAACATAGACTTAATGTCTATCCTCAAGAAACATTTTGTGTTATGTCTTACCCTATACCGTGGAAAAAATGTGAAGCAGTTAAGCAGGAAATCAATAGAATGTTCAAATGGGGGATCATACATCCATCATTTTCACCATATTGCAGCCTAATACTACCAGTTAGCAAATGGTTCAAATGGCTCTGAGCACTATGGGACTTGACATCTATGGTCATCAGTCCCCTAGAACTTAGAACTACTTAAACTTAACTAACCTAAGGACATCACACAACACCCAGTACCAGTTAGCAAACCTGATGGATCAGGGCGACTAGTTTTAGATGCTAGAGGCATAAACAAAATCCTAGTACCAGTAAGAACAAAACAAGATAATTTAGATGAACAATTGTTAGAATTCCATATCACCAAATATTTCAGCACCCTCGACCTTAAAAAATCATACTGGCAAATAAAGTTACATGAAGCGAGTAGAAAATACACAGCATTCGTCTGTAATGGCAGGAGGTATGAATTTCAAGTTCTACCCTTTGGCTTAAACATTAGTGCAGGTGTATTTATATCAGTTTTGGATAGGGTGTTAGGACCAGAATTGCGCAGTAAAGTTACCATTTAAGTTGACAATATGTTAATAGCCACATCAACTTGGGCAGAACAGATCAGTATAATGGAAAAGGTATTTCAGGGATTTACAGAGTACAAAGTAACAGCAAATCTAAAGACATCTAACTTTGGCAAAAAGCAAGTAAAATTTTTAGTACTTATCATATCTGAACAGGGTTTATTACCAGACCCAAAGAAACTAGATGCCATACGTAATTGTCCACCAAGGCACAGAAAACAATTGAAAGCATATCTAGGACTAACTTCTTTTTTCCGAAAATTTATACCACAGCAGCTTATGAATAGCGATGCCCTACTTAACCTGTTTAGAAAGAATAAACCTTGGTTATGGGATGAGAGATGCCAGGAGGACTTTACCAAAATTAAAAATGCATTAATATCAGCAAACATTCTGAGTCATCCTGACATGTCTAAGGACTTCTGTTTAAGCACAGACGTCTGAGGAACTGGGGGCATGTTTGTTCCAGATGCAAGAGGAAGATGGAAAAACAGTACCCAAAGTCATCAGCCTTCCCAGCAGAACTTTATCAGAGGCAGAAAGATCATATTCCGCATCAGAACTGGAAAGTTTAGCCATAATTTGGGCGTTTAAGAAATTCAAGTATTTTCTTTGGAGAAAAACACTAAAGTTTGTGATCACCAATCATTATCTTTTCTGTTAACATGTAACCTGCTACACTGAAGACTAGCGAGATGGTGTTTTTACTTGCAGGAGATTAATTTTGAAATCATATACATAAAGGCCAGTCAGAATATTATTGCAGATGCATTATCCAGGTTGCTGAAGGGACTAGACGAGTTCAGTGAACTGTCTGAACATGATTCAGAAATCTGAACAAAATTGATGCAAAATAATACACAAAAATCAGACAACAAAAAATTTTGTGAACAGATGGGAATGATACAACACCGAGACGATAGGTGGAAAAAGGTAATACAAAATATTACAACGGAAATGCAAACCACAAGATAAATAAATAGTATGAGCCGTTTTGTTTCACAGGGATCACGAACGTTCTAACCATTAGCGTGTATGCCTTCCAGAGGAATATATCGACGAAATTATTAAACATACACACGAAGTTTGGGGACACTACAGATTAACAAAATGTGCAGACAAGATTTCCAAACTTTGTTATTTTCCTAATTTATGACGAAGTGCTGCACTAATATTAAGAAAGTGTGCTGTTTGCCAAAGAACAAAATCATCCAATATGTCAAAGTTTACAAAACTACACCCCATACTAAGCAAAGCCCCACTGGAAATGGTTTCTCTAGAGATCGCAGGAACATATCCCAGAGCAAAAGGTGGTGTCAAATCCATAATAGCTCTTTATGATATTTTCACAAAATACATCAAACTTTATGCTATCAAAACCACTACAGCCAGTAGCATCATAAGAAGGCGAGAACAAATGATAAAGACCTCATTCAATTTTTTGTCACCTTATGTCTTGAGTTCTCATAGAGAGGTTGTGTTTAGACATGAGATGCAGGTAGTAGCTTTCATGGTATCTGAATAATAATTTCTCTCAGTGCCTTTTTATTTTCTTCCACACCCCACAATGAGGTCATGTCACACCTGCCGCCTGTATACGAGGAAGAAGTCCGATAAATGAGAATTACATTACCTACAAGCTCAAGAATGAAAAGTTTTGCGGTGTTGGAAGAAGAAGCACCTAAGAGAAGTGTGTAGATCTTGACAACATGTAAGTAAGTTCAACTTAATACGGACTCAAACGAGAGAGAAAATATAAATTTACAGAATTTGGCCATTAATTGTAAAACAAAATAATTGACTTCTGGTTATAAAAAAATTAACTTATTTAGGTATTTTTGTTATTACTACTAAAAATTTTCACACCACCCTATTTTCGCCCTGTTCGTCACATTCTCCAGTTTTTCCATATGGTGTAGGAGCCTGTGCCATTACTGTATTGTTCAACATATTTGGCTTATATGTTCATACAGTTTTAATATTTGAATATACTGTAATATAAGATTTATTTGTCAGAGTCTCTTGGATATTACATTGTGCTTGTATTTTGTATTGATGTAATGATAAAATTCACATATCTTTGCATAATAATCTTTGTTCAGCTATGAAATCCCGATGAAGTTGTCTGGACTATCTGTTTGGTATTAAGTTATCTCATGAAAAAGAAACCGAAAGCCAGGTCATTATGAACTATTAAACAAATATTATTGTGGGAAATTAATGTTAAATTTGCTTGTTTTGGGTTGAAAGATTTACCTACTGCAATGAACATTTCATTTATTTCACATTGCACAAGGACACACTTCTATAAACTCATTAGTTAAATTTCTTGTCTCTGTAGCAGAAGTTTTGCCAGTGTTGTTTGATACTTATTAAATACAGACATATATAACGGTAACACTTTCTCTAGTTTAATTGAGAGAAAAAGGAGGAAATGAGAAACACACCAACATGAAAGACCCAGTTTATGACACAGAACTAACAGTCTTGGTTTTGCCACAGGCTTCATCAATGTATCTGCTAACTGATCCTCAGTTGAAACATACTGAATTTCTAAGTCCACTTTCGATACTTTGTCTTTGTATGTTTTATGTGATGATGGAACTCACGATTTTGTGCAAGTTTCGCCGTTGCATGATTGTCAACCTTAATTACTGGAACTGCCATCAGCTTTCTCATTCCTCTAGAAAGTCTACACAGATAAATTATCTCTTTAACAGCTTCGGTTGCAACTACCAGCTTTGCTTGTGTTGTAAATGTGGCAGTCATTGCCTATCTTTGGCTGAGCCATGAGACAGCTCCACCTGCACGTGTAATAACTACACCACATGTCAACTGTCCAATTTAGTTGTATCCTCCAACGTCCACATCGTTTCAGCAATCAAATATGCCATTCTGTAAATTTGGATGATAGATTATGCCTAAGTCACATGTACCTGCTACATACTGGAGTACTTGCTCTAGTCTTACTACATCTTCTGTTGATGCGAGTTGAGAGCTCGAGAGACTTAAATCACACTGTAAGTGAAGTCAGGTCTCATTCCAAGCACCAGCTACGTTAGTTTTCCAGCTGGTTGTCGGTAGTGAAAGTTGCACATATCTGCATCCTTGCTTTCTACTTGTAATGTATCTTGCTCCTTTATAATTGGTGTCGAGACAGGTTCGCATTATTGAAAATTGAATCGCTCCAGAATCTTCTTTGCATAGGCTTGCTGACTTGATTGCACCAACATCAAAGTGTTTTATCTCAGGTCAAAGAAAATACGATGCTAGTTTCACAGTGTTCTTGAATTCATCAACAAACTTGCTGGCATCTTGCTGATCATTCGCCATAACTAACACATCATCTACATAAGGAGCCACTAAAGTTTTTTGTCACCTTCTCCTCTGATATGTAAACAAGCATCTGCATCACTTGGCTCAAAACCTGCTGACATATGAAATGCTCCAAAACGTCTACTCCAACATCTTCAGGCTTACGTAAGTCCATACAAACTTCGCCTTAATTTGCAAACTCTATCTGTGCCGTCATTGTACCCTTCTGATTACTGCATATGTATTATGTCTTATATTTCTCCATACACGAATGCTGTAGACACATCAAACTGTTATCAGAGGCATCTTTTCAGCTGCAGCAACACCTAACATTAAAAAAAGTTGTGCTCAGTATAGCTACTGGACTGAAAGTTTCAGTGTAGTCTACACCATTGAGTTGATTAAACCCTCTGACGACAATTCTTACCTTGTATTTCTCGGTACTCCCGTTGGGATTAGTCTTTACACGAAAAACTCTTGCTCCTTTTGGTATAGTAGTCAATTTCCATGTGTGATTCTCTTGTAGTGCCTTCATTTCATTTTTATAGCCTGCTTCCAGTGAACACTTTGTGTACTGTTTACAGCTTCTTCATATGACTTTGGTACTTCATTTGTTCGTCATCTCTTCAGATAGCATTACAAAGTCTTTTAGCCATGCGGGTTTGAGCGATTTTGCAGCTGTCGGTGAGTGAGGATAGTATGTTCCTATTCTCTGGTATCAGCAGTGTCTTCTTCAGTCTCTCACGGACGATTACATTTCTGCTAAGAATGACTTTATTTTTCTTCTTTCACCAAAATTCTGTAACACTCATTTCCATCGTACCCCATGAGAGAACCATTAAGAGCTGTCTCATACATTTTCTGTCTTCTTCGAACACAGATGTGGGCATACCATGTGTAACCTATTACACTTAAATGTTTTATTCTCGACCTCTTACCTAACCACAACTCGAAGGAACTGATTCCTTCAAAAGATGATTTTGCAGTTAGATTTAGAATGTCCACTGACGCACCAACCAATTCTGCACACATGTTGTTCGTGTCGGTCGTTCATCACCCCATTGCTGATGCAATCACCATTGATAAACTCAGTGATAAACGCAGCAATGGACACCTTGGTGGATAGTCCACTCTGCTGCAAACGACCCGAATGGTATGTGCAGACACTGCTTGTTGCGCAACAGACCGAATTTGTTGTGATAAAGTTCCTAATGTGGCACAGCGATCCATGACTGCCATGAATGCAATATGCCTGTCATCGCATGTAGTGGTGCAACGAGGTGAATGCAATCGGTGCCGTCGGTCCGTCATTCCCTCCTGCATCCAGCGATTACATCTGCATCACAATTGCTTGGTTCCGTCCGACACAAACACCGATTTCTCTGAAGGATAATCCGCAATCCCTATAAGCAACTATTCTTCCTCCATCGAACTCCGAAACGTGCTTGAAAGACGCCTGCTGTCTTCTACAAGACATACTGAAACTGCTTATGCAGAACAACCATACGAAAGAACAATTTCAGTATCTTCACACAGTCGTCTGTTCCGCCTTTATATAACACTTGCAGGTGGCGTTACTGGCACCCGTGCTGTGCGCCTGTGCTGAAATGCTAATCATGTGCACCTCTCGTCGCCACAAATGCTTGCTGCAAATGGCACCTGATTTGAATACTGCCTTCAGGGTGTTGCGTCTTCAGTGGCGAGCAGTGTATTTTTATTCTGAAATAATTTCTTTTAGTTCTTATTTTCTAATCCTAGTGTTGAGCTTTATGCTCTTTTTTTATCCGACACAGTTCTTCCTTCTTTCTCTGGTTCTTGCTACTTTTGAAGCAGCACAATCTGCAACTCTGTTAATTATTTCACTTTTGAGAATAGATATTTTTATTCTGAAAACAAAATGGAGAGTTTTAAGCTCAGATGTTTGTAGAAAAGAAGAAAGAATGCAGCAAAGATGTCACATCTCCAGTTACTTCCCCTCCTCTCCCAAATTACATGTAACTGCTAGAGGTGATTGCACAAGGTATATATGAAATACTTATCGTTCCTCGAACATTTTGGGTGAGATACAATAACAAGAGCCAACAGTTTCAATATGTGCCTTGGGTTCAACCCTCCTCCAGCAATATAAAAAAGATTATGGCTGTTCATTGTAAATGTTGGCATCTTGTTCTTCATATACACTGCAGACATAATTGTTAATAATCATCGTGTTATAGAAATAGGATTTGTGTATTACCAAAAACTGCAAAAGTGGATGCACAAATAGCGTTTAATGATTCAGCAAATGTACTTTTTGTAGAGTATCCATTGCTGCTGTAACGAACTAAACATTCAAAGATGTAAGTAAAACAGCCAGTTAGCCAGTAACACCTCTTAGATGTGTCTACTGGATCAATCTCAGTGATATCTGTGTTGTCACAGTTTGTTGGAGATTTTGAAAAGACCAGCTGTTTTACAGTTGCATTTTACAGTTCCTACTAGATTATGCACTTTTTTACAATTCATCTATAGCTGCATTTGATGGAATATTATCTTTTCTAGAGAGATGTACCCACTACCATGCATCTCACGGTGGTTTGCAGAGTATAGATGTAGATGCAGAAATGTTGCATCTGAGTAGAACTGACTTCTGTTGACAACTTTATCAAATTGTGTGTTTAGAGCTTACATCACCATTCTGTAGCCTCTGCTACCTTCTTTGGGCATAATATTTTCGCTTCCTTCTTAAACAAAAAATTCGTACATTGGTTGTAGCTGCTCTGCCGATCTATGTGAAGTTGTTTGTGAGCTGATAATTGCATATTTTTATCTCTTACTTTAATCAGAAACAGAGAAAGATGTCTTACTGACCAAACAACAAATACCTGATCCTTTAAATAATTTCAAGACAAATCGTTATGTTACACATACAAGTACCTTACAATTATAGTTACAAATTTTGCACTAATCTTTTCATTGTATAAGACAGCATTAGTTTTCATGTTTTTTACTACACTCTTGTACTCAATTATAGTATCAACCATCCTCAAATTATCCTCAAGCGAATAGTTTTGCGGCCATGAAAGCTTATAGCTCATATTAAACACGTTATTACTACAGCCAACAATTATATGAATAATAAGTGATACACCCGAAAATACCCAGATTGCTCTCCAGTTATTGCCAGCTCAACTGGATGGCAACGCTGTTCCAGGAATAACTAACCAGAGATTAAAGTGGCTTCACATAACAAGAATTCCAAGGTAAACTATGGTTACACAATTCGTCAGCTACCTATCCCTCAATTTACCCAGAGATTGTACAGCCACTCATCAAAAGAAAAAAAAAATACAAGTCGTCATGCAATATTTGCTATTAAAACAAGACCCAATAATAAAACAAACATAACAAAACACAAAAGCACAAAATCAATTACGATAACAAGAGTGAGCACAGCAAACGCAAGTTAATTTCGGATGTTAACAGACGACACCATTGCCTTAACGTTCTCCCCGAGAAACCTTGACGTAACTAGACGTGAACTGACGCGATGCGATTTTCCGTTGACGATCTGTGTGAATGCCGCCATTCGAAATACATTGTGGAATGTTTTGACGTGACGTGACCGAACAGCCAGTGTGAATTACTACTAAGAAGACGCAAAAGTATAAAATCCGTATTGTTTTGTACTGTGAGTGAGTGGAGAAAATTGGTTAAGCTCGGATGACAATGACAATGTTCGCCCCACTAAAGTCAAAGACGAAACTTGCTTGTGGGGAAAGACAAATTCACACTGGCTGTCACGTCACCTCGCGTCAAAACAACCCATCTGGTTCTGCAAGTGATGCAGTATGTTTGTCCACAGAATTCTATTGATTTAATGGTTACTGAAGTTATCAGTAACTTTATAAACAAGACTATTTCTGCATCAACGGTCACTTGATGATCACTTGGTATTTCAATCTAGTATGGCTCATGAAATGAGAATACTGAAAGCCTTTTTCTCACATTTTCTCCAGAAAAAAGTGAATGGAAGTACAGTAATCTAATTGTCTTTTAAGGACAATGAACTAGATTTGCGATAAAGTACACTAGTTAATCGACAGAAAGTTTCTTTTGTTTCTGAAAGTGAAATAAAGATCTGAACTCAGAAAGCACTGGAGTATATTTTCTTGAATAGAAACTAATTGTTGAAGTGTATAACCCACTAAATTTGTTTTAGAAATCCGTTTTTGCAGACACCATAACTGAATAGAAGTCTACTAAAGATTTTAATGGTAAGTTAAAATCTTGACTGAAATATATATTGCTGATTACGCAAAACTGTCAAACAAAACTGATAATGTGTAGAATGACTTAAGTCCTTAGAAGAGGGAAAATATGTGAAGAAACACAGACAGGCCTTACTTGACATTGTACACTCAAATATGAAAAATTACAGTTTAGTTAGTGGCGAGTGTGACAAGAAATTCTGCGAAACATTACTAAATGCCTTCCCTGAAAACTTCATAGAACAGATAGTTCAGAACCTCACTCATGACGGAAATGTATTAGATCTAATGCCAATGTACAGACCAGGCCTCTTTGAGGATGTCCACATCAAAATAGGGATCAGTGACCATGATGTGGTTGTGGCAACAATGATTGCCAAAGTACTAAGCACAACTAAAAAAATATGTATTTATATATATGTATATTTAGTAAATTAGATAAAAAATCAATATTGTAATATCTCAACAAGGAACTCGAAACGTATAAGACAGGAACACAGAGTAACTATGGATCAAGTTTAGAAGAACATTTGATCATGCACTGGATTGATATCTACCCAGTACAACAGTTCATAAATGAGGAGGACTCACTATGGTATACAGTCGCTGTAAAGAAACTTCTAAAGAAATACAGACAACTGCGTAATAGGCATTAAACAAAATATAGGACATTGGCTGTCAAGAGAGAAATGCATGGATCCTTCAATGACTACCATAACAGAATACTATCAAATGATCTTTCACAAAACCCTAAGAAGTTCTGGTCATATGTAAAGGATGTTGGTAGCACGGAAGTTAGAGTCCAGTCACTCATGAATGACACGAGAACCGAAATTGAGGGTAGTAAAGCAAAAGCTGAAGTGATTAAATCCGTTTTCAGATGTACCTTTACAAAGGAAAAACCAAGAGAATTGCCCCAATTTAATCAGTGTACCACTGAAAAAATGACTGAAGAAAGTGTTTATGCCTGTGGTGTTGAGGAACATCGCAAACTGTCAAAACTGAACGAAGCTTTGAAGCTTGATGAAATTCCTGTCAGGTTCTATATTGAATTTGTGGTTGTGTTAGCCCATCTTCTAACTACAATCCATCGCAGATCCCACGAATAGTGGGAAAGCTAAAGTCACACCCATTTACAGGAAGGGTAGTAGAAGTGACGCACCAAACTACACTTTTAATAACCATGACATCGATTAGTTGTAGAATCTTAGAACACACTCTGAGCTCAAATGCGATCAGGTATCTCAAACATAAACATGCCAACCAGCATGGATTCCGAGAACATCGACCATACGAAACCCAACTCACACTTTTTTCTCACATGACACATGAAAAGCTTAAGGACAAAGCAGTGAAGTAGAAGCAGTATTTCCTGAGTTCCAAACAGTGTTTGACTCATTATCACATCTATGCTTATTGTCAAAAATATGGTTACAGAGTGTAATATGTGAAATTTGTAACTGCATTAAAAATCTTTTGGTATGGAAGATGCAGTGTATTGTCTTTGATGTAAAGTCATTATCAGATGTAGAAATAACTTCATGTGTGCCCAAGGGAAGTGTGTTGGAACCCTTGCTGTTCATGTTGTATATTAATTATCTTGCAGACAATACTAATAGCAACCTCAGGCTTTTTGCAATTAACACAGTTATTTAAGAGACACATTGCCTTAAAAAAGCTGCACAAGTGTTCAGTCAGATCTTGATAAGATTTCAAAGGTGGTCTCATGATTGGCAAGTTTCTTTGTATGTTCAGAAATGTAAAACTGTGCACTTCGCAACACGAGGAAAACTTAGTATCCTGTGACTATAATTTCAGTTATAGTTCAGAAAGACCACAGTTCATAGTAACAGTCAGAAAGACATCGAGTGAAACGGAAGTAATGTCCGGTGTCCCCCAAGGAAGTAATATAGGCCTTATGCTGATCCTGATCTACTTAAACGACATAGAATACGATCTGAGCAGCCCTCTCAGATTGTTTGCGGATGCTGCTGCCATTTACTGTCTTGTTAACTCATCAGATGATCAAACCCAATTGCCATATGTATTAGACAAGATATCAGTACGGTGGAAAATGTGACTGTTGACTCTAAACAATGAAAAGTGTGAAATCACCCACATGAGTACTAAAAGAAATCCACTACATTTCGGTTACACAATAAATCACACAAATATAGAGGCTGTAAATTCAACTAAAAACTTAGGGATCACCATTATAAATAACTTAAACTGGAAAGGTCACATAGATAATGTTGTGGATAAAGCAAACCAAAGACTGCTATATATTGGTAGAAGAATTAAAGTACAACAGTACTATTAAAGAGAGTGCTTATACCACAGTTGTCTGCCGTCTTCTTGAGTATTACTGTGTGGTGTGGGATCTGTATCAGATGGGACTGATGGAGGACATCGAAAAAATTCATGGAAGAGTAGCTGGCTTCGTATTATCACGAACACCTCTGATTTGAAACTATTCTGTTGGCACCCACCTACATTTCTGATCAAGAGTGGAGTGGTAGAGATACCTTGATGGTCATTCAGTGATCTCTCTGCTAGGTGTTATAGCGTAAAGTCAGGGCCGGCACGCCAGTCGGGAACGACAGAGAAGAGAAGGCTATGAGAAGAGGTCAGCCAATTGCATGCTGACTGACCTCCCTCCAACACGGCAACACAGCAGCAGTGGCCCCTATATGAAGAGGACATAAGCGCCGCGCCCAACTAGTGGAGCCCACTTCGAGAGCAGCTTCAACATTAGCCACTTTGTTAGGACTTCCTTCGTAGCACAGACTTGTGTTTGCCTATTCTGAAGAAGACATTATTTTGCATGTCGCCCTTTGCTTGCGACACATATCAAAGTTGAGAAATAGTAATTGTCTTTTGTAATAAAACTCATTAATACGAGTTGTTTGATTGTTTGTCTAGCAGACCAAGTATGCAGGATTCCTAGATTCACCAACATTGGCGACAAGGTGAAAGAATAACATAGCAACAACCAGTTAATGCTGCGAACCAAGAGCAACCAGCTGCCACAGATTTTGTTTTCGTGTTTTGCTGCCGCCTTAATTCTACCTTGTCTTTTCTTTGCAGGCGTGTGCTTACATGTTTTAACAGTGCCTCTTACAGTGTTTTTCCCATTCAGTGTTTTCAGGTGGGCGTTGCAGAAATTTTCTTTGCTTGTGTGCTTATTTTACTGCTTGTATTGTCTGGTTATTGCATTTGCCGACTCCAAAATGAGCAACCCACCTCTCTCACCCCCTGCTCAGGCGCCTCAACTGCAGGTGATAGAATCAACGCAGCTGACACATATGTTCCAGTTTCAGACACAGCATTTCGCAATCCTTCTAAACATGGTGCAGCAGTTACTCGCCAACCAAGCAAAAAACGCAGTGCAAACGGCATCAACTGTAGCATCGAGTGGCATACCGCCTTTTCGCCAGTCAAATCCATCGTTTCATCATGCAGTGCAAATTCTAGATCAGTATGATTCAGGTACCATAGCGACCAATAAATTTGAGCAGCCACCAATTTGTTGGGTTGAGCCGTCCCTTGCTCACGACTGGCCCAGCAGGCAGCAACAGCACATGCGTGCCAAGTCGAGTAAACAGTTCTCTAAACAGGCGACTACATCAGTAAATAGAATTAAGTCATGCCCTCAGTACTATTCACAGTACAAACGCCAAGAGTGCCTGCGCAGACAAGCACAGTATTGCGCTTGTGGAAAGAAAGGTCGTGTACATTCTATATATATTTGCAGCAGAACATACGTACGAATCTGCCCATTCACAAAAATGTAGTCAGAAGGCCCATGTAATAAATGCAGTGTATTCAAAACCTGCAACAGGTGCTGGCAAAACGCAAGCGATCAGTTTCTCCAGTGCTACGCCACTCCAACAAAGTGTTTGTTCATTGGCATCTTAGTGGGAAACGTGTGTAATTTCAGTTGGACACAGAAGCCTCTGTTACATTGCTGAATCGAAACACGTATGAACCGTTAGATTCCCCACGCCTGTCTAACACTACCACGCACCTGACAGCTTATAATGGACAAGACATTCCCATTCTTGGAAGATGTACTTCGCCTGCCATGTGTCGCTCGCGTACATGAACAATGACTTTCATTGTGCTACAATCACGCGATTATGAGAACATAATTGGCCTTACTTCTTTTGGCTTTAAAAATCAGGACAATGTGTTGTCAGTGACTGCATTCAGTGCCAAAGACATCCGCAGCTCGTGGTCTAGTGGCTAGCATCGCTGCCTCTGGAGCTTGGGGGTGCCGGGTTCAATTCCCGGCTGGGTTGGAGATTTTTCTCTGCCTGGGAACTGGGTGTTTGTGTTGTTCTCATCATTTAATCATCATCATTCTTGACAGTGACTAGATTGGATTGTATACAAATTTGACGTGTAAAAATTGGTACTTTGTGTGGGTGCTAATGACAGCATGTTGAGTGTCCCACAAACCAAACATCATCTCAGTGCCAAAGACAGTGTAACTAACTTGCTGAAAGAATTCCCTCCACGCTTTTCTGCAGGTGTAGGCAAGGGTAAACAATTTTGTTGCACATATTACTATAAAAGACAATGCTCAGCCGAAATTTTACCTGGCCTTAATATTATGAGACAATGTGGGTGCTGAAACTTAAAGACTTGAAAGATAGCGGAGCTATTGTGATCATATAAACTAGTCGATGGGCAAGTCCATTGGTTTTGCTCCTCAAACCTTCAGGTCGCATTCGCCTCTGTCTTGACTTTAAGTCTACAGTCAACCCACAAACTGTGATTGATACTTATCCATTGTCACGCCCAGAGGATATCATGGACAGATTAGGTGCTGGTCGCTACTTTTCAAAACTTGATTTGCACGACGCATATCTTCAAATACCACTAGATGAAGAATCTCAAACTGTGTGTGTTGTGAACATCCATTTGGGCTTGTTTAAAGATTTGCATTTGCCTTTTAGCAATGCTTCTGCACCCACCATTTTCCAGTGGTATTTGGAACAGCTGACTGCTCAAGTACCAAACTGTTCAAACTATTTGGACGATATTGCCATAGCAGATCGCTCATCTGAATAACATGTTGATCAAACAAAGGAAAATCTAAAATGGAATGTACAATATTTTGTAGTTTCAATTGCCTGAGACTGCAGTTGTGTGTGTGTATGTGTGCGTATGTCCATCTATTGTTGACGAAGGCCTTAATGGCCGAAAGCTGTAATTGTGAGAGTCTTTTGTTGTGCCTATCTGTGACTCATTATCTCCGCTATATGGTGAATAACACATTGCAAATTTGCGTGCTTTGTCTCATGTGTTATCCGATGCAGGACTAAAGTGTAGACTGAACAAGTGTGATTTTTTAAACCTGAGTTGCAGTATCTTGGTTGTGTCATAAACAGTCAAGGTGTACATCCTCTTCAGTGACATTTGTTAGCCATACGGGACCTGCCAGTTCCTCACAATGTCACAGAATAGCAGTCAGTCTTAGGGTAAATGAACTATTACATTCGGTTCATACCAAATGCTGCACAAATCGCAGCTCCATTGTATCGTTTGCGTCGCAAGAACGTACCCTTTGTTTGGACAGATGAGAGCCAAGACGCTTTTCAAAAGCTTAAAGATCCATTGCTCAGTGATAGACGCTTGGTTCACTTTGATCCTGAAAAACCAGTTGTGTTGTAAGTTGACACTTCTTCTTATGGAATTGTTGCAGTGCTTCCACACAGATATGGTGATAAAGACAGGCCTATTGCTTTCTCATCAAAAGTGTTGTCCAAAGCTCAGTGCAACTATTCGCATATAGAGGAAGAGGCACTGGCTATTGTGTATGGTGTCACCAAATTCCACCACGATTTGTATGGCAGAAAATTCTACTTGGTAACGGATCACAGGCCATTACAGTCCTTGTTTCATCCAATGAGTCTGGTTCCTGTAAGAACTGACCACATATTGCAAAGATGGGCTCTGTTGTTGTCTCAATACTAGTACGAGATTGTGTATCGTCCGACAGCCCAACATGGTAATGTGAACGCACTTTCACGTGCCGGCCGGGGTGGCCGAGCGGTTCTAGGCGCTTCAGTCTGGAACCGCGCGACCGCTACGGTCGCAGGTTGGAATCCTGCCTCGGGCATGGATGTGTGTGATGTCCTTAGGTTAGTCAGGTTTAAGTAGTTCTAAGTTCTAGGGGACTGATGACCTTAGAAGTTAAGTCCCATAGTGCACAGAGCCGTTTGAACCACTTTCACGTCTTCCAATTGGCCCTGATACAGATTTCAACACTTCTACTGCATCTTGTTGTCACATCGATGTTTAGGATTCTGAATTGCCTCAGTCTTTTCAGCTGAACCAGAAGAAAATTGCACAGGCCACGGACGCTGACCCAGATCTGAACATTTTCTAAAATACATTCCCACATCTTGGCTTCGTTCCTTGCATAGCATAAAGAACTCTGTAGTGTGCCGATACTTTGCCCGTCAGCATAGCCTCGCTGTACAGCAAGGTGTGATTCTTGTTCAAAATGACAGTGAACAGTCACGTGTGTTGATCCCCAAACCTTTGCAAAAATAAGTGTTGCAGTTACTGCACCAAGGACACTGGGGGCCTGTTTGTACAAAAAAGTTAGCATGTTGACACTGTACTTGGCAGAGTATGGACACCCAAATAGAACAGATGACGTCAGACTGACGCGCATGCGCGGTAAATCAGTCTGCTCCACCACAAAAATTCTCTGCTTGGGCTAAGTCGCAATCACCGTGGCATTGTGAGCACATAGACTTTGTGGGAACTTTTTCGAACATTCATTGTTGATTGTGGTAAACTCTTACAGCAAGTTTCCTTTTGCTGTGCCAATGAACTCGACAATGTCACATATCACAGTTCAGTCATTGCCCTCTATTCTTTCCCTGGAAGGTTTGACTGAAGTCATAGTGTCGGACAATGGTCCTTAGTTCATGTCAAATGAATTTGAAACATTCTGTGAACGCAATGGCATACAGCATCTAGCTAGTGCACCGTTCCATCCACAGTCAAATGGCGAAGCGGCACGTTTTGTCAGAACCTTCAAGCAGTAGATGGCAATACTTTGCATCGCATACACCTTGGATCCAGCATTGCAACTGTTTCTCGTCTCATATCGTTCGCATCCACGAAATGGGCCATCACCAGCCGGATTGCTTCACGGCCACCGCTATCGGACGCTGCCACCTGCTCCCCCCTCTGCCCCCCCCCCCCGGCATATGGCGCCAAAGGAAGGTCGCAAGTATCGCTTCGCGCTGCATGATATTGTGTTTTTCAGGGTTTTTAGCGAGAGCACACGGTGGGCACGAGGCTAGATCTTTTGTCGACTTGACACATGCATGTATCTCATTTCAGGGCCTGACGGACTGCAGCGCCGATATCACAATCAAATTCGCCACTGTCATGTGCACTGTGATCCTCCTGTAACTCTTCTCACAGATTGACAGATCCCGAGGACAGTGTGGCCATAGCAGCTGGCAGAGGGTGTCCTCACGACGCTGCGCGACCACCCTATGGAGACGGAGCCTTCGACTTCTCCGCCTCCTACCGATGGAGCTGGAACCTCCCACATTGCAGCGGCCGACGCCTTCGACGGCGTGGTATGGACCTCAGGATGTGGATGCGTTCACTTCTGGGCATTTTCTGGGGGACGATTCCACCAGAGTGAAGTCAGAATGGTGGGGTACGACCGGAAGTCTGACATCCCCTGCAGCTGCAGCTTCCGGTCCATCAGAGTGTCCACGCTCCTACTGCCTCCCCCCCTCCCCCCCGTTGTCGTGCTCCATATACGATGATGATCCATCGCTTTGGGGAGGAGGAATGTTACAGTGCAAAGTCAGCACCAGCAGCCAGTTGGGAATGACAGGGAAGAGAAGGCTATGAGAAGAGATCAGCCATTAGCACGCTGACCGACCTCCCTCCAGGATGACAACGCGACAGCAGTGACCCCTACATGAAGAGGACATAAGCGCTGCGCCTGACTGGTGGAGCCCACTTCAATAGCAGCTTCAACGTTAGCCACTTCGTTAGGACTTTCTTCATAGTACAGACTTGTGTTTGCCTATTCTGGAGAAGACTGATTATTTTGCACGTTGCCCTTTGCTTGCGACACATATCAAAGTTGAGAAATTGTAATTGTCTTTTGCAATAAAACTCATTAATACGAGTTGTTTGATTGTTTGTCTGCCGAACTGAGTATGCAGGATTCCTAGACACAACACCAGGAACTTAATTGTGACTTACAGTGTAGTCATGTAGATGTAGTTGAATGATCACAACTGGAATCAGTCAACTCCTACAAATACCTATGTTATCACTTTGTAGGGGTATGAAATAGAATGATCAGACAGACTCATTTATGGGTACAGCAGGTGGCAGCCTACGTTTTATTTGTAGAATACTGGGAAAATGAAATCAGTCTACAAAGGAGATTGCCTTAAAATTACTTGTGTGACCCATTCTGGAATATTGTTAAAGTGTGTGGGACCCATACAAATAGGACTAACAGGGGATATTCAATGTATACAGGTAAGAGCAGCATGAGTGGTCACAGGTTTTTTGACCCATGGGAGATGTCACAGAGGTACTAAAGAAACTGAATTGGCAGTCTCTTGAAGACAAGACATCAACTATTCTGAGAAAGCCGGCCTACAAAATTTCAAGAACTGGCTTTAAATGAAGATTCTAGGAATATACTACAACCCTCTACATTCCGGTCACATAGGGATCGTGAGGGCAAGATTAAAATAATTATAGCGCACAAAGAGGCATTTAGATCATCATTCTTGCCACGCTCAGTATATGAACGGAATAGGAAGAAACCTAATAATTCGTGCAATGGGACGTACCCTCTACCAAGTACTTTACAGTGGTTTGCAGAGTATAAATGTCGACGTAGGCTTAGATAAAGTGGGAGCTTTTGATTTTAGCGGTAAAGCTTAATTGCACTTGAGTGCAATAAATTTTGATACATTATTGTTGTGTGCCTCTTGATCAAAAAGTGTCATTTCAGTCTATGTGTTTTGAAAGTTGTACATTTAAGTAACAAAATGATCAGAAGGATCTTGTGCCGCTTGTACTGATAATCTGTAGAGCTAATAGTTCGACTTAAAGGTTCGGCTGTTTTGCAATGATGTAGTCAATGCTTAACGAAGGAAATTTCACATCAATGAATTTCACATCAATGAATTAAGTTGTCAATTATCTGATTATGAGTATGCCCCCAAGAAAGTACCTCACTCCTAAATACATACTAAGATGCGACTGTCAATTCTGTGACTTTAAGTAGAGAGGGGAGGCTACACACAGTATTTCAAGGGAGAAACTTCTGTGTTTGTTTCAGCTAGATGGCAGTCTGCCCCACCTCTTGGCTTCAGCCAATACCTGCTCTCAGCATTGGTAACACCATTTCCCTTTTACTCGCCTCTATGAATATGAGACTAAGCGAATTGACTTGATGTGATTGACAATGTGAATACATCCTGACATGGCGGTGTCGTGAAGTGAGGGCAGTGTGAATTGACTTGAAACCTTGATCTTGACGCCAAATTCTGTGCCGTTCAGTTAACGGGTAGTATGAATCCTACCATTTGAAATGCATTGTGGAAGTTTTGATTTTCAGTTCTGTCAAGTGTGTGTGTGTGTGAGAGAGAGAGAGAGAGTTAGAGAGGCTCGCACAAGATCTTTGATCGTTTGATATCAAAGATTTTCCTTCAAGAGCTTTGAAGTCGGCGTGTAATCTGTTGGATGTTTGTAAAACGGGTAGTGATTGACGTGGCCGGTAGAGACGTATAGGACGAGTATGCATACTTATAGGATAAGATTGTGTATGTGCTCATTACCAACAGATGTAGTATCAATATTTCTTTGTCTTCTGTATATGGTTCACTTTTCAAGGGAAGATATTGTTCCTTACTTGACTACTTCAGAGGTTATGCATGCAGCACGCTTGTTGACGTAGAGTTCACGCAACCGGTTTGTGACATACCGGTAACGACACAGTTCATTAACAAACACAAAATGTTTCCAGTATTTGTCATATATGCCTTCTGCTTTTTAGTGACAAAGTTTGAAATTTGTTTTGTCGTATGCGAAATGAGCGTGTGTTTTTAAGACACACTGCGTTTCAACACGGCTATTCGTTTGTGACGCATTTTCAGTGCTCTGCAGTGATCGTTAATGTACACTATCCTATTTTTCTTCCTTAGATCTCCTTGCTCTCGTTTTCGTTGTGACGGTGAACGTAAACAATGCAGCTACAACAACAGGTTCATATTTATCAGAAGCGGATAGAGCTCGTCTGAAGCAAGTGTTTCTAAATTCTTTGGAACTATCTGATGTGGCTGGTGTAAACTACGCCGTTCAGGGATTGAAACTTCTCGGTGAATCGGTGTCAAAGTTACAGGTGGGTATGTACACTGCTTTACGTCTCATCAGGAACTGGTCAAAATTATGGAAATATTGTTGTGCTTACAGATGTGTTTAAAAATACCGTAGTACTTAGCGAGGTTATGCTCGTGAGATAAAAAAATAGATATTAAATAAAACATTTTGGCTTTGAAGAAAAAACTAAGTCTCACATGCATAGTTGTACTGTAACTGCACAGCAAAAAGATGTTCACTGTTATTCCACTTGTAACCTAATTTTACAGTATCTGAAAATTGTTACAGGATGTGTGCAAGTTTCTTGCCACAAAATCTTCAGCACCTGATGCTACACCAGAAGCATTGTACCATATTACCAGTGCATGGCGTTCATTGGGATCATGTAGTGGCTCAGTACCGAGTGCTACAATTACCAAGGTACGTCTAGTGTATTAAAAGTGATATTGGGATTGTAAGCTTAATATTGTCCGCATGCTGTCTTTAAATAAAAGATGTTATTGTTGTAGTCTTTAGTCTGAAACTGGTCTGACACAGCTCTGCATACTGATCCAGCCTGTGCAAGTCTCTTCATATCTGAACAAGTACTGCAACCTACATTCACATGAACCTGCTTGCTGTATTCATTTTTAGGTCTCCCTGTACAACTTTTACCACTCACTTTCCTCCATTGCCAGATTGACTATTGTGGTGCCTCTGGATGTATCCCATCACCCAATCCCTTTCCTTAGTAGCATTGTGGTGCAAATTCTTTTTCACCCCCAGTTATGGTTTGTGCCTCATCAGATACACTATCTACCCTCCTAATCTTCAGCATTCATTTCTCTTTAGTACCACATTGCAAAAGCCTATGTTCTCTCTTCATCAGAACTTCTTACCGTCCACATTTCACGTCCATACAAGGCTAATCTACAAATTCCTTCAGAGGAGACTTGCAAACACTTGAATTGATAATGGGTGCTGACAGATACATTGTTTACAGAAATATTTTCGTTCTGCTGCCAGTCTGAATTTAATGTACTGTCTATTTCATCCATCATCAGTTATTTTGTCACATTTCCTGATCTGATTCCATCTGTGTCACCGGATTTAAGTTATTTTATTGAAGATCATCTTATAACCTCTTTTCAATACATTACCCATTCCATTAAACTGCTCTTTGCTATGCCTGGCAGAATTACAGAGTAGTCTGTAAGCTAGAATTTCCCTTTATTCTCCAGATTGTTCTTTGATTTTCTTTATTACTTGCTTAATGTACAGATTGAATAACACCAGGCATAGTCTACAAACCTGTCTAATTCCTTTCTCAACTACTGCTTCCTATTCATGGCCTTGGACTCCTCTAACTGCAGTCTGGATCTGTAAAAATTGTAAATAATCCTTCACCCATTGTTTATCCTCACTACCTTCAAAAATTCAAAGAATGTAGTTTTCTCAACATTGTTGAAAGTGTGCTTGCTATGCCCTCAAATGCTATATATGTAGGTTTGCCTTTCTTCAACCTTTTTTGTAAGGTAGAATGCAGGTGCAGTATTGCCTCACACATTCCTATGTATCTCCAGCATCCAAACCAACCTTCCCCAAATTGGCTTCTACCAGTTGCTCCATTCTTCTGTAAATAATGTCAATATTTTTCAATAATTACTGTTTAAACTGGTGGTTGGATAGTATTTGCATTGTATGTCAGCACCTGCCTGCTTTGGAATTAGAATTATTACAAATCATCTTGAAGTCTGAAGGCATTTCCACTGTATCATACATCTTGCACACCAGGTGGAATAATTGTCATGGCTGACTCTCCCAAGGATCTCAGTAATTGTGAAGGAATGTTATCTACTCAAACTGCTTTCTTTCAGCTTAGGTCTTTCAGTCCTCTGTTGAATTATTCTTGCAGTATCATATCTCTCACATCTTCACTACTTCCTCTTCTCTTTCTATAAAACTGAATGTCCACCAGTTTGTTCACCCTGTATAGATCCTGTACGTTTTTCCTCCACCTTTCAGGTTTCCATTCTTTGTGTAGCACTGACATACCATCTGTGTTCTTGATACTTTTGCAGCTGCTCCTTGTATCTTCAAACGTGTCTTTCAGCTTCTATCTTTCCCTTAGACATGTACATTTCTACTGCTTTGCATTTGACCTCTAGCTATTCCTGCTTACCCATTTTGTGCTTCCTATTTTTTTTAGCCTTCTGTATTCCCTTTCACCTGTTTCAATTACCACATTTTATGTTTTCTTGTATCATCAATTAAATTCAGTACTTCCTTTGTTATTCAAGAATTTTTACTTGGTCTTGCGTTTTTACCTATGTGGTCCTCTGCTGGCTTCACTATTTCGTCTGTCAAAGCTACAAATTAGTCTGCTATTGTATTTCTTTCCCCCATTTTAGTCCAACATCGCCTAATGCTCTCTCTGAAGCTATCAACAATCTCTCCCCCTTTTTTCAGGTTCTTGCTCCTATTTTCCCACTGTTTTGCATTTTTTTTTTTTTTTTTTTTTTTTTTTTTTTTTTTTTTTTTTTTTCCCCCCGTTTTAAGCAACACTTCATGATCAGTAAATTACATTGACTGTCTATATCTGCCCCTGGAAACAGTTTAAAATGTGGATTTGAAGTGTAACTTCCTGACAGATTTAAACTGTGTGCTGTACTGGGACTCTAACTGGGTATCGTTGCCTTTCGCAGGCAAGTGCTTTACCATCTGAGCTACCCAAGCACGACTCATGACCAGTCCTCAGAGCTTCAGTTCTGCTAGTACCTAGTCTCCTACCTTCCAAACTGGCTTACCATTACATTGTCATGTCATAACAACAATAAAGTTCAAATCCAAAAGTAGGGTTGTTAGTGTAATATAGCACACTGCACTGAATGCACACCAGAATCGAATTGAACTCGTGCTGCTACTTATACAAACAGTGACTATAGCAGGATATGCCGACCTTACAAACATAAAGAATTTTGAGAATCTTGTAGAAAAGATGATGTGACTTACCAAATGAAAGTGCTGGCAGGTCGACAGACACACAAACATACACACAAAATTCAAGCTTTCGCAACAAACTGTTGCCTGATCAGGAAAGAGGGAAAGACGAAAGGATGTGGGTTTTAAGGGAGAGGGTAAGGAGTCATTCCAATCCCGGGAGCGGAAAGACTTACCTTAGGGGGAAAAAAGGACGGGTATACACTCGCGTGCGCGCCCACACACACACACACACACACACACACACACACACACACACACAGACACAAGCAGACATATTTTTCCCCCTAAGGTAAGTCTTTCCGCTCCCGGGATTGGAATGACTCCTTACCCTCTCCCTTAAAACCCACATCCTTTCGTCGTTCCCTCTCCTTCCCTCTTTCCTGATGAGGCAACAGTTTGTTGCGAAAGCTTGAATTTTGTGTGTATGTTTGTGTTTGTTTGTGTGTCTGTCGACCTGCCAGCACTTTCATTTGGTAAGTCACATCATCTTTGTTTTTAGATATATATTTCCTACGTGGAATGTTTCCCTCTATTATAACTATATATATATATATATAGGAGGGAAACATTGCACGCGGGAAAAATACATTTAAAAACAAAGATGATGTGACTTACCATACGAAAGCGCTGGCAGGTCGATAGAAACACAAACAAACACATACATACACACAAAATTCTAGCTTTCGCAACCAATGGTTGCTTCGTCAGGAAAGAGGGAAGGAGAGGGAAAGACGAAAGGATGTGGGATGTTGCTTCGTCAGGAAAGAGCGAAGGAGAGGGAAAGACGAAAGGACAAGATTCAGTGACACTAACTGCTGTGCCACACTGCATGCAGCACAACCATGATCTTGCCCCCCCCTCTCCTTAAGAAACTGCAATCTACTGTTTCAGGCCTTCTCATTGGAATCGACTACAGCTCCCTGGATCTAGATGTTGTCAATGTCCTATGTATGGCAGTGCTGGCAGATCCTCATGTTCTGGTCATGTCGTCACACCCTCTTCACTATAATTTAATCGTAGGACTGTACTAGGGCGTCATATGGAGGATATACATAACGTCTCTAGGCTTTTGTCTTTTTGATGAAGGGTAACAACCCTCGACGTGTGTAACATCTGACAAACAATGAAGGCATACAGTGCTGCTTAGAGTAACGCTTCAATAACTTTCCTGGTAGTCCCACTTTTCACACAGGCATATAAAGTCTCGTGGGTGTATCTCACTGTCTGGAACTTATTGTTAAAGTGCTCTTGGTCTGTCTCTAGGGTGTCCAGGGTCCATGTCTGGTTTCTTTGGTCCTGGTGGTGGTATGTTTCACATAGTCATCCTAAGTATCATCGTGTTGAAATGGGAATGATGTATCCATTGTTGTTTCAGCCATGTGACCAAGGATCAGAAAGAATGTCACAGTGGGTTGTATTGAACCCCAAGGCTCTGGTAGGTATCAGCATACATAGAGAGCGTTTCGGCCAACACATTAGTTAAGCGTTATGTGAGGCTATTTATCTTTGGCTTGTAGGCAGTTACCATCCCGTGGGTTATGTTGAGTGAATTTGCCTGCGATACTAGTCTTGAATGGAAAATTTTCCACAATCAGGTATCATTACATAGTGTGTCCCATGCTTCGAAATATCATCATCTTATCCACTTCCTCCCAGATCAGCCATCATTCAGGCATTTTGGAGAGTGATGTCATCAAGAGTATGGCAATGGGCTGTGTCCAACAGGTCCACTATAATGCTCTGCAGTTGATTGATGTGAATAGAACTGTTGATCATGGTGCATTTGACTGGTGGTGGAAATTGGTGCTAGAGATCTATAGACCTCTTCTTCAATCTTCTCTATTACCTTTTGACATGGGATGGACATTCATGGCTGCCATATCTTGCGTACTATGTCTGACAGTTCTAGTTGCTGCAAAATGCTGTATCTCCTGTCTTATTGCCTGACATATGAGAGGTGAAGTCATGGTGGTTCTCCACAGCACCCATTGGGAATAGGGACCACATCAGGCAGTCATACCTGTTTGATCCAGCTCTTTCCTGTTGCATTTCCTTGAGATGCCGGTGCCACTTGAATTCCTCGATTGTTGTGCTTCTTTCACTGGAAGAACTAGGTACATGTCTTCTATGACTCCATTTCATAAAGTGTGAGATTTTGCTAACATGTCATATTCAGGTTCACATTGTGACATAGTGCCAAAACATTTTGCTTGTAAGACTGTGCCATTTCTGCATGATTGAGACATGTTCTTCATTTGTCTTTCACCAAGTGGACTTGCAGCTGATTGGTGCCAAATATTTTCTTCAGTTCGGCCTGAAATTTACCCTATCTATTGAGCTTCCCTGTGTAGTTCTTGAACCACTACTGCTCTGTGGTGCCCAAGTAAAATTATGCAAAAAAAAAGGCATCTCAGCTATTGTATTTGGCAAGAAGTAGCTGAATACTTTCAACCATTTCATAGCATCCTAACCAGTAGCTTTGGTGAACACAGGTTGATGCCTAATACACAGCTGATTAGCTGTTACTTTGGAATCCATTGTTTTCTGTAATATACGGATCGTGGAATGATGTACTGCTCATATTCAGGTTCCTGCCTGTGAAGGTGATGGATCATATGCTGCCTAATTTGAGCTGCAATGATTTAGGTACTTTTGAAGTATTTGGCTTTTCCACCAAACAGTGTCATGTCGTATCCGTAATAAAGTGCAAACTCAAAAGCTGGATCATCAGTGAAGTAAAACACTTGGCACTAGAAGCACATTTATTATGAACACCAATGTACACCCAGAACAGAACTGAACACTTGGGTAGTGCTTGTTGCTGGTTATACAAACATAAAATTTTCCAGAATATACAAACATAAGACATTCCAAGAATTTTCCAGAATATACAAACATAAGACATTGCAAGAATCTTCCAGAAATGACGAATACTAAATAATTGCTGGTGATCAGGTTTGAGCTGATGACCCACAGCATGACAGCCAACAATGCTAACTGATGTGATACACAGCTTGCAGCACAACTTGTGAGAATATAATTAATCTGAAAGCTTTCTAGGGTCCCTAGGACTTTCAAAGTTTACAGCCTTTGTTCATGAATCTGAAACCAAGTGTTAGTGATGATTAAATTATGCTTTGTGCAGGAATCTACTAAGCAGCTTCTTCTTGCAAATACACTTCTTGGGTATTCCTCCAGATCATATCGTGTAAATCCCATAATATTTCTTGTAAGCAAATGCTTGGCATCTTCAGGTGGTGGTAGTTGCTGCTCTCACTGCTGCGAAACTCTACTGATGATAATCACGTGGCAGCATTGAAATTTATCAGGCCAGGAGCAGGCAATACACATGAGTGGAAAGACACTTGCAGTTGGAGGAAAGCAGCACTCGTAGTGCCCCCTGCTGCAAGTCACAGAAAGACCTCGGTGCATGCACTGTGGACAATGACTATGCTGCCAGACACCCCTGTGGTTAAAAGCAGAATTAAAAGGCATTACCTGTGTTCTCTTAGTATTTATTCCTTCTCTTCCAGTTTGAATAATTTATCTCATTATACATTTTTATTTAAATCTTGTCCTCATCCATAGAGCTAGTTGACACACAAACTTGTAGTGTAGTGATGGGTGTTGGCTTTGTGACTGTCCTAGCTGTGATGATGTGTTTACTGTTGATAGCTTACCTGCACCCTATTTTCTCAATTGTTATTAGGCCTACTACTGTATACTGCTATTTCATTTGATGTTGTATTGTGAACCCTGTATTGACATGACCAGATGGCCTGTTCTTGCCATTGCACTTGATTGCCTCTCCTATGTCTTAAGTGTGTCCATTTTTCTTTTTAAATGCTCTAGCCTATCCACTCAGTTAAAGGTCTAACATTCCACATTCCGACCCATAGAATGTCAGTTTTGTTTTTCCTGATCACTGCCTGAAGATTCACGTAAGGTACCATTTTACCCTTAGAATATTTTCCCCATGTACATCTGCATACATATCCTGCAAACCACTGTAGGCCTATGTTACACAGTGGAGGGTTCCCTCTCTGTATCACTACTAGTCATTTCCTTTCCTGTTCCACTATCAAAAAGAGCAAGTGAAAAATGACTGTCTATGATGCCTCCATACAGTCTCTAATTTCTTATCTTTATGGCCCCTGCGTGAAATGTATGTTGCTGGCAGGAGAATAGTTGTGCTGTCAGCTCCAAATGCTGGCTCTCTAAATTTTTGTCTGCAGTGTCCCTCAAACATAATATTGCTTCCCTCCAGGAATTGCTATTTGAGTTTCCGAAGCTTCTCCATAGTACTTGCATGTTGTTCAAACCTACCTGTAATGAATCTAGTAGCCCGCCTCTGAATTGCTTCAGTGTCTTCATTCAATCCATCCTGTATGGATCCCAAACACTCGAGCAGTACTCATGAATATAAGAGATTGGGCTGAAATTTTGTGGGTCCATTCTTTTACCCTTCTTTTTATACCGGAGTCACCTATGCTCTTTTTTGCTAGTCTTTTGGGACTTTGTGCTGATTGAGAGACTTGCAATGCCAAAGACTATTCTTTGTAAAACTGTATTGGTACTCCATCTGCACCTGGTGACTTATTTGCTTTCAACACTTTCTGTTGTCTCTCTATGTGGGAATGCTTATTGCTATGTCCTCCATAAGGAAGTCAGTTAATGATCAAACAGTGATGAATGATTTGTTAAATGCTGAAATTTAAAACTTCAGCTTTCCTTTTCTTATCTTCCACTGCTACACCAGGGAGGTTAATGCGTGATTGGATAGAAGTCCGAAATCCACTTAGTGATTTTACGAAGGCACAGTGATCTTTTTACAGGCATATGAATTTGTACTAACTTTTGTCTGTCATCACAAGCATTTTGTCTTTTGAACCAAGATTTCTACAGCCTTTACTTTCTCGGCAATTTCCGAATTTCATTATTAAACCGCAATGGGTCTTTTCCGTACTTAATCTCTTTACTCGACAAATACTTCTCCGTGGTACGATTTACTGTCTGTTTAAGCTCTACTCAGTTCCTCTATGTCCATCGTACTGAAACTAAATTATATCAATTGCTTGTGTAACAGGGATGTTAAAACTGCTTATCACTGTGTGTAGCAGAAATACTCTCCTAGCCTTTCTGGTCAGTTTGTTAACTGTAGTAACCAGTCACTAGTACCTGTTTATATTGATGCTGTCAGTAAGGTTGAGCCTTTTTGCAACTACAAGGTCCAGAATATTTCCATTTCCTGTGGACTGTCTAGCTAGCTGATAAAGACAGTCTTTTGGAAAATGTGTTCAAAATTACTTAGCAAGATTGTCTGTACCTCCCTGCATTGTATCCATAGATGTCCCATACCACACTAGATAGGTTGAAGTTTCCTCCAACTAATATCGCATGATCTTAGTAACCACGCTACCAACCCTGGACTTCCTGTGAATGATTATAAAACTGTCAAAGCAGAATCAGGTGGCTGGTAAAAACATCCAATAATTAACTTTATTTCACCCAGACCTGTTATACATGAATAAGTAACTTCATAATCATGCCCAAATTTGATCCCAATAGAGACAATATTTTTGTCAACCACAATGAATGTGCCTTCTCCCATGGTGTCTAACATGTCTTTCTCCCCTTGCGGGTCCGGGGTAAGAATAGGCCCGAGGTATTCCTGCCTGTCGTAAGAGGCGACTAAAAGGAGTTTCAACCATTTCGGCCTTCCACGTGATGGTCCCCCTTGGGGTTTGACCTCCATTTTTCAAAATTCTACAGAAGTACGAGCCTTTTGGGGAAGGACACCTTACGTGGTGTACCACTGGTCCTAAGTGCACTAAGACCTTGGCACTCAGCATTGTACCGGCGTTGTAACCATACCCACTATTCCTCAAATTGGGCCTAAACGCCTGAGGGGTTGTCCAAGTTACGTCCATAGTGCGTCCCCATCTGCACCAGCGATCATGATGGACTTTCCATGGCACCAGAAATCCAGCACGGTAGCCAGCCCGTTGTGGTGGGGTCGTCATGTACCCTCTAGGTTGTAGCCCCCTGACAACACAGGGATCGTACTGCCGATACCTGAGCTGCACCCTCCCCACGTCGGCCAAGGAGTAGATGCCCGTCTCCTTGGGGCATCAGGACTCCCGGCAACCCCCCCAGGGGGTCCACAACTCTTTCGTGGATACGTGCGTGGCGAGCACGGGGCCCCGAGCCATTGCAGCCTTCTTTCTCTCCCGGGCTGCATTTCCTTTCCCTTCCCCTCCTTTCCCCTCCATACCCCTTTTCCCTCACCCTCTCCTGTCCATCTATTGGTGTCCTTGCTTATGTTGGCCCCCGCTATCCTCCTGGTTCTGTTGGTTTTACACTCCGGCTTTGTTGCATAATCATCTCCTCCTTTTGGCATTCCTTGGTCCCCCTCTGGGGTTTGACCTCCATTCCAAAATTTCTCTTCCGTAGTGTGAGCCATTTGGGGAAGAGCACCTTACCTAGTGTCTCCGACGTGTGCCCTCCTAGTACATTCCACCTTTTCTTTTACGTCGTTGTCTGATGCTAGGGTGCCTTGGAGTGGTTGCTCGTCATCCTGGAGCATCGGAACTCCCGGCAATGGCCGCCGTGCCAGACGGCCCTTGCTGTGGCTGGGTGGCGCCCGTGAGGAGAGCCCCTGATCGGAGTGGGTGGTATCAGGGCGGACGCTATGCAGATGAAACGCATACGGGTCCAAAACTCTGGCCGCTCTTCTGCGGCCGTCTCTCTGCGTGGTACTGATTCCTCAAGTGCTGCTTCTCTTGCCCCTTCGGCCTTCCCTTCCGTGGCTACCCCCTGGGAGGAGGGTCAGGCCCGTCGTCTAGGGGCAAAACCTTTCCCCGTTATCTAGTTTGCACCAGGACTGATGGAGATACTTTCACCAGTGTCAAACCTTTATTCTTTGTGGAACACATTGAAGACAAGTTCGGCGAGTGGACTCCCTGAGCAAGATGCGGTCGGGTTCGTTACTGATAAAAACTGCTTCGGCTGCCCAATCTGCGGCCCTTCGTGCCTGTACCCATCTTGGCATAATTCCCGTGTCCATTACCCCTCACCAGTCTCTAAATATGGTACAAGGTGTGATTTTTCACAGAGACCTCATCCTTCAAACTGATGAGGAACTTCGGGACAATCTCGGACGGCGGGGTGTTCACTTTGTTCGGCGTGTTCAGAAGGGTCCTAAAGATAATCGTATTGATACTGGTGCCTTTATCCTGGCCTTTGAAGGGGATACCCTTCCTGAGAAAGTTAAGATTATGGTCTATCGCTGTGATGTGAAGCCGTACATCCCACCTCCTATGCGGTGTTTTAAGTGCTTGCGTTTTGGCCACATGTCTTCTCGCTGTACCCAGGACCCTCTCTGTGGTGACTGTGGACGTCCACTCCATGAGGGGAGTCCCTGTGTTCCCCCTCCTGTATGTGTAAATTGTCATGGTAGTCATTCTCCACGTTCAGCAGATTGCCCAGTCTATAAGAAAGAAAAAAAGATACAGGAGTATAAGTCTCTTGATCGTTTAAGCTACACAGAGGCCCGTAAGAAATATGCACAATTGCACCCTGTGTCCATGACATCTAGTTACGCCTTGGTTACATCTTCATCCCTTCCTCCCCCTTCCTTACCCCCATCCCGGACCCCTCTCCTTCCCCCCTCCCCTGCGGCTCCCACACCTTCTCCTCTGGGCGCTGCTCCCCCTCCCCAGCCGGAGAAGTGTCCCACTCCTTCGGCGTCTGCCGGTCAAGGGCGCCTCTCCCGGGATGCCCCTTACCGGCACCTTCCAGGTCAAAGGTCTGCTGCAGCGCGGCGACCGCGAGAGCCGCGGTCTATCGGCCCCAAGGTCGCCCGGTCTCTTTCTGTTCCTGATCTTGCTGCAGCTGGCCCCATTATGCCACACAGCCCTCCTCGATCTCAGCCTGAAAAGAAGAAGAAACATAAGTCCCGGGACAAAGAGCCTCTGGTGTCACCGGAGGTCCCTTCCCCGGCTTCACAACCGGATTCTGACCTGTCGTTTATGGATGTCGCCCCCTCCTTGTCGGTGACGGGTGGGGACCCGGTGGTATGACTGGATTTAGCGTGTTCAGCCCTCATTTAAACCATCGTTCTGTGGTTCTCCAATGGAATTGTAATGGCTACTATCGTCACCTTCCGGAATTGAAATCCCTTCTTTCGTCCTACTCAGCAGCTTGTGTGGTTCTCCAGGAATCTCATTTTACTGATGCTCACTCACCGACCCTCCGTGGGTTCCGTGTTTTCTGTCGAAATCGGGTCGGACCCTTGCGGGCTTCTGGTGGCGTTTGTACGTTGGTCCATACAGACATTGCTAGCACGTGGATTCCTCTCCAAACTACATTGGAAGCGGTTGCTGTTAGGGTCCACTTAGACTCTGCAGTCACAGTATGCAATCTTTATCTCCCTCCTGACAGGACTCTTACACCTGCTGCCTTAACCACCCTTCTTCAGCAACTTCCTCCTCCCTTCCTCCTCCTTGGGGATTTTAATGCTCATCATCCTTTGTGGGGCAGTGCCTTTCCATCTAGACGAGGTCTTCTTATCGACCAATTTATTGCAGACCACGACCTGTGCCTTCTTAATGATGGCTCCCCTACTCATTTCAGTGCTGGTCATGGTACCTTTTCTGCCATTGATCTTTCTCTTTCTTCTCCCTCTCTCCTCCCTTCATTACACTGGTCGCCACACGACGACCTTTGTGATAGTGACCATTTCCCGTTGATTATCACGCTCCCTTCCCGCTCCCCGATGGACAGGTTACCTCGTTGGTCTTTCCACCGCGCCGATTGGCCTCTATATACTGCACAGGTCGAGTTTTCTCCCTCTTTGTCGGGTTGTATTGATGACGTCCTACGTGACGTGTCTGACGCGATTGTTCGCGCTGCTAACCTTGCTGTCCCGCGCTCATCTGGACAATTTCGTCGTCGGCAAGTCCCGTGGTGGACTATGGCCATTGCCATCCGTGATCGCCGTCGAGCTTTGCAACACTTTAAGAGGCACCCATCTGTAGCCAGCCTTTCTACCTTTAAGCGCCTTCGCGCTAAAGCCCGTTATTTAATCAAACAGAGCAAGCGGATATGTTGGGAACGATTCGTTTCTTCCCTTGGTTCCACTGTCCCTCTGTCACGGGTATGGGCTACACTTCGCTCTCTCCAAGGTTGCCATCGGCAGTCCACCCTCCCAGGCCTTCACCTCCCAGATGGCATTTGTGCGGACCCATTAGTTCTCGCAGAACATCTTGCGACCCATTTTGCGGTGGCATCAGCGTCGGCCTCCTACCCAGCTGCTTTCCTTCATCAAAAACAGCAGGCTGAAGCTGTCACCTTATGTTTCACCACTTGTGAGTCAGAATCTTACAACGAACCTTTCACTGAATGGGAATTTCTTTCTGCTCTATCTTCTTCTCATGATACGGCCCCTGGCCCAGATTCCATTCATAACCAGCTGCTTCAACATCTCAGTGCTCCACAACGGCACCATCTTCTTCGGGTGTTTAACCGTATCTGGCTCCAGGGTGACTTCCCTTCTCAGTGGAGAGATAGCATTGTGGTTCCTGTCCTTAAGCCTGGTCAGAACCCCCTATCTGTTGACAGCTATCGGCCAATTAGTTTGACCAATGTTGTTTGTAAGTTACTTGAACAGATGGTAGCCCGTCGGCTCACTTGGGTCCTCGAATCTCGGGATCTATTGTCCCCTTACCAGTGTGGCTTTCGAGAGGGACGATCTCCAATCGATCATTTGCTTCGCTTGGAATCCGCAGTTCGGCAGGCTTTTTCCCAGCGCCGCCATTTGGTTGCAGTGTTTTTTGACCTTCGCAAGGCCTATGACACGGCCTGGCGCCATCACATCTTACTAACCCTTCATCAGTGGGGTCTTCGGGGCCCACTCCCGATTTTTATCCGCCAGTTCCTGATCCATCGGTCATTCAGAGTTCGAGTTGGTACTGCTTTTAGTTCTCCACGGACCCAGGAGACGGGCATCCCACAGGGTTCTGTCTTGAGTGTCCTTCTTTTCCTCATTGCTATCGATGGACTTGTGGCCTCTGTCGGTCCCTTGGTCGCCCCTGCCCTGTATGTGGATGATTTCTGCATTTGGGTTAGTTCCTCCTCGATGCCATCTGCAGAACGGCAGCTCCAGGTGGCTATACGGCGTGCCTCTGCATGGACCCTCTCACACGGGTTTCAATTCTCTCCTTTAAAATCGCGGGTGGTCCACTTCTGTCGCCGTACTACGGTCCACCGTGATCCAGAGCTCTATCTCGCTGCACAAAGATTGCCTGTGGTTCCACAGTTTCATTTCCTAGGTCTTCTTTTCGACAACAAGCTCACTTGGCTGCCCCATATCAGACTCCTGAAGGTAGGATGTTTCCGTAAACTCAATGTCCTTCGCTTCCTTGCCCACTCCTCTTGGGGTGCGGACCGTTCCCTCCTCCTCCATCTTTATCGTGCTCTAGTTCTGTCACGTTTGGACTATGGTTGTCAAGTTTATGGTTCAGCTGCTCCTTCCACGCTGCACGTGCTGGATCCAGTCCACCATCGTGGTATCCGTTTGGCCACCGGTGCCTTCCCTACTAGACCTGTTGATAGTCTCCTGGTTGAAGCTGGGATCCCCCCCCCTTTCTGTTCGGCGGTCCCAGCTTCTGGTGTCTTATGCCCTTACTATCCGTTCTTCTCCCGCTCATCCTTCCTATTCTATCCTATTCCCAGACCATGGACATCGCCCGCCTGACTCCCGCCCTCGGGCGGGTTTACCGGTTGGGCTGCGCCTTGCGTCTCTTAACCGTGATTTTCGGCTTCCTTCTTTGTCCTGTCTTCCTCGCTCCCTCCCCTCCACCCCTCCTTGGTTAGTTCCTCGGCCTCGAATTCGGATGGATCTCCGCCGCGGTCCGAAAGATTCCATCCCCCCTGGTGGTGTTCCGTTCCTTTTTCCGCCAAATTTTATGGGAGTTTCGGGATGCTGTTGTTTTTTACACTGATGGCTCTAAATCTGCTGATCATGTTGGGTATGCCTTCACGTCCTTTGTTGGAACGGAAAATCATCTACTGCCACCCTCATGTGGGGTGTTTACTGCGGAATTGATGGCAATTTCCCGGGCCCTTACCTTTATTAAACAATCCCAACACAACCGCGTTTTGTTATGTACGGACTCGATGAGTGGCCTTCTTGCTATTGACCGGTGTTTTTCGCGCCATCCCTTGGTCTCTGCCATCCATGACCATCTCGCTGATCTTCACCGTGCTGCTTGTTCCATTGACTTCCTATGGGTCCCGGGCCATGTGGGTATCCCGGGTAATGAGCTCGCTGATCGTTTGGCTGGGGGAGCAGTTACTTACCCCCCGTTTTCTGTAACCCCTCCTGCAGCGGATTTACGGCTTCACATCAAATCCCACTTTGCACAGTCATGGGCCAATTCTTGGGAGGCTACTCCACTGTCTAATAAACTTCGTTCCATTAAGGTGAATCCAGGCCCATGGCGTTCTTCCTTTAGCCTCTCCCGCAAGGACTCGACCACACTGTGTCGTCTCCGCATTGGCCATACCAGGCTGACCCATGGTTTCCTTTTGCGTGATGAGCCACCCCCGCTATGTGGCTGTGGAGCCTTCCAGTCAGTGGCCCACATTTTGGTTGAATGCCCCCTTCTTTTGGCTCTGCGTGCTAAGTACAGACTCCCCCACACTTTACCTTTGATGTTGGCTGACGATTCCCGGATGGTCTCTCTGGTTCTAGGTTTCCTCCGGGAGAGTGGTTTTTATTCTCAGTTTTAAAGTTTTTAATCTCCCTCTGGTGTTGGGGCAGGGCGGTGAGTGTTTGGGTGTCTCCCACTGTAGGCAGTGTTCAGATTCCCGATTCACCTCCCTGACCGGAATCCTCTTTTCTTTCCCTTTTACTCTGTTTTTACCCCTTCTTTTTAAGGCTTGGTTAGTTTTTCTATTCCCATACGTACTTTCTGCATTATAGCAGTTGTACCTTTTAAGTCACAGGTGGTCTTGCCTATGCTGCTTCAGCATAGTGTTGGGTTCGTTCTCTTGCCAACTTCCCTCATTTGTTTTTTACTATTGACAACGTGACTGCCCTTTTACGTTTCCCCTTTTTCTGTTTTATTTTTCTGACTATACTGAGATGTCCCGTTAGCAGAATGGAGTCTATTTGAAACAAGGGATTGATGACCTTGCTGTTTGGTCCCTTTAACCTCAAACAACCAACCAACCAACTCCCGGCAACGGTCATCCTGCCAGGTGGCCCTTGCTGAGGCTGGGTGGCGCCCGTGGGGAGAGCCCCTGGTCGGAGTGAGTGGTATCGGGGCAGACGTTTCGCAGATGAAACGTCAACACGTATCAGGTCGCTCTGTGGCCGAGTCTTTCAAAAGAAAAGGTACCGTTTCTAGTTCTGGTTCTCCTGCCCTTTCCCCCTTGGCCACTCCCTGGGAGGAGGGACAGGCCCGCCGGCTTGGGGCGAAGTACTTCCCCCGGTATTTGGTCTGTTCTCGAACCGATGGGGGGACGTTCGCCACCTCCAAGCCCATGTTCTTTGTTCAGCACATTGAGGACATCTTCGGGGAAATCGAGGCTCTCAGCAAGATGCATTCAGGGTCCGTTCTTATCAAGACCACCTCCGCCACACAGTCGGTGGCGCTCCAGGCGTGCGACCGCCTAGGGGACATCCCAGTGTCCATTGTCCTGCATCTGGCACTGGACGCAGGGGGTTATTTTTCATCGTGACCTCCTGCTACAATCTGATGAGGAGCTCAGGGCCAACCTGGAGCACCGAGGCGTGCATTTCGTCCGGCGAGTCCAGCGCGGCCCCAAAGACCGTCGCATCGACACCGGGGCCTTTATCCTCGCCTTCGAGGGGGACGTTCTCTCGGGAAGGTAAAGGTGATGTGCTACCGGTGCGACGCGTGACCTTACGTCCCGCCTCCTATGCGCTGTTTTCGGTGTTTGCGCTTTGGGCACATGTCGTCACGGTGTGAGGCTGAGCCCCTTTGTGGCGATTGTGGACGTCCTCTTCGTGAGGAACATACATGCACCCCACCACCTCGGTGCATTAATTGTCCTGGCATCCACTCGCCTAGATCCTCAGACTGCCCCGCATATCAGAAGGAGAAGAAGATACAAGAACTCAAAACTTTGGATCGGGTCTCTTATTCTGAGGCCAGGAAGAAGTATGACCGCCTCCATCCCGTGCCGCTGACCACTTCGTTTGCCTCAGTTGTGTCCACTCCTTCCGCGGTATCCTCACCCCTATCCTGTCCCCCCTCCGCCTCCTCCGCCCATCAGGGGGCTCTGCCTCCGCCTCCCAAATCCCTCCCTTCCAAATCCTCCTCCCCCCGTGGCCCCCACCCCCTCTGCCCCAGGGGCCACCCTTCCTCCTCCTCCTCCTCCTCTCCCCCCACCACCTGAGAAGCGATCCTCTTCTCAGGCGTCCATCGGGGAAACGTTCCGGACCCCAGCTTCCGAGGTCCGGCGTTCCAAAACGGACCCCGCGCGTGAGGACCTTCTTCCAAGAAGGCCTCCAAGAAGAAGTCTCTATCCCCCTCTCCACCCCGGCGCGTTTTGTCTGATGCTCCATCCCTGAGTCGCTGCTCCCGGCCCTACTCAGTTTCGCCGGGATGCTCTGCTGCCAGGCGCTCAGCTGGCCTCTCGTCGGCAAATGATGATGCCCCTCCTACACAACCAGGGACAGCGGCTGCAGCTGGCGACGACTCGATGGAACCGGATCCGCCTCCTGCCGGTTGTAGCGTTGTTCCCTCGCAACCTGGCCCTCCGCAGCCGTCGAGGTGACCAGCTCTTCCCCCATCTCGTTCCCCCAACTTTTTGACTAGCGATGGCCTTGTTACATTGGAACATAAGAGGTACTCGATCTAATCGGGAGGAATTACGACTGCTCCTCCGCCTGCACTATCCGCTCGTCCTTGGTGTCCAGAAAACCAAGTTGCGGCCGACTGACCGGACTGTATTGCCTTTACCCACTATACCTCGGAGCGGTATGACCTCACCCCTGTGGACGGTATCCAAGCTCATGGTGGGGTCATGTTGCTCGTTCAGGACGATGTCTATTACCATCCCATCCCATTGACCACCCCACTCCAAGCAATAGCTGTCCGTATTACTCTTTCTGCTTTTACTTTTTCAGTTTGTACCATCTACACTCCACCGTCATCTGCTGTTAGTCGGGCTGACATGATGCACCTGATCGTTCAGGTTCCCCCACCGTTTTTATTGTTTGGCGACTTCAATGCCCATCATCCCCTTTGGGGCTCTCCTGCATCCTGTCAAAGAGGCACACTCTTGGCGGATGTCTTCAACCATCTCAATCTTGTCTGCCTCAATACCGGCGCCCCGACTTTCCTCTCGTACTCTACTCATACCTACTCCCACTTGGACCTCTCGATCTGTTCTACCACTCTTGCCCGTCGGTTCGAGTGGTATGTCCTTTCTGACACCTATTCGAGCGACCATGTCCCCTGTGTCGTTCATCTCCTGCACCACACCCCATCCCCACGTCCTTCGCACTGGAACATACTGAAGGCTGACTGGGGACTTTACTCCTCCCTGGCGACCTTTCCGGACCACGATTTTCTCAGTTGCGACAGTCAGGTCGAATACCTCACAGCTGTTATCATCAATGCTGCCGAACGTTCCATTCCTCGTACTACCTCTTCTTCACGTCGCGTTTCCGTCCCCTGGTGGAACGAGGCTTGTAGGGATGCTATCCGTGCTCGACGACGTGCTTTACGCACCTTTCGCCGCCATCCTACGTTGCCGAATTGTATTGAATACAAACGACTCAGAGCGCAATGCCGTAGAGTCATCAGAGACAGCAAAAAAGCTTGTTGGGCCTCTTTCACCAGCTCCTTTAATAGTTTTACTCCCTCTTCCGTCGTTTGGGGTGGCCTGCACCGGCTGTCGGGCATTAAGGCCCACTCCTCGGTACCTGGCCTGACCTCAGGTAATGAGGTCCTTGTTGATCCTGTGGCTGTCTCCAACGCCTTTGGCCGCTTTTTCGCAGAGGTTTCAAGCTCCGCCCATTACCACCCTGCCTTCCTTCCCAGGAAAGAGGCAGAAGAGGCTCGGCGACCTTCCTTCCACTCGCTGAATCTGGAAACTTATAATGCCCCCTTTACTATGCGGGAACTCGAACGTGCGCTTGCACTGTCCCGGTCCTCTGCTCCGGGGCCATATGCCATTCACGTTCAGATGCTGGCACACCTTTCTCCGGCGGGCAAAAGCTTCCTTCTTCGTACCTACAATCGCGTCTGGACCGAAGGTCAGGTCCCCATGCGTTGGCGTGACGCCGTCGTTGTTCCTATACCCAAACCCGGGAAGGATAGATACCTTCCTTCTAGTTACCGCCCCATTTCTCTTACAAGCTGTGTCTGTAAGGTGATGGAGCGCATGGTTAATGCTCGGTTAGTCTGGATTCTTGAATCTCGACGACTACTTACTAATGTCCAATGCGGCTTTCGTCGCCGCCGCTCCGCTGTTGACCACCTTGTGATCTTGTCGACATTCATCATGAACAACTTTTTGCGAAGGCGCCAAACGGTAGCCGTGTTCTTGGACTTGGAGAAGGCTTACGATACCTGTTGGCGAGGAGGTATCCTCCGCACTATGCACAGGTGGGGCCTACGCGGTCGCCTGCCCCTTTTTATTGATTCCTTTTTAACGGATCGAAAGTTTAGGGTATGTGTGGGTTCCGTATTGTCCTACGTCTTCCTCCAGGAGAACGGAGTGCCTCAGGGCTCCGTCTTGAGCATAGCCCTTTTTGCCATCGCGATCAATCCAATTATGGATTGTATTCCACCTAATGTCTCAGGCTCTCTCTTTGTCGACGACTTCGCGATCTACTGCAGTGCCCAGAGAACATGCCTCCTGGAGCGCTGCCTTCAGCGTTGTCTAGACAGCCTCTACTCATGGAGCGTGGCAAATGGCTTCCGGTTCTCTGAAGAGAAGACGGTTTGTATCAACTTTTGGCGATATAAAGCGTTCCTTCCGCCATCCTTACATCTCGGTCCCGTTGTTCTCCCATTCGTGGAAACAACTAAGTTTCTAGGGCTCACGTTGGACAGGAAACTGTGTTGGTCTCCACATGTCTCTTATTTGGCGGCCCGTTGTACATGTTCCCTTAATGTCCTCAGAGTTCTTAGCGGTTCATCTTGGGGAGCGGATCGCACTGTCCTGCTTCGCTTGTATCGGTCCATTGTCCGATCAAAGCTGGATTATGGGAGCTTCGTCTACTCGTCCGCTCGGCCATCCCTCTTACGCCAGCTCAACTCCATCCACCATCGGGGGATACATCTTGCGACCGGAGCCTTCTACACTAGTCCTGTCGAGAGTCTTTATGCTGAAGCTGCCGAATTACCATTGACCTACCGGCGCGACGTACTGCTGTGTCGGTATGCCTGCTGGCTGTTGTCTATGCCCGACCACCCCTCTTACCAGTCCTTCTTCGCCGATTCTCTCGACCATCAGTACGGGTCGTATGTGTCTGCCCTGCTGCCCCCTGGAGTCCGCTTCTGTCACCTGCTTCGACAATTGGATTTTGCCCTCCCTACCACCTTCAGAGAGGGTAAGAGCCCGACACCACCTTGGCTCCAGGCTCCGGTTCATATTTATCTCGACCTCAGCTCACTCCTGAAGGAGGGTACTCTGGCTGCAGTGTATTGCTCACAGTTTGTCGAACTTCGTGCTCGACTTGCCGGTCACACCTTTATTTACACCGATGGCTCCAAAACTGATGATGGTGTCGCCTGTGCCTTTGTCGTCGGGGCCGCCACCTTTAAATACCGGCTCCTCGACCAATGTTCGAGCTTTACGGCCGAGCTTATTGCTCTCCATCAGGCCGTTCAGTATGCCCGCCGCCACCACCATTCATCGTATGTACTCTGCTCTGACTCACTCAGTGCTCTTCAGAGCCTTGGAGCTCCCTATCTGGTCCATCCCTTGATTCAACGGATACAGCAGTCCCTCCATTCTTTCGCTGGTGATGGTTCTCCTGTCAGCTTTCTGTGGGTTCCCGGACATGTAGGAGTGCCTGGGAATGAGGCTGCGGATGCTGCAGCCAAGGCTGCAGTCCTCCTGCCTCTGCCAGCCTCCCATTGTGTCCCGTCATCTGACGTTCGTGGGGATGTATGTAAGAGGCTTGTGTCGTTGTGGTGGGATGCTTGGTCATCCCTCCAAGGAAACAAGCTCCGGGCAGTAAAACCGCTCCCAACTGCTTGGACAACCTCCTCCCGACCATCTCGGCGAGAGGAGGTCCTTCTGACCAGGTTGCGGATTGGGCATTGCCGGTTTAGCCACCGCTACCTGCTCTCCGGTGACCCAGCCCTGCAGTGCCCTTGTGGTCAGGCATTAACAGTGCGCCATGTTTTATTGTCGTGTCCCCGTTTTAGTCAATTTCGTGTTGTCCTGTCCCTGCCATCTACTTTACCAGATGTTCTAGCTGATGATGCTCGAGCAGCTGCTCGTATTCTGCGTTTTATAACTTTGACTGGCTTGTCCAAAGACATCTAACCTTTTTACTTATTTTATCTGCATCTTTGTCAGGTCCTTATGGTGTCCCCCCCCCCCCCCCCCCCCAATCCCCTTGAGTTTTACTAGATTCCATGTGCTCTAACAACAGTGACTGGGCGCTAATGACCTCAGCAGTTGAGCGCCCTTAAACCCCACCAAAAAAAAAAAAAAAAAAAGTTTGGGTTTCAGCCAACTCTTGGCCCCGACAATAATTTGAGAGCAAGAAATATCATGGAGTTTAGTAAATTTGGGACCTTTGTTGTGAATACTTAGACAGTTTATTGATAAAATTTTGACAGTTGAAGTGTGTGTATTCTTGACACTGTCTGGTGTCACTTTCTGCATATTGTCTGGTGAGTGTTCGTTAGAGTACCTAAACTACTGCCCAACCTGAAAAACCTCCATGTGCACTCCACAAGTACTCGATTACCCAAGTAGCTGTTTCCTTTGTCTTGTGCTGCCCTGATCTATCAAGGGAAGTCCTCAAATTCCCCACCCGACAATGCAGGTCCAGAGTTCTACAGGAAAGACCATCACAGTTTCGATGAAGTGTTTGGTTGAGACCTTCCACTTGGTTCCAAACCAAAGGACCCAAATCAACTCTGGCAACAATGCTGCAATTTGCAAGCTCTGCTTGCACCTTGTGCACAAGGCCAGCAGCTTTCACCACTTCCACCAGCACCCTGTATGGACTGAGGATGGCCTCAAATCCCAAGTGAAGTTGTTGGTAGTGATGCGAGCCACAACTTGCAAACGGCTGCATGCTATATGGTCACAGGCAAGGCCTCCTCCACATCTCGGATGAGGCCCAAACCCATCTCCCAGCAGACATACTGAGCATACATTGGCTTTCTTTCTGTTCCTGAACACTATTTCCCTAAGGGGCTCTATGATGCACTGATAACTAGCAAACCACTGCCCCCATGTGGCTGCTTGGACCCTGCTGAAGAAACAGCCAGCTGTCCGTTCACAGGGCAAATAGGTGAAGCCAGATAGCCATTCTCCATATTGGGCACCTGCCGCAGTCAACTCGAACATGTTACCACTCACCGCTCATCCTGCTGTGGGGGCAGATCCGCCACATGGGATACACAAGAAGGTGCCTTAGCAGCAGAGCCTGTGAGTGAAACAAGTGACACCTGAGGTGCCCTATGCTCCGTGCCCCATGCCCCATGTGATGCATGCCACTGCTACACCGAGGGGCAGCAGCCGGAGGATGACTGACAACAAGATAGAAACCTAGAGAAGCAACTTGCTACCCTCCTGGCAAGTCATCAGTGGAGGCTGATGCCTTATGAGCTGTGTCGCTAGCTGTGCAGAAGAAATTACAACCATGCTACACTTTACATTTTAGTTACGAAAATGCGAGATTGCAGCTCTTAAATAGAAAAACCCGCACGGAATTTAAGAAGTAAACTAGTTATAAAACACTTTTACTCTTACACAAGATTGTGCTATGCTCATTTAACCAGACAGTTGTGCTGCAGG
Organism: Schistocerca americana; assembly: GCF_021461395.2. Lineage (NCBI taxonomy): Eukaryota > Metazoa > Arthropoda > Insecta > Orthoptera > Acrididae > Schistocerca > Schistocerca americana. The sequence continues at coordinate 774,160,100 of NC_060120.1, forward strand.
CCCTCAGGACAAAAAATGCCTATAGTTTCTCCTTGCTTTCATCTGTCTGCCATACCAGCACAGAAAGGCCATGTTTGCTAATGTTACTAGGCCAAATCAGTCAGTCACTTCAATTGCCCTTGCAACTACTGAAAAGACTGCTGCCCCTCTTCAGAAATCATTGTTTAGTCTGGCCTCTCCACTGATAGCCCTCCATTGTGTTTGCACCTACGGCACTGCTATCTGTATTTTTGAGATGCATAAGCCACCATCCTGAGGTCTGTGGTATGTGGGTAGTTGTCGGATCTAAAATGTTAAGTTTTCTTTTCCATCTCTTCTACCCAATATGGCTGGATAAATATGACGCTAAGTGGACGTTTATCAAATTGATTGATCTATTGAACACCTGTTTTGACTCTTATTGAACACAATTAAAATTTTTTATGTGGTCTTAATGTATATAAGGTGTTTGCTTGAGGATGCAACAGTTATCATCCAAAGTAGTATCACTTTGACAATGCTATAAATTAGTTTCAGTAAGTAACTGCAAGAAAAGTGTTTGCTTAAATTAGATAGATACATGTCACTTTCATGATATGATTGTCTAGTTGAGAGGGCTGAAATAAAACTGCAAACCAAGCATTGTTTTGTACGTTACTGAATGGCTGCTCAATATAGTGTTGATTTTCTGATGCATAATGATGTATGTTCTGAGATTTCACATATCCAAACAGGCTGAACCAGTCCCCCAGGTTAGTCTTCCGGTATTGCCTGCTGAACTGAAAACTTACAGGTTTGTCTGGAAGCTTTATTTCGTGCAAATAGAAGATTTGTAAAGTTGAAACTACAGGTATTTTAGAACTGTGGGATGGCGATTTGATAATTCTCTTTGCCACAGCTAAAGTGCATTGCAGTTTTGCTGCCCCTTCTTCAGGCTTTCTTTCCCACGAGTAGTTTTACTGGTTCTCCACACATTTAAGATATTTTGTTAATGATCTCTTTGTTATGTTGTCATGAAAAGCTGAAAACAATTGTTGGACGAGTTTTGATTTTACTTAGTGAATTTACATTATTGATATGTTCATTGTCATAAATAGCACCCATAATTGTCCTGCAGTTGTGTAAATTGATCTTAGGGGTCCAGCATTTGTTTGCTGGGTACAGGCTTGGCGACCCTGTGGCCTGTGGTTCCTGAGCTGGAGCTGGTAAGTGCCACCCGTCCCAGCGTGATGGGCATACCGCCTGGGAGTATTCGCATCCATTCATCCAAATGAATGTGGGAGGCTAACCCACCTAATAATAAGGATCAGTTGGACTTTAGTAACAGGGCTCAAGGAGGTGTAAAACAAAATGTTTCTAGTGATCAAGAGGAAGGAGAGGCCGTTTGAAAAAGTGCCCCCGTTTATCCATAGAGGTTTGGAAGGACTTGCTGGCACCTTAGTGTCTATTAAACACTTGCATAATGGTTCGTTGTGGGTTGGAACTAATCAGTTGAAGCAATTTGAACTTCCTAAGAAATCACAAAAATTGGGTGAATATGATAATGTTGAAATGCAAACACCTTTCAGCTCAAGCAAGGCCACTACAAGCACCGGTCCTTGCACATGTACATGCCAAAGCAAACTGAGCAGTTACAACAAAAGAGACCAGCAACAGTTCTGCAATGAGCATCCAGAAGGCACAAAAAGCATTGTGTCTCAACACCCCCTTTCCCCATCATCCTCGAATGGACAGGGCTCAGGGAAAGGATCAGGACGTTTGGGTCAAAAGCTATCCTGGGCCCCGTCAGACAACATTCTGGCATGTCTCGCTAATGAAGAGGACATCATGCTGTTGGATGCCTGATCATTGCACCCAGGCAGGTCCTCCACTCCTACTTGCTCTTTAAGTGCCTCACCTTCCTGATGCAAAGGCGGTGGTAAATTAAAACAACGCCATTGAAATGACTCCCATACTACAATGGAACATGAATGGATTCAGGACTCATGTGGAGGAAATGAAACTACTAGCACAGGCACACACCCCTTGTACTTGTGTTTACAAGAAACACATTTTAAAGATCTTGACAGCCCTGTTCTACAGGGCTATATCCTACACTAAAAGGATGACCTGACTGGGAAAAGAGCCAAGGGAGGGGTCACTGTGCCTGTCAATAACACACTCCACTCCGTTGCTCTCTCCCTGGCAAGTAGCTGCATTTGAAATTCATGTGTACCAGAGGATCACTGCTTGCTCACAGCATTTATGTTTGCAAGATGCAGCCTCATGACATCTCCTGAGCTGTGGATCCTCAACACAGGTACTCCCACTCATTTCTGTGCTACTAGTGGGTCATTCTCAGCCATCGACCTCTCTTTCTGCTCTCCAGCCCTTGTGAACTCTGTTTAGAGGAATTTATTGACCTTCACTCCAGTGACCAGTTCCCACTACGCGTTCGTCTACCGAATGGAGTGTTACCTGATCAGAAGCCACTAAAATGAATGGTAAGCGGGGCTAATTGGACACTGTTCAGCCAGCTGACAGTGTTTGAACACCACAACAGTGTCTAGAAATAGGTGAATCACAACGCACAAGTGATCCATCGTGCAGCTGACTTATCCAACTCAAAGTCGTCAGGTCATCTTAGGAGGCAGCCTGTATCTTGGTGAACTGGTGATTGCTGTTCAGCAATCTTTGACAGGTATGTGGATCTTCGACGATTTAAATGCCGCCCAACAGCAGCCAACCTCACAGTCCAATCATTCCACTTGTTCTACAGAAGTACGGGAAGCCATCCGAAGGATTTCCGGCAAACACATTTGTTTACCAATAGCAGCAGTGCTGAAATGGGTGTCTCCAGACAATGCCTGGAGACATCGCTCAGGCATTTTGCTATGACTACTGCCAATGCCAGCCAGGATCTGGCATTTCGCTGCTACTGTGTGACTGTAGAGAAGGGGAGATTGGAATAAAAACTACCCTTTCTTCATGTGGGAACTGGAATCGTCACAGAGTCTCGTGATACTGCACCCTGTTATGACCAAATCCAGTACTGCATGCTTAGACATTTGCCAGCAGTGTCAAAGGAAATCATCCTTGAATATTTTAATTTGATATGGCTACAGGTCACTTCCCCAAATTGTAGAGAGGCAATTTTGATACTGCTCCTCAGACAAGGAAGGGACTGCATGTGTCCCAGTAGTTCCTGGTGTACCACCATAATGAGCTGTGTAAGAAAGTCCCTGGAGTAAATAGTTAAGCATCTTTCTGGTCTGGTTGTTAGAGATCAGGCAACTCCTTAGCTACTCTCAGCGTGGATTCCGGAGATTTCTGTTCACTGTCGACAACCTGACACAGCTAGAGGCGGCTGTTCAGCGAGCTTTCCTATGTAAACATCACTGTATTAGCATATTCTTTGATATCAATAAGGCATATGATACTACCTGGAGACAGTTTTCTTGTGCAGCTGCATCAATGGGGCTTGCGTGGTCACCTCGCCATCTTCGTAAAGTCTTTCCTGTTTTATCAGCCTTTTAGGTCCCGAATTGGTGACATGCTGTCAGTTGTTTTTTAACAGTAGAATGGTGTGTCTCAGGGATGTTTCTTTACCCTCTTCACCATAGCAATAAACAGTATCAAATCTTCGGTAAGCAGTCCTAAACAGTTCTTCTTATTTTGGATGATTTTGCTGTTTTCTATTCCTCCTCCATTGTTGCAGCAGTGACCTGTCAGTTGCATCTTACAGTGCGAAGGTTAGAGGAGTATGGTGCAAAAAAGTTTTCATTCTTCTGCAGAAAAGGCTGTCAGTGTGTGTTCGTTTTAATTGTCATATTTTTAATTTGCCTGACTTGCATATGAGGGACACCAGTCTACATTTTAAAGACTCAATGATATTTCTGGGTCTCATTTTTTTACTCCAAACTGTTGCGGTTACATCATCTGAGGGACCTGAAAGCCAGAACTTAAAAGGCACTGAATATCATAAAGGGCCTTAGCCACAGGTCGCGAGCGAGCTGACGGGGCTTTTGTGCATTCATGGCTAGACTATGGTTGCACAGTATATGGATCAGCAAGGTCTTCTTACCGGAAGATTAACGCTATCCACTATGAGGGAATTAGGCTGACCATGGGTGCTTACAGGATCAGTCCCATACCCAGTCCACATGCTGAGGCTGGGGAACTGCCCTCGCCATCTGGCAACAGCTCCCTATGGTGCGTCACTTGCTTGTAAGTTTTTTGCAGCTCCAGATTCACTTTCATACCATACAATTGCTCGTTCCCAGCTGGAATGCCTTTCCTCCAGTCGTTCACAAGCAACAATGCCATTTTGGATCCGTGTGCAGCCTGTGCTGGAGTCATCTGATGTGGAAAACTTACAACCCCAAGCCAAGGGTTTTAACTGCCTGCCACCATGATTTTTGCATGGACCCAGAGTAATTTAGAATTAGTGCAGTACAGTAGAGATTGCACTCTTGCATATGTTTTAATATCCTTTTTTCTGCCATTTCAACTGAGCATCACAACTGTGCAGCTGTGTTTTGCAGATGAGTTGGTTGCTCTGTTGTTTTCCCTAATTGTGTCATTAAGGTCCGATTGCCCTGAGATTTAACTGTCTTCAATGCAGAATTATATGCAATGTTGCAGGCACTGGAGCAGATGAGGCATGCTTAAAGTGCTAAATTCCTTATTTATTCTGATTCTCTGAGCACTCTTCACTCTCTAAGACGCCTGTACCCAGCAGATAAAGTAGTCCAGAATATCTGGAATGCCCTCCTTCAATTAAAATGGCTGGGGAAGATGGTACCTTCTGCAGGGTACCAGGACACATGGATATTGCCACATAAACTTGCTGTTGGGGTACAGTCATGCATCAATGGGAAGGTGAGTGGCTGGAAGTGGCTGATAATAAGCTGCATGTAGTAAATCCCACTGCACGGCCGTGGCGTACCTCTTTTCGATCACAAAGACGAGATGAGGTCCTGCTTACTCTTCTTCACACATGCCACAGTCCCCTGATGCATGGCTTCTTGCTGTGGCGAGAGAATCCTCCAGTGTGTGGTGCTTGTAACACGCAGTTAACTGTAAGCCACATTTTATTGGACTGTGTTTTAGTTTTGGACCAGAGATCAGTGGCAGATTTGCCCTATAGAATAAGTGATATTGAAATGAATGTGGTTAGAGTTTTAAGATCTTGTGATGTGTGCAACTTGTTTCCAAAAAATTTAGGGTGATGTGCTTAATGTGTTAACAAGGAGACTGGCTCATCCATGTTTTTTGTAAGTGGTCAGCCACTCACATTTCCCTGTGCCTTTCTTTTAGCTCCTCTGTAGTCGTACTTCAGTTTTAAACCCCAGGACAGTTATCTTTCACCCTACTCTGTTATATGAAGGCCTGTGAGATGGAGTGATTGAGGGGGTCAACACGAGTGGGGTGAAAGTGAGTGAATGAGTGTCATTTCATAGGTTTCCTCCTCACTGTGTGACACTGATTTTAGATGTTTTATCATTTGTTTCTTCTAATGTGTGTAAGGGTGCTGATAACCTGTGTTGAGCACTTGTAAACTCCACGCACGCCCCCCCCCCCCCCCCCCCCCCCCCACACACACACACATATTATGTAATGGCTACTAAAGTGGTATACATAGTGGTGGTCGATAATCTGTAAGGTTTGTAGTGTCCAGGCAGAAAGCTCTAGTGACCCAAAGCCCTCTGACTTTTACCTGTTCAGAAATCTGAAGTCCAACAGTTAAGTTCATTACATTGTAGATTCTAAAACACTGGACTTACATTTGAGAAAAGCAAAGGTTTTGAATCTCATCTGGTTAATTTTTTCTTCTTATTTTTTTGTGTTTTGTTTAAAGCCAATGTGTCAATACAGGTGTTTTCACACAATCAAGAAGTCAAACAATGAAAAATCCAGGATCCTTCCCCCCACCCCCACAGTGGTGTTCCACTGCCCACTGGACCCACACAATATACTTGTCCATTCCTACACCCCCCCTGCTCCCAACCCTTTGCTTCATGCCTCATATCCATGTAATAGATGCAAGACCTGTCCCATACATCCTCCCACCACCACCTACTCGAGTCCAGTCACAAACATCACCTATCCCATCAGAGGGAGGGCCACCTATGAAACCAATCAAATAACCTGCAAGCTAAGCTGCAATCACTGTGCTACATTCTGTGACAGGCTGTCTGTCCACATGAATAGCCACCATCAAGCTGTGGCCCAAATACAACTGGACCGCCCTATTGCTGAGAACACCACCCAAGACATAAGTCTTCATTTCAATGACTACTTCACAGTCTGTACCATCTGGATCCTTCCCACCAACACACCAGCTTTTCTGAACTATGCAGTATAGCCTACGTTCCCATAACCCTCCTGACTTCAGCCTTTGTTAGTAATTGTCCTTACCCATCTAGCCCCTTCCCTGTTCCCATTCCAGCACTACACAACCATCTGTCCTGCCAACCCACCCAGTCTTTTCACTTCTCTCATTTTCTGCAACCCCCCCCCCCCCCTCTGCCGTCGCCCTCTGTCTAATTAATCTTCAGACTGCACCTAGCTGCCCCCCCCCCCCCCATTTTCCACCTTTTCCCTGCACACTTCCCCAGCAGTGCTTTAAGCTCCACTCCCTCCCCCACCCCACCCCTCCATAACCTGCTATCCCTCCTGTCCCCTCCCTCCCCACCCCACCTGGTTGCCTCTCCCATCATCTGCTGCTGTTTGTGGTCTGGCTTCAGCTGCCTGTGTGTGTGTGTGTGTGTGTGTGTGTGTGTGTGTTTGTGTGTGTGTGTGTTTGTGTGTGTGTGTGTTTGTGCGTGTGTGCGTGCGTGCGTGCGCGCGCGGGTGTGTGTGTGTGACAGACAAAAACCTTGTTGGCTGAAAGCTTATTTTGTGACAGTCTTTTTGTTGTGCCTATTCTGCGACTCAGCATCTCCTCTGGATGGTGAAAATCAAGAAGTCAATAATTTAACAAAAATAATATAAATTTTATTGTTTTCTTCAATGTAAGGTCTGACACCAGACATATATGTGGTTATAAAAATGCTTCCGAACCACCTGTTTTTATGTGGATCAGAGAGGGATGAGGGTTGTGCATAAAGCAGCAACTGGTCACTTGGTTGCTGCCATTGAAGAGTGTATGGAGGTAAGAGGTGCAATGTGAAAATTTCTGCAGGTCAACAGGTTGGTGAACTTGCATTGAGAAGTAGGATTGACGGTGGATCCCCCTCCCCCTCACACACACACACACACACACACTGTAAAATCACTGCTGACTGTCAAATGTTTGTAACTCTGAAATTCTCTGTCAAAATAAGATAAGAAATAAAAAGAAATGGGAGTAGATAATATATAGAGACAATGAATTGAAGGAAAATTCTCTGCAAGCCATGTGTAATGTAATTATTGGAAACTAGTAAACGACTAATACCCAAGATTGATTCCAGAGTGCCTTCTTTAGTCAGTTGTCTTGTCTACATAAGCAAACTGCACAGAGAAAGACAAGGATATTCAAAGGGATAGGCAAACTAATCTGAACAGTGGTAGTAATGGGATGGTTGTGTTTGACGGTCAACAATGCTAGTAAGGCATGTGTTGCACTGGTCTGTGGGAGTTCAGTATGGACTAGGTATCAGTGCAGGTTGCCTACAAGTAGTGCACACTTCATATTTGCATTCAGAGCCCAAGGTCAACATGCAGTGAAAGACCTAGCAGAAGAGGGCAGTTTATGGGGACCCGATTAGCTGGAGCATTAGTAACCAAGACCAATTGTTTCAACAGTCTTGACAGTCTACAAAAAAGTGGAAAGACATCATCATGTAAACATAATAGTGGGTGAAAATCAAAACTAAATGACAGATGGTTATACGCTAACATGAATTGTGTCAAAAAAACCCAAAACTATGGCAGCTAAATGACTGCAGAGCTCAGTAGCCATCTTTGAGATGGTATCTATCGACACTGTCCGCTGAGAACTCCATAAAGCAAATATTCATGGACAAGCTGCTCTACCAAAGCTATTAGTGACAACAACCAATGCAAAGAACTGTAAAACATGTTGTCAGAATAATAAATCCTGGATATCCGATCACTGGAGACAGGCCGTATGGTCCAATGAGCCAACGTTTTCATTATTTCCAACATCGCACAAAGTTTACGTCTGGAGAACGCCAAAAGAAGTCTACAATCCTGATTGCTTGAGTCCAATGGTTTAGCATGGAGGTGGAAGTTTGATGGTGTGGACAGCCATATCGTGGTATTCTGCTGGTCCCGTCATTACTCTCAAAGGCCATTTTACAGCCAACAATTATGTGAACATTTTAGGTGATCAGGTGCACCCACGATTCAAATGATGCTCCCCAACAATGATGGCTTATTTGAGGACGATAATGCACCCTTTCACACAGCCAGGATAGTACAGTCATGATATGAGCAGCATGCAACTGAACTACAACATCTTCCCTGGTCAGCACAGTCCCCGGACTTGAACGTTATCGAACCCTTGTGGGCGGTATTGGAGCGCAGACTCCGGAGCAGATTTCTGCCTCCCTCGTCATTGTAGGATTTAGAAGATGTTCTGATCGAAGAGTGGCGTAACATTCCACTGGAGACTATACAATCATTATATGCCAGTATTCAAAGTAGAATCACAGCTGTGTTATGGGCAAACGGGAGTCCAGCCCCTTATTAACTCACCGTCCCCAAGTAAGTACCGGTACAGGTGTTCACATTATTTTGCCTATCCCCTGCAACTACAGCATTGCTAGTTTCTACCAGACACTACTGGGGTTCCTGAGACATGACATCATATATGGTGTATTGTGTATTTAATAAGATGGGTGGTGGGGTGACAGGCAATGGCAAGGAGCAGTCTACGTCATGACACTTCACCCAGCAGCATCATTCTGTGACATACGCTTGTGCCACACACATCAGGATGCATGTAAAACATTTAGCATTGATTTTCATGTTAGTTTAGTTACGATGGGGTTACTTGACCACTACATACTCATTATGTGTGGCATAAAGCAAACATGACAAGTATAACATTAAGAACTAGCAGCATTAGTTTTCTCAGCATTTAAATTCTACTAGGGACAGTCAAAAGCAAGACTAGTAGCCCGGTGGGTGCTCACCCTGGTTTTGCCAGTTAGCAGGGGAGGCGAGACAATGGCTGGAGCATGATTTTGTGTGTGTGTGTGTGTGTGTGTGTGTGTGTGTGTGTGTGTGTGTGGGGGGGGGGGGGGGGGGGAGGAGAGAGAGAGAGACTGGCACCACCACAAAGTGTTCTGTCTGTCACTGTGCAGCAAGTATCATACAGCCGCCTTCTTGAAAGTGCACCACTAAAGATGGACTGTTTTCCTACTTTGCGCCTCAACTAAGTGTGTGGTCCCCAGATTTTATCTTTTGCTTATTTACGAGGTGGAGTCCAAAATTTTCGGGACAGGTGCTGCCATCTGGATAGTAGGAGTAGTAGATATTAGCATGGCCAGGTGGTGAGATCTGCATATCTGATGAATCAGTGTGTGGAGTGGCATTCAGCTGGGAGGATGTGTTGCGTGTCCACAGTGATTTCCATAATACTCTGTGTTTGGTGTTTGGCAATTTTACGATGGATCTGTGAACAGAACAGTGTGTGTGTGTATCAAATTCTGTACAAATCACGGGAAAAGTGCTATGGAGGCCCTTGCAATGATTCAACTGGATTTATGGTTATGACCCAGAGACAAAGCAACAATCGTCCCAGTGGAAGAGCCTGGGCTCTCTAAGACCCAAAAAAGTGAGACAGGTGAAGAGCAAAGTGAAGAGCATGATCATCATTTTATTTGATACCAAGGGAATTGTGCATAAAGAATTTGTCCCGCCCAACCAAACAGTGAATTCCGCATGCTGCTGTGACGTTTTGTGACGGCTCCGTGAAAACGTGCAGTGACAACAGCTCGAACTTTGGTGTCGAGGGAACTGGCTGCTGCTTCACAACACGCCCTGTCACGCATCCTGGCTCAGCAGGACCTTTTTGGCAAAAAACAACATGGTGGTTGTACACCACCCACCGTTCTTGGCAGATTTGGCACCTTGCGACGTCACGCTATTCCCAAAACTGAAACTCAAGTTGAAAGGTCATCGGTTCAACACTCTATAGAGGATTCAAGAAGCATCGCTGGCAGTGATAAACATCCTCAAAGAACAGGACTTCCAGAAAACGTTAGACCAGTGGCAGGAGCCTTGGGGCCGGTGTGTACGTGCGGATTGGAACTACCTCGAGGGTAATGGTGACCATTAGTCCAAAGATAAGGTTTTCAACAGATGGCAGCACCAGTCCCAAAAATTTTGGCTAGCACCTTGTATGGTTTGTGTTGTACAGCTCCCAAATTTATGAGTATTGGTTACAATGTAACAGTTTTAAAGATAATAGTTCAGAACAAACTTAACGTAATTACATTTAAAATTCAAATTGATTATCTTAATTGCAGTACTCGGGAAACAACTGATTGCTCATTGAAAGTTACAGACTACGAATCGTGCAAGAAGTGCAGAATGATCTTGAATCTTGTCCACCTTCTTTAAACAATAGTTACTAGTTAAAATCTGAACAAGAAGGAAATGGCAACATGTAAAATTAAACCTAAAAGCAATGAAAATAATTGGTGAAACATGCAAAACTTAGACAAATTTTATACAAAATAATTATTTGGGTTTTAAATAGACCAATTGTCGAACAGCAGAAGCATTGTCATTGACTGACACACAAAAAAGAATGAAAACTTGCTAGCTTTGAGCTAGCAAATATGCTCTCTCATACACCCTACCTCATGTGCACATGTACAGCCAAGTGTGCCACCTGAACACATGTCAGGATTGCAGTTTTTCTTGTAGAATGGGATGAGTGGTTGTATCAGTTGGGTGAGTAGGAGAGGCAGGAAGGGGATTGCGAAAGAGTAGCTGGTGGCTTGTAGTGAGGCAGCAGATGTGCTTTGTAAGAATGCGGGAGTGAGAGACAGCAGGTGAATAAGATAGGAAAATTACACATGGGACTGAAGCCATGAGTTTGTACGGCACGCGATGATGTGAAGGCATAGGTTAGGATTGGGTGACAGGACATAGGAAGGAGAGACTGTTGGGTAGAGGGTGTGGGTGCATTGGCTTAGTGGAGATTGAGCTCAGGAGTGAAGGCTGTGTGCAGGGATAACTCCCATTTGCGTAGTTGAGAAAACCTTGTGCTAGAGGGAAATATCCAGATGATATCGGTTGCTAACCAGTCATTGTGCTCAGCAGTGTGTTCCTCCAGTTCATTCTTGGAGACTGCTAGTTGTCATGCCCACGTAAAATTTTGTGCAGAAATGGTAGCAATGCTGGTATATGATACAGCCTACCTCAGATGGGATAAGACAAGCTGGTGAAAAGGTTAAGTAGGGTGTGCTGGGTGGGTGGATTGAGCAGGTCTTTCACAGTGATTTGACCCCTGAGACAAGGATGTGGAGTGAGGGATAGACGAGGTAACTGTGTTGACTGGATAGGAGGTGGCAGAATATCACTTTAGGAGGTGTGAGAAGGGTCTTGGATAGGATGTCCCAGATTTCCGTGCATGGTGATAGTCGAAGTCCTGGCAAAGGATATGGTTCATTTGCTGCAGTCTCTGGTGTTATTGGGCGATGGGGGGGGGGGGGGGGGGAAGGGGGGGGATGCTCCATTGCAGCTAGTTCTAGGAGGTGGTGGGAGGATTTTAGGTGTGTGGGGAAATGATGTAGGAAATCTGTGTGTGGACTTGGTTTTGGGGGTATTGTCTGTTTGTGAAGATCTTTGTGAGACCTTCAGCATATTGAGCTAGGAACTTCTGGTCACATCCACAGGTAGCCGGGCTAAATGTGAGCAGTTTTTTGGTGTGGATGGGGTGACACTTGGTGGGGAACAGGCTTTGTGATGGTCAGAGCTGTGGATGAAACCATCAGAGGTGAAGAAAACGTCCAGGAAGGAGGCATTTTTTGCTGAGGAGGACCAGGTGAAGCAGATGGGGAGAGGTGTTTGGGAAAAGGGTTTTGGCCATAAACAGTTTGGCATAAGGGGGTGCCCTGCATGTCCCACAGATATGCAAGGGATTTGTTTGTTTATTTTCCTGTCAAAGGAGTAGTAGTTGTATGCGAGGATATGATTGGTAAAGTGCATAGGAAATTAAGTAGTATGTGTGGACTCTAAAGGACACTGGGGAGGTACTGTTCAATAGCAATAATGTAAGCAACATGAGGGGTGTTGGTATACGATAGGCAGCATCCACAGTGACAATTTGTAGTATAGGTGGTAGGAGGTTAGTGATGGTTAAAAGTATTTAAAAATTTGACACAAGAGGCTAGTACCGAATGGTCATTTGGAGATGTTGATTGACAAGAGTAGAGAGTGTTTCTATGGGAGCAGAGTAACCAGGTACAATGGGGTGTCCAGGATTGTTCAGTTCATGGATTTGGGAAAGCATATAGAAGATGCTTGTGTGTGACAGTCATTGGGGTAAGGGGAAAATGGATTCAGAGGAGCTATTTGAGTGGGGATTGGAGGTTATGTTGGACTTCTGGGATGGGATCACAATGGCAGAGCTTCTAGGTGGAGTAGTCGGGCAGTTAGTGGAAGCCTTCTATTCAGTAGTTGTTGTGATTCATCACAACTGCGGTGAGCTTTCATCTGCAGGGGAATGTTGTAAATGGCTGTTCTTTCCTGTGTTAAGAGGTTTGTGTTCTTGAGACTGCCTTGTGGGGCTGTTTAACAACCCTTGCCACCTGGATCCTTCCTCTAACCCCATTGTGTCTGATCTGTGCAGGTGAGTTATTCTTGCAATACATTCTGTGCCCTTGTGATCCTCCTGACCTTCGCTCTAACTCACTGGCTCAGGTGCATATGTGTCACATTCCTATCCTGAGCACCCGCTGTCTCTCTCCCTCCCGTATTTCTAACTCGCACACCTGCTGCCTCCTTCAGATCTGCCAGCTATACTCCTCCTTCCAGTTCCTGCCCCCTTACTCCATCTCCACCTCATCTGACACAGCACACAGCCCATTCCATCTGCGAAATTTCAATCCCAGCATTGTGTGTTCATCTGGCACAAGGCACCTAGACAGGTGCGTGCATGTGAACTTAGGGGTGGTGTGTGTGTGTGTGTGTGTGTGTGTGTGTGTGTGTGTGTGTGTGTCCTCCAGCTCATTAAAGGATTTGTTCAAAAGCAACCAAGTTTCCATTCTTTTTTGTATGTCCATAGCCTTTGCTATTTAGTAAGTGGTCTCCTTTACTCCTAAATTATTTTTCTACCAAAACTTTCCTTACTGTGGTTATGATAGTAAATATGATATGTAACAATAAGAACATATTTTTAAAAAAGAACCCATACAGTGAAGGTCTGATATCGCAGGAAGGAAATACAAAAAACCTAAGGAGAAAGACTGCGAAGAGAATGATAGTAAGTTAAGACCAGATTGATGATATGGCCACAGTACGTGTTGGAGAGCTGGTTGCAGCACTTAAAGTTAGGTCATGCAAGTAAGTTTCCACAGACAATAATGGAGACCATAAATTTGCGGAGGTCCTCAATGTGAGGGGACTTCCAAGGACTTGGCTGACACGTCATCTCCTTCATCACGAGGATCTGCTGTACTGCGATTGTGATGCCCATTTGACGGTGGTTCCCATTTTGCTGGACTTTCATAACCCAGCCACCCTGCGGTGGACTTTTATTAATCTTCCTGACTCGTTATCTCGTGTTAATTGACAATGGCTCAGTGGCTGACCTGGTTTAATGGTTTATTTATGAAGGGGTTTTTTAAACACCCTCTCTAAGGGAGGGCGCCTCAGCCTTGTCGGACCATTGAGTGTTTGGCAGGATGCACTGTTGCCTCCTCTGCCCCAAATGGCCTGCGACTTTTGGGATTGGTGGTCCACCTCGGCCCTCACCCTACCCTCTCTTTTTGTTCTTCTTCCTTCTCAGGTGTTCTGTTTGACTTTGTGTTCTGCCTTTGTTTTCCTCTGATTCTCTCTCCCTGTCCAAGTTGCTAGACTTTTGTGGGTATTGAGTAGGGTGCTTTCTGCATTTGGGGCCTCCAGCTGCTCACTGGATGAGGCACCTTGCCCACCTTTCTTCCTTTTTGCCCCTGTTTCTTCTTCCTTGTCCCTTTCTCTAGGCCTTGTTGATGTTTGGTAGACCTTGGAGTCTTTTCTTGGGTTTTGCACTCTAGAGCCTTCTTCGATGTGTAGTTATGTTGACTTGCCTGCTCCATGCAGGAGGGTCTAATGATGTCCCAGTTTTTGGTCCCTTTAATCATTAAACCAACCAGATTTTCCCTGTATTGCCAAATTAATGATCAAATAATGTTAATAATCAGTATGGCACTTTAAAAACTTCAGTACATGAAAGATTGAAGCAGTTGTTTCAAAGCATAAATACACATGTAGTTGCTGCACTGGACATGAGAGGCTGAGGCATATCTCTCACTTGCCAGTCAAAAACGTTTACAGTTAGTGATTCTGATAAAAGTTTGTGACACCAGTGTAACTGGGTAAGGTTCAGAAGTCTGGTTGATACCAGAGGGAACAAAAGTGAATGAGCACCGGCAAACAAGGATTCTCTCTGGTATAAATGGTAGCAGTGTGTGAGCAGATGTCATTCATTCCTGTTGAGCTCATATTCACTGATGGTTGCTTGTGTTCCACTGGTTGTTGGGCTTTCAGTGAACCATCAAATTAACTTCATGTCTTTTCTGCTTCTGTGCTAGCAGCACAGAGAGCATTTGTCTGCTGTTTTGAGAGTGAACTTTTGTCGGTGACTTGAGTTGCATGAGCAGTGGAATGGTTTGAAGAGAATGTAATGTTTCTTATAGAAGAATATGCATACTTGTGAGAACCATAGTGCAAATGCTGAACCAAATGACTATGATGCCAAGAAAATTTCCAAAGCACTCGGAGGTCCATCTGGATATATGAAAGACACAAAAAATTAATGTTTCAACCAGATGGGAACAGAGTGAATAAGCACAAGCTTTGTGTTTATTTTTATTAAAAAGTAACAGCACTGTAAATTTCCTTGAAAGTTAAAAAGAACAGCTATGTATCTATTATGCTGTTTAAAATTAAAAATATGCAAAATCCCTAATCATTCTTGTTGCTTTACTTCACTAGCTGTAGTTACATGGCCTGTATATCACTGTTACTTTAGTGATGTAATAACAGAATAAATAGAAATAATTTTCCTGTTACCACACTAGTTGCCCTCTAGCAAAATGTGTAGGAGATTTTATCAAGTAGCTTATGTGACAGGTTGTTCGTATAGTCACATTTCATTAATCATACTTTGACATTACCTTCTTTAGATACACTTCAGTAAAATCCTAGATGTGCTTACAATATGTATTTGTAGACACTGGGAACTATCTGGGATATACGAGCTACATACAATTTTAACCAAAATGTCTTCAGTTCCTAATAGTTAGAATGTAAATGGTAGCTTTTCTTCATTATGTTGTTCACATGCTTTTAAATCTCATCCTCTTTTGTAATACAGAACCAGTGGAAAGTGTCAACCGAGATATGAAAAAAGTTTTGGAATTAATAGTGTTTTTGAGTTCATAGCCTGGCTGAAGTTACCTACTGTGGCTAATGACACAGCCACATGCTTCAAACATATGACCATGTAGCACTTGGTCTCTTGTGTCCACTTTGGATGTAGGTTTGAAAAAAGGGTATGAGGTGCTTCCTTAATTTATCGCTACACCTCAAGCTTTTATTCTTATTCCATACATTACAGTTATAATCTTTGATTGTAACAAGTATCATTATTTTATTTTATTAAGACTTAGATGTGACATTCTGATGAAATGATCTATCTGCAGGAAGTCAGTAAGGGCCATCATTCTGTGGGGGATTCACTCACCTACCACATTCATTTATTGTATCATACTCCTGGAATTCTGAGGAGGAGGAAGATAATACAATGTACTAACATGCCTTTGTATAGCAATGGCCTAGGTAACCTTATATTACAGTTTGCTTACCACACTACATGACTTAGTTCAATGTTCATGTCTCAGTTTTTATACCTAATGTGGTAACGTGTATAAAATAACTTTCAAAATGGATAGTCACTTGAAAGAAGTGTAAAATTACTAAGAGACAGAATGACTGGCCAGTATTTTTATTAGCGGTTGGAATTCTCATACAATCAATAGGCTCATTTAAAATAACAGTAATCCTAACTTTTGGAACTATTGGTTCCTTCCTCAAGGTGGAAATAGGAATAGGTTGGGGGGAGGTTAGAAAGGAGAGGCAAATTACTCAGATCCCAGAATGCGAAAAAGTAGACCCACTAGTTATGAGAAAGAGGATAGAGGGGAAGGCTTCAAAGATAGTATATTGGCAAGCACTCTTCAATCCATAAGTTAGAGGGAGAATGATAGTTGAAATTTCAAAGGAATGATGCAATTAAAAACTAAAAAGGAGGTGGGGATATAGAGTGAGAGGAGGAAAGGGAAGGGGTAATGTTGATAGAAAAGGAACAAAGAAAATAGAGCAGGGCTATTGAAAATGGAAATTACATCCAGAAGGATGGCAGCAAGCAACAATATTTGAAAGCAGTTTCTGATTTTGCAGTTCAGAGAAACTAGTATCTGATATGAGGATCCCAATTGCATGTGTGGTGTAGCAGGTATTCAGGTAGTCTTTGCGTCAAGCTGCAAGGCATGCTGATCTACTGGCTGCTATATGTCCCCAAAATGGGCTGTTTTTCAATGACCATATGTGAACTTGGCTAGTCTTGTGAATCATTACTATACAAAGCACCGTGAGTTGCTTTTCCTTTTATATTGTAGGATTCACCAGTGATGAGACTAGAGTAAATTTTAGTGGGTGGGCACATGGAGTAGGTTTTGCAGGGGAATTATTATTGCAAAGATAGGAATCTCGCAGTAGCGATAATGGTCAGGAAAGTCCACATATTTTTCCTCTAGTGCTGCTTAATCTACACTATTGCTCTTAAATACATCACATGACACATTCCTATAGTTGGAGTCACAGTGGTGGTAGAGTTAAGACTTGTCCTGCGCATCTGTCACTTATTGTCCATCACCCAATGAGTATGCAGCAGTGTAATCACTGCTCTACTGTAATTGTCGTAGCGAATGCGAGAATGAATTGTGATCGTTGAGTTATTTAGTGAATTTGTATTCTATTTGTTGCGAGTCACCACGGCTGATAGTGGTGAGCGACAAGTTCTGCACAAGCGAGTGAAAGATATAATTTGCAGTATACATGATTTCTTAAAGTGCAAAGCACTTGTGTGCACTTACCAGAACCATCGCTTGGAGCCGGCAACGGTGCAGTCCTGTGTCTGTGTCTCGATCTGCATGGACCACGATCATTCATAGATCAGACTGTACCTCTGACTGTAACCTATATTTCTCCATTAAATTCAATTGATCAGTCCAAGCCCTTATCCACATTGGCCTTGAACAATACATTTCTCCCTCCAACCGCCACTCCCAACAGGTACTGTTTATTTAAAATAGTCCGCTTGCACCTGGACATGTTGCCATATTGTGCATATTGTCCTTGAATCCACACTTCTTGCCACTTGAAGAAAATCTCTGGCTG
This sequence comes from Schistocerca americana, assembly GCF_021461395.2. Classification (NCBI taxonomy): domain Eukaryota; kingdom Metazoa; phylum Arthropoda; class Insecta; order Orthoptera; family Acrididae; genus Schistocerca; species Schistocerca americana. The sequence goes on from NC_060120.1 coordinate 774,177,686, forward strand.
GTTGGTCAGATAACTCTGAAATGGTGTCCCTCTCTCACACCACGACCACGATGACCACCAACACCACCACCACCATGACCACGATGACCACCACCACAACAACAACAACAACAACAACAACCTCCTATCCAACAGTTCTAGCCTTGTCTCCTTATTTATCCTCCCAATTTCAGATATCACTAACACAAACCTGGCCATAACTGAAATCACTCTCCAGCATCTCCCAATTGTGGCACCTGTTCAGTCCTATACCTCTCATCTGGACCCTCTTAAATGCTGTGAGGCATTCAGCCTTCTCAAATGCCTAACCATATGTGTCTCAGCCACATTCATTCACACAGGCCTAGTCAAAGATCTCTTGTCATTCAGACTTAAGCTTAATTGAAAATATCACTTCATCTTTGAATCTCAATCCACAACCAAAAGATTAAGCATCAAACCCTCCCAACACAAACCCTGAAGTGGCCCTCATCCTGTTGCATCCAGTGTTGTCTTCAAGTCTTACCTGAAAAGGTCACCAAAATTCTAACCTCACCCAAGCTTAACTCGGAGTTGTCTGCACTGAAGGCAGACAAAGTTCCACTACTGTGGTAGAGCAGCTCACTTGTTCTGAGGCCAGGAGCAGCATGATGACTGGTGGGATATATTTCTTTATGAATTAATTTCAAGTTAACTTTGCTGATTCTTTTCTAATTTCAGTGTTTGTTAATCTACTACAATTAAAAATTTGCTCTAAGAAATGAAACTAAAGCACCCATGACTTGTTTTTTCAGTAACGAGAGAAATCTGGGTAAAAATTAATGACTTCGGTAAGCTGTTTGGAAGTAGCGGGTGCACTGAGTTAGGGAACACTTATCTGTCTTGGGTAAAATTTTAAAGAACCTTTTATCTTTGAACAGCCAGAATATTGCAATTTTCATCAAAGAGAGAATAAAGGAAATGGTGGCAACAATAATAAAAGCATACACTATGAGAAGTTTAAGGTTTTTGTAAAAAAACAAACAAATAAAAAAAGTTAAATAACAGCATTTTAGCTCCAAAATTCAAGAAGGAACCATTTCTGTCTCGTTATTTGCATGATGAATATACTCCCGTTAAAGAAAAGTTCCAATACAAATTACACTTACCAAGTAATGAGCCTAGCTCCTACTGAAGTAATCCCCTTGGCTATCTATACACAATTGCCAATGTTTCTGAAGGTCTAGGAAGCAAGCAGGAAATTTTAAGCTGTGATGCTTGTAAGTTCATTTGTCACAGCCTGTTGGATGTCTGTGATATCTCGATGACACTTTCCTTTCAGTCACTTTCTTCTCGCAGAAACTAGGAAAAATCGCAGGAGAGAGGTCGGGTGAACATGGCAATAGCAGAATGTCTAGCCAGATATGCAGTAACAGATTAAGCAGAATGGGGTCTTGCATTATCATGTTGTAAGAACAACTCGTGAGAATGCTACTAATCAGGGCAGTGACGTCGAATTGCTTGTCGCAATCAAGACTTCAGTGTAAAGAGTTTGGTTCACTGTTTGAGCTGGAGGAACAAACTCACAGTGTACTAATCCTTTACTGTCAAAGAATGTGGTCAACATTGTCTTTGTTCTCAAATTGGAGAGAAAAGTTCAACCCAAATGTTTACAAAGAACCTAGAGATGTTCAGAAGGGATAGATTAAGTACATTTGGTGGCAGCGTATTTTTTGCTGTATGTAGTAGTTTGATTGGCAAAACTGAAGTATAAGGAGCAATCAAATGAAGACTGAACACCTGCCACAACAGGACATTCAAAAGTAATCCCCCACACATGTTAAGACATTCAAGACTGTGAGTCCTGTTTCGTAGAATGTGGTCGGCCACTGATGGATCTACAACCACACTCACTCTTGCACGTCCTGTCTGATGTGAGTCACACGGTTAAGAATCTGGACTGCATGGATGGTGTTGCAGTGTATCCCAAACAAATCGCTGATGTGTAGCCTTCATCCGATTGGCAGCATGATAGTGGATGTCACATGTCAACAGGATGCTTCAGTCTGACAGCATTCCTGGTTGTTTGAATTTAATGGTGTGTAACAGTTTCTGCAAAGTGTCTTCATAGTGTTGCGCGTTGATTGTGGTTCTATGCTCAAGGAACTCCGTGAGCAGAGGCACACCGCACTCGAAACAGGTGGTTGTCGTGACTTTACTGGAACCTCTGTGAACAGCTTTAGATTTCTTTGGTGGGGAGATGTGGTTTGTTTCTGCTGTTGGCTTTGCCATTTACCCTCAGGTTGTCGAATCATCCTATTGCATGTTTATGCCCACCCCCACACTGCCAATCATACGTAGGCTATGCTTCAGCAGTTTGGTTGGGAAACACTGCAACATCCTCCATGCAGCTTGGGTCCTTCAATATGTGATGTTTCACATCTTTAGCAACCTGAAGAAAGACTTGTGGACATCAGCTTCAGTTGGACAAGGAAGTGCAGGTGTTGGTGCAGTTGTGGATCTGTCAGCAGCTGATCGCATTATGTGAAATATTAACTGGTCATCTCATCTCGCCGTGGGATACATGTCTTAATGCATATGGTTATTACCTGTGAATGAAGCCATTCCATGGTCTTGTTGGGGCAGGTGTTCGGTTTTCATTTGACTGCTCCTCATACATTGTTCCTGTGAATTAGAATGGGTAAAGGTTATAGTTGACAATTGGAATAAATTAATAATTGGTTCCTTTTACGAACCCTCAACTCAGACAATGCAGTTGCTGAATAGTTCTAAGAAAACTTGTCTCATATCCAATGGGTAACCCACTCATACAGTTGACTTCAATCTGTCCTTGATATGTTGGCAAAAATACATGTTCATAGCCAGCAGTAGCTATATAACATTGTCAGAAATTGTACTAATGCTTTTTCTGGTGATTATTTGAGCAATTCGTTCAGTAGACTACTCAAATTGTAAATGGTTGCGAAAACATACTTGACCTCTTAACAACAAATAATTCTGAGCGAACAGGGAGTATAATGATTAGTGGCCACAAGGTCTTTGTAACGAAACTGACCACTGCAACATGCAAATAAAAAAAAATAGATAAAAATTCTCTTGATGCCTTCCTAAGAGACGGTCTCCACTCCTTCCCAACTATCTGTGTAAATGTTAACCAGTTGTAGCTTGAGCTCAAAGAAATAGTATTGACTGTTATTGCGAAATTTGTATCGAATAAATCAGTGAAAGGTAGTACTGAGGCTCCCTTGGTACACAAAGCAGGTAGTTACCGAAGCAACGAAAAATCATTCCAGATTTGAAACAACACAAAATGTATAAGATAGTTTTACTGAGACTCGAAACTTAGCATGGACTTAAATGCGAGATGCTTTCAGCAGCTTCCACCACAAATCTTTGTCAAGAAATGTGGCAGAAAATCCAAAGAGGCTCTGCTCATGTGTAAAGTAAACCAGTGGCTAGACACAATCACAATCAACTTCGTGATACAAATGATATTACCGATGACATCGGCACCAAAGTGAAGTCTTGAAAAACATTTTCCGAAATTCCTTCACCAAAGACGAAGTAAATATTCAAGAATTTGAATCGAGAACAGCTGCCAGCATGAGTAACTTGGAAGTAAATATCCTCAGTGTAGCAAAGCAGCTTAAATCATTTAATAAGGGAGAGTTTTCCAGTCCAGATAGTATTCCAGGTTGGTTCTTTTCAGAGTATTCTCATGCAGTAGTCCCCATACTTTGAATCACAAACAACCGCTCGCTCAATGAAAGATCCGTACCAAAAGACTGGAGAGTTGCACAGGTCACGCTGGCACTCACGAAAGGAAATGGAAGGAACCTAATGAATTACAGACACATATCACTGACATCGATTTGCAGTAGGCTTTTGAAACCCACGCTGCGTTCAAACAAATTTATTACCTCGAACGTAACTGTCTATTGATACAGTCAGCGCGGATTTAGAAAATATCGTACTTACTAACCCTTTATTCGCACGAGGTAATGTTATTAACAGGTGATATCAAACTGATTCCTTATTTCTAGGTGACCTGAAGGCTTTCGAGCTGCTACTCACAAGAAGGAACTTCTAATCAATTGCTTGCCTATGGAGTATAGCTTTAGTTGTGCGAGTGGATTCATGATTTCCCCTCAGAAGGATTACAGGACTTGGTAATCTGCGGAAAATCAAATGAAACAGAAGAGATACATGATGTGCCCGAAGGGAGTGTTCTAGCCATATTCTGTCCTTATCTGTATTAACGATTTAGTAGACTAGACAATCTGAGCAGCCCTCTGGTGCTACTGTCATTTACTGTTAGCAAATTCATCAGAAGAACAAAACCAATTACAGAATGACTTAAGACAAGATATCTATATGGTGTGAAAAGAGGCAGATGTCCCTGAATAAAGAAAAATGTGATGTCATAAACTTGAGTACTAAAAGAAATCCGTTAATTTCAGTTACTACACGGTAAATCACAAAAATCTGGAGGCTGCCAATTCAACTGAATGCATAGGAATTACTGCTATGAACACCCTAAACTGGAACGAACACTCAGGTAATGTAGTGGGGAAGAAAAACCAGACTGCTTTCAATTGGCAGAATACTTAGAAAATGCAACAGGTCTACTAAAGAGACTGCCTACAGCCGTACACTGTGCTTGCCCGTCCTTTACTAAGAATAATGCCATGCGATATGGGAATGTTACCAGATATTTCTGACGGAGGACATAAAGTCCAAAGAAGGGCAACTTATATTATCGCGAAGTAGGTGGGAGTGCCACGAATATGATAAGCAAGTGGGGGTAGCAGTCATAAAAACAGGCATTTTTTGTTGTGGTAAGACCTTGTCATGAAATTTCAGTCACCAACTTCTCCTTCTGAACGCGAAATATTTTCTCACCAGCCTACTTAAGGAGATATGCTCATCATAATAAAATTAGATAAGTGAGAGCTCGTACGGAAAGATTTAAGTACAATCACCGATTGGGAAACCACGAAGCTCAGGTTGGTTTACGGAACTAAATTTTAATCTGCCCGAAGATAGGACACAATTGAATACCTTTCTCGCCCCAAATCGTTTTGATGCCAACCCGAGTTGTCCCTCCACTAGTTAACCATATACAACCCATACCTGATATTACGCGTAGATTAGAAATATCTTGGCCGAGCGGTTCTGGCGGTAGTCTGGAATCGCGCGACCGCTACGGTCGCAGGTTCGAATCCTGCCTCGGGCATGGATGTGTGTGATGTCCTTAGGTTAGTTAGGTTTAAGGGGAGCCGGAGGTGCCTATGCTGCCCATGTTAAAATCACTAAGTTTGAGGAACATTTGTGAATAAACTACCAAATAGCAAAATTTGTTTTTTTACATATGGAGTGGTTTAGTATTGCAGTTATGACAGAGGGATTTTGGAGTATCTTTTCTAGTTTCCTTCCAATTATATTTATAATCAAACTGAAATGAAACTACTGAACATATTGCCAAGTGGCTGTGTTACAAAGTAAATTTGACCGCTAGGAGTGCTGTATAAAAATTTCATCTCTCTAGCTTGAGTGGATTTTGAGAAAATGTTCCTTATATTTGAAAAATTCTAATTTACGGGAAATGGCTATCAAAGTTTCTCAATACATTCCTGCACTATAGGATGGAGTATCAGGGTCTTCTTCTTCATCCTCCAAAAGCTTCCTCTTCTGTCTTCTTTTCTGGTCTGTTGTTCCATCATACTTCATATGCCTTTCTCTTCTTTCTACTCCTCTTATCCTTTCTCTGTCAATATTTCTTAGTGCTCGTACAGTGTTCACCCCAGCTGTAAATCCTAATGCCTTCAGAACTTCACACTGTTCCCTTGGTTGTAGGTTGCTATTGAATCATAAATGCCAAAGTGCAGTGTTTTTATGCTTACAAACACTCTTTTAGGAATCACTTTCCAAATCAAATTGTTTACGCTCTCATTAGGATTCTGCATCTTTCAGTGCAGACATTTGTGTAACAATTCTGGCTGTGCTAAGTCATGAAAAATTGGTTTTATTGTATTTATCACAGCTGCTGGCAAACCATGTTTGTGATCATAGTCCTTTTTTGCATTATATTTGCACCAGGAATCTTTTGGGCACAGGCTGTGTTGAGGGTATTCATTGGAAGAGGCAGTATGAAGGAACAATGCCCACACTGCTTTTCGCATGTCACTAACATTACTAGTATTTTGCCTTATAGCATGCCCATAGTATCTCTGTAGACGTTCAATCACCTCATCAGTAAGCCTGCCTCTCCCTCCTATTGTCTTTCCATCACTGAGTTTGTTTGAGCCTTCGAAGCTGTACACCCATACGCTTTTGCACATGCCCAATGCATTCCAACTTTTCAACTACAAATTCATTTCCATATGGTTTCAGATTCTCTATAGTCTTGAAACCTTTGGCGTCACCATCCCCAAGGTAGTATTTGTACCTAACGTTGTATCTGGGAACTGAACGTTCAAAAATTTGTTTCACTCCATCCACTTCCATTGATCCACTAAAATTTGCCTCACAGGTTCCACTGTGCTCTCCTTTGATTTTATTTTTGCAGCTACAATGTTTTGATAATATTGCAACATCTGTCACTTTTGCACTATCACCACAAGTAGCAGTTACAACCCCATTCAGGGATTTATGACCCCTCTTTTGCCAGGAACCATCTAATGCCACTACCAAATCCCTAGAACCACCATTCATTTCTACAGATTCCTCCACTGCTTCCTTCATGGTTTTCAAAGCCACATCTTCAACAGAGGATCCTACCAGTTCACAGTAGTACCCAAATTTGCTTGGAGGCGATGGCAAGTTCATAATACCACAAAACAGTTTACCAGCAGCAGACCCTTTTCCAATGGATCGAAGACCATACACAAGTCGAACATTCACATCGAACACTCTAGATCGTCCATTTTCACCAAAGAGACTGGCATGTGGATTGTAGAAAGTCACTTGATACTTGCAACATGCACAGATTACCTTCATCTCACAAGGTAAACCAAAGTGCTTTGTTATCTCTAGTCCCACTCCTACACTTGAACACATTTTCACAGAACACTTTCTTTCAGCTCAGAAGATAATAATCCAATATTCAGTACTTCGTTAATATCATCACTGTCACTAACATATTCACGAAATCTGTCACTTCCACCAGTCGGCGTCTTGCTAGAAGATGTCACAGGGCTATGGCCGGCCATGTGTTGCCTAGCAGAAGAACGCACTGTTTCAGCAATTGTAGTATCGCAACTTGGTATTAGTGTTATACTACCAACAACAGGCGCAACAGTGAACTAATTCGAAACGGTAAACAGCAAAGAGACGATGTTCTGCGCTCTTAGCGCTTCATTTGTCACAGAAAACAATGTAGCCAACCCTTGCACACTCGCTGTATGCTTAGGCCGGTATTACACTATCAAATTTCTTTGTCCAATATCTTTGTCAAAGATATTTGATAGTGTAATAGGGATCTTTGACAAATGTCGTCCAATATTTGATCAAATCTAGGCCGAGGCCGTATATTTGATCAAAGAAATCGCTTGTCTCCTGTTCACTGCAATGCGACATGTTACCACGCGGAGCGCTAGCATCGCTGCAGCGTTCTGTCGTCTGTAGTGTTTTATAACCATTGCCGGTAAATACAATTGGTGTGTGCCGACAACTACAGAATTAATAGAGATGTCTGAAGCTTATGAGGCGCTTTACAACGTGAGGCACCCTGAATAAAAAATAGATTAAGAAGATTGGAGACCTAACCTGACCTGACCTAACCTAACATAACATAACCCTCTCCTGTAGCAAGGAATGGGAGTGTTATAGTGAGCCTGTCTTCTGAAGATGTAGCAGTTCTTAAGTGAAAATTGTGCTTTGTGATATGAGGATACACTTCATTGAGCACATACAGAAATGTATGCTCATCCATTCTTAAGTAATTGATGTACGACTTGACATCTTCCACTGTAAGCTCACGTAACAAGTTTTGTTGAATGCTTTTATCGTGTCGTCGTAAAACCCACGGCTTCACCCAGATTAGATTAGTTTTTCGTTCCATAGATCCGTGCTGAGGAGATCCTCGTGGATGTGGAACATGTCGATTTTTTTTAAGCTGAAATAAAAACACTAATAGTATGAATAAATACATCATTTGTTTCTATTAAAAATTTCGCCAATGGAGTAGAAGGAGTTGGCCAGTAGTAAGTCTTTCAGGCTCCTTTAAAACTGATCTTTATTTCTAACTAAATTTTTTATGTTTCCTGGCAAATTATTGAAGATGAGTGTTCCTGAGTAGTGGACCCCTTTTAGAACTAAAGTAAGTGTTTTTAAGTCCTTGTGCAGATCATTTTTGTTCCTGGTATTGTATGTATGAACTGAGTTGTTTGTTGGAAAAAGAGATATATTATTTACGACAAATTTTCTTAAGAAGTAAATATACTGAGAGGCAGTAGTTAACCTGCGAGCCGGAAGTATAGTGAGACTCTGTCATTTGGGCCTACGAGAGTTATAGTTTTTTTTTTGTTTGTTTCTCATGCCTAGATAACTGTACAAACATATCGTTGCATGTATTGTAATAATCATTACATATAATGATCCACATGCAACAATATCTCTACGGAAGTATCTAGGCATGAAATACAAAACAAAAAAAGCTAACCTGCAAATCTCGTACGTCCAAACGACAGTCTCACTGTACTTCTGGCCCGCCAACAGTTTCATTTTCTTTCTTATTTTCCCCCAGTACCAATGCAAGAATCTGAAGTACCCAGTTCTTTGAAGAGGTTTCTGCAGGAGGTCCGTGAATTTACTCCACAAATAATACGTATTACACGCTTTTGGACCTTGTTTGACTTCAAGATTTACCCCAAAATATTATCCCATATGACATTATGGAATGAAAGTATGCAAGCTTTCTCATTTATATGTTGCCTATGTCTGCTAACACTCGAATTGCAAATACAGATTGTTAAGGCGTTTCTGCAGTTCTGTGGTGTGCTCCTCCCAACTGAATTTATTAGCAAGTTGTAATCCCAGGACTTTTAAGACTGTCAACCTCGTATGTATGGTTCCATTTTCTCCCCCCACTTCTTTTCCGCATGTGCACACAATGTAATTGGAGTACGTAGAACTGCTGCGGTTAATAACAAGTTGTTGTCAGCCATCTTGAACTTTGACGAAAAATTTGATGACAGTGTAATACCCCTTGTAGCGCTACGTCAAAGATCTTTGTCAAATATATTGGACGGAATATTGGATCACATCTTTGATCAAATCTTTGACAAAGAAATTTGATAGTGTAATACCGGCCTTAACATAAGGCGCTGTATGCGTAACAGGCCGAGAAAATCCCAAGCAGTTCGCCAGGAAGTCACGAGAGGGTGTTAGATGCATTCAGCGGCCGCCCATTTCCTCTGCAGGCGTGGGGGAAAATGGTAATAACTCCACTTCTAGGGCGAGTAGAACAATAATTCAAAGTTTACATTAAAGAGGAATGTTCCAATTAATTTTCGGTAGCAAAAAAAAAAAAATCGTAATTTTTTGGATTTGACCACCTCCGGCTCCCCTTAAGTAGTTCTAAGTTCTAGGGGACTGATGACCTCAGAAGTTAAGTCCCATAGTGCTCAGTCATTTGAACAATTTTTTAATTTTTTTTAGAAATATCTCGGGAGTGAGCACTGAGTTCTGCGCCATGATGTCAACAGTAAACTGCGAGTGTCACGGTATCTCGGGACGACACTGTCTGTGCTTGCTAGTGTGTTCATTCGAAGCTTCTGATATTTCACGTATTTCTTGCGTTTTCAACACCTGTTTATTCGTAACAGCAGTGGAGAATAATCTTAGTTGCTACAGGTGCAAAGAGAAACACATGAAAGTAAAAAAAGTTGGAGTTGTATGAATACTTTGACGTACCAGTACCATTCTGTACTGTTTTGGTTTTTTTAATGTATGTTTTAAATCTATTATTATGTGTGCAGTATGTGTAGGATTGTTGAGCAAAGTCGTTGGCCATCTGCAGCAATCATTTCTTGGTATTTGTACACACAATAAACCCAAAGCTCGAAAACTCGCGATTTCTTTTGACAGTGTTGAATCTCAAAAAAGACTGGTAGAAATTAGGCATTTTTACTTTTTATACATTTCTGATAGCACAGGTCTGCGTAATTAATGGTCAGTTCGTTTTAAACTGAAATATACTTTCCGTAGGGTATTATATATCATGAAGAAACAGTTTCGTGTTTTATTCTAAATAAAAATAATGAAATATTCTACATGTGGTTGGATAGGATGATTGGAGGAATAGAGAAGTAAAACATACATCTGAAGTGTATAAAGACTGTAAAGTATGGTATGCTGTGCCGAGGGAAATTTCAGCATCTGCTTCAGAACACTTCAGTCATTTATTTTTATCACAAAATTGGCATCCTCACTCCTCGATTGTGTGTTCTGCTTTGCAACTAAGTCAATATGAAATCAACAGACTGAACGTGAACCAGAGTAATGAGGAACAAAAATCACACTCCCTCCAAGTCGCGGTGACTGTGGGACTCCACTGCTGTAATATCCTCGTCTGAACAGCCCCACCTAATTACACATGCGGCTCAGTCGCTTGGAGGCCTAAGTATACCTATTGGAATAGGGCCATAGAATCGCACGTCCCATATATACTACTAGGGCCCCTCGCGTTCGATAGGCAGTCATTCTGTAGAGATATCGTTGGTCATCCCTCTACCACTGCACCTCTCTGATTCCAGAGATATTTAAATATTTGGCAACACTGCCTGGAGGCTGGAACTTCCGTTGGAGTGAGCACATGGGTGGTAGATCACCGAAGTTTAGCTGTCTTCCGGCTTGTGTGCGACATATATGTTTAGTACTACACAGTGTTTGAAGACATCCATGAGGTAGACTACTTCAACTAGCCACATCATTTTTGAATGAATAATTTATTTCTCCGCATATACTTCTGGGTGTATGTTCTGCATCAGAGTGTAGCCACTGTTACTCCAAAAAAAATTAACGTTTGTTCTATATCACACAATATAAAACGTGAAACCATTGATTCATATAATATGTGGCTAGTTGCAATACCCTTGATAAATGATGTGGAAATATGTTTCTTTGCTGGCGGATGCATATGATTATATAGTTCCACGGTAAAATGGCAGTTTATGACTATTGTTCGAAGACTGAAGAAGATTGGCCTCCTGCTGTGAATAGGGGACAAACCATCCACGTCTCTGCGAAAGTGTTCACCGAGAAAACTTACATACGTATTAATCAGAAAAGATCCCACCTGGAAGAAGGTATCTATTCCACGTTGGACATGCAGAGCATATCGAAAATTACAAGAATTAAAAAACATTGCAGACCATTATTTGGGTTAATTTTGCGTGATGTGTATCATATAGAAGAAAGATTGCATGAATTTTTTTGTGGGGATGGATATATTTGACCCACCTGAAGGAAATGCTACGGAATGGCGCATCTGTGTAACGATGATGCAAGTCCTACCTTCATAATTCTGTCCGTGCGTCAGCGAATTGTTAGCTCGTTACATTAACGTTTACCAGGTATGTGACATGAGATGTAGTCGTAGTTTGCTGTTTTTATGCAGATTTTGTTATTAACATTTCAGTAGTTTCCTTATTAAGACAGTACTAAGCCGAGCCGCTTACCACAAATGGCACTAACAGTGATGCGTTTATTAATAGATAGCTTATGTAATGTGTCAGTAGTTTTCGATGAAAGCACGTTAAAACATATTTAATTAAGGCTCGAAAAACTATGAAATTGAACCTCTACAGAACTCTGAAATACTTCAGCAAAATTCACAAAGTAGACATCTGAAAACATTTTTTGTAGTTCATGTACGGTATACGTAAATAATATGGACGAAAATACTCATCTAAGCTATGCCCATTATTGAAATATATTTTCTGAGTTTACCTGAAGTTTTAGCAAATGTAATAGGGCAGTCACAGAAAGTGTTTGTAATGGCTAAATTTTATTAAAGGTTAGATGATATTTCAATTAGATGTGTTAAAATGTCTGAATATGAAAGTTGCCTGGTTCTTAGTCTCTTACAGATGTACTGAACAATGATGCTTCTACAGTTCCTGACCTGTTCTATGCTGTGCATGCTCTGAACAGTGTAGGTCAGCGCAAATGGGATACACAGAAGCTAATAAAAGGTCTGCAGTCGGCCTTGAAGAAAGATGACAGCCTTCTTAAGTATGTTATATCTTGTGGTGTTATTGTTGTTGCTCTGTTGACATTTTGATTGAAATCCAAATCTTTTGTTACTTGTATTATATTTCTAATTTAAATATTTTCATGCAGCTTGGGGTATTCATTCCATATTGCTGTTTTGCTGGGAGCTGATGGGACATTTGCATTTGATCGAATTGAAGATGCTATAGTGCAAGCCGATGAAGTAGATAGCCGTTTCCTGCAGTTTGAAGGTGGCCTAAGCATCACAGGTATGTTCAGGAAAACTGGGCCTAAGTCCTTTGAGTCACTCAGTGTTAATTCAGCCACGAGCTCCAGCTCATATTCTCAGATTTGGCTGAAAATTAATACACCAATGTTACCTTGTGTGGATCATTCATGTAAAAAAGTACTAGATTCCCCTGCTTAGTTCCAGCATTATAGCTTGCGAAAGAAGGTGTGTGACCCAGAAAATATAACACACAGTTAAACTTCAGTGCTTAAAAACTTGACTTTTCCTTACTGTTCAGTGAAATTTTACCATCTAGTAAGATCCACTTAGGGAACATACTCAATGTATCAAAACACCAACATGTTTGATGGGAATACGAATTTCAAATTGTGCTAAAAAGGTAACTTGTTAAAAGATACGTATTGTAGGTGCTTGCTAAATATAATTCACCCAGGTGTGTGGGTGTGTGTGTGTGTGATGTAGGCTAGAACACACACACCACATCCACATCTTTGACTCATACTGAGATACATTCATAGGAAAGAAGAAAAATTTGAAAAAATCATTGGAAAAACTTGAATTCTCAAATAGTGGTAGCAAAAAAGGGACAAGTGATGAAGCCAAATTTCAAACACTGCCTAAGGATACCATAATGTAATGTCTCAGTTTCAACATGTTGTTGCAAGGCATTTGTGTACTATAAAAGTTGACTTGTATTTGGTGATATGACCATTGTTGCAGAACAAAAAATAATCTTTAGCTCTTATCATCCCCATGCCTCTTGATCACTTAGCAGCAACATATGAGTAGATTAACACAATCTACCTTAACTTCAACAAAACAGGGTGTTTAGAGCAGAAGTTTTCCTATCCTCTACCTACTGTACACTGTACATCAAATGGCAAATTGTAATGTCATCCTGACTCAGTATAGGAACTATAATGGTCATTAGAATATGTTGAAAAGGAATCAAACTCGTGTCTGTCAAACATGCCCATTGAAATGACTTGCTGGTGCCATCACCTTCTGCTTCACAGCATGCTGGCACATCCTTAGTACCATTTGCCATAAATAGCAGCAACATAGTAACCTGGTAGTACATTGCCACTTTTGATTCTGAATCCAGGGTCAGGTGCACTGTGAAGACACATGCCATGTGTGAACCAATAATTATAACCCAAAGGTCTGCTAATTTACACATTATCAGAGTAAACCAGAGAAAAGTAATGATGGCTCGTTGTGCCTGCAAGAGTTTTAACATGTTCAAACTCTTCAACAGATTTCGCTTCATCTTTTGAAACATCAAATGAATTTATGCTGGGGACATTTTTTTGTACAAAGTTAAATAATTTAAGGTGTTAGAATGTAGCCTTCCACAAGGTGCTGAAGATTAGGTAATGATCCCATGTGCTTAATGGTAGCACCAATACAGTCACATAGCCTACTTATATACCAGCAGATGTTGCTGCCAAAAAATTCCAGTCTGTATGATTCTGAAGATCATGGTAATTCATGCACAAGTTTTGAAGATTTTTATGATTTTTGTACTGGGTAGCTGTCCCATTACGGAAGTATTTTGCAGAATGTGAGAGAGGCTGCTTGTAAATAACATATGCCATGACAGTGTGTATGTGGGCATGAACTGCAATGGCATCAAGAATTGCGCAGTTCACACAAAAGTTCATGGTAGGCACACCACCTGGTTCATCTCTTTAGTAAATTGTAAATGGTTGGACAATTTCTTGGCTGTTGTCCCAGTGATATCCTAGAATAACATGTTGCACCATAAATGCATAATTTTTAGAAAAGTCCAGTATTACTATAATTTCATCATGTTTCAATTGATCCTCACTGCTGGAGATCTGCAGATTTTGCTATTGTAAAGCTGTGTGCAGTTAGGTTTTTCCCACACAACACAGTTCACAAATCTCCCACTGTACTTTGCTTTCTTTCAAGAGTTGTCCAGTCTGTGTGTGTCCATTGCTTGGAAGAAATAAGTTAATCATCGATAAGGAACTCACCATACAGTTTATTATTCATATGTTCTGCAAGTTTTACGTTGCCCATACACTTCACCTGTGTGTGGACTTGTAGGCACTGATATCCACACACTAGCATTTTCATTGCATTCTTATAATCCAGACTAGGATCTTTTATAGCAGCAAACATTGACTTAGCATTCCGACAAGTCTCACATATACATGGTGTGTGCCGCTTACACTTGCAGGCACAACACGTATTGGCTGAAGACTGAAAAGGCAGTAAACCCACTTTGTCATTGGGAAACATTTCCTTGAGTTCTACAGATAGTTCAGAAATATAATTTTTTTTTGTCTACACATGTACATTTTCCATTTTTACCATAACCTATTCTTTCTTGCCAGGCATTATTCAGCTGTAGTCATCATTTTCATTAAACTCCGACACTAGCACCTTTTTCTGAACTCAGTTGTTTACTTTGAGTGTACCCTAAGTTCTGTAAGCAGTCCTTAGGTTGCTTCATTTCACCTGGTTTGCTTTACCATGTCTATAGAAACATTTAATTTCTTGCAGTATGCTCAATAGACCAAATGGAAGATGCAATGTTAAGAACAGTACTTTTTCTGGCATGTGGTTACGATACATTTTTCTTTCAAATTGTGCAAATTTCTGATTTTTGTTCCCTTGGAGTGTACAGTTCTTACTCAACCACCATTAGTGTCTGCCATTTGGTGTTTCATTTCCATTTCAGCTTCTTATAGTTATCTTCCACCATAACTGGGTCTGTCTGTTTTCCCAAAATTCTGTATCTTCATGGGAGACAAACCAAGAGGAGTCACTGAAATGTGCAGCTGCTGTGTCTAGTGGCTGGCACCCTTTTGTCACCATCATGTACTTCATCAGAATATTCTTCACATTTAAGTTGTGTGACACCTGGATCATAATTTTTGTTCATTTTAAGTCCTGTATACTGATTCACCTTCAACACTGATTTTATACCAACTTTTCTAAGGCTGCATCTTACTCTCTCCTTATGTATCCGAAATGCGTCAAAACAACATATTCGTAGGAAAGAGTACTTAACCAGCAACACTTCATGTGGTAATAACACACATGTTTCCTGGAACTGTACTTCTCGTATGCTTGTGGTACGTCCCAGATCTGTATAGCAACAAATCTTGGTGTGATTAATCCAGATCGTGTACAAAGCGAATGCCACATTTAATTACATGTGTTTTATGACATTCAGATTCTTGTGCTCTACCAACACTGCAACTTGTTTGAACAAAAACACCAGTAACACACACTTCTGCCTCCATACTGCTTCACCACAACAGCATGGACCAATTTGATCTAGAACCTTGAAAGCATGAGTAACCTGTGATGCTTGATTGTTTCCTTTTTCCTTACTGCCCCACAATGACTTATGTTTTGAACGCTTCCATTGTTTAACTTTCAATTGCTAAGTGGTTCCCAACACTTGCTGCAGCTTTATGTGAAACAAGAAATGAATCTCAAACAATGGAAACTTCAGTAGAAATATCAACCATTTAGGAAAAGTCAGATAGCTACTTATCGTAAAGAAGGTACATGAATTTACATACGAGCACAATTAAGGCACTATGTAAAGCTTCCGGCCACTGCCTTCATCAGTAAAAGAGAGACACACAAGCAAGCACACCTCATGCATACAGCAGTATGAAATGAATCTCGTCAAGACTACAGCTGTCGACATCACCACTATAAATTGCTAATCTATTAACTTCTGTTCCACACAAATGCCTTGCAGTAATACGTTGAAACTTTTGAGACATATTACATCATGGGTTACTTATGCAGTGTATTAAATTTGGCTTATATGTCACTGGTCCCTTTTGTGCTTAAACACTTTGAAAATCCACATTTTCCTGGTGCTTTCTAAATCTTTTTGTTTACCTGTGCACGTAACTCAGTCTGTATGAAAGATGTGGACACGCATGTTGTTTAGCTCACGAAAGGCCTACTACAAAAAATATTCCTGTCCTCATGGTAGCATTCGTATGCTAAATTTCAGCCAAATCTGAGACTGAGCGGGAATGCTTTCTCAAACTGTTTGAACTGATGTGGAATGACTCTTCTTTCTTTATCTGCCCAATCCCCATTCTTACTCCATCTTCCTATTATCCCATCCACATTTTTTACTTTCCAATTGTCATATTTGTATTGAGTGTTTCCATTAGTAGTCAGTCATTTCCTTCACATACAACTCTTCTTATTGTTTACCAGTCCTACCTTTATCAAGGCTTTATATGATTGTAGCAGTAGCATCCTCATTTAAAAAAATCATCTCATTTGTGTGTATCTTAGTGAATAACCAAGTTTTTGAGAATTTGTGGAAGTTAGAAGTGTCATGTGTAACATTCACCATAAGTCGTCATAACTTCAACCATGCCCTAGAGAACATTGTTATGATCCTTGCTCTTGTTGTACATTAATGACATTGCAGACAATACTAATAGTAAAGTTTCGCAAATGATGCAGTAGGACCATTTCATGTCAGGTAGTCTTATTTCAGGAAAGTTCCCGCATGACCATCATGATTTTGATGAAATTTTGTGTGAAAATTTCCACATGTTCTCAGTAAACATTGGTAAATGACACACTTAAAGTAGTAAAGGAGTTTTGCTATTTGGGAAGCAAAATAACTGATGATGGTCAAAGTAGAGAAGATGTAAAATGTAGACTGGCAATGGCAAGGAAAGTGTTTCTGAAGAAGAGAAAATTGCTAACATTGAGTATAGATTTAAGTGTCAGGAAGTCGCTTCTGAAAGTATTTGTATGGAGTGTAGCCATGTATGGAAGTGAAACATGGACGATAAATAGTTTAGACAAGAAGAGAATAGAAGCTTTCGAAATGTGGTGCTACAGAATGCTGAAGATTCGATGGGTAGATCACATAACTAATGAAGAGGTATTGAATAGAGTTGGGGAGAAGAAGAGTTTGTGGCACAATTTGACTAGAAGAAGGGATCGGTTGGTAAGACATGTTCTGAGGCCTCAAGGGATCACCAATTTAGTACTGGAGGGCAGCGTGGAGGGTAAAAATTGTGGAGGGAGACCAAGAGATGAATACACTAAGCAGATTCAGAAGGATGTAGGCTGCAGTAGGTACTGGGAGATGATGAAGCTTGCACAGGATAGAGTAGCATGGAGAGCTGCATCAAACCAATCTCAGGACTGAAGACAACAACAACAACAATGCTTGAGTATCCGTGGTACAAGCTTCTATGACAGTTGTTTGTGCAGCAGCTGCAGTTCAGTAGTGGATTTTTAATCATGGTTTTGTTGGTGTGTCAGTTCTGTGTCAAATGGTATCAGTGAACATTGAATTCTGCAAGTTTTGATGTTTGATCCATTTGTCAATGAGTTTGTAATACTGTAGTTTATAGGTAAGTTCTGCACGAGCAACTGACCATAAATTGATTTGTTAAAAAAATTGATTTAGCATCAAAATTCCTTGGTTAAGTATGTTGTTGCAAATTTTCAGAATGATTTGAACTAGTCTATATTTTATTCCTGTGTTCAAGTTTGGCGTGCTTACAGTATTTGTGATATTGAATTAACCCTTTGACTGCTGAAGGTACACCACCAGCTTGGCGCGCTGAGGCGCCGCAGCCTGCGGCATAGTCTGTCTACCTGTGCTGCGTGCCCCTCTCTCTCTCTCTCTCTCTCTCTCTCTCTCTCTGCCGCCGGGACCGGATCGGCCCGCACTGCTCAACCAGCCCTGTCCTGAATATTTCTCGACTGAATATGACTCGCGCAGAGCCAGCGTGAATTTTTGGGAACTTTGAGCTGCAATATCTAGGGCAATAGTTTTTGTTAAGAAATAAAATTTGGCCATCTTGTACAACTTTATGCGTTCTCTTAAGAATAATAATGAAAAGAATTTTACGAGCCATATTGAGCCAGAACATTGTGGGTAAATTGGCCAAAAAAATAGGCGCCCAAAAAAATTTCGGGCTTCTTGCATCTCCTGAACTAATGCTGTGATGAATGTGAAACTTGGCATGTAGTAACCTAACAACAAAAGGTTCTGAAATACACAGTTTCATTTCCATAGCACTTTTCAGTACTGAATGAATTAAGCACAAAATTGAAGATTTTGCAAAAACGTCAATGTGGTATTTTCGTTCCGATTTTGCTAAAAAACTATGCTCTGTAAAACATATCAAGCTGTGCAACTGGAATGAAAGTTGGGTGCGAAAATCGGGTCCAAAAACAATGTAAACTTGGGGTCACCATGTCTAGTAGTGTGAACGCATGATGAAAATGAAATTTAGAGTGCAATAGATGGACTGCACAATGATGAGGAATAAAAATTTTTATTCCCTTACTATTTTCCAGTAATCTACAAATTAGTTGAAAAGATTTTGATTTTTATGAAAAGATGAAAGCAGGGTGTATTCGATACTTCTTTTTCAAATGCCGTTTTCTATTAATGCTTCAAAGCCAGTCTCATTTGAACAACAAATTTTAAGCCCCCCACCCTCTCCAGAGCAATGAGTTTAATTTTCAACATTGGCTAACAACAGAGGCAAAGTAGCAAGAAAAATCACACTGAGAAAAGAGTTTTAACTTTGGCATGTTGTTTCTTGTTGATCAAAGGCATTTGAATGAGTTCTGGGAAACATGTTTCGTACAAGTAGACAGTGCGTGATCTACATTTGTACTAGTAAGGATAGAAGAATATAACTGTCCATGTTATGTGTTAATAATTTAAATGTATCTTATGCACATTAATGCATGGGTTTTATTATAATGGTGCAATGTACTCGGCGTAATTACATTTGCCACGGTACAGATATTGCGCCATTTCAATCACCAGGTTCGTTCATTTGAAGAAGATCTTTTCGATCTGGTCTTTGGACTGGCACTGGCGAAGTTAAAAATAGATTTATATTTTCTTTACATTTTTGCCTTTTTTTAGTAATTCATTCAGAAGCATCGATTAATTTTCTTGGATTTAGTTCCCAATGATTAGTAATGCTTCTTTGTATGATAAGTCTCAAAGCAGGGTGCAATGCATAATGTAACGTTGCAAGTTTTGCATTGGTATCTAGTTTCCCGGTGCACTTTCTGTTTTGTTCAAACCACACATCTGTGCATTAGCGTACTTTTCTGCGAATGTTCACTCGCCTTCCCCTACCAGCTTTTCTCCATTCTGTAGCATATTTTTCTGCAATCTCCCTTATGAGAGAAAGGTGAAACTCCGCGAGTGCCATGATTTGCCCTGTTTCCGGCCAGTGGAGAGCATGAGCATTTAGAATGCACAAATGCAGAATGTGAAAAGATTATTTCTTATACCATTTCACAGTTTTAAGCACTAATCCCACTGAGCTGAGTAACAAGTCACAACGGTCAGCTGCACCCGTACTTGAATTGTAATCTACAATACATTGCGGTTTCTTTATTTTTTTTGCCAGTAGTTCTGTCAGTCTTCTCTGTTTCAACCATTTGTGTTTACAATAAAATCTAAAATATACCCACTCTGACTGTGTCTTTATTACGAATCTACTTCGCTTGGTTCGAACAAATTGCGTAAAAGATAATCGTCGTTTGAACAGTAAGACACTTTCATCTATACAAAGATTGTGATGTGGGCGAAATGAATCACAAAACTTCTTATAAACTTTGTCAACAATCGACCTAATTTTAAATAGACTGTCACCTCCGGTACTCGCAGAGTTATCACTGAAGTGTAACATTCTCAGAAGTAGTAAAAAATGGTCTCGGGACATAATTTCGCTGAAAACAGGTGTGTTCAAAAGTGTGTCTCTGGACCAATAATCACTTAGTTTTAACTTTTTAACTTGCGCCATTAGAAGGCAAACAGCAAGGAAACAATACATTTCCTCAGATCAAGTCTCTTTCCACTTTGACAGTCGAGAATTCGCAGATTCTGTAGTATTT
This sequence comes from Schistocerca americana, assembly GCF_021461395.2. Classification (NCBI taxonomy): domain Eukaryota; kingdom Metazoa; phylum Arthropoda; class Insecta; order Orthoptera; family Acrididae; genus Schistocerca; species Schistocerca americana. The sequence continues at coordinate 774,198,039 of NC_060120.1, forward strand.
TCTCTGGTGTAAACGTAAAAACGATTTGTTTCGTCAGCAATAAGTTGCAACAGTTCTTCAGACATAAATATCACAAAAAATGAAAGAATGCTTGAGTCAGTATCTAACTGACATTTGTGTTCTGAACTTGAGTCATCGAAGTAGTGGTTTAACGGCTGGAAATTGGTTTCTTTCCAGTCAAATGTGTCACTTAAGCACGCTCTTTTCTGATCCGTCTTGCTGTCGCTTTCAGATTCCTCGGATTCAGAGAAACTGCTGACAGTGATTCTTGCTCTCCCCTCTGATGTAAAGTGCTGAGGACTACAGCTTCGAGATTCTGTTGAAGACTCATCACTGTTAGCAACGTTAGCTAATTCACACTCACTGTCACTCTTAGTGAGCATAACCAGGATTTCTTTATCTGAGCAACCACAGTGACGTGACATTTCTCACGTAGAAAACAAGAAAACTGACGAAAATACAGGAATCTAAGTCGAATTCTGCAAAGAGTGAACATAGCAACAAAGATATATGCACTCTCGAACTACACAATCAGACCACTGAACTGCTACTAGAAGAGTGGGGCGGAAAGACAGCTGTGTGTGTATACACGTCCGTAGCGCTCAGGTAGCTGTGACTCGAGCTCCTAAACTTGTACCTAGTGGTGGGAAGGCCGGTGGCGCGGGACACGTAAACACGTCCTTAGTGCTGTAGGGAAGACCCAAGGCTGTATACATGTCAGGCGCGCCAGGGGAATGGCGAGGCATGACGAGTTAATATGTCCGCAGCAATCAAAGGGTTAAATCTGTAACTAAACAGTATTTTCTTTTCTGCTTGCGTGTATTTATTTACCTGCATTACATTGTAAATCATACATGTAGCTTTGGTTATTCATTACAACTTTGTTTCAGCTTTGCTGGTTAATGGAGCTTACAAACTTGCTGGTACCATCAATAAGCCACCACCAATTACAGGAGATCAAGCTGTGAAGTTTGCCAATTATTTCCTAAGTCGACGCTCAGTCCAAACTCCAAAAGGGGCATACAGCTTATTAGAAGTTCTTAATACTCTTACAAATAACAAGGTGTGTTTGTCAGAGTTAGTCTTAGAACTGATTTTTAAGTATAAAGCTAAGATAAGGTATGAGGGGCAAGAAGTAACACAGTGTATGTGAAGGGTTAATATGAAAAATCTGTTGTTCATGAGGATACATAATCTTATTTAACTATGGCTTAGTTGTTTGAATCAACAAAATTTATCTAATTGGTTTCCATGATTGAAGATGTAAGATAAATACTGTTTGAAGTGAACTCATGGCTGTTCTCCAGATTTCTTCCATAGAAAGGGTGCTCAGGCTTAAAATGGTCATAATTGAATTTTGTAGGTCTGAAAGTAGTGGACCAATGGAAGTAACTGTGTTGTACTTTTTGTTTCTCCTTGTTTACAAATGTTCAAAGAAGTTACAGGAATGTGGCAGGGTGATTTATTCAACGATTCAGAATGATATTTTGACATGTGAACACCCTGTCATTTCCAAGCTGAAAATGTAATGAGTTAGTGCTGTGAAAGGAAATTTTAAAACTTCAGTTTGGAGGTTGTATGCTGAAAGAAAACACATGCACACACAGTGTAAACAGTAATGCCACCATGCAACCAAAGATGACCCATGCAGAAGTTATCAGTAGTAAATATTAATTACCAGTGAGTGAGGTCCCTTTATTATTTGACGAGATAGAGAATAGCTTGAAGTGCACATCAGAACCTCCTTATTGTCGTTGGTCCTTTGTGGTCGCAATAGCCTGACCAATGTATGGTAAGACACAACTGCAAGGTATTCGGTAGACACCCATCATATGCACACAAAGATCATCCTTTTGCAGACCCCTAAGGGCCCTGATCTTAGATGGCATAAAGAAATACATTTTACATTGTGTTTCTGCAGAATTTGACTAATTATTTTGGAAATGCTTCCTACATAAGACAAAAATGCCGTAGAGTTTGGTGCCACCTTATCACTCACCCAGTGCACGGTTGGCACGTTGGCTTCCTATAAACTGCAGGGCCCAACATTGTCTTTTGTTCCTCCCACCCTGCAAGCTCCAGGACACTTTTTGAAATCATCAATAAACAGATTGGCAATAATAGGTGACAAGGGCACCCCTTCACATGTCCATATGTCTGTTTATAGAGCTGGTCATGTGCCTATAAATTGTGCAATGATTTTGCTGTACAGGCAGTGGTTGTATTTAATGATGTCTCTGTATGTGGGCTGCATATGTAGGATCCTTTCCAGAAAGAAAACTTGAACAGCATGTTTCAGGTCCCCCCCTTCTCCAGAATACATGATTTAATAACCTATATTGATGACTGCATCTGAGGAATGTATTGTTGTTGATTTAATTGCTTTGTTCAGTTTTATTGACTTTTAATTCCTATGAACTACAGTAATTGTGTTATTCATTTGTTGTTACATTTCAATATGATGTACTTTGAAAACTTTCGTTCTTCTGAATATCGTTGACAGAAATGAACGTGGACTGATAAAATTTTATTTCTATAAATAGTACTTCATAATCACTTACAAAAACTAACTTCCAATTTTATTTGTAGTTCCATTTACCAGTGGCAATTACTTTGGCAAGCCCACCAGCTGTTTCTTCGGATCAGCCAAAGGTTTCTGTTAAAGTGAGCAATCTTCTGGGGAAGCCTTTAAGTTCAGATCCACTTTCAGTGACTGCCGAGAGTGCCACAAGAGTTGGTGATGAAGTAGTTGTACTCTCCAAAAAAAAATTTGAACAATCAGCAAGTGACAGGTAGTTTTTACATTTTTGTTCATAGTTTCACCTCATGATATTAAATTTCACATACACACCATTGACTTTGACATTTTGTTTAAGTAATCTAATTCTGTTTCTAAGATGCTTAATGTATGTTGGACAATAATCAATATAAATTAATAAGGAAAGTTCATTTTAATTTTTTGTACAGGACTATGTATTCATTAAATTTGATGGAAGTTAAACCAGAGCGAGGACTGTACAAACTTACAGTTAGTGCAGCATTAGCAAAACCTGATCCACGTCTGGTTGGAAATGTTGGAGCCTCTCTCACAATAAAAGTCATGTGTGCAGTAGCTGTTGAAAATGTTGAAATAGGCACTGCTGATGCAGATCAAACCACACAACCAAAGTTAACAAAGTGAGTACCATTCATAGTGTTCCGTATTGTCCCAATAATTTTACTGCCTTGTTTGGTAACACTGCAGCTATACGGTTGGGACAGAGAAACTTGATAAGCAGTGCACATTCTTTGCAAAGAAGGTTGTTGCACAGCATGATCAGACAGAACTTAAATGCTATTTTAGATGGGCCTAGAATATTTTTGCTGTCTATATTTGATTTCTTTATCTTAAAATTTTTCTTCTTGGTGTGCTAAAACAACAGTATTTACGTGCCATTTGTTGTATTCGCTTAATAAATTGTGCTGCAGATCACAGGTTCTTTATTTTCCTGTTCTTAAGTACTGATAATTTATTATGGTGAACTGAATGTAAATTTTATACTTTCAGAGTATTGTTCCCAAACCAGTTAGCAACAACAATTGAAGCAGATTCTCTTCAGAAGCTTATTATGAAATTTACTCTGAAGGACAAAACTACTAATAAACTAATGACAGTACACCAAGCATTTGTCAGATTATATAAAAAGGATACCAACCAAGAAATAATATTTGTAGCTGAACCTGATACTTCAAAAACCTATAAATTTGATATGGTGAGTTATTGTTTCACTTTAAAAATCCAGAGTGTGAATAGAAATAAAAAAATTAAAAAAAAAACGTGTTTAATAGATGAGATGTAGGTAATAGAGATGTAAGTCGGAGCTTCCAGGTAAAAATTTTTATTTGGATAACAGGAAAAAAATTGGTTGTAAAAGTTGCAGTGTTTGGGGTTGGAGTTTGTAGGCTCAGATTGATTTTATTCAGTTAAAAACACCTGTCTGTACATAAGGAATATATTTTTTTTTTTTTTAGAGTTGTCTTCTCCCTTAAAATAAGAGATTCTTTCTTAATAAAATCTGAAGAAATACAGTTATTTTTTTGTCCTCGAGGGTGCTTGTAATGAACATGGTACTCGTTTGGAATGATAATAGCACATTCCCAGTGTATCATTGTATTTCCTTTGTGGTTCATCTCCCTTTCATAAAGATGCTGCAACCTTCCCATAGCATTAGCAGGGTAGTTCTGAAGCTGATAACTTTTAAGGTGGTGTAGCATGTTCACATGGCAGCCAAAAGTGTATCTTACATCTTGGGACAGAGTAAATGACGTATTTATAACCTCAAAATATCTAATATTAGTCTCACCAGATTTCCTCAATAAGTGCTCTTTTATGAAGTTAAGGTTGTGCATACTATATGCTAAATAATACTTGTACTACTTCTAGTTTTTTTCATGTAACTCATTGCGTGTTAAAACTGTTGATGTCACCGCAGAAAAATCTAATCACGATTGATGGATGAGATATAGATCACCATAGATAACAGCATTCACGAGGATGGTGTTAGTAATTTTCGAAAGTTTATTAATAGTCTGCATCATCAAATCGACAAAGAATTGATAGGTTCAACAATCTGTGCATTTGTGTAATGGAACACAGTTGAGTTCTAATAGCTAGATAGAATGTTAATTTGTGGTAGCTAATGTCTTTTACTTAAAGGCAAATATCTAAAGCTGAGGGGCAGAGGCCACCAGATAATCCCAAAAATCTATTGGCTGAATTGAATTTGTCCCAAGACATGGATGTACATGGTTCTTTCTAGGACCCTCCAGCTGTAATATTGGATCTGATATCAAGATATCCTCATCCTAGAATATTTCTAAAGTGTGTGGGACTCACGACAAATAGCATGGACAGGGGGTATTGAATGTACAAAGGGGTACCGAAAAGAAACTGGAGTAACATTGCCAAAGGCAGAGCCTGTGTTCTAAGTATTTCTCCCACTAGGCTTCTATAGCATAACTCGTTGGCATTTGTGCTGCTAGGTGTTCGTTGTGCAACTCGTTGCCAGTTCAGTGCCACCTGTGTTGTTGTTGACCTGGCTTGTTCTTTTCCTCTGCTGCGATTGTTTTTGCCAGTTCTGTTTTGTTTTTGTTTCGTTCTTTATGATAGCAAGTTTTAGTGAACAGTGTGCAGCTGTGAAATTTTGTTTTCTACTTGGTAAAAAATTCTTCTGAACCTGTTTGAATGTTGAAAACAGCTTACCAAGATGACACCAAGGGAAAACTCAAGTGTAGGAGTGGTTTGTTCAGTTTTGAAAATGGTGGCATGTTGATTGATGACGCGACTCATTCTGGACATCCATCAACTGCCCGAATTGATAAAAATATTGAAAAATTTCAAGAGCTTGTGCTCCCAGACTGTTGACGTACAATTGATCAACTGTCAGTGAATAGGGATTGCAATATTCTTCAAGAAAGATCCGATTTATAGCAGACAAGAGACTGGTTCTTCCACAACAACACATCTGCACTCACAGCCATCACCTTACTCCCCTGACCTTGCTCTGTGCAACTTCTTATTCCACGCATGAAAAGGGGTATGAAAGGACACCGATTTGACAATATTGAAAAGTCGAGGAAAGAATGAGGGAGGAACTAGCAGTCATTTCTAAAGATGACGGAAAACTAGTTGTAATAGAGAGTATTTTGAAGGGGCTGAGGTTTTTTCGTAAACAATTAAGAAATATATAGCTTTTAAAAAATAATTCCATTTTTTTGGCACCTCCTCTTGTATAAAGAAGGGCAGCCTAAATGGTCACAGGTTTGACTTCTAGGAAATTCCTTGAAATTATGGAAAACGTAAACTATCAGACTCTTCAAGAAAGACTAATTATCCTGCAAAAGCCTAATTACAAAGTTTTAAGAATCAGTATTCACCAAGGAATCTAGAAGTATATTTAAGTTCCCATACATATCACTTCCGTTCGGACCACAAGACAACTCGAATAAATTACAGCGTCCATAGAAGTGTTGGGCTGTCATTCTTCCAGCACTCAATTATTATGGGAAGAAATCATAACATGGTAAAGTGCTAAATCAAACACTGAAAACTCCAGATGGGAATATCAACAATGTAAGGAAGAGAGAGATTGCTACACTTAAAAAATGACACCCTGAATTGCAGGCAGCACCATTAAAAGAAACAGCTTTTGGCCAAAGCCGCCTTCTGTAAAGGAAATACTCTCTCTCTCTCTCTCTCTCTCTCTCTCTCTCTCTCTCTCTGTGTGTGTGTGTGTGTGTGTGTGTGTGTGTGTGTGTGTGTGTGTTTTCTTTACCGAAGCAGGCTTTGGCCAATAATCTATGTGTAAGTGTCTCCATTGGGGCTGTTTGCACTCAACTTCTCATCTTTACAGTGATTAGCAGTGTGTTTTCCTTGTATTGAGGGTAAAATTCTAGAAATACTCTGTCATGCACTCTATTGCAGTATGTCCAGTTCTTAAGATACATTATCCATTTATGTCAGCATAGATTCCAGACAACGGTTGGGTCACCAGAAAACGAATGTGGAAACTTATTTTCAATTTGTGTTATTTATACTGCAAATAACCAAAATAATGCTAAAGACATAGTATTTGTTACAGGGTGTATGTGAGCTCGGAAATCCTGGGAAAATGCGGGAATTTTTTCATCCGTTAAAAACTTGGGATTTTTTATGACTGGAAATTTTTCATTGTTTTAGTTTTCAGTTACATTTTTTGCAACTTTGACTGGTAAGACCTGATATTCTAACAAAGAATTTTACTTTAACCTGCTCCTGCTGAAAACTGCAGCAGTAAAACATAAATGAGAGAAAAACACTAAGATAAAATTCTACTTGCAAAGAAAAAATGCCATTTACAATAACAAAACACAGTGCACACACACACACACACACACACACACACACACACACACACAGGTGTCTACCAACAGAAAAATGCGTCAAAGGCTTTAGGACGAAGACTAGGCAATACTTCGTAACAATAGACTACTTTGATGAGCATGTCATCACAGCTGTGCACATTTCTGATAAGTTGCAGGAAAATATTGCAAATGGTGGTTTTATAAGTGTTACTTCCAAAGCAAATTTACTTTCACACAAAGTGAATTATGCTACGTGTGAGGGCGTGCAATGAATTTCTTAAATCCAGAGCATTCGACCTTTTTAAAACTTAATACTTGGAGGACCAATCACTTTTTTGGGCCCATAAGACCAGCCAGTTAGGCCATTATGAAAATTTTACTGTCACATTTCTGTGTGATATATCTTGTAAAGTGTAACACACACTAAAAATTTCCAAGCTTCAAGGTTAGTTGTTCATCTTTATTTTAGTTCTTTCACAATACAAATTACGTGGTAGCAATGGAAAAAATGGAGTTCCCGAGCAGTTTCACATGTAACATTCCTGTGGAAAAGTCAAAAGTGCTGGAAGAAACATGTATTCATCCAGGTAATCTACAAAATGTTTAGTGCACAGCAGTGAAATTTATAATATTGCTTGTCAGACTTATTCAGCTGGTGCCTAACCACACCCTCTGGGAAAACAGCAAATACATTTTGACAACCAATGTTCTGTGTGGAAGCTTAGCTTTTCTTGTAGCTGTACTGTAGGTATACTAATTCAAACCATTAACTTTTCCTGTTTGTGAATTCACACTCGCTTACTACTTAATGGTGATGTTGCTTTTGGCTGACTGCATCACATATACTAAGCTACGAATATCTACTGCCATTGATGGGTGAGATTGCTTGACATGAGCTGTAATTGGCTGACACAAAACACATTGCAAACTCGATTCCAGTGCTTCAGGAGCTACCGTGCTATATTTGGTGAAATTTGTATTTGTTAATCACTGGGTTTTGTTTCCTAAAGTGCTGGGAAGTTCTGTGCTGATGTATAAAACCTCACCATTCAAAGGATTGACAAGTTTTAACCTGAGGAAAAGAATGTAGTCACGTAACATGGAAAAACTTACTTTCACATGGGATAGTGTGTTTTCACGCAGGAAAGTGTATTTGTAACCGGAAACTGTGGGAAAAATGCAGGTTCCCCTCCCTCGTGTATATACTCTATACTAACATGTTTATTAAAGGCATGAAAGGCAAAGGAAAATTTGGGATTGCGAATAAATTTCCAGGAAGGGTCTGTAACACATACGTAAGAAATTAGTTTATGACAGTACTTCTGTTGTTTTACAGTTGGTGATGTACACATGCTGGGTAATATTTATTGTAAAAACAGGGAAACATACGAGGGTTGGAACTTACATAGTTGCAACTATTTATTCACAACTGATACAAAAGTTACATGTTTGCGCCTGTTACTGGCCTTCAAAGTAGTCACCAACATTGTGTACAATCCATTGCCAGCGATGTGGATGGTGTAGTATACCGTTAGCAGGGCCTGTTCCGTTGATGGTGCGAATGGAGTGGTCTACTGCCTGTCGAATCTCTGGAACAGTTCTGAAGCGAATGCCACAAAGTGGTTCCTTCATCTTCGGAATCAAATCAGTCACAAGGACTAAAGTCTGGGGAGTATGGTGGGTGGTATAGTACTTCCCAGTCCCACCGACTCAACAGAGCAGCCACAGCTTATACTGTATGCGTCCACGCATTGTCGTGCAAAATGATGGGTGGGTTGCACAGAAAGTGTCATGGCTTTCGCAAAGCTGGTCGCAGATGATGCTCCAAAAGCGAACAGTAATATGTCTTAAGTCCTTGTGACTGATTTGATTCCGAAGATGAAGGAACCACTTCGTGGCACTCGCTTCAGAACTGTTCCAGAGATTCGACAGATATTAGACTGCTCCATTCGCACCATCAACAGAACAGGCTCTGCTGACTGTATACTACACCTTCCACAACGCTGGTGACTACTTTGAAGGGTAGTAACAGGTGCAAACAAGTAACTCTTTTGCATTGGTTGTGAATAACTAGTTGCTACTATTTAAGTTCCAACCCTCGTATTATTCGCGTGCAGCTACTTATAGCTGCTTGAAGGTCAAAATGAAAGTAACTGAATGTGAAGTTTTGTATGCATTAATAATATACCTTCTTGGATAGGTATTTGCAGTTATTGTAGATGCTGAAAGTACAATCATTGCTTGGGAAATTTTTGCCTTCCCTTTTCATGCCTCTTGTGGAGATATACATTCAGCATTATTACAGTTTATTTGCAGTATAAAGAAAGTAAGAGTTGAAAACTAATATAAAAAAGTACCCTCATATGGTTGCATTCCTGGGATTACTCGTCTAAAGTCTTTATACCGTTCCAACCATTATCTGGAAACTACACTGAGATAAATGGCTGGTGACTCTATCGACCCATGCCAAAAATCCTAATTTCTCTAAATGCTTGGGAATCTGGAGCTGCCATTTCTGTTGGTTTCATTTTTTACCCAAGCCCTGCATATAACATAAATTTGAACAAAAGCAGTGTGATGAGTAGGTGTGGTCCCCTTGTGTGGTGTTGGAAGTGAAATTTAGTTCAGTTTGTTTATTCTGAGACTTTGAAATAGCCATCAAAAAATTCAATAGTATCATTCAGTGCAGGCCTAGTAAATAGTCTTCCGAGTAATAGTGTTTTGTCATATGAGGAATTGTAATGTTACCTCTTATTTACAGGATGTTGGAGGTAAAGCTGCAGAATTTGGGCACAAGTCTGGAGTATACAGTATTGAACTTATAATTGGTGATGCAGTTTTATCAAATTCATTTGCATGGACCCTTGGTTCTGTGAATTTGAAGTTTGCTGAACAAAGTGCAGCTTTTGCGGGTGCTAAAGACCCATATTTGTATGCCATTAAACCAGAAATCAAGGTATTACTTCAAATGTATTTTATGTTTTGTTTATGAAATTTACATTCAGAACTGTTGTAAGTAACAAACTTTTTTCTTTGTTCCATCATTTAGCATCTATTCAGAGAACCTGAGCGGAGACCACCTGTTCTTGTTTCCAATCTATTCACAGGACTACTTTGTATACCAATATTGATATTATTAGGACTGGTGAGTAATAAATTTCCTTTATTTGAAAACTGAAGAATACTCTTCATTCTAGAGCGGTGTGCACATCTGGAGGCAGCTGTAAGATTTATTTATTTATTTATTTATATATTTTTTTTTGGGGGGGGGGGGGGGTTGGAGGACTTGGTGTTGTTGCAAAGTGTGCTCTGTCCCATACAACTCTCTCTCTCTCTCTCTCTCTCTCTCTCTCTCTCTCTCTCTCTCTCTCTCGTGTGCGTGCGTGCATGCGCCTAGTACAAAGATAGCTCTCATAATGTGTGTAGTAACACTGATCCAGCAAGTGCTACTGACAGGTGCAGCATATTGGCCCTGTTATGTGCCAAATAATGCAGTACACTGCGTTTGGTTGCCATGTACTGCCTTATCACCTCCCTACTTATGTGTGCACTATATTATAAGGTATATAAATTTATAAGTCGCATAATAGGTCATCTATTCTGGTTAGTCAGCTCAGGTGGTTTCCTAAGTGTTAACGGATACTTACCCATTGAAATTTATATAGTGGCAATTGTTTTGAACTTACTTATCATGCTGCAATTTTGCAAGTGATGTTTTTGTTAGGTCTTCAGGTTTTTGCAGGCACACATCCAAATTGAGAATTAGATTGCTGGGGCAAAGTAGAACTACAGTATAACCCCCATTTCTATGTTCCCAGAATTAACGTTTTCCTGTCATTTACGCCATTTTTTTGTCATTACTGTCAAACTTCGCCACAGTGGATACACCGGTTCCCATGAGATCACCGAAGTTAAGTGCTTCGGGCGTGGTTGGCACTTTGATGGGTGACCATCCTGGCTACCATGCGCAGTTGCCATTTTTCGGGGTGCACTCAGCCTCGTGATGCCAATTGAGGAGCTACTCGACCTTTTAGTAGCAGCTTCGGTCAAGAATGCCATCATAATGACTGGGAGAGCGATGTGCTGACCCCACGCCCCTCCTATCCGCATCCTCCATGAGGATGACACGACAGTCGGATGGTACCGGTAGGCCACTCGTGGCCTGAAGGAGGAGTGTTTTTTTTTTATGATTTACGCTTTGTGAAAAAATGTTAATGGGGAAACCGACTGACATAACTGATGTTACACTAGGCTGGCTTGGCACTGGCCATCAAGTAGACATTGTTAAGGTTTTTGACACCAAGGGGCTCTACTAAGCAGATCTGAACCGGGAACTAGGTAAAAGTTGGAACAGTTTGTGCCTTACCTCCTGCTGCTACCAAACACTACCTGGCATGTTGGCTGATAGGAGTGACAAGGTTTTGTTTGAATAAAGGTATTGTGACCAATTCCAAACCATCTCTACTGTGCATGAACAGCTTCACGATTGTTGTGATAGTCTTTGTGTTATTCGAACTATATTTAGTATGTTTTGTTGTTCGGCCACTTGTAGCTCTAGTTGACATATTTTCTGACTTTGCAGCTAGTGCAAATATGTACAAGTATTTTTTGCGATGTTTCACAAACAACGTGAGTGATTGTTTGTGTGTGGTTTTTATGTAATTGAGGAGGCACAATACCTGATAATCTGAAAAAGATGATTACAGTGAAAGAGACGCTGAACACCATATATGCAGACACCACACAATATACTTACCTAAATATTCGCATTTGACAGAAAGAATAAATTCTCAAAACAGAATGTAACTGGTGCAGTGTTTCATTATTTACGTTATAAATGACAGTTGCAGTCTTTCAAAAAACATCGATTATGATGTATGAAATTAAGTCAAACATTTCTACATCCCCGTAGTTACCAGTTACATCGGCAGTTTTTATTAGATAATAAATAAGTCCCTGACAAGTAATTTGATGCCTGTTATGAAAAATGCAAGGTGGGATTCTGTATGTAACTTTTAATGCTTAAAACATTTCCCACATTTTATATTTTCCCTGCATTTTACAGTTTTTTTTATTCCCTAGTCCCTTTAAAAGTGTAAAAGTGAGGTTTCATTGTATTTTTGCCTGTTTCTTCTCCCATTTTACTTATTCAGAAACATGAGTTTTGGAAAAGGGAAAGTGTTGTTATTTAAGAAAGTCATAATTAACTAACGAATTTTTTATGTGAAGAATTGTTTTAAAGCCCCAGAACAATAGTGTCATATCCCGATTGGATCATTTTATTGTGATGTTACAAAAAAAAAACTTTCGTTCTTCTGATGAGAGTGATGTGAATACATATACACTGAATAAACAGATTATATTTTTACATGTCTTTGATTTTTCTTATGTGCCAGCATTGATTGATTTACTTGTTTCAGTGGGTGAAAATAGGTGTCAACATATCAAACTTTCCGTTTTCTCTTAGTGCAATTGGTTTCCACTTGGGATTAGGTGGTAGGTATTTTCATTTCTGTGGCGCAATATACAGTTTTTAACAGTGTAAAGAAAGAATTAATTGCCATTGTGTTTATTCCAGGAATTTTTGCATTATTTGGAATATTCTGGCTCCAGCTCAACATGTTCCAGACTGTTAAATACCTTCTTGGAATTGGTGTTGTGACATTTTTGTGTGGCAATAAATTATTATCAAAGATTGCAAGTGAACGTAAACATCGGTAGAATAGTTATTGAGCTTTCTGTGCAATTGCATTTTGTTGTGACAGTGTATGAGAAGACTTTTGTGTTAAATAAATTTGTTTTCTAAACATTGGACTTAAATTTATTATTTACACTTTCTCTCTCTCTCTCTCTCTCTCTCTCTCTCTCTCTCTCTCTCTCTCTCTTGCAAAATACTGTCCATCCATTCTATATGGCACAAAATACATTGAAGATAAAAAGCAGTGAATCATCATAAAATAGATAAAATGCATCTATTGAAAAAAATGCACAATTTTCATGCTACATGTTATGTGATTTTATTTTTTTCCAATTTATTGAGAGTTTTAATAGCTAGAAACCTAGTATGTAGCAGGACTTTTTTGTGAAATCTTAATTGGGGTACAAAATTGAGGTTGCATCCCTATTGTTCATAATTCAGCTTGTAAAGTTCTTCTAACTTTATGTATTAATCTATCCATGTTGTTCACTGTATTAATCTATCCATGTTGTTCACTTTATTTCCCATATTGATTACATAATTTACTTTAAATGAATTATTTTATTGTTAGAGCTTTATCTTTTGGCACACATTGTCTTGGAATAGAGCTAAAGTGTAGATACAAGGTGGGTGAATCAACTTCTGAGTCACTAACATGGAACAGGTACTACGTATTACGGATCCTTCTTATACTAAACTTCAGTGTATTTTGCAAAACATGACCGGAAAGTTTAGTTGTAGCAAACTTTCATTACATGAGCATGAAACTAGTTTTTATTTATATTATTTAGCTACACTCACTACTTTAAAATGCGGGGGGACCAGGGGCCCCAAAAGATTGTTCATGTCGAAAATGAACATGTAGAATTTTACCAATGCAGTGCTTCAGATTGATCCTTGCTGAGTGTTTTCTATTTTCTTTTGTCCAGATGATTTCAAAGTGTATAGTACATGTCGTCAGAGATGTTTCAATGGTCCGTAACAGGCAACATTCAGTGGGTGCAGAAAGTGAGTTATTTTTGCTGGCAGAAATATGAATGTAATAATATTTTCTTGTGCTTTTACCCTCTCTCAAAACACTTTTATTGAAATGGCTTTTGAGATTGTCACCTATTAATACTGTCCTTCCTGTAATATTTCTGACATGAGAAACAAAAATTTTTGAACCAGTTTCTGAACGTAATTGCGTTTAGCCAGCCACTCTTAACTCGGATTATATTGTGTATGAGGTAACCACCTTCTGTCCATGTAGACCAGATGTAAGCTGGTGACATAACACCAGAGGCTGACTCATATAACATGATTGAAATGGAGCTATTGACACTGTTCTGGATTGTGTGTGGGGTATTTGACTCCCCTGTTAAATATGCAATGTCTCTGGTCAGGGTCATCTGACATATTGGTCTTGTCATAATTAAATATATTATCAGTTGGGACATCAGAGCCATCGCCATTTTTTCAGAGTTAAACTAGAGTTGTTAAAGTAACCTTTAACATTTCCTGCAGATAATGAAGCTATGTTTGTTGTAATGTGGTGTCTCAAGCACTGTGAAATTCTGTCCCTGTATCTTTTCAGAAAAACCAGAGCCCAATCTGCAATCTGGCACATTATTTTTAACTGCAGGAAATTACGTCCTTATGCTCTCAAATAGGCATTTGCCATTATTCGCAAGTCTAGCAGGTCAAATGGAAATCCCCAGTCAGATACAATTAAGGGATGGTCAAAGGTACTTTCTCCTCATCAGAAAATGCTAATGGCTATCCTATATTGGTGTGTGTGTGTGTGTGTGTGTGTGTGTGTGTGTGTGTGTGTGTGTGTGTGTGTGTGTGTTTCACAATTGATTGACGAGAGTTCCTATGAGAATGGAAAGATGCCTGCTAGCTGTTCTCATAGTCATTCTACCATTCTCTACTGCATTCACACCTTCCTCAAAGATCCACAAGAGTAGCTCTTGTAAAGATGGGAATCAGCTTTATTTATGTATATCCTTGGCATTTTAAAACTGAAACATAAAAAATCCACCATATAACACCTACAAATGCTAATTTTAGTATAAAGTAATGATTAATTTCATACAAAATTGGAGGAATTATGAGTGGTAGATAATTTAAATTGTGGAGTAGCTCTGAACAATGTTCTGGCATAACCTTAAGAGAGGTTCAATGCAGAACTCATATATGTGACATTTATTGAACTTATTAAAGACTACTATACAAATATTTTCAGAAGGTTAGTCAAATACTAACCTATATGAATATAAAAATGGTCACATGTGAAGAATTAGACAATTGGTGGTGCCATTTCAAATTTCAACCAAAGAATGTACAAATGCTATCAGACACAAACATTGGTACCAATATGTTTGACATAAATATCCCAAACAGAAATTTACCTTTCAATATTGTTTCAGTTGTATTTATAATAGTGTATGTAACTTTCTGGAAAACTATTCAGTGTTACACTGTTGTTTAAAGTAACTTCATTTTACAGTAATCATTTTAGTGGGGTTACCTGAACTAAACATAACAAAAATGTTATTAAATAATTTAGAGAATGTCTTAATTCTTTTGTGGGTGTTGTGAAAGTATGTGGAGAAAGTCTCAAGTCTTGTAGTAGTACGCAGCCATAAGATATCACTTGTCCCAAGGGGAAATGGAGTACTTAAATTTAGTTCATTTTGCTTTTCAGCATGGTATGTCACTCATATTTTATTTTACCTTACAGTTGAAAAGGTTAAAATTTCAACCATGTTTTGGAACATGAGCGAAGTTGCTGATAGAATCAGGTTGCATTTCCTGAATTGTTTTCTTTTGAAGACTTTTTATATGTTTGAGAGTCAATATTGTTCGTCAGATTGAGATTTCATAATTCCTTTGTGGAAGACATTAGAGAGAAAGTGTAAAATACTGAAAGCGACCAATCTGTGTAACATTAAGAAGCAAAATATGGTTAGAGCGTACGTGAAAGACATTACTTCCTTTTCCATCAAAATTGTAACATTGTCTAAGAAAAGTTTTATAGTTGGCAGTATATATACTGCATTGTGTTATTCTGATGTTAACAGCTTCCTTCCATGACATCTTTGGTGTATTATTTATGGCCAATGGTCCTCTTTCACACTTCAGTTGAGTTGATGTTTGAAATCAATTACAGATTCACAACTTTTCTATTACATTTCAGATAAAAACTTCTCCAATGTTTTTATTGATGTAAAAATAACATTTGCAATAGATTCCGAGCTAATACAGGTCATCTGGTACCTTTACCAGGTTATATCAAGACTTATACTCGAGGGTCAATCCATACAAAGTGGTCCAGCTCTGTTTGCAGTACCATCGCAGAAAAATTGATATTCGCTAGGTGAAGCCCCTCAAGGTGGGCTCAAAAATACATTATCAGTTATCATTTAGAAACAGTGGCCATTTTGTTTCAGGTCACAAGCATTCTTTCACATTTAGCATCTGTGGTTTTTAAAATTATTCAGTAATGGGTTGCCGTAGACCTTGCAAATGAGAAGCATTTAGTTCAGCACACACAAGACTATAAATTAAAACCATGGTTAACTATCTGAATGTATTCTTTATTTAATTAGACAGACAAAATCTACCCACCAAGTGGTGGCAGAACACATACCTAAAAGACTGTTGTGATTGGTAAGCTTTTGGAACCAGTGGCTTCTTCTTCAGGCAGAAAGGGAAGAAAGAAAGGTGAAGGAAAAGGACTGGAGAGGCCTAGGGAAAGGGGTAGATTTTGGGAGTTGCCCAGAACTGTGATTCAGGGGAGACTTACTGTACAGGATGAGAAGGTACCATACGGTAAGACTCACCTGACTTGCAGTTCTGGGCGACTCCCAAAATCTGTACATCTAGAGTCCTTTTCTTTCACCCTTTTTCCTTCCCATTCAACCATTCTGCCGGAAGGAGCCACTGACTCCGAAAGCTTGCCAATCACAAAAGTCTTTTATGTATGTGTTCTGCCTATGCTTAGTGAGTAGATTTGAGCTATCTAATTAAATAATTTTATCAATATTTTTTGTGCCATTACACCACACAGTATAGTTACTTTCTATAGAGTATCTATAGTGAAAATCTTACACTTAAAAAATACACTATTTTAAAAAAACAGATTTTTTTTGAATTTTTCATTCTTTGGCCTGCAATATCTTTATTAGGGGACCAGATAAATTCTGAAAATTACACACTTAATAAGACCTTCAAATTTAAGTATAAATCTGCAATATCTGGACTAATAGATAAAGTGTATCAGTTACATGTTTAAACATACCAGTGATCACTTTTTTTAAAAAGAGCCCGTTAGCTACATTATCTTGCTCACCCCCCCCCCCCCCCCTTTTTCACATTTCCATTGACCAACAGAAACTTCCTCACCCAGTTTGGGTGTTAGGTTAAAAGTTCCCCTAGTTGCAGTTGTAAATTCCATGGTTGACAGCTTCTCCAGTACATTTTTAACAGGCATCCAGACTTGACCCTTTTAAACGTTTTTAAAATGAGGTCCAAGTTGATGGTAAAAAAATATCATAAACTTCTTGGTTTTGACAATCAGTATTACCAACTTTGGCAGTCCACGACTGTTAACCGTAAACACAAGCCAATAACTCCTTATTTTGAAGTGTCAGTGGTACAAGTTTTCCACATTGATAAAGTTCACTACCAGAGGATGTTGATGTGAACTTTACGCTTGAGCAAGTTGTGTGACCGAGGTATAAAACAATGCAAAGATTAGATGCCTTTAATCTTCTGACAAGTGCTGAATTTCCCTTCCTACAAACCACTGGAGTAGAGGTCTTGTATTTCTTCACATTTTACAAAAACTTAGGTAATCCGTTTTACTTGTTCTTCACAGAATTTAAACATTTCTTGAGGTGTCAAGATCTAGTACTCAATAGTCCACTGCAGACTAGCTTTAGTGACAGCTCACTTTGTTGTACCCATGGTGGCATCACATGTATTCTTCCCATGGCATGATGCAAAAAAGTGCCATTCTGCATCAAGTTCAGTCTCCTTTGTGAAAGGAGATGGTAATAACATTCTTTTAAATATTGGCTTGCAGCACCATCAGAGAAGTAGATCAGTTTGTTTATGGAAGGGTGCTGCTGTTTTATGTAATTGAATTGAAGTTGAGAAGCATGCATTGCTGTAGCATTGTGTTCAAGGTAGTCACTTACGATACAAAAATTGTGAAACTTCAGTTTATCTTGATCTTAATAATAGAACACAAGATATTAATAATAGAATGCAAATGGCATCAACTGTCAAGGTTTGCTTTATGTCTTTCACAAATTAACCCTGAGCTCTGGCAATAAAATGCATGTTAAGGTTTTACCTACCAGCACTTCATGAAACTCCTTGTGGCTTTGTAATTTTCACCGTTTCCATTTTGTCTTGCCCATTGTTTGTATTTTGTATGGTCAGGTATCAAATCGTCATCTTCAGATTCTTCAAACATGCCAAGTAAAGCTTGTTTACCTGGACAGCCTTGACATTTTGCCATGATCATATAATTGCAAAAAAAAAAAAAGAAAAAGAAAAAAAGGTCTCTATAGTCAACTCTTAAAATTGGCCCTATACATCAAAAACTACACATTCTGATGATACAAATGCAAATATTGAGAGTCCTAGATGCCCCTGCAACACTTGTCTCAACTCTCAAAATTTCTATGTTTCAATAATAAAAAGTTGGGATTTTCTTTTTTGAATTTAGTGAATAGTTCATTTAAATTACATAATTTTAACCTTTTTTGTCTCTGAACCTTAGTACCATTTTCTTTCACAGGAACACAATCTTTTGTACCAGGCATTGAATGGCTGTTATTGTCATCTTCATAAAACCTAATAACTTTTTCAATCATGTTTTCATCTATGAAATTGTTGACATTTTTATTATGTAATGCAGGTAAAATTCCCTGCTCTTTTTTGAAATGCCTAGATAATTTAACCAAGTGTTGTAACACATTAAATTCATCACTGACTTTTACTCGACTCTACGAATTGGAAGGAAACTGATAAGATTAACTTTATCCTCTTTGTTGGAAATATGACATTTAGTTTTTAGCTTTTCTATCGAATCATATTCGGCCGAAGAAGTTTTAGAACTTCCATCTGGTTTGGTGCAACATTTATTTTGAAATGAAACTTCCAAATTCTTTTTGACAGTAGGTGTCACTTTTCAATTTTTGCATCAATGCAAAAGTCTCTCTTTCTTCATTTAGTTTTCTAATTTTACTAGCAGGCAATACACCTACTATTTCACAATCTAAATAAACTTTTTATAGTTTCTGAAGAGTCAGAAAAACTTCATCTGAATTATCATGATCCCTTTCGTTGTTAATGACGAAGATCTTAGAATAACAATGATCAAACGTTATTTCTCTCAGACCTTTTGTTTTAGGCTTCATATGTTTCTTAAGATTCTAAGCAAGACTAGCCAAAAGGGGGATGAAATTTCTTTAAGTATTTAATTTCATACTACGTGTAAGTTGAGTTAACCTCTGAGAAAACTCGCAAGTAAAATGACACTTCACTGTAATCCTCAATTAACATCTTTAGGAAACACTCCATACACAATTTTACTGCAAGCTTCATTAATAAGAACACCAATAGAACTCTGAGACTCCATTGTAAAACTGCACACTGAAAGAGCTCATTGGTAACTGAATGTAAGAGAACAAATAATGATGGAAGGGGGAAGACAACATGCAGGCTTGTGTATGAGCCTGTACAGGCTTGCAGATGCTGTCTGCTAGCCTGCTGAAGCTTTCAGCAGAGGATTGTTTCAGCAAATAATGATGCTTTACTTTAATTTCATGTGTTGTTTTGTGTGTTAAATAATATAATTGATCTACTTTACTCCATTAGTTTTGATATTAAGAAATGTGTTGTTGACTTGTATATTTGTAATTTTTTTAACTTCCCATTGAACCCCAAAGTTGAAATTTATACTGAAGTTTGATGATATAAAGGTTTATTAAGTGTGTAATTTTCAAATTTTTATTTATTTTCCCAATAAAGATTTGCAGGCCAAAGAATGGAAAAAAATCTGTGTCTTAAAATAATGTAATTTTTAAGTGTAAGCTTCTCACCATTTTCTCTGTAATACTACAAAAGATGTTACGGCTGAGAAATTACTTCGTCTTTGGAAAAATGATGTTCAGAATTTGAGTTTCTTAATTTTCAACCAGTAACTTTGAGCCATTAGAAATATATTAAGGAATAATTCATCTAAGTGATCATGGTTTTAGTTTGTAGTCCAGTGTGTTGAACTAAATGCTTCTTGTTTGAAAAGTCTCGGCAACCCGTTACTGAATAATTTAGGGCAAAATATAAAATTTTTCTGAGATGGTCTAGCAAAAAATTATTTTTTTCCTGGACCACTTAGTGTGGAATGACTATTAATTTAATCATGCAAGGGTGTGTGGCCCTTACTACTGTTCAGGTAAAAGAAGACTGTCATCTCACTGTGTGTCTAAAGCTCTTTTTCTTTGGATTCCTGTCAGAGAATATTCTTAATTTGTCCGTACGTACTGTCAGATAGCAAAGCACAAGCACTTGGCTTTGCTTATAAATCAGTCTGCGAGCTGTGACACCAGCAAGTGCCACGAGTATCTTGACTGTATTAATCAAAACAGGCATTGGGTTCACCAATCTGGATGGTGCATCCCTGCTCATCTACAGTAAATATGCCAATCACACCCATCTGTTAATGCTTTTGCTCGAATAAGCTTGGAGTTTCTCGATGTGCCGAAGCGCTCGACACAGTATTGACCTTCCTCAAAAACTAGCGGCGTCAGTGCTAGTAATATGTGGGAAACTGTGAACTAGACACTACAATAACATAATGCTCTGTTTAAAAATTGACATATTTGGGAAAAACAGGAGGAAATAGCATTAAAATACAAACTTTTGTTATATTTGATCAAGTTAGCAATAAACGTTATGCATACATTCATGCTGCTTTTTAAGAAATAATCAAAGGCGAAAATCTTGCCCTTCAAAGACCTGACTCTGAACCCAAATCAGTATTATATTTGGTTATTAGAAACTTTAATGATTTACCAAGTGGGCTACTAATGAGAAGTTTAACTGCTGTTCATGTATGAAAATACTGGGATAAAATGTCACCAGCTTTTAATCAGCTTTAGAACAAGATTGGTAACATTAAAGTGAATCGGGAATTAAAATTAATCCAGAATTATATGTCCAAAAAACGAAATAATCACATTGGACTGCACGCAAGAATAAATCACAGCGGAAAAGCCCGTTGTGGATATAGTACCAACAGAAGTCACTAGATTGCAGGACAAGTGAAAATACACGAATTGGAGTGAATAGTGATCGCAATCCTTTATTTGTGTATAAGTTGCTGCTGTTACGTATCACGTGCACCATAGAAGATATTGCTGTCGTGTTTCACTATTTCTCAAGCAAAGCAGTACGGAATGGTTGGAAGGGGGCGGCACTAGCTTTGCTGAGAACTAGGATGATTGCCGGAAGGGGATTGGTAAGCTTGCAGCAAATTTCGTTGTGCTGCCAACCGTGGGAATCTGTACTGTGTACTATGGCTTTTTATAAAAATATACTATGTGTAAACTGCAGTTTGCCTGAATCCATTTGTGCTCAGAACCAAATTGACTCTTCAATTGGAAAATACTTAACAATAGCATACACTTCTGCAGGAGATGCTATAAGTCTAGATTGCAGCCAGTGGCCTACTTCTGTGTTTCTTGCAACAATGTCAGCATACACCATTGGGTATGATGGGAACAATAGGGTGTGTGTCAGCTACTGAGTAGGCAGCCAGTGAGAGAATGGCGTGCAGGCGATATGTTTAGGAAGCAGGAGATGTACCACTCTCATGTCAGTATAGAAGCAAAATACGCTGTGTGTTTAGAGGAAAAAAAAGGGCTGTGCCCTCAGGTCCCGCCTAACTACAACAATCACAACACATTTGGGAGAAATAGCCAATTATTTGTGACAATGAAGATATAAGTTTCACAGCTTTCCTGGTAGGTTAATGATGATTATTAAAAATAGTGATACCACAGGCGACAGTAAAATAAAAAAGGCAGTGAAGATAAAAAAAAATGGTTTACATTTTATTTTATTTCTCCTTGTATTATCAAAATGTAGACAATGAATAAATGACCAAAGTTTAGAATAGCATTTTTAACTTTTTAGGCAAATACCTTACATCAATAAAAGTTGATTAAACGAAGGGAACTCCAGATAGTGATATCATCAATGTAGGAAAACATGAATTGCTACTTACTGTGAACAAAAAACATTAAGTTAGAGACAAGCACAATTAAGACACACACGTTACAGACACATCGTTCATCAGTAAAAGAGAAACACACTTCACTCATACACACAAGCAAGCACATTAATTTGTGCATAAGGTGTCTTTGTTTGAGTGTATCAGAGGTGTGTCTTTCTCTTTTGTTGAGGAAGGCTGTGGCTGAAAACTTTATGTAAATGTCTTGGAACTGTGCCTGTCTGCAACTTAACATTTCTTCTTTATGGTAAGCACCAATATAGCTTTCCTTACAGTGCTGTAATTTTGATTAGTTAGAATATGTTGAAAAATAAATTTTCCTCAAGGATCCTCTTGGAAAAAGGGGGTACATTATATTCATGGTCGACTTGTACTCTGGTAATAATGGCATCACAATTACTGTGGGCAATGTTTTCAGGTGTTGCAATAATACACACCTTGAGTAGAACAGTATTTTCTAATATTCATCAGTGGTTGAATTGTTTTTGTCTGCATCTAATCCCAATTAACCCTTTTGCTGCTGTGGGTATATATGTATATCAGGCCCTGGTCATTCTCCACATGCTGTGGATGTGTATATGTGCGCCACTTAGGTTTTCCTACAGTACTATTGATCTCTGTATGTCACACGAGCTGCTGACATCTCATTGCTGCAGATGAGTTACTTAGATATCTTGGTGCAAAAAAAGTTTAAGAATATTTATCATAGAACATATTAGTCTCTTTGCGTGCTATCATGTGCAAAATATCTTGTTTTAATCTCTTGAACTGTTCAAGAAATATGACGATTGTTATAACCACATAAAATATGATGCGCTGGGACGGAATTGGGTGAGTCATGTACAACTGACTGTCAGATATAAAAATCAATAACTAAAGAAAAAAATGAGAGTTTGTGCTGATGTCAGTTTTAAATAAATTTCCAATGTCTTACCTACATTTCATGTACTGCAATGTATGAGCTAGTATCAACTGCACACAAAGTTTATACAACGAGTTTTTACCTCTTGCAAACTCTTTACATTTTCATGCAATGTTTTACTTAATTTCATGCAGCACAGCAACTCTGACAAATAACAAAAAGAACTTCTGTCCTTTATTGAGCAAAGATGTTGGACTCTACGATGTGCAAAACTGAAATCTTTTCTGCAGATAGTTTTCTTAAAATCAGATAAGTACTTCATAGTGGCCAAAAAGTAGTCTCTCAGCACAGATAGTAGGGTTTCGGGAGCAGTACAGTCACATCATATCCCTAACAGCAAAAAGTTTAATCTATTAGCTCGAATAATCTTTTTCCAAAAGTATCCCAGCTTTGCTTCTAATAATGTAGTGCACAGAAACAATACACTAGCATAAAAATGTTAGCAAAAATTATTATTCTGTGGCAGTGCCTTGAAACACACCTCTATTTCTTTCTATTTATGAAACTTTTTGGCAGATAAAACTGTGTGCCAGAGTGGGACTCTTTAATTGGGACCTTTGCCGTTCATAGGCAAGTGCTGTGTCAACTGAGCTATCGAAGCACAACACACGACTTGTCCTCACAACTATACTTAAGTTAGTAACTCATCTCCTATCTCCCAAAATTCACCAAGCGTGGTGGTGCAGTGGTTAGCACACTGGACTCGCATTCGGGAGGAGGACGGTTCAATCCCACGTCCGGCCATCCTGATTTAGGTTTTCCGTGATTTCCCTAAATCACTGCAGGCAAATGCCGCGATGGTTCCTTTCAAAGGGCACGGCCGACTTCCTTCCCCATCCTCCTCTAATTCGATGAGACCGATGACCTCGCTGTCTGGTCTCCTCCCCCCCAAAAACAACCCAACCCCAAAATTCACAGAAGTTCTCATGCAAACTTGCGGGACTATCACTCCTGGCAGAAATGACATTGCAGACACTTGGCTTAGCAACAGCCTGAGGGGGTGTTTCTAGAATGAACTTTTCACTCTGTAACAAGTGGGTGCATTGATATGAATGAAATTTCCTGGCGGATTAGAACAGTCCCCAGGCTTGGTTAAGCCAGTCTCCACAATATCCTTTCTTTGAGGAATGCAAGTCCCACAAGTTTCACAGTAGAGCTTCTATGACGTTTAGAATGTAACAGATATACTGCCAAAAGTAAAGTTGCAAGGTTGTTTCGTGAGTCATGCTTGGGTACCTCAGTTGGTACCGCACTTGCAAGCAAAACACGAAGTCCCAAGTTCGAGTCTTGGTCTGACACACAGTTTTAATCTGTCCGGAAGTTTCAGGTCGGTGTACACACTGCACTAGAATAAAACAATCCATTCTTTCTTTTTATGCTTCCACCTAAAACCAAACGAAAGTATCTCCTTTTTGTTGTAGTATGTCATCTTACTGCAATCACTACAATCCACATTAGTAGTTCATAATCTCTGTAGCTTTCCTCCACCATAATTTCTAGAACATAATTGATGAAATGTATGATGAGATAAAAGAAATTATTCAGATAGTGAAGGGAGACGAAAATTTAATAGTCATGGGTGACTGGAATTCAATAGTATGGAAAGGAAGAGAAGGAAACGTAGTAGGTGAACATCGATTGGGGGTAAGAAATGAAAGAGGAAGCTGCCTGGTAGAATTTTGCACAGAGCATAACTTAATCGTAGCTAACACTTGGTTCAAGAATCATGAAAGAAGGTTGTATACGTGGAAGAAGCCTGTTGGTACTAGAAGGTATTAGATAGATTATATAATGGTAAGACAGATTTAGGAGCCAGGTTTTAAATTGTAAGACATTTCCTGGGGCAGATGTGGACTCAGACCACAATCTATTGGTTATGAACTGTAGATTAAAACTGAAGAAACTGCAAAAAGGTAGGAATTTAAGGAGATGGCACCTGGATAAACTGACTAAACCAGAGGTTGTACAGTGTTTCAGGGAGAGCATAAGGGAACAGTTGACAGGAATGGGGGAAAGAAATACAGTAGGAGAAGAATGGGTAGCTTTGAGGAATGAAATAGTAAAGGCGGCAGAGGATCAAGTAGGTAAAAATACGAGGGCTAGTAGAAATCCTTGAGTAACAGAAGAAATATTGAATTTAATTGATGAAAGGAGAAAATATAAAAACGCAGTAAATGAAGCAGGCAAAAAGGAATACAAACGTCTCAAAAATGAGATCGACAGGAAGCGCAAAATGGCTAAGCAGGGATGGCTAGAGGACAAATGTAAGGATGTAGAGGCGTATATCACCAGGAGTAAGATCGATGCTGCCTACAGGAAACTTAAAGAGACCTTTGGAGAAAAGAGAACCACTTGTATGAATATCAAAAACTCAGATGGAAAACCAGTTCTAAGCAAAGAAGGGAAAGCAGAAAGGTGGAAGGAGTAAATAGAGGGTCTGTACAAGGTGATGCACTTGACAATATTATGGAAATGGGAGATATGATACTGCGTGAAGAGTTTGACAGAGCACTGAAAGACCAGAGTCGAAACAAGGCCCCAGGAGTAGACAACATTCCATTAGAACTACTGACAACCTTGGGAGAGCCACTCCTGACAAAACTCTACCATCTGGTGAGCAAGATGTATGAGACAGGCGAAATACCCTCAGACTTCAAGAAGAATATAATAATTCCAAACCAAAAGAAAGCAGGTGTTGACAGATGTGTAAATTACCGAACTATCAGTTTAATAAGTCATGGGTGCAAAATACTAACGCGAATTCTTTACAGACGAATGGAAAAACTAGTAGAAGCAGACCTCGGGGAAGATCAGTTTGGATTCTGTAGAAATATTGGAACATGTGAGGCAATACTAACCTTAAGACTTATCTTAGAAAATAGATTAAGGAAAGGCAAACCTATGTTTATAGCATTTGTAGACTTAGAGAAAGCTTTTGACAATGTTGACTGGAATACTATCTTTCAAATTCTGAAGGTGGCAGGGGTAAAATATAGGGAGCGAAAGGCTATTTACAATTTATATAGAAACCAAATGGCAGTTATAAGAGTTGAGGGACATGAAAGGGAAGCAGTGGTTGGCAAGGGAGTGAGACAGGGTTGTAGCCTCTCCCTGATGTTATTCAATTTGTATATTAAGCAAGCAGTAAAGAAAACAAAAGAAAAATTCGGAGTGGGTATTCAAATCCATGGAGAAGAAATAAAAACTTTAAGGTTCGCCGATGACATCGTAATTCTGTAAGAGACAGCAAAGGACTTGGAAGAGCAGTTGAACGGAATGGACAGTGTCTTGATAGGAGGATGTAAGATGAACATCAACAAAAGCAAAATGAGGATAATGGAATGTAGTCAATTTAAGTCGGGTGATGCTGAGGGAATTAAATTAGGAAATGAGAGACTTAAAGTAGTAAAGGATTTTTGCTATTTGGGGAGCAAAATAACTGATGATGATCGAAGTAGAGGAGATATAAAATGTAGACTGGCAATGGCAAGGAAAGTGTTTCTGAAGAAGAGAAATTTGTTAACACTGAGTATGGATTTAAGTGTCAGGAAGTCGTTTCTGAAAGTATTTGTGTGGAAATGAAACATGGATGATAAATAGTTTGGACATGAAGAGAATAGAAGCTTTCGAAATGTGGTGCTACAGAAGAATGCTGAAGATTAGATGGATAGATCACATAACTAATGAGGAGGTATTGAATAGAATTGGGGAGAAGAGGAGTTTGTGGCACAACTTGACTAGAAGAAGGGATTGATTGGTAGGACCTGTTCTGAGGCATCAAGGGATCACCAATTTAGCATTGGAGGGTAAAAATCGTAGAGGGAGACCAAGAGATGAATACACTAAGCAGATTCAGAAGGATGTAGATTGCAGTAGATACTGGGAGATGAAGAAGCTTGCACAGGATAGAGTAGCATGGAGAGCTGCATCAAACCAGCCTCAGGACTGAAGACAACAACAACAACACCAACAACAATTGAATGTCACTCTCTGTGTGGTGGTAAACGTGTATTTTTCTACATGATAGTCCTAAAGCAAAAATTCTACGGGTTTTGTTAGATCTCCCAAACAAATCTTAAGACCGAAATCACTATACACTTGGAAGTATATTGCCTGCCAATAGAGCTTGTTATAGTCCTGTATCAGGCCTGACATTAATGAACATTTTTTAAATTCTTTTTATTTGTGGTTTTTCAATTCAATTCTTTAATACAAAGTAATATAAAATAAGTAATGTTATTCAAATAGATACAAAATACTTCTCGAGTGTAACTGATTACTTCTTTTTTAGTTTCCCTTCTTTTAGCTCATTATGCCGGAGACACACACATTTGAAATTATAGTGGACTCACTAATGTTGACACACACACACACACACACACACACACACACACACACACACCTGGAAACAGCATTTTAAAACACTCCGATTCAGCAGTGCTGTAATAATAAAACAGGAGGCAGGAAGGTCTCCAGTGTTGAACAAAATGAAATGGAATTGTATCTTGAGTAACATGGTAAAGATGCAGGCAATCTTTCTGATTAATTTGGAATTTCATGTGAGTAGTTTGAGGAGTGTATAACAGAAGCATGTGAATTAAGGAAAACAGTGTTATTAATTGTAACAAAATACAGGGTGTTTGAAAAAGAACTCCCTAGTTTTAAGTATAAATATAATGGGGAAATTATGAAAAATTATATCAATGAGTACATATCGTGGATGAGAATTACTTTGAGTTTTGTTAAATGTTAGTAGACTTCAATGTGGGATCCATTTGTTGCCCTGCACACGTGGAGACAATGTTTCACTTCTCGCCACATATACACCTACATTTCAGGTGTAACTGTCCCAACCACCATGACGATTCTTTTCCGTAAATGATTGATGTGTCTGATCTTTTCACTGTATACAATTTTTATGTGGTTCCAAAAGAAAAAGTCTGGTGGAACTAAGTCTGGGCTTCGTGGTGGCAAGGTATTGGGCCAGACTTCCTGTCCACCTTCTTGGAAAGCGAGTGTCAACAGCCAACATGCACATGGTTACTCTAATGAGGTGGGGTGCTATCTTGTTGGAAAAACACAAGCCTCTTTTTCCACCTCAATATTGTCCATTTGGGGAAAGATGTACTCTTTCAACATGCCACAGTAAACATACCTGTTTGTTTTTTTCTACAGAAACAAAAATGAAAGAACCAATCACACAATCTTCCATCAAACCATACCAGACATTAACTTGGGGAGTCACGTTGATGCTGAATAACTTCTTGTGGATGCTCTGCTCCCCCCTCCTCCCCTCCCCTCTCCAAATGCTGCAGTTATGACAATTAACTGTTCATAATGACATGAAATGTAGCCTCTTGAGAAAAGAAAATCTTTTTTAAAAAACTGACATCATCTTCGTCATCATTAATTCTGTGTAGAAAGTCAACAGCAACCCTATACCTTTCGATTTTATCAGTAGGTTTTATTTCATGTAACAGTTGCAATTGGTAGGCGTGCAACATCATACACAATACCTTTAGGCACTCCTAATTGTAGACTATGTGTGGCCAGTGACTTCTTTGGGTTCCAAACACACGAAATACGGATCTGTTCAACATCATCTTCAGACGTTCTCGGTCTACCTGGTAATTTTGATTTTAAAACACTAGCAGTTTCCTTGAAAGGCTTAAGTCATTGACAGATAGTTTTTGCTGTAGGTGGTTCACCACCACATTGACATACAAAATTATGTCGCACTGTTATAACTGACTCAGATTTCACACCAAATAACACATTGTGCTTTCTTTTGCGGAGTATGCATTGTTGCTGAGTTGCTCTGCACCGCATGCACACGTGGACTGAACTGTGGGAACAGAGGAAAAAAACAGCACTGGTGCCGTCTCAAGATCAAGCAGACTTGCCAACTTCAGGGGAGCCAAACTTGGAGAGTTAATGAATCAAGTGCCACAAACTAAAATAGTTAGAATGATGTATATCACTTTGTACAGATTCTAGGACATGTTAAGACTAAGGAGTTCTTTTTCACACACACCGTACAGTGCATGCAGTTTCTGGCACAAATACTGTAATGGTGACGCTTCCTTGTGGTTCATTTTATGTGCCCAGGACTTACATAAGGCAAAATAATAAAAATAACAATATTTTGTCAGGCACTGTTGATTTTCAGTTAGATGGACAGAATTCTGCTGTCTTGATGGCCTTATCATGCTACATGTAGATCTTCTGTGGTGCAGGGTCCGGGCAGGTATCTGCAGGCCAGAATGTGATGTCAGTCCTGCAGATCACCAGACTCGGGTGACTCATCTTCAATCATGGAGCCCCACTTTCTGAGGTGCGCTTTGCATTGTGACACGCCTGTCCTCAATTTCTGTAGTGTCTTCTAGGCCACATAAGGCAGACGAAAGCCTGCGGCAAGTTCTTGTTTGATGTTCTCCCCAACCCTTTCGGTTAATTAATTTTGCCATAGCTCTGTTTTGTGAATTCCAGGTGTTGATGGGGTTGCTGATGATGTGTGCATGATGCTGCTCCTTGACCTTAACCTAGACTTCTGTAGTTCTTATGCAAACAGGGGATGTCAGGGTTTGATCTCCTGTTTTTTTTTTTCCTCCTGTGACTGCTGTTCTGCAGATGTCAGGTGGTGCTATATCCACAATTTGATAAATTTTGGCAATCAGGTAAAATAGTTGAACATTTGACTGTTGATGGATGAAAGCAAAACGCACTGCTGTTTTTTTCTGTAAGAATATTATCTGACATTGCAGTACAAAGGCTTGGTGACTTCGCTGCCTTCCACTCTATTAACTCCCAAGGCATCATATTTTTGCATTCACAAAAAACAATCATTGGTGAGAAAAGGTTGGTTTGAATAATCTGTGCAAATATTTACATAGGTATTTTATGTATTTCAGAAATCAGACGAAAAAAATCTTTGACTTCGCAGCAAACGATACATACAATGCAAGAGGGGCAGAGCAACAGACATATATCATCACATAAAGTATCTATGTAAATATTTGTTCTTGTTAATGAGAATAAATACTGACAACATTGTCATGTTAAGCATGAAAAAATGTGCAACTAGTGCAGTGTATCATTATTTAAATCATGAGTGACACAGATGTTCCACAAACATAACAATGAATGAAATGAGCATATTCTTTGCAAATATGAGGAGCTGCTTCAACAAGGACAGATTGAAATGTTTGTCCAGCCATTCTGAAATAATTTTCATGGTTTGTCTGTACACTGTAGTTCATGAACCAAATTCTGGTGAACACTTGAGCTTTTCTTCTCACTATCCATGGTTTCACCCATAATCATTTCCATTTCTCTTCCTTTTCAAGCAATGTGCTTATCACCTACATCACTAGAATGCTGCTGAAGGGTCAGAGTTACAGGAAGAACCTGTTAATACACCAACCGAGGAAGATACTCTATGCTGGAATTTAGTTGGTCCTTATGTTTTAGAGCTTTCCTTATCTTATAACTACATCCACATCTATACTCTGCACACCACGATGACGTGCATGGCAGGGGGTATGTTCCATTGTACCAATTATTAGGGCTTCTTCCGGTTCCATTCACATGTGGAGTGCAGGAAGAATGATTGTTTGAATGCCTCTGTGCTTGCAGTAATTATTCTAATCTTATCCTCACAATCCCTATGTGAACAATGCACAGGGGGGGTTTTGCATATTCCCAGAGTAAAGCTGGTTCTTGAAACTTTGTTAATAGACTTTTCAGGATAGTTTAATTAATCTTCAAGAGTCTTAATGTCCAGTTCCTTCAGTATTTCTGTGACACTCTCCCATGGATTAAACAGACCTGTGACAATTCGTACTGCCCTTCTCTGTACACATTCAATATCCCGTGTTAGTCCTATCTGGTATGGGTCCCACACACATGAGCAATATTCTAGAACTGGTCGCACGAGTGATTTGTAAGCCATGTCCTTTGTGGACTGATTGCCCTTCCCCATTTTTCTAACAATAAATCAAAGTCTATCACCTGCTTTACCCATGACTGAGCCTATGTGATCGTTCCATTTCATATCCCTACAAAGTGTTACAGTTATTCTTTGATTTCCTCATTGTGGACACCCTCCTGCCATTGTTCCCATTTACTAGTACCTGCAATCATCCTAGCTACTTTCATATCCGTAACCTCAACCTTGTTGATAAGGTAACCTGAATCCACCCAGCTTTCGCTCCCATACAACAAAGTTGGTCGAAAGATTGAACGGTGCACAGATAACTTAGTCTTGGTACTGACTTCCTTCTTGCAGAAGAGAGTATCGTAGCTGAGCGCTCACTGCATTAGCTTTGCTACACCTCGCTTCCACTTCCTTCACTATGTTGCCATCCTGTGAGAATATGCATCCTAAGTACTTGAAACCGTCCACCTGTTCTAACTTTGTTCCTCCTATTTGGCACTCAATCCGTTTATATTTCTTTCCCACTGACATTACTTTCGTTTTGAAGATGCTAATCTTCATACCATAGTCCTTACATTTCTGATCTAGCTCTGAAATATTACTTTGCAAACTTTCAATCGAATCTGCCATCACAACTAAGTCATCTGCATATGCAAGACTGCTTATTTTGTATAAGGGGGCTATGCTCCAGACTGAACGCTGAAAGGCATAATCAGTCTTAAATGATGATGATGATGATGATGATGATGATGACAAAGTGTTACACCCAGGTATTTGTATAAGTTGGCCGATTACAACAGTGACTCATTCACGTTATAGGTTTTTAGTTTTGTGAAGTGCAAAATTTTACATTGCTAAATATTTAAAGCAAGTCCCTAATCTTTGCACTACTTTGAAATCTTATCAAGATCTGACTGAATATTTGTGCAGCTTCTCTCAGGTAGTACTTCATTTATAAATAACTGCAAAAAGCCTGATTTTACTATCAATATTGTCTACAAGGTCATTAGTATACAGCATGAACAGCAAGGGTCTCAACACACTTTGCTGGGGCACACCTGAAGTTACTTCTACATCTGACAATGACTCTCCATTCAGGATAACATGCTGTGTCCTCTCTACCAAAAAGTCCTCAATCCAGTCACAAATTTCACTTGATACCACATATGATCATACATTTGACAATAAGTGTACGTGTGGTACTGAGTTAAAAGCTTTTCAGAAATCAAGAAATACTGCACCTACTTAGTTGCCTTGATCCAAAGCTTTCAGAATGTCGTGTAGGAGAAGTGCGAGTTGGGTTTCACATGGTCAGTGTTTTTAAAATCCATGCTGGTTGTCATTGAGGTGGTCATTCGATGCAAGATATCTAATTATATTTGAGCTCATAATATGTGCTAAGGTTCTGTAACAAATCGGTGACAAGTAAATGGGGACAATAATTTTGCGAATCAGTTCTACTACCCTTCTTGTAGATGGGTGTGACCCATGCCTTTTTCCAAGACCTGGGTGTGGTTTTTTGTTTTAGAGATCTATGATAGATTATAGTTAGAAGAGGGGCTAACTCAGCCACAAATTCACTATAGAATCTGACAGAGATTCCATCAGGTCCTGGAGCTTTGTTCAGTTTTAATGATTTCAGCTGTTTCTCACCACCACTAACATTAATACTCATTTCATCCATCTTTTCAGTGGTGCATGGATTAATTAGGGCAATTCTCGTGGTTTTCCTTTGTAAAGGAACATTTGAAAATTGAGTTACGCTTTTCTGCTTTTGTTTTGCTATCCTCAGTTTCAGTTCCTGTCTCATTCGCTAGGGACTGGACACTAACTTTGGTGCCACTAACACCCTTTACACACAAGCAGAATTTCTTTGGGTTCTGTAAAAGATCAGTTGCTAATGTTCTGCTACAGCAGTCACTGAAGGCATCATGCATTGCTCTCTTGACACTCAAACATGTTTCATTCAGCATACCCCCATCAATCCTGGATTTTTTTTAGTAAATGAGGATAAAAGAAAGAACTTTTTGGCAAAATTTTATTGTGCTCAAAATTTTTTATCATGCTTGAAAAGAAAGATGAAATGTTATGCCTGTACATTAGCCACTTGGTTGCAAACTGAACACTGGAGCCACAGGGGTCAAACTACCTAATAACAACCTTGTAACAACCAAATCTCAGCACTACAATAGTTTCTTACTGTGTTCCCTGATAAGTTTTAGAGGTGCTAACATGGTACAATCATGTTTAATATTCACAAATAGTGATAAGTATATTAAAAATGCTACTACAGTAGAAATGTACTTATGGGAGTAAAGTACATTCTAAAAACTTGCACTACCTATCAAAAGGTCAAAGTTAGTGTGTCATGGCAATCTGCTGTCTGTAAATTCATATGGTCCTTTGCCCAGAGGAAATACGTAACCACACCTCCCGTTGTTATAAGTTGTTGGTCCCTATAAGAAGGCAACAGTTAGTAAATTGTAAATAACAATAAGCATACTATACCTAACACAATGTGTCCCACATAAATCCGGTATGCCTCACATGCATGCATTGTCTGACATGTGCATTATTGGCCCCATACATTTCTATTGCACCGTAAATAGTGCCAGATATCAGTGATCTTTGTTCCCATGCACAATTAACATCCAAAGAAGATATATGCAGTACTCCAACAAGATGGAGCAAACCAAAGTATGGCCCACATCACCAACATGTTCCTGAAGGCATACCGATTTTGTGTGGGGCACCCAGTATAACAGCAGAACGTCGGTCTAAGTTGTACCCCCTAAAGAAGGCAAGTTGTGGGCCATTGTTAACCATTTAGTGAACAGTATTTTAAAAATACTGTGAAACCTGAAAGGTGGTTGTCAGACAATTGAGACTCTTAGAGCAGATTTAATTGAGTGCGGTGTGCTTTGTAATATATATGTCTAGGAAGGTAGGCTGAGCATTAGTAAAGTGTAATAAAATTAGCTAAGGGTTGGAAGTAATCTTTGGGGCCCTAAACTAGACGACTGTCAGTCAGGCTCAAAGTGTTGCACATTATACACCTGCAGAACAGCAAGTTTATTATTTGAATTTTTCCTGATTTCACTTATAGTATATTTCTTAAATTTCGTGCATACTTTTCTATTTAAGAGGAGTGATATCACAGCTTTGCAACTGCAAAGTGTAGACTCAGGCAGACTGTAGCACAATTGTTATTTCCTCTGAACAGCCAGCTACATAGCTCATAGGTGTCGGCCTTCACAGTGATACATCAGAAGGGTAACAAGTTGCACATCTGGCTTTCTGTCTGTGCTTTTAAGGTTAGTACAGATTCATGCAGTTGTACAAAGATCGATGTGTGAAGCATACAGCTACCACTGACATACCTTAGCAAAACATCATAAGAACAAACTGAGAAAATTCTAGTCCTACGTAAAATCGCAAAGTAGATCTAAGGGTTCTATCCAGACACTCATTGACTAGTTGGCTGTGGCAGTAGCAAATAGCAAAAGGAAAGCTGAAGTTTTAAATTTCGCGTTTAAGATACAGGACATACTAATAGGCATCACTGGTATAGAGAAATAACTGAAATAGTTGAAAACAAGTCACTCCTCGGGTCCGGTTTTACACATAGAACAGCCATGGTTTTAGAAAACATCACTTCTGTGAATCTCGGCATGCTCTTTTTTTTTTTTCTATTGATGAAGGGCAACAGGCAGATTCCACATTCCTAGATTTCCGAAACATGATGCCTCACTGCAGACTGTTAACAAAGGTACAAGCATATGGAATAGGTTCCCAGATAAGTGAATGGCTTGAAGACTTCTTAAGTAACAGAACCTAGTATGTTGTCCTCAACAGCAAGTGTTAATCAGAGACCATGGTATCCCAGGGAAGTGTGATAGGGCTGCTATTATTTTCTGTATACATAAAAGTTCTGGCAGACAGGGTGAGCAGCTATCTGCAGCTGTTTGCTGATGATGCTGTAGTGTATGGCAAGTGTCATTGTTGAGTGACTGTAGGAGGATACAAGATTACTTGGACAAAATTTCTAGCTGGTGTGATGAATAGCAGCTATCTCTAAATGTAGAAAATAGTTGTTAAAGTAGACGAGTATGAAAAACAAACCTTTAATGTTCGAAAACAGCATTAGTAATGTGCTGCTTGACACAGTCGTACCCATTAAATATCTAGGTGCAATGTTGCAAAGTGATATGAAATAGAATGAACAAGTAAGGAATGTATAGGTTGATGCACAAAAAACCAGAGTACAGATTGCTCGCCAATTATGTATGAATTGTTGCCCGCCGTGAGCAGATGCAACAACAAATAGATTAATGTGTAATAATTAGATAATAAAGAAATAACAAATAATCTAATGCTATTGTTGTTATCTGCTCATGGCAGGCAACAATTCATGTGTAATTCGCAAGCAGTCTGCGCTTTGGGCCAGTCTTTTATATGCCTCCCTGTAGCAGGGAAGACGAATGGTCAACTTTGGTTTATTGGGAGAATTTTAGGAAAGTGTGATTCATCTGTAAAGGATACTTCATATAGGACACTAGTGCGACCAATTGTTGAGTACTGCTCAAGTATTTGGAATTCGCAATAGGCCCGACTACAGGAAGACTTCGAAGCAAATCAGAAGTGAGTTGCTAAATTTGCTACTGATAAGTTTGAACAACACACAAATATTACGAAGATGCTGTGGGAGCTCAAATAGGAATCCGTGGAGGGAAGGTGACATTCTTTTAGAGGAACAATATTGGGAAAATTTAGAGAACTGGCATTTGAAGCTGACTGCAGAACAGTTCTACTGCTGCCAATGTACATTTCAGGTGAAGAACATGAAGATAAGAGAAACTGGGACTTACAGAGGCATATAAACAATTGCTTTTCCCTTGAGTTATGTGCGAGTGAAAAAGGAAGGAAAATGACCAGTAGTGGTACATCGTACACTCCACCACGCTAGAGTATATATGTAGATGTAGACTGATGGTATCCATTTTATAGGATTGACAAACACCATGACACCAAGTAGGTAGTGTAATCCTTTCCACAGATGTAATCCTGAAGTAGATGAGGCAGGGAGTGGGTTATGGGTGCCTGTTCATGGAGGTACCATCTTTCTCTGTTTACAATGTCATATTTTATATTTTTCATATCTTCTTTTTCCTCTCAAGTGGAGGAAATCAATCTTTCTTGTTACTTCTTTCCATACATTTATTTTACTTGTGTCACCTCTTCTCATCGCACATCCCTGACAGTAGTCCAGCTGACAGGTAATCATGACGTGTAATACTGTTCCCGAGCCCTTCCCGATGAGATCTCATATGGCAGAATTCATTTGTGTTTGCATAATAATAATAATAATAATAATAATAATAATAATAATAACAACAGTAGCAGTGGTAGTAGTAGAAGTAGAAGAAGAGGAGTTAAGATTATAGTAGCAACTGTTGTTAACTTAATCAGTTAAGGCATCTCTTTCCTCCTTAGTTATTAATTACTGATTGCAAAAAAAGGTGTTTTTACACCATTTGTGTGTGAAATGTGTTAAAGCTAGTAAACACAACTACTGTAGTGTAATGGATACACTGTCATGTAGGTGGAAGACTGCTCGAAACTTGCACTGTGTTACAGACAGGCCAGTGGGAACACAGTTACACTATGCGAGACATTCACCTGGGCTTCTAAGGACTAATGGTAATAACTGAAGGCACCATGATAACTGTGGACTATGCAAACGTTATTGTGGACCACCTGTGTTCCTTATCTCCCAGAAGGATAACTGTCCATGTCAAGGGCAAGAATTGTGTTATATCGGTTTAAAGAGTGATGGATGCCTTTGCCACCAAAGTTGCCTGATATGAACCTGATGGCATACATCTGGGAAGCTGCTTTGCGCCAACAGGCTACAGCATCATAATTTATGGGAATTGTGTGATCTGTGAGTAGACATCTGGTGTCAGATGCCTCTGGAAAACTGCTACATACTTCTTGATTCCATGCCATACAGAAGAGCAGCTGTGCTGTGTCAGAGGTGGGCCACCAAGCTATAAGCAGGTGATCATAATATTTAGGCTCATCAGTGGCACTTGAATTGATCAGTATCCTGATTCAACTTGTTAACTAAAAAAACAATAATTGTTAACCACTTACCTGTTGTAAGAATAATATGAACTGTCTGAAAAATGCAAGTGACAATAGTAATACAAAAAACTCTCCAGCTTTTTATATCTGTCACTGCCACCATCATCAGTAGTTAAAACTTCTGACTGCAGCATCCAGAATGTTCCAGAGGTGTCCTAACTAAACACTGCTGCTTCGTGTTTATAAGACTAACTTGTTGCATACCCTGCAGTCCAGAGAATGATGATGGTAATAACTGTTGAACTTTGAGAATTTTATCTCAACCAATGAGGCTTGGAAATCAATACAGTGCAGCAGAAACCTGAATCACACAGAGCAGGTGACTAACCACAGGTGCCAACTTCAGATTCCTGTATGTAGAAGGTTCTTTGGAGAATGGATCCTCATTCTCTTCTGTTCAGTCGTCCTCTGGTAATCAAAATTACTTATTTCCACGCTGGCCTCACCTTTCTTTCCTAACTTCTATCCCAGTGAGCCCAACATTGCTCTTACAGAACTCACAGCTATCCATAACCTAAAAACCAATACAGACCTTATTATCCTTTCCAGAGACAAAGGTTCCACCACACTTGTCATGAACCGTAGTGCCAATGTGGCTGAGAGTATCTACAAACTATCTGACTCCTCTGCATACAAACCTTATGACCATGATCCCATCCCAGACACCCGGCATGGCCTCCAGCACCTGACACCAGAATCCATTTCCTCCTCATACCACCAACCCCCCACATTCCTATCTTTTACCTACCCCTCCGAACTCCAACCCCACAAGTCTCCCCACTAATCATCCCATTGTCGATGAGTGCAGAGCTCCCACAGAATCAACATTGGCCTTTCTTAACCAACACCTCCAAACTATTGTCCCTAACCTCTCATCCTACACAGAAGAAAAAGTTCATTGCCTTTACTGCCTCTCCAAAGTTCTCGTTCCATTACCAGCAAACTCCTTGTACATCAACATCAACCATACCCATGCGGTCATGGAACACTACCTTTCCCAGTGCCTCCATGACACCAAACCCACCATCTCTTTCCTAATCCTCCTACCCAACCACATCCTGGCCCACAATTACTTCTTTCAAAGGCCAAGTCTATAAACAAATCTGTGGTTCTGCCATGGGTACTTGCATGGCACCACCCTACATCAATTTATTTACGGGCCATCTGGAGGAATCCTTTTTCTCCAGTCAACATCTAAAACCCTGTGTCTGGTTCAGATTCATTGATTACATTT
This sequence comes from Schistocerca americana, assembly GCF_021461395.2. NCBI lineage: Eukaryota > Metazoa > Arthropoda > Insecta > Orthoptera > Acrididae > Schistocerca > Schistocerca americana. The sequence goes on from NC_060120.1 coordinate 774,236,150, forward strand.
TCATGATCTGGATTTATGGCAGGAATGACATTTGCTCCTTTCTCTATAACCTTCACACCTGCTCCAAAATCCACTTCACCTGGCCCTCCTCAACTCAATTAGCAATCTTCCTAGATGGGTCCTTAAATACATCTGTTCAAATCAAATTCACCAACCACCAACAGTACCTCCACCATCTCAAGTAGCGTCTTCCTCACAGCCTTACCACTCATGACCACTGGTCGAAATCTACCAATGCTACCAGAGCCTTGGAAATGGAAATGTCGTGTGGCTAGGGCCTCCCGTCGGGTAGACCGTTCGCCTGGTGCAGGTCTTCCAATTTGACGCCACTTCGGCGACCTGTGCGTCGATGGGGATGGAATGATGATGATTAGGACAACACAACACCCAGTCCCTGAGCGGAGAAAATCTCCGACCCAGCCGGGAATCGAACCCGGGCCCTTAGGATTGACTGTCTGTCACGCTGACCACTCAGCTACCGGGGCAGACACCAGAGCCTTTATTGACAGATAATATCCTACCCAACTCATCCATAAATAGATCTCCCATGCCATCTCCTCCTCTGACACCAGTAAACCTATTAGCCAGCCACTCACCAGTGCTTCCCTGACACCCATTATCATCTGGGCCTTCGACCGTCTCACAGTGTCCTGAGATAAGTGATATCCTACTCACATCACCCAAAGTTGTGTTGTGCCACCCAACCAACATAACAGAATACCCTTGTCCACCTCTATCCCAATCCTGCACCCCATGGGTCATTCCCTTGTGGTCAGCCCAGCTACAAGAATTGCTCCATACATAACCCCCAGCACCACTCTCTCCTACCAGAGTCCAGTCATACACATTTTCTACATGATAAAAGGCAGGACCACTTGTAAAAGCTGACTTATTCTACCTAAGCTAAGCTGCAACTACTGTACAGCATTCTATGGCCATGACAAGTAAATCCACTGTCTACTCACATGGATGGCTGATGCCAAACTGCAAACCTGACTGTCCAATTGCTGAACATGCTGCACCACTTCATATGGGGCAATTTCAATCCTCCTTTCCAGCAAACATTTCTCCAAACTACACAGGTGGGAACAGTCGGTCCAGCATAACCTGTGCTCTCGTGATACCCCTGGCCTGAACATCCACTATCCTGTTACCCACTCCGTCATGTTACTTTTTACCTTCTCTCTTCGATCCACACCAAGATTGTGTACTGCCTTCTCCCACCACTCTTGCTCCCCTCACGAGGGCATTATGTCTCTCTTTCTCTCTCTCTCTCTCTCTCCCCCCCCCCCCCCCCCTCTCCATCTCGTGTCATCTGTCAGAAAGCCTGTCTCTTTCCTGCATCCTTCCCTACCCCTGTCCCACCTCCTTCAGCACAGGCAACTGTTTCCAGTAATACATAACAAATAATCAGTCTCACCATGACCACAGGAGTGTGCATTTGTATTTGTGTGTATGTGTTTACTTTTGCTAGAAAAAGAGCAGCAAGAGCTTGAAAGCTATTGTGATTAGAGTTCCCTGTTACGTATTTCTGTGCCGTACACATCAGTCCGCTATAGGTAAGTGGTTACTTTTCCCTTATTTACATACCGAACAGTGTGTTTCTGACACAAAAGATCTCTAGTATAAACTTCAACCTGTTCTGAAGTTATCATGTTAAAACTTCAGCCAAAATGGATGCTGATAAGAGAATTTCAGATTCGGGCTTTTTACTGGTTATTTGCAGTTTAATGGCAATTTCTGAAAGGTACAACTTCTTTTTAGAGGAAAAAAATATTTTATTGAGTAATTTCATGAATTGTGTGAAAGCTGGGTTTCATATAAGGACTTGGATTGCACCTTAAAAGCTAGGTTTATACAGCTTATGTCATCATCAGTATATATTGAAGCTTTACAAACATTAAACTTTTTTTTTCCGGAGATTGGTTCACCAACTGACTCAAATTTATAAATTTCAAATGTTTAACTTGCTACTGCTTCCCCTCTATATCAGACCAAAAATATATCACAGTAACATTGCTGAGGCTGTGATTATGTTGAGCTCTCTGACAATTTTCTCATAGTCCCACAATAAGTTTGAAATGTATGGAGAGGAACTAGTGTCATGTTGAATCATTCTCTTCATGTGAGAGCAAAATAAGTACCTTTCCTTTATATCACTATTTTCAACTGTCATATTGGTTTCAATTTTACCTATTTTTACCATACTTTAGTTGAATGGACTCGGTGCACAAGCCTTTTGTGAAGGTAAAAGAGCATCCTACATGCAAGTGATACCACTAGCTATTTACCATAAATAAAACAAATATTTTTTCTTCAAACATTCATTTATAATTGTGCAGTGATGCACTATATTACTGCATTCATTCAAACATTATATACACGTGTATACATAAGATGGTTAACAAAAATATAAACTCATAATCTTATTTAAATAATTTGATTAGAACACAAAAACATAAGTAAAAGTGTTAAGTAACTGTACAATAAAACATTTCTCTGTGTTTTCCAACAGTTTGCTGCATGACCAATAGTGCTCATTCATGGACTGTATGTCACCATTCTTGGATGAAAAGAACAGACACAATCCATACAGGACATCTGAGTTATTCTTTCTGTATCTTTTCACAGCTTTGCAATACAATCTCACCTGTGAGATTGGTTATAGCAGAAACTTTGTACCTTTCTTGAATGCCACACTTTAAAATAAAGTCTATTTTTTTGACTTATTAAATAAAAAGACAATGGATTGAGAAGATAAACTCCTGGTTGACTAATGATGATGAAGATGATTTTTTAATACCCACTTGGAGTAACTATTATGTTAAAGGTGATATTACGGATAAATATGTTTACACATTTTACTTGACCTACATTGAAGTACAAAACATATTCCTGATGCCAAAAAAAGATAACTCTGGTGGCTTAGACACCAGTTGTTTGAAGTATGCTGCTGTACATTTAGCAGCATATGATGCAAGTTATACCAATCACTGTTCACGGAATCTGATAATTTACAAACTAATTATTTAAAAGAATATTGATTGATTCAGTCAACACTTACTGCCCGTAACAAATAGTAACAGTCTGCATCCATACAAAATCACACACATTTATTTGACAGTAACCACCATTGTGTGTGAAAAAATTTACAAAAATTTCAAAATATTTAATGTTTAACATCCTCATAGAGAAATAGTAGGAAAAAGATAACCCATTTCTTGTGAAATGAACATATTCCCAATTACGGGTGTAGATAACACACCTTAAGAAAAATAAAAGTTTACCTGAGTCAGCTGCATTACAGATGTTATTAGGTAACTACTCACACAACAGACACATGAAATATGCTATATTGTTAAAAAAAATCACACCATGATTAGTGCAACAAAACTTATACAATATGGTTTGCTTACAAAAAGCAAATTGAACTTTAACTTTCTGCTGGTGTGATATCTATGCCCAGCAGTATTTTTAAAAAAGGAATGGAGGGGGAAATAATTTATGTGGGAATACTGGTTAAGGATCAGTGCCACTTTACATTGCTGCTATCAGATGGAAACTGAACTGTGATAAATGAAGAAATGCAACCAAGCAAAATAACTGAACAAGTTGTTATCTATTCAGAAACCATGTTCTTTAACTATGTACACAACACACAGAATACTCTGCTTTTATGCAAAAACACATTCATCTTATCCTTACCCTTGTAATGACATTTCTTTTGCCCCTCTTTGGAAAACGAGATTATCAGCTCCGAAAGTTCCAACTATTTTTGTTGTCATTTTTAACAAACCTATAAGAAATCCTAGTTCTAATACTAATCCAAACTAGAGTGCCACATAGACATAAGTGCTGAAAACATTCAATGAAGAACCAAGCATTAATAAACATCAACAGCTACTAACGACATTTGGGACCAAGTATACCGGAGAGCAGAGAAATATGAAAGCCCAAAAATCAAAACTAAGATAATCACTTAAACCACTCAGTTTAATTTACACACTGAAAATCAACAAACAGAAGTAACTAATCCAATTCCTTGCGAAAGGAAAAACCATTCTCCTAATAAAACAGGACTTTTGAACACTAAAAAACACAGGTTCATCAAAGGGGAAACCTGGCAAAAGGTGAATGAAGCATGTCAATGATGTTGACTTTGACTACCTTTCTGGTGAAGTTTGAAGTGGTGTTATTAGTGTTATGATGTACTGTGAATGGCAAGAATCTCTCCATATAAATATGTTCAAATAAAGTGAATTCTTTCAACTGTGATGTGCTGCATGTTTGTGTATGCTCCCTACTGTTTTCAAAGAAGATTAACAGGGTATGGGCCTAGGATTACCACTCCACAGTGACAGGAAGTGAGGGTGCCATCAAAATGACAAGAAAGGCTGGAAAATCTTTCAAACACACTGATGAACTGTGGGTACTGAAAATTTTCCCTTTTACTGATTACAAAGAGAACTTGCAAGTGATTTTATGAGATCAGTGAGAAAGTGATAGAAGCGTCTGAATTGGATGATAATAAGTGAGAAAATATATGAATCAAACAATGGAAAATCCAGGGTGGAATGTAACAATACCAGAGAAAGGAAGTTGCTACTCGCCATATAGCGGAGATGCTGAGTCGCACTAGGCACAATAAAAAGATTCACAAAATTATAGCTTTTGACCATTAAGGCCTTTGTCAGCAGTAGACACACACACACACACACACACACACACACACACACACGCAAACGCAACTTGTACATACGTCTGCAGTCTCAGAGAGCTGAAACTACACTGCGAGCAGCAGCACCAGTTCATGATGGGACGCGCGTGTGTATATATGTATGTATGTATGTATGTATGTATGTGTGTCTACTGCTTAATGCCTTAATGGCCGAAAGCTATAATTATGTAAATCTTTTTGTTGTGCCTATTGTGACTCGGCAACTCCACTATATATTGAAAAAATATATGAATGGACAGTTTTTGTGGAGTATGATACATTTACGGTACATAATCAAAAACTCAAATGTGGTGGACCAGCAACAGACTGAACTGCTGAATGAAGATAATTATCACCACAAGTCAAAACGAATCAAGGAAATTCTCATAAGTAAATACACCAAGGAAGGGTGAACAAAGAGCAAATGAATGGGCTGTGGGGATTCTGTTAACAAGACCACAAAACTGTGAAAAATATACGACATCCTAAAAGATTCCCATTTGCATTTTGATTAGTGGGATGGAATGCCTGCAATAAAGGAATATGTGAACTTTGAGTTGAAAGCAGATGAATTAATGTTAAATTACCATGTGATATGCAACATGCTGCTGATTCAAAGTTTGTGGCCCTGGCGTAGAATTACCAGATAAGTAAGTAAATGTGCATACCTTGACAGGTCTACCTTACAAAAATGAAACTTTTGCAACTGTGTTGATGAACATCACTGTAACCTGACCACTGAGATAAATCAGGCTGAACTGTTTGAGCTGCCTAATGAATACAAGGATGAGAATGCCAGGTGTCCTTCAAGCGGTAGTTTTGACCGAGCTCCTCAGAAGGATGAGTAGAAAGATGGGTAATAACAAGGTTTCTAGCAAGAGGCTGCCAGAGTGCCAAAGTTGCCGGCAGAGAGCAACAAAGAAGCCCGCAGAAGAAAGACATTTTACAAACATGAGATAAAAATGGGTGAGAGCATTAAAATTTCAACAGTCTGAAGAGAGCAACCACAACAAATAAAGTGGGGTGGAAGTGTTCAAATGGGACAAAGTTGTAGCATCAGCCAGCATAATAACAGTCTCGGCAATTATGAAAAAATATATAGCCATGGTCCACGATGTTTTCATTGTTAATAGCATGGGAATATTGGGAAATATTGCACACAATAAGGGGATCACATTTCAACCAACACACCATAGAAAGGAGGTAGATAGTTACCATCATTTTAAGTGACACTAACTGCAAGCAAACGTGTGTTACTAACAGTGAAACACAATGACATAAAATATCATCCTACACATGAATTAAATGCAATCATGCTGGACAGTGTTACATATTCACATGTGACATACACCACTTTAAGAGAAAATGAAAGAAACACTGTGTGGATTCTGGACAGTGTAGCAACAGATTACACGGCTTACCAATGTGATAAATTAGTCACTTTCACCGAATGGGAAGAGTCCTTAAAGGCAGCTGGTGGTGGACATTTGCAAAGTACAGGTTTTGACACTGTGCGCCTACAACTATCAGAAGAATGTGGAGGGCAAACACTTGTCTTGCACAATATGTTTTACATTCCATCCATCATGTGTAGTTTGATATCAGTCTCTCAGGCAACTGATAGAAGAGTGATGTTATTCTTAACAAAAGCTGAAGCTAGTCATGACACATAGGAGAAATAATCATGATAGCTCCAAAGAAAGGCAATTGGTACTACTTCAGTGAAGACAACTCCAGTATTTCAATGGGTTGACTTGGGTGGCCCTGTCACAAATTTTACCACTAGTCACAAATGGATTTATGGCATCCACTCACTTTGAAAAAGCTAACAAAACGATCCATGGTAGTGGAATAATACACCAAGTATCATACATCAGATAAATCAGTTGTACAACGTGTGCACTGAAGGCAAGATGAAAGCCAAACCTTTCCCCATACAGACTGGAAACAGAACAAATTAATTGCTACATTTAATACACAGTGATGCAGGTCTGTGTCTAACTAACACTTAAATAAAAGAGCTAAATATATTGTCAAATTTATGGATGATTATTATTAACGATATGCAGTAATATATTTACTAAAACTCAAAAGTTTCTGTCATTCAAAGAGTACAAAGCATATGCAAAAAATTTTCCGCAGAAAGTATATGGCTAAAGCAAATGGACAGTATCTGCTAAAAGAAGTAATTTGGAGGCAGTTGACCAATTCTAATACACTTCAATAAAGGGGAGTTGCAGAACAGTTTAATGGGTTTAGGTAACGAGGAAATCTGACAATTTTTGGGAGTGCATTTGGAAAAACAATGAACTGTTGCACTAAGAAAATCTGTAAGAGTAGCGAAGCAGAAAAACAGCTTTCTCAGTGAGATCGTTCATAGTCAAAGTGCAAAGGAGCAAGCTGAAAACTGTGAGGCTTCGGAAGAACAAGCTTGTCGAGTGTCTGACAAAAGCATTTGACAACTTGTGGTTGAAAAGACATCAGAAGTTAATAGGTGTCAGGGACCAAGGGCTGTCAGTGATGTGGACTATAATTTTTGTGAACTTTGAAGTGTTGTTGTACTTGTTATGATGTATTGTGAAATGAGGAAATCTCGCTGTATGTATGTTTAAATAAATGTGTTCTTTCAACTGTGATGTGCAGCATGTTTGTGTGCGCTTCCTACTAATCAGAATAAGATTAACAAAATGTACCACTCGTCCAAGAACTGCGTGCAGTGTAAATAAAAAGATATTTCTACATATTGTATTCCTCCAACCTTATATTACAGTTAATGTTAATTTTTAAATGCAGAATCAAGTACTGCATTTTTATTAAGTTCCTTGTACCAGTCCACATAGAAAACTAGTTTAAAGTAAAACTATCATGAGAATAACTGGGAAACAAACTACATATAATTTCCAGATAAATTCTTCAGTGTACCGAAAGAAAATACATCAAAATGGCATAAGACTGACACAAATTTCCAATGCCTTTTATTTGTTTACTTGAATGAATAAGTCTGTTGGAAGAAGGGGTGTGTGTGTGTGTGTGTGTGTGTGTGTGTGTGTGTGTGTGTGTGTGTGTGTGGTGATTTACCTGTAGTAACAATGAGGCAAGGCAAACTGTTTCTATTCATGGTACTAGGAATTGTGCTGTCAACAGGAAAGCACTAGGAAGCCTTTCTGGCTCTTTGTCATCTTAACTATTTTTCCATCTGAATTTTTTTGTTTGATGCATATACCTCTTTTTTATAATGTCATGGGAAACAAAATATCTGTGAATGTCAAAATATGGCACTTGGATAATTTTGAATAGATCATGTAGTAATGTTAATATAAAAGGAGAAGCCCATGAAATTCGGAGCTGGAAAAAAAACTGATATTACAATAGGCCAACATTTTTCGAAACCAAATATTCAAATGAAAGTTAAAGTTTACTGTCAACACTGAGATAGCTGAGGATGAAATATTAGCAAAGCTGCAGAATAATGGTAGAAGGGAATACATCTAGACTCTCAAAGAAATTAGGGATTATATTTGCAAATTTAGCTCATAATTATAGGAAATTAACAGTGAAAGTTGGGAACAAATCTTCAGAACAATCACCAAAACAGTGAAGGAAATAACTACAGCAAAACATAATAGAATACTGAATGTGATAAAGTCCTATATAATAAAATTACAATCATGGAAAAAATTTCAGTAAGAAGAAAATAATTTCAAAAGCCAGCAAAAATATCATTTCACAAGGTGCTTTAAAGAGTTTATGAAATATATTCTAAAAAAACAAAAACCCAAAACAGTAAACTAGTCTGATTTCTTAAAAGAAATTGCGAACTTGAAGAAGCGGGGAAACAAAAGCATGGGCTATCCACTGTGTAGTTTAGAGGAGAAAATTCTTTGGAAATAGAAAACACAGACACATTCACACAAGCACAACCCTCACACTGTTTCCGGCCGCTTCAGCCCAAATGTGCCTGAAGTCTGCAGTCCGAGCATTGTATATGTAAGAAAATTATCCGTATTTTGTCATGTTTGCTCTTCATAAACACCTTACAAACTTCTCCCCACCTCTCAATACAGGGACTATGGACTATTATAACATGCATTTCACTGACCATTAATACCATTGTGTATTCATTTTATTATCACATCCATAGTAATTAATAGAGAGCTGATTATTCTGTGAACAAGTTTTGATGTGACTAATCTCTCAAAACATGACATATCTTGTAAATGCAAACTTCTAGTGAAACATGTGAGTTCCCCTTGCCTCTCTGATCTGCACAGGAACTGACAAATAAGGCTGAAGCCAATAACTATGAAGCACAGGAACAAAAGCTTTCTAAAAGGTCTCACTTTTCACATAAATGTAAACTAAACAATAAATATATTTTGGAAATAACACTGCAGTTATCTATCAGTAAACCTACAATGATTCCCTCTAAATACTTACTCTTACTTGTGAGCTTTCCTACAATTATGTCAGTGCACATAATTGCCACAATTCACATTCTGTGTCTGCTAAAAAATTACTGAATTGCAGTAAAAAAGTGTTTTTCGTTTGTGCTAGTTACAATCACCATGAACTTGTTATTCCACTGTATACAGTGCTCCACAAATACAGTTGCAGTATTTAGCCCCGCAGGTTACTTCTCCCATGCCACTGCTTACTAAAGCTGTCATTTTAAAAAGAGAATACATTACAATTCCACTGGATGGATTTGCTAGCCATAACTCCGTGAATGATACAACAGTTGCAGAAATATTAAAACACTCCTACCAAAATACCATATTACATTTGTCTCCTATTGTTACATCATTCTTAAGTTCATTATAAAACAGTGAGTTAACTATGAACAATGGGTTTCAACAATGTATAAAAATTATAAATCTGTTCTAAGTCGCTTCTGCAAACTTTTATGAAATGATTCACATTAAATGGCAGTGATTGGACAGAAGTTCAGAATATTCTTGTACATGTCAGTATATTTAAGGAAACAAATTCTTGATGTGTTTGAAGGAGTTGCTCTGCCAATGAATGGTGAGCAAATGCAGGGCATTACGCACCAGAAAGCTGCAAAACATAAATACAATGTAAAAGTTTTAGTATTAACATACAGAGTGATTTTTAATATGTAGAACACATCACCGGTACACAGGAGACACAGGAATAAACGGAAGGTCTACATGCACATGAGTTTTAAGTTTCCTTTCATTGTGAATTATGGTCCACATTTCGACTCTGCGGTAAACAACAATATGAAAACTTTCATTATGGGCAACATACTAAATAAATCTGAGGATTCTGGTGAACTTGAGGAAAGACTACATATCAATACCTGTGACACACAAGTGACACCAGCTCACTTCCATCAGAAACTGGAAAACAGGGAAGATGATCTTGGAATGCACACAACAGACTCTACTAACTACTTACATATGATTAATTAGTAGCTTTCATCTGTACTTTAAATTATGAAACTCTTTTCAGTGGCAATATTAGCAACACTGCCATATACAATGAGGTGACGAAAGTCATGGGATACCTCCTAATATAGTGCTGGACCTCATTCTACCTGGCTTAGTGCAGCAGCTCAAAGTGGCACGGACTCAACATGTCATTGGCAGTCCCCTGCAGATATATTGAGCTATGCATCCTCTGTAGTCGTTCATAATTATGAAAGTGTTGCCGGTGCAGGATTTTGTGCATGAACTGATCTCTCGATTATGTCGCATAAATGTTTGATGGGACTCATGTTCCAGAATGTTCTTCAAAACAATCGTGAACAGTTGTGGCCCTGTGACATGATGCACTGCCATCCAGACAAAATCCATTGTTTTTTGGGAACATGAAGTCCGTGAATAGCTGAGAATGGTCTCCAAAAGTAGCCAATGGACCAGAGGACCCAGTCTATTCCGTGTAAACTCAGCCCACAACACTGTCGGGCCACTACCAGCTTGTACAGTGCCTTGCCATCAACTTGGGTCCACAGCTTTGGCGGGGGTATATGCCACACTCGAACCCTACTATCAGCTCTTACCAACTGAAATCGGTACTCATCTGGCCAGGCCACGGTTTTCCAGTTGTCTACGGTCCAATGATATGGTCAGAAGCCCAGGAGAGGCACTGCAGATGATGGGCTGTCAGCAAAGGCACTCATGTTGGTTGTCTGCTGCCATGACCCATTAATTCCAAATTTCATAGCATTGTCCTAATGGATATGTTCGTTTCACATCGCACAATGATTTCTGTGTTTACTTTATGCAGTGTTGCTTGTCTGTTAGCGCTGACAAATCTATGAAAACAATGCTGCTCTCGGTCATTAAGTGAAGACCTCCGGCCACTGTGTTGTCCGTGGTAAGAGGTAATGCCTGAAATTTGGTATTCTCAGCACACTCTTGAAACTGTGGATCTCAGAATATTGAATTCCCCAATGATTTCAGAAATAGGATGTCCCATGGGTCTAGGCTTCAACTACCATTCTGCGTTCAAAGTTTCAATCCCACCATGCGGCAATAATCACGTCGGAAATCTTTCCACACAGATCACCAAGCACAAATGACTGCTCCAGCAATGCAATAACCTCTTATATCTTGTGTACACAATATTACTGCCATCCGTTTATGTGTGTATCGCTGTCCCATGACTTTTGTCACCTCAGTGTAAATGTTGCTGTCAAAAATTCAGAATAGCAGTAAACATTCTGAACACAAAATGAGTGACCATAAATCAGCATCCAACATTGAAACAGAACTGACAAAAAATCTAAAAATACATAGTTAATCATTATTAGATACCACTCACAGCTATGTAACAGAGCTTAAGCACAGTGATTGTAAAAAGATCCCGGTCAACAGGGACATGGAGTGTCACACCTTGGCAATAACTAAAGGTTTCAAATTTGACACATCTGCCTCAACCAATTCATGAGTGAACATTGTGAATGGAACTGCATGCAATGGCCATTTGGAGTCGAGTAGCTCACAAAAAGCTATTGTTCACAGCACCACATAAAGCTGCAAGTCTACAATAGACCAAACAACATAGAAAATGGATAACAGCTGACATTAAGTGTATAGCATCGCCTGATGAACAAAAGTTATGTAATATAACATACTGAGACTAATTTATAGTACTACACCATACACCTGTTTAATCCTTATGCTGCTGCAGATGAGGTCTTTGTATCCTGTTCTGAGGCTGCTTTTGTTATGGCTGTACTGCTTGCCAAATGCTAGAGGGACAGTGTTCTGGATGATATGACACGCGTATCACCCAATTTTTAAAAAACAATTAGGTGTAAAAAATTTGCACATCTTAAAGTCTGATACCTTCACTCGATAAAGAACTGAATTTCTTTTCATTGTCCATCACACTTACTGCACTGCATCAAATTAAATGAAACTTTGCATGAAATTTTAAAAAGTTCACAGAGTAAAAATGCACTGTGTAAACTTTGTGTGTGGTTGAGTTTAGCTCATACACAGCAGTCAATGAAATGTAGATAAGATATCAAAAATTTTATTTAAAATTAAGAGCAGAAGTATATCTCATTTTGTTCCCAAGTTATTGGGTTTCATATATGAAGGACGCTCGCATGTGACATGTCCATTCATGTCCCTGTGCATCTCAAATAACGTGGTCATAAAATTGTCATATCCCATAAATGATTCAAGATATTGAAACATAGTTTTCTGCGAATGATAGAACACAATGAGGCACATATGTTGTATGATAAAACTTCAAAACTGGGATATGGAAGTAACTAGTCCACAACAGTGAGAGGCCAGTGGTACAAGGTGCTTTCGGATGTCCATAGTACTGTAGAAAAATCTAAATGGTGCACTTATATAAGTCCAAAATGCCTGGGAAATGGTGTAGCAGGATACGTATACAAGCCCATAGCAGTAAAAGGGTTTAGAAAATATATCAATTCAATATTGGGTTGTTTATGCTATTTTATGTGACTACATTTCACATTTATTTTTTATTATTTAATATTGTAAGATATAATCATGAATTGTATGCTAACTGATGTTAAATACCGTGTGTTTTGTGAATATCACAAAATTTTAATAACCTACAATAATGTATTTATGCTACTGGGAAGAAATGACAAAGTAATAATATATCTGTTCACTAATGTATACCATAATTTACTAAGAACCAACTAAATTAAAATAGATTACTTCCGAGTGAGATCTCTTGTAAATGTTAGCAACTGAAGTAATTATGCAAGAAGGAAGAAATCTTAAGTTTTTTAACAACTAACTGTTTGCAGATCATATTTCACAAGATTTTACATAGAAAAACTAAATTTGTTAAAATTCAATGGATATCAAACATTGTTCTTATTTTTGTAAGGCATTATGTTGCACTTAAAAATGGGTGAATATGTAATTTGTCATTGTACATTAACTGAAGTAACTGTCTCAACAATGAATTTATCATTTTGGATTATTACCACCCCCCCCCCCCCAACCACCCATACACACGAAGAGCAAGAGAGGGAGGGGGGGGGGGGGAGAGGAAGTTACAGCAGTTTTAGTGCAGACCATTAATAAATCAAGCATGTAAATTTATTGGAGGTGTATAAGTTTTTATTTAAAGGTGATCAGTCAAAAATTGTAACTAGAATACCATTGTGCTCCAAGAGGAATGATTTAGGACTTCTTTTGTTGCAGCAAGCACAAACAGCTGATGACAGGAGCCATGTGCAAAGGGCTCCCTGTGCATGTTTCTGATTTGATAAACACTCAGAAACAGACACTTTGACTGGCCAGCAAACCCATCCAATCCTTACCCAACTGAAAATGTCTGGGAGTATGTGGAGCAGTGGATGAAATATAGAAATCAACATCACCACAATTTGGTAGCTTTACAAGATCTAATAATCAATTAATGAATGGCTTCAGTGGCAAATGGAGTACCTGAAGAAAATCTTGGACTCTTTTCCTTCTCAAATTGAGACCATTTTCAAGGCTTGAGGTGCATGTTGTTGTTGTTGTTGTTGGGGTGTATGTGTGCTCAATGAAAACATTATTAGCGCCCTTACTAATATTGAAAAAATGAATAAGTGTAAAAGCGCTAAAAATGTTGACACACTCACTCATTCACTCCTACCTCACTCGCCTTGACCCACACAATCACTTCCTATCATATGCCACAAAATGAAGGAGATACAGTGAAAGGTGCTACATATTAGATGAAAACAGAAGTAAAGAGACAGAGGAGCTAAAACAATGGCACAGGAATATGCGACTCCCTGACCAGTTAAAAAAAAAAAAAAAAAAAAAAAAAAAAAAAAAAAAAAAAAAAAAAAAAAAAAAAAAAAACGTGTGAGTCAGTCACCTATTAACACAACAAGAATATCTCCCTAAAATTTTCAGAAACAGGTTGGATAGATCACAAAACCTCAAAACTCTAATGACATTTGTTTCAATGTCACTTAAAACAGAGGGCAGAACTGCCAGAAAATCTGCCACTGCCCTCTGGTCTGAAAATAAAACACAGCCTAGTAAATGTGGCGTACAGTGATCTGTACGCGACAAGCACCACACATTGCAGGATCCTCTTGCTGAAGCAAGAAGCCATGCAGCAGAGGGCTGTGGTGTATGTGAAGGTGCGTAAGGACAACTGCATCCCATCTTCATGGCTGAAAGGAGGTATGCCAAGGCTGTGTAGTGAGCTTTAACACATGCAGCTTACTGTCTGTCACTTACAACCAATGGCCTTCCCACTGATGCAAGACTCTGTACCTCAACAGCAATGTGATAGCATATAGGGGGATGGCACACTGAAATAATTGAGAATCACAGTACAGCTCCTTAGCTGCTGCATCCCCCCTTTCATTCCCAGCAGTAGCCATGTGTGCTGGTACCAAGTAAAAAGACTTCCATCCCTAGCCATAGTAGTTGGAGGAGGGTGTCTTGGATATTCTGGACTACTTTATCTCCTGCCTACAAGTGTTGTACAGAGTGAAGGACATTCAGAGAATTGGAACAGTCAAAGAATTTAGCACTTGAAGCACACCTCATCTGCTCCAATACTTGCAAGATCACATATAATTCTGTGCTGAAGACAGTAAAGTCTCGAGGCAGTTGGACCCCGAGGACACGTTCAGGGAAAACGACAGGACAACCAATGGAGTCCCTCTGTTTCGACCGATCCTTGAAGGCAGCTGTAGAGTTGTGGTGCTCCATTAAAATGTCGTAAAATAATGTATTAAAAATATATGCATGAGTGCAATATCTCCTGTACACCACCAAACCTAAAATCACTCTGGTCCTCTGCAGTATCCATAGAGGCATGTGGTTAAAACCGTCAATCGCTCCAGAGTCTTTCCTACATAGTTCATTAAGGTGACACTCCGTTGACTAATGGGACATGTAGATAGAGATATCAAAATTCTCTCTCTCTCTCTCTCTCTCTCTCTCTCTCTCTCTCTCTCTCTCTCTCTAAGGTCTGAGAAAGTGACCTGTCTGCCCTATCAAATTCAAACATTCAAAGAGGATTTCCTTTGAAGCCACTGGAAAATGCCGAAGCATGCAGTACTGGATTTAGTTGTGACCAGGTGCAGTACAAGGAGTCTCAGATAATGCCAATTACAGCTCCCACAAGGAGGAAGATCAGTTGTAAGACTCAGATTTGTGTTATCTGAAGTCCAACTTGCTCCCCTCTGCAGTCACACTATAGTGGCAAAATTCCAGATTCTGGCTGTCATTGGAAGCAGCCACTGCAAAATGCTCTACCATAATCTGAGTGATGTCTCCAGGAATTGTTTGGAGACACTCCTGTTCCAGCACTACTGCTATTGGTAAACACATTCGTTTACCAGAAAAATCTTCCTGATGGTTTCCCATTCTTTTGTTGAACATGATGGCTGATGGAGTCCAGAAACACTTGCCATGACCTTTTCTTGCTCTCCTTAATTATGTATCAAGCCTTGGATCACCTGAAGGCTTAGGGATGGATAAGTTGTTGGCATGACAGATCACTTGTGTGATGTGGTCCATCCATTCTTGGATCCTGTCGTGGTGTTCAAACACAGCCAGCTGGCTGAATAGCATCCAGTTAGCCCAGTTGACCATACATTTTGGTGGCTTCCTGGATTCTGTTCAAGTAGTCCTTCATCCAGTAGGCAGATTCACAGTGGGAAGCGGTCACTGGAATGGAGGTCATCAGTTGCTTCCCATTGTGCAGAGTCTGCAAGGGTTACAGAACAGAAAGACAGGTCAATGGCAAGGTCAACCCAGTAGCAACCGAGGAATGAGTGGGACTGCCTATGTTGAGGACACACAGCTCTAAGATATGAGGTTCTCCATGTATCGAACCCTGGGGCAAGTATAGTTTGATCCCCACAATACATTATGGGCACTGAAATCACTCAGTAGGTAAAATGGACAGGGGAGTTGTGCAATAAGGCCTGCGAGAGCCTCGGAGTCTACGCCATCCTTTGGAGGTAAATACAGGGAGCAGATAGTGATCTTCTGAGCCATATGAACAGCAATGGCTACTGCTTCTGGGTCAGTAACCAAGGAAGGAGCAGAGGAGTGGTGTGTGCAATTGACAAACACAGTAACACACTTGGCTCTGCCCTCAGTCAGGTCATCCTTTCGGTGAAGGGTATAGCCCCCAAGAGTGGGGGCATCAGTGGCTTTAAAATGTGTTTCTTGTAAACTTTTCCAGGAGTTTCAATTCCTCTACATGTGTACTGAAACTACTAACATTCCACTGCAGTAAGGGAGTCGTTTATCAGGGGTTGAGCCTGTAGGGGTTGAGGCACAGTCTTGGGGTTGAGACTCGGTTTTGGGGCAAGATAAGTGCCCTAGGCCAACATCAAGCTCCATCAACTCAGAACACGAATTATGAGAATGTCAGAGAGAGCAATGTTGAAATTGTAAGACTGCTTACCTCTAGCCTCCATCAGTAGCCGAGTCTTTGCCTCTGTCTTTGATTTTTTGCCCTGGGTAGGCTTCAGAGCCACAAATGTGGCAGTGGTAGTGGCAGTGCTGGACAGAGGACCAAACTGTATCTTTGGAGGAGCAGGGATCTCTGCATCATCGCCTACCGTGGCCTTATCTGATGTTTTGGGAGGAAGTATAGGCTTCAAAGTAACTGCAGAAGAAAAATTGTGATGACAAATGCAGATACTAGTGCTGACACTGTCTGTGTAGCAATTTTGGATTTCTGAACTAGTTGTTTAACAACCAAAGCAAAGGATGTAGCAAACAAGGGGGGCTGCATGGCCTCATCGATATTTTTGGCCTCACCATAGGGGATACATTTTGCCGTTTTGATCTTCTGTATCTTCTGTTCTTCCAGGAAGACACAGCAGACTCTAATCCAGGTGAGGTGAGCCCCAGAGCAATTCACAAGCTTTGGAGGAGATGAGCATCTGACTCTTTCAGGGCAGCCTTACCACATTTGCCACAAGTGGGATCTCTCTTACATCCAAGACAGGTGTGGCCGAAGTGCTGGCATTTAAAACAGTGCACTGGGCTGGGGACATGGAGTCACAGTACGGGAGTTTCGCACTATTAAAAGTGAGGATGAATCTGTTGGGTTTGATTACATCACCTTCCAACCTTTTAATGATATTCTGCACATCTACAATGCCTTCTAGGGCCCACTCAACTTTTAAGTCTTCTTTGGGGATGTTTGCCTTGTTTCTGCACATCAAAACACCATTACTTTAGTTTTCAGTGGTATGGAGCTCAGTCTCAATGGCACATTCCCCAAGGCTTTTGGCCTTTCGTAGGTTCGTCACTTGTTGACATGCAGCTAGGGAAATAAAAGTCCATCTAGACAGAGCCCTGTGGGCATGGGTAAGTCTTATACAACTGGGAAGCAGCAGTCTCTCCAGAGGGTGTCCAGTAATGACACTGTTCCACCTCAAAGCCATGCATCTCATCACTGGGCAGAAGCCCATGAGATTGAGGTTTTTGTTCTGGAGGATTTTACCATCTGAGCCATCAAGCCAAGATCGCCATTCCCTGACACGCCGCACACACGGGTCACTGAAGCATGCCTAGAGCTTACGGCGACAAGAGGCCTGGCAGTGCATACCAGTCCGCAGCTCGGGAACCCAGGGATCATCCAGCCACAGCTCGGGAACCCCAGGATCACACAGCCCATACCCAGCAAATGAATGCTGCGCCCTTGAGTTGGATTCAGTCTGCTTAGTAGTACAGATACAGTAGTTAGTTGGTTGTAGTAGTTGTGGTAGTTGGTACAGTCTTGATAAACAGTATGAATAGCTACACCACTCTATGGCGCTGCTCCCAGAGATTCTAGACCTTATCTCATTGAGAAACCGTCTCAGGAGAGACTGGCAGAACACCAGGTGCCCACTGTATAAACTGCACATTAACAGGCTCCAGGGTATCATATGGAATAAAATACGAACATTTAAAGCCACACAATGGAACCAAAAATGTGCTGGGCTCGATACCATGTATCTTGGCATATGGCAGCTAGCTCGACACTTCACAACAGGAAAACACTACATACCAATGCTACAGGGTTCGGACGGCCCCACATATTCTGCGGAGGAGCAAGCAGAGCTCATGACCACCACACTAGCAGTGTCTTTAACACTGAATATGATGTCTTCCAATCCAGAGTTCACATTTCAAGCTAACCAGGTGGTTACACGTCTTATAGTCCAGCCAGCGCACATTGAAATCGAACGCACGATCATTCATGAAATTACATGCTCTACTGAGCAATCTTCACCTAGGAAAGTCCATGGTCATGATGGCGTTCAGAGCTGTGCCCTCCATGAGCTCATGCCTAAAGCTAATAAATAACTTGCACGCATCACAAATGCCATCCTACAACACCAACACTTCCTTGCCTATTGGTAGGCGGCCAAAGTCCTGATGTTCATGAAGGCAGGGACAGACCACCCCCTCCCACAAAATTACTGCCATATCAGCCTGCTGAGCGAAAGTTGTTGAGAACGTAATACTAAAATGATGCACTTGGTTTAGTATCGACAATAATACCCTGTGTACGGAGCAATTCGGTTTCCAGAATCACCACTCCACAACACAACAACTCCTAAGAGTGGTAGAGTACATAACACATGGCTACAACATGAAGAAAGCAACTGGGGCTGTGTTCTTAGACATCAAAAAAGCCTTTTATCATCTCTGGCACAATGGCCTCATACGCAAACTCATAGATGCTGGGTTCCTCATTGGACTCATATGTCTTGCTCACAAACAGATGTTTCAATATGCACATTCAGAGCAAACAATCTCAGCATAACATATCCAAGCATTAATAATACCCCAACAACACGCAGCATGATGGTAGCCACCTATGCGAATGACACTGCCGTCTTTGTGCAAGACTGTAATCCATCGCACATTATCAGGGGACTACAGACAGCACTTGGATAGTGCATTAAAAAGTAAATGTTGAGAAGTGCAAGGCAGTTCTGTTTACTGTAGACAGATAACGCTATAAAAGTGCTCAATATGCTTCTGTGCAAAAGTCAGATACCTCGGCATCTGACTCGAGAGGAAGCTTACTTTGGGGCACCACATTCATACATGACCAACAGAGCTAACACGAGGCTTAAACAACTATACCCAATGTTCGACAGGAGTGGATATGCAGCAGCTACAATACCTAACTGCCTTCAGAAAATACAGAATAAAATTCTATGCATCATAAGCAACGCTACCAGACATACTCGTATAGTGGTTCTTCACAACAAACACAATCTGAAGACTCTCTCAGAGGTGTTCAAAAAACATGCCACACCCACACAGCAGTATAGAAAATCTGGTCACTCGGTCAACCCTCACATCCAAAATCTGGGGAACTATGATCACAGCTAAAGATGGAAACACAAGGGCCTAAAGACACTGCTCCTTAGGGACTATTTATGCTATCATGCAAACACACAATAAAGCGAGCCCCTGCATAACAGACACTGACTAGTACTGCTATCTGAGCCGCAGTCAAAAGAACTGGCAATTGCAGGGAAGTATAACACATTTCCAACATAAACTACACTAGGTACCAATACATATACCCAATCATTAGTGCATTCTAATACAATCTGACCCTTGCATGATCTGCTGCAGACACAACCTGACGCGACTATCGCAGAGGTTTGTTTCCCTTGGCACTTTCTCCCCTCTGCCCTTCAAAACCACTACCCTTCGACCAACTCTATCCCCTGATAGGCCCAGGTGATGGTTCAAATGGCTCTAAGCACTATGGGACTTAACATCTGAGGTCATCAGTCCTCTAGACTTAGAACTACTTAAACCTAACTAACTTAAGGACATCACACACATCCATGTCCGAGGCAGGATTCAAACCTGTGACCGTAGCAGCAGCATGGTTCCGGACTGAAGCACCTAGAACCGCTCGGCCACAGCGGCCGGCAAGGCCTATGTGACATCACAGACGCATCGTACGAATTCCTTGATTAAACACTACAAACCCATAGGTGACAGTACAACTTTTGTTACGGTCACCATGCCAGTGCAGGTATGATGGGGCTCCACCCTATTTTTTTTAAAAAACACGCACACCCATGAATGAACAGCAAAGATGTAGTCAGTAATAAATTTTCTATCTTTGACCAGTTTGTGGGGGTGTCAGCAAGAAAAAGTTTGTTGATGGTTTGAAATTATATGTGAAGTTTGTTGAAAGTCACTACGTGCTCTCATTCTCAAATACTGGATGAAAATAGTCTGGGTAATTTGCGCACCATGCCTCAGGACATACCATATTTACTCGAACCTAAGCCACATTTTTTTTCCAGTTTTTGTAATCCAAAAAACCGCCTGCAGCTTAGAATCAAGTGCAAAGTAAGCGGAAGTTCTGAAAAATGTTGGTAAGTGCCGCCAAAACTAAATTCTGCCATCGAATTTGAGTAGCGCTTCACAGGCATGTTTGCTGGCACAAAGATAAATAATGGTGCCAAAACCTCTGCGTCAGTAAATAAATTAAAAAGAAAGGTAGAAGACGAGCTTTTTTCTCCGCCCCAAGTTTCGACCAATGCATTTTCATAGATTCTCCAACGAAGTAAATAGAAATTCTGTATTGTTCATCTTCGAATGTAGCAGCCTTTCAAATATTCATAGCAACAAAAATAAATTTCTTTACATAAAAATACCAACAATGCACAAGGCTTTAGGATTGTTGCACGAGTTGATACACTGGGGCTCATTAAGATTTCACGTAGCGGCACCTATTGCTTTTGTGGAATTTCGTTAAGTGCTTGTTTGGTGTTAGTGAACCATAATCAAGCGCTTTCATAATAGTGCCAAATTCAAGAAGGGAGTTATTTCTTTTGCAGAACAAAGTCCTAATTGTGTTGCAGGTCTGTGATACGGGATTGATGAGAGTAACGTCAGGCGATGGCGACAGCAGGGAGACAAATTATTTGAATGTTCAAGTAGCAGAAAAGCATTTAGTGGGTCAAAGTGTGGCCGATACTATGTACTAGAAGTGATTTTAAATGAATTTGTTATGGAAGAGCTTCAGAAATTCCTGCCTGTGAATGCCGAAATTTTAAAAATTAAGGCAATGAAATTGCTAGAGAGCAAAAAATCAAAAATTTTAAGGCTAGTCGCAGCTGAATTGATCTGTTTATTAAGTGCTGGGCACAGAAGCTGCCGAAAAATTATGAAGAAAAACTTGTAGAATTTCAGCGCTTGATAATTAGGCGGCGCACAGAAAAGCAATATGTTCTTAGTCAGATAGGAAATGCTGACTAAACTCCCGTGTATTTTGACCTGCCATCAAATTATACGGTTGACGCCAAAAGAAAGAAAGACCTAAGTGTTCTTACATCAACCAGTGAAAAACAGCGGATGTCCGTCATGCTTGCTTGCACAGCAGATGGACATAAATTACCCCCATTCATAGTTTTCAAGCAAAAGTTTACCGAAATTGGAAGTGTTTAAAAAAACTGTAATTGTACCAGCAAACGAAACTGGGTGGTTTTCGGAGGACATGGTGCTGGAATGGATTAGGCGTGTGTGGAATCATCGTCCTAGCGCAGTCTGTTGGTATTAGATGCGTACGCAGGCCATATAACACCTGCAGTAAAACAAAAATTAGAGGAAAGCAAAATGGACGTGGCGGTAATTCCAGGTGAGATGACATCAATTCTGCAACCACTTGACATCTGTCTGAATAAATCATTTAAGGATAAGCTTAAAAGTATGAACACAGACTGGCTTTCGAAAAGCGACAGACAACTGACACCAACAGGACATGTAAATTGCACAAGTTTGTCGCAAGTGTGCCAATGGATTTATGATGCATGGAAGTGTGTTCCAAATCAGGCTGTGCAACAAGCTTTTAAAAAATGTTCAATATCCAATGCACTAGATGGTATGGAGGAAGATGATCTGTATGAAGAAATGAGCAACAAAGAATCGAGTATAGTGATTCAGAATCATGACTGATATTTTAAACATTTCGTATAAGATATATTACAAACCTAATAAAATTTTGTTTTACATTTCAGCATTTAATTTGTAAGTTATTTTCATTCCTATTTTATAAGTTCTGCTACTCTGCATTGCACAGGATAGAAAAGCATGGAGAGCTGCACCAAATCAGTCTACGAACTGAAGACAACGACAACACACTCTGCATTTGAAGTCATCATTAAAAATCTACGATGAACATCCGACTGGGAAGACCGTTTGGGATGTATGTCAATATGGCCAACTCTACGCTTTGAATTTTTTCCTACCTGTGACGAGATGGTTGCTAATAGGAACTTCTATGAATCGTGAACCATATGCATTCACCATAAGAATAATACGAATGTAAACATTATGCCATGTATTCTTTCGTGTTTGCTGCTATCTCATTTAAATCCTGTTTGCTTAATAAACTACGAAACTAGAGTGAGACAATAGCAAACACGGAAGAATATACATATCATGTCATGTTTATATTTGTATTATTTTTATGCTGAATAGTGATACAGCCAGAAATGAAGCACAGCAGCTGATTAGATTTTTAAATCTAAGATGACTCTAATTTTTGTGCAGAATGTAATGTACAAAAGAGGCATCTGCAGAGCTTTCCAAACGGAGAAAAATTTTCGCTAAACTCTCATTCAGAACATCTTCTACCACATGCAGTCTGTTATTTGGTTCTTGTTGATCATTATTAAAGAAAGCAAGCAGTGTAAGTAACAATAAATAGCAGTCTCTTGCCATTGTTTCGCTAATGAGACTGTTCCTCTCTTTTTTTTATTGTAAGTGGCAGTAGTGCGCACAAAAGCAAGCCATGCTGCAAGTG
Organism: Schistocerca americana; assembly: GCF_021461395.2. NCBI lineage: Eukaryota > Metazoa > Arthropoda > Insecta > Orthoptera > Acrididae > Schistocerca > Schistocerca americana. The sequence goes on from NC_060120.1 coordinate 774,259,146, forward strand.
GCGACAGGTCGTAACCCCTCATTACCAGAATGTGACAAACAATCCATGACACAGTACAATAATGCATTTTCAGCTTAGAGAGACGTAAATACCCATAACAAAGAGAATGGCACTTATCAGATCAAAGCAAAATAAGCAATCAATTTAAACCAGGCGAAGCACGTAAAAGAGGAAGGGTACCCTTATAAATACAGACAGAGTACCTGACGTATTGCAATGGCTACCTGGTAAAGCTTAACTGCTAAGCTTAAGTCTTGAATCAAACTACTGTAGCTGTATCTTCATCCATTAGACCGAAATTGTGTCTCATGTTACAATGGACCAACTTTGTTTCTATTTGGAGGTGCGGTCTAAAACTTTTCTCTCCCCTAGAATTTTGAGACTCAAATTTCAGGTGCAGCTTAGATTCGGGAAATTTTTTTTCCCTTGATTTCGAGTCTCACTTTTCAGGTGCTGCTTAGATTCAAGTAAATACAGTATACACAGCTTCTAATTGTAAAAATGAAATGATCGTGTGGCATTGATGGCCGGGAGGCCCGGGGGCCCCGCCCGGGGAAGTTTGGCCATCGAGTTGCAAGTCTTTATTTCAGGTGATGCCACATTGGGCAACTTGCGAGTCTGTGGTGGTGATGATGATGATGATGATGACGGCAACACAACACCCAGCCCACAAGTGGAGAAAATTTCCAACCCGGCCGGTAATCGAACCCGGGCCCGCTGCATGGTAGGCAAACATGTTACCACTCAGCTAAGCAGGTGGACTTCTAATTGTAATATATGACATATTGTTTTAAACCTTTAACATAACATTATAGCTATGGAAATGGAAATGCCATGTGGCTAGGGCCTCCCATCTACATCTACATCCATACTCCGCAAGCCACCTGATGGTGTGTGGCGGAGGGTACCCTCGGTACCTCTATCGGTTCTCGCTTCTATTCCAATCTCGTATCGTTCGTGGAAAGAAGGATTGTTGGTATGCTTCTGTGTGGGCTCTAATCTCTCTGATCTTATCCTCATGGTCTCTTCGCGAGATATACGTAGGAGGGAGCACTATACTGCTTGACTCTTCGGTGAAGGTATGTTCTCGAAACTTTAACAAAAGCCCATACCGAGCTACTGACCGTCTCTCCTGCAGAGTCTTCCACTGGAGTTTATCTATCATCTCTGTAACGCTTTCGCAATTACTAAATGATCCTGTAACGAAGCGCGCTGCTCTCCGTTGGATCTTCTCTATCTCTTCTATCAACCCTATCTGGTACGGATCCCACACTGTTGAGCAGTATTCAAGCAGTGGGCTAACAAGTGTACTGTAACCTACTTCCTTTGTTTTCGGATTGCATTTCCTTAGGATTCTTCCAATGAATCTCAGTCCGGCATCTGCTTTACCGACGATCAACTTTATATGATCATTCCATTTTAAATCACTCCTAATGCATACTCCCAGATAATTTATGGAATTAACTGCTTCCAGTTGCTGACCTGCTATTTTGTAGCTAAATGACAAGGGAACTATCTTTCTATGTATTCGCAGCACATTACACTTGTCTACATTGAGATTCAATTGCCATTCCCTGCACCATGCGTCAATTCGCTGCAGATCCTCCTGCATTTCAGCACAATTTTCCATTGTTGCAACCTCTCGATACACCACAGCATCATCTGCAGAAAGCCTCAGTGAACTTCCGATGTCATCCACAAGGTCATTTATGTATACTGTGAATAGCAACGTTCCTATGACACTCCCCTGCGGCACACCTGAAATCACTCTTACTTCGGAAGATTTCTCTCCATTGAGAATGACATGCTGCGTTCTGTTATCTAGGAACTCTTCAATCCAATCACACAATTGGTCTGATAGTCCATATGCTCTTACTTTGTTCATTAAACGACTGTGGGGAATTGTATCGAACGCCTTGTAGAAGTCAAGAAACACGGCATCTACCTGTGAACCCGTGTCTATGGCTCTCTGAGTCTCGTGGACGAATAGCGCGAGCTGGGTTTCACACGACCGTCTTTTTCGAAACCCATGCTGATTCCTACAGAGTAGATTTCTAGTCTCCAGAAAAGTCATTATACTCGAACATAATACGTGTTCCAAAATTCTACAACTGATCGACGTTAGAGATATAGGTCTATAGTTCTGCACATCTGTTCGACGTCCCTTCTTGAAAACGGGGATGACCTGTGCCCTTTTCCAATCTTTTGGAACGCTACGCTCTTCTAGAGACCTACGGTACACTGCTGCAAGAAGAGGGGCAAGTTGCTTTGTGTACTCTGTGTAAAATCGAACTGGTATCCCATCAGGTCCAGCGGCCTTTCCTCTTTTGAGGAATTTTAATTGTTTCTCTATCCCTCTGTCGTCTATTTCGATATCTACCATTTTGTCATCTGTGTGACAATCTAGAGAAGGAACTACAGTGTAGTCTTCCTCTGTGAAACAGCTTTGGAAAAATACATTTAGTATTTCGGCTTTAAGTCTGTCACCCTCTGTTTCAGTACCATTTTGGTCACAGAGTGTCTGGACATTTTGTTTTGAGCCACCTACCGCTTTGACATAAGACCAAAATTTCTTTGGATTTTCTGCCAAGTCCGTACATAGAACTTTACTTTCGAATTCATTGAACGCCTCTCGCATAGCCCTCCACACACTACATTTCGCATTGCGTAATTTTTGTTTGTCTGCAAGGCTTTGGATATGTTTATGTTTGCTGTGAAGTTCCCTTTGCTTGTGCAGCAGTTTCCTCACTCGGTTGTCGTACCACGGTGGCTCTTTTTCATCTCTTACAATCTTGCTTGGCACATACTCATCTAATGCATATTGTACGATGGTTTTGAACTTTGTCCACTGATCCTCAACACTATCTGTACTTGAGACAAAACTTTTGTGTTGAGCCGTCAGGTACTCTGTAATCTGCTTTTTGTCACTTTTTCTAAACAGAAAAATCTTCCTACCTTTTTTAATATTTCTATTTACGGCGGAAATCATCGATGCAGTAACCGCTTTACGATCGCTGATTCCCTGTTCTGCGTTAACTGTTTCAAATAGTTCGGGTCTGTTTGTCACCAGAAGGTCTAACATGTTATCGCCACGAGTCGGTTCTCTGTTTAACTGCTCAAGGTAGTTTCCAGATAAAGCACTTAAAAAAATTTCGCTGGAATCTTTGTCCCTGTCACCCGTTATGAAAGTTTGAGTCTCCCAGTCTATATCTGGCAAATTAAAATCTCCACCCAGAACTATAACATGGTGGGGAAATCTACTCAAAATATTATCCAAATTATCCTTCAGGTGCTCAGCCACAACAGCTGCTGAGCCAGGGGGCCTATAGAGACATCCAATTACCATGTCTGAGCCTGCTTTAACCGTGACCTTCACCCAAATTATTTCACATTTCGGATCTCCATCAATTTCCTTCGATACTATTGCACTTCTTATCGCTGTAAACACGCCTCCCCCTTCACTGTCCAGCCTGTCTCTGCGGTATACATTCCAATCTGAGTTTAGGATTTCATTACTGTTTACGTATGGTTTCAGCCAACTTTCTGTCCCTAGTTGTGACCGTTTATTAATGAGAGCAGTTCTGGGACCTTTCTATAGACGCTCCTGCAGTTTACTATTAGCACATTAATCTTGTTATTCCCTGTTTCATTTTGCCTACTCCTACCTTGCCGCTTTTCAGGAGGCGTCTTGTCAGGCCTAGGGAGGGAATTCTCTAACCTAAAAAACCCACATGTGCACTCCACACGTACTCTGCTACCCTTGTAGCCGCTTCCGGCATGTAGTGCACGCCTGACCTATTCAGGGGGACCCTACATTTCTCCACCCGATAGCGGAGGTCGAGAAATTTGCACCCCAGATCTCCGCAGAATCGTCTGAGCCTCTGGTTTAAGCCTTCCACTCGGCTCAAAACCAGAGGACCGCGATCAGTTCTGGGAACGACACTGCAAATAGTTAGCTCTGATTCCACCCCGCGAGCGAGGCTTTCCGCCTTCACCAATTCCACAAACCGCCTGTACGAACTGAGGATGACCTCTGAACCCAGACGGCAGGAGTCATTGGTGCCGACATGAGCAACAATTTGCAGTTGCGTGCACCCAGTGCTCTCTATCGGCGCCGGCAGGGCCTCCTCCACATCTCGGATGAGACCCCTCGGCAAGCAGACAGAGTGAACACTGGCCTTCTTCTCCGACCTTTCCGCTATTTCCCTAAGGGGCCCCATCACCCGCCTAACGTTGGAGCTCCCAATAACTAATAAACCCCTCCCCCCATGTGCCTGCTTGGACCTTGCTGAAGGACCATTCACCTGGTGCAAGTATTTCGATATTTCGAGTTGACGCCACTTTGGTGACTTGTGTGTTGATGGGGATGAAATGATGATGATAAGGACAACACAACACCCAGTCCCTGAGAGGAGAAAATCTCTGACCCAGCTGGGAATCGAACCCAGGGCGTTAGGTATGACATTCCGTAATGCTGACCATTCAGCTACCAGGGGTGGACATTATAGCTATTAATGATGAGTGGATTATGACAGCATTTCAAATTTTTAAATTCACTCAATAAATGTAAAAATATGGAAATCAGCTTTCTGTTGCCCTTGAAAGCCACTGAATATGAAACCTGAAACTGGGATCATGCCACATGTTAGCCGTTTAGTAATGTAGATTATCTGGTGGATAAAATCTTTAGCTCTTTGGTACTATTCACAGATGACACACAGGAACATGACAGCTTATTATTCAATGCAAAGAATTGTGCATAATCAGGGTTTGACGGCAAGATTGGCAACTGACCCTGACAAATATATATATAATCCAGCCAACAAAAGAGCTCAACCGATTTGAAATCATTTGATTACAGCCCCACATAAATCTAGTCATGAGAAAGACAGATCTCAGATTGAAATTTATTGGGAGAATCTTTAGAAAGTGTAATTTATGCACAAAAGAGGTTGAATGCAAAAATCATGTTTCACCAGTTCTTGACCATTTTTCATTTATCTGGAACTGTTACTTAGTTGTATTAATGGAAGGAATGTTAAAGATTCAAAGATGAGCTGCGCAATTCTGTCCCACTTTGCTTAGTTAGTTTGAGAGTGTTACAGAAGTGATCAACAAAGTGCAGTGGGTGACCTTCTATTGTGCTTTGTAAAGAGCCTTCCTCACAAAATTCTGAAAGCCCATGTTCCACAATGAGTTGCTTCCTCCAAGAATAGTGGAATAGTCTATATGTTTTATGGATTGAAGAATCACTTAGGTGGGTGTGAGTGGACCTGGATAGTGTGGTGTCTATAGTGAATGTAGGTTGTCATTCATGGTTTGCAGCTGTTTTTTTTTTTTTTTTTGTCTTGGTTCAAGTTAATAGTAAAAACAACTTTTTAGACCATAATATGCCTCCCCAAGTGTGGCAACTGCTAGAAACTTTTCTGTATCATCTACTATCCATAGAGCAAGGAGGAACACTACACTGAGGTTTGAAAGAAATCAAGCTGATATACATCATTAGCCTGATCAAAGCCATGACCTAAATCCAACCAACACCAAAAATTAGTGGAAAGCCTTCCCCAAAGATTTAATGCTATAATAGAACTGCATGTTGCATGTTTAGTATCCCTGTAGCATCCCTCGAGCAGTCGCACCTATGTATAAAGTGCACCAAACAAAAATAAAATTGTTTTGCATTGTTCCACTGTTGTTTTGCAATTATAGCCCATACCTATTCCTTCATTACTGATTCAGCTAACTCTGTTCCTTCATTATTGGTTCAGCTACCTCAGTGATAAATTGTGTTGTCATATGTCCAAGTGAGCAGCGGTAATATAAAATAAACAGTGAGCTAGGTCAAAAAAATATATGATCCATGTAAAAAAATTACCCACATTGTGAGCTAGCAGCACAGTCCCACAATGAGGCAGTTGTCTATGAGATAATGAGAAATTGAATAAGCAAGTGGTTGAGATCTGATGCAAATGCACTGTTTAATACTTCGAGTGGGTCATTACTAAAGGGGAACATTTGTCCATGGCAACAGAGCGATAAAATAAAAGTTTAATTCATTATTGTCTAATTACACAGTGTTTCACCACATATTATGTACATTTATTTTATTGTTGTTTAATTAAATTAAGATTAAACTATGCTTTTCCCCTTACATATTTACCACCATAACATAAAGATGGCTATTCTTTACATGTGTACACAGTATGCTGCACGCCTGCTCGTGTTATGAAAATCAGCGCACCCTCTCAAGGGTTAATGTGGGGGGGTCTGTTTGTAATCGCAAACCAGTTTCAGACTAAAGTCACTGGCTTTTGAAAGATTTTGAAAATGGATTAAAGGCTACAAAAATGCTATCAAAATTTAATAATACATAATACTTGATATAAATTAATAAGAAATATTACCTGTGCATCTCATTTAGAACAGACATTAAGATCACTTTGGTTGCCCATCAGAATATGAGTGATGTGATGATGGTGGAGGAAGAGCAAGGGTTGAGGTTGGAGGTTGTGGTGAAGTGCCTGTGGCAGATGCTAATGTTGTATCAAGTTTTCGAGTCTCATGCTCCAGCAGGAGAGCATCAAGTCCAGGATCCTGTGCCACTGTGCGTAAGGAATCTCCAAGTGCCTGTCTTAACTGCTGCATTTCTCGACCAGTTCTTGAGCTCCGTAGTACATAAAGTTGCCGCCGCTTCACTTCTTGTGCCAGCTGCTCCCGCAATAATTGGATCTAAAACATGTACTTTGCTACTCAAAATATGAGCTGTGCCAAACAAATATAGCAATTTTCCAAATTTAACTGTATTCGTCAGAACAAATGTCATGTTGGTTTTACCTGATTTTCAAGACGAAGCACCTGCTGCCGGTGAGACTGCTCCCGAGCTTCCAACAGGCGTTCTGCTTGTAGCTGTGCTGCCCTCACTCTTTCCAGCTATAAGATTTCAGTAATGTATTATTCAAAAGTAATATATCTCCATCCATTTATTTTTCTGCATATATTAGATGCATTAATTACACTGCATTCGTCAGAGCATAACGGGCCTGTCATCTCATCCCTCCTCCTCCCCAGTTCTTTGTGAATGTATACAAACACAGTAATAACAACATCTAATCATTCAGTATCGTGAAATACTCTACTTTTAAAACTGTAATTTTAAAAAGGAAATAAAAAGGAAGTGAAGGAGGAATATCAGTGTGCAACATCCTGTTGACAATGAAGTCATTAGAGGCAGAGCACAAGTGTGAGTTGCGAATGAATGGGGCAGGAAATCTTATGTCCTGTTCAAAGGAACCATCCTGGCATTTGTCTTAATTAAATTTAGGAAAACCACAGAAAACTGAAGCTTGGACAGCCACACAGGGATCTGAATTGCCTTCCTCCCAAGTGGGTGGGCACTACAGTCTCAAAAATTTCAAGGAATGACATCATTCCCATGAGACTGTTAGTTTAAATGTGCACAATGAATTAAAAAAGAGCCCTTATGGACAACATTATACTCCACAATAGTGTATGTCAATAATTTGTGTGTTTCAAAACTGAATTGCAAAGCTCTTTCTCTTGGGTAGTCTTTATTATAGAGCTATAGTTATACCACAGCAGTTACTTAAAGGGATATTACTAAAAACAAAACGAGCTTGTACTTATGTACATTATTTCCTACTGTCTTTGGACAATTCTGTATTGTGCCATTTTTTCCAGGGACAGAAGAGAAGATTTGAGGATAAAACAAGCACTGGTGCCTTTCATTTGGCACAGCTTTATTAATTCTAGTTATGACTGGTGTGTGTGTGTGTGTGTGTGTGTGTGTGTGTGCACGCGCATGCGTGCATTTTGGGGGGGGGGGGGGGGGAGGGAGGTTGGGGTGTACATGTGACATGAGAGCTGATGATGTGAACACAAGCTGAATGCATTAAGATTGTCCAGATATCAGGAGAGATGAGTACCCATGTTAATGCACAGGGTTTCAACCCCTTCTAGTATGATAGACCCCTCATTACCACACTGCAGAGGTGAAAATTCTCACAAAATCACATGGAACTGGTGGCTTTGTTGCAGAAAAACTGGAAGCTGCATGACCCAAAATGTCTGATGGGAGGTACAACTATGTGAGAAAATCCCTCACTTGAAATTCTGTACAATCAAAGACTACATGGAACTTCAAACAGATTTATTAACTCTCCACATTCGTAGTAGTGTACAAGCATTACTATGAAAACATGATTCACAGAATCTCCACAAAAAACAAAGAATAAAAATCAGTAGTAGCTCTGCTATTCTAAGAGCAAATGTGGCGTGTCGCTGCATGCGAATCGCTGCACCCCGAGTGGCAAAAACGTTCAGCTTAACGATAGCATTCTTCTGTCCTCATTTCGCACTCAAGCACGAACTTTGACGTGAGTGACTATTGTATGCGCTGACTGTAGTGTCAGTGTGCAGCATTCACTGTAGGAGCCCCTTTGGTGAGAGCGGAGCATGGTAAGTCTTCTCTGTACCTGGCAAGAAAATGAACGTGTCTTCCTGAGCGAGTCGTGAATTTTGCTTCGTCTTGATGTGGATGAGGTGGTGGTGGAATGGGAGGATGGATTGTAGTCCCTTCCTTCTCCTCTCCCGAATTCTTTGGCAGTGTAGTCAGCACCTCTTTGAACACGTATGCCGACTTAACTCTAATCACCAAAATTATAGCTTGTTTGCCATTAATGAGACTGTCCATGGTATGTAAACTCCTGCACAGCAAAAGGTGTGGTCCAGTGTAGGGTGGTTGCAGTGGCAGTTTGACGGCTTCCGTGCGAAGCATAACATGCGTGCATGTGTCCAGATCCTTATGCACGAACATTGTGTGCTGTCCGTGACTAGTGGCTTTCACTGGTTCCATGCAGTCCACAGTCTTATGTAAATGACGTAGGAATTGTGGTTGATCGTTAACGTCGCATATCTGTGTGGTGTCGACGAATTCACCCAATAGGTGCAGTGACTCTCTATATACAAGCTCTGCTGGTGAAGCCTCAATGTCTGGTTTGAACACAGTCCTCAGACCAAGTTGGACAATGGGCAGTGCTGACATTCATGTGTTCTTGTGGCACATCAGTGCTGCCTTTAAAGTGCGGTGCCATCTTTCCAGCATGCCATTACTAGCCAGGTGGTAGGCTGTGGTCTTATGGTGCGAGTATCCACAGAACTTGGCTACCTGCATGAACAATTCAGACTCAAACTGTCTCCCCCTGTTGGTTGTAATAGGGACAGGGCAACCGAATCTGGTGAGCCATGTTGACGTGAAAGCTGCTGCTAGCATTTCTGCTGAAATGTGATCCGTAGGTACTGCTTCTGGCCAACGCATGTACCTGTCAATCATTGTCATTAAATAGTGATGGCCATCTGAGGGAGGCAGTGGTCCTACCACGTCCATATGAATGTGAGCGAAATGCGCACTGCCATCTGGGACCTCCCCTATTGGAACATGCATGTGGTGGGCAGCTTTGCATAACTGGCAGTGCAGGCAAGCTCTACTGCACTGACGACAATCTCTGTCCATGTCCAGCCACACAAACCTCTTTGACACCAGCGAAACCATTGGGTACACTCCAGGGTGACAGGTTATGGAGGTTATTGAACACTATTTGGTGGAATGCGGTCGATACATATGGTTGTGATCTGCCGTGCAGTACATCGCAGTAGACCTTGCCAGTTTCGCCTGGAATGTCGACCAGTTGCAATTTTATCGAAGTTTTGTCGTCGCGTAATATTGCTTGTAGTTCAGGGTCTTCTTGCTGCGTGACTGCTAGTTCTGTCATATTCAGTGGTTGTGAAACACCAGATATTCTGGATAAGCAGTCGGCCACCATGTTGGTCAATCTGGAAATGTGCAGCAAGTCCATTGCACGGGAGCATTATCTCATACCCATGCGCCTCATAGTGCTGCATTTAACGGTGCTTGTTGCTCGGCGGCACGTGGTAAATGGCGCCGGTAAAAATTCAGCATCCCGAGGTATCCGCATAGCTCTTTTCGCTGGTAGGCTTTGGTAGTTGTAAGATGGCCTCTACTTTTTCTGGTACTGGTGCAGAACCAGAGGACAACATGCGGTGGCCCAGAAATTCAACTTAAGGCTGGCCAAAAATGCATTTTGCAGTGTTTAAAACTACGTCGTACTTCTCCAGCCATTTAAAAACCTCACATAAGTGACTATGGTGCTGTTCTCTGGTTTACGAATAGACCAACGTATCGTCCAGCTATGTGAAGCAGATAGGTAGCCCACACAAGATGGAATCTATAAACTGCTGCCAGGTCTGTGCAGCATTCTGCAACCTGAATGTCATAAACTTTGATATGAAAAATCTGAAGGGTGTAATTATAGCCATCTTGGGAATGTCCTCTGGCATGACTGGGATTTGTATGTAGACATTCACATAATCAATGACGCTCAATATTGTTGAGCCATGAAGATCATGACTGTAGTCACGTAATAACGGTACCAGGTTGTAGTCAGGAATAGCCCTGCCATTGAGCACTTGGTAATCGCCGCAAAGACGCCAGGCTCCACCTTTTTTAGGTACTAGGTGTAATGTTGATGCCCACGGACTGGATGATGGGCAAATGAGTCCCTCCTTCAGCATAAGATCAAACTCTGCCTTTGCGCTACTGCAAGGCGCCTGGGCACTAATCTGCGTGGGTGACATGACACAAGTGGTCCATCAGTAGTCGTGGACAGTGTCGTGCAACACCTGCTGTGGCACTCCCGGTGGTCTAGTTAAGGCTGGAAAATCTTGCAAAATTGTGTGGTACTCTTCATTTGCTACTTGCACAAGCTTGATGTTACTGGTTCTAGCATCGTGGAGATATCCAACGGCTGTCAGACCATTACGGCTGTTCATAAGGCAGGCATTAGATACGTAAGCAAAAGTTTGAAATATGCTAAGAAGTTAGCGCCTATTATTGCCTCAGCCATATCTGCTACTGTGAAATTCCATGTTAACTGTCTGCGCAGGCCTAGATTCACATCCTCACGCCATGTACCATAAGTTGGGATCTCTGTATTGTTAGCAGCTGATAAGTTGACTGCCGTGCATGGCCGGCAGCAACGGAGTGACTTCCTCAGTAAAATACTCAGATCAGATCCAGAATCAATTAGATATTTCATTCCTGAGGTCCGATCCATTATAAATAGGTGCCGAGAGGTGTTGTGCCAGTCAGTGGCACCTACTGATGACCATCATTCGCATTTGGGAATGTGCATGGCCTTGTACACTTTTCCGCCTGCTCACCGTATCTGTTGTGGTACCAGCAAACTGTGGGGCAAAACTGACGTGGTATGCAAAGTGGAGCGACACCTTAAATGCCGTTGGCTACGCCTCCTACGGAGGCTTGTATTACCGCGTGAAAGCAAAGCTGCCATCTGTGCACTTAAGAGACCATCTTGGCAGCCAGGGCATCGCAATCAGTATGTGACACCATAGAGGTTATTGACAGAACACTGGAAGAAACAGTTCTTGAAGTGACCTGCGAGCATGGCATGATGGCATCTTGAAAGCGGTCAACAAGTTCTGCGACCGCGTCCAGTGACATGTCCGACTGCATAGCAATGATAGCTTTTACCTGGACCAGCAGAGGGTTGCTCCAAATCGTGTGCAGGAGGTTGTCAGGATGCCGATGTCCACATTGTTGTGAAGGTCAGAAAGATATTATGAGGGTTTCCTATTGCCCATTTCTTCTTGAGTCAATACCAGATGAAAGCAATCTTCCTGTGAAGCTGGTATATGATGTATGAGCTCTGCTTTTAATCTGTCATACATGTTTTCCATTGGAGGAGCTGTTATTACGTCTTGCACCTCCACAGCACATCGCTGGTTGAGCTGGCTTATGACCAAAGAAAATTTTTTGTTATTGGTGGTTATTCCGGCGTAGGAAAAGTTTGCCTCCACCTCAGAAAACCACAATACGGGATTGTGGGGCCAAAAGTGTGGGAGGCGCACTGCCAGGCGTGATACTGTAGACAGTTCCATCCATGTTTGCAAATACTGTACGGCAAAATCACTTCGGGGTCACCACTGATGGGAGGTTTGACTATGTGGGAAAATCCCGCACTTCAACTTCCGTACAATCAAAGATTAAATGGAACTTCAAACAGATTTATTAACTCTCCACATTCGCAGTTGTGTAAAAGCATTACTATATCAACAAGTCACAGAATCTCTACAAAAAACAAAGAGTAAAAATTGGTAGTTGCTCTGCTATTCTAAGAGCAAATGAGGCGTGTCTCTGCACGTGAATCACCATGACCCTAGCGGCAAAAGCACTCTGCATAAGGTCGGCATTCTTCTGTCTTCATTTTGCACTCGCGTGTGTACTTAGACGTGGGTGACCATCGCACGCACCGACTGCACTGACAGTGTGTAGCAGTCGCTACAAGTCTATAGAAAAAGTAACATCAATTGCTGATCTGGCAATTTTCAGTAACAGTCCACAGTTTAGTACTCACCGCATCTTGCAGGAAATTGGGGTTAGCTGTGCACCAATAATGATAATTTTGGCCACACATAAATAACACTCTTATGAAATGAAAATATTATAATCTCTCACTGAGACAATCAGGATCGTAGGGTCTAGTCTGCAGGTTGGGTGACATGCATACTGGATGAAGGCAATCATTTCCCCTATGACATACTATTTACTGATGAAGCTAATTCTTATACGAATTGGCCGGATGTCAACCATCACAGGATTGATCCATGAAAGACAGCTGATGCATTGTAGTGATGTTTTGTGTGGAATACAGAGTTCTCATATTGTTGGGCCCTTCATTCAAGGTACTTTGATAGCAGTGTGTTATCTACAGTTGTTAACCAAAGATGGTTCCACTGTTGCTGTCTGAAGGCAGCAGGTTCCCACTTTCTTTCACCATGATGGTGGCTCACTTCATTATGGGTTAGCAGTCTGGACATATCCACATATCCAGGAGAACACACACATAAAAAAAGGTTATACTTATGCAAGCTTTTGGAGCTAGTGGCTCCTTCTTCCGGAAGAAGGAGCCATTCTCCGAAAGCTTGTATATGTATAACCTTCTTTTATGTGTGTGTTCTCCTGCTGCCACTTGGTGAGCATTTTTTTTTTTAAATGTATTCAGTACATTACATCACATTGTCAAAAATTGATTATTTTCAATGTTATAAATAAACAGTTTGATGTATGGTACCGGAGAGAGGCTGTCACACTTCTTGCTTTAAATCTATTAGGTTTCTAATTGTGCAGACATGTGAAGGCAAAAATTGCATATTTCAGGGAAAACACTGCTGATGCTTGTGTTCGCATTGTGGTATACGTGTTGATTAAAGTCCAAGAGGAATGGCTGAAATGTATAACAACCACCTTACATCATGTTGGAAAACATGTCAAGCACATACTGTAGCTTCTAAGTGCTACAACCATTTGCCTTGTTCTGTACAAAACATGATGTAACTCGTGAATGAATACAGGTATACTCAAATGCAAGACACCATTGTTATTCTCGTGTGATTCTTTATCCATGTAATGCATCAGTGACCTCCTTCCATTTAAAAATTACGAGTTGGATCCATGGTGACAGCTTTTAAACTTATTCTCAATTAATTTCCTTACCTCTGCAGAACGATCTGGTCTCTGGTCAGAGTGCTGTGAACGTAATCTTGCCAGCTCTGACTCCTTTTCAGCCAGCTGTGCTTCTAACCGCCGCACTTGCAGTCGCAGATCACGGTTCTCCTTCTCCACTGCTTGAATTTCTGCAGTATCCGTCTTTTCTGGTCGCTCATAGCTCTTGCTTCGGCTTGACAACATTGCTTTGCTGCTGCGTTCCAAACTGCGTTTCTCTGCTTCTAACTGACGTACCTAAATGGAGGGGGAAACATAAAGTGGGTCACAATTCTCACTAGACAATAATAGGTTTGGTCTTACATCAGTGAAAGAATATTCTACAGATGAGTTTTAACTCTAATATGAACAATAATGAATTAGAGAATATGATATGTCTTGTGACGGGAAAAAAGGTAATGTGCCAAGCTGAAGTAATATTGTTTTCTGCTATATAATTCTAAATGAATAAATACATCAATGGAAAATTCAAGGTGCAATGTGGTTATGTATAACAGGATGGACCACCAACTGCAAGAGGTGCTGAGCACAGGTAGGCATACAAAACAATAGCAATATTCCTCATTCAGAGTTACACACACACAGTAGTCTAACTCACAGTCAACTGTACCTCTCTGCTAACAAAAACAATGGTTTTTACAACAACAAATGTTCACTAACTGAGAAACAACGGGTAGAAAAGAATTGACTTAAAAGACAAATAAATAAAATCTGAAAGTAGTTGTGAAACATTACTATCATTTCTGTTCATGTAGGGAAAATTTCATAGTGGGTGCTCCATTTAAAACATTTGAAAAAACACCAATAAACATTATTTTCTCACATACCCAGATTTATTTGTAGCAAATAATTTTCAACATGATTACAACACCAGAAATCAAAATAATTTTATGCTGCCCACCTACAGTTTAAAACTTTGTGCTCAATGGATATGAAAATTTATAACAAAGTGAAAGGAAGAGAATTGCTCAGCATAAATTTAGAAACACTGAAAAAATCCTTATATGAGAAACTAGTGCAGAAATGTTACTATTCAGTAGAAGAATTCATAAATGACAACCTGGAAATTTGAGCAGGAGAGAGCAAGTAATTATAACTGTTAATTTTTAAAAGTTTGTTACTTTGAATAAAAATTATTAATCACTTAATAAAGTAATTATTCAGTACCGTATGTTATATTACTGGTATTATAAGGAGACACCCTTAGAGTAGCACTGTCCATGTGGGTGAGAAGGTTTGCGTGCTCCAGGGAAGCAGAGGGCCATGCCGGCAGTTGTGTAGCTACTGGCAGGGCCTCCCAAGCTCGACAGGCCTCTGCAGAGCAGTCAGATAAAGTGTGTCTCACAATGCCCTTTCTTTCCTCTTATCCTATCCTGTTTCCCATCTCTTGTCTTCGGAGATACAGACTTCGTTAGTACTGGCATGCCATCTGTATAGGAGAGGGACAACTCCAAAGCCCGGAATCGGCACTTCCATTAGGCGCAAGTACAGTCCAACCGGAATTGAGTGGCAATTGCCTGCAGCCAACCTGATTCCACACAGCACATATATTTGCTCCTGTGGAAACAGTCAGCTAGGCCGAGAACGTGGCATGAGTATTGGGCAAGCTCGATGTCACCTAAAATCTGCATTCCAGGTGCAGTAGCATCCATGGAGAGGACACTCTAATGGGTGTAAGAGTGGGTGACAGGGATTGCTGTTGTCAGTGGGAGGGCCAGTAGGTCCACTGGCCAGTCACCGCTTGCTTCAAGCTGGGCAGCCCCGGTCAGTTAGGTACTGGTCCGTCCTGGTGCCAAGTGTTCCATCTGGTGTATGGAACACTAGCACTGCTAGAAGTCGTCACCATAATATTGACACCTGCTGCTACAAAAACAAAATAAAAAGTGAAGATATTTCATTATGCACATCGGTACATGGACCATCTCCACTATGCTGCAAGGCTTCCCAGACACCTGTGGAAGCTCCCAAGAGCTCACAAAACGGCTGCTATCGACTTGCAGCTAGTCAGACCCCAGCACTGCAGGAAACCACACTACCAGAAGGAGGCTCAATATGGGAAAAAATCTACACTTTTTCTGGAAGGGCAAAGATGTTGCTAGCCCCTGAAAGCATGGAATCAGTTTTGCTGTCTGCAATGGCTTGCGGTGTTGTAACAAAAACCCGATTGAGATCTCAGAATGCATTATGACTGCATTTCACAACAAATAGTGGACCACTGATGCTGATATCTGTACAAGCACCAACACTTACCTCAGCTGCAGATGCCAAGGGTCAGTTTTATGAACAACTCAGGGATGTGGTACAAGGAGTGCACTCCGAGGACCGTCTATGCATCCTTGGTGATTTAAATGCTCATATTGGTAGTGATTCTGCCACTTGGCCTGATTGCCTAAGCAAGCATGGAGTGGGCAAGATGAATGAAAATCATATACGGTTGCTTTAATTCTGTGCAAAGTATCAGTTGTGTGTCATCAATACATACTTTAAAGGCAAACTGAACCACAGGGTTTCCCGGATGCACCCCTGCTTAAAACATTGGCACCAATTAAATCTTATTCTAACTAAAAGGAAAGATCTGCATTACTTTCTTCACACACGTTCTTTCCTTAGTGCAGAGTGTGACACGGACCATGCACCAGTAGCGACAAAAGTGCACTTCATGACCAAAAAGTTTCACTCTGCCAGAAGACCTTGCAAAACAAAAATTAGTCTTTGCCAAACAACAACACTGCTGCAATAGAAGTATTTAGTGACGTGATATGAAAAGAGGTGGATCCCTGGGACCCAGCCGCTCCTATCTGTGAAGACTGGCAGAAGATAAAATTGCTTCTTACCGTTACAGCTGGAAATGTGTTCGGTAATCTGGAGGCAAAATCTCAGGATTGGTTCATTGAGATGTAGAAGTCCAGAAACCTTTCGTTGAGGCTAAGCGTCAGGCCACTGTCATATGGCATAAAAACCCAGTCAATTCTACACGCAGGGAGTTAAGCAAAGCAAAGGCAGCTGTTCAACACACTGTCTGCAACTGCATCAATTCTTATTGGGGGCAATTTTGCACTGGCATACAGGAGTGTTTCAATACTGGCGACATTCGTGGTGTGTACTTGAGCATTAAACGGGCCATTGCACCCATTCCAGAGAAGAGTGTACCACTCAAGGAAATAGATGGAAAAGTCATCACAGATCGAAATCATCACAGATAGAAATCGTCTATTACTCCATAATCTACTCACATACCATCAACATTAGTCCAAACACAGTGGATGAAATTCCTCAGATCACACTTTACCATGCCTTGGATGTCACGCCTACTATGGAGGAGCTTCAAAGAGCAATTGCACATCTTAAATGTGGGAAGTGGCCTGGCAAAGAAATTGTAAAACTTAAGCCAGTTTTTCTGCTGCTTCTCAACCTCTTACTGAAATGTTGGGATGAGGGTACAACGCCAAAAGACATGTGTGATGCCAATATTGTTGATTTATACAAAGGTAAAGGTGATCATGGCGATTGCAACTGTCACCATGAAATCTCAATTCTGAGTATACCTGGAAAAACATTTGCCCGTGTTGTGGTGGACAGATTTCACAAGCTTGCAGAGCACATATACCCTGAGGAACAACGTGGGTTTCGTCTCTAATGATGTACAGTTGATACAATCTTCACACTCTGGCAAATTCAAGAAAAGTGCCGCAGAGCACTTTTCAAGTACAAGCAGAAAACCCTTCTGTTCATCGCCTTTATCGACCTAAACAAGGCTTTCGACACAGTCAGCAGAGGACTGAATGCAGTACTTTTGAAGATAGGGTGTCCTCCAAAGCTCTTAAAGATGATCATGGCTTTTCATGAAGATATGGAAGGTGCTGTGGTCATTGAAGGAATCACATCTGACCCATTTGCTGTGACAAAAGGGGTTCATAAAGGTTGCGTGTTGGCTTTCACTTTGTTCAATATTTTTTACTTACCACTCCTCAAAGTTGCTTTTGGTGAAACTAACCTGGGCATTCATCTATGTACCAGAGCTGATGGGAAGCTCTGCAACATTTCTCTATCCAGATCCCAGCACTTCGGAGAATACTTGCTTGTAAATAGCCTTTTATCTGCTGACGATGGTGCATTTGTAGCACATACTCAAAACGATCTGCAAGAGTTTGTGGATAAATTCTCTACTGCATGCCTATAAATGTAAAGAAGACAGTTCTCATGGCACAAGGATACACAGATCCATCTGTCATCAAACTGCATGGCTCCTTGTTGAAGGAAGTCAATAAATTCTGCTATCTTGGTTCAATAACGACAGAAGGTCTCTCCCTGGATGATGAGATAAATGCATGAAATAGGAAGGGCTGCCAGCACTTTCGGAAAGTTCTGTACACGAGCATGGGACATCAATCTTACATTGTCGACAAAAATACTTGTGTATCAATCATGTGTGCTGAGTACTCTCCTTTAAACACACACTTATTGCTCTCATAATTTTAACACTGCAAGGTAGCTAAGAAATGCAGTGATGTGCGAACTTAAGAAAAATGTAACAGGGGAATTTGTGAAACCACAACAGTTCTCAAAAATTAACTTTCTCCCTCTAGAATACCAACAAATAGTCTCCACTCACCACAACTGGACAATTACACAACATCAGGTTTGAAAGGAAAATTGCGTGAGGTTTTTAATTTTAGCATGCAGTACAATCAGAATAAGAACAGCAGCAGTTCTAGTGCGTAATGGTGCAATCTGCATAATCTTTTAATACCAGAGCAATACATCAAAAACCCAGAAAATTGTAAGATATGTTTATATCCAAGTGCAGACATTGCTCACTCACTTACTGAAATTAAGCTGACTGACATAATAGATGTAATCACCAAAATTTCGTATACCCCATTTTCACTAAACAGTTTTATAGTTCTTATTTATCATAAACACAGCAATCACACTTTTCCTCACCTTGTCTGAGAGTGCTTCAACACGACCACGTAATTCAGAGCGGTCCCTTTGGGATGCAGCAAGTTGGCGGTTAAGCTCATCATCACGGCCAGGCAACTGTCCAGAGGTTGCGCCATCAGATGGCCAGGCAGCCAAACGTAATTGAGCCTCTAGCCCTGAGCGCGTGACTTCCGCATCTGCTAACTCTACTTGAAGACGTTGTGTCTGCTCCTGCAACTGCTGCTGTGAACGTCGAAGCTCTGCATTGCTCTGTTGCGCTGCGTCTAGTCTCTCAGACAGAACACGCCGTTCATTTTCACTGTTGGTTAAAGACTTCTGCAACTGTGTAGTAATTTTACCATTAGGATAACATTAAAATATTATTTTAATAACTTACTGAGAATAATTTTATATATATGAAGCTACGTTTTACCAGAAATATATTCTCATATCCAAACAGAATTTTATGTAATGCAAGAAAAAAGAAAACAACAAGTAATTTGTCTCCTTTATGTTCCTTAAAGCTGTCCATCTTTATAAGGTGACTGTCAGTGAATCACATTTATTCAACTTGAGACATGACAGGCCCTATGGATGAATGCCTTCATAAATGAAAATGTCATGTTATTTTACACTGTGGAGATAATTAGTGTATGTAAAACACTTACATGTAACACAGAAGCACAGTTGGGAAGGAGGAAGGGGTGGGGAGGGGAGGGGAGGGGAGGGGAGGGGAGGGGAGGGGGGGGGAGGGGGAGAAAGGGAAAGTGAAAGAGAGAAAGAGAGAGAGAGAGAGAGAGAGAGAGAGAGAGAGAGAGAGAGATAGGGTTCATTACAATGACGATAGAGAAATTGGACAGAAAATATAGACGGGAAAGATTCTAAAATGAAATACTCCTGGTACCAATAAAGTTGTAATTTTATTCACACAACTGATTTAAGTAGTTATGCCACATCTAGCTGCAACTGCTGGGAGCCAAATGCCAAACACTTCCTCTGCCAATCAAAACAAGCTTTGAGTGAGAAAATGCACACCGAAATAAACAGTGATAAAATGAAATGATACAACAAATGTAATGAACAAAATGAGAAGTATGTGAGCTGCAACTTTCACAACTGTAGCCAAATTGAAATATGAAAGTAATTTGAAAGACTGTCTATTCTTTTCTGAGCAATGAGGTGGTGGCATTTAAGGTAAACTGAGAAAGTACAAAAACTGCTTCTCCTGTATAGTATCAATGACTGAAATTGAAAAGACTGCAACAATTGGATAGGGATAAGGTACAAAGTACCTCCTCCACACATCATGCAGTTGCCTGTGAAGTATGGACACATATGTTATCTTTGCATAAAACTTGGAAACAAAATGTTATCAGAGATAATACTGCGTAAATAACTTGACTTAAGGCCTGCGACAGTGACTGAGATATATGTGATTGTCAATAAAAGTGATGGATGCTGTTTCTAATAGTTTAGGTCATAATAATAATTTTTATTAACATAGTGCTTCCAGGTGTATAGCCAAGTTGTTGTTTCCATTTTTTCCAGTTAGGGAAACAACTCTGCTGTATACGAGATGCACAACATTTATCAATCATAATGAGATAATCTGACAAATCACGATAACTTTTATTATTACATAAACTACTATGAGCTCTGCAAATTGTGCACTACCTTCAAACAATAAAATCTAAAGTTGCTCCTCCTGTTTCTGAGAATCATGAGATAAAATTCTGTGATTTCATTACACCAGCTTCAAGCTCCTAGCCTGACTACAAATTTCCATCTGTTCAAAGTATCTATAAAAAGCAAATAATGAAGCAGATACAAAAGTCTCAGAAAAGATATTTGCAAGTAAAGAAGAAGTTGCCTGAAAGCTAGAATATTTTTAACTTATTTATACCTATGTTGACAACTGAGTGCCTCTACCATTCACTGAGCTGTTCTCTAAATTCCGATGTTATCTGTGTTCTACCCAGACTATCCACTATCATATCCTTATTTCCAAATTATCAACTACAGAGTGATTGTTACATCAGTAAAATAATTAAAAATTGAAATCATTTCTACACCTGAGTCACAGTTTTGATACTGACCATTTTTTTCTTATTATGTATATTTTGTTACTGCTAGGGTGAAGGTACATGCTTGCCAAGAAACACACTGGATAAATGGGAAGGAAGTGAAGTGAAACAAGAGTTCAACATTTGACAACATTTAACACAAATACTGCAGTATTTCTGATATGATGATGGCGAATGAACTTCTGTAGAAAAATACTGAATGATGTAGTAAACATTTCCCTTCATGAACATTGTATAAGAAACTGATAACTAAAGATCTGGTTTTGAGTGACTGAAACCCATACTGAACAAGCAGTTGTGGCAAGTAGCCGTAATGTTGATGTCGAAAACTGATGGTGTTTTTTGAAGAGATAAATCCAGAAATATCACAAAATCTGCACTAATCATATTGAAACAAGCAATAAATACCTGTTTAAGCCTCTCCATACTACTCTGGGCAGTGGAACTAGAATCGGCAAGAGCTCGCTCAAGTGCTTGTATTTCTGTTCGAAGCTCCTGTTCAGCTGTACTTGCACGCTCCAGAGCAAGGTTTAATTGTTCAATTGTTGTCTTCAGGGATGCACATCGTTCTTCCAAGCCTGTCAAGCTACGAGCCTGTGTGTCGCATTTCTCTTGCATCTTCTGAAATTTATAAATAAACAAGTTTGGTATCAGGCAAACAGATTGCTAACAGGCAAACAGGGGACTACAATGTAACAAAAAACACAGACACACACACACACACACACACACACACACACAGGGTAAGGTGAGGGGGAGGGTGAGAATTTCTGTCGCCATTCTGGCTAATGACAAATACAAGTCTGAAGGTCAGGCCAATTGTTCAAGATGTGCTTATCTGCTGTTCAACAATACCTCGGTCGAGGAATGTCAGAGAGAGAGAGAGAGAGAGAGAGAGAGAGAGAGAGAGAGAGAGAGAGAGAACAATAACTGTGTACAACATACCACAGTGGTGCAGAGGAAGATGAGATGAACAATTTAGAAACTACCAAAAATTGGCCTACAAAACCCACCTAAGCTAAAGTGCATGCACAGTGCGCAAGAGTTTCAGTATTCTCTTGCTCTCTGTGTGCAAACTATTGGCCCTAGGGAAGAAAATGAATAGGTCACTTTCTGCAGTAAATTGAATGTAGTGTAATTTTGTACTGGGGTACATTTTCGCTAGAGCCTGCAGTTTTTGAGTTATTCAATGAAAACATGCAAAAGTGTCCTTCATACGCACCCCTCTCCCAGTCATGATTTTTAGTATATTGTTCATGGCACTCCCTCCTACAAATGTACAAAAATTTGTGGCTATATGATTCTTTTCCATATTTGACATTTATGGTCCTCATTTTCTAGGCTATAGTTATGCCATCAGCTTAGTCGTGCACTTCTTGTTGCTGTGATCTTCAGTCCAAAGACTGGTCCACAACTCCTGGTCTAGTGGATAGAATTCCTGCCACTGGATCATGGGATCCCGGGTTCAATTCCCAGCTGGGTTGGGGATTTTCTCTGCCTCGGGACTGGGTGTTTGTGTTGTCCTCATCATCATCATCATCATCATCATCATCATTCGTGACAGTGGCTAGAATCGGACTATGTAAAAAAAACCGGAGTGTGAAAGATCTCCCTCTACAATTTTTACCCTCATTGCTTCCCTTCTATACTAAACTGGCGATCCCTTGATGCCTTTTTCCCCAACACATTTAAATCTTGTAGGTAAAGATGAGACTTAAATGTCCCAGGGATAATTTAATTATAAGATCTATGGGTTTCTTCTTATATTAAGAAAGCAGCTTTCTGACAACCATTTAACAAACATTTAGTTTGTCTTCTGTAAAGAGTTCCCTACCGAGAAAGCAAGAAATGTCCTCACAAACTCAGTTCTGGTAGAGATAAACAAGAAAAATCACATTGGTGGTATTCTCTACGAGCCTGTCAAGACCCTTGATTGGGTAGATCATAAAATTCTACAAGGGAAATTAAAATTTTATCTTATTTATTACATCCCCTTGCATAGACTGAGTCATATCTCAACAAAAGAAAATTAAGGACCACATTAATAAATGATAAAACAAGACTAAAGCTAGAATCAGAGTGTGGAAATGTTAAATATGGAGCCCCACGAAGTTTAGTACTTGGCCCAGTTGCTTTCTTGACATACGTGAATGACTTACCAAAGATATCAAGAGGACTCTTCAAAAACTGTTATGTTCACAAATGAAACAAGCATATTCACTAAAGGTACAAACAAATCCTTACTAGACACAATTAACAGAATAGAGAAATAAGTTTACAACTGGTTCACAGCACCCAAAAGTGAACAAATCAGCTTTAACTTACAAAAGACGATGACGGTGTCAATATTATGAAAAGGATAGATTGCTATGTACCATATATAGGAGATATTGAGTCGCAGACAAATACAACAAAACGACTTCTATACATCTGAGCTTTTGGCCAAAAGACCTCCTTCTAAAGTAGTAAACACACACAAATTCACGCAAACACAACTCACACACACGACCACATGCATGGCATACTTTAAACACAATGGCATGCAAACAGTTCACACACTTAGCTGCTTCGGAAATGCTTCCACTCTTGTCCCAGAAGCCAATGAATGTATCCTTTTCGAAGTCAGATAATGCTCTCTGTTTCTGCATTACAACAACTGCACTGTTTTCTGTGTCCCCTGACACGGTGGTGGTGGTGGTGGTGGTGGTGGTGTGTTGGGGCTTATGGGCGCTCAACATCGAGGTCATCAGCGCCCTCACACACTTTAAAAGGAACGAATGTGGACAGATCACGCATTTTTATATACTACTCCTAGTGCTGCCACCTGCCATGTGAGAGTGGTTATTGTACGTTGACATCGAACATAGGTGGTGATAACATTAATGTGACTGGACTGTGTTTATACCGCACATTCAGGCTCTATCCAACACAAATATTAGAGTTACATGTAATTTATATTCTTGAGTCACATATTCTGATAAATTGTAGAAGGAACAGTTAATGAAATTTTCTTTCCTGTGTTTTTAAATACTTGGGGATCTCCAGTTTCCTGTCTGATGTCTACTGACAAACCTGCTATACTTTTGGAGCATGATATAAAGGGCCATTCTGAATCTTAGATAGGGATTTCTAGAATTGTTGTGAATTACTGAGTTCATACTAAATTCACTCTTGTTATTAACCAAAAATATCTTGAGGGAGTATATATTTTGGCATGCAAGCATAAGTCCATGAAGGGGTTTCTGCAAGATGTTTGGTAAGCAGAGGTTAAATGTTTAAGGAGATATGCATTATGTGGGTTCCACTTCAGGTTCTTATCAATTTAAATACTCAAGTATTCTGAATATTCTGTTTGACTTATTGCTTTTCCCTATTTCATTATCTTAATGGTATGATCAACCTTTGTGCAATACTGAATTGCATGTGCTGTGTTTTATGTAAGTCCAGTTGCAGCCCATTTGCAGAGAAACAGTCAATAATATTCACAGAAATTTAATTTACCTTTTTATGTACTGCAGTTTCTCCAGCTGATTATAACACTGGCAACATCAACAAATAGAATTGTTTCAACTTCTTGGATTACAATGGTAGATCTTTTATATGTAACAGAATATGATCTAGACTTTGTTTGATAGCTTAGTCTACTTTCAAATGTACTTTAAATGAGCCTGTATGTACTCTATGGCTCCTCAATGTTGTTAGAATATGCTCTTTCATTGGTATCATTCTTTGGTTACTAAATGTCACTCTCTGCATTCTTTTAGATACATAGGATGAATACCAGTTACCAGCAAGATCTTAGATACCATACTACCTGAGCTTCTCTATAACACTATGAATTGCAAAAATGATTTTGACAAATTATGCAAAACATCAGTTGGCAATTATTTTGTTATTAAATTTTGTGTAATCTAAATCATGAATTGAAAGATGACTTTTTCTGTGGAGAGTCTTTGAAATACAAACTGAGACTAAGTATCTTATTTTGGAACAGTATGTTCCATACAGCTAACATACATGATTTCTCCCAATATCTTAGAGAAGCAGGCAAGCACTGTGACTAACATACATGATTTCTCCCAATATCTTAGAGAAGCAGGCAAGCACTGTGACTGGATGTAGTTACTACAATCTTAACTTCCAAGCATGTAATACAAATTATCTGACAACAGTGTATTTCAGGATGCGACTACTGAAATGTATATTATATCTGTTACTCTTGACAGCACTAAATTAAGAGGAAGTATGACTGCCACAAGAAACTGCCAGTTTAGTGCACATGGCTATACACTGCTTAAGTTTGATACTGTAAATTTTGGCATTAGTCTGAAAGCTAAACTGATATCTCCTACACATATCACTCGCTTTTTTTCTCAGCAACTGTTATCACAGCAGGCCAGCTGGGTTCCTTTATGATTACAGTAAATAGTTCCATTATTAGTAGTGACCTGCAAAAGTGCATCTTTCTCCTGAAGCATCATGTGAAGCCGCTGAAGATCTCCTTCAAGCCCCATGCGCTGCAGCTCTAGTTTGGTTGCACGTGATTCACTACGGCTCAATTCCTCTTGCAAGTTCCGTTTTTCTCCCTCACATTTTGATAATGCTTGCTTTAACTTTTCCAGTTTATCCTGAAAAGACAAAAAAAATTCCTTTTTACAGGCTTAATAGTATTCTTTAACAGAATGTATAAAAAAGTGATACAATAAAATGAAATACACTCTGCTGACAACTTTATGTAAGTACTGAATAGCTACATTAACTATGAGTGACCTAATGCTCTGTCTTTTACATTCATTTTTCAGAAACTAAATTTGTTAGAAAAAAGTGTCCCCAAATTTATACCCTCACTTGCATATACTCTTTCTAGAATGCTTCTTTAAGGCATGTGTCCACTAGCAATTAACTTCCAAAAGTAACTTCTGCAAGGACTTGGTGAGGTGCTTACATTAGAACAAAAACTAGCGCAAGTTTATTTCTACAAGTCATCTGGGAAGGTTAATTTCAGGAACTTGCTGCAAGTCCTTGCAGAAGTGTTTCCAATAGAGTCTCATCATGAGACAGGCAAGTGTAAGTTTATGGTGCCGTATTTAAAACCCAGAGCAGTCACCACCATTGTTGAATTATTATTACTGAAGAAGAATCATGACAGAAAACTAAAAGTTAGGAAAAAATAAATATTTGGGTAAAGAAATATATACAGAGATGTACATATTTAAGTTATCAATGCACACTATCAATTGAACTAAAATCAGAGGCTTTGCCCATAATACGAGGGGTGTTTGAAAAGTTCGTGCAAAAATAAAAACTACTTATATGTTTGGGGTAAACCTTTCTTATTTTTCGACACAGTCTCCTTTTAGACTTATACACTTTGTCCAATGCTGTTCTAATTTGTTGATCCCTTCCAAATAATAGGAATTGTCCAAGTCTGCAAAATAGCTATTAGTTGCTCCAATCACCTCCTCGTTTGGATAAAATCTTTGTCCTGTAGTCATTTCTTCAAATTGGGGGACAAATAGTAGTCCGAGGGAGCCAAGTCTGGAGAATAGGGAGGATTTGAAATGAGTTGGAATCCTATTTCCATTAATTTTACGAGCACAACTGCTGAGGTGTGTGCTGGTGTATTGTCATGATGGAAAATGACTTTTTAGTGGTCCAATCACTGGCGTTTTTCTTGCAGCTCAGTTTTTAAACGATCCAATAGCGATGAATAATATGCACCTGTAATAGTTTTACCCTTTTCCAGAGAGTTGATGAGGATTATCCCTCGTGAATCCCAAAAGACAGTCGCCATAACCTTTCTGGCCAAAGGAATGGTCTTCGCCTTTTTTGGTGCAGATTCTCCCTTGGTAACCCATTGTTTAGATTGTTGTTTGGTCTCACGAGTATAGCAATGTATCCGTGTTTCATCCACAGTGACGAAATGACACTTAAAGTCCCGTGGATTCTTCCTGAATAGCTGCAAACATTCCTTGCAACACCTCACACGATTCCATTAAGCATGAGCAATCGCGGAACCCATCTTGCAGATAGCTTTCTCATGTCCAAATGTTTATGCAAAATATTATGTACTCATTCATTCGAGCTGCCCACAGCAATCTCATGCACCTTAACTCTTCTGTCATCCATCACCATATCATGTCCGCCCCGGTAGCTGAGTGGTCAGCGTGACAGACTGTCAATCCTAAGGGCCCGGGTTCGATTCCCGGCTGGGTCGGAAATTTTCTCCGCTCAGGGACTGGGTGTTGTGTTGTCCTAATCATCATCATTTCATCCTCATCGACGCGCAGGTCGCCGAAGTGGCGTCAAATCGAAAGACCTGCACCAGGCGAACGGTCTACCAGACAGGAGGCCCTAGCCACACGACATTTCATTTACCATATCATGGATTTTATCAATGATTTCTGGAGTTGTAACCTCCACAGGGCATCCAGAATGTTCAGCATCATTTCTGCCCATAAGGCCTCTCCAAAAATTTTGAAACCACTAATAAACTGTTCTAATCAAAGGTGCAGAGTTACTGTAATGTTTATCAAGCTTCTATTTAGTCTCCTGAGGCGTTTTGTCTTTCATAAAGTACTATTTAATCACCACACAAAATTCTTTTTCGTCCATTTTTTGACACACACTCTACTTCCGTGATTCACACAAATGCCAAACACAAAGAAATAGACCAATATGGCTGAAACTTGGTGTGCGCTCTTTCCAAAGATGCTACTAACTAAACATGACCTCGATACGCGCCGGGGGTGCTATCTCTCAGACTTTGCATGGACTTTTCAAATGTCCCTCGTACAAACTTTCAAAGAATGTTGTGTGAAAGTTTTAAACAGCTTTTGTCTACTGTACAACCAAATTTTTAAAAATGGGGCACAAAAATATGTCAAGCTATATCATCATGAGGTCACCTATTAATTACTCTTTGATTTTTGTAAACACTATTTATTACACATTTATGTTTACACTGACTCCAAAAAATCAGCGAAAATTTAAAGACACCTGTACCGGCATTCTACTTCCTCTTCTAGTGAAACAAAGTAATTGGTAAATTCAATTTGCACTTCTTTGGCTGGTGGTGATCTGTTATATATATTCAGTGGTTCTAAGGCCACATTTGTTTTGGCACACATGTCTTTGTGCCACTCTTCTTTTCAAGGCTGGCATTTTCGTATCAGTGTTGAACACACAAAACTTCTGCAAAGTCTGGGAAAATTTCCCACAACAGACAAATTCGAGAAGTATTTCGAGCAGGATGCAAGAAACTGTTTCCACTAACTTGTGGAAGCAAAACATGCAAAAGCTGACTTGCTGGCAGTGTTTTAATGTCAAAGAACTTGCAAAAGTAGCTTCTGCAAGTGATTTGCTGAAGTTTATTTCCTTGTAGACACATGTCTTTAGGTCTACAATGAATACACCATGTGGATATTTGGATGGAATATGATTCTCCAGAGCAGATAACATGTTTCTAGTCTTTCACAGTCCACAGAATATCTTTGACCACTGGAAACAGTCACACTTGATGAACAGGGATGAATTAAGTTCATTATATGCAATTCTCATCCAAATATCCACATGATACAATTTACACCAGAACTTCCATTCAAGAATGGGTCAGAGTGGACCTCATTCACTTCTTGTCTTGTAACAAAATACTTTTAGTTACGTCTTTCTGTCACAATTCTGATAAAAATTCATCGAAGAATGGGCTTTTTGAAACTGCCAGGAAGCCCGAAGGAAAGTGTGGAACTACAGAGGCAAAATCTGGCACTTTCTTCAGAGGATAATTTTTTGTATGCTCTATGTTTGTCATCTCTAGTTACCATTTCATCTTGTCCCTTGTATTTTCTTCATAAGGTTCTCCTGTATGACTCCTAGTACCATGGAAGTCATTCCATAATATCTTATATTCTGTTTACCTGTTTTTCTTCTAATTTGTGTTTTCCATGTATTTCTTGCTTCATTGATTCTGCAGAGGATCATACCATGTTTTATCTCAATAGTCTATTTAATTTTCAGCACCCTTCAGTAACGCCACATTTCAAACACTTCAATTTTCTTCTTTTTTTTGTTTTCTGTCACTCATGCATTCACTTCCATCTGATGCTGTGTTTAAGATATATAGCCTCAGAAACTACTTCCTTAGATGTTTCATATTAGTGCACTTATTTTACCTACGGATGCCCTCTGACTGTGCTAGCCTGTTTCTTATATCTTCTGTTCTTCATTCATCACAAAGCAGAATTTTGTCTTCATACACTGCATAGTCCCCAATTTATTACTGATCTCATTTCTGCTACCCCTCATTACTTTTTCTACTCTCATTCTACATTGTGTTCATTATAATGGTAAATACATTCTACAGGTACAGTAATCTGTAATTTTTCACTTTCTCTAGTGATAGCAATATCCTTTCATCCTGAGTTTTAATCTTACTTCTGAAACTTTTTTCTATTTTCATCTGTGCTGCTTCAGTGTACAGGTTAATGAGTAGGAGAAAAATACTGAATTTCTGCTTTATGCCCTTTTTTAATCTGACCACTTCTCTCTTGGTTTCTATTGTCATTGTTAACTCTTTGTTCTTGTACCTATTGTATATTACACATTTTCCCTGTAGCTTGTACTAATATTTCTGAGAATATCAAACATCTTGTATCATTTTATAGTGTCACACACTTAATACCAGTCTTTTGTTTTGTGTTATGTGTGGTGAATGAGATAGGCACTATACCTCTCATCTCTGTGGATAATTTGAATATTAATCTAAACTTGTCAAGAATTTGCCAACCTTGTTTCGCACTATCAGTATGTATCTAAAATTACTGTTAGCTTCGATCAGCCAGTTGAGGAATATTCCACACAATGAGATTACACTGTATTAGTTTTAAGAATGACTCTTGTGTCATGTGATTTGAATAAAATGCTCAACATCAATAAATTCTATCCATATGCTATGAACTAAAGACTATGTATTGAAATTAACTGCTTTAATCCAAAAGTAAGAGACATAGTACATCTGGAAAGATGACAT
The DNA here is from genome assembly GCF_021461395.2 of Schistocerca americana. NCBI lineage: Eukaryota > Metazoa > Arthropoda > Insecta > Orthoptera > Acrididae > Schistocerca > Schistocerca americana. The sequence goes on from NC_060120.1 coordinate 774,288,799, forward strand.
AGTTGATAACAGTCAGAAACACAAAAAAAATTATTTACTACTACACATAATACACACATAATATATTGTATCAGTTCCTTTCATCTAAGATCAGGTGGTTGTAAAAAGTACCAAAAAAGCATTTTGCTATTTTCTCTCAAATTGAAGTAATTTGCATTAAGATGTCATATACTTAAGTTAAATTTTTACCTCATATTGACCTTTCTCTTCTGAGCTACTTTGCATGTTCAATTCCAGTGTTGTAACTTTCTCTCTGAGTTGTTGTAACTCTTCTGATTTCTGCTGCATTGCATCAGCCTGTAACAAAGTTCTCTCATCAATCATTTTTATCACATTTATCTACATTTAATGACTCAAATAATGAGTTATCCAAACAAAGTTTTTTCGAGTGCACACTCAAATAGTGTTTTATCTTGAAAGAAAAAAAATGTTGTCTCTGATTATAATTCGCCTAGAAATCTTCATAGTAGCTAAAAATTACTATTTTTTTTCATTTAAACAAAAATGTGTTATCATGAAAACATATATTTTGCTATGAAACACAATGAATAAATATTATGGTGTGATAAAAAATGGAACATGGGAAGCCATGCTGACAATGATTCTTATAACAGATATGAACTGTGAAAGAGCACTAGAAACATTCAATACTTTTGTGATGCTACATCTTAAAATGAAGGCACTGACTTCTGAAAGATATGATTCACTTGAGTTGCTTTCACCAATCACATGTTAAAATTTAAAGAAGGCATTGTCATTCATGTTTTTTTTTTCACTTGAAAGATCTAAAGCATTCTTAACCATTGTCTCCCCAAGCAACAATTAATGTTTTTCAATTAACCAACAGCTGGGTGGATTGGCCAAACTTACCTTCAGGAAGCACAGCTCACAGTACAGCCAACAGAAATATATATACAGAAAATAAAATTTCTAGCTTTTTAAACCACAGGTTCTCTCACCAAGACAGAAAAAGATGAACATATTTGGTTATGTAGCAAAAAAGAGGGGAGGGGCAGTTACTTAGGACCCAAGTGACAGAGGTATTCGCGAGGTATGAAGACAAGATGAAAAGGCCTTGCTCTGGCATTGAATTATTGTGTTTCTTCAATACAAAAATGCCCTCTTTTTGTCATAGTCTCTTTTAAGAACAAAGCACAGCGTTAAATGTTTTACCAATGAACAGATTCCATCCATGAAGTGTGTTTCTGGAAAGTATGCAAAATAGCTATGGCTCATATGGGGTGTTCATTGGACTCAATTTTTCAACAATAAATTGTTTTACATCCAGGAATTGATGGAGTAATTAAGGAAATAAGATTACATTTCAGTGCACCATCAACAGTGAAATTATTAGAGAGATATCGTAACATATACTGAGACTGGAGAAGGATAGGAACGGAAAACAGCTACGCCCTTATCTAAGAACCATCCTGGTATTTGCTTTAAAGTGATTTCTGCAAATCTGGAAAGTCTATTCTGATGGCTTTGGACGACAATTTAAGTGTGAAGTAATATAACTTCTACTTCTTTTATGAGATGACTTACTTGAGATGTTCGGCCAAACTCCTTTGCTGGCCAGCCTGCTGCTGAAAACTCTCTTTCACCTTCTTTCCCGAAGTACTCAAGTATGCTGCTAGGTACAGGAATTTCTTAATACTAATAAAAATAAGTAGACATACCAATTTCATTTGCTACAACTAATGACGTATATTTGAACTTCAGACATATTACAAATCTCACTCTTCATATAAATATATACTGCTTCATAAGTCTCTCATGTCTCCAAATGTCAGAAACAAACTAATATACATATAAGAGAAAGTTGGCTTAACACCATGTCCATTCTCAACATGGATCTTAATACACGTCTTCCCTTCAACCAGACTAAGAGTTTTTCTCAAGAGTACCTTCTCAACTGTTCTCTTTATTATAACCATGGTCACTGACACAATTAGCACAGAATAACATAGAAGCTCCATGGTTCTTCCGTACAGTTTCACTAAAACTTCCATGGATCGCCTGAAAAGTACTTGTTGTTGCCATTCGACCACCACGTCTACATTCTTCTCACGACTGAATTTCAAACCTGCACAGACCAACATGAGACGCGCAATACATAGGATTCTATCATCCCACACTCACTGAGTGGTTCTTGAATTTACACTGAAATTCTCGAAACACTACACTAACTCTGGTTGGCCAAACAATATTTTATCCCCAGTTCTCATAATTGCTTGGGTACCAGTGGATTCTGCCCAAAACCACCATTCTTTTTTTAACTACCAGTGCCTTTAGCATGAAACCACCAATGCTGTTGCAAAGGCAGCATATTATAATAAAAAAAAAACACTTTCTAAATTCAGTAAACTTGGGTATTACAGCACTGTAATCAAACCTGAATGTCTTTATGGAGCAGAAACTTTAATTTTAAATGGAAAGAGGAGATACAGAAGAATGTCAAAAGAAAAAAAGAAAGATTATTAGGCCCCAAAATTACTGATGGTGAAACTTATGGACTGAAAAGTAATAAGGAAATACAAGAATACACAGACATACATGGTGACAAAAACAAAGACTTAAGTTTTAGGGGATCGTTAAAAGAATATCACCCACTAGATTGACAAAACAAATAGTAGATTTCTACGAAAACAGAAGTAAGGCAAAAGCAGAGTCAATTAAATGGATCACTGCGATTAAGGAGTGTCTTAAAGTAGCTAGTATAGCTCAGTCAGACATTACAGACAGAAAAACATTCAGACAAAAGATATGTGACTGTAAAGTTGGTCAGAGGAAAATTAGGAAACAGACTGGAACACTGTAGTCTGATGAAAGAAAGGGACTTCACTCTGATAGGATGAAACAGATTTGGACACAAAAGAAGGCCAACCATCAAAAGTGACATTGACTGATTGTACCTCGTGCGGTCCTATTGGGCCCATACATGAATAATAATGAAATAAAAACATGTTTTCTTTAATCAACTGTCTACACACATCACACAATACTTCCAACAACACACTTGTAGATTAAATTTTCTGTTGTTGGTGCCTTTGTCTCTTTTCGTACTTAATTTCTATGTTCTCCATCTTTTTTACATCTTTGTTTTAGTATTATAATTTTAGATAATTTCTTTCACAGTCCTTTTTCTCAGATTAAGAACTGTGGCACAGCCAGAAAATTAAGACAAAGATCACAAAATTGTAGCTAGAAAATCAAAACCAGTTTAACCCTTGCATTTTTATGGGGAGGCATATATTACTAAAAATTTACATCTCAGAAAATTATACTATGAACATCACAACACTTTTGTAGTTACTAGGGAAGACTAGTTTTGTTTCAGATGAAAACATTGTATACATCAAGTTGTTTTCTATATTATCACTCATTTGTGGGAAATTTTGGATGAAATAACCATTAATTAAAAACTTAAATACACAGTATTGATGTTCCATGACGATATTTATTTAATAGTTTGTTATGAACCAGCTTTTGTTTTTTTAAGCCATCATCAGATAGTTGTAAACTATCTGTTTAGTATTAAACTATCAGCAAGAGTTCATAGCTGTACAAAGATTGTTTCCGAAAGATGTGTGACACTTTACGACACAGCAGGACCTGCCAATTCCCATCGCCCCACAACACACAAACTTTCTGCTCCATGGTGCAACGCTTACTATCAGTACCACAAACCAAATCAGATTTTGACATTAATTGAAAATAATTAATGAAATAGCAGTAGTATTTTTATTTTCAAAATTTCTTGTTCAATGACTTACTTCTTATGCATGTTGCAGTCACTATGCAGATTATGTATATGTGATTCCCCTCCCAATCACGTACTGAGCAAGGTGCCTACACCATTCTTAAAGTACTGGACTGACATTTGGGAGACTGGGGTTTATTCCCTGTCCAGCCATCCTGACCTGGGTTTTCCAATATTTCCCATGTTACTAAGGTAAATGCTATGGTTATAGTGCTACCCTAATTGAAAACATAATCAGTAAGATAAGAGACAGAGGATAACTGAGCTATTGTATCCTCCTCAGAAAGTGCTGAACCACTCCAGTAACAACTGCTTCCACATGCTATACGTACGTAGGACTTGATAGATACTTGCCAGCTAACTAAAATCCAAAAAATACCAAAAATATACTCAAGCTTTTTATGCAAATAATACTGTTTCCCACTTTCTGTTCAACAGTACAGACAAGATTCCAACTTTAGAACAGGGTGGAATTCACAGGGTTTCCTGCAATCTGTGTAGCAAATCATTGTAGGTCAATCAGACAGGGCTATTACTACTAGACTAACTGACATGAAAGGAGCTGGAGAATGACAAGAAAGATCCCACCTTTGCTGAACATGCTCTTAAAGAAAGCCATTCTTTTGATACTGAATGCCATGTTCTCCATAGAGGAACTACAGATGGAAAACTAACATTATTTGAACTTCTAGCTATTAATGAACACCAATCACCTGGTCTGTAATGAATGAACATAGTTTCATTATTCAGCCTCACTACAGTAGCAGCAACCAGTCAATATTTTTCTCACCATTAGATAATATGTTTGTTATACCTGTTTGACACAAACATTGCATAGACTCCATTCTCCCCTTTGCCTTCCCCACCCCCTTTTTTCAGTCTGTTCATCACATTTACCAGTTTATCCATGCAACACAGTAGTAGTGCCATTATTATCATTTGATATATAAAAAATCTTTATACAGCTATGAACTTTCACTGACGTTGTGTGGACTATCTGCTTGGTATTGGGTTAAATCCAAAAGCTGGTTCATAAAGAACTACTAAAGAAATATTAATGTGAAACATCAATATTGTTTATTTAAGATTTTTAATACGTGGTTCCTCCAAGTACAGACAGGATATTCCATAACTATAATCATTAATTCTTCATTTTAGCTCTCATACTATCTTTAGGGCAAATCATATCACCTACTGTTTATGTTCTGCCTAGTTACAAAAACACTCCATGTTACTCACAAGCTGCTGTCATGGTAATGTAATTCTTTAATACAAAAGAGCACACTTCACAGAACACTATATGTAAATGGATTGTGAAGGAGAGCTAACTGTATTGACAAGCAATGCATACAGACAATACATTGTATAGTGGTCGTGGACATTAAATTTATATGCAGGATCTATAATTAAAGAGACTGGAATCCACTTTTCTTGCCTTTATGCCAATAGCTTTTAGTAAAACAGATTTACACATGGCTGGATCTGTACGTCACTTCCATTGAAACACAACTTTATAACCGATTTTATTTGTCACACACTTACCTGAGCTTGTAGAGCTGTCTGCTTCTGTCCAAGCTTCATTTCTAGGCTTCCCTTCTCATCCTGTAGTGAACGCAGACTTTGCAAGGCAGAACTCAGTTTTGTTTCTGTTTTAGCATTTAGGTCTTGAACCTCTTGCAACTGGCGCTTCATGCTTCCCACTTGGGTCTTGTAATCATCCTACACACAAACAAGCAATATGTAATGCAATATATGTAATTAAAATAGCCACAATTTTTTCCAGCTGCCTAACAGAATGGAATTCTGTCTCAGACGCAGTAACTGTAGATAAACATTTAGAATACTGTTCCACACTTCCTTGGCTATCATCTGTCAACAATGCCAGGGTTTCCCTCTACTTATTATTGCACATTTTATTCCACTAGGAGTTTTCTTAGGTAATTCTGGTGATAAAACTGTAAATGCAGCTGTCTTTGTTTTCTGCACCGATGAGAAAGAAAGGAAAGACAAAAGCATTCACTTGAACACAATGTACACATTCAGAATGTAGTAGTGGTAATGTCAACGAATCTGTACAAGGTGAAGGTGGCTGACTCCATCCGATGAAGCAAATTCTGTAGCAATTGAAACTTACCGGGACCACTGCACCTTAAAGGAGCCTGTACACAATGAAACTTGTTAGTCAAATTTGCTCTTTTTATCCACAAATTCATCAAACAAATCTGTACTCTTACCAACAAAGTTTGTCAATTTAATCTCACTTTTGAAACGTATGATGGCTGCCAATGCAGAAAAAGTTTTACTGGCTTTGACTTTAGCACTGTATGTAAGGAAGAAAAAGAAAACAAGATGCTTGTCTAAGGAATGGTTGAAATGGAAAGAGAAATATACCCATGTAAATCTGCTAAATAAAATTACACTCAGAACCTGTTGATTACTTCACCTTTCCAACAATAGACAGTCAAACTTTTAATAATGGAGTTACATTGCACTCACACTGAAAAGAAGACACAAGTATATGAAAAAATTATTTTCTTACTTTTGGTCCTTTAATGACACTTCATTAAAATATCACAATGTTGGAACATGTATACTGTCCATGGAATAACTGGAGAGCTCCAATGTTTTGTTTTATTTAATTTAATTTTTATTTTATTGCACTCGCACTCCTATGTTGTGGGTAGAGCACCAACTTTCTTCTTAACCTCTTCCTGCATAATATATCAATGGTAAAGATGCAACACCTCTAACATTTTGATAACTGCCAAAGCTATTTTTTCTCCCAGAGGATAGTTTCCATAATTGTGGATACCTACATTACAGCGAGATAAATTGTAATAACACTATATTTCAGTAAACATGTGCAGAAAAATATCAACACAAACATTCACCATCTTGTCAAATCTGCTGCTGATCAAAATTTCTCTCAAAACACGTCAAACATAATCTAACAACAATATTATGAAAATGATAGATTGCTACTCACCACAGAGAGAAGAAGAATCGTGGACAGGCACAACGAAAAGACTGCTTATACTTAAGCTTCCTGCAGAAAGGCCTTCATCCAAAGCAGGAAACACCTACACATTCTCACAAGCACAACTCACAAACACGTTTCTGCTGTCAATGGGCACTGTGGCCACACTGCGGACTGCAACTTGCGATCTAGCGTGTGTAAGGAGGAGGCGTGGGGAGGGGATAGCAGAGTAGGTGTCGGGGGGAAGATGCAGTGATGTTTGTGGGAGCGTGTAGGGACTTGGTGGGAAAAAGATAGGGCTGCTAGGTGCGGTTGGGAGATTTGGGGAGGGGGAAGGGAAGGAGGAAGACGGGGGAAAATACTAGTGGGTGTGTTGGTAGAATAGAAGGCCATGTAGTGCTGGAGTGGGAGCATGGGAGAGAATAGGTAGGTGGAGGACAGGGACTAGCAAATATTGAGGTCAGACCCCCAAAACCCCCCTGACCTCAACCTTTGTTACCCCCTGTCCTCTACCTACCTATCCCCTTCCCAGCTCCCACACCAGCAATACACAGCCTTCTATTCTGCCAATGCACACAGTAGTCTTCCCTCCCTTCTCTACTTCTCTCCTTGTCTGCCGTCCCCAAAGCCCCCACCTGCATCTACCCTGTCCTGAATATGTCCCTGCATACTCACACAAACAGTGCTACACCTCCCCCCACCTACCCTTCTATCCCTTCCCCTCATCACCCCATGCCGCTTCTTTACCTCTACCTGCCACACTAGATTGCTGCTCCCATCAGGTGCAGTTGAAGTCTGCAGTACAGCCACAGCAGCCAGAGACGGTAGTCATGTCTGTGTGAGTCATGAATGTGTGTGTCTTTTCTACATTAGAAGGAGGTCTTTAGTGCAAAGCTCAAATGTATAACAGTCTTTTCATTGTGCCTGTCTGTGACTCAGTGTTCCCTCTATGTGGTGAGTAGCAATCAATAATTTTTCATAATATCATTGTTATTCCATCCTGGACTTTCCATTGTTCAGACACACTATGTTTGACAAACAGTGCTGTACACAGTCAAATAATCAACAAACCTAGTAATGTTTGGCAAACAGTTTCACTGAGTACGCAGCCTTAAGAAGCTGTCCACAGTGAAGATTACCATCTAACCCAGGCTTCTGAACAGCTGTTGACTGTTGGAAATTGTGTGAGTGAAGTGGTGGTGGTGTTTGGTGAGACACAGACGAGCCAGTGTAACAGCATTTCCATGATCAGCTCTTGTTGCTTCTGGAGCAGTGCCAGTAGTAGTTGGTGGTGCTCTTCCTGTAGGTCTGACTACTGCTGTTACAGGTCTAACAACTTTAATACGCTACGTCCCATGTGAAGTAATATAACTAATGGCCTAATAATGAAATAATTACATCAGAATGACTACTAATGCTATGTGTGACAATCCTTGTTGCCAGTTTCACTGTAATCTAAGCTAATTAATTGAGACACGACACCTGAGTCTCTGAGGAAATTTTTCCATTTTTGGAAACTTGTGAGATATATATATATATATATATATATATATATATATATATACACACACACACACACACACACACACACACACACACACACACACATACATAGAAACACCAGTGGTTCTAGTCAGAGACTCAGTCTGTGAAGTATTGTTGAGCCTTGCAATTGCATTGCAACCAGTCTTACTTCCTGGCAGCAATATATGGCAAGACTAGGGGATGTGACAGGAAACAAAGTCCTAAATGGAATCGGTGGCATAATGTTGTTGACATTCCTTGTAAGAATGGTACCTCCATATGGCTGTTGAGCCTGTACTACAAAGGCAGGTTATAGCTGTTGCTTGAAAAGTGCTCTAGTTGTTTGGACATCAGTTGTGGTGTGGGACCTATTCTGCTGTTGTGCATTGACCAGTATCCTTGGGGAGCTGCAAAAAACAGGGGTCAACTGACTCCATGGTCAATACATCTGCATCCATTGCAGGCTGAGATACAAAATCAGGAGTAAGAAGTATCTAAAATTATCTTAATACTTCTCCCAATTATTATGATTATTTTTCTGCTGCTATCTTTAAGACATTACTCACAAACTCTGTTCTTAGAATCAGATTTAAAAAAAGTGAAAGTAAAAACAATGATAAGTAATATCTTATATAGCAGAAGAGCATTAATTACTTCTGTTTCCTTCTGTGCTCCCTGCATGACACTCTGCTTTCAAATAACAAAACAATTCCCTTTTTACCTGACCATCTTCTCCAATCTAAAACCTAACTGGGCTCAGTCTAGTTGCAGTGCTGAGACAACATAGCTGTTCATAGGTATGTGCGTGTGTTTATCTTATTCTGTTTGATAAAAGGAAGGAAACTGCCAGACAGCTTAGTGGCAATCTCCAGCTTGTCTATGTACATTCAGACTACACTCAGTATATCAACCATACAGTGAGTGATTTTTTTTACTTCTTCAACTTTCTTATTATACTACTATTACCAGCATTGTCTGATTTCAAGACTGTGGAGAAGGTGGAGTACATATTATTATTATTATTATTATTAAAACAGTTCAGTATTTTCTTGTCCAATGCTTTCTTTTAATTTATTGACAAATAACTTCAAAATCCTTTCAAGAGTTTCAGTTTGTTTGATTCACCATTTCATTTTTTCCTGACAAAGGGAAGGGTCTGAATTTCATTGTTATTTCAGTTGCCACCATCAATCTGTCATGTTTTTCCACTACATAGAAGTTCCTTAATAAAATAAACCCAAAAGGTTACACAAATTATCACAATGACCAATTAAAGCATATGAGAAGAATCTCAGTTAAGCATTCTATAAGCTTTCAACATTCCATTAGATGAAAAAGCATAATATTAAGAATTGAGGTACAATTTTGACGTACCCTTTCTCGTTCTATTTGAGCAACTTGATGCATGAGGGACCGCACTCCTTTTCTAACAAGCTCTGGGTCAACATCAATAACACCCTCACCTCGTGAATCTGCATCCTGAGCTGTAATGATTATAACATAAATTAAATGAAGCTGATAACAAGTTAATATTCAGTACATGATTTATAAAGAATTATTATGCTCAAATAATTTACAAAATCAATTGTAGGAAAAAAGAAATAAAAATCTGATAGTTTATATTTCATGGCTGAAAACAGTCAATATTATTTTCATATTTTAGTGGTTCACAATTAATCTGTAACTAATTATTTCTTTTCTTTAGCATTTATTATGTCTAGTACAGGGTTCACTTCTTTGGGAGTCAGCAAATATTTTATTTTATTTTATTATTTACCTTTGTGACCAGATATCCTTTGACATCACAGTTGTCAATCTAACTTAAGGCACAGAAGATGTATGCACCGTCTGTCTATGAATTTCTTATACTTTGTGTGTGTGTGTGTGTGTGTGTGTGTGTGTGTGTGTGTGACTGTATTTTAACTGCTTGTGTGTTGTATTCTCTGTGGTAGAATACAGGGACCAGCCCAGCATTTGTCTACAAGAGTGTGAGGAAATGCCTAAAATCCACACTCATGCTGGCTGATGCACCAGCCCCTGGTCATTAATCTACCGTGTGAATTCAATCTGGATCTGGCTCACCTCCCTGTCTCGTAAGCTAGTGCACTGTACAATCCACTATATGAGCACCTCAATCTGTGATTTATTGTTTACAGGCCATTACTGATGATCTTTTTGTGCAAAAAACTTCGAGGCATTACAGTAAACAAGCCTATTTTTTATGTTTCAGTGAGCATCTCTTATTAGAAACATATGAAAATTTATGCTTTTAAATTTTTATAGGAATGCTTTTGAACGTCTTAGAGTTGGTCTCTGAGCATTTCTCTGTGACACACTTGTTTTTTTTCTGTTCTTAAGTTTTCTATGGAAAACATGGAATATATAAATCTGGATAAAGTCTCTTCACCACTGTCTCCAAGCTTACTATGTAATTGAAGGAAATGATCTGGTGAATTTATAAATTGTCTTAGAAAACCAGACTGGAATGTAAATAATGAAGCTATCAAATTACTAGATAAACTTACATCAAAACACATTTACCTGCTCGGACTGGGCTCCAACGTCTTGAGGGGCTGAGCAACCTGTATGGAAGTGTGACACTTCCATCCATCTGTATGCCAGCAATTCTTCGTAGTGTTGATCCAACACTGCTTAACTTCTGCTCCACTTCTTTCTTAGCAGATTCCAGTTGTACTAGTTGCTGATCTAGGGCTCTGACTCTGCCCTCTGCACCACCAAGTCTGGCCTATAGGTTAAAAAAAGGTCTATACACTGACCTGAAAACTCCAAACAGCTTACAGGAAAGAAATCTTTTTAACAAGAAACTTCAACAGACACAGTTTCAGCTCCAGATTAACAAATTTACATATAAACATTGCCATGATAGTCCAAGATGAAACTGAAAACACCACACACACACACACACACACACACACACACACACACACACTATATTTGGTCTGTTAATTATGTGTTATGAATTAAAACTAAATATGCAGTCACATTTTCAGAGATTGTTTGTGTGAAACACATTTAGTATATTAAATTTCTTTGATCTAACACATGTATTTTCTGAGATCATATAGGACTGCTCATACACCATTACTATGGTTTACAGTATTACAGAATACTTCATAGCTGTTTATGATTGATTTACCAAGTAAACAAAGCACTTGGCAAACTGTGAGCACAATAACCACAACAAATGTCTAGTCAGGTGGGAAGATGTCCTGCCTAATATTTCGGCCACAGAATAAGTCAATAGTTTTATTACACATTTTATAAGGGGAATCAAATGACAATGAGCCAGATGAAAAAACAGTAAGTAAACTGTTTATTATTTCAAAAGTAAGCACCATAAGTGTTACCATATTTATCCCATTGAGAGGCAAGTTGGTCAATCCCATTGAGAGGCAAGTTGGTCAGTGCCTGTATGGAAAAATGTTTGCGGGTTCCCATACCCAGGAGCAAAGGGGAGGCCACAGCCCAGCCCTCCCTATTTCTCAACGCCAAAAAAAAAAAAAAAAAAAAGGGCGTTGTCAAATGTTTTTCTTTCAAGAAAATGTCTTAAAAGTCATTATTATACAGGTTGTTAACAGAATCGGAACTGGAGCCTTTATACGGCTACTTACAAGTCGCCATTCTTCTTCCAACATATTCAAAATACCTCCATGGTCTAGGCTTTCCCCTAAAAAATACCATATGAGCACCATTGCTATGGAAACCTGATTGTACCCAGGCAAGCACCTTTTTGTCTGAAGCAAATCGATGGGCATAAATGTGTTTCTTCTGGACTCCAAAACTATGGAAATCATATGGGGAGAAATCAGGACTGTATGGAGGATATGTAAGAGCTTCTCAGTGAAATTTCTGCAGAGTCCTCAAAACAATAGTCATGCCAGCTCTGGGAAAGCCATGACCACCTTTTTCTTTGACTGCAGGGGCCCACTGCTCATTGACTTTTTGGAACACAGCGTTACAAGTAATGCACAGAAGTAAGTGGACACTTTACACAAATTGATGGTTGCCATGAAGTCCAGACACCGAGAAATATTGACAGATGCCATCATTCTGTTGCAGGATAATGCCAGTCCACATACTGTTTCAACTAAATCGCAGAAGTTTCAATGGGAAGCCCTTACATTGCCTCCATACAGACCTGATATTTTTGGAAAGATATTTGTGGCCACTGATTTGCAATGGACAAGGAGAGTCTTAATTGAGTAAAGTCATGGTTCCACAGGCAACTGAAAACATTTTTCCATGAAGTCATTAAATGTCTTGTCTCACAGTGGGATAGATGTATTAACAGTTATGGTGATTATTTTTGAATTAATAAACAGTTTGCTTATTTTTTCCCATCTGTCTCGTTTTCATTTGACTGATCCTTATAAGAAATGAGCAAACAATGAAATTATGAAATTAAAAAAGAATAAGGCCTGAAAAACTACTGGAAATGTCAAACATGCACTGAGAAATTATTAAATCAACATTGTAAACCGAACTATAAGGTTAATGTCTACACTACATGGTCTTTAGTCATTCCATTATTTGCATCCATCAGGAGAATACATTATCATATACTAAAATGATACAGGTTTCTTCAGAAGCTTGTATTTGTCTCTTGCAGACATAAATATGATGGTCAGCATCAGCTGGCGGAGTCACAGTGATGAGCTGGAGGGCAATATTGATCATCCCAAGGTGATTTACTCATACAAAAAGAAAAAAGAAAAAAAAAAAAAAAAACTGCTATTGTATGGTCAATTTCAGTGTTGATTTTTGCACATCACCCCCCCCCCCCCCCCCCCCGCCCCATTTTGGTGAAACTATCTGAACACTTATTTATCACTTTGACTTTTTATTTTTCTCTTACAGTCTTACAGTTACAATGATTTCTACACTAATAAATAATAGCACTAAAATAAATAATAATGCTATAATGATATTTCTTGGGATACGTAACACATTGTATCAATCTCAATATTCCAATTCGTCCTGCATGAATGCCTCCACTGAGTAACAACATTTCAGTGTCAGTACAGGAGAATGAAAATTTATAATACATTAAAAGGGAGCAAGTTAATGCACATGAATTTAGGTTCACCTGAAAGAACCTAAATTCATGTGCATTAACTTGCTCCCTTTTAATGTATTATAAATTTTCATTCTCCTGTACTGACGTCCCTGGGCATACAGTTTGAGGTGGTGGGTAGGGAGAGTAAAATTTTCTTTGTTTCTTGTATAATGTGAATGAACAAAATGGTTTCCCTCAAATACACTCATGTTCAGAAAAAAACAGAACGCCTTGAGCAACTAGAGATAGGATGTTCATTTTCACAGGACAGGTACATTATTATATTCTGCAGAAATGAATAGCATTTGAACCATGGCATCGTATGGGTTCCAGGTCAACAGTATGAGCGAATTGTACTGTTAAATCAGGGAGTATGAAAGAGGGTGCATTATTGGTTTGAGAGAACATGAAGCATCTCTTGGGGAAATTGCTGTTCGTATGGGACGAAGTGTTTTGGCTGTTAACTGCGTGTGTGAAGAATGGTTCACGGAAGGCTGTAGAACATGATGAGATGGATCAGGTCGTACCACCCAGACCACCACCTGAGAAGCTTGACACCTCATCCTAATAGCATTGGAGGACAGATCTGCATCCTCCTTGGCTCTAGTGAAACAGTGTAACACATCGTACACTATCAGGGGTGACAGTCCATTGCTGTTTATTATGGCATGGGTAGGAACAGGAAAAATCTGTTTAAATGATAATGCGATGAATAATGAGAATTTGGTGGTTTTTGCGCAAATCACGCGAACTCAGCGGTTTTTAAGAAAGTAACGGAAAATCGGTGTTTTTCAACAAAATTTCTGTGTCCTCGTAAGAAGTGTCATAAATCTAATTATGTCAGTGACATATTAAATGTTGAAATGTTCCATGTTCAACTATTGCACTACTTTTTGCAGTCGTGACATCACTAGTGGCCTTTCGACTATGGACTTTTGCGAACGTGTACAAATGACCACTGTGCGAATTTCGATTATTTCTTTCTTTTGTAGTGTATGTGCCACAGTATGTCATTTCAAAGCAATGGTGCAATGAGAATCTATCACAAACACATCACCCTGCTCATTAAATGTGGTTAATAATGCAACAACGATGTAAGGCTTGAAGAAATGAGATCACTGAGACTTGAGACAGTAGCCGAATGAGTAAGCCATAACAAAACGGATAGTTTCGTGGTTTGCGATACAAATGGATGTAAGTTTGTGTCCCACTGCAGGCTAATATATATTTTTTTCCATCGTAGCATTGTCAACACAGCCTGGGTCTTTTGTTATGAATGTAACGCAAGTATTTGGAAGGAGGTGGGTGCGAACACTGCCAACACTGTCATCAATCATTGAGCTTATGACGCTAGCACCTTTTACAATAAAAGTAAAGGAAAAAATCCGAAAGTGTAATACAAGTATGTTCTGCAATAAATGATGTTAACATTTCCGTCTGATTAGAGATCGAAGAATGAAATAAATATTTGGGTGTTTATTTCTGAATATGTGATGAGTTCCGAATAGTTGGTGAGGCAGGTATCTTAAAGGGCAGCATAAACTTCTTTGACGGAAATGAGCAGCTATAAGGTTCATCTTTTTGGATTTCCAGCACGCTGGATTAATAACAGGACAGCAACTTGAGTTAACCAGTTTGATGTAGAAAACAGCCAAAGTTGTCAAATTCAGTTACTTTTGTTTAATTGATGACCGGTTTCACGTATGGGAACCTATTCTCAAATCATCTTACCAAAGAAAAAAGTGTACTGTATGATAGAATGCAAACTACGTTAATACTGTACATGCTTGTGTTTAAGCAATTAGTTAAGTTTACAGAGACCATTCATTGGCAGGACAACTGTTTTAGGTATGCTCTTTGCCAACACTTGCAAATAAACAATATTTTGCACAGTACCAATAGCAATGTGGCATTGAAGGCTGAGTGCGTATTTTTCTGCCTGTATTAACTTACGAAAATTTTAATTAATGTCGATATGATTGTTTTCAAATTTCGGTGAAATAAGTTTCGTTTAAGCAGTTACCAGACAGCTTGCCGTGCTTGCGCAGAGATGACTTAGAAGCAGCGCCAATTCCCATTTCTGGCTACTTGGAATGTGGTTGTTTGGTGTATAAACAGAGAGAGAAAGCAGCCAAAAAAAACCTCTGATGCTGTCAAGCTGCCACATTCACGCATGCACATAGCTGTCTCAGTTGGAGTGGGGTACACTTCACTTGACTAATGTTTTGTTTGTGGCGCGTTTTTCAATCATTTCGAAGCTGTTTCAGTTCCTGCATTCGGATACTCATTTTTATCATCTGCTGTTTTTTTTTTTTTTCATTGTATTCTTATTCTAGACTTGGCAATGAACACGTGTGTTCTGTGAAAATGCTGAAGCCTACAGTAACCACTGATGAAAGGGCATTAGAATTCGAAATTAATGGTTTATATGCTCCCGATAAGTTAACAGTGTTTTGTATGACTTTCATGGGAGACCTATCTTTGTTAGCTTGTTGCCTTATTCTTCTTAAAAAAACTATGCATACGCTCACTTTTTCAAATGTTTACTAATTTTTACTTCTCTGATGTAAGGATGAACTATGCTTCTTTTGTCTAAGGATGGATTTCTGTTATGTCTGTGTTTACCCCATTAGTCCAGATCTTGGTAAAAACAGCTGAAAATGCAGCACATAAATGAGCCTTACTATCAGTTCTACATATGTGTGTTAAAAAAAGAAGAAGAAGAAGAAGAAGAAGAAGAAGAAGAAGAAAAAAAGAGTGCATTAAAATAAAGTATTATTGTATTAAAATACTGTGTTACTGATGGGAAATAGAATTTAAAACTCAACACTTCTACTAAAACATATTATAAACAATGTTTGCAAGCAACATTAAAAAAATTAAGAAATTAAATTCTGTCTTATTTTTAACCCAAGTTAAATATCTTTTGTAAATATTTACCTTCACGTTTTCTTGGAGATATTCATACAGAAAAATCAGATGCTAAGCTAGGACATTTTACTTACTAACAATAGCACTGCAAAGGCAAAGATTTTTCTTTACATTAAAAGATTTTCTTCTAAGTTTCATTTCTGCTATTCCGTAAGAAATTTCAACCATTTAACATAAATATTTAAGTTGGTGAGAAAAATTGTTGAGTGTCAAAAATAGATTGTGGACCTGAAAAAAGGAGAGTTTTGTACACTTTTTAATGTGCTGGATACTTCACTGATAAATATTTTTTTTTGCAGTATTTAAAATATATGTATCACTCCACACCATTCTTGCTAAGCACAGCAACAGTAAACATATGTTAAAAATTGAAATAATAGTCTCTGTTGCAGATATTTCATTGATGACGCATTTCACCCTCCTAGCACATCTTCAGATCATTCTTGAGCCACGGAGACCAGCTTCTGTAGTCTCCACAGCTCAAGAATGATATGAAGAAGTGCAAAATATGTCATCAATAAAATATCTGCAATGTACTATTATTTTCATTTTTACCTTTGGAATTTGTTTTAAAATAATTATTGGTGTCAAAATTTTTTGTTAAAATAATTTTTCTCTACACTTGTCTCATGTTTGGACCACCCTATCTTAGGAACAGTTCCATTTTCAACATAGCATTGAAAAATGGTTAAATATGACAAAAATAGAAACCTGACAACAGAATAAGCTTTCCAGAAAATAACATCAAAAAGTGCAACAAATAACACTGATTTTGGTCATATAACAACACCGATTTTTTCCTGTCCCTAGGCGTGGGTTACACACGTGCCATCCATTTCTCTGCCTACCTTTGACGAATGTGCAGAAACATGCCAGTTGGCAATGGTGTACGGAACGTCATCACTGATGGCTGCATTCTGATTCACCGCAGACAGGGGGAGTGGCATCACAGAGACTGCATTTGCACAACACATACAGTGCCAACTCGTGGCCTTCCGGTGTGGGGTGCTACTGTATACAATTACAAATCACAGTTGGTGCATGTCCAGGTCACTATGACAAGTGTGACCTACACGGATGACGTCCTATGACTCCCAGCCACACACTTTCTGCACAACACGCCAGATGTCATTTTTCAGCAAGACATGTTGCTGCATGAACACGTGCCTTCTTGAAGTTATGTCAGCTTTTTGCCCTGGCCTGCCAGATCACCAGACTTGTCACCAATCGAAAATGTGTGGGATATGGTGAAAACACAGATGCACCACTGCGACCCAGTGCCAACCACCACAGATGACTTTGGAACCAGGTTAATGCAGCATGGATGGCTATACCACAGGATACCACAGGATGCCATTTGCGCCTTATATGCACTGATGCCATCGCACATGGAGAAAGATATCAGGGCTCATTGCACAGAGGTGACTGAAATGCTAATCATTTCTGCAGAACATATTAATGTACTTGTCCTGTGAATTTGAACGTCCAATCTCCAGTTGCTCAAGGTTTTCTGTTTTTTCTGTATATCCACGAACCTACTACGTTGTCATAGCAGGCGGAGAGCTGGTACACCGACATGGCGCGTCCCAGATGGCAGGTAGGGGGGTCCTCGCCGGCTTGCCGGCGGACTTGAGCAAAATACGATAGCTCTCACACAACATCAAGAAATCCCCTAGTGTCTGTTCTGGTATCCAGCGATTAGTGGTCAGAGTCAGTCTGTTCACCTAGTTGATGCGGCTGTGAAATATGGCTTGATCTCAACAATCAAGTCTGCAATCATTGTGATCTTTTTCAAGGATCACCGCAACTAAACTCAACTTGAAGTGATCTTGGTGGAACAAAAGGAAATGAATCCACTACCCCAGGCCCCAGTCAACGCACTGGATTTTCCTGGTCATCAGATTCTGGGGGACCAGGAACATCATGAGGAAAAGAATCAGAGCTTTTCAAAATCTCTTCGCAAACACTACATTGTCACTCTCAATACAAACACACTCTTCAAACTTGGAAAACTAAAACAACTCACAGACATACTAGAAAAGTTTCATATCAAAATTCTTGCCATTCAAGAGACGCGCTTCAGAGATGAAAACCATTTCAATAGAGAAAATTACAGGATCTACAAAGGGAAACCTGCTGTCAGAAGAGGCATACCATCATTGTTAGGTACAGGATTTGCTGTACATAAATCAGTAATGGATAGCATCATAGACTTCAGTTCTATATCAGAACATATTTCCACACTTTCCTTCAAATCAGGTAATAAAGCATACACAATTAGCAATGCTCATGCCCCAACAAATAACAATAATAGAAAAAAGCCGCAAGAAGTTGAAAACTTCTGGGAAGACATGGAAGAAGTAACTAACAACATTCCAGAAAGACATGTGAAAATTTTAATGGGAGATTTTGGTTGGTTGGTTGTTTTGGGGAAGGAGACCAGACAGCGTGGTCATCGGTCTCATCGGATTAGGGAAGGATGGGGAAGGAAGTCAGCCGTGCCCTTTCAGAGGAACCATCCCGGCATGTGCCTGGAGCGATTTAGGGAAATCATGGAAAACCTAAATCAGGATGGCCGGATGCGGAATTGAACCGTCGTCCTCCCGAATGCGAGTCCAGTGTCTAACCACTGACCCACCTCGCTCGGTGGGAGACTTTAATGCGCATTTAGATAAAGAAAGAAAATACACACAAATCACAGGTCCGCACTCGGCACACGTTCATACAAACAAAAATCGAGACCTCCGCATAAAATACTGTCAAAATTTCAACCTCAAAGTTATGTCGACGCAATTTCGAAAGCCAAGACGAAAACTTACAACAGGAAAGCACCAAACACCGTGTGGGGAGAATTCCAGATTGATCATGTGGCCATTTCCACCAAATGTACACGGGAAATTCTAAATGTCAGAACATGTAAGGGATTTTTTGAGTTTGGTCATTATTTACTACAAGTTAAGATTAGGAAAATCCCAAGGCAGAAAAAAAACAGCATGAAACAAAAGAGTCAAACCTGATCTGGAATACTTGAAGATAAACAGGGACAAAGTTGTTGAAGAGATTAATAGGCATTCAACAGACACATGGTCAGACTTTGCGAAAACAATTCAGAAGGTAATGCGATGGGGGGAACCTCCTAGGAAACGAAAACATAGATGGTGGAACACGAATTGTGATCTAGCCATTGAAAGAAGAACACAGGCATGGAAGAAATTCAGCAGTAACAGAACATCAGAAACATGGAAGGAATTTCATGAGATTCAGAAATAATCAACAAAGGAAATCAGAATAGAAAAATGGGCATAAGACAACAACAGGTCGAAAGAAATTAATGAAGATTACAAGAGAAATAACACTAGAAACTATTACAGAACATTCACAGAGAATATGAAGGGTTATAAACCTCCTAGCTCTGCTTCTGAAGAACAGATGGATCCCTCGAAACGAACACGAAAGAAAATTGCAAAATCCTCAAACAATACTGTGATGAACTTCTAAATTGGAAGAAACCCACAGAAAAATTAACCTTCCAAAAGGCCACAGCCAACCTAGATTCTAATCCACTCACAATAGAAGAGATAGAGAGAATCATCAAACAAATGAAAAATAACAGAGCAGCAGAAGAAGATGGTATTATTGCTGAGATCTGGAAGCTTCAAGATGAAAACATCACCAAGCAAATTAGTAAGATTATCTCAGAAATTTGGGTCACAGAGAAGTTGCCAGAGGAATGGAAATGTGCTTTGATCCATCCCCTACATAAAACGGGTGATAAGTCAGGTTGGTTGGTTGGTTGGTTGGTTTGGGGAAGGAGACCAGACAGCGTGGTCATCGGTCTCATCAGATTGGGGAAGGATGGGGAAGGAAGTCGGCCGTGCCCTGTCAGAGGAACCATCCCGGCATTTGTCTGGAGCGATTTAGGGAAATCACGGAAAACCTAAATCAGGATGGCCGGACGCGGGATTGAACCGTCGTCCTCCCGAATGCGAGTCCAGTGTCTAACCACTGCGCCACCCCGCTCGGTGATAAGTCAGATCCAAATAATTACAGAGGTATTTCTTTACTACCAGTCACATACAAAATTCTCTCAAAGGTGTTATTAAACAGACTAGAACCACAAGCAGATCCGCAAATAGGGGAATACCAGGCAGGCTTCAGAAGATGGAGGTCAGGCATAGAACAGATCTGGAACTTGAGAACACTTCTGAAAGTCAGACAGACAGGAAATACTGTAGTTATCTTTGTTGACTTTAAAAAAGCATACGACTCCATAGACTGACAAACGCTCTTTGACATACTGGAAGAATATGACATCGACAGAAAAACCAGGGCAATTATACAACAGACGCTCACAGACACCACCTCAAAGATTAAGTTCATCGTAGAAATTTCAGAACCCTTCCAGATACACACAGGTGTCAGACAAGAAGATGGGCTTTCACGAATCCTGTTTAACATAGTCTTAGACAAAACTGTCAAACAATGGAAAGAACAAGTTAAAGGAATACAGCTAGGAAGAACACATGAAACAAGAACAATCATAAAATGTCTGGCATTTGCAGATGACATAGCCATACTTAGTAATAACACAGAGGAGGCAAAGGAAGCACTGGAACACCTACATGAAATAGCTGCCGAAACAGGTCTACAGATATCGTATGAGAAGACTCAGTACATGGAACGACAAACCAACAATGTACACATCATGCAAATGATGTATGGATCCGTAAAAAGAGTAAAAAAATTTAAATATTTAGGGGAATACATACAAATAGGAGGATCAAACAAAGCATCCAATACAGAATGAACACAAAGACTCCAGAAAGCATACAAACTCACATGGTCACATTAAAATAAGAAAAGCATATCAAGACAGGCCAAAATTAGACACTACAAAACAGTTGTATTACTGGAAGCACTATATGCATTAGAAATGACCACAATTGGAGCATCAGGCATTATAGAGACAGAAAAAACAGAACGCAAAATTCTCAGGAAAACATTCGGACCAATACACAAAGATGGCATATAGATGAAAAGACCTACAAATGAGTTATACCAACACACTGACGGACTCACAGACATAATCAGAAAACGCAGAGTAAATTTCTGCGGACACATACTGAGAATGGACAACACCAGACTTACAAAGAGAATCTTTGAAGTAGTAAAACATTCAAGCCTTAAAACAAATTGGTATCATGAAATAGAGGAAGACATAAGGCAGCTGATGATCAACAAACAAACGATAAAAGACAGAAAGGAATTCAGGAACAAAATTAGGAATGCAAAATTTATGGTAAATGAGAAGAGGAAGACGGGAGCATTATGGATTGAACAAAGGAAACAAGAGCTTAGTCAAAGGATGAAGAGATTTTGGGAAGAGAAAAGGAAGAAAAGAAAGAAGTGAAAATTGTGTCATCATGAGATATTTGAGTTCAAACACTGTCCATAAGGGCAAACACTTTTTACTTACAAAACTTACAATACTAACTCTGTGATATATATCACAGAGGTAATATTGTAAGTTTTTGATATATATCACAGAGTTAATATTGTAATATAATAGAAGGAAACATTCCACGTGGGAAAAATTATATATAAAAACAAAGATGAGGTGACTTACCGAACGAAAGTGCTGGCAGGTCGATAGACACACAAACAAACACAAACATACACTCAAAATTCAAGCTTTCGCAACAAACTGTTGCCTCATCAGGAAAGAGGGAAGGAGAGGGAAAGACGAAAGGAAGTGGGTTTTAAGGGAGAGGGTAAGGAGTCATTCCAATCCCGGGAGCGGAAAGACTTACCTTTGGGGGAAAAAAGGACAGGTATACACTCGCACACACGCACATATCCATCCACACATACAGCCACAAGCAGACATATTTAAAGACCTATATGTCTGCTTGTGGCTGTATGTGTGGATGGATATGTGCGTGTGTGCGAGTGTATACCTGTCCTTTTTTCCCCCAAAGGTAAGTCTTTCCGCTCCCGGGATTGGAATGACTCCTTACCCTCTCCCTTAAAACCCACTTCCTTTCGTCTTTCCCTCTCCTTCCCTCTTTCCTGATGAGGCAACAGTTTGTTGCGAAAGCTTGAATTTTGTGTGTATGTTTGTGTTTGTTTGTGTGTCTATCGACCTGCCAGCGCTTTCGTTCGGTAAGTCACCTCATCTTTGTTTTTATATATAGTTAATATTGTAAGTTTTCTAAGTAATGGATGAGATAGTTCATCATCATTTCCAGTGCACATTTTGAGAGATTTTTTTCTATTTTTTTAGTATCCGAACTTTGTATGTCAAGTTACCCCAAAAACAATACAATGCCCAATAATGGATTCAAAGTAGCTTGTGTATGTTCCTTTTCTTGTGTACATGTCAGTAGCAGTGGATAATACTTGCATTGCAAATGCAATGCTGTCCAATTTATTTCCTAGGTTCCCAACATGTGCCTGCCAGCTCAAATTTTTTCCCATATTTAAACCTAAGAATTTGACTGACGCAACTACCTCTATATCTTGGTTGTTGTGAACAATATTAATCTGCTCACATTTTGACTGTTTGATTTTGAGTTGCATCATGTGAGTCTTAGATATATTTAGATTTAACCCATAAAGATGAAACCAAGTTACTACGGTACTGAAGGTACTGATCACAGACTTGAGAATTTTCCCAATTTTTAAGTAAGACAGAAGTACCCTCTGAGAATAGAACTAAAGGGGAGATGTTATTTATTTACAGAATCAAACGCCTTTGTGAGGAGACAGGAAATTCCTGCCACCATATTGCTCTTGTCTAATGATGTACTTATTTTCTCAATGCATGGTGTAGGAAAAGATTGATTGCTACTTACTGTAAAGAAGATATGTCAACTTGCAGACAGCCACAATTAAAAGACACTTACATAAAGCTTTCAACCACAGCCTTCGTTAGTAGGAGAGAGATATACGCTATTCACACACACAAGCAAGCACACCTCAAGCACACACGACCACCAACTCCAGCATCTTGGGCTGGAATGCAACTATCCCATGGGATGCAAGCAGCAATCTGGAAGGGGTACTGTATGGTTGAGGAGAGAGATGAGCCCTGTCTGGTGGAGTGTGCGCGAACTAGTCTGCAAATGGGCACAGCGTCAGGAGGTTGTGGGGCAGGGACGTGGGGGAAAAAGGAGCAAGAAAGGACAGGAGCAGGAAAAGACAGATGGATGAGTTGGCAGAGGGCTGCAATTAAACAGGGTGGGAGATGAGAATGGGGAGGAGATAATAGGACAGAGGGGTTGGAAACTATTCGGTGGAGGGTGTGGGAACAGTATGTTACTGTAGATTGAGGCCACATAATTATGGGAGTGGAGAATGTGTTGTAAGTAGCGCTCTGCCAATGCATCCACTTGTCTTTCCCTGGTCCTCTCCTTTTTTCCCTACCTCCCTGCCACACAAACTCCTGACACTGCACATTTTGGCAGTCCCTGCACACTCCACCAGACAGCATTCGTGTCTCTCCCCACCCGTACACTATCCCTTTCCCTTCCGCACCCCCTCCAGATTACTGCTTGCATCCCACGTGATAGTTGCATTCCGGCTCGAGATGCTGGAGTTGGTGGTCGTGTGTGTGAGGTGTGCTTGTTTGTGTGTGTGAATGATGTGTGTCTCTCTTTTACTGATGAAGACTGTGGCCGAAAACTTTATGTATGTGTCTTTTCTTTTAATCGTGCCTGTCTGCAACTTGATGTGTCTTCTTTACAGTAAGACACACCAAGCCATCTTTTCATACATTTTTGGTATTTCTGCCTGGCGTTTCCATTGCTTTATTTTCTCAATGAAACTGTTCACTGCATCTACAAAAGCATGCACATTACCCTAGCTATCAAAACTCCTTGGGTGGAGATTATATACACGTATGAGAGTAGTATATGTAGTATGTAGTTTGATATGTGTCAATCAGTAGCAATGAAAATTTCACCTCCTGAAGGTAAGAAGTAGCCAGCAATGCTGTCTCTTAATTTTATAGTTTTCTGGAGTGAATTTTGCTTTTGAGGTAATTACTTTCTGTTTGCTTTGTGTGTGTGTGTGTGTGTGTGTGTGTGTGTGTGTGTGTGTTGGGGACAGGGGGGGGGGGGGACACCTGCAGTCCTGGGGGGAGGGGGGGGGGGACCTGCAGTCCTGGTACACACGAAATCCCTGCAATATGCCTCTAGAGGAGCTGAAACAAAATGGAGTAGCTCTTTGATAAGGCAGAGATAGGTCTTTTGCCTTGGTTCCTCTGGCAGCATGCCAAAGTGCTATGGCACGGAGATTTTAATGCATAAGAGGACTGCAAAGAGACAAAAAAATTACTAAATAACTATAGTTTTTTAAGGTGATAAATAAAACTTCAAGATTATACCTCATAGAGTAAGGCTAACCCCATACCAAATTTTTGTGTAGCTTCAAAGTAACAAAATGAACAGGCAAGTTAGCAAGGCTGAGAACAAGTCAATTGAGCGGGAGGATCACATGACAGCCAAAATCAGCGCTGTGTGTTCTCACTGAGTATGGTTAATGTGCTTGATGTTCCATTCCACTGACAGTTAGTGAGGCTGCCATTATTTCACCAGCAAATGCGAATATAAGGCGAGTCATTTTTGTCCTTCTGACATTTCGTAAGGTGTGAACCAATGATCTTACTATTAATGGCAGTTAGTAATTGACGTTGGACTGAAGTCTACTTTCATTTCTGATCAAAGGATTTTATTTTATGAATGCAATGTTTTAGCTTAGAACTATTGGTGATGGCAAGTTATTTTCCAGCATTCAGGATGAAACTACATGCTCAATATGGAAAAGGTGAATATTTATTATCAAGCAAAATTGTTTTCTATTTTGACAATAGATACTAATTCAATTTAGTGTATTTTGTGACAAATAATCTTAAATAATGGTTATAACGAAGTGCAAAACATAAAGCCCCAAAATCCCCAACAATTTTACTCATGAAACGGAGAAATGCCTAGTTTTGGAATAGTTCACAAAAAAATGTTGATTTTTGTTATGACATTAAATTTACCGTTTGTACAGGATTCATGACTTCATTTGTTTTAATGGAATTACGTGTAAGCTATCACCTGTTCTTCATTTCATACTGTGTTTAAACTTGTGTCAAATTTTTCAGCTGCCAAAAATGTTGGCCATTGTGCATTTTGCCAGTGAGATATCAAAATGTGTGATGAAATAGTACTCTATTTCTTCTGGGATCAGCTAGAATTATTTATCTCAGAGTTACATCTGTCTAACTGACCTTCAACTCTTGTATTTGTTGAGTAGCATCTGCAAGACACACTTCAAGGTTGTGCCTCTGGTCCTCCAATTTTCTCTCACGGCAGCGGCCATCTTCCAGTCTGACTGCCAACTCCTGCTCTCTCATACGCCACTGCTCCTCCTGCTCAGCGCCCCGTGACCTCAATCTTCCACATTCCTGGCGTAGCTGTTCCGCACCAGATTCCACCTCTGCAAGCTGTAAGCAAACAAAAATTATTTTCTGTTATAACATCATATTGATATACTGTTAACATATGATAATGTTTTTCTCCAAATTAATCTGACTCTAATAAATGAATGCCAGGAAATAATGGAATATATAGTTGAGACTTTCAGCAGCTGAAAAGCACATAAATAAGAATGAAAATGTTCTATTGCTTTGTACAATGTTGTCCTCTTTTAGATATTAAAGAAGGTCATTCACACACCGCTACATATCAGGTGTGTGTGTGTGTGTGTGTGTGTGTGTGCAGGGCAGAGGGGAGAGGGGAGGAAGAGGGGGGCGGGGGATGTGTATGTTTCTTTTGTATTAGTCAGCTCCGAAGAAGGGCACTATCTGAAATATAGGTAATATTTTTAATCTTACTATTGCACTTGTGGACTGCTCAACACCTCAACTATACACGGTGGTCAGAAAGAGTCTAAAAACTTTTAAGAGTGTTGGAGGGTAGGTTGTGCTGAGAAATGTGCCAGTAATGTGGATGATTGAGGTCACAGGGTGCTGAGCAAGAGGAGCAGTAATGTATGAGAGAGCAGGAGTTGGCAGTCAGACTGGAAGATGGCCACTGCCGAATTAATTAGCACTGAAGTTAGCCAATCAGCCAGTTGCACATGCAAATTCTAGCAGCCTTCCAGACACAATTAGGGTCAGTTGTTCTCGCAGCGTAGATGACAGTGCACAAGACTGCTCAGCCTTTTGGCTCAGGTTCAATCCTTACTACCATTCCATGTCGAATTTTTGTATCGCTCTCTTGTTCAGTCTGAGGAAACCAAATAAGAACACTTTTGGTGACACTGTCTTTGGTGGGCTGCTTGAATTTGCATGCACAATGGTGTGATTGGCTAACTGCGATGCTAATTAACTTGGAAATGGTGCAACATATCAATTTTATTCTTAACATCTATTTCTCAGATAAACTACCCTGCAACATCCTTATAAGCTTTTCAGACTGTTTCTTACTACACTGTGCAGTGAGTAGTTACCTTTAACACTTCCATCATTTGCATTTTATCCAGGACTTTCCAATGTCAAATGTGTGGCTTCAATAGTACGAAAATCAGAAACTCAACTGCTGTACTGACATGTAGACAATATAACTGTGACTAACAGATTCACTACATGTGTAACTATGTACTTTAACGTTAGCGCGCTAAAATGTTGTGGAGATGAGAACATGACACTATCAGCATTCTGGAAATAAATTAAAATGATTGCCCTGCCCATGCTATACTCAACACCGTGGAAGCCATTCCTGTCTTCTCTTTCTGTGTTTCGGTGTTCCTAACTGTCCTTAGCTCTTCTACATGGTGGCACTCTGGGCTCCCTTGTTGTGCGCTATAGTGGTTGCTGAGTGGTAGCTGTTGTGCTTGTGATGATATCATGAATGTATTTTTCAAGAATGAAAATTCTGGACTGTTCTGTTTAAGCTCTCGATATTTTATAAATATTCCTGAATGTTCAAAATATTTCTGAATGTTATAGAATGCAACTTGGGAAAGGGACAAATCACATTGATCTTCGGCAAAACTGTCTTAAAATGAGCCGT
Organism: Schistocerca americana; assembly: GCF_021461395.2. NCBI lineage: Eukaryota > Metazoa > Arthropoda > Insecta > Orthoptera > Acrididae > Schistocerca > Schistocerca americana. Next base: position 774,316,134 of record NC_060120.1, read on the forward strand.
GGAATGTAGTAAAGACATAGGAACAACATCAAAAAAGTGTATCTAATTATCTCAAAATACTTAAACAATAAACTGCTGCATGAGCAAATAATTTTAGCAACAAAAATGCAGTAGCTTAAAAAAAAAAAAAAAAAAAAAAAAAAAAAAAAAAAAAAAGGAGACAGAAAAAAACCTGTGAATACAGAATATGATACCAAGTGAAGAAAAAAATATTTGAATTCATTGGTACAATGATGACCCAAAATGAAAGTGTAAACTTCCTGATGACAAAATTTCTCAATTCATTCAATGTTTCTGGTATGGCCTTGCAAAATGGAAAAAAACAACCTTCTAAACAACATCATAGAAGTGGAAATATTAACTGGAAAAGAAGAAGGCAAGTTGGTGTTCATACCATGAATTACCCATTTCAACTAAGTAACCAATTCAGCTTTAAGCGATTCCAATTTCCAGTAAGATTAGCACACAACATGACTATCAATAACATACAAGGGGAAATATTCCAATGTTGTGAAGGAATTTCAAAGAATCATGTTTCCTGCATGGGCAGCAATATGCAGTGAGTTCATGTGTTGGATACCCACATAATTTATTCATCTATGCACCCAAAAGAAAAACACTGAATGTCAATTATAATGCAGTTTATAAGAATATACTGTACTTTGAATAAGACAGATGCTATACAAATGAGATTATTATTATTAAGAAAATAAGAAGTCATATGTTCACCATAAATGGTTGTGCAATTTACTGTCTATCAAAATTGCAAAACTTTGTATGTCAATATCAGTTAAATTGTGTAGTATCTTCCATCTATTAGTACTTCACTGTGTTTAGTATGCAAGCAGAACACTTTTTGTTTCTTATCTGACACAATTTCAGTTATGAATAGTTATTAAAAGAAATGAACATAAAAGATTACTGTGTGCAACTGACCTGTTTACGAAGAGTGTGTACTTCCTGCTGAGCTCGCTCTCGTTCTTCAATTTCTGTAGTTAGTCGTGCTTGAAGTTCGCGCTCTTCATTGAGCCTCTGGCTACCTTCTGCCCGAGTACGTGACAGTTCTTCTTGAATAGCCTGGAGCTGCTGAGCTGTCTGTAGTTGTTGTCTCTCCACCTCACGCAGCTGGCCCTGTAGCCTTGACCGTTCACTGTCGAGTGTTGCCTTCACATCTTCTAAGCCTGTGTTATGTTAAACAATAACAATCTTTCTTTTTTCTAAACAATAAATATGAAATGCAGAACAGAAGTGGAAAACCTCAACACTTATTGTTGAAAAAGAAACAAAGAAAGCTGGGCTGAGAGGTGCTTGAATAGAAAACCATTGTGAAAAAGGCAAGATAGAAAATGAGAAATAGCAAAGAAAAATAGACAAGCAATGAAGAGGAATACTGATTTTTAGAACTATTTGACAAGTCAGACATAAAATGTAGCTCAGGAGTCACAAGTAACAGAATATAGTAAAAACTCTCAAATTTGTTAGTACCCATAAGAGCTGAGGAAACTCCCCAAGCATGATATGCAAATACTCCGAATTCAAGTAACAGTGTAATAAAGCCATGGAGGCAACAAGTTAAATACACTTTTCTCTATGAAATGACTTAATGCAAACGTACTTGCTATCTTCTGATATGCATCTTCTAGGGTGCGGCTCTGTTCACGTTTTTCACCCTCAATACGTTTCACATATTCTCTTAATTCTTTATTGGAGCTGCTGTACTTGTCTTTTTCATAGTTGCTATCTGCAAGCTGTCTTCGGACATCGGTTAGCTCCTTGCGCAGCATTTCACTGCTATTTTCCACTGAAAAACATAAATAATACAGATTGAGTTGCAAAAAGGAAATAGATGAACTAACTAGCAAGAAATTTAAGTCCAGGAAATCAGTTACAAAGAACAAAATTGTAAACATTACACACGTCATGAGTATATTATTTTTATTTATAATGCACAACACAGATGAGCATTAATAATACTTACAACGGCAGAAATGTGTATATTTAACTGCTGCCAAAAGAATAAAAAGTCTGTAGTTAGATTATCAGACAAATAAGTTGAAAAAGAACGGCTAAATATGCAATGATCAAAAATTTAGATATCTTTTGCCATCAGAAAGGAAAATGAAAAATGAAAAAAAGGGAAGATGTACAAGTATTTATTGAGGGGAAGCAAATACTCACTCAGAGCTTACATTAGAGAGTCGGAGCACAAAGGTGTACTTGGGAAGAAAGGAGAAGGAAACTGTCTGTGCCCTTTCAAATGAACCATCCTTTTGCCTTAAACAGTTTACCGTATTTACTCGAATCTAAGCCGCACTATTTTTCCGGTTTTTGTAATCCAAAAAACCGCCTGCGGCTTAGAATCGAGTGCAAAGTAAGCAGAAGTTCTGCAAAATGTTGGTAGGTGCCGCCACAAGTAACTTTTGCCGTCGAATATATGTAGCGCTACACAGGCATGCTTTGCAGGCACAAAGATAAATACTGGCGCCAAAACCTCTGCGTCAGTAAATAAATTAAAAAGAAAAATGTGGAAGACGAGCTTTTTCCTCCGCCCCGAGTTTCGACCACTGCATTTTCATACATTATCCAACGAAGTAAATACAAATTCCGTATTGTTCATCTTCGAATGTAGCAACCTTTCAATGTACTACGAAAATCCGACTGGCAAGACTGTTTGGGGTGTTTGTCAATACGGCCAACTCTACGTTCTGAATTTTTTCCTACCTGTGACAAGAGATGGTTGCTAATAGGAACTTTTATGAATTGTGAATCACATGCAGTAATCTCTTCATCATAAGAATAATATGAATATAAACATTTTGCCATGTATTCTTTTGTGTTTGCTGCTACTTCATTTAAATCCTGTCTGCCTAGTAAACTACGAAACTAGAGTGACACAACAGCAATCGCGGAAGAATGTACATATCATGCCATATTTATATTAGTATTATTCTTACGCCAATTAGAGATGCAGTCAGAAATGAAGCACAACTGACTAGATTTTTAAATCTAAGATGACTCTAATTTCTGTGCAGAAGGTAATGCACTAAAGAGGCATCTGCAAAGATATTCAAACGGAGAAAAATTTTCACTAAACTCTCCTTCACAACATCTTCTATCACACGCAGTCTATTATTTGGTTCTTGTTGATCATTATCAAAGAAAGCAGCAGTGTAAGTAACAACAAATTGCAGTCTCTTGCCATTGTTTCGCTTATGAGCCAATTTTATTTATTTATTTATTTTTTTATTTTTCAATTGGAAGCGACGGTAGCGCATACAAAAGCAAGCCATGCCGCGAGCGGCGACAGGTCGTAAACACTCATTATCAGAATGCGATAAACAATGCGTGACACAGTACAATAATGCATTTTCAGCTTAGAGTGATGTAAACACCTATAACAAAGTAACGACTCTTATCAGATCAAAGAAAAATAAGCAATCAATTCAACCCAGACGAAGCACATGAAAAAGGAAGGGTACCCGTATAAATACGGACGGAGCGCCTGACGCATAGCAATGGCTACCTGGTAAAGCTTAACTGCTAAGCTTACGACTCGAACCAAACTACTGTAGCTGTATCATCATTCATTCGACCTAAATTGTGTCTCATACTACAATGGACCAACTTTGTTTTGATTTGGAGGTGCGACCTAAAAACTTTTCTCTCCCCTCGAATTTCGAATCTCAAATTTCAGGTGCGGCTTAGATTCGGGAAAATTTTTTTTCCTTGATTTCGAGTATCATTTTTCAGGTGCGGCTTAGATTCGAGTGCGGCTTAGATTCGAGTAAATACGGTAGGTAAATCCTGGAAAACCTAAAGCTAGATGACTATGGGGATTTGAATTGTCATCTGCAACAATGACAACAAAAACAACAACAACAACAACAGTAATAGTTTGTAATTTGAGCCTCAGTTGTTGGACCACAGTTACTTTTGACACTCGTCCTGCATTCGCTTGTCTCTAATTCTAGTATTATGAATGACTTTTCATTTCCTCTATCAACTGTACATGCTATACTATTTTAGGTATAATTCTCTTTCATCAATTTTGGGATTTCTTTCTGATGACTCATTTCTGAAGCTCTGTATGTTCCTATTTTTATCATTTTATTATCTGTGTGTTACACTGGAAATGAAAATACACCTTTTAATTAATTACATTTATTTACATTATTAAAGAAGGAAGCATTTATACTGAACCCATTAAATGCAATCAATTAACGAAAAACAGCTTTACAACCATACACCACTCAAACATATTTTTAAAAAACGTTGTCATAACTTCTAAGTTCTCTTCTGAGACTTGAAGCCAATGGTTCGTCAATACTTGACTATAGTGTGGAAACAGCACCCCATAATTTGAACACTGAAGACAAATTTCCTTCAGCACAACACCAGACATTTGATAAAGTACACATAACTTGCTTGCATTGAAAATTGCTTTTGCACTAAGAATATCTTATATGGCTGAGATGTGCTATATGTGCACGTAATAAGACTATTTGCCATCTCAGCATTAATAAGAGTTCATTATGGTTGAAACAAGAACCTAGAACAGTGAACACAGACTTAATAGGCGGATCTGTTGCCACAAGAATTGTTGGCCTAATTTGAAGGTGCAGTCCAATGCGTTTCAGTGTCTTCTTTATAATGGTTCCCTTTCTTGTGATTTTTTTTTCCAATGGCAGGTTTAGTACATTCCATGAAAAGAAAGGTACCTCAGAAAAAGGTTAAGTCATAATTTCTTTTTCCATTACTACTACAAAAATTGTCCTTTTTTTTTTTAAACTGTGCAATATATTTTGTAAAACTGAAGTTACGTTTTGCTTAAGGAGTCAATTTAACAACTCTTATTACTTTTTAGATAACTTTCTTGAATCAACCCTGAAAAAGAATTAACAATAAATGATTTTTTTTTAAAAAAAAAAAGAACAGCCAAGTTGGACATTATCTTTGACTGCACCAGTGGCAGAAGTACGAGAATGAGCGTCAAAAATTTTGAGATACTACACATTCACTTCTGCCTGAAGCATTAGTGCCTTCATATTTCTCAAAAGCTTACTAGTTTAGTCACTAAAAATTCATTTTTCCACAGCAATGAAGCAATCTTCACTTTCAACTTCGAATACAGGTAACGTTTTCTTCAGCGAAGTCAGATTTCACAATATTTTTGCACAGGAATTCGTATAAAAAATGACGCTGTTTAGAGTGATCTTTAATGTGATGCACTGATTAAAATGGGTATTTTTGTAGTATGTCAGTATAAATAAGAAAATCATAAAATACGGCACTGGAGCTTCACAAATTTGCAAATCAACATGGCACCTGCTTGGTGTGCTTCTATCAGCCAAATATAGTACAGGACACTTGACATCATGAAAATGTATTTCTGCCAGTAAAACATGACACAGAGAATATTTAAAGCAGGACACTCAGATATTTAAAACAGGACACTGAGAATATTTATTTCAATACTTATTAATATCATTTTCACCATTCTATGAAAGTAGTTTATTGTGTAGTTTAGTTTACACTGGAGTGAGCAAGAATTCTCTCTGGTGTAAACTGCATTCAGTCTTGTTCAGTTCACATTTGTTAGTGTTCGCTCATGGTCCTCCGGCAGTAGGTCATCAAAGGATCAAAGGTTAAAAAGGAAAAGTACAATAAATTTCCTTGAAAATACACAAGTGTGAAAAATTAAAATTATACAAAAGATCTGATCATTGTCACTGTTATGTTCACAACAGCTGTAATTACAAGACTGATGTATGACTGTTATGTTGGAGATTTTTGATGATAAATGAAAATGGTTTACATGGTATCATGCTCACTGCCCTGTAGCAAACCAAACAGCAGATTTTGTCAAGTAGCATACGCGACAGCTTATATGAATGTATTAAACCTCATTAATCATATTTTAATGACATTATTTTACTTGCACATACTTTAAACCAGTCCTTGAAGTGCTTTCCACATATCACTGCAGACATCAGAGACTGTCACAGGAGATAGCAATTACTGAATTGTGAACAACCACTAATGTAAAAGTTTCCAGTAACTAACAAACAGAGAGTAAATGCTAGCATTTATTCAGATTATGTTGGTCATCGGTACTTAATATTCTGCTTTTAAATTTCCTCCTCAATTGTACTGAGACGCCAATGAAAAGCAACATATATGCAAAGTTTTGGAAATTAGAGTTGCAATTCAGTATTAACTGCACTTCTCAAAACATTTCCCCTGAATACCTCTTTTTATAATGCTATTTTCCTTACTTTGTCACAAACAATGAGCTTGCCATGCAAAATAAACCTCTCTAAATATCAAAGGTAAGCACAGTATTGGCTCTGTGCTCCAATTAACGCCAAGAAACAATAATGCGGTGCTATATGCTTTGCCTGTTATTTTGTATTCTTTTCTGTTCCAACTAGTGTAAACACTTGCTCATGGATACAAGTGAATTGTAGTAAACACTGGGAAATTTTCTGTAACTGTTAATTTGCTTGACTTCACTTCCATTCACCTAGGTGTAAATCGGGCTTGATGTATTCATAGGCCGGGGCATATATTGGGTTAAAAGTCCTCAGATACCAAGCTCATTTACGTTTTTGCTAAACAAAAGTGTTGCACTCAATGTTTTTCACATTTACAGCTGCTTATTATGAAAATAACTAGTTTAATTTATGATCTGCATTAAAGAATTTTTTTTTTAAAGTGCCACTTGTTTGTACAATAGGTTGTGCAAAAATGCCAGGAAATGTCACATTGGCGACTAAGATTGGTACTGGAATGTTGTCACTTGTCATATCTGGAACCACAGTTCTTTAAACAAGAAAGCCACTGTTATTTTAAGATTATATGTAATTCTCAGAATTGGAAAAAAAGGTCAAATCCAATTTCAGCATTCAATAACTATTAGTTACCAATATCAGTAAACTGCTACCTTTAGATTTACAACATTTTTGCAAGGGAACAGAAAAATACCAGATTTTGTGACATTTAGTAACCATTTCAAGTTGTATTGTAGTTGTAGTAATACTGTTCACGTTTACGTCGCACTTCACTTAGCGTAGACCAGGACTGTGTCCTAGGCATGCCCGATGTTAACTGACTGGGCACGGCCCGTGCTGCCGGAGTTCTTGTTGTTGTTGTTATGCCAGTAGAGGTCGCGTCCGAATTTTTGCGTGCCCTCTGGTGGACAGGACTCTACTTGCGGCAACTACCGTCCGTGACGCGCCGTGCCGATGTGCGCCTTCTGCGATCTTTCTGGTGGCTACTGCACTCTTCCTCCTTCGGGGGGTGAAGCCACTGTGATCCACTGCGTCGGAAGGTGGAGCGTCGGGCAGGAGCGATGACCTCCACATCCATTGGAAGGCCGGAGTCGAGGGGATCTGCCAACCCTCGAGCTGGAACCTTCGAATATGGCTGGAAGTGACCCACACGAAGAGGCCCCCCGTCGTTCCACAACCGGAGCCCGGGACAGAACGGGCGACAAGCTGTCGAACTCCAGATCCTGTTCCACGTCGGGAGGGGCAAGACCCAGTGGTGGGGACGATGGGGAAGGGACGACCACATGTGAACCAGCCTCCTGAGAAACCGGGCCTGCGAGGGGGGCTGGCTATCACTGTGGCATCTCGAACGATGGCGATGCCAGTGCTGGAGCTACTGGAGGCTGCCAAGGCTGAGAACCATCGCAGTGCGGCAGAGTCACAGGGGGGAGAGGCGGTAACGTCCCCTGCGAAACCAACACAGGTGCCGGCAATGGGGAAGCCGGTGTCCGAGAGGTCGGAGGGTGGGTGCCCAAACGTGGACGTAGCTGATTTTGGTGACGACGTACCACCCGGTCCCTCGCCTGCAAGGTATAGAGCCGGCGGCCATTTCGGTGCAGGACCACCGCCAGTATCCAACGTGGATTGTGACCAAACCCATGGGCCCGGACCGACATACCCAGTGCAAAGCCAGGTACTCCGTTTTGCGAAGACTGGCGAGGACCAGGCCGGAGGAGGTGCTGCAGAGTCCTTGGTTGACGCCCATAGAGGAGCTCTGCGGGGCTGCGTTCTTCCATTGGTGTGGTCTGGTATGCCGTCAGGAAAAACATCAATGCTTCCTCCGCAGGAAATTTGTGCACATACTTTTTCATCTGCGTCTTAAATGTGCGCACCATGGGCTCGGCTTCCCCATTCGATTGTGGATGGAAGGGGGGAGAGTAAACATGCCGAATACCGAAGTGCCTACAAAAATCCTGGAAGGTCTGTGAAATAAACTGTGGTCCATTGACCGAGACCAGGGTGATTGGCAGACCTTCCACAGAAAAGATTTTTGCTAGTGCCTGGATTGCAACTTCTGAAGTGGTTGAGGAGCAGCGAACCACATATGGGAAGCGGGAATAAGCATCAATGACAATGAGCCAAAAGCCATTGAGAAATGGGCCCGCAAAATCGATGTGAACACGTTACCATGCTTGGGTTGCCGGCGGCCATGAAGAGAACGCTGCCTTGGGAGATGCCTGTTGGCTCGCACACTGGGAACAGGCAGCCACCAAGTGCTCAATTTCTCTGTCAATACCGGGCCAGTACACATGTCTGCGAGCCAAGGTTTTAGTACGGGAAACACCCCAGTGCCCCGCATGTAATAACGTGAGGACCTCCCTTCGTAAACTTGCAGGAACAACCACGCGAGGAGCTGTATCATCGGTAGATAGATGGAGAACTCCTTCCAAGACCGAGAGGTGGTCTCGTAGAATAAAATAATTACGAAGAGGGTCCGAGGCCCGACCCGGAGGGCGGGATGGCCACCCCTGCTGAATGAGGTGAACTACTTGCTGGAGAACCGGGTCAGCTGCCGTTTCCCTGGCGACTCAGGAACTAGTGATCGGGAAGCCATCAACCGCTTGGCGGGACGCCACATCCAAATGAAAACAAACAATCTCCTCACGATCGAACGTAGGATCCGGGCCCACCGGAAGACTGGAAAGAGCGTCGGTGTTTGCATGTTGACCGGTAGGGTGAAAATGAATGTCATAATGGTACTTAGAGAGGAACAAGGCCCAGGGCTGTAGTCTGTGGGCCACCCTATCCGGAATCTGAGAGGCGGGGCCAAATAACGATATTAACGACTTATGGTCAGTAATTAACTGAAACTTCGTGCCATACAAGAAAGGGTGAAACTTGGTAACAGTGTAGACAATGGCCAAAGCCTCGTTTTCCACCTGGGAGTAATGGGTCTGCGCGGGACTAAGAGTTTTAGACGCAAATGCCAGTGGTTGCTCGGAACCATCGGCGTTTCGATGGGCCAGGACCGCCCCCACCCCATACTGCGAAGCATCTCTAGCCAGGACTAATGGCTTATGGGGGTCAAAAGTAGCCAAACAAGGCGCTGACATGAGGAGGCCCTTCAACGAGGTGAACGCTCGCTCGCATGCAGGCGACCAATCAAAAGGAACACCCTTGCGCAGAAGGCAGTGCAGGGGGCGCGCTATGGTGGAAGCCCTGGGAATGAACCGGTGGTAATAGGCTATCTTGCCTACAAAAGCTTGTAACTCTTTCAGCGAAGCGGGGCGAGGAAGGTCGACGATACCTTGGACCAAACTTCCAAGTGGCCGGATGCCGTGGTGAGAGATGGTGTAGCCCACATACTCAATGGACGGTTGGAAGAAGTTTGACTTATGCAGGTGGCAACGCAAGCCCACAGACCTGAATTTGAGAAAGAGGGTGCGAAGGTTGTGCAAGTGTTCCTTCGTGCTGTGGCCTGTGACAATTATGTCATCCAGGTAATTAATACAATGAGGGATTGTCGACGTGACGTGCTCAAGATAACGCTGGAATATCGCCAGGGCACTGGATATTCCGAAGGCCAACCGCTGGTATTGGTAAAGGCCAAACGGGGTGTTGACAACCGTCAGCCGTTTGGAGTCCTCATCAAGTGGTATTTGATGATAAGCCTCTGAAAGATCGAGTTTCGAAAAATATTGGCCTCCCACCATGGCAGAGAACAATTCATCAGCACGAGGCAAAGGATAGGTGTCCACCACCAATTGGGAATTAATGGTGGCCTTGAAATCGCCACAAAGACGTAATTTTCCCGAGGGCATCCTCACAATAACGAGGGGCGAAGCCCACTCAATAGAAGAAATGGGAAGAACGACTCCTAGGGCTGTCAGCCGGTCTAACTCTTCCTTTACCTGAGGGCGGAGAGCCAAGTGGATCTGCCTTGCGCGTAGAATACGCGGGCGAGCCGACGCCTTCAACGTTAAGTGAGCTTCAAAATCAGAAACACGCCCCAGGCCCTCCTCAAAGATATCGGGAAAGTCTGAGATCAAAGATTCCAATGATTGATAGGGAACGTCTTCGGAGACCAACTGTATGGTGTCAGTGATAGAAAAACCGAAAGCTTGAAAGGCATCCATGCCAAAAAGGTTAGCGGAGCTCACATCACTGACAACAATAAAAGTAATAGGCCGAGTGACTGATTTGTAAGTCACGTCGGTAGTGAATTGACCCAGTAGGGGAATGAACTGTTTACCACAACCGCGTAGACGCCGGTAAACTGGCGCCAATGGGAGCGATCCAAGGTCGGAATAAGTTTGTGCATTCAACAACGAAACTGCCGCGCCCATATCTACTTGCAGTTGTAACCGGCGTGACAGAACCGATACCTCGATAAAGAGTTTGCGTGCCGATGCGTCAGGAGCCTGGCCCGATGAAACTTCCTGAATGTCAACGTCCATGTCCTCTGTACCTGCTTCCTTCGATTCTTTTGAGGCTGAGCGGCAAACTTTAGCAATGTGACCTTTTTTATTACATTTGCGACAAACGGCCCAACGCTGGGGGCGCTCTGACCGACCATGATGTATGTAGCACGACGCACAGGACGGCAACGGGGGCCGGCGGCCGGAATTCTGTTTATGCGCCATGCGGGAGCGGCCATAACGGTCGGATTGTACCGCTCGCACGTCGTCCACCCCGGATACAGTGGACGCGGACGCACCGCCCTTAACCGCCACGACGTCGCACCACGCTTCCAGCTGTTGACCTGCGGTGTGAGACTTCATACGATTGAGCAATGGACAGGACTTCCTCAAGGGAAGGGTCTTCTAACTGCAGGGCCTGTTGCCGGACCTCCCTATCAGGGACCGAACGAACAATGACGTCGCGTACCGTAACGTGGGCATACGACTCTCGCGACTGCTCCGTGACAAAATGACACTTGCGACTAAGACCATGCAGGGTAGCGGTCCACGCCCGGTAAGACTGATGGGGCTGTTTCTTGCATTGATAGAACTCGACCCTAGCCGCCACAACATGCGTGCGGCGGCGATAATATGAAGACAGCAATGAACACAATGCGTCAAAAGACAAGGACGAGGGTTTCTGCAACGGCGCTAGCTGCCGCAAAACTTGATACAGCGGTGGAGATATCCAAGACAAGAAGAGAGCACGACATACCTCCGCATCGGCAACATGAAACGCCTGGAAATGCTGCCGAAGGCTGTGTTCGTATGCGTCCCAATCCTCCGCCGTCTCGTCATACAGGGGAAAGGGAGGAGGGAACGGCGCTGGAGCAGACGGCGTGGAGAGCAACGCCGGAAGCACTTGTTTCATGGTGACCATGAGCTCCATCTGCTGCTCAACCAAAACCCGCACTAAATCCTCCATGCCGTGGAGAAGCTGCGAAACCGGAACAACGACGCAACACGCGAAAGAACGACCCTACTCATCGCCAATTGTGTAGTAACACTGTTCACGTTTTCGTCGCACTTCACCTAGCGTAGACCGGAACTGTGTCCTAGGCATGCCTGATGTTAACTGACTGGGCACGGCCCGTGCTGCCGGAGTTCTTGTTGTTGTTGTTATACCGGCAGAGGTCGCGTCCGAATTCTCGCGTGCCCTCTGGTGGACGGGACTCTACTTGCGGCAACTACCGTCTGTGACGCGGCGTGCCGATGTGCGCCTCCTGCGATCTTTCTGGTGGCTTCTGCAATAGCACTAATAGTTGGAGATTTTGTATTTATTTTTGCTTTGTGACAGAAACACATAACCACACTGCACAAACACTCCCCAGTTGTCCCTATGCAAAGGTGTACAATTTGTACAGTACACTCGAGGAGGAAGAAATAATTGAAGGTATGTTAGTCAGTCTCTAGGTTACTATAGGTACACCACCAGATCTGAGCAGCAACAATGGAAGAAGTATGTCATGACAATGCCAATGGAGCCAACCTCGTAATCACCTAAAGCGATTTAAGTAAACCATGAAAAACCTACATAAGAGGAAAGTGCCTTCACCATTGAGTCACAAAAAATGCTAACATAATGATCAGGAATCCATCTCACCATTTCAGGGTAACTAATAAAACCTGTGTATGAGAGTCACAACATTTTTTTGTCACAATAACTAATTTATTGCACCTACAGCGGCAAGGAAACATAACATATTTGGATGAGATGCTGGATTATGTCATAACTTAAATGAGTTATTTAATAGTTTATATAGCATAATAAATGCTCAGAATTTGAGGCCTGCTTACAGGATTATGCGTCTTGCTGTAGTTGTTTGTATTTCAGCAATTGGAAAGCCTTTTCTATTTCAGATAGTTAAAAATAACCTGGTTAAAGAAATTCCAAAATGAGTATAATAAAATATTTTTGTACATTCCTGACCAAATTCAGAGTCTTAAATATTGTGTACAGTGTTCTTACAGTTTGAGCTGTCCATGTACAATTGTCCGTAGATCTTCAGTTCTCCAACATACGCTCTCCTACAATCACAAATCAAAGAATCTATTCTGCACACCTTGCTGGACTAGTAGAAGTAGTTTAAAAACAGTTCACATCGCAATGAAGGGAGAAATATTTGTTCTGGAAACAACTTTTAGGCTGCGGCTAACATTTCGGTGATAACATTTCTTCCATAAATATTGGCATAGCAACAGATGCTGGGGGGCTTAAGTACTAACAGCGTTGAAACTGTTCACGAACAGTTTGAGAATCATGATACCTCAGTAGGTGAGAGTATTACTTGCAAAAGGCAATGTTTCAGTTTTGAGTCCCATTCCAGAACACAGTTCCACCCTGAAAGAAAGTTTCAAAATCAGCACAATCTGCTGCAGAGTGGAATATTCATTCTGAAAAGAGACACTAGTCTGTGCAAAGCCATTTATTCACAACATTCTTTCCTCTAGGAGAGCTGATCTAACAAGGTGTGCAGCAGCATTTCCATGAAGTTTGAAAATTAGGAGAGTACTACTAAGAAGAAAGCTGTGTGAATGTGTCATGAGCAGTGCCTCAATAGCTCAGCCAGAAAGAACGACGGAAGGATGATTAGGGTTTATTGTCCTATCAATGATGATATCATTAGTGATGGAGCACAAGTTCAGATTGGAAGAAGATGTGAAAGGAAATCAGCTGAGACCTTTTGAAAGGAACCATCCTGACATTTGAATACAGCAGTTCAGAGAAACCACAGGAAATCTAAATTGGGATGGCTGGACAGGGATCTGCACTGCATGCACCGTGTCTTACCACTGTGCCTTCTTGCTTGATCAATCTGTGAGAGCATTATCTGGGAAAGGTAGGATTCCGGGTACATGTTCTTCTCTGGCATGTATTATAGCCTGTCATGTAGTTTCCAAAAGAGTGCGCAAACAGTGCATACTCTGCTTCAGAGTGAAAGATTCATTCTGAAAAAGATTATATAATACGTACATCTCTCTGACTACTTCTTATTTTGTATAACATGAACTGTAGATTTCATTCAAGTGAAGTACATGAGGAATATTTTTGAAACAGTATCAACAAAGGTCTTATTCTGAAACAAAAGATCAACAGATGATAGTAGGATTCGGGTTCGTCACAGATTACCATATCAATTGTAAGATGTTTTTAGCAGAAGCATAAAACAAGTTATTGCATGTTTAAATTGGTTATCAATCATGTGTGAGTTTGATAATGGAACACAATTACATTTCTGGTTTTTTAAAGAATTACATACTCATTACAAACCCATCCTGAATAATGTGTTATTTACCTCACTGCAAAATACTGGAAGACACTAAATTCCAGAAGGCGTTTTTGCTCTAAAATTTGAGGCAATGAAAGAAATACAAGAATAATGACATCAAAGTACCCACAAGAGAAGCCCCATCAAATTTCTTTTTCTTTTTCAATTTTTTAAATGATGTAACAAATGTAGTTGTAGGTAGATACTCAAAATAAAAATGTGAAACCAAAAATTATGGCAAAGGGAATACAAAATCACTTTTCAAAATTAACAGAAATGCCTCTTCCTGTAGATAAGTAACATTCACTGTGGGAACGATCATGAAGAAATGGCAAATAGAGTGGACCCATGACTGATTCATTTCCTACTGGTGTTAATAGTAATACTGAAACCCTACCTAACAAATGTGCCTTACATCTCACAAATAAAAACAAAAGGTTCCAACTTACATTCTTTAAGTTTGCGCAGTGTCTCCTGCAGTTGCTGATGACAACTGTCATATCTATCTTCAGCTAGATGTAACTGAACTTTCAGTTCTTGAGCTTCCTGTTGAGCAAGATCACGCTCCTTACGAATTTCAGCAGCGGATGCTTCAAGCTTAGCTCTTTCATCTTCTCCTCTCACTCTAATGGAACAAAGACCTTCTGTTAAATATTTTCACAAGACACAAAAATATGCATATAGTAGCATAAATGGTGAAGTTTTCCATGATGACCTACATTCTACCTGTATTGATAATATTCTAACAAACTATGTATTTGAAGATGTTTATAAATTTTGCATAGATTTAGGAATCTCTGGCCACTCTGCATTATTCAATGAACTACAAAAAATTAAGAAAGAAATATCCTGTAACAAAAGCCACATGAAAAGGATCTTCAATGAAAAAAATTCAGTTACATTTAGAAATAAGTTAAGAGACACTGAATGGCCCTACAGCATCTGCATTTTGAGTAATAGTAACTTTAACAATTTTTTAAGTAACTTTCCTGAAATATTTATTGGAACTTTTCCACTCAGAACAACATGCAACAAAATGACTAACTTAAATGGATAAACCAGAGTATAAAAATTTCTAGTGCCAGGAAGAGGAAACTCGACAATGAACTGAAATATAATAAAAAAGGACATTTTACTGAATATGTTTGTCAGTGTAAAGCTATATTTTTAAGAGTTATGAGGGCAGCCCAAAAAAGGCAAACAAGAAGTTTATAGTACAACCTAAAAGTAAAACAAAAGCAGTGTGGTCTGTTGTCAAATCAGAGTTACGTGTTAGAGTTAGTAGCAATGAAATATCTAGGATTAAAGTAGATGATAGCTTTATTGTAACCCCAGATCAAATTACAGAGTGTTTAAATGAACTGGGGCAAAGTCTGATGTTGATGTAGCAGAGTATCAGAGTAAAGAAAATCCCTTTGAAGTCCACTATGAAGTTGAGTATCTTACAGATTTTAAAAAAGTCTCAATAAAGGATATGGAAAATGTCATATTATCATTAAAAAATAAAAACTCTGATGGTTGGGATGGGATACCCACTAAAGTGATTAAAATGGTGAGTGGCATAATAGCTGCTCCCCTCACTACGGTATTTAACCAGTCTTTTGAACAGGGATGCTTTACCGATGTTTTGAAGTATACCAAAGTCAGACCTCTGTTCAAGAAAGGGTAGAGGGAAGATTGGGAAACTATTGGCCAATTTCTATTCTTCCAGTCCTGTCAGAAGCATTAGAGAAAGTACCTGCAAACCAGATCAAAAACTTTATTGTAAAAAATGATATTATTATAAGTAACCAATTTGGATTTCAATGAGGAGCAAACGCTCTGGATGTAGTGAGTAACTTTATTGAAAAGATAGACAAATTACTGAAAAGCTAGACAAATCATTGGATGAGAGGAGTAAAAGTGCAGGTATCCCCTGTGATCTCACAAAAGCATTTGGCTCTGTAAACCATGACTTGCTTATCTACAAATTAGACAACTACAGGATTAAGGACAATGCTCTAAATTGGCTGACATCATACTTACAAAACAGAAAACAAAGGGTAACTAGCACCTCCGATGCAGTGAATCATTATCCTAAATGGAGTACAGTATCACAAGGTGTGCCTCAAGGCTCCATTTTGGGGCCAATCCTGTTCCTGTTCTATGTAAATGACGTATCCATAAATATAAATTCCTCATCAGTTCTGTTTGAAGACAATACTTCTGTTTTAATTGAAGATGACAATGCAGAAACAATTCCAAGCTCCATCATAAGCACATTGGATATCTTAGAAAACTGGTTCCAGTTAAATGGGTTGAAAGTGAACACTGAAAAAACTCATATAATACAATTAAAACCCAAACATTCAAAATGTATGGAACTTAAAATATAACATGACAAGCAACCTATGAAAGAAGTCGATATGGTCAAATTCCTGGGACTAAATGTGAACAAGAACTTAAGCTGGAATACACATATTGATTTCCTATCAAATAAACTATGCAGTTTTGCGTCTGCAATGCAAATACTAGCAAATTTGACTGATTTGAGTACACAAAAAATTGCTTATTATAGTTATTTTGAATCTGTCATTAAATATGGGATAATCTTCTGGGGAAGTTCAAGTAGTGTATCTCAAATACTGAAACTGCAAAAGAAAATTGTCTGACACGTGTACTGCACAGCAAACAGAGTCTTGTTGCCCATTATTTCGGAAACTAAAAAAATCTAACCGTTCCCTCCACATACAATTATGAAATTATAATCTTCCTACATCGCAGACAAAAAATATTTGAGGAGAATCATTTTAACCATACATATAACACAAGAAATAAAAATAATTTTATGCTATGCACACACCAGTTGAAATTATATGCACGTCTCCACAGTATATGGGGATGATAATATATAACAAGCTAATGGGCAAAAAACATATTTAATATGAAGCCAGAAATTTTAAAAATGAGGCTACAGTAGATTCTGTGGGAGGAATGTGACTATTCAATAGAAGAATTCATAGAGGATGAAATGATAATTTGAGCAATTGGTAATTAAATGTTAGATTGTATTGTATCCATATATAACAAAATTGTATAATTATTATGAAGCTGTTTGTTAACATCAGTTGTTCTTTGTTTATGGTGAAAGTTTACCACAATTTGACGTGTCTCCTGTACCTGAATCAAATGATTTAGGTTATGTAAATTATGGGACAAATACGCCACAATTCACGATTCTCTTAACTGTAAATGATATTCTAATGTATGTTAATCTACATAACAATCTTCATTTATGGACAGACATTCCTTGAGCTCAACATACAGAAAATAATTTTTAATAATTGTATTTGTACTTAAATACATTTTCTCTACCACTGGCACACATCCAGTGTTAATATACTAATGATATACAAGGGACGTGGGTATCTTTCACATTACACTGTACATTAGTTTTGGCAACTAATTACCAAAAATTAACCACTGTACATTATTGCAAATGAACAGTTAACAGAGATGGCATCTGCTCTAATTTCACAACAGAAGTAGTAGTAAGTATTGTTTAGCACAATATTGTCAGAACACATGATGGTAAAGGAAAACATATTGTCAATATTAACCTCATTAATGACCAAGATGTAAACTGAAACCTACCATGTTGATTACTGGAATGGAACAAAAATTTGATGTTGGCTTTTCAGAGTTTTGTAGTACTGATAATAGCTACAAAAAATAAAGATGACACAAAGTCTAAACAACAACTGAATTTTGTATCTATATATTCCCAGAGCGGAATAACACCCTTAAATTCCATAAAACTTTTTTCCCCACTGCATGCAGGCGCATCATTATTATGAAAAAGAAAGAGAGAGAGAGAGAGAGAGAGAGAGAGAGAGAGAGAGAGAGAGAGAGAGAAATTAGTATTAAATTATGTAGCACATCTCATATAAACTAAAATATTCATTTCAATTTAGAGCACTACCTCACTGTTTGCAGACAGTAATTTTGTTGATGCTACTGCATCATATTGTTTGACCCCCACCCCCTCCAACACCCTCCCTTCCCGTTCCACTACAAGTTATTCCCTGTTTTTGCAGAATCTAACAACAGACATTTAATGACAAAATTTCAGCCTCTATTACAAAGCTACACATTACAGGTCCCTCATTACTTCATCAGTTCTAGTGTTCCTACACCGTGACACCGTGTCACCAAATTAACAAATAAAATCTGTCTCAGCCACAACCTGGTAAACATACAGTAGATTTCGTCTCAGCATGGCATAGAACTATGCACATGGAATACTGATGGTGCAGCATGAAGTGTTCCATGAACCTAATGATGGGGCCGAATCGCCACATCACTACCCTACTGTGGAGTTCACTGCCTGAAACTTGAAGTACTAATGATGATATAATATGATGCTATGCTGGAGCAGTTTTACACTCATTAGTGGTCACTATAAGGTGATGCATTCCAGCAGAATATCCAAGGACAGGTAAAATTGTCATCCTTCTTTGATCATATTCAGAGTAGTCACAACAAAATGTTTCCAGAGATTTCTTCACTGCTGTAGTTTTGGCTGTTAATGATTCTGCTGTTGTTGCGCTTCAGTGAGAAGAGGATATGTAAGACACTCTTCCACAATTGGAGACACTGACGTGCAGGCCCCACTAATATGGAAAAAAATTGACAAATCCAATCAACTAATTTCTCTGTAGGTCTCCTATCAGCCCTTGTCAATTGGCAACCCAATGATGTACTAAGGTTTCCTGAAAACTGTGCCTAAGCTTCTCCCATTTGATAAACTTGTACATCAACAGGAAAATTACCTGGATTAATATTTTGCTCAGTAACAAGCATTTTGTTTCCATATATCTACCTGGCTGCAGACCAATGATCTCATTAATTACTGCCCTACTCAGATTTATCCTTAGCATTTCATTTATAAGTTTTCCCCCATTCATTTTAGCAACTTTTCAAATGCCTGAATAACCACCTTTTCCAATGCAGACGAGGAGGAAGGGAGTCAAGCACTAGACTTCTTGGTTGACGACCCATGATGCAAACAGCCCGATCAAGATGGTCCCACAGATTCTTAACTGGGTCTGAATTCAGGCCATTAGGTGGCCAGGGGAGTATGGTAAACTCATCCCGGTGGTCTTCGAAACCAACACACACACACACACACACACACACACACACACACACACACACACACACACACACAGTCTCTCTCTCTCTCTCTCTCTCTCTCTCTCTCTCTCTCTCTAAAAGCTACGTGAGAGGTTGCACTATGCTGCTGGTATATGGAATCAAGACGAGGAAAAATAAACTGCATGTAGGGGTGGGGCATGGTCTCCAAGGACATGGCCTTCCACAATGATGACATTTCTCAAGGACTCCACGAAAATTTTCCCCAGACCATAACGCTCCCTCCTCTGGCCTGGACCCTTCTGACGATCCAATAACTATCTGTCTGATAGAGTACAAAACATGATTCATATGAAAAGGCTACTTGGGGACAGAGCTGGAGATGACGAGACAGGGGCTAAAAGAAAGTGACAACAATAGGATTGTGGTATGTGTTGTAAGGACAGTTCCCATCCAAGTAATTCTGAGAAGCTGCTAAGGCCAAGAGATGGGGGAGGATGGAAGGTGTTCAGGTGGCATGGGAAGGTTTTCAGGTAGTGTGGTTTGTAAATCAGCTGTTGAAGTAAAATACTTCTCTTGGCTACAGTTGATGGTAGTCACTCTTTTGAATGAGCAACTGCTTGGTTGATTGTCATGCCCACATAAAAGTTTGTGCAAAAGTTACAGCAGAGCTGATGTATGATGTAAATGCTTTCACTAGTGGCCCTGCATTTGACAGGATAGTAAAGCATATACTTGTGACAGGACTGATAATGGATGTGCTGGGTGGATGCATAGGACAGATATTGCATCTGGGCCTTCCACAGGTGTGTGAACCATGCAGCAAGGAGTTAGGAGTGAGTATGGTGTATGGGTAAACTAGGGTGTTTTTCGCGCTAACAATGCGGTGGTATACCACTTTAAAAGGGATGGGAAGGAATATGGGTAAGATGTTCCTCATTTCTGGACACAACAATAACTAGTTGAATCTGTACTGAAGGATATGGTCACATGGTTGCAGTCCAGATTAATATCAGGTAATGACGGGGTGCTCCATTGCATGTGCTTCATGAAGTCACTTGGAACATTGGGGGCTCAAATGGCTCTGAGCACTATGAGACTTAACATCTGAGGTCATCAGTCCCCTAGAACTACTTAAACCTAACTAACCTAAGGACATCACACACATCCATGCCTGAGGCAGGATTCAAACCTGCCACTGTAGCAGTCGCGCGGTTCCAGACTGAAGTGCCTAGAACCGCTCGGCCACACTGGCTGGCGGAAGATTGGGGGCATACATGAACATGGCACATAGTATGTTTGCAGACTAGGCTTTGGAGGGTACTATCAGATTGGGAAGACCTTAGCAAGACCTTTAGCATACTGGGCATGGGATTGTTCATCACTGCAGATGTGTTGTCCAAGGGTGTCCAGGTTCTATAGCAGGTACTGTTGGTGGTTAGAGGGTTTAATATTGATCAAGGTTTTTATGCAGCCACCAGAAAGGTGTAGACGAATGTCTAGGAGTGCAACATGCTGGGCGGAGAAGGAACAGGTGAAGGAGATGTGAGAGAAGGTGCTGAGGCTGTGGAGCAAGGAGGACAGTGTCTTGGCCCTTGGTCTAGATCATAAAGGTAGTATCAACAGATCTCAACCAGACAAGGGACTTATTTGAGATATTAACAATGTAGGAAAAAGACAGATTGCTACTTACCATAAAGATGACACATTAAGTTGCAAATAGGCACAATTAAAAGACACTTACACAAAGATTTCGGCCACAGCCTTCAACAGAAAAAGAAACACACACCATTCATTCACACAAACAAAAACACTTCACACACGATTGCCAACTCATGCAGCTCAGACCAGAATGCAACTGTCACATGGAATGGAAGCAGCAATCAAGAGGGGGTAGGAAAGGGAAAAGAATAGAAGAATAGCATTGTTCATGCGAAACTCAGCTTGTCCTTTTCTCACACAATATACTGAGAACTATGGATTAAGGGCAACAGGCAGATTCCATATTTTTAGATTTCCCAAAAGCATTTGACACAGTGCCCCATTGCAGGCTGTTAACAAAGGTATGAGCATATGGAATAAGTTCACATATATGTGAATGCCACGAAGCCTTCTTAAATAACAGAACCCAGTATCTCGTCCTCGACAATGAGTGTTCATCAGAGACAAGGATACTGTCAGGAGTAAAGCAGGGAAGTGTGATAGGACCACTGTCGTTCTCTATATACATAAATGATTTGTTCATCAGGCTGGGCTGCAATCTGCAGTTGACTGCTGATGATGCTGTGGTGTATGGTAAGGTGTCACACTCAAGTGACTGTAGGAAAGATACAAGGCGACTTATACAAAATTTCCAGTTGGTGTGATAAATGGCGGCTATCCAGATGAGTAGGAAGAACAAACCTGTAATATTCACATACAGTATTACTAGTATCCTCCTTGACACAGTCAGGTCGTTAAAATATCTCGACATAACACTGCAAAGCAATATGAGGTGGAATGAGCATGTGAAAACTGTGCTAGGGAAAGCAATGGTTGAGTTTCGTTTATTGGGAGAAATTTAGGAAAGAGTGTTTCACTTATAAAGGAGACTGCATACAGGAGACACTGGTGTGACCTTTAGCCGGCCGCGGTGGTCTCGCAGTTCTAGGCGCGCATTCCGGAACCGTGCGACTGCTACGGTCGCAGGTTCGAATCCTGCCTCGGGCATGGATGTTTGTGATGTCTTTAGGTTAGTTAGGTTTAAGTAGTTCTAAGTTCTAGGGGACTAATGACCACAGCAGTTGAGTCCCATAGTGCTCAGAGCCATTTTTTGTGACCTTTTCTTGAGTACTGCAAGAGTGTTTGGGATCTGTACCAGATCAGATTGAAGGAAGATATCAAAGCAATTCACGGGCTGCTAGATTTGTTGCTGGTAGGTTCGAATGACACATAAGTGATATGGAGATGCTAGAACTCAAATGGAAATCCCTGGAGGGAAGGTGACGTTCTTTTCAAGAAACACTATTGAGAAAATTTAGAGAACCAGCATTTGAAGTTGACTGCCGAACGATTCTACTGCTCCCAACATACATCACGTGTAAGGGCCACATGGATAAGTTATGCGAAAGTAGGGTTCATACGGGTACCTACACGCAGTCATTTTTCTCTCACTCTATTTGCAAGTGGAACAGGAGGGAAAATGACAAGTAGCGGTACGGGGTACTGTCCACCACACACCATACGGTGGCTTGCAGAGTATCAATGTATATGTAGATATACAGCTGGCGGCCTATTGGGAGTCTAGTCCCTGCACACTCCACCAGACAGTGCTGCTCTCTCACCCCACTCGTACACTGCTATCCCTCCCCCTTCCTCAGCCCCTCCAGATTGCTGCTTTCATTTCAAATGACAGTTGCATTCTGTGCAGAGTTGCTGGAGTTGGCTATCATGTGACCGTGAGGTGTGCTTGCTTGTACGAATGAATAGTACGTGTTTCTCTCTCTTAGTCTGATGAAGACTGTGGCCGAAAGCTCTGTGTAAGTCTCTTAATTGTGCCTGCCTGCAACTTAATGTGTCATCTTTATGGTAAGTAGCAATCCATTTTTTCCTACATTGTTGCTATTCCAGCCTGGAATTTCTATTGTTTAATTTGGGATATTAGGCGGCTAGGAAGGTTGGCTTTAGATTGCCCATAAACAGAGTGGCGTATGATGGTACCATGTGGGTGCCAACTGTTGTGCCAAATCTGATTGTACATGTAGTTTACATGTGTATAAGGTATCAGGTGGTGCTTTGAATTAGCAGGATGTTGGGAGAGTAGTGTTTGACAACAACAAGTCCACCGACAGGGGGGATGTTGGATCCAGGTGGTAATGGTGTGAGGATGGTTGAAAGACAATGAACAAAGTGTTTTGTCTTTGATACAGGAAGCTAGGTTGCAGGCAATGAGTTGGAGGTGCTGGTAATCAAGAATTAAGATTCTTTCCATAGTGGCACAGTAAAACCCACAAAGTTATATCCAGGATGGTACTGATTATAAAATTTTGGAAGCATGTAGGAGGGGGGTATACAGGAGATAATATGAGTGAGTAGGGAGGTGTATTCAGAGGCAGAGGTTCTGCGATGGACAGAAGTTTATGCCCGACTTCTGGGATGGGATCTCATTGGCAGGGCTTGTAGGTGAAAGGGCAGACAATTGGGGCACAGCTTATGTCACATAATTGTAGCAGTTCATCTCGAAAGTGGTTGAGCCTTTGTTTACAAGGACAATCATAGATAAGGGGTCTGTCAAATTTGCAGATGACAGTTATTTTCTCTACAAGTGGTTTGGATTTTTGGAAAGGGACCTAGGAAAAGAGGATGAGATAAGGTCAGACACCAGGAATTCCTAGAAAGTTACCCAGGGGTGGTTGGGTGGAATTAGAGGGGCTTCACTGATGGTGTGGAAGTCTGTAAGTATATTGTAGTGTCTAATTTTTACATTTACTGGCATTTTTTTCTGCTAGTATCCCTGGTTGATACGCTATCTCAGACATTCTACATCTGGCATTATTTGCATCTGTAATCAATTCATTTATGTGAATTGATTCTTGAAGTATTTTGACTTATGGACTGGTTTTTAGCACTTTGCATGCATACAAGATGTTGATTAAATACTTTGTTTTGGATGTTGACATTTGAAACACTGTTTTATCTTCAATTTTTCTAAAAGATTTATTTCAACAAAGCCTATAGTCAAATACTTAAAAAAAATAGCTTAATCATTAGTGAAAAAAACCAACCACTTAATCTGGACACCTTTGTTTTGGTCCCCAATTTCATTTGGTTGTTTGTTCCAGTTTCTTATAGAGCCTTTCCAATTACTGAATTATTTTTCTGAGTTTGTTATCAACTTTAAATTAACAAAGTGCTACATCTAATACTATGTGTTGCTCAGATTATGGAGGAAATTTTTTTTAAGGATCGACCAGCATGTTTTCATGTTTATTGTGCTATTTTATATTCTTCTGATTTTTTTGGTGTGATTCTTGTTTATGGATTATTTGTTGGACTTCTTCTAAAGCAGTTAACACAAGTTCACATTTCGATTTTCAGGTTCCCACGTGGTTTCCAAATTAAATGGCTACTAGCACATAGTCCCTGTATTGTTGAGTTTTGTTTCCCCATTTTCTCTTCAAACGCATACAATAAGGTTTTGATAATGCTATTGTACCTCCCTGAACATTTTCTAGAAGTCTGTTGTGTTATTTATTTGAACTAATTCTTCAATGTATTCTGACTGCACCTCCTGGCATTTGTTAGTGTTTCAGCAGTTGACTATTTTTAACTTTTTGTAAGTGATGGTAATATCCACTGTTTACTCTTCACATAAAGCAGTACTCTTCTCATCAAGCAGTACAGCTCATTCAACACCAGCCTTGATCTGCAGCTTAGTTCAGGAATGGAAACACTGTATTTGTTCGTGCCTAAGTACTGTTACCATCCAGTCTCTCTTAACGAATGGAGAACTCACTATGTTTATCTGTCTAGTGTTATCTCTATGTTTCCTCACACTACAGTTTTACAAATGGGAGAAGACAGCCACATATGAAAAAAATACTGTATTCATGGTGTGTGTGTCCCAGTTTTTAAGCGTTTCTTGCAATATTTGATAACTTGCTGTACATTTTACAGCAAATCTGTCAAAGCATACAGTTTATGTGGGGCTCGAGAAGCTGATAAATGAACCAAAACATTCTGGTTACAAGGGAGAGGGTTCTCAAAAAGAAAATAGCAAATGTAACTTTTTGATGGTTGATTACTACTGAAACTGTGCTAAAACCGAAATAATGTTTCTCTGCAGCATTTAATGCAAAAAATTTTTCATTTTGATATCATAGTAACAATTAACAACTCCTCAAAAAACAAATCCATATTTTTATAGATTCCACAATGAGAAATCAATGAAAAATCATACAAGGAAATGATAGGGAAATAAGCAAAAGAAAGTGTAAGATGTACAGAGGTGAAGAGTAGGAACAGTTGGCCCAAGACCTGGATTAGTAGAGTTGTAAGGAAACGATGTGGTAACTCCCAATCCTTGTGACTTAAGTCTGCCTCTATAGAAACACCTCTTACAGAAGTGTGTGATACGTATGCATCTTAATAAGCTCTTATTGCTGAAGTCTGAGGAATTGTTTTTGTGATCTTAATGCATCTCTGTACAATAGTCAATTCTGTGCAGATTCTCTGCAAAATTACCATTTGAGCCTGCTTATCATCTCCCACTACAATTTTTGCTCCCAACAGTTCCATACATTAACAAACCAACAATTCCTGGACATTTCTGGTTGCATCTGATCTATCAGTTCCTTCTTTTAGTCAAATTGTGCCATGCCCTTCTTTTCTCCCCAGTTCAGCTCAGTACCTCCTCATTATTTATCTGATCTATCCCATCTCATAGTCACCATTCTTTTCCTGAATTATGAACAAAAAAGGCTCACTTACTAGTTTGTAATAATAAATAAAACAATCACTGAATGGTTTCAGTTCTCACACACTATCTTTTTCTATAGCCTGAATTATCAATATTTTATCACACACCTGGCTTCATCCAATCTTGCTTTGAGTCTGGCAAGTTCCTCTCGTAACTG
The DNA here is from genome assembly GCF_021461395.2 of Schistocerca americana. Lineage (NCBI taxonomy): Eukaryota > Metazoa > Arthropoda > Insecta > Orthoptera > Acrididae > Schistocerca > Schistocerca americana. Next base: position 774,341,879 of record NC_060120.1, read on the forward strand.
ATTGACACTGGCACGGTCCTGCTCTGCACGTACTGATGAATCACGTCTAAGCCGCTCCAATGCTGCTTGCTCCTGCTCCAGTTCCCGTTGCACAGATTCTAATTTTGCTTGAACTGCTTGCTGATCATGGTGTGCTGAAAAAAACCTTTGGTTAAGCTCTATGTATGGTTATAATATAATTTGAATTTAAAAAGTTTACCTTAAAATTGGCAAGATATAACCAATCAAGTTTTTGAATTTTCATTGTACTAAATATATCTGAGTCTTGCTTATTTTTCCTCTTCATACAATTAATAGCATGCATCTTTTGATGTAATAACATAAAATGTCATTCACACTAGTGGGGGAAAAATCTGGCATATGCTGTGTTAAAGTCATTCTCTATTGTATCCATTCTCCCAGTAACATTATTCATACTGTGTCTTTGGAAAGCTTCCACATAGGTTGGAACCACACAGGATAAGCAATGACAAACTAAAATTTTGTATCATTCCAGGAGGAAATGTTTGGTGGAAAGCAGTTCAAGTGAAAGCTAGGATCTGATCAGAGATCAGAGAGAGAGAGAGAGAGAGAGAGAGAGAGAGAGAGAGTGTGTGTGTGTGTGTGTGTGTGTGTGTGTGTGTGTGTGTGTGCGCGCGCGCGTGCGCGAGTGTGCGTGCGCACGTTTGGAGCTTATGAGCACTCAACAGTCAGGTTATCAGTACCCTTACACACATTAAAAGAAACAAATGTGGTTAAAATTACAAAAATGTTATCATATAATGAGGAGGAAACCTATAAAATGACACTCATGCACTCACTCCCACTTCACTCGCATTGACTACACAATCGCTCTATCCCACGTGCTCTAAGACAATGGAGAAAGGGGAAAAGGTGCTATACATGGGATTAAAACACAAATAAAACAAAAGAGGAGCTAAAAGAAAGGCACGAGGAAGTGTGACTGACTGACCACTTACAAAAGACATGAGTAGGTCAGTCATCCCATTCACATGTTAAAAACATCTCCCTAAACTTTTTGGAAACATGTCAGACAAATCACTAAACTTTAAAACACCACATATGTTTGTATATTACTAAAATAGAGGGCATTTCCATTGGCAAATCTGCCACTGCCCGCTCATTGGAAAATAAAACACAGTCTAATAAAATGTGACACACTGATCCATACACAACGAGTACCACACAGTCGAGGTTCCTCTCGCTGGAGCAAGAAGATTAGATTAGATTAGATTAGATTAATTATTCATTCCATAGACCAACAAAAGAGGGGATCCTCCTGGGTGTGGAACATGTCAGAATGCCATGCATCATAGTGCTGTTCCCTATGTGAAGACAAGTAAGGAGAACCTCGTTGCATCGACATGGTTGGAAGGAGGCACATTCTGGGCTTAACTATACGGAGCTTACTGCCTGCCACTTCCAGCCACTCATGCTTCCACTGATGCAAGACCCTGTATCCGAACAGCAAGGTGGTAGCATGAAGGGGAATAACACACCAAACTAACTGAGCATCACATGTCTCCTTGGCTGTTACATCTGCTCTTTCATTCCACACAGTACCCATGTTCCCTGGCATACAGAAGAAAGACACCACCTTTCCCAGTCGTTGTAGTTGGAGGAGGGTGTCCTAGATATTCAGGACTACTTTATCTGCTGGGTACATGCATTTTGGAGTGTGAAGGGCACTCAGAGAATTGGAACAGGCAAGGAATTTAGTACTCAAATCACATTTCATCTGCTCCAGCGCCCTCAAGATCGCATATAATTCTGCATGAACACAGTAAAGCCTTGAGGCAGTCGGACCTTGAGAATATGTTCAGAGAAAATATCAGAACAACCAACAGAGCCCCCGTTTTGAGCCACCCATTAAGACAGCTGTAAATGTGTGGTGCTCAGTTAAAATGTCTTTAAGTAACATATTAAAAACTACACTAAATCTAAAATTACTCTGAGCCTCTGCAGTAACCAGGGAGATGGGTGGATAAATCCTGGATCTGGGGTTGTACCTCCTCCACAACAAGAGATTCCAGCACATGCTGCATGTGGATCCCAATGGCCTTGTTGCTCATGGACAACTGGAGAAAAGGCACCCAGAAGCAGACAAGTAACAGTATGGTATGCAGGTGAATTTGGAGCAGTGAGGAACTTACATGCCTGATGCAGCATGAGAAGTTGCTGTTGGATTGTAAGTGATTGTTCACCAGCCTCAGCAAAGAGATTGGGAATGGGGCAGGGCCTATGAGCACCAGTGGTCAGCCTAATTCTCTCATGGTGGATAGTGTCAACGATCTTCAGACCAGAAGGCCTTGCCGACCCATACACTGTGCACTCATAGTCTAACCTCAAATGCACGAAAGCCTTATAAAATAGGAGAAGGTGCACCCTATCTGTTCCCAAAGCCTGCAGCTAAGCCACTTTATAGTATCCAGTGCAATCGGTATTCTGGATTTCAGGTCTCTTGGCTGTGGTCACCACGACAATATGGAGTAAAAAATGAGGCCCATAAATCTTAGTGAGTCTTTAAAAGTAGAATGGTGTCCCTCACATGCAAGTCGGTTAAATTAAAAATATGACGAGATTGATAAAAACGACCACAAACACACACACACACACACACACACACACACACTTATCTGCAGAAAACTGAAATCCCATCTTTGCAGCCCACTCCTCAAACCTATGCACTGTAAGTTACAACTGGGAGGTCACTGTTGCAACATTGGAGAAGGAGCAGCAAACAGCAAACTCATCTACAAATAAGGTGCACTGTACAGTACTTCTGACCGTAGACATGACACTGTTTATGGTGATGGCAAAGAGGGTAACACTTCAAGCACTGCCCTGAAGAAAACCATTCTCCTGGCCTAAACGATCCACGAGCACATCACCAACTCTGACCTAATAAAGTGCTTAGACAGGAAGGACGAATGAAGATGGGGGGGGGGGGGGGGGGGGGGGGGGGGCAGGAAAGCCCCAGTGATGGAGTTGCGTGAGAATACATCTCCAGGTAGGGTCCTATACCTTACTGAAATCAAAGACTATATCAAGACAGTGATGGTTACATAGGAAAACCTGCTGCACAGACGCCTCTAGTAGGGTCTGGTTGTCGACAGGGAAGTGAAATCTCCGGAATCCACACTGAGAGTGGCTACGGAGTTGCCTTGCCTCTGACAACAATACCAGATGACGGTTAACCATTCGCTCCAGGATCTTATCTTTCCTACACAGCTTGTTATGGCGACGTTCCGGTAAGAACTGGGGAATGTGTGATATTTTCCTGGTTTGAGGAGAGGTATCAGAACTGCCTCTCTCCATGAGTTGGGAACGTTTCCTGTCTGCCATATAAGATTAAACCATTTGAGGAGGATTTCCTTTGACACTGCTGGCAAATTTTGAAGCACAGAGTACCAGATTTGGTGATGACCTGGTGCAATATCACAAGTCTCAGAAAATGGTAATTCCATTTCTCACATGGAGAAACGGCACTCTCAAGATGCAGAATTGTGGGATCTGAAATCCAACTTGCTTCACTCTGCAGCTATATGGCAGCAGCAAAACACCAGATCCTAGCTAGCACTGTCAGTAGTTGTAGCAAAATGCTCTGCCACTGTCTGAGCGTTGTTTGGAGACACTCATGTTTCAGCACTACTGCTATTGGTAAACAACTGTGTTTATTGGAAATCATCCGGGTGGCTTCCATTACCTCTGTAGAACAAGTGGAAGTGCAGGAACATTTGCCATGACCTTTTCTTGCTCTCCTTATTTACGGTCGAGCGTTGGCTCTCATGGCTGTGACGTTATCAGTTGTTGGGCAGCATTTAAACTGTCAAAGAGCCACATTCCTGTCCCGGATTGCTGAATGCTACTCATCAGTCTACCAACGTAAGGTTGCCTCCTAAGATGACCTGAAGGTGTTGGGATGGATAAGTCAGCAGTATCAGTGGTCCACCCTTCTTGGGTGCTGTCATGGTGTTCGAACTCAGCCAGCTGCCTGAACAGCATCCTGTCTTTCCACAGTGGATGTGAGCCCATAGAGGATGAGGTTGAGTCTTGAGGGGTAGATGATGTCCTGAGTCCGACATCGAGGTCCATTAGCTCTACCGAATAATTTTGGGAGATGTCAGAGAGAGTGACATCAAAATCGTCTTACTGTTAATTTCCTGACTTCATCAGTGATGGAAGCTTGGCCTTTGATTTTCAGCCCGGTATAAGCTTCAGAGACATAGCTGCAGCTATTTTAGTGCAGCATTGGCCGACGCCCCACACTGAACCTTTTGAGGGGCTGGGAGATCTGCAATGGTGACAACAATGGCCATTTCTGAAGTTCTTGGGGGAGGCACAGGCATTGAAATAACTGCTGCAACACTAGTGCATTGACAAATGCAGCGGCTAGTGCTGACATTGGCAATCTCTGTTTGTGAAGCACCATCAGCATTCTGCACTTGCTGTTTCAGAACTGAAGCATAGGACGTAATCAATGTTGGGGACAGCATGGCTTTATAAATCCTTTTAGCCTCACCATACAGGATGCACTTCTTAGTCTTATGCTCTTGTATCTTTTGTTCTTCAAGATATATGCTGCTGTTCTGACTGCAGACAGGGTGATCCTCAGAGCTGTTCACACACTTCAAAGGTGATGAACATGTGACTCCTTTGTGGGTAACCATACCACATTTGCCACAAGTGTCTTCTCCCTTACACCTACGAGTAGTATGCCCAAGGGGCTGGCATTTGCCAGATTAGCCACAACTGGTTTCTCTTTTACAACCATCAGTAGTATGCCCAAAGCACCAGCATTTAGCACATTTCCGACAAGAGGCTTCTCCCTTACACCCATGAGTAGTATGCCCAAAGCACTGGCATTGGAAACCATACATTGGGTTGGGTACATAAGGCCGCATGCTTAGGTGAAGGAAACCTGCCTTAATGTGCTCTAGAAGTTTCGTGCAGCTGAAAGTCAGTATAAACGAGTTGGATTTGGTAACATTGCCAGCCACCCTTTTCATGATATTCTGAACGTCGACTATTCCTTCTTGGACCCACTCAACTTCCATTTCTTCTTTGGGAATGTCCACCAGATCCTGGCACATCACAACACCTTTGCTGTAATTCAATGCAGTGTGGAACTCTGTGTCAATGGCATATTTCCCAAGGTATTTCACTTTCTGGAGTTGTGTTGCCTGCTGGGAATTATTTGTTCCAAAAAATAGTGTCCCACTGCATAACCACTCGACTCATTTTTAATGTTCCTGCAATGCCCTCTAAACCCTTTTGAATGTAAAAAGGGGAGACATTTTCAAAGATGCCCTCTCTTCTTTTAAATATCCAAAATACATTCTGACCTGCAGCATGCATTCTGTTAGTAAATATCAAAGTGGTCTTAACAACTGAAGAACCTGGAGGGCTCATCACATGAGACCTCTTGTGTGGTTGGGTGGTGGTACCTCCATGTGGCACACCAGTTCTGCTGAGAAAAGAAGAAGAAATTTCGAGGGGTCCATCTCATTCCCACAAGCAGCTAGGGAAGAACGAGTCACCCTAGACAGGGCCCTGTGTGCCTAGGTAAGCCTGCACCCAGCAGACAAACGCTGAGCCCCTGAGGGTTGGGATCTGGATATCCATCCTGAAATATCACACAATTTTCATCCCTCATTAAGGTTTGTGTTTGTATACACTGTGCTGAAAAGTGAGACATTCCAGTCACACCACTATTTTCTGATTCAGTTTCATAAACAGTAGGTCTTAAGGAGACAAGTCATGGAACTTCTAATGTAATGACAATGGCTAAAATTCAACAGGTATTGCAAAGACAATATTCTATCATAGATTTGTACCTATTGATAAAATTGAGATAGGCATCTTGTGTGATGAAATTAATATGGATTGCAAGAGAAGTAGTGATCCATTTGAAATATTATAGTTAGGTGTGTATTAGTGAACAATTTTTTAAAGAACACTTCATAAAAATATACGAGACTTTTTGTAACTGATGTACTTCAGATGACAGCTGCTGACAGTGCAGTCTTTGACACAAGCATGTACACATTTTTGTACCTGAGAGGGATTCAGATCTCTTGCCCAGCCTGAGTAGTGAAACAGAAGCTTGGTCAAAGGTCCTCCTGCTGTGTAGTCACTCAGTTGACACAAGTTCCATGGAGAGAGCAACCAGCAAGTGTGGTAAGTGCAGCTACTGGCACATTAGTGTTAATGAATACCACAGCCAACCATTTGTCTTTACTCTCTCACATAACCAGTGAAGCTTTTGTCTATGCACAATACGATTATACTGAGGTCAGCCTTGCATGTTTCTTGATTTGGATTACTGGATGGATTTGTCAGGCATCTTGACAAACGTCACTGCGTGTTCCAACAGCCCCTGTGAGAGCGACCGCAAACTTTGTTTCTACCAATGTCTGTACAGGACAGAAGAATGGTGATGAGAGTGTTTTCCACCACACAATATCACAGTGTTAAAGATGGATTGCGACTTCCTGAAGTTGAGGTAGCAGCTGTTGGAAATGCAACAGCAAATGTAATCCGTCTAACAACTGGAAGAAAGGTAGGAAATATCAACATCAGCAACAGGTGTTATAATTTCTGCAGCAGCAACAGCTACTACGATAGCAGCCTGCACCAGTAGCAATGTTGCCTAACCCTCAGACATTTACTTGCTCCAGCAAAACAATTTGATAGTTCAGTGATCTTTGTGTACCATGTTGCCTTCATCACAAGACACACTGAGTATCTGAATCTGACTGTCAGTGTGTTCCCTTACTGTATTTTAATAACAAATTGTATTAAGCGGTACAAAAATTACCATCATTCTCAGACCCAAGTGGTTTGAGTTTTTATGATATTTGTGGTTTGCAGACTGACTACTATGCCATGGTCACCAAACCCAAGTTGTAATAATGTGTTAGCAATATAGCCAAACATACACACAATGAGCTGCAGATTTACTAGCTGTATGACAGAAGTATGATTTTTCATGTAAACCGTGAGGCTCATCCTATACTAAATCTTTAATCCGTGACACATCATAAGTGTAGTCACAGCAAAACTAGATAGGTTATGAAGTATGGGGGTAATACCTTCAGCATCTTTATGTCTGCACACAACTATGTAATTCAAGGGAGAAGGTTCCAAGACGTGCTTCACTCATCACATAAATGTAAATACTGGCATAAATGAGCACTTTTGCTACATATCGTGTTAATAACTGAAAAGGATCAAAGGAACACTACATATGTAGACATGCCACATTCCACAAGGTGCATTTTATGTGTGTTTATTTTTACTTGTGGCAAACCTCTTTGTAATTTTCCTATAGTCAAACCTGTGTGGAATGTGCAATAACCCTCCACTAAAATGTTACATAGCAAGAGTTATGAACACACAATGGAACATGATGTACAATGAAAAAAGTTTTCAAAGATCGGAAGATGACAGTTTTACTTGTTGAAACTGGTCAATAAAAAACAGGTTTGAATGCGACCTTGGCCATAAAAAAATTCTGTAAAGTACATACAGAATGCTTCTTCTCATTTCTCTTTATGAGAAACTTCAATCATAGTCATGATTTGCAACGCACGCTATGTGCTAAAAACATTTTTTGTGTAAGTTAAACAATATATTTGCATGTTGGTGCCACCTGGTGACAGTTTCTGTAAATGCACTCTCTGCCCTGCCATGAGCTGCATGTCCATTCAGTTCCTACCTTTATGCTGTTGGTTTGTGAAATTACATTTTACATCAATTCCATTTCACTTCAACAAACACATTTGGCACCATGTGTAAATTATATTTTCATTTCAGTAATCTTTCTTTAATACAGTATTAAGTTTTCTTCTGTACAAACCTATAAGAAGAGCTTGCTGTTTCTCATTTTCTGCTCGCAGCATAACCTCTTCGTGCTGTTGACACACATGTTCTAGATGCTGTTGAAGTTGCTCTAGTTGTTGCTGTAAGTGTTGTATCTCAGAATTCTTCTCTATAGCCAGCTGCTGCAATGATTGCTGCATACGTTTTTCCAAAGATATTCGCACTTGTTCCTATGTGTAAAAGAAAACATAAGGTAATCAGCACAATTCACAGGAAATATTCTCTGCAGCTATTTTTAGTAGCCACTTCTCATCAGTACATAAACTAAAATACTAATCATGTCAGCAGATGAAAGTAACAGAATGAGTTCTGATATTGAAATATAGTTCTCAACTTCAGCATATAGTGTAAAAACTGCTATCTAATAAATTTTTTGATTGAAATAATGCTGATCATTCTTGTCCTTAATATATTATTCATTCATAAGGTAAACCAAACAATGGAAAATCCAGGCTTGAATTACAACATGAGAAGGAATAGTTTGCTGTTCAGCAGACAGAGAGGCATTCAATGGCTGACATGCACATTTAAAAGCAGATTGTTAGATTCATTTAGCTATCTATCTACTTTTAAATATGCTTGTCTGCCAGTGAATGCCTCCTCTATATGTTGAGTAACAGTCTACCCTAATTCGTATTGTCATTCATAAGATAAAAGAGAGAGTTAGGAAAAATGTATAAAAACTATTAATGAAACTGCCATGGGACAAACATAAAACACACATTTCTGAAGCCCTATATAATTGTTTCTCAGATGAGCATTATATACTAATGCCTAAAAATTTATTTACCTTTTCTTCAGAAAGTTTTCGTACATTATCCTCATTGGATTTACGCAAATTTGAAAGGGTATGTTGATATTCTGCTTCTTGTGTACCCGACTGCTGTGTGAGTGAGGTCTTTATATCTTGAGCACGCTTTTCTGAAGTTTCAAGTTCACGTGTCAGTCGACAAACCTGACCCTTGAGTGACTCTTGTTTCACTAACAGATCCTGCTGCTCCTGCTCCAGCTGCACACGTCTAAGGAATCAAGAAAAATTCATCATGAGCTAAGTCATAATAGGGTTTTCCTTACTGAATTATGTTGGTGCAATCAAGTGGTGAAAAAGATGTTTTTCACAATTTCATTTGCAAAGTTTGCAACAGTGACATTCTTAAAGGCACAATAAACTACATACAACAGTATCTCAAGAATTCAAAAATAAAAAAAGGCAGTAAGCTAAGATAAAGAAAAGAATTACCACAATATAATTACTTTTCTCTTTCTCGGCAGTAAGTTTTGTATCTGCATGAACAATGTGACTTTTAGGCCACCTACTTGATTACATTAATCTAATAGGCTTAACATTATTCACTAACCTCTAATTGAAAAACAAAAAAACTGTTTCTGAAGCTTCATCAGGAATATTTTCACCGAGACAGAAAATGCAAGCATCAGGATATTGCAACTAACATTTTACACTGTAAATTCACTTAAGGGAAAAGAAGAAGAAATCCAGACCCCAGGTGTGGCAAAAAATAAAATAAAAATTACTGCTTTGTAAGATGGCACGTTCCAGAGTAAAGGGCCCTGCATCAAGTGACATTCAAAGTACACTTACTGCAGATTTAGAAGTTTTAAGAGTGCCTTTAGCATAAACCTCAATACAAGGTGAAAACAACTAAGAAAAAAGAAAGAAAGCAAAGCATCAAAGTCCCTTACAAAACGCCAAAAACAACAATCTGCTGACCAGAAATGCAATGAATACCTGGTTTTGATTATTGAGAGTTCAGGCTTGTTCCTACATCTACATCTATAATCAGCAAGCTGGACTGTACTTTTTGTATCACTTCACCTGTTCGAATCACAAATGTTTTACAGGGAGAAAGACTGCTGGTATGTCTCTGTACGAGTTCGAATCTCTCTAATTTTAGTTTCACAGTCTTCTCTCGTGATAAATGTAGGAGTAAGCACTATATTGACTGACTGCTCTACAAAAGTATGCTCTAAGAACTTCAACCATAAATCACATCATAATGCAGAATGCCTCTCTTGCAGCATCTGCCACTGGACTTGGATGAGCATCCCTGTGAGACTTCCATGCTTATTAAATGAATCAGTAATGAAATATACTGTTCTTCTTTGGATCTTCTCTAAATTCTCTATCGGTCCTATCCGGTACAGAACACAGACTGCCAAGCAATATCCAAGTGATGGTCAAATGAGAAATTTGTAAGCTATCTTCTTTGTCTCCCCAATGAACCATCGACCTTGCCGTTGGTGGGGAGGTTTGCGTGGCTCAGCGATACAGACTGTCGTACCATAGGTGCAACCACAAAGGTGGGTATCTGTTGAGAGGCCAGAGAAATGTGTGGTTCCTGAAGAGGGGCATCAGCCGTCTCAGTAGTTGCAGGGGCAACAGTCTGGAGATTGACTGATCTGGCCTTGTAACACTAACCAAAATGGCCTTGCTGTGCTGGTGCTGTGAATGGCTGAAAGCAAGGGGAAATTACAGCTGTAATTTTTCCCGAGAGCATGCAGATTTACTGTACGGTTAAACGATGATGGTGTCCTCTTGGGTAAAATATTCCGGAGGTAAAATAGTCCCCCATTTGGATCTCCGGCAGGGACTACTCAAGAGGACGTCGTTATCAGGAGAAAGAAAACTGGCATTCTGCGGATCGGAGTGTGGAATGTCAGATCCCTAAATTGGGCAGGTAGGTTAGAAAATTTAAAAAGGGAAATGGATAGGTTAAAGTTAGATATAGTGGGAATTAGTGAAGTTCAGTGGGAGGAGGAACAAGACTTTTGGTCAGGTGAATACAGGGTTATAAATACAAAATCAAATTGGGGTAATGCAGGAGTAGGTTTAATAATGAATAAAACAAAATAGAAGGGTGGGTAAGCTACTACAAACAGCATAGTGAACACATTACTGTTGCCAAGATAGACATGAAGCCCACGCCTACCACAGTAGTACAAGTTTATATGCCAACTAGCTCCACAGATGATGATGAGATTGAAGAAATGTATGCTGAGATAAAAGAAATTATTCAGGTAGTGAACAGAGACGAAAACTTAATAGTCATGGTGGACTGGAATTTGATAGTAGGAAAAAGAAGAGGAGGAAACATAGTAGCTGAATATGGATTGGGGGAAAGAAATGAAAGAGGAAGCCGCCCGGTAGAATTCTGCACAGAGCATAACTTAATCATAGCTAACACTTGGTTCAAGAATCATGAAAGAAGGTAGTATACATGGAAGAAGCCTGGAGATACTAGAAGGTATCAGATAGATTACATAATGGTAAGACAGAGATTCATGAACCAGGTTTTAAATTGTAAGACATTTCCAGGGGCAGATGTGAACTCTGACCATAATCTATTGGTTATGAACTGTAGATTAAAACTGAAGAAACAGCAAAAAGGTGGGAATTTGAGGAGATGGGACCTGGATAAACTGAAAGAACCAGAGATTGTAGAGAGCTTCAGGGAGAGCATTAGGGAACGACTGACAAGAATGGGGGAAAGAAATACAGTAGAAGAAGAATTGGTAGCTTTGAGGGATGAAGTAGTGAAGGCAGCAGAGGATCAAGTAGGTAAATAGATGAGGGCTAATAGAAACTCTTGGGTAACAGAAGAGATATTGAATTTAATTGATGAAAGGAGAAAATATAAAAATGCAGTAAATGAAGCAGGCAAAAACGAATACAAACGTCTCAAAAATGAGATCGACAGGAAGTGCAAAATGGCTAAGCAGGGATGGCTAGACAACAAATGTAAGGATGTAGAGGCGTATATCACTGGGAGTAAGATAGATACTGCCTACAGGAAAATTAAAGAGATCTTTGGAGAAAAGAGAGCCACTTGTATGAATATCAAGAGCTCAGATGGAAACCTAGTTCTAAACAAAGAACGGAAAGCAGATAGGTGGAAGGAGTATATAGAGGGTCTATACAGGGGCAATGTTCTTGAGGACAATATTATGGAAATGGAAGAGGATGTAGATGAAGATGAAATGGGAGATATGACACTGCGTGAAGAGTTTGACAGAGCACTGAAAGACCTGAGTCGAAACAAGGCCCCAGGAGTAGACAACATTACTTTAGAACTCCTGACAGCCTTGGGAGAGCCAGTCCTGACAAAACTCTACCATCTGGTGAGCTAGATGTACGAGACAGGCGAAATAACCTCAGACTTCAAGAAGAATATAACAATTCAAATCCCAAAGAAAGCAGGTGTTGACAGATGTGAAAATTACCGAACTATCAGTTTAATAAGTCACAGCTGCAAAATACTAACGCGAATTCTTAACAGACGAATGGAAAAAACTGGTAGAAGCCCACCTCGGGGAAGATCAGTTTGGATTCCATAGAAATGTTGGAACCCGTGAGGCAATACTGACCCTGTGACTTATCTTAGAAAACAGATTAAGGAAAGACAAACCTACATTTCTAGCATTTGTAGACTTAGAGAAAGCTTTTGACAATGTTGACTGGAATATTCTTTTTCAAATTCTGAAGGTGGCAGGGTTAAAATATAGGGAGCGAAACGCTATTTACAATTTGTATAGAAACCAAATGGCAGTTACAAGAGTTGAGGGACATGAAAGGGAAGCAGTGGTTGGGAAGGGAGTGAGACAGGGTTTTAGCCTCTCCCCGATGTTATTCAATCTGTATATTGAGCAAGCAGTAAAGGAAAAATTCGGAGTATGTACTAAAATCCATGGAGAAGAAATAAAAACTTTGAGGTTCGCCGATGACATTGTAATTCTGTCAGAGACAGTAAAGGACTTGGAAGAGCAGTCGAACGGAATGGACAGTGCCTTGAAAGAAGGATGTAAGATGAACATCCACAAAATCAAAACGAGGATAATGGAATGTAGTCAAATTAAGTTGGATGACGCTGAGGGAATTAGATTAGGAAATGAGACACTTAAAGTAGAAAAGGAGTTTTGCTATTTGGGGAGCAAAATAACTGATGATGGTCGAAGTAGAGAGGATATAAAATGTAGACTGGCAATGGCAAGGAAAGCGTTTCTGAAGAAGAGAAATTTGTTAACATCAAGTATAGTTTTAAGTGCCAGGAAGTTGTTTCTGAAAGTATTTGTATGGAGTGTAGCCATGTATGGAAGTGAAACATGGACGATAAATAGTTTGGACAAGAAGAGAATGGAAGCTTTCGAAATGTGGTGCTACATAAGAATGCTGAAGATTAGATGGGTAGATCACATAACTAACGAGGAGGTGTTGAATACAATTGGAGAGGAGTTTGTGGTACTACTTGACTAGAAGATGGGATCGGTTGGTAGGATATGTTCTGAGGCATCAAGGGATCACCAATTAGTATTGGACGGCAGCGTGGAAGGTAAAAATCATAGAGGGAGACCAAGAGATGAATACACTAAGCAGATTCAGAAGGATATAGGTTGCAGTAGGTATTGGGAGATGAAGAAGCTTGCACAGGATAGTGTAGCATGGAGAGGTGCATCAAACCAGTCTCTGGACTGAAGACCACAACAACAACATCTTCTTTGTGGCTGGACTATATTTCCTGAGGATTATTCCAATAAATTTCAGTCTTGTAAATAACAGATTTCAGCTATCAGTCATCCTTTTGAAATTTTATTGGCAGATCTAGATTTCAGCTAGAAACTAGTGATTCTCAATGCACTATCATTTTTGATCAATGCACGTAATGCCTGTTGGTCAGGCTTCATCCACAGTTCATTGAATATTATTAGTATTGAATTATTAGTATTCAATGAACTGTGGATGAAGCCTGACCAACAGGCATTACATGCATTGATCAAAAATGGTAGTGCATTGAGAATGGCTAGTTTCTAGCTGAAATCTAGATCTGCCAATAAAATTTCAAAAGGACGACTGATAGCTGAAATCTATTATTCACAAGTTGATATAACAGTTGCTGCATGCAACAGCCTTCTGAATGGAGGGTAACCTGATGAAATTTCAGTCTGCTATTTGTCTTACCTGCAATTAGTTTTAACTGGTCGTTCCACTTTAAATCACCCTGTATGCATATTCCTGGATGTTTTATTGAAGTAACTGCTTCGACTGATTGTTCTGCAATCAGGTTATCATACAATGATGGGTCTTTCTGCTATTTATGTGCAATAATTACTTTTATTTGTGCTAAGGGTCAACTGCCACTTCCTGATTTAAGTGTCGATCCTCTGTTGGTCTTCCTGCATCTCATGATAATTTTATAGCATTGTGAGGATAGTGACTTCTCTGTATTGTATACCACAGCATCATTCACAATAAGTCTCATGGAAATTTTGACATAACACACTAGGTCATATACATATTTTTTTTTTTCATTAGGTGGCAGTGTGGAACTGTACTGAACATCTTCCAAAACCAAAAGTGAAGGATCACTGCATCAACCTGGGAGCCTGTATCTACTGCTTTATGGGTCTTGTGGACAAACAAAGTGAGCTGGGTTCATACAATCATTGGTGTTGGAACCCATGTTGATTCCTACAGAGCAGATTTTCTGTCTCCAGAAGTGTCATAATATGTTGGCATGAAAAATGTTCCAAAATTCTATAACAGATGATGTCAGAGAATAGGTTTACAGTTCAGCACACCTGTTCAATGATCCTTCATAAAAATTTCTCCAGGGGCTATGGCACACTGTTGTTACAAGAGGAGTAAGTTCTTTTGCATGCTCTATGTAGAATCTTACTGGTATCCTGTCAGGTCCAGTGGTCTTTCCTCCATTGAGCAATTTCATTTGCTTTATTATACAGCGGCCACTTATTTCAATATCTGTCACTTTGACATTCAATTTAAAGGAGGAATTACAGTGCAGTCTTCTATAGCGAAACAATTTTGTGAAAAGACATTTAGTATTTCGGACTTCTCTGTGTCATCCTCCAGTTTGATGGCATTATGGTCACAGAATGTCTGGACAGATGGCTTCAATCTGTTTACTATTTAACATGAGACTGAAACATCTAAGGATTTTCTGTTAAATCAGTTGATAGAATTTTACTTTCAAATTCGTTGAACACTTCATGCACAACTCTGCTTATGCTATATTTTTCAAGTAAGACATTTACAAAATTTCCCATGATTCCCTGCCCATAATACCTGCCCTAATTGTCTGAGCCTCCCCATCTTTGGCTGCAAAGTTGGAACCTCCACCTAACCTACAACATGATCAGGAAATTTTGCCCTAAATATTCTCAAAGTTTCCCCTCAAACATTCTGCCATTACTGCTCTTGAGGCAGGGGGGTCTACAAAAGCATCTGATGACCGTATGCAATCAGACTTTAAAACTTGTCTTCCTCCAAATTATTTCACATTTGGAATCTGTACTAACCTCACCAGATGTTACCATATTTTTCACAACAATAAACAGGCCTCCACCATCAGTGTTCAACCAATATTTGGGATATACATTCCTATTAGCATTTAGAAATCCATTGTTATTAACTCCTGGTTTTAGACAGTTTTCTATCCCTGGTACCATATTGGCTTTGTTATGTTTATAAGCGAGACCAGTTCTGGGACCTTTCCAGAGACACAGCGTTAGTTAAGTGATACTATATTAACATTTTCTTCCTCTAATCTGCCATGACACATCCTAGTTTCTTTGATTAACGAGGTTAGCATTCTTCCCTGTTTGAAATTGGAACACATCTTCTTGGGCCTGTGGAGGGATTTCTCTATACTACAAAACCCACATGTACATGCCACAAGCACCCCATTACACCTTTTTTTTATAGTGTACTATATTAACATTTTCTTTCAATAATCTGCCATGACGCATGCTAGTTTCTTTAATTAATGAGGATAATATTCTTCCCTACCTGAAATCAGAATGCATTTTATCGGTGCTGTTGAGGGATTTCTCTGTCCAAAAAACCCACATGTACATGCCACATGCACTCCATTACACATTTTTTATAGTAGTTGCTTCCTCCATGAAGTGTACACCTGACCTAATGAGGAGGGGAAAGGGAAGGTTGGGTCTCCTACAATTCTTCGCCCAATAGCAGAGGTTAGCAAATCCACATCCAAGATCTTCACAGAATCGTCTGAGCCTCTGGTTTAAGTCTTCCATTCAGCTCCAAACCAGAGGACTGGGACTGGTTCTGTAAATGATGCTGCAAATGCTAACTCTGCTTACACCTTGAGAGCAACGCTAATTGCTTTCACCAAGGTGTGTCAACTTAAGCCACAATTAGTGGCCAGGTGCGGCCCATATGCTCAGTCACTTCTAGCAGAACCTCTTCCACCTCTCGGACAAGATCCACTGGCAGGCAAAAAGAACAGACAGTAGCCTTCTCTCCCAACCCTAAGAGGTTTCATCACCCACATACCACTGGAGCTCACTGCACCTGTTCTGACTTTCTGGAAGATCTGCCCCAGTTTCAACAGGTGAGGTGTCTGAGGTGGCTCAGATATACTTTCAGAAGTGGGGAATACCTCAAACCTGTCTTCAAGGGACAGGGGTACAGCTGTGCGGCCAGTGCCAGAAGGTGAAAATCTTCTACCCAGAGATTCATGTCCCCCCCCCCTCCTCCCCCATTATTTGGCAATTACTGTCAGGTAAATGTCGACAGGCTGGGAAGTACAAATTGGGAGACATTGTGGCATCAGGGATCCAAGGTAGTACTACAGCATGGTGGCTACTCAAACTTGGGGGAAAAAAAATACTCCTTGAGAATTCAATGTATAGGGAGGAGGGGAGGGAGATTGCATCATAAGAAGTTCCCAATAAATGAACGGTGAGTGAGTGAGGAGGAGGGGGAAGGGAGCATACCACAATAACAACTTTTCTTTCCACTCAGCTGAGATGTACTGGGCATAAGCAGAAATTTGACCACTGTTTTTAAATATAGATGACTTATGTGGAATAATATTAATGTAACACTATCTGAAATATTAATTATCTTAAAATTTGAGGTATTAAAACTCAATTAAATTAAACTTCAGTGCTAGATTAAAAACAGAATTCCCTTAGATTTATGAAATTCCTTAATCTTCCTGAGATTCCCCTGATCTTTTCAGGTGCCCAACACCACTGCAACCTAGGGCAGCAGCCTGACACCTGTGGCCAACACAGTTCTCTGCTGCTTATGGACAATACCCCATGCATCTGTACACAACAGATGCTGTCCCTCCCCACATTTAATCAAGTTTCACCGATACGATAACTAACACAATACTAACCAGAGGAGTCTCTGGGTTCAATCTAAGTTCTGCTGTTACATTACTTCTGGTTTTTATTACACTCCAAAGTCAGCCCACATATTGGTAATACACTAAAATTTACACAAAAACCTATAACAACTTAGTATTCATCAATCAACACCATAAAATACATGGATACAATTCACTTGTTCACAGAAGCCACATGAAAACAAAAAATAAACTAAGTCCTGTGTATAAAACAGAAAGTGCTGCTGCTGGTGTGTCCACTCAACTCTAGGACTGTCACTACGCTGACTGTGTGAGCACTACTGAATGCTCACCCCTCAGAAAAGGACATTAATACATTATGCATTGCCTTTAGTAGCAAACATTTAAAAAAAAAAAAATCAATAATGTCATCATCATTAAAATCTAACTAAAGTTCTCATTATGTTATCTTCTCATACCTTGATAGAGAGACACAAATGTACATCTATATGTAAATTAAAATAAGCCATCTACCAAGAGTTTTCTCACTTTGTATGATATTATAGCCACGTAGATATTATAAAAGTGGTGCCGACAAAGGAAAGTTGGACATCAACATCTCTCTACAATGGTGTCATCAGAAATGAAGCACAAGCTCAGAGAGGTAGGACAGGGAAAGAAATTGGCCATTTCCTTTTTAAAAAGAACAATCCTGGCACATGTCTGAAGCAATTTAACGAAACCACAGAATACCTCGTTTTGGATGGCCAGACAGTGAGTTGCACACCGTACTACTGAATGTGAGACTACTGTTTCACCACGTGCAACCTTGCTTGTCTGAGACAGGAACAGAGAAAGCAATATCCAAATCAATCAAAACTATGACTTACAATGATGAACTGTGTACTTTGGCTGTATTTGATGCCCTATTGCTGGACATACTGTGGAACATGGCAGGAGGAATGTGGCGACCTTTTTCATCAAATGGATCAGCTTTATCCTCACTTTCAGCATGAGTGATTTTAAGTTTTGGAGATGAGAACTGGCTACCCAAAACATACTCAGCTCTCACCATCTATCTGGTCTTCAATTATGATAGTCTCTTCCTCCTCTAATTATTTTTTATTCTCTCTGAAACTACGGTTACCTTATAACTTCACTTTGTAACACCTTTTTATGTTTTTATCCACCCTTTCTATATTATTTTCTCACAGGCCCCACTCCCTCCACCCCTACCTGAGACATCCCATCCTTTTCTCCTAGTATGCAGCTTTTACATTTACTCTTTCTCCTGATGAAGGACTTTTGGAGTTACACAATCTTTAGATACACTTATATTTTTAATTTTGTACATCCATCAGGTATGCTCCAGTCATTCTTACTTCTACACCTACATCTACACTCCACAAGCCACCTTACAGTGTGTGGCATTGGGTACTTCTAGCACCACATTCACATCTCCCCTTCCCTGTTCCAGTTGCAAATGTTGCGCAGAAGAGCAGCTGCTGGAAAACTTCTGTGTGAGCTTGCCTCTTCTTATTTTACCTTCATGGTCTTTCTGCAAGAACCTATAACAGATGCTCTGCTATTCTTTGTATTTTTTCTTTTTCCACCTTCATAAGGAGAGGTCCCCAGGGACAGGATTGACTTTTTGAAATCACCTATATGCTAATGTAGGTTAGGG
Organism: Schistocerca americana; assembly: GCF_021461395.2. Classification (NCBI taxonomy): domain Eukaryota; kingdom Metazoa; phylum Arthropoda; class Insecta; order Orthoptera; family Acrididae; genus Schistocerca; species Schistocerca americana. Next base: position 774,360,581 of record NC_060120.1, read on the forward strand.
TTCCAGGTATCTCACCATGCAGCCATTCAACCTGGTGTGCCCTCTTTTCCAAATAATTGACAAAAGAACTTCTTTTGTAACTTTGCATGATGTTCTACAGCTTTAATATTGATAGTACTATATATATAATGGTGTTATAACAAGTGCAACCAGCTTAACCAAAACATGACAGATAGGCTACAAACGTAGGATCAGATGCTCTCTAGCAGCTGAAGAGGTAACTATCTGTGCTGAAATGGAGCACAAGCTCAGAGACGGGAGCAGTTTTATCTTTTCAAAGGTCTGTTCTTAAGTTGCCCAAGTGTACTCAGGATTTTAAGTTCCTGCCAAAATAATAAAAACGAGATAACTCAGGGTTTTATGTTAAGTAGTTTATGTGTGGATTGTTCAGCAGCTGTGTAATCAAATAATTACTAGTCTTTCTGCTTATTAATGTCCAATAAGTTAGAATTGGAGTCATCTACCAATCCCTGTACCAAGTGCTGATCCTCTGCAGATTTTCCAGCATATTGCTAAAATTTCCTAGTGTTCCGACATCTATATATAAAACAGGGCAACATAAGGACAGCTTCATGAGGCTTCTGACATTATCCACTAGGTCACTTATAAATATTGTGAACCATAATGGTCCTACATTGCTCTCTTTGGTTGCACCCGAAGATTCTTTTACCTCAAAAGATTTCTCTGGGTTAAGAACAATATGCTGGGTTCTATTTGCTAGGAACTCGTCCATCAAACCACGAAGCTGGTTTGATATTCACATTTTATTAAGTGACATTTTAGCACTGTGGCAAATGCCTTCTGGAAGTCAAGGAACACAGCATCTACTGGTTCTAGGTCTTACGGATGAACACAGTGTAGTGAGTTTCACACGATTGTTGTTAATGGAATCTTGAATGTAACAGTGGAGATTTTTGATCTCTTGAAAGGTCATGATACATGAGCATAAAGCATGTTAAAAATTACAGAACAGATCTCTAATACAAGCCTATAGTTGAATGCATCAGGCTGATGACACTTCTTAAAAATGGAAGACACCTATTCATTTTTCCAATCACTTGGAACACTTTGTTCCTTCGGAGACTTATGATAGACTGCTACTAAAAGAGAAGCAAGTTCTGTAACTTACTGAGCATGCTGAATTATATGGGTGGATGTTTCTCTTCTGCCATAAATATTGCTAAGAAAAGTAACTACACAAACAACAACATTTCTCACTGTCAATATTACTACATAATAATGGGCAAAGGTACAAACCTTGTTTCTGCTGTTTCCAGGTTTGTTTGTGTATCAAACAGCACTCCTTCCAGGGCTTCTTTCTCACTCCTCATTGCAGCTAGTTGTTCTTGGAGTCTCTGAATTTCTTTCTCACTTGTTTCTAACATTACCTATATTACAAATTTCAAGTGTTTTTTATGTTTCTGCAATCCACATAAAAGAGAAAATGCAAATTACAGCATATCTTTGTGCAAAATAACAAAAATATAATGGTATAACTGGCAGGACACTGCTGATAACTGATTCACATGCAAATAATTTGTACTGAAAAAGAATTAACAGAGTTGTTTAATAAATATATGCAATTATGTGACAAGTAATTACAGTGTATGTTTTTATATACAACCATCCTTTCAAAATTAATGCCAAATATGATTATCTTTATAACAGTCTGGTTCCCTTTTCATAAGAAATTATAGCATTATATTGGTTGTTACTTGTTAGTCACACTACCTGTAAAAAAATCATTCCAATTCAATGCTTAAATGTGTTTCATAATTTCCATACTATCATTGGAAGGCAACAATTTTTTTCCTGTTCAATCACAAATACTTACATGGTATACCTGTACTTATAAATGAGTCCAACACTATTATTAGCTGCACATTCTTTCTTTGCTGCTTTCTGAGTGGGCTCAAGGAAGCAGTGAGAGCTTCACCCAACACTATAAGCATTGTTAAAAGTGGAGTAGAGTTACTACTTCATGTAGTATTGTCACTAGGAAATATGTGACTTGTACAAGTGGGAACCCAAAAGTAATGAGAATGTCTTCCTATAGGTAATAGAGAAGGTACTAGTGGGTTTACCTGCTAGGTGCCCCTATTACACACTATTTTAAGTGATCAAATGTCTTTTATGAGGAGGGTCAATTAGGTTAGAGCATTTGTGTTTATAAATGTTGTTTTATGCATTTGGCTATTTTGTAGTTGTGGATATGGCAGAACAACATGCTACATGAATTATGTTTTCTATTAGGGAAATCTGCATCAAAAATTACTGCCCTGCTTAGTCAGGCATACAGGAAGAAAGAACTGAGTCACAGGTGGGTTTACAAGTGTTACGGAAACATCAGGTGTGTGAGATAGGATTGTGGGAGACTGACACAAAAGGTGCACACAATAGGAATGTGACACACGGGCACTGGAGCCAGAGCATTTATGCTGTGTTCAATGACAATGATGTGGGGAAGTGGCTTTGCCAAGGCTTTGTCTATTTATCACTCTATCCATTAATGAGGGACGTCCTCCCCAACTCTCCCAAAGCAGTATTTTGGTGCCCACCCAACTGACACAATATCCTGATGTATTACCATGCCACTCCCACTCACAACCCCTTGCCATATGGGTCATATGCCTGTCAAAGCCTCAGGTAAAAGAGATGCTCAATTCACTCACCTAACATAACCTACTCCAGTCCTGTCACAGGCTTATCTTATCCCATTAGAGGCAGTGCCAAATGTGAAAGCAACCCTGTCATAAACCAGCTCTGCTGCAATTTTTGCACAGGATTTTATGTGGTCATGACCACCAACCAGCAGTTCACCTGAATGAATGGCCACCACGAAAGTGTGGCCAAGAACAGAGTTGTCCAACCAGTGGCATAAAATACTGCAGAGCACAACATGGTTGATTTCAATGGCTCCTTCGCATTCCATGCCATTTGCATCCCCCCCTCCCCCTCCCTCCCAAGTACCAACTGCTGCAGAGGCACAATCTTGTCAGATAGGACAATGCAGCTGTACTGGTGTATCTGTGTGTATGTGCACTCTATAGCTATATGGAAGGAGGATTCATCTGAATGTTAGTAGCCTTTTTAGTCTTGATAATGTGCTTTAACACTCAACTATTTGGTTAAGTCATTATCTTTACTCCTTAAATTATTTATATTATCGTTATGTCTAGGTATGCATTTTCGTCCCTTGTATGGAATGGAAAATGCAAATAAAGTTAGTGTTTTGGAGTGAGTGAAAAATGATAACTTCTTTGTTATAAGAGTTATTACGATGAAAAGGGTTACTTTTTTTCAGCCTATTGTGCAATAGGTTTGTATACTTATGCAATGTGATTATTTCTTTCTTTATAACTAAACTTGAAAAGAAGCTAAAGTCATATGATTAGTTTCATCCTGAAGACTAAAGCTCAAAACAAAGAGAATTAATAACACTTCCCAGCATTAATAAATTGAGTGATAAGTATGTCAAGAAACATTATGACATATTTTGCTATATTGCAAGGACTGTTTGGGGATCTAACTGAATTATGCTATAGGACTGAGGCATAATTTGGTAAATATTATATGTAATTAGTTTGTGAATTCAAAATGCAAATGTTAAACTTTTAGGAAATTTGAATAATTGAACTGCCTTTTCGTACACCCGTTATACCTACAGCTAATTTACTAGGATTGTACAACAAGTTTCTATCCTCAATGAATTCTGATGAATCAAATTTGTAATATGTAAGATGCAAAAAATTGACTTAATTTGAGAACATGTGTAACAAAGATGCACATTGTACCAATACATCAACAGAAACATTTCCCTAAGATAATATGGTTAACAAATGAATGAAATTCACTCTTTTTGTTTCAGCCCTCAAACCTAGCATTCATTTGAAGCAATTGCTTGCTGGCTATCCTCTTCATTTCAGTGTAACTGCTGAAGCCAGAATCATCATACCCGTACACTAATATGTATGGGTACCCCTGTGGTTCTTTCTATTGCCATGTCTTCAACTACAATCTTCAGCAATGCCTCATTACATTATATGTGGCCAAGTAATCTCTCTCTTTGATCTATTACATTCTGTACTTGGTATATTTTCTCACTGATTCAATCAAGAATATTTTCGTTCTTTACTCAATCAATCTGTCTAGTCTTCAACAGTCTTTCTTAACACAAGACACCAAAACTCATCCAACTCTTCAAGTGTCCCATCTCAAAGTTTAACTTTTCCCATTCTACATGTTTACATAATGCACACATCTTTACCTCAGATTTCTTTATGTTTATGTGCATGTTACAGCCATAAGCCAGCACAAATACAATTGTATTTAGCACTGATTGAATTTCTGTTCATTTTTGGCAAATAACTGCTTTGCTGTCAGCACACCATGTCAAGCTACTTTCTGTCCCAGATAAACAGCTTTGACATCAAGATACTAGTGGTGAAATGTGCAAACTTGTCTTACACCTCTCTTGGTTGTGGTCTCTCATACCACTCGATTAGTTCTGATTATTCCAGTCTACTTTGCATAACAAGACTAGATTACCTTTATATTCTTGCAGTTGACACCACACCAACTAAGAATTAAAAACATTTTATTTAATTTTACTTTACAATCTAACAACACTAACTGAAATCTACAACAGCAATACATTTTTCATTGTTTAAACTAAATCTGCTCTCTATTTTTGGGCACTGTGGTATGATTCTTGGCCCAAAAACCACACTGGTTCTCTTGTTATCTACTTTAGATTTTTGCCCTTCCATTCTTTGACAATGAACTCTTGTGAGTATATTCAACACATTTGATGATAGACTGACTGTGCAGTAATTTTCACATTGAGATTCAACCACTTTCAATCCCAGTTCACAATTCATACACATTAACAACACATTAGAATAAGTTTCTGAAGTTATTGCTAAAAGTTACAAATATGTCGTTCAAGTTATTTGCTCAATGAAGTTTGATAAACTTGATAGTGCAGCATGAAAAGAAGTTTACATTAGAGAGAGAGAGAGAGAGAGAGAGAGAGAGAGAGAGAGAGAAATGATACTGTTTATATTAGTATTATGATTTTTGGGTTTGCTCACCTGTTTCTCTTCTTTGTCTTTCACAAGGTCCTCAAGATCCCTATTCAGTCTACCATTAGTTTCAGTAGCTTGTTCTAACCTTTGTTTCACCCTCATTAGTTCTTCATTTAATGCTTCCTTTTTGCGAGCAAGAGCTGACAGCTGGTTACTTAAGTCACCTCGTTCACGTGTTACTTGAGCCAACTCTACCTCCACCTGAAATTTTTAAGTACAGTTTATGAAATATTTAGAGAGAATTTTGCCAGACTAACAGGCACTAAGCTTCAAACATGACAGTTTTCTATGAGCTGTGTAAAGATAAAGTGACTTTAGAGACTATACCTAGAATGTCTTTAATGAGTTTCTGTGATTAGATTTCACAATGATAAAACCTCCACTATAAATTATTTCCCTTTTTCTTCCTTTATTTCAGTGAATCCCACTGGAGTTTATTGAACATAACTTCCCTATAGTATTTCTACCTCATCTGTTAATTATTTTTGACAAGGATTGCAGGAAAAACAAACAGTACTCTCAAGGGGAGGTTGGACAAAACCTTTCTAAGTGGCCTCCTTCACATAACAGTAACATTTTGCAGGAATTCTTTCAATGGATCTCAGCCTATCATTTGATTTAGTAATTAGATTTATGTGGTCATTTCATTTTAAGTCACTGTAGATATTAATAACTTACTGCATGTTTTACAGTAAAAATGAAAAAAAAAAAAACCTTTTTATTTGCTCACATGTAATTTATCACTTTTACTTATAGTGAGTCAACTGCGAATATTTGCTGATAAATTGAAACAACCTTTACAGTTTACAAAAATTCTCTATCCCCGCCATCTCTCTGCTCATAACACCATCATTGCAAACAGTTTCAGAGAGCTATCAGTGTTATCTACAAGTTCATTTCTATATTTAATTAAGCGCAGTACTCCTGTCACACTTCCTTGTGAGATGCCATATACTATTTTCACTTCTGATGATTTCTCTTTATTGAGGTTCTACCTGTTAGGAAGCCCTTAGTCCATTCCTACATTTGGTATAATATTTTGTACGCATATGTGTGAAAAGGAAATGTTTAAATAATTTTTGGGAGTGTATATATATATATATATATATATATATATATATATATATATCTAAAAAGAAAGATGATGAAACTTACCAAACAAAAGCGCTGGCAGGTCGATAGACACACAAACACAAACATACACACAAAATTCTAGCTTTCTCAAACGCCTGGAATCCCTACCCAGTCTGTTACCCCCGGAAACCATCCTTGTAACCATTGATGCCACTTCCTTATACACAAATATTCCGCATGTCCAGGGCCTCGCTGCGATGGAGCACTTCCTTTCACGCCGATCACCTGCCGCCCTACCTAAAACCTCTTTCCTCATTACCTTAGCCAGCTTCATCCTGACCCACAACTTCTTCACTTTTGAAGGCCAGACATACCAACAATTAAAGGGAACAGCCATGGGTACCAGGATGGCCCCCTCGTATGCCAACCTATTCATGGGTCGCTTAGAGGAAGCCTTCCTGGTTACCCAGGCCTGCCAACCCGAAGTTTGGTACAGATTTATTGATGACATTTTCGTGATCTGGACTCACAGTGAAGAAGAACTCCAGAATTTCCTCTCCAACCTCAACTCCTTTGGTTCCATCAGATTCACCTGGTCCTACTCCAAATCCCATGCCACTTTCCTTGACGTTGACCTCCACCTGTCCAATGGCCAGCTTCACACGTCCGTCCACATTAAACCCACCAACAAGCAACAGTACCTCCATTATGACAGCTGCCACCCATTCCACATCAAACGGTCCCTTCCCTACAGCCTAGGTCTTCGTGGCAAACGAATCTGCTCCAGTCCGGAATTCTTGAACCATTACACCAACAACCTGAAAACAGCTTTTGCATCCCGTAACTACCCTCCCGACCTGGTACAGAAGCAAATAACCAGAGCCACATCCTCATCTCCTCAAACCCGGAACCTTCCACAGAAGAACCCCAAAAGTGCCCCACTTGTGACAGGATACTTTCCGGGACTGGATCAGATTCTGAATGTGGCTCTCCAGCAGGGATACGACTTCCTCAAATCCTGCCCTGAAATGAGATCCATCCTTCATGAAATCCTCCCCACTCCACCAAGAGTGTCTTTCCGCCGTCCACCTAACCTTCGCAACCTCTTAGTTCATCCCTATGAAATCCCCAAACCACCTTCCCTACCCTCTGGCTCCTACCCCTGTAACCGCCCCCGGTGTAAAACCTGTCCCATGCACCCTCCCACCACCACCTATTCCAGTCCTGTAACCCGGAAGGTGTACACGATCAAAGGCAGAGCCACGTGTGAAAGCACCCACGTGATTTACCAACTGACCTGCCTACACTGTGAAGCGTTCTATGTGGGAATGACCAGCAACAAACTGTCCATTCGCATGAATGGACACAGGCAGACAGTGTTTGTTGGTAATGAGGATCACCCTGTGGCTAAACATGCCTTGGTGCACGGCCAGCACATCTTGGCACAGTGTTACACTGTCCGGGTTATCTGGATACTTCCCACTAACACCAACCTGTCAGAACTCCGGAGATGGGAACTTGCCCTTCAGCATATCCTTTCTTCTCGCTATCCGCCAGGCCTCAATCTCCGCTAATTTCTAATTTCAATTTGCCGCCGCTCATACCTCACCTGTCTTTCAACTTCATCTTTGCCTCTGTACATCCGCCCCGACTGACATCTCTGCCCAAAAAATGCCCAAACTCTTTGCCTTTACAAATGTCTGCTTGTGTCGGTGTATGTGTGGATGGATATGTGTGTGTGTGCGAGTGTATACCTGTCCTTTTTTCCCCCTAAGGTAAGTCTTTCCGCTCCCGGGATTGGAATGACTCCTTACCCTCTCCCTTAAAACCCATATCCTTTTGTCTTTCCTTCTCCTTCCCTCTTTCCTTACGAGGCAACCATTGGTTGCGAAAGCTAGAATTTTGTGTGTATGTTTGTGTTTGTGTGTCTATCGACCTGCCAGCGCTTTTGTTTGGTAAGTTTCATCATCTTTCTTTTTAGATATATTTTTCCCACGTGGAATGTTTCCCTCTATTATATCATTAATTTGAAGCCAACAATCACGTTTGTTATTGTTATCGTTATTGTTATTGTCACTGTTACATTTCGAAGTCTTTTCTGTCGTCTTATTTCCTCCTTCTGTTTTTGCCATCACTTTCTATTCACCTTCTCCTTTTTTACCGTAATCCAGAATACAATTTTATCCCGTCGATATACACTCAATAATACGTAATAATACGTAAATCACTTCCAAACCATAACCAAAAAAATTTTTTTTCCGCTTTGCTGCTATAAAATCCACCGTTTCCAGTCCACAAACAGTTCCTTTCAGCTATTAAACAACCCTTTCGGCAGTTTTAATAACTTTGGCTTTATTTCCATTTCCGTTTTTCTCACATCACCGATCATTTTTAGCCGCTTCCCACAGGTTTTAACGTCATTATTTCTTCATCAAGCAATTGTTAGCTTCATTTCCATAATCTGCCACCACCAAACCACTCCTTTTAATACATCCTCACGTAGTTTTTTCGAAATTTTCCCGAATTTCTCTACCCTCTAACGTGTTTTGGCGGCAACACAACCACCTAACCTTTATGCACATCATTAACTACCTACACAAGTTCACCACAGGATCAACATAGCCCAGCCCTAACCAACCCTTTTTCGCCTTTTTTCACACCAGATCTCCATTTGCTTTCTAATTTTACCTTTATCTCTCCCCATATATTTTTTCATATTTATTCTCATTTTCATTTCAGCCTCGTGCTCCACTTTCCACCTTCTAGTACCATGTCACCCTCACAACACCTTCACAACGACCCCATTAAGTTTTATTTACATTCCCTCCGCAAACATGCCTTCGCCCTAGCCAGATTACACTCCCATATTTTATTTTCTCAGGCTTGTCTGACATTTGGCATCACCCCCAAAGGCCTCACACTTAAAGTTCCCATCTCTGGCTGCAACCCTTCTTTCCATCAGTCCCTATACCAGTTCCAAGTCAAACAATCCATTGCCCTCACCCACCTAATTCTTCACCTACACATCCACTCAGCCAATCAACACGCCCATCAACTCCTATCCTTTATAAAAATCCTCAATCTTTCCTCTCCCACATCCACACCTGTTGTTCAGAGCATCCTCCTACAGGCCAACCGCAAATTAGAGCAGCATGCCACCCTCCACCTTAAAAAACTATCCAATCTCCTGGTTTCCCACCTCCGGAAAGGCAACTCACTCACCCTTCACAACCTTTCCAGCAAACCTCAACCTCCTCTCATTGCACACAAACCCAGTCTCTCCCATCTACTCAATCTCCCACTTCCAGCTCCACTCCCTCCAAAACCTCAAAATTCCAATCAACGCAATCTGGAACCACAACACCCCAATTCAGTAGTTAACCTTTCCTCCAAACCTCTCTCCCAATCCGAAACCTCTGTCCTATCCAAAGGCCTCACCTTCAGCCCCACTCCCAGATTTAACCAAACAGCCCTCGTCAAAGATTTACTGTCCTACACCCGTACTCTCTGCTGGAAATATCACTTTGCCACGAAGAAAAATGATCCTAATCCTACTCCTAAGGAGCCAACTCCCCAAGACACTATCCAAATTGAACCATGCCTGGAACAGTTCCGTCCTCCGTCACAGCGGGACCCACCTCCTCTTCCTCAAAATCACCCTCTCCTAATCTTCCAGGAATTTCTGACTTCCAGCCTTGCCTCTCAATCCTTTTTAAAAAACCTTAATCCTACTCCCAACATCACCACTGCTGAAGCCCAGGCTATCCGTGATCTGAAGGCTGACCGATCCATCGTCATTCTTCCGGCGGACAAGGGTTCCACAACTGTGGTACTTGATCGTCGGGAGTATGTGGCTGAGGGACTGCGTCAGCTTTCAGACAACACTACTTACAAAGTTTGCCAAGGCAATCCCATTCCTGATGTCCAGGCGGAGCTTCAAGGAATCCTCAGAACCTTAGGCCCCCTACAAAACCTTTCACCCGACTCCATCAACCTCCTGACCCCACCAACACCCCGCACCCCTACCTTCTACCTTCTTCCCAAAATTCACAAACCCAATCATCCCGGGCGTCCCATTGTAGCTGGTTACCAAGCCCCCACCGAACGCATCTCTGCCTACGTAGATCAACACCTTCAACCCATTACATGCAGTCTCCCATCCTTCATCAAAGACACCAACCACTTTCTCAAACGCCTGGAATCCCTACCCAGTCTGTTACCCCCGGAAACCATCCTTGTAACCATTGATGCCACTTCCTTATACACAAATATTCCGCATGTCCAGGGCCTCGCTGCGATGGAGCACTTCCTTTCACGCCGATCACCTGCCGCCCTACCTAAAACCTCTTTCCTCATTACCTTAGCCAGCTTCATCCTGACCCACAACTTCTTCACTTTTGAAGGCCAGACATACCAACAATTAAAGGGAACAGCCATGGGTACCAGGATGGCCCCCTCGTATGCCAACCTATTCATGGGTCGCTTAGAGGAAGCCTTCCTGGTTACCCAGGCCTGCCAACCCGAAGTTTGGTACAGATTTATTGATGACATTTTCGTGATCTGGACTCACAGTGAAGAAGAACTCCAGAATTTCCTCTCCAACCTCAACTCCTTTGGTTCCATCAGATTCGCCTGGTCCTACTCCAAATCCCATGCCACTTTCCTTGACGTTGACCTCCACCTGTCCAATGGCCAGCTTCACACGTCCGTCCACATTAAACCCACCAACAAGCAACAGTACCTCCATTATGACAGCTGCCACCCATTCCACATCAAACGGTCCCTTCCCTACAGCCTAGGTCTTCGTGGCAAACGAATCTGCTCCAGTCCGGAATTCTTGAACCATTACACCAACAACCCGAAAACAGCTTTTGCATCCCGTAACTACCCTCCCGACCTGGTACAGAAGCAAATAACCAGAGCCACATCCTCATCTCCTCAAACCCGGAACCTTCCACAGAAGAACCCCAAAAGTGCCCCACTTGTGACAGGATACTTTCCGGGACTGGATCAGATTCTGAATGTGGCTCTCCAGCAGGGATACGACTTCCTCAAATCCTGCCCTGAAATGAGATCCATCCTTCATGAAATCCTCCCCACTCCACCAAGAGTGTCTTTCCGCCGTCCACCTAACCTTCGCAACCTCTTAGTTCATCCCTATGAAATCCCCAAACCACCTTCCCTACCCTCTGGCTCCTACCCCTGTAACCGCCCCCGGTGTAAAACCTGTCCCATGCACCCTCCCACCACCACCTATTCCAGTCCTGTAACCCGGAAGGTGTACACGATCAAAGGCAGAGCCACGTGTGAAAGCACCCACGTGATTTACCAACTGACCTGCCTACACTGTGAAGCGTTCTATGTGGGAATGACCAGCAACAAACTGTCCATTCGCATGAATGGACACAGGCAGACAGTGTTTGTTGGTAATGAGGATCACCCTGTGGCTAAACATGCCTTGGTGCACGGCCAGCACATCTTGGCACAGTGTTACACTGTCCGGGTTATCTGGATACTTCCCACTAACACCAACCTGTCAGAACTCCGGAGATGGGAACTTGCCCTTCAGCATATCCTTTCTTCTCGCTATCCGCCAGGCCTCAATCTCCGCTAATTTCTAATTTCAATTTGCCGCCGCTCATACCTCACCTGTCTTTCAACTTCATCTTTGCCTCTGTACATCCGCCCCGACTGACATCTCTGCCCAAAAAATGCCCAAACTCTTTGCCTTTACAAATGTCTGCTTGTGTCGGTGTATGTGTGGATGGATATGTGTGTGTGTGCGAGTGTATACCTGTCCTTTTTTCCCCCTAAGGTAAGTCTTTCCGCTCCCGGGATTGGAATGACTCCTTACCCTCTCCCTTAAAACCCATATCCTTTTGTCTTTCCTTCTCCTTCCCTCTTTCCTGACGAGGCAACCATTGGTTGCGAAAGCTAGAATTTTGTGTGTATGTTTGTGTTTGTGTGTCTATCGACCTGCCAGCGCTTTTGTTTGGTAAGTTTCATCATCTTTCTTTTTAGATATATTTTTCCCACGTGGAATGTTTCCCTCTATTATATCATTAATTTGAAGCCAACAATCACGTTTGTTATTGTTATCGTTATTGTTATTGTCACTGTTACATTTCGAAGTCTTTTCTGTCGTCTTATTTCCTCCTTCTGTTTTTGCCATCACTTTCTATTCACCTTCTCCTTTTTTACCGTAATCCAGTATACAATTTTATCCCGTCGATATACACTCAATAATACGTAATAATACGTAAATCACTTCCAAACCATAACCAAAAAAATTTTTTTTCCGCTTTGCTGCTATAAAATCCACCGTTTCCAGTCCACAAACAGTTCCTTTCAGCTATTAAACAACCCTTTCGGCAGTTTTAATAACTTTGGCTTTATTTCCATTTCCGTTTTTCTCACATCACCGATCATTTTTAGCCGCTTCCCACAGGTTTTAACGTCATTATTTCTTCATCAAGCAATTGTTAGCTTCATTTCCATAATCTGCCACCACCAAACCACTCCTTTTAATACATCCTCACGTAGTTTTTTCGAAATTTTCCCGAATTTCTCTACCCTCTAACGTGTTTTGGCGGCAACACAACCACCTAACCTTTATGCACATCATTAACTACCTACACAAGTTCACCACAGGATCAACATAGCCCAGCCCTAACCAACCCTTTTTCGCCTTTTTTCACACCAGATCTCCATTTGCTTTCTAATTTTACCTTTATCTCTCCCCATATATTTTTTCATATTTATTCTCATTTTCATTTCAGCCTCGTGTTCCACTTTCCACCTTCTAGTACCATGTCACCCTCACAACACCTTCACAACGACCCCATTAAGTTTTATTTACATTCCCTCCGCAAACATGCCTTCGCCCTAGCCAGATTACACTCCCATATTTTATTTTCTCAGGCTTGTCTGACATTTGGCATCACCCCCAAAGGCCTCACACTTAAAGTTCCCATCTCTGGCTGCAACCCTTCTTTCCATCAGTCCCTATACCAGTTCCAAGTCAAACAATCCATTGCCCTCACCCACCTAATCCTTCACCTACACATCCACTCAGCCAATCAACACGCCCATCAACTCCTATCCTTTATAAAAATCCTCAATCTTTCCTCTCCCACATCCACACCTGCTGTTCAGAGCATCCTCCTACAGGCCAACCGCAAATTAGAGCAGCATGCCACCCTCCACCTTAAAAAACTATCCAATCTCCTGGTTTCCCACCTCCGGAAAGGCAACTCACTCACCCTTCACAACCTTTCCAGCAAACCTCAACCTCCTCTCATTGCACACAAACCCAGTCTCTCCCATCTACTCAATCTCCCACTTCCAGCTCCACTCCCTCCAAAACCTCAAAATTCCAATCAACGCAATCTGGAACCACAACACCCCAATTCAGTAGTTAACCTTTCCTCCAAACCTCTCTCCCAATCCGAAACCTCTGTCCTATCCAAAGGCCTCACCTTCAGCCCCACTCCCAGATTTAACCAAACAGCCCTCGTCAAAGATTTACTGTCCTACACCCGTACTCTCTGCTGGAAATATCACTTTGCCACGAAGAAAAATGATCCTAATCCTACTCCTAAGGAGCCAACTCCCCAAGACACTATCCAAATTGAACCATGCCTGGAACAGTTCCGTCCTCCGTCACAGCGGGACCCACCTCCTCTTCCTCAAAATCACCCTCTCCTAATCTTCCAGGAATTTCTGACTTCCAGCCTTGCCTCTCAATCCTTTTTAAAAAACCTTAATCCTACTCCCAACATCACCACTGCTGAAGCCCAGGCTATCCGTGATCTGAAGGCTGACCGATCCATCGTCATTCTTCCGGCGGACAAGGGTTCCACAACTGTGGTACTTGATCGTCGGGAGTATGTGGCTGAGGGACTGCGTCAGCTTTCAGACAACACTACTTACAAAGTTTGCCAAGGCAATCCCATTCCTGATGTCCAGGCGGAGCTTCAAGGAATCCTCAGAACCTTAGGCCCCCTACAAAACCTTTCACCCGACTCCATCAACCTCCTGACCCCACCAACACCCCGCACCCCTACCTTCTACCTTCTTCCCAAAATTCACAAACCCAATCATCCCGGGCGTCCCATTGTAGCTGGTTACCAAGCCCCCACCGAACGCATCTCTGCCTACGTAGATCAACACCTTCAACCCATTACATGCAGTCTCCCATCCTTCATCAAAGACACCAACCACTTTCTCAAACGCCTGGAATCCCTACCCAGTCTGTTACCCCCGGAAACCATCCTTGTAACCATTGATGCCACTTCCTTATACACAAATATTCCGCATGTCCAGGGCCTCGCTGCGATGGAGCACTTCCTTTCACGCCGATCACCTGCCGCCCTACCTAAAACCTCTTTCCTCATTACCTTAGCCAGCTTCATCCTGACCCACAACTTCTTCACTTTTGAAGGCCAGACATACCAACAATTAAAGGGAACAGCCATGGGTACCAGGATGGCCCCCTCGTATGCCAACCTATTCATGGGTCGCTTAGAGGAAGCCTTCCTGGTTACCCAGGCCTGCCAACCCGAAGTTTGGTACAGATTTATTGATGACATTTTCGTGATCTGGACTCACAGTGAAGAAGAACTCCAGAATTTCCTCTCCAACCTCAACTCCTTTGGTTCCATCAGATTCACCTGGTCCTACTCCAAATCCCATGCCACTTTCCTTGACGTTGACCTCCACCTGTCCAATGGCCAGCTTCACACGTCCGTCCACATTAAACCCACCAACAAGCAACAGTACCTCCATTATGACAGCTGCCACCCATTCCACATCAAACGGTCCCTTCCCTACAGCCTAGGTCTTCGTGGCAAACGAATCTGCTCCAGTCCGGAATTCTTGAACCATTACACCAACAACCTGAAAACAGCTTTTGCATCCCGTAACTACCCTCCCGACCTGGTACAGAAGCAAATAACCAGAGCCACATCCTCATCTCCTCAAACCCGGAACCTTCCACAGAAGAACCCCAAAAGTGCCCCACTTGTGACAGGATACTTTCCGGGACTGGATCAGATTCTGAATGTGGCTCTCCAGCAGGGATACGACTTCCTCAAATCCTGCCCTGAAATGAGATCCATCCTTCATGAAATCCTCCCCACTCCACCAAGAGTGTCTTTCCGCCGTCCACCTAACCTTCGCAACCTCTTAGTTCATCCCTATGAAATCCCCAAACCACCTTCCCTACCCTCTGGCTCCTACCCCTGTAACCGCCCCCGGTGTAAAACCTGTCCCATGCACCCTCCCACCACCACCTATTCCAGTCCTGTAACCCGGAAGGTGTACACGATCAAAGGCAGAGCCACGTGTGAAAGCACCCACGTGATTTACCAACTGACCTGCCTACACTGTGAAGCGTTCTATGTGGGAATGACCAGCAACAAACTGTCCATTCGCATGAATGGACACAGGCAGACAGTGTTTGTTGGTAATGAGGATCACCCTGTGGCTAAACATGCCTTGGTGCACGGCCAGCACATCTTGGCACAGTGTTACACTGTCCGGGTTATCTGGATACTTCCCACTAACACCAACCTGTCAGAACTCCGGAGATGGGAACTTGCCCTTCAGCATATCCTTTCTTCTCGCTATCCGCCAGGCCTCAATCTCCGCTAATTTCTAATTTCAATTTGCCGCCGCTCATACCTCACCTGTCTTTCAACTTCATCTTTGCCTCTGTACATCCGCCCCGACTGACATCTCTGCCCAAAAAATGCCCAAACTCTTTGCCTTTACAAATGTCTGCTTGTGTCTGTGTATGTGTGGATGGATATGTGTGTGTGTGCGAGTGTATACCTGTCCTTTTTTCCCCCTAAGGTAAGTCTTTCCGCTCCCGGGATTGGAATGACTCCTTACCCTCTCCCTTAAAACCCATATCCTTTTGTCTTTCCTTCTCCTTCCCTCTTTCCTGACGAGGCAACCATTGGTTGCGAAAGCTAGAATTTTGTGTGTATGTTTGTGTTTGTGTGTCTATCGACCTGCCAGCGCTTTTGTTTGGTAAGTTTCATCATCTTTCTTTTTAGATATATTTTTCCCACGTGGAATGTTTCCCTCTATTATATCATATATATATATATATATATATATAAAAATCAATTTGAGCAACACAATAAACAGATATCAACAACAATGATATGCTACCACCTGCGATGGTCTACAAACTACACCAGATATGCTACTGTATGTGGTGGTTTACAAACAAAAGCCAATAATGAAATGAAAACAGTTCATTATCATGTAGTGTGTGAGACTATAAGGTGTGAAATTATCAGTCTTATTAAACAAATAGATTCTTCAGAATTGCTCAAGAACGAATGTGGATGTGACAAACACACCCATGTTGTGCAGTGGTGCAGTAAGAAACATGGTTAGCAGCAGACAGGAGGGTGGCAAGGAACGCTGGACCAAGATGGCACCATCTGATGAACATGCACATCAGTCTCTTTAGAAGCCATTTGACATTAAACATGTGAGATTTTATTCAGTGTAGTTGCCTCCCCACAGTTTCTGCCACATAGTGAAAGGAATGCGTATTTCATTAGTATATGACACTAAACATTGCGAAGGGTAAAAGGGCCTATTTCACTGAGCAGATTCATTTTCTCATTTCTAGTAGTAGTGGTCTTCAGTCCAGAGACTGGTTTGATGCAGCCTTCCATGCTACTCTATCCTGCGCAAGATTCTTCATCTCCAAGTAACTACTGCAATCTACATCCTTCTGAATCTGCTTAGTGTATTCATCTCTTGGCCTCCCTCTACAGTTTTTACCATCCCTGCTGCCCTCCAATACTAAATTGGCGATACCTTGATGCCTCAGAACATGTCCTACCAGCCGATCCTTTCTTCTAGTCAAGTTGTGCCACAAATTCCTCTTCTCCCCAATTCTATTCAGTACCTCCTCATTAGTTATGTGTTCTACCCACCTAAACTTCAGCATTCTTCTGTAGCACCACATTTCAAAAGCTTCTATTCTCTTCATGCCTAAATTATCGTCCATGTTTCACTTCCATATATGGCTACACTCCATACAAATACTTTCAGAAATGACTTCCTGACACTTAACTCTAAATTTTTCTTTTGTTCTCCTTACTGCTTGCTTAATATACATATTGAAGAGCATCAGAGATAAGCCACAACCCTGTCTCACTCCCTTCTCAACCACTGCTTCCCTTCTGTGCCCCTCGATTCTTACAACTGCCATCTGGTTTCTGTACAAATTGTAAATAGCTTTTCGATCCCTATATTTGTCCCCCGCCACATCCATAATTTGAAAGAGAGCATTCCAGTCAACATTGTCAAAAGCTTTCTTTAAGTATACAAATGCTACTCATATAAACATAGGTTTGCCTTTCCTTAATCTATCTTCTAACATAAGTCGTGGGGTCAGTATTGCCTCACGTGTTCCAACATTTCTACGGAATCCAAACTGATTCTCCCTGCAGTAGGGCATCTACCAGCTTTTCCATTCGTCTGTAAAGGATTCGTGTTAGTATTTTGTAACCGTGACTTATTAAACTGATAGTTTGGTAATTTTCGCGCCTGTCAATACCTGCTTTCTTTGGGATTGGAATAATTATATTCTTCTTGAAGTCTGTCTCATACATCTTGCTCACCAGGTGGTAGAGTTTTGTCAGGGCTGGCTCTCCAAAGGCTATCAGTAGTTCTAATGGAATGTTGTCTTCTCCTGGGACCTTGTTTCGACATAGGTCTTTCAGTGCTCTGTCAAATTCTTCATGCAGTATCATATCTCCCATTTCATCTTCGTCTACATCCTCTTCCATTTCCATAATATCGCTCTCAAGTACATCGCCCTTGTATAGACCCTCTATATACTCCTTCCACCTTTCTGCTTTCCCTTCTTTGCTTAGAACTGGTTTTCCATCCGAGCTCTTGATATCCATGCAAGTGGTTCTCTTTTCTCCAAAGGTCTCCTCAATTTTCCTGTAGGCAGTATCTACCTTATTCCTAGTGATACATGCTTCTACATACTTACATTTGTCCTCTAGCCATCCCTGCTTTGCCATTTTGCACTTCCTGTCGATCTCATTTTTGAGACGTTTGTATTCCTTTTTGCCTGCTTCATTTACTGCATTTTTATATTTTCTCCTTTTATCGTTGAGTTCAGTATCTCTTTTGTTACCCAAGGATTTCTACTAGCTCTCATTTTAGTATCTACTTGAAATTATGCTGCCTTAACTATTTCATCTCTCAAAGCTACCCATTCTACTTCTACTGTATTTCTTCCCCCTGCTCTTGTCAATCGTTCCTTAATGCTCTCTCTGAAACTCTGTACAACCTCTGGTTTATTCAGTTTATCCAGGTGCCATCTCCTTAAATTCCCACCTTTTCGCAGTTTCTTCAGTTTTAATCTACTGTTCATAACCAGTTGATTGTGGTCAGAGTCCACATCTGCCCCTGGACACGTCTTACAATTTAAAACCTGGTTCCTAAATCTCTGTCTTACCATTATATAATCTATCTGAAACCTTCCAGTGCCTCCAGGCCTCTTCCACGTATACAACCTTCTTTCATAATTTTTAAATCAAGTGTTAGCTATGATTAAGTTATGCTCTGTGCAAAATCCTACCAGGCGGCTTCCTCTTTCATTCCTTACCCCCATTCCATATTCACCTACTACTTTTCCTACTATCAAATTCCAGTCCACCATGACTATTAAGTTTTCGTCTCTGTTCACTACCTGAATAATTTCTTTTATCTCAGCATACATTTCTTCAATCTCATCATCATCTGTGGAGCTAGTTGGCATATAAACTTGTATTACTGTAGTAGGCGTGGGCTTCATGTCTATCTCGGCTGGTATAATGCGTTCACTATGCTGTTTATAGTAGCTTACCTGCGCTCCTATTCTTTTATTCATTAGTACATCCACTCCTGCATTACCCCAATTTGATTTTGTATTTATAACCCTGTATTCACGTGACCAGAAGTCTTGTTCCTCCTGCCACCAAACTTCACTAATTCCCACAATATCTTACTTTAACCTATCTGCATCCCTTTTTAAATTTTCTAACCTACCTACCCGATTAAGGGATCTGACATTCCACACTCCGATCTGTAGAACGCCAGTTTTCTTTCTCCTGATAATGACGTCGTCCTGAGTAGTCTCCGCCCAGAGATCCGAAATGGGGGACAGTACCAGCACAGCAAGTGCGTTTTGATTAATGTTACATGGTCAGATCAGCCAGTCATCCAGACTGCTGCCCCTGCAACTACTGAAAAAGTTGCTGCCCCTCTTCAGGAACCACGTGTTTGTCTGGCATCTCAACAGATACCCCTTCGTTGTGGTTGCACCTATGGTACAGCTGTCGCAGGGAGGGGGGGGTTCTAGTAGTATGACAAGTACTCTGTGTGCTACAAGAATGCTGGACATTAATTCTAGTAGTATAACTGATTAATTAATGTTCAACATTCTTGTAGCACATAGAGTACTTGTAGGTATTTTTTAGTATAAAGAAGGTACTGATATTCTAAATTGGGTGTTAGTATAGCAGGTGTACAACAAACATGTATTATCATATATAAAAACATCAGGAAAATGAAGGAGAAACAATCTTATGACAAATTTTACAATACCAAATATTCATGAGAATATTTTTCATGTGATCATAATTATGTAGAAAGGTAATTTTGTTTCAATTCTTAACACTTGCATCATTCATATGAGAGATGTAGTGTCATGAATAATTGCGCCCGACAGTGCAGTATTTTCTGCCTCAGTGACAACATGTGAGTTACTCGGTCAGATGCTTCTTGTAACTAATTCACAGTTACTGGGTATAAAATAATTTTTTAAAAATCTTTGATAAGATTTATTGTACCATTGGCTTGTGGCAGAAATGTGAATTATCAGAAATAATTCACCATGGATATGCGAGGCAGTGAAATCACCACAGCCCTATTGTTTAGCGGCACATGGTCCAGGTAACATTCCTGCAACACCTCCATCTGATGATGAGTTAACTGGATAATGGCACAATAAACCACTTCATAATTCAAAAAGGCAACTGGTTGCATATTGTACACATATAAATTGCCAATTTAAATCGCAGTTGCAGTTTGTCATCCATAATGGACATAGTAAATGTAAGTAATGTTTATTAATATTGTATGATATTTGATGTGATTGACATAATGATACTTCCTTCCATTTGACATAGAGTGTGGGGATGATTGCCAACATGGTGGCAGCATCTTCGCTGTTATCATGATCTAAACTGAGCCAGCCATTACTGAAATTTATACAACATCCTATACACATGAGAAGACTGAGAGTTAATATGAAGGTTTAGCCACACACTATTTATTAGCGCTAATTCAACATGCTGCGAAGGTATACGCTTTCATCATCAGAAATATCTACACAAAAGAATCTGCACTGCATGGAATACACTTCCAAATGTTCATCCACGGAAGGTCCATATGGTACTGTCATTAATGTATAAAAGATTAAAAAAGGTAAAAATACATAAAAGTTAATAAACTTTTGTGGTCATTTCCCTTGTAACCATATCCTATTCTTAAAATGTGGCCCATCATCATCTGTATTTCAGCAAAAATAAATCAGTATATGCTGACTGCGAATGTTGCTAGTGATGCAGTCTTAGAAATTCATGTGCAGGTGCTCTATCTCCATGAAAACACATGTGGATGTCAATACACATACAGGCAGATGTTTCCTCTTAATTTTGAACTGACTTGCCCAACGAGTTGGAGTTTCCTACATTTAATTATGGACTGCAAAGCATGACATAACTTGGCAGTTTTTGAAGTTCTTCCAGTTCATATGTGGCATACAGCAAACCAGTGCTTAACAGTATTGGTTAAAAAACAGTCTTTGTTACAATTTTAGTTTTTTATTTTTCAACAACGTGTTTCGCTTTATTTAGGCATCTTCAGGTTATCTACATAGAAAACAGAGAACAAATACATCTATTTAAGAATTGCAATCACATTGCGCAGACTTGGATAACCTATAAACATGTATAAACAGATCAACTATTGAAAGAGCAAATACCTTAATTTGGTATTTCTTAGAAGAATCCTTTAGTCAGTGTAGCCAAAGGGCATCGTCGAATACATCAGGCCAACATCGCCTTCATTAAACTCTATAAATATAAAATAGTAAAATCACTACCTTTTCTAGATGGATGTGAGGGGCACAAAGATCTGCATAACACGTTCCCGTTCACAGGAGCAAGTAATAGAGTATGATGGGGGCTCTGGTAGTAAGTATAATGCACCACAGCGTCATGTGCTAGTACTGAAGACTAATACAGAATCACCCCAATAGGTGGCGCTGCGACGCAGTGATAAGAATGAGAAATCGTAAACTGGATATACATACCCCTACAACTTTATAAATGTGATGCACACAAAACATTGATAAGATGGAATTACTAGGGGCAACACCTGTGCAATAACTTAACCTAAAATTTTGCCAAAGTAAAATATAAATGAAGGTGGTAAATTTAAATGAGTAAACAAGGTGTATAATACAACACACAGCTGCAGTACATCAACAAATTTTTCGTATCATATACCACTAGAACGAGAACATTAAAAACACAGGACCATAATTACAGATAAAGAGGCCGCCCATATAACACTCAATACTGCATCATTCGGAGCTAGAACTTCTAGCAAGAAATCTTTTTTTATAAAATACAAGTAAAATTATTAGGCTTAAAAAATACACACCAACGTGGAAGACGGAAGTTATGCGGGTAAACTTTCCCCCCCTTTTTTATAGCTACATTGAAATGCGTAAAATGCGTCATCATTTAAATCAAAAAACGCGCAAGTATCCTGTTTGAGCTCTCGTAATTCTGCCTACATATGAGCCCTGTTCCTCTCTGGTCTTATGTCATCTTCTTAGCCAAGCCATTAGAGGTTTTTTTTTTACTCAAATAGGATCCTTGCGAGTTTATCTGTAATTATGGTCCTGTGTTTTTAATAATCTCATTCTAGTGGTATAGGATATGAAAAATTTGTTTATGTACTGCATCTGTGTGTTGTATTATACACCTTGTTTTCTCATTTAAATTTACTGCCTTCATTTATATTTTACTTCGACAAAATTTTAGGATAATTTATTGCACAGGTGTTTCCCCTAGTAATTCCATCTTATCAATGTTTTGCGTGCACCACATTTACAAAGTTTTAGTGGGTATGTATATCCAGTTTACAAGTTCTCATTCGTATCACTGGTGCATCGCAGCGCCACCTATTGAGGTGATTCTGTATTAGGCTTCAGTACTAGCACACGACGCTGTGGTGCATTATGCTTACTACCAGAGCCTCCATCTTACTCTATTACTCGATCCTGTGAAAGGGAACGTGTTATGCAGATCTTGGTGCCTCTCGTGTCCATCTAGAAAAGGTAATGATTTTACTATTTTATATTTATAGTTTTTACTGAGTTTACCAAAGGCGATGTTGGCCTGGTATATTCGACAGTGCACTTTGGCTACACTGACTAAAGGATTCTTCTAAGAAATACCAAATTAAGGTATTTGCTCTTTCAATAGTTGATCTGTTTATACATGTTTATAGGTTATCCAAGTCTGCACAATGCGATTGCGATTCTTAAATAGATGTATTTGTTCTCTGTTTTCTAAGTAGATAACCTGAAAATGCCTAAATAAGGCGAAATGTGTTTTTAACCAATATTGGCACTTTTCACATTAACATAACATTCCAAGAGGTGTAAGAAGTGACAGGAAAAACCCTAGGATCAACAGGGTATCAAATTCTTGACGTTTGGGTTTGCAGTCCGCCACTCACCTACACAACCACTGTGCCACACTTTAGAAAAATTATCATGAGGAACTTATTTGCATTTCACACATAGGCACATAATAGACTGAAGTACACTATTTACCTTTTCCTTTTCAATTTCCAGGAACTTAACTTTCTCTTGGAGTGATACTTTATCTGACTCCAGATCCAAGCGTGTCTGTTCGGCTTGCAACAGCTCTTTCCTTAGTGAACTGAGATCATTCTGCTGGTCAATGCTCTGGCTGTGTAAGGCTGCCTTCTCATCTTCAAGCTACAACATACATGTGTATATAAAAAATTATTGCTTCCAATAATGAAATTGGTTGTTTAAACAACTAAGGATAAGATGATGTATTATACTTTTTAAAAGCAAAACTTTTATTTTAATCTGTTGTTATAATCAGAAGGATCCTTTCAGATATAGTGCAATATACTGGGATATACTGTTATAGGTGCTTTCTAACTTCCGTCTACAGTCTGTGTGCAGCAGGTCACTATAACACAATTTTGAAACAGTGATGGAGGATCCATCACAATCTGTTCCTTAAACAACATACAGCCCAAACTACTTCAAATTCTGGACAATCGCAGCTGTTGAAAGGCATGATGTTAGGAAGAATTCCGCAAACAGCTGGTAAAATTGTTGTTTATTAAAACACAAATGATTTCATGACCTAAGGCTGCATCATCAGGTGCATCCTACATGGTAAAAAGCAAAGTCCAGTGTCACCACATTTTCTAAATATTAAAATTGATAAAGGAATGTCTAAAATATACCCACAATGTTAAAAGACCATAGGCATACCCATCACTCGAAGCAAAAATTTACTGTTCAGTGAATGTTGTCAATACTATTGTAAGCGAAAGGTAAAAAAGAGGTGCACCATTCATTAAGTACAAATTACTGATAGGCTTGACTTGTGGTTACAGCGCCATGTTTTAAAACTTACTTGCATCTAAAAAGAAAAATATTTTAAAGTGAGAGGATGCTAAAATTTTTTAAAGGGGCCAGATTGGTGATAAAAAAATTTTCACTGCTAACATGATTAGTCTTGGCACTATACAAATTACAATGTGGAATGTAGCAGGTGGCAGTGTCTTACTAGTGTGATGGCAGTGCAACCTGGTGTTGGACAAAGTAAAAGCGGCAAGCATGAATGACAAAGCAAGACAATCTGGCTGGCAGAATGCAAGCTATCCACGTGGACAGTGTGACATCTTATACTCATGACTAGAAAGTGCTTGGTTGCTACCTTTAGAAGCAAGAACAATACAAAATGTTATTACATACTAGTACCTAATGACATAAACAATCACAATTAGCCAGAATGCTATGGTGCTTTAATTCTAATTGGTTATTCAATGTGAACTGTGCATCTTCTTTTTTATATCTAAAAATTTCTACTTCTTCTAATACATTCAAAATATGGTTTTTTCTTTTTTTATGCAATATTTTTAAGTTTTATGAATGGTTTGTGATGCTGTGACCCTCTACACCTAAGTGCGCTGTTAATGCAGATCATGATTTATTTAAGTTAAGGTGTTCCTGAAATCTGAAATGACCTAATGGTTTGCCCTATAATTTTCTCAGGGCAATGATTCCATGTAATGCAGTATACATCCACTTCATTATATTTATTTACTATAGCTTTTTCCTTGTGCCATAGTTTTCTACCTAGATCTGAAAAAGTCAAATACACAGGAATAATGAAACTTACTGGCAGATTAAAACTGTGTGCCGGACCGAGACTCGAACTCGGGACCTTAGCCTTTCGCAGGCAAGTGCTCTACCAACTGAGCTACTCAAGCACGACTCACGCTTCGTCCCCACAGCTTTAATGCCGCCAGTACCTCATCTCCTACCTTCCAAACTTCACAGAAGCTCTCCTGTGAACCTTGCAGAACTAGCATTCCTGGAAGAAAGGATATTGTGGAGACATGACTTAGCCACAGCCTGGGGGATGTTTCTAGAATGAAATTTTCACTCTACAGCAGAGTGTGCACTGATACGAAACTTCCTGGCAGATTAAAACTGCGTTCCGGACCGGAGGAGAGCTTCTGTGAAGTTTGGAACGTAGGAGACAAGGTACTGGCGGAATTAAAGCTGTGAGGACGAGGCGTGAGTCGAGCTTGGGTAGCTCAGTTGGTAGAGCACTTGCCTGTGGAAGGCTAAGGTCCCGAGTTTGAGTCTTGGTTTGGCACACAGGTTTTAGCTGCCAGGAAGTATCATACCAGTGCACACTCTGATGTAGAGGTAAATTTTATTCTACACAGGAATAATGTTTTTAGGTCTCATACGTCTGCCAATTTTTTCAGATACTGTACCGACCTGGTATTCTATAAAAAAAATTGATAATTCCTGTGCCTGTTCGGCAGGTCTAACCATTCTGAAATCTGGTTCTGATCTGCCATGTGAAGGAAGATTTATCTTTTTCAATATGTTGTTGTTGTTGTGGTCTTCAGTCCTGAGACTTGTTTGATGCAGCTTTCCATGCTACTCTATCCTGTGCAAGCTTCTTCATCTCCCAGTACCTACTGCAGCCTACATCCTTCTGAATCTGCTTAGTGTATTCATCTCTTGGTCTACCTCTACGATTTTTACCCTCCACGCTGCCCTCCAGTACTAAATTTTTGATCCCTTGATGCATCAGAATGTGTCCTATCAACCCATCCCTGCTTCTAGTCAAGTTGTGCCACAAACTCCTCTTCTCCCCAATTCTATTCAATACCTCCTCATTAGTTATGTGATCTACCCATCTAATCTTCAGCATTCTTCTGTAGCACCATATTTCGAAAGCTTCTATTGTCTTCTTGTCTGCACTATTTCTCGTCCATGTTTCACCTCCACACATAGCTACACTCCATACAAATACTTTCAGAAACGACTTCCTGACACTTAAATATATACTTGATGTTAACAAATTTCTCTTCTTCAGAAACGCTTTTCTTGCCATTGCCAGTCTACATTTTATATCCTCTCTACTTCGACCATCATCAGTTATTTTGCTCTCCAAATAGCAAAACTCCTTTACTACTCTAAGTGTCTCATTTCCTAATCTAATACCCTCAGCATCATCCGACATAATTCGACTACATTCCACTTTGCTTTTGTTGATGTTCATCTTATACCCTCCTTTCAAGACACTGTCCATTCCGTTCAGCTGCCCTTCCAAGTCCTTTGCTGTGTCTGACAGAATTACAATGTCATCGGCGAACCTCAAAGTTACTATTTCTTCTCCATGGATTTTAATGCCTACTCCGAACTTTTATATAGTTTCCTTTACTGCTTGCTCAATATAAAGATTGAATAGCATCGGGGAGAGGCTACAACCCTGTCTCACTCAATTCCCAACCACTGCTTCCCTTTCATGTCCCTCGACTCTCATAACTGCCATCTGCTTTCTGTACAAATTGTAAATAGCCTTTCGCTTCGTGTATTTTACCCCTGCCACCTTCAGAACTTGAAAGAGAGTTTTCCTAATCTATTTTCTAAGATAAGTCGTAGGGTCAGTATAGCCTCATGTGTTCCAACATTTCCATGGAATCCAAACTCATCTTCCCCGAGGTCAGCTTCTACCAGTTTTTCCATTTGTCTGTAAAGAATTCGCGTGAGTATTTTGCAGGTGTGGCTTATCAAACTGATAGTTCGGTAATTTTCACATCTGTCAACACCTGCTTTCTTTGGGAATGGAATTATTATATTCTTCTTTAAGTCTGAGGGAGTTTCGCCAGTCTCATACATCTTGCTCACCAGATGGTAGAGTTTGGTCAGGACTGGCTCTCCGAAGGCTGTCAGTAGTTCTAATGGAATGTTGTCTACTCCTGGGGCCTTGTTTCGACTTAGGTCTTTCAATTCTCTGTCAAACTCTTCACGCAGTATCATATCTCCCATTTCATCTTCATCTACATCCTCTTCCGTTTACATAATATTGTCCTCAAGAACATCGCCCCTGTATAGACCCTCTATATACTCCTTCCACTTATCTGCTTTCCCCTCTTTGCTTAGAACTGGGTTTCCATCTGAGTTCTTGATATTCATGCAAGTGGTTCTCTTTTCTCCAAAGGTCTCTTTAATTTTCCTGTAGGCAGTATCTATACTACCCCTAGTGAGATAAGCCTCTACATCCTTACATTTGTCCTCTAGCCATCCCTGCTTTGCCATTTTGCACTTCCTGTCGATCTCATTTTTGAGACGTTTGTATTCCTTTTTGCCTGCTTCATTTACTGCATTTTTATAGTTTCTCCTTTCATCAATTAAATTCAGTATTTCTTCTGTTACCCAAGGATTTCTACTAGCCGTCGTCTTTATACCTACTTGACCCTCTGCTGCCTTCACTATTTCATCCCTCAAAGCTACCCATTCTTCTTCTATGTATTTCTTTCCCCCATTCCTGTCAATTGTTCCCTTATGCTCTCCATGAAACTCTGTACAATCTCTGGTTCTTTCAGTTTATCCAGGTCTCATCTCCTTAAATTCCCACCTTTTTGCAGTTTCTTCAGTTTTAATCTACAGTTCATAACAAATAGATTGTGGTCAGAGTCCACATCTGCCCTTGGAAATGTCTTACAATTTAAAACCTGGTTCCTAAATCTCTGTCTTACCACACACACACCATGGACCTTGCCGTTGGTGGAGAGGCTTGTGTGCCTCAGCGATACAGATAGACGTACCGTAGGTGCAACCACAACGAAGGGGTATCTGTTGAGAGGCCAGACAAACGTGTGGTTCCTGAAGAGGGGCAGCAGCCTTTTCAGTAGTTGCAGGGGCAACAGTCTGGATGATTGACTGATCTAGCCTTGTAACACTAACCAAAACGGCCTTGCTGTGCTGGTACTGCTAACGGCTGAAAGCAAGGGCAAACTACAGCCGTAATTTTTCCCAAGGGCATGCAGCTTTACTGTATGGTTAATGATGATGGCGTCCTCTTGGGTAAAATATTCCGGAGGTAAAATAGTCCCCCCATTCGGATCTCTGGGCGGGGACTACTCAGGAGGACTTCGCTATCAGGAGAAAGAAAACTGGAGTTCTACGGATCGGAGCGTGGAATGTCAGATCCCTTACTCGGGCAGGTAGGTTAGAAAATTTAAAAAGGGGAAACGGATAGGTTAAAGTTAGATATAGTGGGAATTAGTGAAGTTCGGTGGCAGGAGGAACAAGACTTCTGGTCAGGCGAATACAGGTTATAAATACAAAGTCAAATAGGGGTAATGCAGGAGTTCGTTTAATAAGGAATAAAAAAATAGGAATGCGGGTAAGCTATTACAAACAGCATAGTGATCGCAGTATTGTGGCCAAGATAGACACGAAGCCCACGCCTACTACAGTAATACAAGTTTATATGCCAACTAGCTCTGCAGATGACGAAGAAATTGAAGGAATGTATGATGAAATAAGAGAAATTATTCAGATAGTGAAGGGAGACGAAAATTTAATAGTCATGGGTGACTGGAATTCGGTAGTAGGAAAAGGGAGAGAAGGAAACGTAGTAGGTGAATATGGATTGGGGTTAAGAAATGAAAGAGGAAGCCACCTGGTAGAATTTTGCACAGAGCACAACTTAATCATAGCCAACACTTGGTTCAAGAATCATAAAAGATGGTTGTATACATGGAAGAAGCATGGAGATACTGACAGATTTCAGATTCATTATATAATTGTAAGACAGAGATTTAGGAACCAGGATTTAAACTGTAAGACATTTCCAGGGGCAGATGTGAACTCTGACCACAATCTATTGGTTATGAACTGTAGATTAAAACTGAAGAAACTGCAAAAAGGTGTGAATTTAAGAATATATGGAACCTGGATAAACTGAATAAACCAGAGGTTGTACAGAGTTTCAGGGAGAGCGTAAGGGAACAAATGACAGGAATGGGGGAAAGAAATACAGTAGAAGAAGAATGGGTAGCTTTGAGGGATGAAGTAGTGAAGGCAGCAGAGGATCACGTAGGTAAAAAGACGAGGGCTAGTAGAAATCCTTGGGTAACAGAAGAAATATTGAATTTAATTGATGAAAGAAGAAAATATAAAAATGCAGTAAATGAAGCAGGCTAAAAGGAATATAAACGTCTCAAAAATGAGATCGACAGGAAGTGCAAAATGGCTAAGCAGGCATGGCTAGAGGATAAATGTAAGGATGTAGAGGCTTATCTCACTAGGGGTAAAATAGATACTGCCTACAGGAAAATTAAAGAGACCTTTGGAGAAAAGAGAACCACTTGCATGAATATCAAGAACACAGATGGAAGCCCAGTTCTAAGCAAAGAAGGGAAAGCAGATGGGTGGAAGGAGTATATAGAGGGTCTATACAGGGGCGATGTTCTTGAGGGCAATATTATGGAAATGGAAGAGGATGTAGATGAAGATGAAATGGGAGATATGATACTGTGTGAAGAGTTTGACAGAGCACAGAAAGACCTGAGTCGAAACAAGGCCCCGGAAGTAGACAACATTCCATTAGAACTACTGACGGCCTTCGGAGAGCCAGTCCTGACAAAACTCTACCATCTGGTGAGCAAGGTGTAAGAGACAGGTGAAATACCCTCAGACTTCAAGAAAAATATAATATTTCCATTCCCAAAGAAAGCAGGTGTTGACAGATGTGAAAATTACCGAACTATCAGTTTAATAAGTCACAGCTGCAAAATACTACCGCGAATTCTTTACACACGAATGAAAAAACTAGTAGAAGCCGACCTTGGGGAAGATCAGTTTGGATTCCGTAGAAATGTTGGAACATGTGAGGCAATACTGACCCTACGACTTACCTTAGAAGCTAGATTAAGGAAAGGCAAACCTACGTTTCTAGCATTTGTAGACTTAGAGAAAGCTTTTGACAATGTTGACTGGAATACTCTCTTTCAAATTCTGAAGGTGGCAGGGTTAAAATATAGGGAGCGAAACGCTATTTACAATTTGTATAGAAACCAAATGGCAGTTATAAGAGTTGAGGGACATGAAAGGGAAGCAGTGGTTGGGAAGGGAGTGAGACAGGGTTGTAGCCTCTCCCCGATGTTATTCAATCTGTATATTGAGGAAGCAGTGAAGGAAACAAAAGGAAAATTTGGAGTAGGTATTAAAATTCATGGAGAAGAAATAAAAACTTTGAGGTTCGCCGATGACATTGTAATTCTGTCAGAGACAGCAAAGGACTTGGAAGAGTAGTTGAACGGAATGGAAGGTGTCTTGAAAGGAGAACAGAAGATGAACATCAACAAAAGCAAAACGAGGATAATGGAATGTAGTCGAATTAAGTCGGGTGATGCTGAGGGTATTAGATTAGGAAATGAGACACTTAGAGTAGTAAGGGAGTTTTGCTATTTGGGGAGCAAAATAACTGATGATGGTCGAAGTAGAGAGGATATAAAATGTAGACTGGCAATGGGAAGGAAAGCGTTTCTGAAGAAGAGAAATTTGTTAACATCAAGTATAGAGTTAAGTGTCAGGAAGTCGTTTCTGAAAGTATTTGTATGGAGTGTAGCCATGTATGGAAGTGAAACATGGACAATAAATAGTTTAGACAAGAAGAGAATAGAAGCTTTCGAAATGTGGTGCTACAGAAAAATGCTGAAGATTAGATGGGTAGATCACATAACTAATGAGGAGGTGTTGAATAGGATGGGGGGGAAGAGAAGTTTGTGGCACAACTTGACTAGAGGAAGGGATCAGTTGGTAGGACATGTTCTGAGGCATCAAGGAATCACCAATTTAGTATTGGAGGGCAGCGTGGAGGGTAAAAATCGTAGAGGGAGACCAAGAGATGAATACACCAAGCAGATTCAGAACGATGTAGGTTGCAGTAGGTACTGGGAGATGAAGAAGCTTGCACAGGATAGAGTAGCATGGAGAGCTGCATAAAACCAGTCTCAGGACTGAAGACCACAACAGCAACAACAACAACACCATTATATAATCTATCTGAAACCTTCTAGTATCTCCAGGGTTCTTCCATGTATACAGCCTTCTTTCATGATTCTTGAACCAAGTGTTAGCTATGATTAAGTTATGCTCTGTGCAAAATTCTACCAGGCGGCTTCCTCCTTCATTTCTTAGCCCTAATCCATATTCTCCTACTACGTTTCCTTCTCTTCCTTTTCCTACTGTTGAATTCCAGTCACCCATGACTATTAAATTTTCGTCTCCCTTCACCACCTGAATAATTTCTTTTATCTCATCATACATTCATCAATTTCTTCATCATCTGCAGAGCTAGTTGGCAATTAAACTTGTATTACTGTAGTAGGCGAGGGCTTCGTGTCTATCTAGGCCACAATAATGTGTTCAGTGTGCTGTTTGTAGTAGCTTACCCACACTCCTATTTTTTATTCATTATTAAACCTACTCCTGCATTACCCCTATTTGATTTTGTATTTATAACCCTGTATTCATCTGAGCAAAAGTCTTGTTCGTCCTGCCACCGCACTTCACTAATTCCCACTGTATCTACCTTTAATCTATCCATTTCTCTTTTTAAATTTTCTAACTTACCTGCCCGATTAAGGGATCTGACATTCCACGCTCCGATCCGTAGAACTCCAGTTTTCTTTCTTCTGATAACGATGTCCTCTTGAGTAGTCCCCGCCCGGAGATCCGAATGGAGGACTATTTTACCTCCTGAATATTTTACCCAAGAGGACCCCATCATCATTTAACCATACAGTAAAGCTGCATGCCCTCGGGAAAGTATATTTTTCAATATACTTATATTAATTACATTAACAATTTCTGGATCATAACTGTTTTGATATGCTAAATATTACATAACCTCATATTCAGCCATTTGAGCTTCACTAGTAAGGGACACTTGACACAAACGGTTTAACTCGGCTCAGAATGCCACATCTTTATATTTCATTGCATGACATGACTGCCTGTGTCCAACAAGATCCATCATGGTTGACTTTCGGTAAATATCGAAGCCTGTATTTCCATTTTTTACCTTCACTTGAGGGTCCATAGACAGCTTACTGTCACTGTCACAGCACTGCCCAGTGAACTATATATTTTTCCAGGATCTAAGTAGTTTGAACCAAAAGATACAGTTTACTGGACATTACACTGAGAATGGTACTTAAGCATTTTTGAACCTCCAAGTGACTAAAAAAAATGGAAACTTAAGTTTTGATATTTATGCAAAGTCAACCATGATACATCTTGTTATACACATGCAGCCACGTCACCCAATGAAATATAAAGCTGCGGCATTCCGAGCCATGAGGTTATACAGTACATATCGTATCAAAACGGTTACAATCCAAAATCTGTGAACACAATTAATAAAACTACATTGAAAAAGAAAAATCTTCCTTCACATGGAAGATCAGAGGCAGATTTTATAATTCTTAGACCTGCCGAACAGACAAAGGAACATTCTATTTTTTATAGAATACCATATCTGGGTGCAGTATCTGAAAAGGCTGACAGATGTACGAGACCTAAAGACACCATTCCTGTGAATTTTACTTTTTCAGATCTAGGTAGGAAACTCGGGCACATGGAAAAAGCTGTGGTAAATAGATATAATGAAGTGGGTGTATATTGCATTACATACAATGATTGCCTGGAGAAATACACAGAGAAACTGTTAGGTCATTTTTAATTAGATTTCAGGAACACCTTAACTTAAATAATCCACAATCTGCATTAAGAGTGCACTTACGCAAAGAGGGGCATAGCACCACAGGTGTTTCAGAGAATTTAAAAATGTTGCATTAGAAAGAAAAGAGTCATATTTTGGATGTATCAGAGGAAGTAGAAATTTTTAGATACAAAAACGAAAATGCACAGTTCACACTGAATAAGCAATTAGAATTAAAGCACCATAGAATTCTGGCTATTTCTGATTGTTTACATGATTAGGTACTAGTAAGTAATAAAATTCTGTGTTATTCTTGGTTCTAAAGGTAGCCTTCCAGCGCTCCTAGTCCTGAATGTATGATGTCACACTGCCCACATGGATAGCTTCTGTTCAACTAGCCAGATAGTCTGGCTTTGTTGTTCATGCGGGCCACTTTTACTTTGTCCAACACCAGGTTGCTCTGCCGTTACACTGGTAAGGCACTGCCACTATTACATTCCACATTGTAATTTGTATAGTTCCAAGACTAATCATGTTAGCAGTGAAAATTTTTTTATCACCAATCTGGCACCTTTAAAAAATTTTAGCATCCTCTCACTTTAAAGTATTTTTCTTTTTTCTTTTTAGATGCAAACAAATTTTAAAACATAGCTCTAACCAAAAGTTTCATCTATCAGCAATTTGTCCTAAATGAATGGAGCACATCTTCATTACCTTTTGCTCGTCATAGTATTGACAATATTTATGGAATAGTAAATTCTAGCTATGAGGAATGGGTATGTCTATGATCTTTTAACATTGTGGATTTATTTTAGACATTTCTTTATTACTTTTAATACATACAAAAGGTCATGACACTGGATGTATCAGAGGAAGTAGAAATTTTTAGATACAAAAACGAAAATGCACAGTTCACACTGAATAAGCAATTAGAATTAAAGCACCATAGAATTCTGGCTATTTCTGATTGTTTACATGATTAGGTACTAGTAAGTAATAAAATTCTGTGTTATTCTTGGTTCTAAAGGTAGCCTTCCAGTGCTCCTAGTCCTGAGTGTATGATGTCACACTGCCTACATGGATAGCTTCTGTTCAACTAGCCAGATAGTCTGGCTTTGTTGTTCATGCGGGCCACTTTTACTTTGTCCAACACCAGGTTGCTCTGCCGTTACACTGGTAAGGCACTGCCACTATTACATTCCACATTGTAATTTGTATAGTTCCAAGACTAATCATGTTAGCAGTGAAAATTTTTTTATCACCAATCTGGCACCTTTAAAAAATTTTAGCATCCTCTCACTTTAAAGTATTTTTCTTTTTTCTTTTTAGATGCAAACAAATTTTAAAACATAGCTCTAACCAAAAGTTTCATCTATCAGCAATTTGTCCTAAATGAATGGAGCACATCTTCATTACCTTTTGCTCGTCATAGTATTGACAATATTTATGGAATAGTAAATTCTAGCTATGAGGAATGGGTATGTCTATGATCTTTTAACATTGTGGATTTATTTTAGACATTTCTTTATTACTTTTAATACATACAAAAGGTCATGACACTGTACTTCGCTTTTCCCATGTAGGTTGCACCTGATGATGAGGTTTTAGACTGTGAACCTGGATGTGCTTTAATGAGCAACCATTTCAGCAGCTGTTAGTGGAATTCTTCCTAACATCATGCAATATACAGTCATTAGTAATGCCCTTACACTACTGTGTACCACCCCCCCCCCCTTTCTCAGCAATAATTGAAATGAATTTATTATGTAGTATTAATTTGCCATTGTATTCAGCATTTCATTTTCCCTTTACCTGGTCTGAATTTTGCCATGTATGCTTTTAAATGTTCCAATTTGGAAAGATAGGGAGACAGTGTGATTCATCTAGCAAGATTTAAGCCCCGTGTTACATTTAAAAAAATGCAGTCTACTTTGATTTTCAACATTACAATCATACTGTAATCTTTGGTGGAGACTTTAATCATTCAACAATTAATTGGGAAAATTACAGTTTTGTTGGCAATGGGTGCAAAAAGACATCCTGTGAAACTTTACTAAAAGCCTTCTTTGGAAACCACCTATAACAGATACTTAGGAACCCCATTCATGATGGGAATATATTGGATCGAATGTTAACAAATAGACCTGACGTCTCTGAGGACATCCACATCGAAACTGGCATCAGTGACCACAACATAGTTGTGGGAACAATGATGACCAAAATATAAAGGACAACTAAAACAAGCATAAAGATATATTTGTTTTGGAAACTAGATAAAAAAATCAGTAGTGTAATAGTTCAATGAGGAACTTGTAACTTTAAGCATAGGTAAGGAGCATGTAAAGGAACTTTGGCTCAAGTTTAAAAGAATAGTTTAGCACGTGGGGGAACCTCCATGGTATGCATTCACAATAAAGAAATTTCTAAAGACACAGGGATTACTGCATAACAGGTGTAAAACAAAGATTAGGGCTATAGGTGGAAAGATGCTGAGTGAAACATTTTGCTGTGAAGAGAGCAATGCATGATGCCTTCAGTGACTACCATAGCAGAATATTGTCAAATGACAAGTCATAAAATCCAAAGAAATTCTGTTTGTGAGTAAAGGCTGTTAGTGGCACCAAAGTTAGTGCCCAGTCCCTAGTGAATGAGACAGGAACTGAAATTGAGGGTAGCAAAGCAAAAGCTGAAATGCTTAATTCCATTTTCAAATGTTGTTTCACAAAGAAGACCCAGGAGAATTGCCCCAATTTAATCCTCAAATCACTGAAAAGATGAATGAAATAAGTATTAGTGTCAGTGGTGTTGAGAAACAACTGAAACTGTTATTAAACAAAGCTCCAGGCCCTGATGGAATCCCTGTTGGATTCTATATTGAATTTGTGGCCGAGTTAGTCCCTGTCATAGATCCCTCAAACAAAAAAAGTGTGTCCAGCTCTTGGAAAAAGGCACAGGTCACATCTGTCTACAAGAAGGGTAGCAGAACTGATCCACAAAACTACGGTCCAAGATCCCTGACATCAATTTTTTTGTAGAATCTTAGAACATATTCTGAACACAAACATAATGAGGTATCTTGGACAGAAGGACTTCCTCAGCATCAACCAGCCTGTCTTTTATAAACATTGATCATGTGAAACCCAACTTTCACTTTTCTCACATGACACACTGAAAGCTCTGTGTCAAGGTAAATAGGGAGATCCAGTGTTTTTTGATTTAAGAAAAGCATCTGACTCAGTACTGCACCTAAGCTTATTGTCAAAAGTATGCTCATATGGGGTATCAAGTGAAATTTGTGACTGGACTGAGGATTTTTTGGTAGGACGGACACAGCATGTTATCTTGGATGGAGAATCATCGTCAGATGTAGAAGTAACTTCGGGTGTGCACCAGAGAAGTGTGCTGGGACCCTTGCTGTTCATGTTGTACATTAATGACCTTGCAGACAATATTAATAGTAAAATTAGGCTTTTTGCAGATGACAAATTTATTTACAATGAAGTACTACCTGAGAGAAGCTACATAAATATCCCATCAGATCTTGATAAGATATGAATGTGCTGCAGAGATTAGCAACTTGCTCTAAATGTTCAGAAAAGTAAAATTTTGCACTCCACAAAACGAAAAGCGTAGTATCCTATGACGATAATATCAATGAGTCCCTGCTGGAATCAGCCAACTCATACAAAAAGCTGGGTGTAACACTGCGTAGGGACATTCAAACAATCATTCTTCCCATACACACACACACACACACACACACACACACACACTCTCTCTCTCTCTCTCTCTCTCTCTCTCTCTCTCTCTCTCTCATCGCATTTCCACTGCCGACTGCTCATAGTTCAGTATCGAGATGTTGTTTGTTTCGTTCGCTGCGCACGCCCATTCTAGATCTGTTTCAAACCTTTTTTGAACTCTGAACTTCTTGTTCTTTTCACATTCTATTCAATGTCCATGACCAGTAATTAAAATGAATTTTATAATTATGTAAATTACATAAAATTATGTGGTATGTAATAGATACATGTTTTCAGGTAACAAAACAGCATATCAGCTTACTTCACTATTTCGATAAACAGCAGAAGAAATACTTGCAAAAAGGAAAGATTTTTTTTGTTATTAGACATACAAAGGAAGTCAGCACGGCATACATGAGTGGCCATTTTCTGTCTTTTTTTGATCCAAGGTAAAAGAGCATGTTCATTGTTATGGAAGGCAGACCGACTTACAAACTAATGAAACCCACGCTCCATAATCGAGTATCTGGTGTCACATTTTGTAAAAAGAATATGATAACTTCTACAATATTATTTCAGTAGTACAGGGTGGCGCACGAAAAATTGGCCCGAGTACTAGACTGCTCACTTCACCCACCAATCATCATCTATTGTTTTGAAGCTGTTGTTTGCATTAGCTTATCTGTTATTTCTTTACTGCCTAATTATTACATGTTTATCTGTTCTGCTCATAGTAGTCAACAAACTGTGCGTAACTGGTGAGCAGTCTGTACTCAAGGCAGGTTTTTCATGTGCTGCCTCAGATTATTTCACAGCGATCAGCCACATAACGCTACAGTTAGCTAAACGAGAGGTTTTGCAGAATCACGATAATTACAAGTGTGT
Source organism: Schistocerca americana (assembly GCF_021461395.2). Taxonomy (NCBI): domain Eukaryota; kingdom Metazoa; phylum Arthropoda; class Insecta; order Orthoptera; family Acrididae; genus Schistocerca; species Schistocerca americana. Next base: position 774,397,781 of record NC_060120.1, read on the forward strand.
GAGAATTCTGTTATGAATAAAAACTCTGTACTCCAGGGGGGAAGGTAAGTGCCCCCTCTTGGTGCCTTCCATCTTCAGGCCCTATGCTACTAATTTTCAATTTTTATAAGAACCATATACCAAGCACAAATGAATGGTGAATGAGTAAAAATGAACAGTTCAAAAAAAGGGCAATCACCAGTGAACTAGTTCCCAAGGATGAACGAGTTTGCCCATCTCTAGTCACAATGAATGTTTTGTGCAAATGAGATGGACCCTTAAAATAAAAGACTTCTTTGTTAACCTCCAACCATTGCTGACCTTTCCTGAACCTGGCAGAACAAGATCCTACCACCAGTTAAAGTCTGTAGGCTCAGTCCCTATACAGCCCACACTTTAATAGGAGAATCAAAACTATATTCAGTGAGAAGATGTAAGGGATGGAGTTTACACTCTTCTTCGAGGGTAGTTCAAGACTGTAGGCATTATTTGACATGAGACAGTACAGGGAAGGTCAGACATTTTGCAAAGCATATGGGTGGGACACTTGTTATAGTCCGAATCAAATTACTTGTTAGTGATGTCTGCCACTTGCTGCTACAGTGTTGCCACATCGGCTGCCAGCTACTGCTTGGTTACAGGTGACACACAACATGGTGGGCTACTTCACAAGCACTGTTATTTAACCTGGAGCAATGCAGGAAGTTGCCACTGTGAGGGGACATAAGGTGCTATGATAATAGCTGATTTTGAGTGGCCAATGACTGAACTGTGGCAGATGACCACAACCTTGTGATGTGCTATGTATCCAAGAAAATGGCGGTCAATAACCTGCAGCAGAAAAATTTATCATACTCATTTTGTTCACGGCGATCAAAGCTAATTTCTACAAGCAAACTCAAGACAGAAAAATATCAGTTTGAGCACAAAAAGGAAACTGTTATTTCTTGCCTCCATCAGTTATTGATTACCTGAAACTATCTTCACATTGGCTACACGAGCTGTTGCATTGCCAACCAATGAGCTGTTGTGGTTACAAAGATGATTTGCTGCCTTCAGAAAGTTTGACCTCATGTACAAAGCTTATCTAATGTGGGCCAATCCTGTGATGGTGATGATTATACATGTGATACTGAATCATGTCTTGTGCAAATGGATTCAATAGTGTTTGGTTAATGCTATGTATGAATGGTGCATATTTCGTTAGTATTGTTCTCTGTGTGTTATCATTTCTGATAAAAGTCCAAAATAAGAAAGGGGCAGGCCCAGGGATCACGATCCAAAAATTGAAACCACGAAGAAAGATAGCCAGTCTAGAAATTGGAAGAGAACTGATTAAGTGTCGTGGCAGTTTGTCAATAGTAAACAATTCTATCATGTCACTGAGCACTCTAATTGGAGAAAACCAGCTCCACATCATGAAGTGTCAACTAACAAGTAATTTATATCAGACCATAGTCTCATCATTCCTTTGGATTCATTCATGTAATCTGTTCTGATCAAGAAAAACTTCAGACACAGAACATTACTGAAATGCAAGAACTTTACAGATAAGCTGCAAGAGCTTCATAAACAAGTTAAGATTTATATTTCTTGAAGTTTTCCCAGTTGTTTTGGGCTAGCAACTCACTTTGAGAATGGCTGTAAGGTTATCAATTGAAATATCGGAAAATGAATTAAAAATATCTTGGATGCATGCCTGAAAAATGGTGTAATAAGCTATGATTTACTGGAAGTATACCATCCATATATCTTACCTTCTTAATTTCATCTTGAAGTCGCTTTTTATCTTGCTCAAGACTAGCACACACTGTTTCTGCCTTAACCAGTGCTTCTTGTACATCAGATTTTTCGAGGAGGATACGTTCTAGCTCCAAATCTATATCACCTGAAATGAATGTGAAAATCCACACATTAGATAAAATTAAATGATATTACTAATATAAAAATATGAACAATAATTACTTATACAGAAAAATTTGGATTGTCTTTTCAGTATGCATAAGACTGCAGTTGTAATATACTACTTTTGAGTTTACAACACTACAATCAGCAAATTTCAAATCCTCCTGCTATTGATAGTACAGGGATGGAACATGCAGTAGTGACATTACCTAAGTTTCTTCAGAATGTAATTTCACTCCATTTGGGTATTCCGTTTGCAATGGTGGTTAAGAAAGAAGGCACATAAACATTCTTTATTGTTTTGACACGCAGGAAAATCAATGTAACACTGGAATCTAAAGAGTACTGCAAGTTTACTCACACCAATCTATATTTGCAGGCAACAAATTGTAACTACCCTCAGTATCATTAATTTATTTGTCCAAAGACCATTATACGTGACATAGGATCTGTAAACTTAATGCAAGGAAAACATTAAATCATCTAAACATACCAGAGAAGGAAAGTTGCTACTCACCATACAGCAGAGATGCTGAGTTGCGATAGGCACAATAAAAAGATTCACACACTCATAGCTTTCGGCCATTAAGCCTTTGTCAACAGTGGACACAAGCACACACACGCAAGTTGCGTCTGCGTGAGTGTGTGTGTGCACGTGTGTCTACTGCTGACAAAGGCTTAATGGCTGAAAGCTATGAGTGTGTGAATCTTTTTATTGTGCCTATCGTGACTCAGCATCTCTGCTATATGGTGAGTAGCAACTTTCCTTCTCTGGTATTGTTACATTCCACCCTGGATTTTCTATTGTCAGACATATAAACGTATATAAATGTGTTTAATGAAGGGAGGACAGCACAGACGGTCAGACATGACCTTGCTGAATCAATCATCCTGACGTTTTCCTGAAGTGATTTTTCTAAATCAAGGAAAGCCTAAATCGAGATGACCTGACAGAGAATGAGCTTCTATCCTCCTCAATCTGAAGCCCATACCTTCACTAATGTACTACCTCTGTTGGTTTTACTTATCATGAAGTTCTCTTACATTTACACATACTGGTACTTGGAACAAGCTGGCTTTGTAGCATAACAAAATAGTTATTCACTGTTCATTTAACTTCATAACACAAAACATTATTAAGCATGTTGATTGATATGCACATGACAGCATGCACTGCCTAATACGTTCCATAAAAGCTGGATTATTCGGGGGCTCACACCTTGAGTTCTATTGGTGATAGAAAGGAAGTGTCGTTTTGGATAGCCCTTAGGATAGGGACCATTCGTATATCCAATAGAAGGATTGTCTTAGCGTGGTGGGCCTTAAGGGAGTTATGGAAGCATCATCAGTTCATGGGCAGTTCCTTACAATACCCCCCCCCCCCCCCAAAAAAAAAAAAAAAGTTTTTGGCGTTTTTTGTACCAAATATTTAGGATGGCTATGCACCGTCAATGGCTGAAATTTTTATGATATATTCCTAAGATCCTGATTCTGAACAGTCTTGAAAATTGTACTGATATCTTTGTTCATTTCCAAGATACAGAGGTTCAAAGTTACCTTATTTCTGTGTGAAGTCGGATTGCAACTTTCCCACTTCTTTTATATGAGTCGACTTACTTGGTATGCACAGCCGATCTTCTTCTATGGATAGCCGGCTATGTCAATCTCTAAAAACTTCTTCCCCGAAGAATGATGCTAGTTAAAGGAACATATAAGACACTCTCTCTCTACTCGTGAAATAAGTAGGTACTCAAAGAATACTTTTAGTTCATTCTCAGTATATTTCAACTTCCACAAAGAACAAAATTATCACATCTCACATAAATATCTGACTTCTTGTAAGTCACCCATGTCGTCTCACATTACACACAACTGAGATACATTTACAACGGAGTTTGTTTGACAACCACAGAAATCATTAACATGTCTTGCCTCTAGCAAGCCTGTGTCAAGAGTTACTTAAAAGTCTTCCTCAACTCAGCAGTTCTTTAATCACTAACAATAGTCACAATTACAAAACAGCACAGAATAACACAAAAGTACCTTGGTTCTTTCATGTGCTTTCACTACGACTTCCATGGATCGACCAACAAGTACTTGTTGGTGCCGTTCGACCGCCATGTCTACAGTCTTCTCACAACAAATTTCACACCTGCGCGCGCGCGCCCACCCACCCACCCACCCACCCACACACACACACACACACACACACACACACACACACACACACACAGGTGATGCGCAGTAGATAGGGTTCCTTTTTCCCACTCACATCTAAAATATCGTGTAGTCGAGATGGTGGAAGGCCGAGTAGTTCTAGAATTTATGCAGAAATTCTTGAATCACTACATATCCCCCCCCCCCCTCGATCTAACACGTGATATTTTATACATAATCGTTATGTACATTAATATCACACATAATAACAATTCACATTTTAACAGTATACATTTCTTTTCTTTCAGTAATCGTGAATAACCTTTTGCTTGCTATTTAGCTATTCTTTTCTCATTTTACTTTGATAATAAAATGTAACATTTCACTCAAGGTTTTAGTCAGCTCTTTTGATATATAGGAATCATGAGGGCTATATTGTCCTTTTCTTTTTTTTCTGCCATCTTTCCAATCGTAAACTCCAGATATTCATGACACATGAGTAGTCTACTTTCTGTTCTCACCTTTTGCACTACCTTTCCTAAGTATGTACTCATTCATAATCTGTTGTAGTTTGGAAGAACTCTGGGCAACATGAAAGTGTTCCTTTTGACACTCATAAACTTATATAAAATGTAATAATGCTCGTTGTGCATAGAATTCATACTTTCCAGAATAATTCCTATAAAATGTGTGACTTCTGTCACAATACTGTCCCCTTCTGCTAGGATCAGTATCTATACCTTGTCTGAGGGTTGACTATATGATTGCACTTCCTCTTTCCATTCTGGTAGGTACGCCCCTTTACAAAACATTACTATTTTTTAGGCCACAGATCGTCCTATTTCCATGTGGGTACACCTGCCCCATATACTTAGCAAATGCCGGATACACCTCCCTTATCCTTCCTGAGTAGGCCTCATAGTTCATTACCCCAGTATACATTCCTATGTACACTACAATTAAGTGTTTTCTGGTAAAGCTACAAATCTACTCTACACTTTGCATATACTTCTTCATACTTCATTTAATTCCTAGAGTCCTCCTCTACTTCTCAGATTCTATACTCTTAGTGGATACTATGTCTACCTATAATTCAAGTCTCACTATCCTAGAATTCGTCATAGTATTTATTAAACTGACATTCTTTAATGATTATCACACTTAATTCCTTTCCGGCTTATGTTCTCTTTCATTACTCACACCTCCTTCTTATGTATACTTGATGGGAAATCATCACCCCCCCACCCCCCCCCCCCCCACCCCCATACATATTCTTTCCCGCACAATACCTGGCGGTTCTCACATCTCGACATGTTTCTAATATGTAATTTTAATATTTGTGTTTAAATGTAATTTTGTGTGTATGCGTGTGTTCATGTAGTCTGATTCTTCGGTCTTCTTATTGAAAGATAAGATGTAGGTTATTATAAACCACAGAAACTAGGAAGGACTTCTGCGATAGAAGTATGTGAATATGGAAAGAGTGAAAAATAGATAGGTCCTCAAATGAGAAGTAAGAAAGGAAATAAATAGAAATGGTTACTAAGGTCGAAGAAGAGAAAGAAGATAGCCCCAAAGACAGGAAACGTTTCCCATCCCCCTTCCCTACCTCGCAGGTACTTGAGTAAGATGTCGGAGTAGGTCAAGTACTTGTTGGCGCCGTTTGACCGCCGTGTCTACAGTCTTCTCACAACAAACTTGAGACCTGGCACTTAGTGATACTTCCCACTAACACCAACCTGTCAGAACTCCGGAGATGGGAACTTGCCCTTCAGTATATCCTCTCTTCTCGTTATCCGCCAGGCCTCAACCTCCGCTAATTTCAAGTTGCCGCCACTCATACCTCACCTGTCTTTCAACAACATCTTTGCCTCTTTAGTTCCGCCTCGACTGACATCTCTGCCCAAACTCTTTGCCTTTACAAATGTCTGCTTGTGTCTGTGTATGTATGGATGGATATGTGTGTGTGTGCGAGTGTATACCTGTCCTTTTTTCCCCCTAAGGTAAGTCTTTCTGCTCCCGTGATTGGAATGACTCCTTACCCTCTCCCTTAAAACCCACATCCTTTCGTCTTTCCCTCTCCTTCCCTCTTTCCTGATGAAGCAACCATTTGTTGCGAAAGCTTGAATTTTGTGTGTATGTTTGTGTTTGTTTGTGTGTCTATTGACCTGCCAGCGCTTTTGTTTGGTAAGTCTCATCATATTTGTTTTTAGATATATTTCTACCAAAATTTTACTGATACATAAAGTTCTTTTCGTATTAGTGACATGCTCTGCTGTGGCACGGAAAATAAGGGAACCAGCACAAAAATGCTTTTTATGCTGAAAGATAAAGAGACATAGGGAGTGGGAGAGAAATAAAGAGAAGGAGAAAGTGGAAGTGCGGTGAGAGCCAGTGATAATGAGAGACAGGGTCTATGACAATGCCAAAAATTAAAAGAGAGACAGTAGTAGTAGGACAGAGTGAAGGAGAACTTGACTATGAGACAAGAGACAGTGAGAGTTAAGAGAGAGACACAAAGAGACAATGACAATGATTTGCACTGAATGAGTGAGTGAAAATGAGCAAGTGGGCGTGGACTGGTACGAGCAACTTACAGCAACAGACTAGTGGGTGAGAGCGAGTTACAGTTAGGGGAGCTTGTGGGAGTGAGAGGTGAGTTGCATGTTAAAAAAAGAGCAAATATGTTTGCATGCCAAAATGTTTGGAAAATTTTTTAAAGGTGCAGAAGAGAGTGGACTGGAGCAGCTAGTATCTTGGTTTTCAGTAAGACTGCTTTAAACAGGAGCATATTCACCTCTTATTATTCCGACAGGAACATTTATCCACTGGTCTTTTCATACTTTCTACTACTGATTTTAGGAGCACGCTCATGTTGCCACATCTCTATTACATCTCCATGTCTTCCCTTATGTGTACCTGAAAATCTGAGTCATCATTCCCTCATGATGGATGAGATATTGAACTCAGGAAAATGGTGACACAACAGTACCATACACTACAAATCACCCTTTTTTTAATATTATTAATCCCAATACTGAATTCTCTAAGAAATCTATAACTGTGTAGTAACCAATATTTATGAGATACGTTGTGACTGCCTTTTATGAGGTGGAATCCAAAATTTTCGGGACTAGTGTTGCCATCTGGAAAGTAGGAGTAGTAGATCTTTGCACCGCTAGGTAGTGAGAGCTGCATACCTGATGAGTCAGTGTGCGGAGTGGCATTCAGCTGGGAGGACGTGTTGTGTGTCCACAGTGATTTCTGTAATACTCTGTGTTTGGTGTGTGGCGATTTTATGATGGATCCGCAAACAGAACAACGTGTGTGTATCAAATTCTGTGCGAATCTTGGGAAAAATGCTACCGAGACCCTTGCAAATAGTCTTGTGTAGTTCGCAAATGAACTAATTCGGAAGAGCACTCCCAAAGGCGAACTACGCGAACTAGTTCACAGATAACCTTGCTACTTAGTTTGTTCGCTCTTTACCGAAGACCAATGGACAATAGCGAGACAGAGCGAGAGCCCGCAGTAGGCTTTAAAAAATCACACTGTTATCAATGAACAAAGTTTCCAAATTAATGTTTTTACATAATAAAATGTAAATTTTTGTAATATTTCACTTGAAAATTAGAAGACTGATTATTTAAAGAATGATAATGCAAAGCACAAAAAGTATGCTTTAGAATACAATCTCACTCAGGGGTCATAGTTATTTTTTCTATGTCTAATTGTTTGGTAACAAATTATAAGTGTTAGTGTTTCTTCTGTTAATGATAATGGTATTATTGTTTGTGCCATATAGTACTTAACCTGCACCTAAGGCAGAAATATTTTTTGTTGGTTATTTCCAAAACTTTAAAAAAGTCTATTATTTATGAAAGCGTATTTTTATAAAAAAAATAATAATAAAAAAAAAATAATAAAAAAAATAATAAAAAAAAACACGCATTTAGCATATTCTGTAAGTAATATTCCTACAATGAACTAATAAATATATTTTAAAATTAAAATACTACAAGTGCACTGTATGTAAAGTAAAGTTGTTGACTACCCCATTTTACCAATTTGTGTAAATAACTGGTTTATTTGCCCATTCGAAGTCTAGTTACTCGACATAAAACTGTAATAATACAGGCATTGGCAACACTGGTCATTATTTAAAAGACTAGCATAACGAATACAAGAGCGTGAGCAGTAGCAAAGCAAGCGAACTGTCTTTCTGGAAATCGAGATATAAGCTAACGAACTAAAAGAGCGACCTAGTTTGCGACAGAACTGCGAACTAAACTGAATGTTCCCAGTCGCGAACTATTATGCGCAAGACTACCTTGCAATGATTCAACAAGTGTTTGGGGGACAGAGCAAGAGCCGTACACATGTGTGAGTGGCATGCTCGGTTCAGGGCCGGCCGAACAGACATCGAAGATGATGCTCACACTGGAAGGCCTGTTCGCCACACAACGCCAGACATTGTTGCCAAACTTCAACAATTGGTTCGTGCGGATTGACGTCGAACCATTCAAGGCCTCCCGGATGAAGTGGGTATTGGTTGTGGGACATGTCAACGAATGTTGACTGATGAATTGGGCACGCATCGTGTTGCCACAGAGTTTGTGCCAAAGATCTTGACTGCCGATCAGAAGGGACAGAGTGTTGAAGTGTGCACGGACTTCGTCAGACAACATCTGATGATCCAACCTTCTTGTCATGGGTTATCCCCAGCAAAGAGAGCTGGGGATTTACGGTTATGACCCCGAGACAAAGCAGCAATCAATCCCAGTGGAAGAGCCCAGGCTCTCCAGGACCCAAAAAAGTGAGGCAGGTGAAGAGCAAAGTGAAGACCATGATCATAGTTTTCTTTAATACCAAGCAAATTGAGCACAAAGATTCGTCCCACCCGACCAAACAGTGAATTCCGCGTACTACTGTGACGTTTTGCGACAGCTCTGTGAAAACATGCGGCGATGATGACCCGAACTTCAGCATCAAGGGAACTAGCTGCTGCATCATGACAATGCACCCTGTCACATGTCCTTGCTCACCAACACCTTTTTGGCAAAAAACAACCTGGCGGTTGTACCCCACCCACCGTTCTCGCCAGATTTGGCACCTTGCGACTTCGAGCTATTCCCAAAACTGAAACTCAAGTTGAAAGGCTGTCAGTTCGACTCTCTAGGAGGATTCAAGAAGCATGATAAACACCCTCAAAGAACAGGACTTCCAGAAAACATTTGACCAGTAGCAGAAGCGCTGGGAACGGTGTGTACGTGCGGATGGGAACTACTTCGAGCGTGGTGGCGACCATTAGTCCAAAGGTAAGATTTTCAACAGATGGCAGCACCAGTCCTGAAAATTTGCACCTTGTAAAATAAATTTATTTGAGTTATATCCTTCGTTTCCTTGGGCAAGTTATTATACCGCTTTAATCCCTAATAGGAAATGTTACAGCACAGAATCTACATTGTTTTTGATTCACAGTCTTTCAAGTGAGCTTCAACGTTAAGGTTTAATATCTTGTTGATAATGAGGTTATTACAGATGCAAAAGAATGGACACATCATCAATACTTTTAAGTGTTCTGGGAGTTTTACTGATGCAATATGGTACTCATGTTTCATGGCTTATTCTTGTGAAATATATGGGGGTATTGAAGTCCATGGGTTGAAAAGCAATATAAATGCATCCTCAAAACTCAGGCAACTGCTTGAGAAGAAGAGTAACAGATGCAACCTTTCTACCCACTGGCAAATTGTTACGATCTTGAGAAGTTACCTGGCCAAACAAGCAGCAAAGCAGATGTTCATTTATACAACTCAGAACTTCTAAGTAAGCGTTCCTGTGTTTGGAAGCTTCATCAGACTGTGGGGTTAGGTGCTGGTTAAGTTTGTTAGATATATGATGCTAGTAATAGTGTATTCTGTAAAGATAGATGGCTCACAAATCTTTTTTACGATACTACACAAAACACACGGAGCATGAATGAATTCTGAACATGCTCAACTGAAATATGTAGAGTCCTTGCCACCTCCCTCCCCCAGTCAGTCAGAATAGTAAATTCACTTTCTTATTCACGTGAATTGTAGCTTTCTCAGAGAAAACAAGCCTACTGGAAAAGTGTTACCAGAAGATGGTCTTCTGGCATGATTGACTACTTTCAAGATGTGTACGAAAATATCACTCTATAAGTGCACTAATTTTGTGTTCCCAAACGTCTTCTGCTAGTCACTTGCCATTTTCTTTTATGAACAATCCTATTGCTTGGGACAGCATAGTGGTGCAACAACAGCAGTGTGCATAATACAAACAAAATAAAGTCTTCCTATACTGCAGCATTCTGCAGAGCTTTCTATCATACTTATTTCCACTATGGTAGTTGTTTAATTCTTTTTGACATGTGCTGTATAATAACACCAAAAATTCAGCAATAAAACCTAATTACCTTTCCCTTTTTCAAGCTGTGATATTAATAGATCTGTCTCTAACTTCTGCTGCTCAAGCATATCACGTGCCATTTGGGCATGATTTAACTCTTCACGGAGTGTGAGGAGCTCTTCTCGTAATCGACTACATCGCTCTTCTTCTGCACGCATATTTATTTCCCTGTAAAATTTGTTGAATATGTTAAACAAGTGACATCTTGAAAGTTTGCATGGATCAATTCAACACTATGAAGAGTTTTAAAAAAATAAATAAAATAAAATAAAAAAATAATAAAACAAAAACAAAAAACAATTAAAATAAGGAATACAAATTTTTTATTCATAAAACCACATGATGCGATTCATTTCACTTTTAAAGATAACAGCCATTACCAATGAAACTCAGCTGCAGCAACTGTATTGTTCAGTGGTTAAGTACATTTTCATCTGTGTGGCACAATAAATGAACAAAAGTTTCATAGAGTGTGATAAGTAACCTCTGTGAACTTGGCAAATGTATATTATGTAGACGTGAATAACTGTATGGTGCATTACAGTAATGTACAAGTAGAATCTGTGTATTCCACCAAGGATGGAGGTACAGCAGTAACAGTAGTATAAAATCAATATGGTTATATGTTACGGAACTTTCTAACATCCAGCTCGGAGGAACTCCTGAAAGATATCAACTTCATATAGACCTTCAGTCTACACTTCTCATCATTCTGTCTCAAAGTTGAAAGAAACCTGATCTTGTGAGCTTGGTAGGGTAACTTTGCCACCCGATTTGATCCATTTTGTTTGTATGTGCTGGACATTCCTAAAACCCACGACCTACAAATATCCTTCTGAAACACTGAACAATCAAGAGAAGCAATATGGAAATACGGCACAGGCATGGCAACGTCTTCAAACAGTTGAAAAAAGTGTTATCAACAGCAGCTCCCACTTGGGTGACTTCATCATTGGAAGGGATGAGCAAATAAATAAAGCTTAACAGATGTGCTGTTTGTAAACAAAAGAACTTTTTTCTGTTCTTTGATTCATATGATATTTATTGCTCTTAAAACTATGGGAGTTACGTTTGCAAGTGCAAATGTTATTTCGGGTGTATTTTACATTTCATTGTGATATAACAGTGTAGCTAATATTTGAAAGAAGAATGTATGCTTTAAATCCCATAATTGGTGGTTACATGGTTAATATTAAATGACATTAACAAATACAATCAATGACAGAAATAAATGTTGACTACGTTTTTGTTTTCTGTTTACTTAACATAACAATTTCACACAATTTCTAAAGTATTCTATATAACAGGGTGTATAAGGGGACAAGAAAAAAAAAATTCCCGGATTTCCCGGTTAAAAACACACTTTCTCCAGGGCGAAAATACACTTTGTCCATGTTAAGTGACAGGATACTTTTCCTCAGAACTGTAAAACTTATCAATCCTTTGAATGGTAATGGTTTTATACACTGGCGTAGAATTTCTCAGACGTTTAGACATCGAAACTCGGGAAAAGGTCATGTACACTGCATATTTTCGTATTGCGAAAGTATAAATTTGAATTCCACCAAACACTGCATGTTACTTTCTGAAACATTGAAATCGAGATTGCGATGCGCTTTTCTAAGACAGTAATAGCTCATGTCGCATGATCTTGCCAGCCGATACAGCGGATATTCAGAGCTTAGGACACGTGATGTAGTCAACTAATAGCATTATCACTGTTAAGTACCGCATACACACAAATAGGAAAAGTTAATGGTGTAAATTAATATAGATGGTGTTGCTACAAGAAAAGCAGAGCTTTCTGCAGTAGCCACCGGAAAGATCGCGGGAGGCGCACATCGGCACGGCGCGTCATGGACGGTAGTTGCCGCAAGTAGAGTCCCGTCCACCAGAGGGCACGCGAGAATTCAGACGCGACCTCTGCCGGGGTAACAACGACAACAAAAACTCAGGCAGCACGGGACGTGCCCAGTCAGTTAACATCGGGCATGCCTAGGACACAGTCCTGGTCTATGCTAAGTGAAGTGCGACGTAAATGTTAACAGTGTTACTACACAATTGGCGACGAGTAGGGTCGTTCTTTCGCGTGTTGCGTCGTTGTTCCGGTTTCGCAGCTTCTCCACAGCATGGAGGATTTAGTGCGGGTTTTGGTTGAGCAGCAGATGGAGCTCATGGCCACCATGAAACAAGTGCTTCTGGCATTGCTCTCCACGCTGTCTGCTCCAGCGCCGTTCCCTCCTCCCTTTCCCCTGTATGACGAGACGGCGGAGGATTGGGACGCATACGAACATAGCCTTCGGCAGCATTTCCAGGCGTTTCATGTTGCCGATGCGGAGGTATGTCGTGCTCTCTTCTTGTCTTGGATATCTCCACCGCTGTATCAAGTTTTGCGGCAGCTAGTGCCGTTGCAGAAACCCTCGTCCTTGTCTTTTGACGCATTGTGTTCATTGCTGTCTTCATATTATCACCGCCGCACGCATGTTGTGGCGGCTAGGGTCGAGTTCTATCAATGCAAGAAACAGCCCCATCAGTCTTACCGGGCGTGGACCGCTACCCTGCATGGTCTTAGTCGCAAGTGTCATTTCGTCACGGAGCAATCGCGAGAGTCGTATGCCCACGTTACGGTACGCGACGTCATTGTTCGTTCGGTCCCTGATAGGGAGGTCCGGCAACAGGCCCTGCAGTTAGAAGACCCTTCCCTTGAGGAAGTCCTGTCCATTGCTCAATCGTATGAAGTCTAACACCGCAGGTCAACAGCTGGAAGCGTGGTGCGACGTCGCGGCGGTTAAGGGCGGCGCGTCCGCGTCCACTGTATCCGGGGTGGACAACGTCCGAGCGGTACAATCCGACCGTTACGGCTGTTCCCGCACGGCGCATAAACAGAATTCCGGCCGCCGGCCCCCGTTGCCGTCCTGTGCGTCGTGCTACATACATCATGGTCGGTCAGAGCGCCCCCAGCGTTGGGCCGTTTGTCGCAAATGTAATAAAAAAGGTCACATTGCTAAAGTTTGCCGCTCAGCCTCAAAAGAATCGAAGGAAGCAGGTACAGAGGACATGGACGTTGACATTCAGGAAGTTTCATCGGGCCAGGCTCCCGACGCATCGGCACGCAAACTCTTTATCGAGGTATCAGTTCTGTCGCGCCGGTTACAACTGCAAGTAGATATGGGCGCGGCAGTTTCGTTGTTGAATGAACAAACTTATTCCGACCTTGGATCGCTCCCGTTGGCGCCAGTTTACCGGCGTCTACGCGGTTGTGGTAAACAGTTCATTCCCCTACTGGGTCAATTCACTACCGACGTGACTTACAAATCAGTCACTCGGCCTATTACTTTTATTGTTGTCAGTGATGTGAGCTCCGCTAACCTTTTTGGCATGGATGCCTTTCAAGCTTTCGGTTTTTCTATCACTGACACCATACAGTTGGTCTCCGAAGACGTTCCCTATCAATCATTGGAATCTTTGATCTCAGACTTTCCCGATATCTTTGAGGAGGGCCTGGGGCGTGTTTCTGATTTTGAAGCTCACTTAACGTTGAAGGCGTCGGCTCGCCCGCATTTTCTACGGGCAAGGCAGATCCCCTTGGCTCTCCGCCCTCAGGTAAAGGAAGAGCTAGACCGTCTGACAGCCCTAGGGGTCGTTCTTCCTATTTCTTCTATTGAGTGGGCTTCGTCCCTCGTTATTGTAAGGAAGCCCTCGGGAAAATTACGTCTTTGTGGCGATTTCAAGGCCACCATTAATTCCCAATTGGTGGTGGACACCTATCCTTTGCCTCGTGCTGATGAATTGTCCCCGCCGTGGCGGGAGGCCAATATTTTTCGAAAATTGATCTTTCAGAGGCTTATCATCAGATACCACTTGATGAGGACTCCAAACGGCTGGCGGTTGTCAACACCCCGTTTGGCCTTTACCAATACCAGCGGTTGGCCTTTGAAATATCCAGTGCCCCGGCGATATTCCAGCGATATCTTGAGCATGTCACGTCGACAATCCCTCATTGTATTAATTACCTGGATGACATAATTGTCACAGGCCGCAGCACGAAGGAACACTTGCACAACCTTCGCACCCTCTTTCTCAAATTCAGGTCTGTGGGCTTGCGTTGCAACCTGCACAAGTCAAACTTCTTCCAACCGTCCATTGAGTATGTGGGCTACACCATCTCTCGGCACGGGGTCCAGCCACTAGGAAGTTTGGTCCAAGGTATCGTCGACCTTCCTCAGCCTGCTTCGCTGAAAGAGTTACAAGCTTTTCTAGGCAAGATAGCCTATTACCACCGGTTCATTCCCAGGGCTTCCATCGTAGCCCGCCCCCTGTACTGCCTTCTGCGCAAGGCTGTTCCTTTTGATTGGTCGCCTGCATGCGAGCAAGCGTTCACCTCGTTGAAGGGCCTCCTCACGTCAGTGCCTTGTTTGGCTACTTTTGACCCCCATAAGCCGTTGGTCCTGGCTACCGATGCTTCGCAGTATGGGGTGGGGGCAGTCCTGGCCCATCGCAACACAGATGGTTCCGAACAACCACTGGCGCTTGCATCTAAAACTCTTAGTCCCACACACACCCATTACTCCCAGTTGGAAAACGAGGCTTTGGCCATTGTCTACGCTGTTACCAAGTTTCACCCTTTCTTGTATGGCACGAAGTTTCAGTTAATCACTGACCATAAGCCGTTAATATCATTATTTGGCCCCGCCTCTCAGATTCTGGATAGGGCGGCTTACAGACTACAGCCCTGGGCCTTGTTCCTCTCTAAGTACCATTATGACATTCATTTTCGCCCTACTGGACAGCATGCCAACGCCGATGCTCTTTCCCGTCTTCCGGTGGGCCCGGATCATACGTTCGATCGAGAGGAAATTATGTGTTTTCATTTGGATGTGGCGTCCCGCCAAGCGGTTGATGGCTTCCCAATCACTAGTTCTTGAGTCGCCAGGGAAACGGCAGCTGACCTGGTTCTCCGGCAGGTAGTTCGCCTCATTCAGCAGGGGTGGTCATCCCGCCCTCCACGCCGGGCCTCGGACCCTCTTCGTAATTATTTTATTCTACGAGACCGCCTCTCGGTCTTGGATGGAGTTCTCCTTCTGGCTACCGATGATACAGCTCCTTGCGTGATTGTTCCTGCAAGTTTACGAAGGGAGGTCCTCACGTTATTACATGCGGGGCACTGGGGTGTTTCCCGTACTACACCCTTGGCTCGCAGACATGTGTACTGGCCCGGTATTCACAGAGAAATTGAGCACTTGGTGGCCGCCTGTTCCCTGTGTGCGAGCCAACAGGCATCTCCCAGGGCAGCATTCTCTTCATGGCCGCCGGCAACCCACACATGGGAACGTGTTCACATCGATTTTGCGGGCCCGTTTCTCAATGGCTTTTGGCTCATTGTCATTGATGCTTATTGCCGATTCCCATATGTGGTTCGCTGCTCCTCAACCACTTCAGGCACTAGCAAAAATCTTTTCTGTGGAAGGTCTGCCAATTACCCTGGTCTCGGACAATGGACCGCAGTTTATTTCGCAGACATTCCCGGATCTTTGTAGGTGCTTCGGTATTCGGCACATTTGCTCTCCCCCCTTCCATCCACAATCGAATGGGGAAGCCGAGCGCATGGTGTGCACATTTAAGACGCAGATGAAAAAGTATGTGCATGAATTTCCTGCGAAGGAGGCATTGATGTTTTTCCTGATGGCATACCGGACCACACCAATGGGAGAACGCAGCCCCGCAGAGCTCCTCCATGGGCGCCAACCTAGGACTCTGCTGCACCTCCTCCGGCCTGGTCCTCGCCAGTCTTCGCAAAACGGAGTACCTGGCTTTCCACTGGGGTGTTTCCCGTACTACACCCTTGGCTCGCAGACATGTGTACTGGCCCGGTATTCACAGAGAAATTGAGCACTTGGTGGCCGCCTGTTCCCTGTGTGCGAGCCAACAGGCATCTCCCAGGGCAGCATTCTCTTCTCTTCTGGGTATGTCGGTCTGGGCACGTGGGTTTGGTCGCAATCCCCGTTGGATACCGGCTGTGGTCCTCCGCCGAAATGGCCGCCGGCTCTATACCTTGCAGGCGGGGGACCGGGTGGTACGTTGTCACCAAAATCAGCTACGTCCACTTTGGGCACCCACTCTCCGACCTCTCGGACACCGGCTTCCCCATTGCCAGCACCTGTGTTGGTTTCCCAGGGGACGTTACCGCCTCTCCCCCCTGTGACTCTGCCGCACTGCGATGGTTCTCAGCCTTGGCAGCCTCCAGTAGCTCCAGCACCGGCATCGCCATCATTCGAGATGCCCCAGCGAGAGCCGGGCCCTCTCGCATGCCCGGTTTCTCAGGAGGCTGGTTCACCTGTCCCTTCCCCATTGTCCCTGCCACTGGGTTTTGCCCCTCCCAAGGTGGAACTGGATCCAGAGTTCGACAGCTTGTTGCTCGTTCTGTCCCGGGCTCCGGTGGTGGGATGACGGGGGCCTCTTCGTGTGGGTCACTTCCAGCCGTATTCAAAGGTTCCGGCTCGAGGGTTGGCAGATCCCCTTGACTCCGGCCTTCCAATGGATGTGGAGGTCATTGCTCCTGCCTGACTCTCCACCTTCCGACGCAGTGGATCACAGTGGCTTCACCCCCCGAAGGAGGAGGAGTGCAGTAGCCACTGGAAAGATCGCGGGAGGCGCACATCGGCACGGCGCGTCACGGACGGTAGTCGCCGCAAGTAGAGTCCTGTCCACCAGAGGGCACGCGAGAATTCGGACGTGACCTCTGCCGGCGTAACAACAACAACAAAAACTCAGGCAGCACGGGCCGTGCCCAGTCAGTTAACATCGGGCATGCCTAGGACACAGTCCCGGTCTACGCTAAGTGAAGTGCGACGTAAACGTTAACAGTGTTACTACACTTTCACATATAATACTGGTCTCTAAGATCAATAAGTTGTAAGAGAAGCTAAACTTTCACGTATAATGTTGATCTTTTTAGTGCATATTACACTTTACGATACATCACACAAATGTGCCAGTAAAATTTTTAATACCAACATAAATGTCTGATCTTCTGGGCTCGAATTTTTTTCTAAATGGTCGTCCTCAAAAAGTTGATTTTTCAATGAGAGTCAAACGCTCTGTGATTTAAGAAATTCATCACACTTTCTCGCACTTAGTTCATCATGTGTAAAAGGAAATTTACTTTGAAAGTAATGCTTTTCAATCAGTCATTCCCAATATTTTCCCATGACCTTTTAGGAAGAGGTTTCAGCAGTTGCCAGAGAGCGCCAGATACGAGGCGTCACCGCACTTGCACAGCCCATATTTGCATACGTGTAAAGCATTAAAAGATCTTACATTATGTCATAAAAGAAACAAGACATCAGAGGAATTTCGTGAACCATACTAAAATGCATAATTTGGTTTAAAGTGCATATTTGTATGTCCAGATTCTTTTGTAAATTTTCTTGGAATACCAGTACTGTATTATCTCATTTTTGGTTCTTTATTATGGCATAATGCCATATGTGCTAGAAGATGAAAGCATGCTCTTTTGAAATGGAGCGAACAATTGAAACTAGCCAATGGTGTGGAATTAAACACTTCGTTTCAAATAAATTGACTGCCTCAGCGGAAAAGTTTAATAAACCATATTTCTTTAGCAAACCGAGAAAAATAACTTCATTGTTCTGCAAGGCAATTAATGCTTGACGAAATAGCCGTCTGTGGCAGATATCCCGGTTTGCTCCCAGTGAATATGGCAGCTTGCGCACTCCAGTAAAATTTTTCCGGGTAGCATCTTGCTTAAACAGATAACAGCCACTCTTTTGTGGCCAGAAGTGGGAGAAGGTACATGCTCGACTCGACTGCGCATGTGCATGGGCCCGCTTGCAATTGCTCACATGAATCAAATGTAAACAGTTGTGACGTCATGCTTATCGGAGGCAATTTGTTGTTATGAAGCATTGCATAGTCTTCTAAAGCCTTTCGCACATTTTGTTACTGGCAGACACTTGTATGAGCTCTGTGTTTTGTTGTGTACATGTTGCATTTCCTTCGCAACTTAAGTTTTATTTTAGTTTTTTCCTCTCTTTCATGTTTTACTGCTGCAGTATTATTTTGCAGTAGCGGGATGCAGTAATATCCTTTGTTCGAGTATTATTTCTTACAAGTCAAAATTACAAAAAATTAATTGAAAACTAAAACAAAAAAATATCCTGGAATTTTAAAATATTCTCGGGTTTTTCCCGGTTTTCTCCCGGTTGTCCCGGGTTGTATACACCCTGTATAAGCAAGTTCAAGCCTCAACCAGCACCTAGAAAACACTAAACACTAGCAATGCTAATACAATAAAAAGAATGGAACTGATTAAGACACCTGACATGGACATAATCAGATAGAAGAATGGATTGTGAAGTGGCTGCTGTAGGCATTGATAAGCTACAAATACAAAGTAAGTACATAATATAATGCCTCAGTACTCTGTGTTGTTGTTGTTGTTGTTGTTGTTGTCGTTGTTGTGGTCTTCAGTCCTGAGACTTGTTTGATGCAGCTCTCCATGCTACCCTATCCTGTGCAAGCTTCATCTCCCAGTACTTACTGCAACCTACATCCTTCTGAATCTGCTTGGTGTATTCATTTATTGGTTTCCCTCTACGATTTTTACGCTCCACGCTGTCCTCCAATGCTAAATTTGTGATCCCTTGATGCCTCAGAACATGTCCTACCAACCGGTCCCTTCTTCTTGTCAAGTTGTCCCACAAACTCCTCTTCTCCCCAAATCTATTCAATACCTCCTCATTAGTTATGTGATCTACCCATCTAATCTTTAGCTTTCTTCTGTAGCACCACATTTCGAAAGTTTCTATTCTCTCCTTGTCCAAACCATTTATCGTTCATGTTTCACTTGCATACATGGCTACACTCCACACAAATACTTTCAGAAATGACTTGGTTGGTTGGTTGTTTGGGGAAGGAGACCAGACAGCGTGGTCATCGGTCTCATCGGATTAGGAAAGGATGGGGAAGGAAGTCGGCCATGCCCTTTCAGAAGAACCATCCTGGCATTTGCCTGGAGTGATTTATGGAAATCACGGAAAACCTAAATCAGGATGGCCGGACGCGGGATTGAACCGTCGTCCTCCCGAATGCGAGTCCAGTGTCTAACCACTGCGCCACCTCGCAGAAACAACTTCCTGGCACTTAAAACTATACTTGATGTTAACAAATTTTTCTTCTTCAGAAACGCTTTCCTTGTCATTGCCAGTCTACATTTTATATCCTCTCTACTTCGACCATCATCAGTTATTTTGCTCCCCAAATAGCAAAACACCTTTACTACTTTGAGTGTCTCATTTCCTAATCTAATTCCCTCAGCATCACCCGACTTAATTCGACTACATTCCATTATCCTCGTTTTGCTTTTGTTGATGTTCATCTTATATCCTCCTATCAAGACACTGTCCATTCTGTTCAACTGCTCTTCTAAGTCCTTTGCTGTCTCTTACAGAATTACAATGTCATCGGTGAACCTCAAAGTTTTTATTTCTTCTCCATGGATTTTAATACCTACTTCAAATTTTTCTTTTGTTTCCTTTACTGCTTGCTCAATATACAGATTGAAAAACATCAGGGAGAGGCTTCAATCCTGTCTCACTCCCTTCCCAACCACTGCTTCCCTTTCACGACCCTTGACTCTTTATAACTGCCATCTGCTTTCTGTACAAATTGTAAATAGCCTTTCGCTCTCTGTATTTTACCCCTGCCACCTTTAGAATTTGAAAGAGAGTATTCCAGTCAACATTGTCTCAATAATGCATTCATTATGCTGTTTGTAGTAGCTTACCCGCACACCTATTTTTTTTTATTCATTATTAAACCTACTGTATTCACCTGACCAAAAGTCTTGTTCCTCCTGCCACCGAACTTCACTAATTCCCACTATATCTAACTTTAACCTATCCATTTCCCTTTTTAAATTTTCTAACCTACCTGCCCGATTAAGGGATCTGACATTCCACGCTACGATCTGTAGAATGCCAGTTTTCTTTCTCCTGATAACAACGTCCTCTTGAGTAGTCCCCGCCCGGAGATACGTATGGGGGACTATTTTACCTCCAGAATATTTTACCCAAGAGGACGCCATCATCACTTAACCATAAAGTAAAGCTGCATGCCCTCGGGAAAAATTACAGCTGTAGTTTCCCCTTGCTTTCAGCCATTCAAAGCACCAGCACAGCAAGGCCGTTTTGGTTAGTGTTACAAGGCCAGAACAGTCAATCATCCACTGTTGCCCCTGCAACTACTGAAAAGGCTGCTGCCCCTCTTCAGGAACCACACGTTTGTCTGGCCTCTCAACAGATACCCCTCCGTAGTGGTAGCACCTACGGTACGGCCAACTGTATTGCTGAGGCACGCAAGCCTCCCCACCAATGGCAAGGTCCATGGTTCATGGGGGGGCCTCAGCACTTTAACCCATTTTAACTGCAGCATCCAGAGAAGAAGCATTTAGCTTCCTATTATGGCAAGGGGAAACACAAAGAGAATGTAAATAATATACAAGTAAAGGTAACAACTCACCAAACAGTAGAGGCACTGAGTTGTCAATACGCACATAAACCAGACAGAAGGTGCACGACTTAGAGGACTGAAATGGGATGGTATGACAACAGAAGCAGCGGAGACTGCGAAGAAGAGGGTGCGGGCACAAAATAAGTGAATAAGTGAAGCTTGTGTCCTGCGTCAGGCGAGAGGTATGTGTGGGGCATGTGGCAGGGAGCTAGAGAAGGAGACTGTAGCCAGGAGGATTACATGAACAAAGGCTGTGTTGCAAGGGTAACTCCCAACTACATAGTTCTGAGTAGCTGGTGTTGGGGGGTGGGGTGGGGGGTGGGGGGGCGGGGGGTGCAGGACAAGTGGCATCCGGGTGGTATGGATTGTGAAACAGCCATCGAAATTGAACGTGTTGTGCTCAGCAGTGTGTTCTTCCAATGGTCAGTCATCTATTCTTGGTGACAGTTTTATGGTGGCCATTCATTCAAGTGGACAACTGTTTGTGGATGAGTTTAAATAAAATGCTGTCAAGAAATTGCAGCAGAGCTGATATACAATAGGGCTGCTTTTTGCAGACTGCATGTAATGGCTTTGGTGTAAGATGTGTTGAGTGGGTATATGGGACAGGTCTTGTTCCTAGGTATTCTGCAGGGATATGGCTCATGTGGTAAAGGACTGGGAGTGAAACTGGCATAAGCAAGGACCACAATATTGTGCAGACTGGGTGGGAAGCATTATGGGTACAATGTTCCTCTTTTCAGAGCACAAAGATATGTACCTGAAGACCTGGTGAAAAAATGGTTCAGTTGTTCCATTCAGGGATGATATCAGGTGATGAGCAACTTTGACTGCTACCTACCCACCTGATTGCCAGATTATAGTTCAACATTATTTAAGTAGAAAATTGCCACAGTTTATGTCCAAATTGATTAATTTCTCCTCATTCCTTCCCAGCCTCAAAACACCTTTTCTACCATTCACTACACATAGTGCTTCTCAGCCCAAATGCCACTTTCCTGGATGTTGGCCTCCACCTCTCTGATGGCTCCATCCATATCTTTATCCATATCAAATCTACTGTAAATCAACAAAACTTGCATTTAGATAGCTGTCATCCCTTCCAGATCAAAAAATCACTCCCATATAATCTACCACCCATGGGTACATTTTCAGTAATGAGATTTCCCTTATCCAGTACACTCAAGATCTCACTAGGGTCATCACAGACAGTTACTAACACCAAATCCTCTACAGACAGATTTCCTACGCCATACCCTCACCCTCGCACACTCCTACTGCCCCAGAACCAGATGCAAAGGAGGACTCCCCTCACCATCCAATATGGACAGCTGAGCCATGTCTTTACAATGCAGCTATCACCATGAGCACAATGCTTGGTGGACCTACTACTGTTCCTCTAAAACGTGGGCGGCTGTTGGTTGGTTGGTTTGGGGGATTAAAGGGACCAGACTGCCATGGTCATCGGTCCCTTTTTCCAAAGACATAGAACACCCACAGAGAACAAAAACGAGGAACAGAAGAGATCACAGACGATACAGAACAGGAGAGACTGAGACAAAGACAAGACAAAACGAACGAAAACAACATAGAGATGGACGGTGGTTGGCCGACCATAGAAATAAAAAAGGAAAAGCCAACCACTTAGAAACACATTAAAAAATCAGTGTAAAATCATAGGCCAAAGGCCAGAGTCGACACAAAACAATAAAATAAAACAGAAACACTCAGATTAAATGATAAAATCCCCCTGCCCGAATAAAACGTAAAACTAAGTCAGCCATAGTGGAGTCGTCTGTTAAAAGGGTAGGGAGCGTATCAGGCAGCGCAAATGTCTGCCTGACCACAGCTAAAAGGGGGCAGGCCAACAGAATGTGGGCCACTGTCAAAGCCGCCCCGCAGCGACATACAGGAGGGTCCTCCCGGCGCAGTAAATAACTGTGTGTCAGCCGGGAGTGGCCAATGCGGAGCCGGCAAAGAACTACCGATTCCCTGCGAGTGGCTCGCAGGGATGACCGCCACACAGCCGTCGTCTCCTTGACAGCACGGAGTTTATTGGACAATGGCAGTTCGCGCCATTCCTCGTCCCATAGCGCCAAGATTTTGCGGCGGAAGACTGCCCGCAAATCAGCCTCTGGGAGGCCAAGGTCCAGAGATGGCTTGCTGGTGGCCTCTTTCGCCAGGCGGTCAACATGTTCGTTACCCGGGATACCGACATGACCGGGGGTCCACACAAAGACCACAGAGCGGCCGCAACAGGCAAGAGTATGCAGAGACTCGTGGATAGCCATCACCAGACGAGAACGAGGGAAACACTGGTCGAGAGCTCGTAAACCGCTCAGGGAATCGCTACAGATAATGAAGGACTCACCTGAGCAGGAGCGGATATACTCTAGGGCACGAAAGATGGCGACCAATTCAGCAGTGTAAACGCTGCAGCCATCCTGCAAGGAACGTTGTTCGGAACGGTCCCCTAGAGTGAGCGCATACCCGACACGACCAGCAACCATCGAACCGTCAGTGTAGACAATACCAGAGCCCTGATACGTGGCCAGGAGAGAATAAAAGCGGCGGCGGAAGGCCTCTGGAGGGACTGAGTCCTTCGGGCCCTGTGCCAGGTCCAGCCGAAGGCAAGGGCGACGAACACACCATGGGGGTGTATGCAAAGTAGCCCGGAAAGTAGGTGGAACAGTGAAAACCTGAAGCCCAGAGAGAAGCTCTTTGACGCGGACCGCTACTGGACAACCAGACCGGGGCCGACGATCTGGCAGATGGACGACCGATCGCGGGAACAGGAGACGATAATTTGGATGCCCGGGCGAGCTGAGAACATGGGCAGCATAAGCGGCCAGCAAACGTTGGCGTCGGAACCGCAGGGGAGGGACACCTGCCTCCACGAGTAAGCTGTCCACAGGGCTGGTGCGGAAAGCACCAGTGGCAAGGCGTATCCCGCTGTGGAGAATTGGGTCCAGCACCCGCAACGCAGACGGGGATGCTGAACCATATGCCAGGCACCCATAATCCAGACGGGACTGGATTAACGCCTGGTAGAGCCGTAGCAGGGTAGAGCGGTCGGCTCCCCAGCGGGTGTGACTCAAACACCGGAGTGCATTGAGATGCCGCCAACACGTCTGTTTGAGCTGCCGGATATGAGGCAGCCAAGTCAACCGGGCATCGAAAACCACCCCCAAAAACCTGTGGGTCTCCACCACAGCAAGGAGTTCGTCGGCAAGATAAAGCCGCGGCTCAGGATGGACTGTTCGGCGCCGGCAGAAATGCATAACGCGGGTCTTGGCTGCCGAAAACTGAAACCCATGGGCTACAGCCCAAGACTGCGCCCTACGGATAGCGCCCTGTAGCTGACGTTCAACAGCTGCAATGCCAGTAGAGCTGTAATAAAGGCAGAAGTCGTCAGCATACAGGGAAGCAGAGACAGAATTACCCACGGCCGCAGCAAGCCCGTTAATGGCTATTAAAAACAGACAGACACTTAAAACAGAGCCCTGTGGCACACCGTTCTCCTGGACGTGGGAGGAACTATACGAGGCCGCGACTTGCACGCGGAAGGTACGACACGACAGAAAATTGCGGATAAAAATCGGCAGAGGACCCCGAAGACCCCATCCATGAAGCGTGGAAAGAATGTGATGACGCCACGTCGTATCGTACGCCTTCCGCATGTCGAAAAAGACAGCGACCAGGTGCTGACGGCGGGAAAAGGCAGTACGGATGGCCGACTCCAGGCTCACCAGATTGTCGGCGGCGGAGCGGCCTTTACGGAACCCACCCTGAGATGGAGCCAGAAGGCCCCGAGACTCCAGTACCCAATTCAAGCGCCGGCTCACCATCCGTTCAAGCAACTTGCAAAGAACGTTGGTGAGGCTAATGGGACGGTAGCTGTCCACCTCCAGAGGGTTCTTTCCAGGTTTCAAAACGGGGATGACAATGCCTTCCCGCCATTGCGACGGAAACTCCCCCTCGACCCAAAGACGGTTGTAAAGATCGAGAAGGCACCGCTGGCAGTCCACTGAAAGGTGTTTCAGCATCTGACAGTGGATGCCATCTGGCCCAGGAGCGGTATCAGGGCAAGCAGCTAGGGCACTGCGAAATTCCCACTCACTGAATGGAGCATTGTAAGATTCCGGGTGGTTGCTGCGAAACGAAAGGCTCCGACGTTCCAGCCGCTCTTTAATGGAGCGGAAGGCCTGGGGGTAATTCGCAGAAGCGGAACTCGTAGCAAAATGCTCTGCTAAGCGATTTGCAATGACGTCGGAGTCGGTACAAACGGCTCCATTCAGTGAGAGCGCAGGGACGCTGGCAGGGGTCCGATAGCCGTAGACGCGTCGAATCTTGGCCCAGACCTGCGAGGGAGTAACATGGAGGCCAATGGTGGACACATACCGCTCCCAGCACTCCTTCTTGCCTTGGCGGATAAGGAGGCGGGCCCGCGCACGCAGCCGTTTGAAGGCGATAAGGTGCGCTAAGGAGGGATGTCGCTTGTGACGCTGGAGCGCCCGCCGGCGATCTTTAATCGCTTCAGCGATCTCAGGCGACCACCAAGGCACAGCCTTCCGCCGAGGGGACCCACAGGAATGGGGAATGGCAGATTCGGCGGCAGTAACGATGCCGGTGGTGACCGATTGAACCACCGCATCAATGTCATCGGTAGAGAGAGGCTCAAAAGCGGCAGTGGAGGAGAACAAATGCCAGTCAGCCTTATTCAGAGCCCATCTGCTAGGGCGCCCAGAAGAGTGGCGCTGTGGTAGTGACAAAAAGATCGGAAAGTGGTCACTACCACACAGGTCGTCATGCACACTCCATTGGACAGATGGTAAGAGGCTATGGCTACAGATTGAAAGGTCAATGGCGGAGTAGGTGCCATGCGCCACACTGAAGTGTGTGAAGGCACCATCATTTAACAGCGAGAGATCGAGCTGCGACAATAAATGCTCAACGATGGCGCCTCGACCTGTTGCCACTGACCCACCCCACAGAGGGTTATGGGCGTTGAAGTCGCCCAATAGCAAGAAAGGTGGCGGCAATTGGGCGACCAGTGCAGCCAGGACATGCTGCGAGACATCACCATCCGGTGGAATGTAAAGACTGCAGACGGTAACAGCCTGTGGCGTCCACACGCGTACAGCGACAGCCTCTAAAGGCGTCTGGAGAGGGACAGACTCGCTGTGCAGAGTGTGAAGAACATATATGCAGACGCCACCAGACACCCTTTCATAAGCTGCTCGGTTCTTGTAATAACCCTGATAGCCACGGAGGGCGGGGGTTCGCATTGCTGGAAACCAAGTTTCCTGGAGAGCAATGCAGAAGAAAGGGTGAAGGCTGATAAGTTGGCAGAGCTCAGCGAGATGGTGGAAGAAACTGCTGCAGTTCCACTGGAGGATGGTGTTGTCCATGGCTGGGAAAGGCGTGACGGGACTGGGAAGGCAGATTACGCCGCTGGGTCACCTGCTGCCTCCAAGTGAGCACCTGCGCCAGTGCTTTCCATGGCGCCGGAGGGACTGGCGAGATCGAGGTCCTCAGCGGACGCCAGGATCTCCACCTCGTCCTCAGACGCAGAGTTTGAGGGTGGCGTTGGGACAGGTGCCACCACAATGTCAGGTTGCTTGGGAGCCTTTTTCTTCAACGGCTTCGCACGCTGTGCCTTGGGAGGGTCTGGCTGGGAGGGCCCCACTGGGTCAGTCTCAGGGACGGACGACGACCGTGAAGCCCTATGACCAGCGACCGGTTGTTGTTTCAGAACTTTTCGTGGGTCCACTTTGACACTGGGCAAAGCCTGGGAAGGGAGGGCCCCAAGGGACCCCTTCCTGGCTGGAGTGGCCGAAGAAGCCCTACGCTTCTCCGGCTGAGAAGGGGGGACGAATGTCCCCGATGGTTGGGGTGGTGTTGCTCCTGGAGTAGATGGAGCAACAGTGGGCGAAGTGCCCCCAACAACCAAGGGGGCCGGTGCATTGAGACATAGCTGAGAGGCAGCAGTACGTGACGACGCGGGAGAGGATCGGACTGCTTGTGCAGCAGCGGCATAGGTGGATGTCATGGGCACGGGATGTAGCCGCTCATATTTCCGCCTTGCCTCGGTGTAGGTCAGGCGGTCCAGGGTCTTATATTCCATTATCTTCCTTTCCTTCTGGAAGATCCGACAGTCCGGTGAGCAGGGGGAATGGTGTTCTCCACAGTTAACACAAATGGGAGGCGGAGCACATGGAGTATCAGGATGCGAAGGACGTCCGCAATCCCGACACGTGATGCTGGAAGTACAGCGAGATGACATGTGCCCGAACTTCCAGCATTTAAAACACCGCATCGGAGGAGGGATATATGGTTTCACATCACAACGGTAAACCATCACCTTAACCTTTTCGGGTAAGACATCACCCTCAAAGGCCAAGATGAAGGCACCGGTGGCTACCTGATTATCCCTCGGACCCCGATGGACGCGCCGGACGAAGTGAACACCTCGTCGTTCGAGGTTGGCGCGTAATTCATCGTCGGACTGCAGAAGAAGATCCCTGTGGAATATAATACCCTGGACCATGTTGAGACTCTTATGCGGCGTCATGCTAACGGAAACATCCCCCAACTTGTCACAATTGAGCAACCTCCGTGACTGGGCAGAGGATGCCGTTTTGATGAGCACAGAACCAGAGCGCATCTTGGACAGGCCCTCCACCTCCCCGAACTTGTCCTCTAAATGCTCCACAAAAAACTGGGGCTTGGTCGACATGAAAGATTCTCCATCAACCCGCGTACACACGAGGTACCGGGGTGAATATTCTCCACTGCCGTCTTTAGCAAGTCGTTCCTCCCATGGAGTAGCTAGGGAGGGAAACGATCTCTGATCCAATTTCTTCACGTTGAGGTTAGACCTCGATCGCTTAGAGACTGCTGGTGGAGGCCCACCAGCGATAGATGATGTACCACGCTTCATTGCGGGTCATCCGCCCTGATGCCACCTACTCCGACCAAGGGCCCTCCCCACGGGCGCCACCCAGCCACAGCAAAGGCCACCTGGCAGGATGGCCATTGCCGGGAGTCCTGATGCCCCAGGGAGATGGGCATCTACTCCTTGGCATACGTGGGGAGTGAACGGCGCAGGCATCAGTAGAGCGATCCCTGTGTTGTCAGGGGGCTACAACCAAGAGGGTACATGGCGACCCCACCACAACGGACTGGCTACCGTGCTGGATCTTAGGTGCAAAAATGGCCAAGGTCGTCGTCACAGTTAAAAGAAACACTGCAGAGTGCAGCGTGGTAATCGCCCAAGAGATCGAAAACGAGCGGGACACCATTGCAACGACGAGAAAGACGGCTATAGGTCTAATTGCACGAAGGATACAATGCACCACGTAAGGTGCCCTTCCCCAATTGGCTCGCTCTTCGGAATAATTTAGATAGATGGAGGTCAAACCCGAGAGGGGACCATCACATAAGGCCGAAACGTTTGAGACTCCTTTTAGTCGCCTCTTACGACAGGCAGGACTACCGCGGGCCTATTCTTACCCCCGAACCCGCAGGGGGGCGTGGGCGGCTGTATTATATCACTGTCTGCATTTCATCTGTACTTTCTATTACCATCTTACGTTTCTGCAATATTGTGAATGGAGAGTCCACTTCACACTGACAGCTTGCTTTCTGAATACTAAGATAATAAAAAATATCAGCATGTTTTAGTTTAATGAAGTATCAAGTACTGTGACAGAAGATGCCCTATACTGACCTAATTTCTGAATCCTTTGTAATCCTGTCTAGTTCACTTTGTAAGAAGAGTTTTTCATCTTCAAGACTGTTGCACATTTTCTGTAGTCTTACATGGGATTTCTGCAGTTTATCGTAGTCACTATTCATGGTGTCCAACTGAAACAGATAAAATTATATGTTGTATGTGTTACGAAATTCTCATGTAATGTTAACTGGCTATTCTTTGCAAAAATAATTTCAAAACATAGTTTAAAATGCAAAAAATAAGCAAAATATCTCCTTTCTGTATTATTGGAAACAATAAACCAGTTTATGAAAACATGACATGTTACAATTTAAACACGCTGCTATTTGTAAAAATGTAGTTTGAATTATGGTGGAGAACATTACAAAATCAGATATTGTCAAAGAATTTCATTTGATTGTTATGTAAACCATCTTGCAAATTAAGGTGGAACTGAGAGTCATGGCGTAAATCAAATTCAGCAACACGGAAATACGTGTTGCTAGTGTAAACAGTCTGTTTGGTGCCATGTATTAAGATGGAATGCACGCACAGACATATGACTAGTTGTTGCAGATACACATTCTTTCAGTTTTCATCTACAATACCCCAAAATAGGTAGTTGGGGCAAGTATTGTAACAGGATTGCTTCAGTGTTGGTTTGAATGGTCTAAGACAGGTTTCCTGCATGGAAACACGATCTCCAACTTAACATCTGACAATTATATGACCCTGCTCATTGTCCATTTCTGGACAGCAGAAGCATTTATAATTACGCTTAAACTACCAAATCAGATGACCTGCTAGCAACAAACAGTCCTGAACTTCTTAAATCACTTTATGTAGAGGAGGATATCAGTGATCATTATGCAGTTAGTGATCATTATGTTGTTATAGCAT
Source organism: Schistocerca americana (assembly GCF_021461395.2). NCBI lineage: Eukaryota > Metazoa > Arthropoda > Insecta > Orthoptera > Acrididae > Schistocerca > Schistocerca americana. The sequence goes on from NC_060120.1 coordinate 774,427,404, forward strand.
CTGTGACTGTGGGTATTACAAGGAATATTAAGAAAGGTAGGAACACTTTTTTGCTTAGCATGAGTGAGAGGGTACAAATTGCAGAGTATCCGAGTAGACAACTTCAAATATTTAATGCTGAGGATGAAGTTGTGGAGTACAAATAGAAAAAATTAAAAACCATCATTCAATATGCCTTAGACAAGTCTGTTCCAAGCTACGTCAAAAGGGATGAGAAAGACCCACCATAGTTTAATAGGTCAGTTAGAAAACTGCAATGTAAACAGAGCGAGCTTCATCACAGATTCAACAGAAATCAAAACCTAGCTGACAAACAAAATATGAGCAAAGTAAAAATGAGCAAAATGAGAGCAATGAGAGAAGTATTTAACGACTTTGAATGTAAAAATAATCCGATTAAGAAACCCTAGGTTTTGGTCTTACATAAAATCAGTAGACAGTTCGAAATCATCTATTCAAATGCTCAGTGACCATGATGGCACTGAAATGAAAAATGAAAGAGAAGTCCGAAACACTGGATTTGGTATTCTGAAATTGTTTCATGGCAGTCCTTTCAATCATCTTAAGAACTCTGAAATAGCAGATACTCAGGTAATTGATAACAAAATAGAAAAACAACTACAATAGCTCTGTAGTGGAAAGGCATCAGCACCGTATGAGATACTGATCATATTTGACGCAGATTACGTGAAGGAACTTGCTCCCCTTCCAGCAGCAATTTACCGTAGGTCACTGGAGCAATGGAGAGTACCTAGTGATCAAAGAAAGTGCAGGTCGTTCCCATTTTTCATGAAGGGTCACAGGACAGATGCAAGTAATTAAGGCCTGCATCTCTGATGTCAGTCTGTGGTAGAATTATGGAACACTTTTCATGCTAATGTTTTATGAAGTTTTTGGAGAATGAAAATCTCCTCTATAAAAATCAACAGGGATTCCACAAACATAGATCTTGTGAAACTCACCTTGCTCTGTTCCTGTAGGAGATCCACAGCACTGTAGATATCGGCACTCAGGTTGACGTCATGTTCCTCGACATCAGGAAGGCATCAGACACAGTCTCACACTGCTGTTTACTGAACAAATATGAGCTTACTGAATATGGGACCAGATTTGTGACTGGATTCATGACTTTCTTGCAGACAGAATTCGATGTGTCACTCTTAACAGAACAGGTGTTAAGGTAATTTGGCAAGTACCCAAGGAAGTGCGATAGGACCATTACTGTTTACCAATGTATATAAATGATCTACCACAATGTGTTGAAAGCTGTTCACAGATATTGTGATTGTCTATAAGAAGGTAGCAACATCAGAGGACATTAATGATTTGCAGAAGGACCTAGAGGATTGGTCAAAGGTGCAGGGATTGGCAGTTGAGCCTGAATGCAAATAAAGTAACATATTGTGCATACATAGGAAAAGAAAGCCACTACACTATTGTACTATTACAGTACTAATGACAAATTGCTGGAAACAGCAAGACAGATTCATAGGAAGAAATTACAGAAATGTCATACAAGGTGCTTGTTAGACCAATTCATGAGTACTGTTTATCAGTCTGGAACTCTTACCAGGTAAGACTGATGAAAGAGAAAGAGAAAGAGAGAGAGAGAGAGAGAGAGAGAGAGAGAGAGAGATCAAACAAAAACTGGCCCTGAGAGCATTGCAGATGCTACAAGAGAGATGTTGTGCATCATGGAGAGCTTTACTATGGAAATTTCGAGATAATATTTTCCTAGAGACGGACAACATATTCCTTCCTCCCACATACACATCACGAAATGACCACAACAAGAAAATTCACGAAATTACAGTTAATAAAGAGGCTTACCAACAATCATTATTCCCGTACACCATTCCAATGAAACAGGGAAGGGGGGTTCAGATAGTGGTACCAGAAGTACCTTCTGGTACACAATCAGTTGGCTTGCAGAATAGTGATGTAGTTGTAGATATACATGAGTAGTTACTGTTGGCGACACAGTTACCACAGGAGAATGTCAGCTACAACCACTGGGAACCATTTTGCTTGAAGCTGCAGCCCAAAGCAGATAATGTAATGAAAAATACAACTGGAGAGATGAATGGCAAAGTATCCACAAAGTGGACTCTGACACTCCTCTGACCATCACCGTGCATGAGTTCAGAACTGTGTAGTAAATAAATATAATATTAGCCAATATTGCCTTGCTGTGTTACTACTGGCGATGGCTGAAAGCAAGGGGAAACTACAGCAGTTGTAATTCCTGAGGACATACAGTCTACTGTATGGTTTAATGATGACCATATCGTCCTGGGTAAAATATTCAGGAGGTAAAATAGTCCTCACTCAAGAGGCTGTTAGTATCAGAAAAAAAAAATCTTGCAATCTACAGGTTAGGGTGTGGAATGTTAGCTCTTTTGTTTTAGCACATAGGTAAAAGGAATCAAAAGGAGAAAGGGGTATATTGAAGTTAGATATAGTGGTAGTTACTAAAGTACACTAGCAGGAAGGAGACGATTTCTGGTTAAATGAGTACAAGGTTGTCAATATAACAGTAGACAGGAGCACTGCTGGAGTAGGTGTAATAAACAAGAAAATTGGAATGTCAGTGGACTACATAAACTGCGCAGTGAAAGTATTATCATAGTCATATGAATTAATAGAGGGAAACATTCCACATGGGAAAAATATACCTAAAAACAAAGATGATGTGACTTACCAAATGAAAGCACTGGCACGTCGATAGACACACAAACAAACACAAACATACACACAAAATTCAAGCTTTTGCAACAAACTGTTGCCTCATCAGGAAAGAGGAAAGGAGAGGGAAAGACGAAAGGATGTGGGTTTTAAGGGAGAGGATAAGGAGTCATTCCAATCCCGGGAGCGGAAAGACTTACCTTAGGGGGAAAAAGGACAGGTATACACTCGCACACACACTCATATCCATCCGCACATACACAGACACAAGCAGACATTTGTAAAGGCAAAAGCATCCTTTCGTCTTTCCCTCTCCTTCCCTCTTTCCTGATGAGGCAACAGTTTGTTGCAAAAGCTTGAATTTTGTGTGTATGTTTGTGTGTCTATCGACGTGCCAGCGCTTTCGTTTGGTAAGTCACATCATCTTTGTTTTTAGGTATATTATCATAGTCAAGATAGACATAAAGCCACAAACCATCACAGTAGTACAACTATATATGCCCAATAGATCTGCAGATGATAAAGAGATTGAAAATAAAATGTTTAATAAGGTGAAAGAAAGCATTCAGTATGTTAAAGGAGGCAAAAATTTCATTGTGATGGGGGGATTGGGGTTGGATACTAGTGAGCCATGAGTACATAACTGCCAGTTGGTGCCAGTTTGATATCGACACTTTGCGCACGTACCCTTCGATTTGGCTGGGCGGAGCCTGTGACTTACATCGAGAAGCGGCATTGGGGGCCAATGAGAAGTGTACTTTGTGACATGCTGAGCTGTCTCTGGAGGAAGCTGACCCCAGGAAATAGTAGCTGGCACGGCCTGTGGATGGAGTATGCCGCAGGATGGTGTTGACGTGGAGCAGGCAAGTTTGGCAAGGAATGAGGTGGCACTGCTGTATATTGTTTGTGTGGCTGGGGCTAGTGGCCCAGTGGCCTTAAATGCAGCAATAACTGTTGGGGAACCTGCACTCCGCTCAGTATCGAGAACATGGTGAGAATACTGGTAGTTCAAGATACATTTGTCTGTGTAAGAGCATCCGTGATGTTTTGGGTCTCACTGTGTGCTGCTTAATTACATTGCGGCTTTAGTAGGGAAGGCATGTGCTTGGTGTATTCGGTTAAGATTAAGCCGAAGTCATTTGTGTAACTATATTGGTCTTTGTTTACTTAAGAGAAGTGCTGCTGGTAAATAAGGCCAGATTGTTAACTTAGCTGGTGCTGTTAAGCTTTGCTTCTCTTGTTAAGGCTGGCAAGTGAGTGCCCGTGGCATTAGGCTCCCTGATGTGAGCATTGCATTATAGGGCTGTACTTCTAGCTGTCATGGCCACTTTAGTTGAACAGTGTGACGCCTTGGGTGGCAGGTATAATTTTATAAATTGAAGTTTTAAATAACGGCGCACACTTTTGAGCCTTAGGGTCAGCTGTAAGGACATGTCTTGTGTGACAAATCTTGCACTGGTTGTTTACCATTTTGTGTGTGCTGTTATCAAGTCCGTTACTGGCTAGTGTGTCAAACTTGTGAAGTGCCTCTCAATTAAGATATGTTATGCTATTTGGTAAAATAAATGTTTTGCACAACATTAGTGATAACATGAGCTACCCACAACTGCCTATTATGTGTATTACAGGTTTAAGGTAGTGGTGTGGGGCAATTATTATAATTATCGGAGTGCAATCATTTCTGTTTGACACCATACTGAGATCTGCATTGTGGTGTTATTTGTTTCTCTCAGACTTTTTTTTTCTTTTCTTTTTCTTTTTTTTCCTCCTATATATATACCACCTGCTTGCCTGTGTGCCTGTCTTGGCAGTACTAATTATTTGGTCCAACGCACCGTTGTTTAATCAATTCTTACAGAAGTATGTTCTTGAGGCAATGTTCAGTCATGAAAAAAGTAATGGTTAACAACTGTGAACTGCTAAAAAGTGGCTGATAATGGGTAATTTTTTGAGGTTACTATGGAGAGTGTTTTCATTGGAGCACTTTTTTATGTGTATTGAAATGGTACATCAATTTTTTTGAGCACTGATGTGCAATGGTTGCCATTTCTGTTTAAGGTTGCATCTCATGTAAGCTCCCCAGAGCCACTGACTTTATTTGATTACTACTCCTTGATGGGACTGGGAAAGGGGTGCATGCCCTACCCCACAATCTGAGAAGCAAAAGATTGGGATCTTAGCTAACCAAACCAGAGGCATGTGAAACTGCACAGAACGACATAAATTGTAAAAGAGTGTAAATCACATATTGTAAAATTTTGGTATTCATTCATTGTTTTGTGTAACCTTGGGTAGTCTTTAGGATAAATGTTGGACGTTAAGACTTAGTTTGCTCAAAACTGCCTTCGATTGCTGAAATAACTTTCAGTGTAAATCTGATTTAGTTTCCTGCTTTCTTGTAACTGGCAAAATCACTAAAAGCAAAGAGGTATATACATTTGTTTCTTCAGGTTACCTGAGGATTTACTTTGCCATCCCTAATGTGTGTTTCAATTATGCTTTTATTGCTTTTATGTGGATGTAAAGAACAGGAGCTATATAATACCTGTATGAGAATACTTGACCTTTAGTGATGAGATTGGTCTCTGGGTTAATCCATGAAGTTTTATTAACTGAGTCTAGTGGATTGTTTAACTTCTAATTCTGGAGGCACTGTTTTGTTTTGATGATTTTAACACAAAAAAAGAGCAAATAAAAATTAACTCATGCTAAAATTAAGTAAGATAACACGCATCAGCACCTTACTGCTCCCAACCAAAACCACTGCCCTACCACTTCAGTAACAAGAGTAAGAGAAGGAAAATAGTAGAACATGGACTGTGAGAAAGAAATGAAAGAGGTGGCAACCTCACGGAATTTTGTGCAGAGCACAATTTAATCATTGCTAACATTTGTTTTAAGGCCCATGGAAGAATACGTGAAACCAGATTTTACACTGCACAACATCTCCCTGATCAGATGTGGACATAAAAGAAGATGATTGGGTAGTTTTAAAAGATGAAATAGTGAAAGCATCAGAGGAAAAACTAGGCAAAAGACAAGATCAAGTGGGAATCCTTCTGCAATGCTGTAATTATCACCTGTCATTTACCTACAGCCTGGCCATCCAGATCCCCTGCTCTCTTAATCTGTTTGACTTCTGGCTGGGGGTTTACCAGAAAGATGTGTTCAGTACTCTTATTATGAATGTACCTGAATTGAAGCATGTACTGGGTAACACATTCTTAATGTGACCCCCAAGAGACATGGGTCTGTTGTGGAACATGCCATTTCTCGATTTCAACTTCTGGCAGAAAACAATGGACAGCATATTGAACATGTCTTATGCCACTCTCATGACAATAAGAAACCAGAGTAATTTTGATTTTTATGTGGTTTTTGGCTGCAAGACAGTTAAAAACTGATGTTATTTTGTTTGTTATGCAGTTTTTGACCTCAGGGCAATTAAAAACCGATTTTTCCCGTCCGATGTGGTATGCCCTTGGCGTGGTGGATGGGCTTACCTAACTAACTGCTGAACTTGTCCAGTCATGCACATTGAATGGTATGGATGGTGTAATGTGCAATTCAAGCCATAGCCATCACATTATGATTCATCTGCCATTTGTAGCTGACATTATTTACATTAATTCATTTACAGTGCCATCTATTAGTAAAATTTTTGTTAAGTTTCTTTAAGTTCCATGACATTTCCCCCTGCATCAATAATATTCATTCTGATTTGACATCATCCTTAGCAACGGTTCTCTCTCTACAGTGTTTTGAAACTGGAACTTTAGTTACGGACGCACTGTATTTTCGTAGGCTGCAAGTGTCCATCATAAACAAAGGTGCCATCAGGAGAGCCCCAGTAAAGTGTGATAGGGCTGCTCTTATTTTCTATACAAATAAATAATTTGTCAGATAGGGTGAGCAGCAGTTTGTGACTGTTTGACAGTGAAGCTGTAGTATATGGAAGTGTCAGCATTGTGTGACTGCAGGAGGATACAGAAAGACTTCGATATAGTTTCTATCTTGTGTGATACATGGCTGCTTGTTGTAAATGTGGACAAATATATGCTGATGCAGATGAGTAAGAAAAACAATTCTTTATTGTTCAAATACACTATTAGTAGGGTGCTGTGTGACACAGTCATATCAATTAAATATCTAGGTGTAACGTTGCAAAGCATAAAATTGGTTGTATGAAAAGTGAATTGTCTGACTTTGATTTATTGGGAGCACTGTAGTAAATTAGAGCTCATAAGCACAGGAAAGTGCATACAGAACACTTGTTCAACCCATTGTTAAGAAATGCTCAAGTTTTTGCAGTCAACACCACATCGGATTAAAGGAAAACATTGAAGAAATGCTGAGGTGTGCTGCTAGATTTGTTACCAGTAAGTTTAGTCAGCATGAGTATTACAGAAATGCTCTGTGAACTCAAATGGTAATCCCTGGAGGAAAGATGTTCTTTTCATAAAACACAATTGAGAAAGTTTAGAGAACCAGCATTTGTGACAGACTGTAGAACAATTCTACTTCGATCAACATACGGCGAGTAAAAGATAAGAGAAACCAGTACTTGTACAATGGCACACAAATAGTCATTTTTCCCTTGCTCCATTTGCAAAGTGTTGTACAAGGTATTCTCTGACATATACCATACAGCAGTGTGTAGAATAGGTATATAATTGTAGATACTAAATATTAGATAGGTAGATCAAGCAGTAATGAGAAGTTACTGCATTGAATTGAGGAGAAAAGCAATTTATGGCAAAACTTGATTAAAAGAAATGAAAGGTACATGGGATGCATCCTGGGGCATCTAGGAACAGTTAATTTGGTAATGGAGGGTAGAATGAGGGGTAAAAATTGTAGAGGAAGATGAAGAGCAGATTTTATGAGCAGATTTAAATGGACAAAGATTTCAAAGTTATGCAGAGATGATGAGACTTGCACAGGATAGACTAGTGTGGAGAGCTGCATCAAATCAGTTTTAGGACTGTACACCATAACCCATACTGTATACACAACAGGCTATACAAGACACTGAAATTGTTATTTAAAAAATCTGTCCACTGGAGTATGACCCTTGATTATGATTATACACAGTACACAACCTGCATATCATGTGAAAAAACTTCATTAATTTGGGTCACTGCCAACAGTTATCCATTTTCCACAAGTGTATTTAACAGCAAAATAGAAGTAAATCAGAGTCAGATGGGGAACCACAAGTTCAAGCTCGAATGTTACTGTGTACAAGAACAACATTTCCCAGACACAGAATGGGTAAAGTTCAAAAGGACCGATAAGTCAGTTGTATTATGAAATACTTTACCTATGACTACTTAAAACACAGATGGGAGAGAGTTTAATACGGAATGAGTGGAAAGTAAAAACATGAAGATACTGCTTCTTGCTGGTTCTGATGTGAACAGATATGTGAAGCTAACATTCTATGGGGTGGATGTCAACAAGTTGGAAAGTGACATGGAATTTAAAGAAAATCAAATTAACTAAATAGCTTATAACTGACTTAAGCTTTTCTGGACAACTAAATGATGTGTGCTCATTATGTGGAGAGAGGGAAAAGATATTTAAAGATATTTCTTGTCATTTTAAGTGGAGCCAGCTGTAATTCCTTTCAACTCTAGGAAAGCCAATTTCAAGTACAGTGAAAATATTGTTCTCATGGTGTCCACAGCTGTATCCTTGAGTTGATTTCAAGTATTCCTCTCACATGTGACCCTGAATCAAAATAAAATTTATCAAAACCATGATGAATAAGGTCCTGATTTTGGAATATAATAAACATTAAGGACACAAGTTTTTAGCAGTAGTCAAAGACAGGATGTTAGGTTTATTTGTGTGAGAGCAGTGATATGGACAATAGTGAACAGGGAGTTAGGCAAAATATATAGTAACGTAAGATGAATGTTAGTGCCCAAAATATGATATGGGTTATTCCAAGCTATACATTGTGGTACTGATTACTTGAAAACAATAGAGTAACTAAAGACAACTACTACTGCATGTGGAGGCACTGAGCAGTAGCGACATATAAATGAGAAATGGAACGTGACACCTCAGCTAACAGTCTTATATTTTTGTTCAAAGCACACAAAGACTTTCTCATGACACAATTGTACTCTTGCAGAAATGGGAACTGAGATCTCATCTGACACTCTTCGATATTTGTTCAGAGAGTACACAGGACATCTAGTAACCCTTATAATCATCCTCCTGCAGAAACGAGTGTCACATACAGAAGCACTCAGTGACCTACCTTCTCAACTGCAAGTTCAGGTGTAATATTTGCACTTTTGCCAAAAAATGCTCAGTAAGGGTGAATCAAAACTGACAGTCACTCTATACTAGCAAGCCACTATTATCGTCATACTGCAAACACAAAGCAGCACATAGCTGCACACACTTAGCAACATTATTATTAAGGTACTGGGGTAATTTCCAGAACCCTGACCCCTTTCCCCACCTGTGTCCTACTGAGACTAAAGTCTCTGAAATCTAAAGTTGGGAAACAGTTCTCCCGACCATACTAGGTTATTATTCTCGTTTTCCACCATGATTTTACTAGTCACAATTTGTTTTAGATTCTTATTTCCTTCCATTCTTTTTTTATGCATTTCTGCCCTTTAATTCTTCTGTCTTTGCTCTTGTCTACACTGGCTTTACTTTTAGTTTTATGTATCTAAATACTCAAATCTTCATTTTTCCTAATAGGTCTTGCTGACAATGAATTATCCTATGTTCATTTTTTATTTCTTATTCATTCTTTCGTTCTATTGGTTTCAACATTTTAAAATTAATATTTCCCGTTTTAATTACATCTCCTTCTTTCAATTGCTTCTCAACAACTTTTCATTTCGCCAATCAATACCTCGAGCCTGACAATTGCCCTCTACATAATATAAAGTGTAGTAGCTTTGGAATCTCAGCAATCCATTAATTACTCCTAATTATATCTTTTTATTAAAGCAACTGATTCCCAAATGTGTTCATGGCATCTTCAGGTGTATAAAAACTATTGTGTGAGATCTTTGTCTAAATACAAAACAACATGAAATTTCCTTGCAGAATAAAACTGTGTGCCAGGCTGTGAATCGATCCTGGGTCCTTTGCCCTGCACAGCTAAGTGCTCTATCGATTGAGCTATCCAAGCATGACTCATGACCCAGCCTCGCATATTTACTTTTGCCAGTACCTTTCTGCCACTTATTAACCTCACAGATGTTCTGCATACCTTGCAGAACTGGAAGAAAGGGTATAGCAGAGCGAAGGCTTAGCCACAGTTGAGGGGATTCTTCCGGAATTAAATTTTCGTTCTGCAGCAGAGTGTGTGCACTGATTTGAAACTACCTGGCAGGTTAGAGCTGTATACCTGACTGGGACTCAAATCTGGAACCTGTGACTAGCTCTTCCACAGCTATATCATTTCTTCCAAGAGTACTAGTCCCACAAAGAATGCAGGAGAACTTCCGTAAAGCTTGTAAGGTAGTAGAGAGGTAATAGTGGAAATAACATTGTAATGGCAGGTGATGAGTTGTGCTTACAAGACAAACTCCCCACCGCACCCCGCCTCAGATTTAGTGGTAAGAGGGCCCAGTGGATAGCCCATCAAAAACTAAACACAGATCAAGCATGAAAACAGGAGGAAAGTGTACTGAACAGTGGGGGGTAAAAAAACAGAAACAGTGAACTGTCCACGAACAAGAAATGCTATAAAGAGCAACGTGATGCAATAATGGCGCCATGGGTAAGTGGTCTTGGTGTTGGACTGCCAAGCAGTTGAGCCGTTTTCAGAACTCCCTCGTGCCATTTATTTATTTATTTTTCCACAACATTATGGACTGTCTGTCCAGTCACTGAAGTGTTTGTTCTCTTTCTGTAGTCTTGGCAGTTGTCACTTGTTATAGAATAGGAGTCATGTGATAAGAAGATGTTACCGTCACAAGTAAATATGATGAATAATGACAGCAGCCGAGAAACCACATAGATGTCTCACAGAAATGAAAACCATAAATAAACATGTGTGAAATATGTTACAACAAAGGAATTAAACAGTTAAGACTTCCAAAATGTTAAAAACGTATGATCTGACAATGCACAGAGAAACAGTGTGATAGTTCATTTGTTGCAGCTTATGTGGGAAACTATTATTTTTTCATCATTTCCTTTGGAGTGATTACATTCACATTCATACGAACACCTATATCGGGCAAGGAGGCATATTTCACTCACTCATCAGGTGTACTAGTTAGGTGCGTTGATAAGAGATTACTATCATATGATGCGTGTGCTGTCACAATGCTGTGTATGACACAACAGACGAGTTTTCCAGTGGATGATTTGGATGACTTGTCACCTTGTCATCAAACATTTGCGGTTCCCATTTGAAAACCACTTGCTTTAGGCTGCTAATAGAGTAGTTGGGCAGAATGAACAGTCATTGTATGTCCCTACTTTACAGCTCGCTGTTGCAAACAGACGTTAAACCACAACACAGACTTGAATAAAGCAAACAGTGAAAAAAACAAAATAAGTAAATTGGCATGAGGAAGGTTTGAACATGGCTCACCTGCTTGGCATTCCAACACTGTAACCACCTAACCACGATGCCATTTGTTGTGCTGGTAGCTTTATACCCACTTCTTGTTCTCGGATCATTCACTGTTTCTATTTTTTTTTTTTTTTTTTGCTCCCCCCCACAGTCCAGGACACCTTTTTCCTGTTTTCATGCTTGATCAGTCTTCAGTTTTTGATGGGCTGTCCACTGGGCCCTCTTACCACTATATTTGAGGAACAGGGGAGGGTGTGGGAGGAGGGGGGCAATGCAGAGTTTCCCTTGTTAGACAGTCTAGTCAGTAGAGAACTTGGCCATGAAAGACAAGGCTGCCAGGTTTGGTCCTGCTCCAGTACACAGTTTTAATCTGTCAGGAAGTTTTCAAATCAGCACATACTCTGCTGCAGACAGAAAATTCATTATGGAAACAAAACAACATGAATATAAGTATGTGAGCAGTGACTATGAAAATAACTGGAAACCATATTTCAGCAGACAATTTTTTTAAGCTGCAAGCAAAATAATATTCAAATCCAGTTACCTCCACTTTCAATAACCCCTGTTCAAGCCTTGGCTGATTTGGAAATTGATAACAAAGCCTTTTTTAATTTATCAGTAAATGCTTTATAATATTGTCTTGTACATCTGAGAAATTAAAATAAAGCACACACACAGAAGATATTTATTTTCGGTTAGTTTAGTATGTTTATGTTTATGTTGTTGTTGTTGTTGTTGTTGTTATGGTCTTCATTCTGAAGACTGGTTTGATGCAGCTCTCCATGCTACGCTATCCTGTGCAACCCTCTTCATCTTCAAGTAACTACTGCAACTTACATATTTCTGAATCTGCTAACTGTATTTTTCTCTTTGTCTCTGTTATGGTTTTTAACCCCCTCACTTTTCTCCAGTACTAAATTGGTAAGCCCTTGATGTGTCAGAATGTGTGCTACCAAATGATTCCTTCTTGTCAGGTTGTGCCACAAATTTCTTTTCTCCCAAATTCTATTCACTATTTCCTCATTAGTTACATGATCTACTCATCTAATCTTCAGCATTCTTCTGTAGCTTCACACTTTCAAAAGCTAGTGTTCTATTCTTGTAGAAACTGTTACACTTTCATAGATGGCTACACTCCATACAAATACTTTCAGAAAAGACTTCCTGACACTTAAATCCATACTTCATATTAACAAATTTCTCTTCTTGCCGTTGCCTGTCTACATTTTATATGCTCTCTATTTTGACCATCATCATCATCATCAATTATTTTACTGCCCAAATAGTAAAACTCATCTACTACTTTAAGTGAAACTTCCCAGCAGCCAGATCGAGACGTGAGCTCGGTAGAGTATTTGCCCGCGAAAGGCAAAGGTCCTGAGTTCGACTCTTGGTCCAGTACACAGTTTTAATCTGCCAGGAAGTTTCATATCAGCTCATGCTCGGCTGCAGAGTGAAAATCTCATTCTACTAATTTAAGAGTCTAATTTCCTAATCTAATTCCCTCAGCATCACTTGATTTAATCTGACTACATTCCACTATCCTTGTTTTGCTTTTGTTGATATTCATCTTACATCCTCCTTTGAAGATACTGTCCATTCTGTTCAAATGCTCTTCCAAATCCTTTGCTGTCTCTGACAGAATTACAATTGTCATCAACAAACCTCAAAGCTTTTATTTCTTCTCTCTGGGCTTTCATTTCTACTCCAAATTTTTCTTTTGTTTCCTTTACTGCTTGCTCAATATACAGATTGAATACCATCGAGGATAGCTACCACCTTGTCTCACTTCCTCCCCAACCACTGCTTCCCTTTCATGCCCCTCTATTCTTACAATTGCCATCTGGTCTATGTACAAAATCTAAATAGAATTTTAAAACCTGTCAGCATCTGCTTTCTTCGAAGTTGGAATATTATATTCTTCTTTAAGTCTGAGTGTATTTTGTCTGTATCTTGCTCACTAGATAGAAGAGTTTTGTCATGGCTGGCTCTATCAAGGCTATCAGCTCTAACAGAACACTGTCTACTGTCAGGGCCTTGTTTCAACTTAGGACTTTGAGTGCACTGTCAAATTCTTCACACAGTATCATATCTTCCATCTCATCTTCATCTACGTCCTCTTCCATTTCCATTATATTGCCCTCAATTATGTTTCCTTTGTACAGACCCCCTATATACTCCTTCCACCTTTTGGCTTTCCCTTCTTTGCTTAGGACTGGTTTTCTTGCAATTCATACATGTGGTTCTCTTTTCTCCAAGGTTCTCTTTACTGTTCCTGTAGGTGGCATCTATCTTTCCCCTAGTGATAAGTGCTTCTAAATCCTTACATTTGTCCTCTAGCCATTCCTGCTTAGCCACTTTGAAATTCCTGTTGATCTCATTTTTTATATGTTTATATTCCATTTTGCCTCCTTCATTTACTGAATTTTTATATTTTCTCCTTCCATCAATTAAATTCAATATATCTTGTGTTACCCATGGATTTCTACTAGCCCTCATCTTTTTACCTACATGCCTCTGCTGCCTTCACTATTTCATCTCTCAAAGCTACCCATTCTTCTTCTACTGCATTCCCACCCCCCCTGTTCTTGTCAATCGTTCCCTAATGCTCTATCTGAAACACTCAAAAATCTTCAGTTTATCCAGGTGCCATCTCCTTAAATTCCTACCTCTTTGCAGTTTCTTCAGTTTTAATCTGCAGTTCATGACCAATACATTGTGGTCACAGTCCAGATCTGCACCTGGAAATATCTTACAATTTAAAATCTGGTTCCGAAATCTCTGTCTTACCATTATATAATCAGTCTGAAACCTTCCGGTGTTTCCAAGTCTCTTCCACATATACAACCTCCTTTCATGATTCTTAAACCAAGTGTTAGCTGTGATGTGCAAAATTCTACCAGGCAGTTTCCCCTTTCTTTCCTTTCTCCAAGTTCAAATTCACCTTCTATTTTTCCTTCTCTTCCTTTTACTACTGTCATATTTCAGTCCCCGTCACTATTAAATTTGTGTTTTCCTTAAATATCTGAATAATTTCTTTTATCTCATCACACATTTCTTCAATCTCTTCATCATCTGCAGAGCTAGCTGGCACATACATTTGTACTGCTGTGGTGGATGTGGGCTTCATGTCCATCTTGGCTACAATAATGCGTTCACTATGCTGTTCATAGTAGCTTATCTGCATTCCAATTTTTTTTATTCATTAGTAAACCTACTCTTCCATTACCCTTATTTAATTTTGTATTTATAATCCAGTATTCACCTGACCAGAAGTCCTTTTCTCCTGCCACCGAATTTCACTAATTCCCACTATATCTAACTTTAACCTATCCATTTCCATTTTTAAATTTTCTAACCTACCTGCCCAATTAAGGGATCTGACATTCCACACACTGACACGCAGAATGCCAGTTTTGTTTCTACTTATAGTACACAATATTAAAAACTTAAGTTCACTCACAGCAGCAGTTAAATCCTGACGAGCCCTTTCCAGAGCAGCCTTGTCTGCTCGCACACCGTCAAGTGCACGCTGAAGGCTGTCCTTGTCCTGCTGTAGCTGTGCTCCATGGGCTCGGCAAGTGTCCCACTGCACTGTTAATTCCGAAACACGGCTATTCAGGACATTCTGGGCTTCTTCAGCTGCTTCACACTGCTTTCTGCATGTCATAAGCTGCTCTCTGCTTGTCTGCAGCTTCACCTGTGTTATCAGGAAACACAAGAGAATCTTTAGAGAAAAGCTTTATTTGCCTGGGAACATTTAGCTCTATAGTACCACATATAAATTCAGCTATCAGACAAATAATACTGGGTGAGCCAAAAGGACTTCACATATTTGGAATGATATGGAAATTTATTGAGATAACATACAGAATCAGTAGATGTGTTATTTTGTAGCAAACAACCTCAAGTTTGATTTACACAGTGAATCAGTACCACATTTTGACACCAGGAGTGGCTAATTTCACTGGTGTGAGGTATGCTCACTGTGTGTTTGGTTTCATGAAACAAAATCTGCAACACCTGTTCGGTGTAAATTTTGCACTCAGTATGCCAAAGAACCTCCAAGTAGACCTAAAATTTACTCTTGGTACAATAACTTTGTTGAGATGGGTTGTTAACTGCGATGTGATAAATAACCAGGATGCCTGCTTGTTGATGATTAAATTGTGCAGGATAGAGAGAGCTTTGACCACAGGCCATAAAAATCAACAGGACATGCATCGTGTGAGATGGTATTCCACAAAAGACTGTTTGGCAAGTGCTGTGAAGATATTTATACTTGAAACCATACAGATTTTCGATGGCACAGCACATAAGTGATGCAGATAAGGTTGCTCATGTGGAATTATGTGGGGAAACATTGCACTGGATAGAGGACAATGAGACATTCCTGAACACAACCATTTTCAGTGATGAGTCAACATTTCACATAGTGGCATAGTGAACACCCATGACTGCAGAACATGGGCAGTGAAGACTGACTTGCAACCCTGGAACACATTTGTGACAGCCCCAAAGTTAAGATCAACATGCAACTCTGAAACACGTTTATGACATCCCCAGAGATAATCTGTTTTGTGACTTTACAGAGTGAAAGAGTATGGGCCTTTTTTCATCATGGAGGAAACTGTCACTGGTACTGTGTATCTGGATCTGCTTGAAAACTTTTTATTACCAGCAAGACAGTGTACCACCTCATTTCCTCATGGAAGTTTGAGGTTTCCTCGATAATCACTTTCCAGGTTGGTGGATTGCCTGTGAAGGGCCAATCGCTTGGCCATCTCGCTCTCCAAACTTGACACCATTGGATTTCTTTCTCTGATGTTTCATTACAGACCGTGTGTACGTTTCTCCCCTACCAGGCAATTTAGCTGACCTGAAAAACTGAATATACTCAGCCAATGCACAAGTTACATCCGATTTGCTGCAATGAGTGTGGGAAGAAATTGATTAACGGTGGAATGTTTGCCACATCACAAATAATAGTCACATCACACCAAAAAGACACTTGACACCTTTATGTGAAAGTTGTGGCTGTTGGCTACAAAATGACATATTTGCTGGTTCTGTAAGTTATCTCAATAAATTTCAATATCATTCCAAAGTACAAAGTACTTTTTGACTCACCCTGTATAGAAAATATAATGTTGCAAAGTTTTCACGAAACACAAATTTATGGACAGGACCACATCACAGGAGCATTTATGTAACAGTTTAGTCTGGACTGGAATTTATTAATAACACTTAAAAACTTTATCGATTTCAGTTAACAGCCATCTTCAGAACTAAATGCAAATTGCAACATGATTTAGATAAGATATCTACAGGGTGTGAAGAGTGGCAATTGATTCTAAACAATAAAAAGTGTGAGGTCATCCACAGGAATACTAAATGAAATTGATTAAATTTAGGTTACATGATAAACTGCACAAATTTAAAGGTTGAAATACAACTAAAGGAACTACAGTTACAAGCCACTTAAACTGGAATGATCATGTAGATAATGTTGTAGGGAAAGCAAACAAAAGCTACATTTTATTGGCAGAACACTTGGAAGACTCCCTACACTATGCTTGTCTGATCTCTTCCAGAATATTACCGCGCATTATGGAATCCTTACCAGTTAGGATTGATAGAGATCATGGAAAAAGTTCGAAGATGGGCAGATCGCTATATACTATCATGAAATAGGGAACAGTTTCATGGATATGATGCGCCGATTGGGATGGCAATCATGAAAACAAAGGCTTTTTCATTATGGGAAGATCTTTTTATGAAATTTCAATCACATTTCTCATTGTGAGGGAATGAAATTTCAATCATCAACTTTCTCTTCCGAATGTAAAAATATTTGTTGATGTCCATCTACATAGGGAGAAATCTACATACGGAGAAATTATCACTGTAATAAAATAAGAGAAATTAGAGCCTGCATGGAAAGATTTGTGTGTTCTTTTTTCCATGTGCTATTTGAGAGTGGAATGGGAGAGAAATAGTGTGAATGTGGTTTGATGAAGCATCTACCTGAATTGCAAAGTAGCCATGCAGATGTAGAAAACAAAAGAAACAGACATGGAAGGATGGAAGTGAGAAAGGAAAGTTAGGATTTACTGTCCTATTGACAATGAGATCATTAGTGAAAGAGCTGTAGTGCAGACAGAGAAAGGACAGTGAAGGTAACTGGCTCTGTTCTTTTCAAAGGAAACAAACCATAATTTGCCTTTGACAATTAGGCAAAGCACAGAAAATATAACTTTGAGTGGCTGGACAGAAATCTGAACTGTTGTCCTCCTAAATGCAAGTTGGCAGTATTTGCCACCTTGCTCAATAAAAATACAAGGTGATAAGTATTGAACTACACGAAAAAAAAAATTAGTTATAAACTATGGCTTGCACAGACTTTATTCAACATGTAAATGTCACTACAGGTATTCGGAATTAGGTTATGACACCTTTGATATGCCTTCCATCATTGGTGATGATGTGGTGCAGACAAATAGCGAAATTCTGCATGACCTGCTGAAGTGTTGGAACATCACTGCTGTCAATGACCTCCAAAGTGGCTGTTTTAAGCTCAGCAATGATTTTGGGGTTGTTGTTGTACACCTTGTCTTTACAATAGCTCCACAAAAAGGAGTTGCATGTGTTCAGAACCAGAGAATATGGTCAAACACTCTCCTGCTTCGATGGGGTCGAGCTCTGTCTTGCATGAACCATGTCTTCTCGAAATTAGGGTCACTTTGGATAAAATGGATGAAACCCTCTTTCAAAACCTTTACATAATGTTTGGTAGTCACTGCGGAGTCAAGGAATATCGCACCAATTATTCCATGACTGGATATTCCACACCACACAATCACCTGTTGAGGACGAAGAGACTTCTCGATGGTGACATGTGGATTCTCAGTCCCCCAAATGTGCCAATTTCGCTTATTGACAAACCCATCCAAATAAAAGTGGGCTTTGTTGCCAAACCAAATCATCACGCACATACTAATTTCCATCATGTCCCGGGGGCAATCGTGCAGTTTAAACATCCTAATGCAAACCATTCAGGAGTAATGACAGGTTTATTTCATACAGTTCAATAACTGTCACCCTGTACATACAAGGTATCTTGACAGACTAGTACATACCAGTACCTTTAGCAAATGCTAACATGTAGTTACACTTAAACAGTTTATTGGTCTAGCCAATAGCCACAGAAAAGGAACAGATATACTGTAGACAAACCAGAACATGTCAGTATCCCTAGCAAGTAAGCACTTGCCAATGATATGTACTAACCTGACAAGATACCTTATATCTACATGTTTCATATTTTTCTTAAGATAGCTGTTGGCCAAAACCCACAAAGAATTCCATTACGATTCTTCCAATAAACCTGAGTGTGGCGCCTGATTGCCCCGTGGCTACATTTATGTTGTCATTCTGCCTTAAATTTATCTGGCCATTTATTCCTGCTTCCAGTTTCTTTTCTTTTCTTTTTTTTTTTTTTTAATTGTTGGTTCCATTAATGCCAATGGCATTAAAGTTTCTAGGCTATGGAATGAGTCTGCATTTTTACAATATTTACACCCATTAACTTCTTAAAAATTTTATAATAATGGATACAGTAGAATACAATTGAGGTATAACATGTCATTTATAGGAGACATTCCACACCCTTGATATCCACTGGCCAACGAAAAATATTCATGGGTAAAGGTAGGTAGTAAGTAGGGAGTCCCCCACTTTTGGGACTTTTTTGATGGTTTGTGCAGATTGAAATTGTAATGATTGTGTGCTATTGGCAATGCAGGCTGTGGACTGGCGCTTCTACCTGCTGGATGGTGTCATTTGCTCTGTGGTACCACGAGGGAAAGGCATGAAGCGCACGTGACCTCCATGTTAGAAAAGAAACATTACAGCATTGCTGTTCAGAATTTACTGTACTCTGGTTCTGAGTCTTGTGTGAAACGGTCACATGACATCATCTAACTGGAATGTAATGCATGTATAGTCAGTTCATTAAGAGAAGTTAGAATTGTACATTACAGGTAATACACTGAGTTCAACTTCTTAGAGTGTGTTTTTCTCCTGGAATAAGGAAAGTCTCTTTCAGCGTCTTTGACATGATGGATCGAAGACCATGGGGGAGAAGCTATGTCACGGTTAAAGGGTACTGAATAACAGGACGCCTGCAGCATTAGTATTGCTCAGTGAATGTGAGAAAAAGTAATATAAGCAAGAAACCTAGCAAGATGCACAAGTTACAGATCAACTACTGGACTGTTAAAACGGGCTATTCTAAACACTCTCATTAGAGGAATAAATACCATAGAAACATTCACAATACGGTGGATTCATTATAGTATGCATACCACCTAATGTTACATCATAATACACAAAAAAAAAAGATACACACAATACAACAAGATATCACAAATAACATTTATGTGCTCATTATGAGACATTCACTTAAGTAATATCCTTGTAGTTAAACGTCAATAATATGATTCCATTTATGATAAAAAATCATATTTACCAGTATGCTTGCATTAAATGGGACAATTAAGTTATACAATAAAACTACACACATGCACACCACTTTATAAAAAATTCACTGAGTAGAATGAGTCTCACAACAGATATTCTTTCACTTTCCTTTTCAATTTAGACGTTTCAAGAGATAGACTTTTGATGTCTGTACGCAGAGTGCTGAAAACTTTCAGGCCTGAATAATTTATCCTTTCTGTACAAGGACGAAGGTCATGTGGTTACTATTTAACTCCTGTTTTGGACCTCATATTGTAGCCATGATATGCACTACTGGTTTTGGAAAGGGAGCAAGTTTTATTAAGAGAACACACAAGGGAGAATATATACCAAGACATCATTGTAAAAACCTGTAGTTTCCAGAACAGATTCCTGCAAGAGTGCCTTGGATGAATACCACTCGTGATGTGTTTACCTCTCTTCTGATTGCTGAAAAACTTTTTCATCACATGCTGATTACCTCAAAAGATGACGCTGTAAGATGACAGCGCATTGAAAAATCCACAGGAAGCAGCTCTGATGGCATCTATGTGTGCAGATGATGCAATTATTTGGAAGGAAAAAGTTGCAGAATGAAGTCTTTTTGCCAGATCTAAGATACGGCAGGACCAATTTAATTTGCTATCAACTTACACAACCAAGAATTTAGCAGAGTCCACTTGCTAGATACTTCCTAGATACTTGGTGGTTATCACTAATTCTGGTGACTGATGGCCAAATAATATCAGGTCTTATCATCTATTTATGCCCATTACATTACATTGCTGAATTGTAGATGATAATCTTTGCACTAGGTGCAAGTCACCTTCAAGACACTATGCATTTTGTAGTACTCTCCAATGGATGTCATCTCCCTCTACATAACTGTGTCATCAGTAAACAACCACAGAGACCCATAGACATCATATGCCAAGTCATTTAAATATATATTGTGTACAATAGTGATCCCATAACACTATCTTGAGAACGCCCACATCAACATGCAATCTTTTCTTTGGATAATGTGAATGAACAGAGAACATTTTCACATGACTGATCCTTTTGGAATAATTGTTAGTTCCTTCAGAGTTGCTCAGTCTCTAGAAAAGTCATCACATGGGAGCACAAAGTATTTTTTATAATTCTACAGCCTATTAATATGAGTTAGACACATCTATAGCTCTGTACATCACAGTCTTGCAACCCTTTTTTAAGTTGAAATGACTTGTGCCTTTTTCCAGTCACATAGAACACTGTAACTCCAGACACTCACAATAAATTATTGCAAGCAGTATGGCCACAATATTTTATTAGTCTCTCTCTCTCTCTCTCTCTCTCTCTCTCTCTCTCTCTCTCTCTCTCTCTCCCCTCCCCCCCCCCCCCCCTGCTTATATTTCACAGTGCCTATATTGTAACTGGTTTGTAAGTATTCTGTCACCCAAACATTCCTCAACATTTTCAAAATGTACGAAAATAAAAGGCTAGAACTCTGAATTTTTGCACATTTATTAGTCCTCTCCACAAGACCATTTCAAGTTTACATATTTTTTCTAGCAATGTACAGCCTATTGTATGCCATAATTGTACGAGTCATTAGTTCGTCTCTGGAAAAAGTTCTCCACTGCGGATATCACCTCATCACCACTGACAAAATGTTGTCCTGGCAATAATTTCCTCAGTCTTCGGAGGAGGAAGCAATTTGTGGGTGCTAGATCTGGCCAGTAAAACAGATCTGGAAAGATTTCATATTCTAAATGAGAACAAGTAGCCACAGTTAGCAGAGTGGCATGAACGAGTGCACTGTCATGCAGGAGTAGCACACCTTTCACAAGTTGTAACAGCCTTGATACCTTCCAATATTTCTGTCCACATGTGGACAGGGTAGTGGAGGTCCACTTGGTGTACTGCCAGTGCTTATACTGTGGTGTCAGTGCTGATGGCGCAATGCTACACGGGTGACCAATTCGCTCCCTCCAATCAAATAACGTGAGATATATCCATAGTGGGCCTCCACTACATTGCCCACGAAAGACAGTATTCTAGTTTCACATTCTAGTAGGGTGTACAATTTTAATGTGCCATGAAGATTGAAAACAGCCACATTCCACTGCACCATGTTAGTTTCATTCTGGAAAAACCAAACTCTTTGTGGATTTTGGCTGACAACTACCTTCAGAATCAAAAGAAAAGAAATATGTATGAGGTATCAAATAGGACTAGTTCATACCACACTAATTAGCAAGTACTTACTTGCTGATGACACTATCATGTACTAGTCTGACAAAAAAAGCTATATATCTTTTCTAAAAACACAGATGATGTGACTTACCGAACGAAAGTGCGGGCAGGTCGATAGACACACAAACAAACACAAACATACACACGAAATTCAAGCTTTCGCAACAAACTGTTGCCTCATCAGGAAAGAGGGAAGGAGAGGGAAAGACGAAAGGATGTGGGTTTTAAGGGCGACGGTAAGGAGTCATTCCAATCCCGGGAGCGGAAAGACTTACCTTAGGGGGGAAAAAAGGACAGGTATACACTCGCGCACACACACACACATATCCATCCACACATACACAGACACAAGCAGACATTTGTAAAGGCAATGATTTTGGGGTTGTTGTTGTACACCTTGTCTTTACAATAGCTCCACAAAAAGGAGTTGCATGTGTTCAGAACCAGAGAATATGATCAAACACTCTCCTGCTTCGATGGGGTCGAGCTCTGTCTTGCATGAACCATGTCTTCTCGAAATTAGGGGCACTTTGGATAAAATGGATGAAACCCTCTTTCAAAACCTTTACATAATGTTTGGTAGTCACTGCGGAGTCAAGGAATATCGCACCAATTATTCCATGACTGGATATTCCACACCACACAATCACCTGTTGAGGACGAAGAGACTTCTCGATGGTGACATGTGGATTCTCAGTCCCCCAAATGTGCCAATTTCGCTTATTGACAAACCCATCCAAATAAAAGTGGGCTTTGTTGCCAAACCAAATCATCACGCACATACTAATTTCCATCATGTCCCGGGGGCAATCGTGCAGTTTAAACATCCTAATGCAAACCATTCAGGAGTAATGACAGGTTTATTTCATACAGTTCAATAACTGTCACCCTGTACATACAAGGTATCTTGACAGACTAGTACATACCAGTACCTTTAGCAAATGCTAACATGTAGTTACACTTAAACAGTTTATTGGTCTAGCCAATAGCCACAGAAAAGGAACAGATATACTGTAGACAAACCAGAACATGTCAGTATCCCTAGCAAGTAAGCACTTGCCAATGATATGTACTAACCTGACAAGATACCTTATATCTACATGTTTCATATTTTTCTTAAGATAGCTGTTGGCCAAAACCCACAAAGAATTCCATTACGATTCTTCCAATAAACCTGAGTGTGGCGCCTGATTGCCCCGTGGCTACATTTATGTTGTCATTCTGCCTTAAATTTATCTGGCCATTTATTCCTGCTTCCAGTTTCTTTTCTTTTTTTTTTTTTTTTTTTTTAATTGTTGGTTCCATTAATGCCAATGGCATTAAAGTTTCTAGGCTATGGAATGAGGCTGTATTTTTACAATATTTACACCCATTAACTACTTACAAATTTTATAATAATGGATACAGTAGAATACAATTGAGATGTAACATGTCATTCATAGGAGACATTCCACACCCTTGATATCCACTGGCCAACGAAAAATATTCATGGGTAAAGGTAGGTAGTAAGTAGGAAGTCCCCCACTTTTGGGACTTTTTTGATGGTTTGTGCAGATTGAAATTGTAATGATTGTGTGCTATTGGCAATGCAGGCTGTGGACTGGCACTTCTACCTGCTGGATGGTGTCATTTGCTCTGTGGTACCACGAGGGAAAGGCATGAAGCGCACGTGACCTCCATGTCAGAAAATGCCTGCTTGTGTCTGTGTATGTGCGGATGGATATGTGTGTGTGTGCGAGTGTATACCTGTCCTTTTTTCCCCCTAAGGTAAGTCTTTCCACTCCCGCGATTGGAATGACTCCTTACCCTCTCTCTTAAAACCCACATCCTTTCGTCTTTCCCTCTCCTTCCCTCTTTCCTGATGAGGCAACAGTTTGTTGCGGAAGCTTGAATTACGTGTGTATGTTTGTGTTTGTTTGTGTGTCTATCGACCTGCCCGCACTTTCGTTTGTTAAGTCACACCATCTGTGTTTTTAGATATATTTTTCCCACGTGGAATGTTTCCCTCTATTATATATCTTTTCTTTTTGTTCTGAATATGGCTGTTGGCCAAAGCTGTAAATTTCTTACACCTAATTGCATGTGAGCACTTGCTAATGGTGCTGATATGTACAAGTCTTACAAGATACCTTCTATCTAATTTAGCAGATTGTGGTGGCACAGTGGTTTAGGCAGCTGATTTGCATATAGGAGGATGCCAGGTCAGATCCCTGTCCTGCTATTCAAATTTATGTTTCCTGTAGCTTCCAGGAATTGTTTATGTCATATTTTGGATTGGTTCCTTTTTAAAAGGTTATTCACATTTATTACAAGAATCCTTAACAAGCATAACTCATTTACAAAAGTTAAATATTCCAAAATGCTTGCTTAAACCATTATTGAGGTGTGTTTGACAGTCTGCGACTCTTACTATGTTGAATTAACAGAGCAGAAAGAGAAGATTCCTGGAAGAGTTGCACGCTCTGTTTCAGTTTCCTTTACTCAGAGTGAAAGTGTCGTACAAGTGATTACGAAAATTGCAGTGGAAAACATTGCAGAAAAGTGTTGTGTGTCATGTGTAGCCTCACTCACAAAATACCGAGAATCCACACATCAAAACAAGCCCTCAAATATTATTTCCTATATATATCTTTGCACAATAACCACAACAATAAGACTATGCAAGAAGTAATGACAATGAGTCTTGCCTTGTACAATTTGCAAACAGAATAGGAAAGGAGGCAATAAATCTGATACAATATGAATTTTCTGTCACAAACCATATAGTGGTTTACAGAATATAGATGGAGACATAACATCGTAAGTTTATGCACAGTACACACCCCTTGGCTAGAATACTCTAAGAGAAGGAACATTATATGATGTGACAAAGAAGATTAAAGGAAGCTGTCATCACCAGTGCATGACTATATGACAACATTTACCTGTAGTTCATGAATCTGTAGCTGGTATTTGTGCAGAGCTGCTTGAACTGCAGAAATTGTGCTCTCAGCAAATGCCTGAGATGTTGGCGTGCGCATGGAGCGCTTTGGTGACCTGTGTAAAATAGAAAATCAAACAATAAACTACATCCTATGATTTATCTACAGATTGGTTCACATGTTTAATATTTAAGTTAACGATATAGCAAGCTTTCCCTCGTACCATCTTCCTTTCATATTATTCAGCTGAATTTCACATATTTTATTTTCTGAATTGTCCTAGGCACAATATCGTTTAGTGTCAAACAGTAATTGGCTTGTTCTTGTCAAAATGTTAATATAAGCTGCTGATCCACTTTTGTTTCCTTCTACGTTCCTTCCAAAATACACATTAATTCTATTCACACTGCTGCTGTATGTAATAAAGTTTAAAAATCATAACAAATCACTTTGTATAACTCGGTTGTTTTATTACATGCAATTCCTCTGTTTCTTTAGGGGCAAAATACAAATAAAAGTGATAATATGCAATAAAACAATTTTGTTAGAATATATTTTTGGTAATACACTAATTCCTGTCATCAGATCTCATACAGTATTCTAAACACCCCCCGCCCCTCCCCCCTCTCCTTTTAAAAATCACGAACTTCTATATTTCATAATACTCTTTTCAGACTACTTATACTCCATGATTTATCGACTAACATCTGTCAAATACAGTTGTACCTCCTATGATTTCCATACCAAGGGCAATATTTCTCTAACTTATTCTGACTGTGCTCGATAAAATATAAATCTGAAACAATTCAGAAGATCTTGATAGTATAGAAGGCTTTCTGACAACACAATTAGCAACACAAAAATGGGACAGGAGAAACCTAACACAGACTTGTTGATGCATTCTTGCTGGAATTACCATTGGAAATGTCACATAGAATTCATTTTCCATTTCCAAAGACTTTGAATGAAGCAGCAGACATTGTAGTGGCATTAGCTGAAATTGATATGGTCACCAAACTGTGGGGAAAGAAAGACATTTAACAATGGATATCAGATGTTTTAAATGTGGTTGTCAGGGTCATAATAATTACAATTGTAGAGAGTAGCAATGTCAACCATGTAAACATTTTGGACACTCCAAACGGAACTGCAAATGCAAGCGTTTGCAGGGACAAGAGAAGGTGGTCGTGGGAGAGACCTCTTACCCCACTGTTAAAGGGGGCAGGAAAAAGTAAGTCTGCTAGACAACACTTGCAATAAAAGTTAGCCAGGTATCCTCTGATTCGCTAGGTGAAAGGAAAGTTGTGCAAATTCTTATTAGATACTTGATCTCAAGTAGTGGTGGCAAGTAAGAGTTTATTTGGTGAAGTAGAATTAAATCTGCCATGATGGAGGTTAAGCGGCATAGGTGGATTTCATGTAGGTCCACTCAATTCGGCAGTGCTAGGATTCCAAGTGGGGCGAAGTTTCATCCAGGTGAGTACAGAAATTCTCCCTATTGTTGACTGTCACTATGAAGTCATGACTTCATTTCAACTTGGTTTTACAGCTGGAAATTCATCACTGTCACAAGGAAGGCCCGGCATGTCCGATAAACCTGCTGAACTGCATACAATGTCCTTTACAGTCAACTTGCGGGATAGCATACCAAAAGGATACTGGAATGTTAATTTGGGTAGGAGCTGAACTGCCACTTAATTCTTTTTGTGAACATCTGCTTGAAAATAAAGAATTATCTAAAGCACAATGTCAGTCCCCAGCTCTTGGCTAATACGCATCTACAGAGAGGTAAGTTAAGTGTTTATCTTTTCCCGTGTTTTCCTTGTAGTACATTTCTTATCTGTGGCACAATTTTCATTTCTTCTGAACAGCCAAGTATGTAGGTCATTAACGCATCAGCATCCATTGGCGACACATCAGGAGGGTAGCAAATCATGTACCTAGGATTCTGTCTGCTTTTATGGTTTACTTCTTCATTTAGACTTGGTACGATGTGTGAATGCTATGTGCAGGCAGAGGAGGAGCTGGCCACAGTTCACGAACAACTGAATGTGCTTTTTGCTATGGTCAGTTGTCTTGAGGCTGCTGCATTGCAGTGCAGCAGTGGCAGAGAATCTGGTGCATATGGGATGCCTCAGGTGCTGCTCATTTTGCCCATGGGCTCTATTGCTGGGGCACCTTCTAGTGCACACACCATGGTGGATCCACAGCAGTGTGAGTGGCAGGTGGTAATGCTTTAGCATCAATCAAGGTGGAGAGCCAATGTGGAGATTGGCCTCTCCCATTCACCTTGTGAGTGGACAGGTGGCTGCTCCTTCAGCAGGGTCTGAGCAGGCACACAGGGGAGGGTTTACTGGTTATCAGGAGCTCCAACGTTAGGCATAACATGGAGCCCCTTAGACAGATGGCATTCAGGACTGGAAAGAAAGCCAATGCACACTTGGTATGCGTGCCAGGAGGCCTGGTCCGAGATATGGAGGTGGCCCTGCCTGTGCCTACTGAATGTGCAGGGTGATGTCATCTGCAAGTTGTAGCTCCGTCTACACCAATAACATCTGTCGGATGGGTTCTGGGGTCATCCTCAGTTCGTACAGGTGGCTGGTACAAGTGGTGAAGGCTGCTGGCCTCTTGCATGGGGCGCAAGCAGAGCTTGCAATATGCAGCATTATTCCCACAGTTGATCGTGATCCTCTGGTTTGCAACTGAGTGGAGATTTCCAAACAAAGGCTTCGTTGACTCTGTGACAGTCTTGGCTGGCGATTTCGAGACCTGCATTATTGGGTGGGGATTCATAGGACTCCTCTTGATAGGTTAGGTGTGCACTACGCAAATGAAGCAGCTACTCAAGTAGCAGAGTACTTACAGAGTGCACATAAGGTTTTTTGAGGCCAGGTGGTAGTTTGAGATATTCTGATAAGCATTCACCAGTAGACACACAGCAAGGGAAATAAGACCATGTTAAGAGTACAGACATTTCGTCTTTCAAAATTTTATCAGTAAACTGTTGAAGTATTCACAACAAAGTTCCCAAATTTACTGCACTCCAGGAAAGTTCTCGCACTCAGATTATTCTTGTGACCGAGAGCTGGCTGAAACCCAAAGTGGAAAGCTCTGAGTTATTTAGCGAGTTGTGAAAAATATATCGGAAAGACAGGTTAGAGGCCAAATGAGGGGGAGTATTCATTGTAGTTGACAAGAACAACGTCTCTATTGAGATCGAAGTTGAGTGTGACAGTGAAACTATCTGGTCATATATAACAGGTGTAAGTGAAACCAAGTTAATTGTTGGCAGTTTTTAGTGGCAGCTTGATTTCGTTGTGAGAATTATACACTCATTCAAAGAAATTCTATGGTCAGTAGTGATTTGAACATGTTTTCTCAAAACTGTCTCAAACAACTAGTTCGGCAGCTCACATGCAACAGAAATATCTTAGAGCTCGTAGCTATGAACAGACTGGACCTTACTGACACCCTAAGTATAGAAAAGGGGATTAGTGATCGTGATGTCACTATAGCAACTATGGTTAAGAAACTTAATAAATCAGTCAAGAAGGCTAGGAGAGTGTTTCTGCTAGACAGAGTAGATAAGCAGTTGCTAACATCTCACTTCAACAATGAACTGACATCACTTACTTCCAGTACGATGGATGTAGCGGAATTATGGACGAAAGTTTAAATAGATTGTAAATTGTGGTCTGGAGAGTTAGGTGCCTAGTAAGAGGATTAAGGATGGAAAAGACCCACTGTGGTCTAATAATGAAATCTGGAAATGCTATGGGAACACAGGCTGCTGCACTCTCAGTTTAAAAGAGAATGCACAAATGACAAGAAGCAAAGGTTAGTGGAGATTCGTGAGCCAATGAAAAAGTCTATGCACGAAGAATACAACAATTACCACTGTCATACCTTAGCATAAGATCTGGCAGAGAACGCGAGTATTTTCTGGTTCTATGTAAAATCACTAAGTCTCTCTCAGGCTTCCATCCAGTCTCTTGTTGAATAGTCCGGTGTGGCAGTTGAAGATAGTGATGCAAAACCTGAAGTTTTAAATTGCACATTCAAGAAATGCGCAAACATTTCACCATTTGACCAATGAACAAACACTCATATGGACAAGGTAGTAAGAAAAAGGAAGGCAGATTGGGTTTAATGTCCCATTAATACTGAGGTCATTAGAGACTTAGCACAAGCCTGATTGTGTTAAGGATGGGGAAGAAAATCAGCCATGCTCTTTCTAAGGAACCATCCCAGCATTTGCCTGGAGCAATTCACAGAAATCACAGAAAACTAAAATCTGGATGGCTAGATGCACTTCCAAACCGTCATCCTCCTGAATGCGAGTCCAACTTGGTAATAGGCATCCCTGGTGTAGAGAAACAACTGAAGGATTTGAAAGCAGATAAGTCACCAGGACCGGATGGAATTCCAATTCGGTTCAACAGAAAGTACTCTACAGTACTGGCCTCTTACCTAGCTTCCATATATCCCGAATCCCTCATCCAGCACAAAGTCCTAAGCAACTGGAAACAAGTGCAGGTGACTCATGTGTATAAGATGGATATAAGAACGGACCTGCAAAATTATTGACCACTATCCCTAACGTCAGTTCGCTGCAGCATCCTTGAACATATTCTTAGTTTGAATATAATAGATTTTCTTGAGATCAAGAAGCTTATTTCCATGAATCAGCATCATTTTAGAAAGCATGGCTCATGCAAAACAGCTTGTCCTTTTCTCATATGATATACTGCAAACTACGGATGAACGACAACAAGCAGATTTCATGTTTCTGTATTTCCAGAAAGTATTTAACATGGTGACCAACTGCAGGCTGGTTCACAGAAATGTAAGTGGCTCAAAGACTTTTTAAGTTATAGAACCCAACATGTTGTCCTCAATGGTGAATATTCATCAGAGACAAGGATATCATCAGATGCCACACAGAAGCATGATAGGACCACTGTTGTATTCTATATACATAAATGATTTGGCAGACAGTTTGGGCAGTAACCTGTGTTTTTTTTTTTCTGATGGTGCTGTGGTGTAGGATGAGGTGTAGAAGTTGAGTAGCTGTGGGAGGATACACGATGACTTGGACAAAATTTCTAGGTGGACTGATGAATGGTAGCTAGCTCTAAACGTGGAAAAATGTAAGTTAATTTGGATGAGTAGGAAAAACAAACCCCTAATGTTTGGATACAGCATCAGTAGTATCCTGCTTGACAGAGGCACATCGTTGAAATATCTGGGCATAACGTTGCAAAGCAGTATGAAATGGAACGAGTGTGTGAGGACTGTAGTGGGGAAGGTGAATGGTCAACTTCAGTTTATTGGGAGAATTTTTAAAAAGTGTGGCTCATCTATAAAGGAGACTGCATATAGGGTTTTGATTTGACTTGTTCTTGGGTACTGGTTGAGTGTTTGTGATCAGTACCAGGTTGGATTAATTCGATTAAAAGAAGACATCGAAACAAATCAATGGTGGCCTGCTAGATTTGTTACTGGTAGATTTGAAAAACGCGTAAAAGTTATGGAGATGCTTTGGGAACTCAAATGGAAATCCCTGGAGGGAAGCCGACCTTCTTTTTGAGGAACAGTATGGAAAAAATTTAGAGAACTGGCATTTGAAGTTGACTGCCGAATGATTCTACTGCCACCAACATACACTGCGCGTAAGGGCCAAGAAGATAAGATACAAGAAATTAGGGCTCATACGGAGGCATATAGACAGTCATTTTTCTGTTGCTCTATTTGTGAGTGGAATTGTGGAGGAATTGAACTAACTAGTAGTGGTACATGGTACGCTCCGCCACATGCTGTATGGTGGCTTGCGGAGTATCTATGTAGGTGTAGATGTAGAATGTTCTACGTGGCATAGTTTGTCATACATGCAGGAAATTGAGGGGAGCAGAGTTATGTCTATCAGTATTTATAACCTTAGTTCTGAAGAAGTGAAGCTATCACATGATATTCTGACAGGCAGCTCAGAAGTGATGGAAGAGAATGAGATAGGTATGGATTTCATGTCAGTTTATGTAGCACTGGGAAAGTCTGTCATTTTTAACTGCACTGAGGAGAAAAGTATCACATATAGAGGGAGAGGATAAGGAGTACGTAGAGAGACCATTGAAAGAACACACTGAGTTATTTGATCCTCCAGGACCACTGCCTGCTATGCCCACTTATCGTATTCCCACTGGGAATGAATCGCCTGTCTATAAAAAGGTGTACGGAGTTCTACTGCAAGAAGGGATCACAGAAGAGAGAAATAGCATCTTGTTCACATCTATTGTCATTGTGCAAAATAATTCATCAGATGGCAGTAACATACACAACTTTGGTGCAGCCACTGTTAGTTGAACCAGAAAACAGTTACAGACACCTGCCCTATGCCTATTATTACAGAGACTAATCTAGGCCAGTGTCAATGTTTTGCAAATATGGACCTACAAAGTGGGAATCATCACTTAGAAGCAATGCCTTTAGATCATCTGAAAATTGCATTCTCGACTCTGTATAAGTATTGTCATGTGCCATTTGGAATGATAAAAGTGTCAGCAACCTTCCAGCACCTATTAGGTTTCATATAACAAGGAATTAAAACAAAGCATGTAGGATCTATTTAGAAGACAACATCGTGTTCTTCAAGGATTTACAGGAGCATGTAGAGTGTTTACGTGAAGTCTTTGATCATTTATGTGCAGCATGATTGACACTCAGCCCAGAAATGAGCCATTCTGTGACACCATAAGACTGTTAGTTTGGCCAAATATTTGGCCTGGATGCATACCTGCTGAACTGCGACTTCTTGATGCTGTGAGAAATTTCCGTTCACTACTGAACAGGAATTACAGACATATTTAGGCTTAGCTTATTTCTATAGAAAACTGATTCGAAAATTCACTGAAATTGAAAAACCCCTCACACAATTATTAAAGAAAGGAGTAAAATCTGACTGGTGTCTGAATTGTGAAACAAGATTTGTAAATTTGAAAGATTTATTGACCACTAGTCCAGTTCTCACTTCTCCAGTCTATCAAAAACAATTTATACTGTTGTGTGATGAAAGTAATTTTGTCGTAGTTAGCATTTTAAGCCAACAATTAGATGGACAAGAACACCTCAGCAGCATATGCATCAAAGACATCTTATTACTGCAGAGAAAAATTTTCAACTATTGAGAAAGAAATGTTAGCACTAATGTGTGGAGTAACTTATTTCTGCTGTTATATGCATGGACAACAATTCAAAGTAATGTGGTATTGAAATGATTACTAGTATTCAAAAGACCTGATAAGTCACTTGACTAGATGGGCAGTACAATGGGGTGAACTCGATTTTGAAGTAGTACACGGACCGGGTAAATCACTCAGAAATGTAGTTGAACTTAATTACAAAATATACGCTATGGAATGCGCCAGTATAGACAGACGAATGAATGAGAGGCACTCAGACTGTCAGTGATTTGCAAAACAGCCACAATTTAGCATAGAAGACAGATCACTGTACACGGAGACAGAGGTGGGTTACACATAGAAGTACCACCAGAATCATGAAACAAAGTGTTGAGGGATGCACACAATTCAATTTTAGCTGGACACAGTGGCTGTTGAGTCACAGAATACAGAGCAGCACACAATTACTGGTGGATAGCAGAAAATCAAGATTTAAACCATTACGTCAAAAATCATGTGCCAAGCACACAAAGAGCAAAACTCGTTCACGGAAAGATTACATTGCAAAAGTTACTAGAGGTTGATAAACCATTTCAGATGATTGGCATGGTTATACTTGGACAATTTGTTCAAACATCAGTGGAAACTTTCGTGTGCTTTTCATGTCCACGATAGCCATAACTATCCAGTAGGTGGTGCAAGCGATGGTTAACAAATGGATACTACAGTTTGGAACACTTGAGGCAATGATAAAGGACCAAGGAATGAATTTTATGTCTAATTTAATGAAGTGGTTGTGCCAGTTATTAAACATTAAGAAATTCAGCATCAGTGCATTACACCCGCAAGCAAATGAACACATTCAAAACAGAGAGTACAGGCTTATGCCCATATGAGGCCGTTTTTGGTCAGATGATATCTCTTTTTCAGCTGTGTAGGATTTATCAGTGGCTCAAAATTTCTTGAAATTGTTGAAAAAGATCTGGCACGAAGTTAAAAAGGTGAACACTAAAGCCCAGGAAAGACAGGAAAGTACCCATACAAAAAGTAAACCTTACCAAAGTATCATGTTGGACAATGAGTGATGCCAACCAAAACCTATGCACCAAAGAGAGAGACTAACAAATTTGGTGTGCATTACCAAGGGCTCTCTCAAGTAATAGAAATTACATCCTCTTTTAATGCTAAACTGTAACTATCAACCCACACATCAGCAGAGCATGTAAGTCACGTGCCCCATTTTAAAGGAACCCCAGTGGCGCTGCCCCACTTCCACCAATACCTTCAGAAGAGGAGAAGGGGCTGTCTGGGGAAAGGGAAAAGAAGGGTAAAATCAGGCAAGAAAAATAAGACACTTCTATAGTCATTCCATCACATCGCTATGCTCTTAGGCCATCAACAGGAATAATAAACTGATAGGAAGATTTAGGGGCACCACTACTACCCAAGAGCAAGAGGGAGCAGCTCCTGCACCAGGTGTTGAGTTTGGGACAAATGGGAAAAGGGACACAGGATGCTTCGTCATAATAAGTCTGCCATGTGGCTGTGGGGTGACAGAAGGCTTTCAACATATGTCCACTAACAAGTGGCACATTCTTCACACAGCAACCAGATGTAATACTATCATATCATCAGTGGACTCTGAGGTTGGATTGTAATGCTTGTGCTAAGGAAAATGAAATTCAGCAGTTAGAAGACTAAAATTTGTGTTGATAAACAAGACAAAATTTTAGCGATACACAGCGAGAATACCATTGGCTACTGTCAGTTCCTATACAATTATAGAGTCAGCTGTGCCAATCTATGGAGTCTCATGCATTGGACAAAAAAGGGTTGGAACTATGTAAACTGAAGGGAGAGGAGAGGCCAGGGGAGGGGACGGAAGGGATAGGAAAGGAAAGGAAAGGAACTAAAGGTGCATTGGGACTCTATGTGGAATCAGCAGTGATGAGTGAAAATGCGAGCAAGACTGGGACTCGAATCCGGAATCTCCTGCTCACTAGGTAGTTGTGTTAACTACTATACCACATGGACACAATGTTTATTGCAAATGCATGAGCTATCCCAGCCTGCTACATGGCTGACTCACATACCCACTAGCACCACCTATCCACAGTCCCCATCCATCTTGTCCCATGCTCACTAATTTTTGATCCCCACTGGAGGTCAAACGTAAATGTGCATTTGCACTACAGGTTGTGGATTCATTGCACAATGAGGCAAATCAATTATATGATTGTGTGGTGTCAGAAAGAACAGACAAACAGATGTAGAAGTCAACCTGGGAACAGCAGACCTAAACACCACACAGCTTACCAGTCTTAAAAAGGACAGCTGCTCTCTTTGGCTGCAACACTGATGTCCTACATTTGGGCATTTGTTGACGCCACTAATCATGGTGTGGGCATACTCTGGGAGCATTTGGATATTGTAGACATCCAATTAATGACTGCATACATACAATCATTTAACACTCATACTCATACACCCAGCTCTGTTTCTAGAAGGTTTACACAAGATTCAAGCTGATATACCTGCACCATTAGGGTTGCTTACAGTGATAGGAAAAAAAAATTATCACTATACTATTACATGGCCACCATTACTAGTACACGAGAGTGCACATGGGTGAAAATTCAGGAAAGGTAGTGTACCAGAATAGAACACAAACTGTGCTCTGTGCCCTAGACAAACTAATGGATCCTGAGCATGGATTGGCGCCAAACAATGCCCTGTCTGTTCAGCAACTTCAGGAAGAGTAAGCCCCTTCCATAATGCTGCTTTGCGTGTCAATGGCCTGGGACATTGGCCAACCTCCACGATACTTCTGTAGTTCAACCCACTGTGTGTGTCTACAGATGGCCCTTGCTGACTGACCCTGTTCCACACATTTATGTGCGACACAGAAACACAGCCATTTCTACAGAGTCAGCACTGGGGCCACTGCATTTAAAGTCCTGAGGGGACCAGCCTGTCACTGTCAAACAGCTGGGCAGTGGTATGATATCCAATGTCTGCGGTCAACACCATATCAATGATGCTGCCATCACTACCATCTCCAGGCCTTGAACCTCTGTCACGGAGCGAGGTGGCGGAGTGGATAGTACACTGGACTCACATCAGAAGGATGATGGTTCAAACTCATGTCTGGCCATTCTGATTTAGATTTTCCTTGGCCATTCTGATTTAGATTTTCCATGATTTTTCCCAAAATCCCTTCAGACAAATGCTGGTGCTCAGAACGGCAGGGCCGATTTCCTTCCCTATCCTTTCCTAATTCAAGCTTGTGCTCTGCCTCTGATAACCTCATTGTCAGCAGGACATTTAACACTAATCTTCTCCTCCTCCTCTAACCTCTGTCACCACTGACCACCCGGGGGCTTGGGCAGTTCAGCACTCTGCCTGCAACCTTCAAGAATCTACAGCTGGGGTGGGGGGTCGGGCGACCAGCCCATCCTGCTCAGCTGAGATTTCAGTGGAGGACTCTTTTGCCCTGTGTCACTGGGGGCAAGATGCAGGGCAGGACCAAAGTATTCCCGGTGACACTAGCCACGTTGGGCTGACCATTAGGAATTGAGAGACTCCATCGACACTCAGTAGCCACAGCGTAGCACATAGTCTATGCTGCAAGCCTAAAAATGTGGGCCAGAGGTTGGCGTACACTGTGTCAATGTATTTCCCATGCTCTCCATCAACATTTGCAGCATCAAAGTCTAATGAAAGTAAATAAACAGCAACAAAGGGTTCCTTGTACTCATGAGCTGCCTTCTCTGCCACATCTGCACCCACCTTTGGTGGAGAATCATACCTATCCAACCTACACATCCTGTTATGGAGGAATGTAGTGCTTAGTAAGAAAATAGACTGAAGTTTAAACTCAAATTATGTCTTTGAAAGTGGAATAACAAATATGATTTCTGTATTAAGTAATTGCATTTTTTTGTGTAATACTTGCAGTACAAGAGTTAAGAATGAAATTTGGTTCTGGCCCTGGCAGCCAGGCAGTGGCCATATGTGTGTACGTTGCATTTACTTTGTGTGTGTGTGTGTGTGTGTGTGTGTGTGTGTGTGTTGTCTAATTCGAATGCAGGTCTTTTTGGCCAAAGGCTTACTTGTTTCACAGTCTTTTTGTTGTGCCTATCTGTGACTCAACATCTCTGCTATATGGTGACTAGCAATATATCCTTTTCATATTTTCATCAGTTAAGAAGACAGTTATCGTAATCACACAGACGAAAATTAGCAAATCACAAACTACTACACCTAGACCTGGAATACAGCTGCACATACCTAGGTGGTGGTGGTCCCTGTTGGGAGAGATGTACATGGGGTGATGTGTGTGGTGTAGAGTCAACTTCCCGTTCACGTGATTCTGAATCTTGAATCACAGCGTGAGCAATGTCTCTTAATGCACCTTGCAACAAGTCCAGTTCTTCTTGCACACGGGACACTTGGCTCAAATTCTGTTCTGCTTCTCCACAGCGTTCTTCCTGGAATATCAGCATTTAGGACATTTTAGAGTTTTTTAGTGTGTGAAATTTAAAATCTCCAGATCTTTAAAAACAGTGTAAAAATACCTCATTAGTCACTCCTCCAACAATTTATCAGTCTATTTGGATTCAGCAATGTAAATTCCACACAATTCTAATGTTTAATACAAGCACATCTTGATTCTGCCAGTATAGAGACAGCTGACTGTGCTCTCTGCAAAGTTACATAAATGCTTTATTTTAAATAT
Source organism: Schistocerca americana (assembly GCF_021461395.2). Taxonomy (NCBI): domain Eukaryota; kingdom Metazoa; phylum Arthropoda; class Insecta; order Orthoptera; family Acrididae; genus Schistocerca; species Schistocerca americana. The sequence goes on from NC_060120.1 coordinate 774,464,244, forward strand.
TAAATACAGTAGGTAGCTGAGTAGTAGAAAAGGAGCAGTTTTATTACAACTACTTTTTAAATAGCAATCTTTTCCCTAGCAATGGAAAATCCAAGATAGAATGAAACAATATTATGAAAAGGATAGTTTCTACGCACCATATAACAGAGATGCTGAGTTGCAGATAGGCAAAACAAAAAGACAGTCAGAAAATGAGTTTTTGGCCAATAAGGCCTTCATCAGAAATAAACACACACACACACACACACACACACACACACACACACACACACACATGCACGCGCGCGCATGCGTGCGACCACAGTCTCTGGCTACTGAGGCCAGACTGCGAGCAACAGTGCATGATGGGAGAAGCAAGTGGGTGATGGGAGTAAGGAGGAGGCTGGAGTGGGGAGGGGGAGGCGTAGCAGGGTAGGGGTGGGAGTGGGAGATGGTAAAATGTTGCTTGTGAGATCACACAGGGTTGAGGTGGAGAGGGTAGGGCAGCTGGGTGCAATTGGGAGACTAGATGAAGGGCAGAGTGGGGGGAGGGGTGGTAGTGGACAAGGAGAGAAGTAAAAAGACTGTGGGTGTGTTGGTGGAAGAGAGGACTGAGTAGTGCTGGAATGGGAAGGGGCTAGACGGGTAAGGACAATGACAAAGGAAGGCTGAGGCCAGGGTGGTTATGGGAATGTAGGATATATTGCAGGGAGAGTTCCCACCTGCACAGTTCAGAAAAGCTAGTGTTGGTGGGAAGGATCTAATGAAGGTATTATTGGCCAAAAGCTCTCTTTCTGACAGTCTTGTTGTTGTGCCTATCTCCGACTCAGCATCTCTGCTATATGGTGAGTGGCAACTATCCTTTCCTAATATTGCTACAATCTTTGCCCTATTATACATAAATATGCATAAAGTTGTTTAGAAGTAATTCCCACAATTACTAGAATTAATGAATGAACACTAGTCATAAGTTGTGCATACTTTTAGAATGGCTTTTTCTGCCCATAAGGGAGGGGGGGGGGGTCTATGATCTCCCCCCCCACCAAAAAAAGCAATTTTACTAAATAATTTTATATTTTTAGATTGACAGATTTCCAAATTTATTGGTTAACTTTCATAGATTAAATCTGAACACAGACAAAGTATCTAAATATGTTAAGGAATTCTAGAAATTACAAAGTATGTTTAACAATGGATACATTTCAGTGCGGGCCTGTTCTTGCGGAAAATAGACAAAGGGAGTGGCCTCGGTAAACCCGCTGGCTCCTGGGATTGCAAAAGTCTACACGGAACATTCTACATCTACATCTACATTGATACTCCGCAAGCCACCCAACGGTGTGTGGCGGAGGGCACTTTACGTGCCACTGTCATTACCTCCCTTTCCTGTTCCAGTCGCGTATGGTTCGCGGGAAGAACGACTGTCTGAAAGCCTCCGTGCGCGCTCTAATCTCTCTAATTTTACATTCGTGATCTCCTCGGGAAGTATAAGTAGGGGGAAGCAATATATTCGATACCTCATCCAGAAACGCACCCTCTCGAAACCTGGCGAGCAAGCTACACCGCGATGCAGAGCGCCTCTCTTGCAGAGTCTGCCACTTGAGTTTATTAAACATCTCCGTAACGCTATCACGGTTACCAAATAACCCAGTGACGAAACGCGCCGCTCTTCTTTGGATCTTCTCTATCTCCTCCGTCAACCCGACCTGGTACGGATCCCACACTGATGAGCAATACTCAAGTATAGGTCGAACGAGTGTTTTGTAAGCCACCTCCTTTGTTGATGGACTACATTTTCTAAGCACTCTCCCAATGAATCTCAACCTGGTACCCGCCTTACCAACAATTAGTTTTATATGATCATTCCACTTCAAATCGTTCCGTACGCATACTCCCAGATATTTTACAGAAGTAACTGCTACCAGTGTTTGTTCCGCTATCATATAATCATACAATAAAGGATCCTTCTTTCTATGTATTCGCAATTCTGAGGAGATGGTCCCTCAGATTGGTAGCCAAAAGCCCAAGCATTTCTTCCACTAAGATGACAATGTTTTTGTGGTGTGAGAGCATCCATAGAACATTGCATTCACATTGGAAACTGAGGATAATGGTTGTCCACCTTTCTTTGACATACATACGGCACACATCATCTGCAATAAAGAAAGTTTCCTGGCTGAACAACAACACCTGAAGGAAGTTTTCCACAAAAATGGGTACAGTGAAGCACAGATTGGTAGAGCATTCAAGAAAAGAGAAGATGAAGCAAACCAATAAGAGGAGGAAGAAGACAGATCCTCCTTTTCCTTCCACACTTGGGACCACTCTCAGCCAAAATTGCAAAGGTACATGAAAGAATCCAACATAAAAACTGCCTAAGACAAAAGAGTGTCTTGGCTTGGCGAAAGACACACTAGAACTGAATGTATTGGGATATACAGCATCAGTTGCTAATGTGGCCACCATTACATTGGGCAAAAACAGAGCTGTATTTTGAAATGCTGTGAGGAGCACATCTGGCACTACAATTACGATCCACAGAGAAATCAGTGATAGCATAGCATCAAGGAAGACCACACCTCTGACTTTCAGAATACCACTTGCTATGTCAGGCAACAGGCTGTTGGAGCATTGAAATATGGATTCATAAGAATCTTATCAACAGGGATGAAGGATACCAACTGAATGTGGCACAGAATCCTGTGTTAGTGGCAATGCGACAAAAGCTGCCCAGCACTGACCAGCTTGTGAGATGTATCCAAAACATCCCGACAGAGATGTGAATGGCAAACCCACTATCACACCACTGCAATCCTTCCCTGCCCACCAGCCAGAAACATGCAGCTGCTTGCAGCAAGATGGAGCACACCGTTAGTATAATTATTACAGCTTCCACAATACTTTGACATTTTCCCAGAAGACAATGAGTATGACCCTCTCCAAAAAGTTACGCTATTTCAACACTGACACCCTGCTGGAAATCCAAGAGCTTTTCATCAACAGTATATGCTGGGAGAGTCTATATTCACACACTGGACAAGGGGTGGAACAAATAGGAAGACTGACTTCTCAAACAATGGCGTAAATGACAAAAAGAAACAGCATTACACTCATTTACATGCTTACACAGTCATAGTCTGGAGACCTGTGTAAACAATCTTAGTGCTAAGTGAAATACCGACAATGGTCAGTACACACTACAATTTTATATTGTGTAAATTATGGTGATGTGAAAGTTTTGAGAGTTTATTGCTATATGGTTCTAAAATCAATTGCATGACACATGCATTCAGGTGAATGCTTTTCAAATGCTGTATTTATGAACTGTACTTTCTTGGAAGTTATGCTAAAGTGATGTACTAAGAACTGATGCAAAATGAAGTTGTTATTATACTAAAACATTGTCTATATTAACTAAACAATTTGTTATTATTATTATTCACAACATATTTCACTTTTTTAGTGTCATCGTGCTAGTATTAAAATTGTAGGGATGTGTGGCACATAAAATGTGATGCTGCTGGCAATTTTTTATAATTTTTTTTTGGGGGGTGGGGGGGGGGGGGGAGGGGGGAAAAATGTAACAAACTGTGATCCCCTTTGCATCTAAACCCTGGATCTTCATCTGCTGCCTATTAATTTGTAGCTTGACTTGTTCCACATTCCTGAAGCCACAGGATTTACAGAAAACACTGTGCGAACGAACAAAGGAGTAAAGAGACAGAACACAAGCACAGTCACAGTTAGGTCAGAGATAATGTTCCTTTCTTTTCATATGGGCATGTACAGAGAGTACTGATAACCAATGGCGAATAATAGCAGAGATGTGATTAGAGCGACAAGGTTCAAAAGAAAGAAAATATCCTAGCCTTAGTGTACAACAATTTTTGCAGTTTAGATTTCCTTTCCAGCATCTATCCATTTCTCTCCCTCAGAGTAATGATAGTAAATCTCTTAAATCCAAGCAAAAAATTAGCACTGAGAGAAGCACATAGTGACAAAAATATTAACAGAATTTTGGCCATGAATGGTACAAAGGCCCACTCTTGAAAAAACAAACAAATTAGCTCTGTTTGAAGACAGATAATTAACTTGTGTATTTTCACTCTGCTCACTTTTCAATAACCTGTGAGTGAGATAAACACACACAAGAAAAACTGTTTGAACATACATCATAAAACCCGTGAAAGTCTTGCTGACTTTAGTCAAACTGTACATCAAATTGTTCTGTTCTGTATGTACCTTGCAAGCGACTTTTCAGACCCTTATGCTGAACACAGCACAAACAGACTTGTCTCAAAACATTTCCTTTTTTAAAGTATAAGACTGCCAAATAAAAGCTGAGTTTAAAAAAATTAATATTTAAAGTGGCTTCTCTAAGTTGAACTGAACACAAAATGCAATTTTTGTTTTTCAGTTCTATGATGCAGTCTTTATCTAGAGTCAGAAACTGAGATCAGCTTTCTTCCCCCCCCCCCCCCTTCAACTCTCTCAGATACCTCTCTCTTCATCTTCACTCATTCTCCCATAAAGAGGGACCCTCTCACCATGGGGGCAGGTGGGGTGCACCTCCTTTCTAGCTTTTCCTGACCTGTCCCTTTTTGCTCCCTGAAGTGGAAGATCTTGGTAGGATAGTTTTTTGTACTTTTGTATGTGTGTATTGGCAGTGCTAGAGTTTTGTGCACTGAAGGAGGGAGATGGCCAGATGTTCTGTAGCCTTATAATTTTATAGTTTCTGAAGAACATTTTTCTTCTGATACAAAAGACTCATATTATGCAACCTCAGAGAAATAAAAATGGCTTACATGTGCCAGAAGTAAAGATAAATGGGCACATTGAACAAGGTTTCATGTGTCTAATGACTGTGCTAGAGTTCTGCATTCTGAAGTTCCTGGCATCCAGAAGGATAATAAACACAAGGATGAGGTAACCAAAAAGCTCAACTCTGCCTGCTTTGCACTTGGGAACACACCTCATTCTGTTAACCTGCATATGAGATTGCTCTGTACTGTCCTATGGAGTTAAGATGAAAAACGGATTTATTCCACATAAATGCATAGTAAGAATACTGTGTGAAGTTGATCAAACATCTTCTATAAGTCTCTTCACTTGCCTCTTACACTTCCATGCCAATACATAATTCCCAAATGATACTTGGATTAAATTTGTTGCAGTTTCAATATGAAGACAATTGTTTCTCTAAACTAGTCTATCCATTGTTTCTCTAAACTAGTCTGTCCAGTACAAGCCTCTTCATATCTTCAAGATTACTACAATTAATCTACCCATTTAATCTACAGCTTTCACCTGTAACACCTAATTTCATAAGTGTTTATTCTCTTCTTGTCGGATCTGTTTACTGTTCATGCTTCGCCTCCATATAAGGCTTCACATCCAGAAAATATATTCAGAGAAAACTTTTGAACATTTAAAATTATATTTGATGTTAACAAATTTTGTCTTTTTCAGAATCACTTTTGTTGCCATTGGGAGATTGCATTTTAATCCTCACTCTTCTGGCCATTGTCTATTATTTTGTTGCCCAAATAGCATAACTCACCTACTACTATTAGTATCTCATTTCCTAATCAAACTCCCTCAGCGTCATCTGACTTGATTCAACTTCACTCCTCCACATTCTGTTCAACTGATCTTCTAGGTCCCTCTGGAGTTTCTGACAGAAATACGGTGCCAATGGTAAATCTCTGAACTCCCCCCCCCCCCCCCCCCCTCTTTTGGTAACTAATAAACTTTCCAAGTTTCTCTTTGGTCTCCTTTACAGCTCGCTCAGTGTACAGATAGAATAACATGGGGGATAGGTTACACATATCTGTCCCTCCCATCTAATCCACTGCTTCCCTTTCATATCCTTCAGGTCCTTATAAATGCGGTTTGGTTTCTGTACAAGTCGAAAATAACCTTTTGCCGCCTGTATTTTATCCCTGCTACCAACAGAATTTCGGAGAATGTATTCCAGTCAGCACTGTCAAAAGATTCTCTAAATGCTATCTGTTTTCTAAGATAATTTTTAGGGACAGTATAGCCTTGTGTGCTCCCACATTTCTCCAGACACAATCTGATGTTCCCTGAGGCTCCCACATTTCTCCAGACCCAATCTGATGTTCCCGAGGTTTGCTTTGCAATCATGACTTATACATGGATGGTCCTGCAATATTCACTCCAGTTTGTGCTTGCCTCCTTTAGAATCACAATTATTAAATTATCCTCGAAGTCTAAGGGTAGTTCACCTGTCTCAAACAACCTGCATATCAGGTGAAATAGTTTTGTCATAGTATGTTCTCCCAAGGATGTCAGTAATTCTGATGGAATGTTGTGTACTCCATGTGCCTTGCTAGAACTTAGGTCTTTCAGTGCTCAGTCAACTTGCAGTATCACATCTTCCAGCTCATATACTTCACCTTCCATAATATTGCCTTGAAGTACATTTCCTTTGTACAGCTCATCTAAATATTACTACCACCTTTCAGATGTCCCTTCTTTATTTAGTACTTGCTTGCCAGTTGAGCTCTTGATATTCACACAGTTGGTTTTCTTTTCTTCAAATTTTTCTTTAATTTTCCTACTGGTGGTATTTATCATTCCCACAGTCATGCATGCTTCTACAGCTTTACATTTCTCCTCTTGCTTTGCCATTTTGCACTTTCTGTCAGTCCATATTTTAGACATGTGTATTAACTTTTGCCTGACCCATCTCCTGTATTTTTATATATTCTCCTTTCTTCAATTCAGTATTTTGGAACAATATGCAGTTCACAACCACAATCCAAGAAGTAAAGTAATTTCAGTATATACTATACATCAGTATCTTGGGCTCCACAGGGAGTCTTATATCCCAATGTAAAATTCTCTAACAGGCTGTTGGTAGGCATTAGGCAGCAACCTGAAACCCTTGGGTACCCAGAAACAAAGTAAAAAAAAAATAAACTTATTACTAGTTACTAACCACTCCTTTTACAATTTATCCTAGTATTTGAACTCAGGGGTGTAAAATTCACACAACTCTAAGGGCTGTATTCAACAAATATTGACTTTGCTGAAATATCGACAGCTGATAACGGTCCATGTAAGGTTACATAAATGGAGTTTGAAGTGTCAGATAAAAGATGATTTTTTTCTATTATGCTTACACATAATTAAGTGTTCTACAAGAAAATCTCATAAGAAGCAGACTAGCACTACTTATTGTTTGTTATTAGCATATTTTACACAGACAGCCCGCAAAGGCTGCTTCTAGCTGTTAATATGAAATTTAACTCATTCCACATCCCAGAAGGCTCTCTATTATGATGGGATTCATGGGACATTATGGGAGAAAAAAAAATACGAATGTAACTATATTTATATGTCAGCTTATACACACAGAAGGATTTAACTGACATAAGGGTTTAACTAACCTGCTCATGCATCTAATATCTACTAAAATCTATGCCTTTTGATATAGCAATGTTATTTTCACATTCCACAGCATTTCAACACTGTATTAAATAAAAATAATAATTTAAAAATAAAACACTTCAAATCACAGTGTTGGAAATGAAAACTGAAAATGTATACACTTAATATACTATCATTTCAAAAATTTTTGGTGCACAGATTATGAATATTACAGATTTATTCAAAATATAATAATTCATTCATGCTTCTTTTGTAGTGCAAGTAATCCAAAAACATTGTTAAATTTCAAGAGCGCACATTGGGTGTTAATCTCTACAGTTAATAACAGTACATTTCCTCAAAATTAGGAAAACATGTCAGCACATTACATTTTTTTTTATTTCAAAAAACTACACTGTAGAGAGTAGTTCATCTGAACTGCAGAAACACCTGTGCCCGTAAAATATTATACTTCATGTTGGGAAACATTTCATTAGTTTAGTATAAGCTACTTACACATTTTTTAAAGCCACATATAGCTTCATGCTGGACATCAACAAATAAGCAAATGAAACAATGAAAACAGTTTACATAAATTTACTGTGCTTACTACTGTGCACTGTGTTTTACATTAATTCACTGAAAAAGTGTTTCAGTGAAACATAAATAGTATTGTCCAATATCAACCATGTAAATAAGATATCACAGTTTTTCTTCTAGTTATGTTTATCTGACAGTGTGGTAACATTTAAAAATATTATGGGTTTCAAACATTGGTTAACTTTTGAAATTATGTTCTTTAGTTCTACTCACCAGTGTCTGTAGATCTCTTGCAAGCTGCTGGATGCGTTCATCTCTTTCCCGAACTTCTGCAGCAGCTAGATCTGCCTGCCTTCTAGCAGTGGCCAACTCTGCTCGTAATTCTGCTTCCTGCTGTTCATGCCTCTGCTGCATCTGCTCCTGTGCAACATAAATGAAATAACACAAACATATTATAAAAACTACAAAAAAATTTACAAATCTTGAAAACATTAAGAAAGAAGATTACGTAATTAAAATGGAGGAATTGTTTCACTGTTACAATCCATTAATCAAAAACATCATATATTTTCACGCAATTTATAATTCCAGTGCTGTAAATAAACAATGTTTTTTACAGGAAAATTCTATCAAGAAACCTTTAAATTATGAGACAGAACTTGCTGAACAGTTCTTATCTTCAGGAGGAAAACTATTTAGTACTGCCAATAGACCCATATACATGCATCTATCAGCATAACAAAACATTTTGCCTCCAGATGGTAAGTATTGGTCAGCAGTTCCATGACATAAGTAATATAGTCTCCCATTCCTTCTTCACAGACAAGGTGTCAAGAGTGTAATTTTTATATGGCTGTTCATAATGTCTACATATGCATTTACAGTTGTAATGTTCTCTCATGTCAGTTTACTATTTAAAGCAGAATTCACCTAAAATTCTTTATCAAAACAGATATAATATCACAGTATATTATATCTTGAGTCTCCATTGTCATGCTTTGCACTGTCAAATGTGACCCCAATTAGTTTTTACACAAATTTCCACACACAAAAAAGGATACAATATTATGTTTCCCTGCATCATGTAATCATTTGCTCGACCAGTGAAACATTTGCTTTACATAAGACACACCTGCTGAATGTTTACATTTGATATAACACAAAATAATGGGAAAGATGAGAAACTCATTTATAAGCAAATAATGAATTTTTAGCTCCTCCATTTTTAGCTGTATGGTAGGTTTCAGGCGTTCTACCTGCAGTCTGCTCCCTCTAGCAGTACTCTTAGGCATTCCCTATTTGGTCATGAGCTTCTGTCTCTGGGCTCGCTTTCTGTTTCCAGTCCACTGTAGTTTCAGGTGTTCCCTCTGCAGTCCTCTCTTGCTAGAAATGTGCTTAGGCCTTTCCTTTTTGGTCCTGTGTGCCAGCCCAAGTTCTGGTGTTTCATCTTATCCCATACGCCTGTCTACGTGATGGTATTCTTTTTTTGGCTGGGTGCAGTCTAGGTGTCCCCTTTGGTGTTCCACTCCCACTCAAAGCACCCTGTGACATACTATCTTCAGTCTGGTGCACCTGGTGCTCTATCTGGGGTTTGTTTCCAATGTCCATATCCTCAGTTGTTCTTTTTTGTGCAGTTCTGCTCTGCCCCTGTTGCATTTTCAGCAACTCCAGCACAGGATTCCAAGCTCTACTGAGTTGGTACCCAATGTAATGATTCATGAGCTTTTCTGTCACCTTTGTTTCTATATACTCCCTTATAAAACTGTCCCAGTATCTGGGGGTCTGTGCCAGAACTCTCATTTCAAGATGTCAAGAAGAAGGGAGATTAGGGTTTGACATCCTGTCAACAATGAGGTCATTAAAGAAGGAGCACAAGCTCTGATTGTTTCAAGGATGAGGAAGTAAGTCAGCCATCCCCTATCAAAGAAACCATCCCAGTATTTCCCTGGAATGATTTAGGGAAATCACAGAAAGACAGGTTTTCAACTTTTGCAGTATATAAAGAATGCACAGAATGGGCCAAAAGTCACGAAAGGGTTCGAACTGTTGCTCCATTTGCATTAGTTTCCATTGATATTTCACAGACTTAAAGACCATGGGAGACCCATCTCCCATCCTTCCTCTGGCTAAATAAGAAACAAAAGAAATGAGAAGAGGATAAATTAAAGAGTTATTCACAGTTACAACCCCACCATGACTTCTGGCCCACCTCATATAATTTAATTGATTTTCACATTTCAAAAACAGCTGCATTATTTAAGATGAAGAAAAAAATGTTTCCTGGCCACTTAACAGAACACCACTAAAATTATTCTTTACTTTTACTTAATGGATAATAGCTGACACTGACAGCAAGTCAAGTGCATTCTTATAATGGTTATGGATTAAAGACAGTGACTGTTGTTGAGTTCATTTGGTGGCTGTCAACTAAAGACAACAACAGTAACAAAGAAGGTCTGCATGTATACTATGAGATAGGTCTGACAGTTATCCAGATGATGTTAACTCCAACTGTATCTTGCACATCTTTTTGCAATAAAGAAGGTGGCCTCAACAACTTGAGCAATGAACACCAATTTCATCTCAGTCATTTGAAGACTATAAACAAGAAAGCAAAAAGTTTCTCCAAACCTATATCTTTTCACTTTCACAACCGAGGATGCACTGATGTGTGAATTTGCCATTGTATATTGATAAAACTGATTGTATCAAATATTTGATTAGAAGTACCATGATAGATTTCACAATTTTTGAGTCATTATCTAGTTGATACTTTTGACCTAAAGCTAAAAATCACCAAATGGTTATGTAAACGAACAAAAATAATTTCCTTTTGAATTAAATGTCACATCTCTCTTTTAGTCTTTGGTTTCTGAAAAACTGCCAATTACATCTCTTGCAGGTAGGGTATACACTGATATTCTGTAACTGCTGTCATATTTCAAGATTCTACAGAAAAATTCAATTGCACTGTCATTTCTTCTATCAGTAGGATTCTTTCCCTGTGAACAGTCATAGATTATTTTCTATGAAAACTGACATGAACTCTGCCTTTGTTGAGCAAAATGGCAATTTACTGCCAATATTTAAAAAAACCTGCATGAGACCACAACAAAATTTAAGCATTCAGAGTTTTGACTGCTAAATAAATACAGGTAACTTAATGACGTACCCCTGCACGTGGAGCTTGTCGCAGAGTAGATGCCACACTGCTGCAGACTGAACACACTTCACGTGAAGTACTGCTAACTTCTGCTCCAATACGTGCAAGATCGCGCTGTGTTGCAGCTTGCGTTTCTGCAAAAAGACGTTTGACTGATACCACTTCCTTCCACAGATTCAGTAAGCGATGATGTTCCATTGTGTAGTACTCATTGAATGCCTGAAACATTGTAACACAGTACATAATTATCGCAGATCTTCGCAGCACGAAGTTCTGTAAATAGTTATGAACATTAAGAATAGAGAATGAAGTACTTATACAGTGGATACCAATACCCATTACATCCACAGTGGACTTGTGCTCTGTAATAAAATCATAACATTATGTAAATACATGTTCAAAAAGAAGTATACATTTGACACAATATTACAAGCTTGCATACACTAAGATATGAGCCGTGCTTTTCACAAGGAGAAATAATTTAGAAGACACCTCCCAACTGCTGAATATGATTGTATTATCACTGAAAATTATAGTAGACAAGTAATAATTTAATGACTGATGCAGAAGTTGTAATATTTGCAGATAAAAACTAAGCTCAGAAATGTTACTGGTTTTTTTACTGATGGGGTCACAACTGAACAGAGCTTGTGAGTTCACAGTAATACAGCACAAACTATAAATGAACAATATTCTTTACCTATAAGTTGTATCAAAGGAAGATATGACTGAAAAAACTAATTAATAATGGGACAGAATTGATGATGATGATATTTGGTTTGTGGGCCACTCAAATGCATGGTCATCAGTGCCCTTACGAAGTCCCGATTTTTACACAGTCCAATGTTTAACTCAATCCAATCTAGCAACTGTCACTGATGATGATGATGAAGAAGAAGAAGAAGATGATGATGATGATGCTGATGATGAGGAGGAGGAGGAGGAGGAGGAGGAGGAGGAGGAGGAGGAGGAGGACACCACAAACACCCAGTCTCCAAGCAGAGAAAATCCCCAACCCGATCAGGAATCGAACCCGGAACCCCGTGATCCAGAGGCCACTAGACTACGAGCTGTGGACGACAGAATTGACAGCTAGAGCACTTATCTTCAGGAGGTGAAACTTGAAGTACTGCCAACAGACACATGTCAAAATAAAAGTGATATGATACCCAATTTTTGAAACTAACAGTTCATACCTTGAGGAATAGAGAGAGATTGACTGCGGAAGTTTAAAGAAGGAGGGCAGACCTCTCAGAACCCAGGATGAGCGGGAGCCACCAGTATTGAGTACAGTATAGAGAAGGGCAGAGTGAGAAGTAAAGACAGATTTGGAGGAGGAGGAGGAGGAGGACGGGAGGGGGGGGGGGGGGGGGGGGGGGGGGGGAAGGTGAAGGTACATGACTTAAGTCCTGCTCGACAACTGGGTACAGGATGACCACAATGCATACAGTTCTTCTATGTCCATTAAAAAGGTGGTATCTACATCAAACTGTAGGCTGTAAAATAAATGCTCACCTATTTTTGGTGTTGTAGAGATAGCACACCTTTTATCTCCAGGAATGCAATGGTTCAATGCGTCACATTAGCATAATTTCATGTATGATTAGTCATCTGAGGGAAATACAACATTTTGGTATATTTAATCATCAGCTAATCAGATACCAGATATAAGAGAAACTCCATCTGTGGAGTCATTTCCGCACTATGTATTTTTTGAGCCTTCATACCAAGCACCTACGCAAGCTCTTGGACTAACTCGGTTGCTATATGTGAACAACATTAGTTCCAATGAAGGGAAGTTAAGGAAGGAATAGCAACAATACAAAAAGGATAGATTTCCACTCACAACATAGAGGTGGTGCTGAGTCACAGAAAGGCACAATGAAAAAGAATGCTAGAAATATTTCAGCTTTTGGATAAAGTCCTTCTTAGTGGCCACACACGACAAGTGTGTGTAAGGATTTGCTTGTGTGAATGTGTGTGTGTTTTCTACTTCTGAAGGACTTTGTACAAAAACTGGAATATTTCTAGTATTCCTTTTCACTGTGCCTGCCTGCGACTCAATGTCTCTTCTATGTGGTGAGCAGTAATCTATCATTTCCATATCGTCAACATTAGTCTGAGGTCATTATGCCAGGATGGTCCCACTTACTTTAGGTTTTGACTGACCTGTGTCCCCCCATTCAACTTCCACCATTCCCCCAACCAAGTCTTTTTTTTTTTTTTTTTTTTTTTTTTTTTTTTTTACTTGTGAAGGAGGAAATAGTTCTCCTGAAAGCTAGGAATGTTACATTCTATTTTTACACGTTTCTCTAGGTAGTACTGAGAGTTGTACCCCACGAAGATAAGTAATGGCCCCGTTCTGCCTCTTTTCAATTGTTGCTCATCATTTTCTGGAGGAACGGTCCACAGCACAGCAGGTAAAATATTGGTTTAATGTTACAATGCAACAATATGCAAGCAGTCATGCCATCCAGAACCATCAATTCACCATCAAACCACAGCGTATTCTCATCACCTCCACAATATGTAAGTTACAGGACACAGGAATTACTATGGATGTGTTGAAAATATATGAAATTATGGACCTTCCTTTTTGTCGATAGGTTTCTGACCAAAACGGTGGTGGCATCACTGTGAATTGTGTAGGAGCCTTCGTACATCTGGCAAAATTCTTCAACTGTACATATATAGAAACCAGAACAAAAAGTAGGTTTTTCTTAAAGCAACCACTTCCTCCCCCCTTTTTTTCATCCAAAACTTGTTTAAAAAGTAGCACACAGCACCATCCGTCACTCCTGAATTGTAACGGTTTGGTTCAATCAACAATCCACAGACATTATCATGATTTTGCCTAACTATTAAGCTTAGACAGCCTAAACACTATTGAACACATTTTAAATGCTGCCAAGAGGGTTGTGCACTGCTTACATCCCATTCTGACAAACTTGCAAACACTTAAATGGATTTTTAAGATGGCACAGGTCTGTTCGGTTCTTAACCATGTCTGGCACTATGGGGAATTCCACACCAGAATAATTCATAAGGAAAAAAGTACAATACTGATTTCTTCTGCATGAGCCACACTGTCTCAATAAATTTAAAGAATTACATTGTTTCTATCAGGCTGTAAGTTTAAATAAGTACTTTATTAAGCCGTACTAGCTAGTTTTTAGCATTTCCTCTTTCACAAGTGCACAATGGACGTGTTCACATTACCCACATAGGTACTGTAACATGAGTAATAAGAAACATATGCGCAATACATTTTGCCATATCAAAAATCACATTTTTTTAAAAATCAAGGAATGTGTTAACTCGCTGATAAAATTCACATTTACATATTTTGGTTCGCAGATGACAAGCTAGCACTGCAGGACCCTGTACAGATGGTCCTGCAAAACCAAATAATGTAAAACCATGGTAAGAACAAAAACTGTTTTTAAGGCCTCATTTTGTTAGATCAGCTACAACCTAAAATATGTTCACTTTTTACAGTTTTGAATACACAAAAACCCACTGATGATTACATGGAGGTGCCGAAGCATGTTTGGGCAGCAAAGAAATAGCTGCGTTTTAACATAAAAGGCGTGACCTGTATCCAACAATTTTAACTCTAAACACGGTTAAATAAATAAATAAAATTACAAGAGCTGCAAACCCAAATGATGAACACTATGACTCATTTAAACTAACACCCTGTTGGAAATGATACATATCTGTGTGTGTGTGTGTGTGTGTGTGTGTGTGTGTGTGTGTGTGTGTGTAAATAGGGAATGTTAAATATTCAGGGATATGACAGGAACAATTATTTAAAGCAAAAAAACTTAATGTGGGCACGGTTTCCAAGATAGAATACATTTAATGTACAGGATGGTGGATGAAAAACTGGTCCTGCTCGTCAATTACTCATGAATTGTTGCCCGCCATGAGCAGATACAACAACAAATAGATATGCATGTAACAAAAGAAATAATACATAAGCTAATGCAAAGGTCTATATTTCCTGAATTGATCTTGTCTTTTACACTATGTTACATTAGGTGCCGTAAATGATCTCCTTGTGCTTCAGTGCACTTTTGTGGATGCCCTAACACGTTAATATACACTTTGCGCAATTCTGCCAAATCAGTTCTCAAAATTTCATTATGAATTTTGTCCTCAAATTCTCTAACATTATTGGGTTATTTGTGTACACTTTTCTTTTTAGACTGCTCAACAGATAAAAGTCATGATTGGGTAAGTCAAGCAAATGTGGTGGGCACAAACCTTTGCTCAGAGTCCTTTCTTCTGTGAATCTTTCATGAATTCATGAAATTGACTAAAGTGAAATGTTGAAAGACAGCATATGTATGTTCATCCGGGTCAGCTATGCGTAAAATTCCTCAAAAATTTGCATATACACAGCAACGTTTACTATTGTTTAAAAAATTATGGGACCCACAATCCAACTTGCTAACATGGCACACCACACTTTGATTATTTCACAGCGAAGAGGTTCCTCATTAATCATGTAGGGATTGTTTGTTGACCGTATTTGGTGTTCTGGGAGTTCACGTGCCCTGTCAGAAGGCACTAGGCTTCATCACTCATGAAATACAGCAGCAGATCTGGATGTCTGAATATCCACAGTCATAGAAGGTGTACAAATGGAAAGGGCCCGAAGATATTTTGCATTTGTAACGGATCCTCAGGAAACTTATTTTGCAAAAATGTCCTGTGGTCCCTTAAATAACCAGAAGGCATGTATGCCTCCACTACTGCAATTCATTCTTGAAGAGGATACATCTCACTGGGATGTTTATTTCACATGTCTTAATCAAGTTGCAATGGCTTTTGTAGTGACATAACAAAATGTAATCGCAACAGCTTCAAAACAATAGGTAACAATTGGTGGGTGACAATGAGCAGCGTAGTGCTCGGAGCAGGTTTTATGGGCAGCACCCTGCACATTTTATATATTTTCTGTATTACTCAATACACTGTCAGGTTTACAGATGTACAACTACATTACAACACACATTTTACAAAGTATTAATTGAAAAACATATATTTTCAACACATTCATCTCCAGGCATCTACATCTACATAGATACTATGCGAGCTGCCGTTCGGTGTGCGGTGGAGTACACATGTTGTATTACAGCTGTTGTACAGTTCACAATAAATCTTCATACAACCCACTGCCAACTTCATGTATTTGTTAACTCTTGCAAGAACATGTGTTGCTAGTCTAATTGCCTCTCCATTTTTCCTACAGACCATCTCACATGGAGTAAGATTCACTGTAAGCTTACTTGCTGGCTCGCGCAATGACTCGCCCTGAGGGAGCTCTGGTGTTATTTTCCTTGCAAGTCCTGCTTTTTAGTGGGACGAATTTAAACCTGTAAATTTGTTATATGAAATTCTGTTACCATTAGAGTACAGAAAAATCAATGATACCACCAAAGTTACAGTATTAGTTTTTGTTATTTACAAGAGATTGAAATGCAATGTAACTGCAAATAACATTTGCAGGTGTGAGAGGAGTTGACAAAAGAGTTTAATCTGTTGTTGAACACTTGCAAATGGCTGAAAGAAATATTTTAAACAAGGCACTATAAATAAAGCAATTGCAGTGCATGAGGTACGTTATGTGCCACTCTCTTCTGGGTTACTACGCCTGTTCCATATGATAACAGACTTTCATACTAAATATATATTTAATACTGAGTGGCACAGCAGTGACAGGCATCAGGTATGCCAACTCACAAATTCTATTTACAAAAGGTTTTAGAGAAGAACAGACAAATGAGTGCTACCAAACACTTAAGATTGTATAGTTCTTAAATCCAAGCAGAAAAATTATAAATAAAAGTTTTAGTCATGATTAAGAATAAATGTAAATGTTGATAATAGAAATGGGCTCTACAACACTGAATGAAGAAGATGAAATGCTGACAACGGATCTAATGAAAATCTGAGAAAAATAAATGGAGTGCTAAATGTGGGACTTCCTTGATGTTAATAACTCATCTTTTCTGATATTTTCATACCCTGAGTTTCATTTGCAACCCAGAAGCCACACTAATAGAGTTTTAAATTGAATAAGAGAGATAAAAAGAAAGGAACTCGTAAGATGTCAAAGTGAACACTCCAATACAAAAGAGAAGAATATAAATTGGTAATGAATACTCACACCAAAAGTGTTACATTTTAGTTTCTCACTGAGAAAGAAGTAATTAACTGGGGTTCAGCTCAACAAGAACTGAGGGGAAAAATGAAAAAGAAAAGGTGTGGCATCCAAAGTGACCTGGAGACAGCATGGAGTACATATAGCCTTCTGCCTTGTGCAAACAAAGTGTAGTTGATTATTGTTCAGACATAAGGTGACTCAAGTTGGAACAATAAATATGAGTACTGATTGCACACAATTCCAACGGCTAACTTTTCATACGAGCAACATGTTGGCTGGTAGTGAACTGGACGTGTTTAGGGACTCAAAATAGTTAGATGCATGCAGTGAACAATACTTGTCACTATTTTGAGCTATGTTTAGTATGTCACTAATATTATTAGAGCTGCCCATTGGAACTGCAGTTAATTAATGGGTATTCAATAGACAGGACTTGTAAACTCTATACACGTAAATTGTACCTCTCAAATGATTTCAGTTCTATATCATACCTAAACTTGGTGTGAATGATCTGTCCCATTCCAACACTGATTATACAGTGTCCAGTGTCTTCACTACTATACTGCAACAACCTCTGATGAATACATTGTGGTGTAGTGTGGCTAGTGTCGCTGGAAGGCATGCTACAGATCACCGGTTCAAGCCTGACCACCAGCAATTACTTGTTATTTCATATTGATCATTTCTGTAAATCGAGTTCAAATATCTTATGTTTGTATATCTGAATATTTGATGGTTGTATAACACCAGTACCTTGGAATAGCCACCTTTTGTATAAATCACTGCACTCTCCATCCAGGTCAATTCTGTTGTGACTGTACTTAAGGGCCAGTAATTACATGCTTTCAGTTCTAACTGTTGAACTTCATTGATCACCCTGCCTTCAGATTTTGACTTGTTTCAATGTGACACTGTTTGGTGGAGACACTGGGTACTTCGAAATATCTACATTATCACGGCTCCTATAAGGCAATGAAAGAGCACCACCCACAAGGACAGGAACTGAAATGTGAGCAGTTCATCATTCTTAAGATCTGTATATTCAGGAGATAGATGGATTTCAAAACAGCAGTAAGTCAGTTGCACATCAAGCATCCATAGTGTTTTCTGGAGATGCTGGTCAGAACCTGAAAAATGGCTCAATGGATTTGACTGAGCCTGCAAATGCAAAAGGTGGGATGACATGATGTGTTTGGCAAATGCGTACTTCTAGTTGGGTGGCACAGCACAGCAATTGTTCAAGAACAATGAAGAGAAGCCCAATAGCTGGGACACATTCCAGGTCGAAGTGAAGAAAATGTGTGGCAACAATTAGTAGCGAGTTCGCACAGGGAAGAGCAAGTGAAGAACAGGGCGCAACTTCATGGAGAAAAAACACAGAATGTTTCGGCCCTATGCCATATAATGAATCTTGACATGACAGAAGCTGACAAAATCTCACTCTTGATGAAACAAGTAAAAGACAACTTGTATAATCTCCTCTGCATAGGATATTACAACAGAGGAATTCATCAAATGGCCAGCAAATTGAAGAAATGTAACAGAAAAGAATCGGGTGAAAAACATATTACTGACTGCCAAATGTGGTCAATATGGCAGTTGAGGAAGACCACCATGAGCTCACCTCTGTATATGTCAGATAGCAGGAGAAGAGATACAGCAATGTATGGCAGCTAGAAATGCTGCAACGATTACACAAGAGACAGCAGCCTTGTTTGTCAGCCCGATACATCACAAGGTAATAGATAATTTTGAAGAAAAGATATATTGATCTTTAGCACCAACGTGTGTCACCAGCTGAATCCATCAGGAAGAATGGACTCAGCCAAATTGAATTTATGCTGCAACCATCAAACAACAACTCAGCACCTGACCAACACTGGTACAACCAACTCCTATGCCAATTATAATGACCTGAAACAGAATAGACATTTGAAGGATGGAGGACAACATGTCAGTTCGTTATCAATGTGGATACCCTGGACACATTGTCATTGTGCACTGCTGCAGAGAAAGTAGACGAGTGTTCGACGACTATTATGCCACATGACATCAACCATCACAACAGTCCTATTCACTCCAGGTAACTGCAGAGGATTATAGTTGATCTGTGAGCTGAAGCTCATCACCGTACCCTAAAGGATGTCACACTCCAATACGCCGTACAGAGGTACCAGCCACTTGTGTAGCTGTTAAATTCGAGAAAATTAAGCATGGCTACCATCTAAGGAGGTGAGGCCACCACAGATGAAAATTGTCAATGGACAACAATTACCATGATGACAGGAAATCTCATCAAAGTCATCGATGATGACCATCCTGTCAGGGCAGTCGTAGGCTCAGGGGCTTCTTTTTCTGTAACACTGAATGCTTATCATCACAAGCTAAAGAAGGATATCTTCCGCAATATTAAGACTACTGTGCTGAAGGTTGCAAATGGGAAATATAGCTAAGCGACAAGAACATGTACTGCAAGAACAACTTCCAACGGCAAATTACAACTCTTTGAATTTGTTGTTTTAACACAATGTTATCATGATATTATTCTTAGATGGGACTTTTTGCAGGGGGTCACAAGCAATCACAGACTTCGAAAGATCAGAGCTGTGGACTGACTAAGCTACTGCAACAAGCACGCATAACAAATAATTGCTGGTGGTTGAGTTTGAACTGGCAACATGCAGCAGGCCAGCCAGTGACACTAAGGCAGTACACCACATGGCATGTGCCAGAACCCGCTGCATTGCAGGTCAGAAATACTGAAATATTTCCATGAAGCTCCAAAATCTGGTCACCGAGGATTCATTACGACTCTAGGCTTAATCAGACGCAGGTATCACTCGCCAGTTCTCTATCGATACATTAGACACTATGTAAGCCACTGTAAAGAATGCCTACGATGGAAGCATTTGTTGCAATTACCCCAACATTGGATACCCCAATCCCACCTTCAGCAGCACCAATACATTGCACTGGAATCAACCTAATGGGGAAGTTCCTGAAGTCAACAAACGGGAACTGATGGATGATAGTCTGCACTGACTACCTCACCCATTATGTTGTTACCAAAGGTGTACCAACTGTTGAAGTTCAGAAATTGTAAAGCTCCTTGCAGAAGATGTCACTTTGAAGTACAAAGCGCCCCATGTGATAGCCTCTGATCATGGAAAAGTTGTCTAGTCCGGGCCAGGGTAAGAGATAATTTCAATTGCAACATCACACACAGCATGACAACTGCCTACCATGGTCTCACAGAATGCTTTAATATCATTGGCAGATATGCTTCTGAAATTGAACAGAGAGGTTGAGATACAACACTGCCCATCATGATGTTCACATACAACACAGCAAAGCAAGACATTACAACACAGAAAAGCAAGACATTGCAAGCTTCACATCATTCTTTCTGCTCCACAGTAGCAAGACCGAAACAACAGCGGATACACTGTTCGAGTTTCAACCAGATGTTGCTCAGGATGACCACATGAAACACATCATCACTAGAACTGAAGAAGCAAGGCAGCTGGCTTGCAAACGAACGCTGGACACCCAGGAGAAAGCCCAAGAGGATTACAACACCAAGCACAGGCCTGTGGGATGCAGTCCAGGAGAATTGGTATGGATTTTTAAGCCTGTGATGAAAGTGGGACTATAGTAAAAGTTAATAAAGCACAACTCTGGGCCTTATCATAATATTTGTCACTTGTCGCATGTTCCATATGAGGTCTAGGATTATGATCCTTCATCAATAAGATAAAAGCACAAAGACATCGCCCATGTCCTTCGCATGAAACTCTACTACAGTTCATAAGCACAGAGGGGAGGCTCAGGAAACTGTAGCGACACTCGTTTATTGTAAAGCTTTGATGGGAGGGTCCACCTTCCATATTCATCATAGTGAAGAGGAGGTAATCGCAAGACTGGAATGCAAGGATCTGCCAGTGCTGCAACACAGAGGACCATTGACAAATTTAGATCCAGTGTACTGCAGTCAGGGCTCTCCAAGAGAGGGAGCAATACCTTGAGCAGTGGCACATGCAGCACAGTGTAGTGCTTAGAGTCACCAGCAGGCATTCTACAGATTGCCAGTTCAAATCCAACCACCAGCAGTTATTTGTTATTTAGCATTAATCAATTCTGGAAGGTTCTTGAAATATCTTATGTTTGTATATTCAATGGTCATTTAAATACTAGCAGCATGGAATTTTGATTTTTGTATAAATAACTGCACTCTCCATCCAGGAGGTCAGTTCTGATTTGGTTGTACATTGGTATCAATAATAAATGTACTTTCATTAATGAACATGCTTTCGGTTCTAAGTGTTGTACTTCAATGTTGACCCTTCCTTCAGAGTTGGTCTCGACTACGGTTTCAACATGACGATATCACTTCATTTTTTTCCTTCAATGTATCATATTTTGGTTCCAAATGAATGAGATTCAGCACCTTTTTGGTGAAGTTTGATTATGAACATTTTTAAGTCTTTTATAGAAAACAAACATGTTGCAATAATATTTTTTACCAATCTGATTTAGTAAGGTATTACATAGAGCCAACAGATCATTTCTGAAATATGTACTAACTAATTACATAAAAATAACTTATCCCTTGTGTAGAAGTCATCGAAACATCATAGAATACTGAAAAATAGGGGGTGACACCCCATAACTGCATACAAGCTGTTCCAGTCAACATAAGTAAACCCAAACTTCACTGTGTTTCTTTTTTTCTTCTGGTACTCAAACTTCAACAAATGTAAGGTTTTCTTCATAGAACATATCTTTCGTGACTTTCCACATCTTACCTTCTACTTGAACCATCTGTCTGTCCCTGTTCTACTCTGAGCATATCAACAACCTCATTAAAACAAATTTTTAACATTTATGTAAGTAATTAAACTGATCATTCTTGTCCCCTCTAGTCAATTTTTGTGACAGGCATTTTTTATTTCCACCATACAAAAAAATTATTTCACCCTATAACTGGTGCACTTCCTTGACATGGCCCAAGAATCAAATTTTAACCATCATCTGACAGTAAAAATTACTATCAGACTAACTTAGCACATTATTCTTCTGTACAGCAACCTCTCATGGGTTGTTTGTGGGTATTATGCAAATGTGGCGAATTGGTTTATCTTTCATGCTGTAAAGGGTGAAGTTCAGTGTTCTGGCCCTACACAGGCAAATCAGGTCTGAGTGACTACTTTGTCATCCTCTGCTAATGGCATCACTGGATGCGGTACAGGGGCATGTGGTCAGCACACCACTCTCCCAGTCATTGTCGAATTTCTTGACCCTGGAACCACTAATAATTGGCCTAGTAGATCCTCAATTGTCTTATGAAACTAAGTGGACCCTGTACCTGTCCCCTCACCATAGAAAAATCCCTGGCAGTACCAGGAATCAAACTTAGGTACTCTGCATAGCAGTCAGCTGCACTGACCACTCAACTAGAGGCAGACATGTTCTGTGTTATGGGTTGATGCAAATATGCGTCTTGTAGCAGAAAGAAGGTATGTGTCCTCATGCAGGTGAACACACTACCCAATGCTTGAGATAAAGGGCTGGCAGATTCAAAAGCCATGATGTAAGATTAGTAAGTATAATTTCTACTATTACTTGACTTGCATATTGTTTTGGTACCATGTGCAGCCAAAAACTATAGTTTATTACATGCATGCAAAAACATAAATGCGAAAAATGTACCTGAGCTTCTTCCTTCCACTCGTCTTCCTTTGCCATCATCTCTTCCCGCATTTGTTCCCAATCAGAAGTTAGCTTCTGCAGATCAGATGTCAATGCTTCATTTGTTTGGTGGCATTCTTCTAACTGGTCACGTAAAGTTGTATTGAGCTGCATAAGCTTCTCACATCTGGAAAGTTTAATGTTCGCATAAACCAAGAGTCCACCTTTAGTTCAGTGTCTTATGGGTAATTTCTTTACAGAGAGGTAAGAAAATAAATTTCCAGCAAAATTATTCTATCATAGCATTATTTGGATGCACTGCAACATTTACCTGCATGTTGAATCAGGAATGTGTTACAATGAAATTTAGTCTTATAAAACAAACACTCATTTATGGTTAATATTGTTTCAAAAACAAATGTTACACTGATTGATACTGGGAACTGGGGATCTGACATTTAGACTGTTGTGGTATGTGAGCATTAGTTCAACAGAATCTCCAGACTCTCAGTTTGGCTTCAGAAAAGAAGTGTCAACATAAATTTGAATTTGTGTGTGTAAGGGCTAACAGATAAACTGAGAACAGTAAGTATATCAATATATCAAAATGGCTCTGAGCACTATGGGACGTAACATCTGAGAGTAAGTATATCCTGTAACAAATTGTGGACCATACTGTTCTTTGCTATAGGTTAGACCATTATGAAATTAAGTGTAAAGCTCACCAACGGTTCCTTCCATAACTAGCAGACTGTAGCAGAAGATTGCTCTCCTGTGTCAATGAACAAATTTGAAACTGATTAAACTAGAAGGCATTCAAATAATAAAGTCTTAATTAACAGCAACAAAACAGCGCACGTGTAATAACATATAAATCAAAGCCAGGGGTAGAATAGCCTCAGGAACCAGCAAATTTTTTAGATGTCTGTTTCTCTGGTATGGCAGATAAGTTACAACAAAATCTGCCTAAAGCACATGTAACACCCACAATGACGTACATGGGAAGTAAAATGATGATGTTTCACACAACAGAACTTGAAGTGAGGAAGATAATACAGAAATTAAAAAAAGTCAGCAGCTGTGGATGAGGTTCCAGTCTCTGTTCTTAAGGTGAGTGTAGGCAGCATACAAGCCTCATTAACAAATATAATAAAATGAGTCCTTTAGTTCAGGCATTTTTCCAGAGTACCTAAAGCACACACAAGTTGTAACATACTAAAGAAAAGTAATGCGCAGAATATTGAAAACAACAGGTCAGTTTCACTGCTGTCACCATTTTCAAAAATAATGGAATGAGTCACGATAAATAGACTAATGAGTTACGTGAATAAATACAACCTTTTTAATGAAGCAAAGTTTGGTTTCCAAAGTGGGACAAGTGCAATATGAGACATTACGGAGTTCACAAAAGTAATAATTGAAGTTCTTGACATGGATGACTATAACACAGGCATATTCTTAGACTTGTCCATGGCTTGTGACACTGTTGACCATAAAATACTGATCGCGAAGTCCAGGTCTTCCATCATGTGATTTCCACATTTT
This sequence comes from Schistocerca americana, assembly GCF_021461395.2. Lineage (NCBI taxonomy): Eukaryota > Metazoa > Arthropoda > Insecta > Orthoptera > Acrididae > Schistocerca > Schistocerca americana. Next base: position 774,488,729 of record NC_060120.1, read on the forward strand.
TGGCAAACTGAAGGAACATCTAAGGGGGAAACAGAATTTCCAAAGATGAGAACATTCACACGACAGTTCACAAATGCTCTGTGAACAAACAGCAGATTTCTAGTGTCAAGGAACTGAAGGATTGGTAGAACATTCTGACAGTTGTTTACAGAGGTTTGCTGACTACATTGAAAAATGGTGTTTTGTACCTGTGCCACTTTGAAGTAAAGGGAAGCACTGAAACTGGAAATTTGTGATAAGTCCTTTGGAACCAAACTGCTGAGGTCATCAGTCCCTAAGCTTACACCCTACTTAATCTAACTTACGCTAAAGACAACACACACACACACCTATGCCCGAGGGAGGACTCGAACCTCTGGTGCTGGCAGCCACGCGAACTGTGACAAGGCGCCTCAGATCGCATGGCTACCCCGCGTGGCAGGAAAGCATTGAAGAAAAGTTTCTCAGTCGGTCATAACAATGTGTAACTTGCAGTTTAAAGTTCCTCTGTATGTACTGAAAAAATATGAGTGGTCACAGATGTAGCTATCAAGGCACATTTTCAAATGCCACAAAATTCTGCCAATCCCAACAACCTGCAGGTATTTGTAAATAAAAATCCACTTCAGCTGTATTGAGAATTTATTTATTTAGCTGTGCAATTGGTTTCAAAACAATGGAGTTCCATCCTCAGGTGCTAACAATTAACTGAAAACCATCATACATGCATGGCAGATGGACCAGTCAGTATTGAAAAATCAAACTCATGCATGCGTGCATGGGAGCTACAAACAGCCAATGGAGTGTGTCACTGAGGCCAAAGTGAACTGTGTAGTTCAGCTGCTGAAGGGCTAGGAGGGTGTAGGGGTGCATAGGCTGAATGTTTGGCTTGTGCGCCACCACAACCTCCTAACCTTTCGTTAGGTAAAACTACACAGTTTCTTGTTGGCCTCTGTGACATGCTCTACTGGCTGCGCACAGCTCCCTTACACATGGGAATGTGTGAGTTTACTTTGCACAATGACTAGCCCAACCACCATGTATGTATGATTGTTTTTAATTAATTGTTAGCATCTGCACATGAAGCTCTAATGCCGAAAACCAGTTGTGCAGTTAAAATGTTACTCAGGTGCAGATCCCTCCACATCAAATCCTTTGTACCTGCAGACAGCCAACTTCATACCCACTTTGCTTGAAGATGATGGGTACAAAACTCAGTGAAACTTTGTGAAAAGACGATGCCATCACACAGCTGATCACCTGAGAAGATTTCATCATTGGAGTATGCCTGTAATCACATATATTCATACCCAGAGACCATCCTATAAACTGTTAACCGAATCAGGGGTGGAGAGAACCATTTAAATATATGTGAAGGTCATGCCTCGATGAAATAAGGATCTCACAGTATCAGATTTTGTTTTCAATGATGCTGATGGTTGTGATACGTTTGGGTGGCTAAAATGTATCAAGAACAACTGTCCAGCTAGTACCCCAACATACTAAAACAAATATTCTGTTAATTACCACAACACAAACTATTTGCTCTTCACTCAGTTTCCAAAGTCTATCTACAAATTTATAGACAGGTACATTTTTCAGTTTATGGAGTTAGAAGTACCAGGGCTAGATCAGTACATGCTATCAACTTCACCATTGCATGAAGAATCTGATAAACTCTTTTTATTTATGTATATAATTTTCTTTCATAGCTTTCAAACTTATACATAAAATTTTTGATTATATCTATGAACACACTGTAAAACACTGAGCAGCACATGACAGAGGGTTTTTCCTTAAAATATGTCATGTTTTCATTTTAACACTTTCTGTTAATTTTCTAACAGATTAAAATTTTGTCTGGTCAGGATGTCAACTATGAAGCTTTACTTTTGTGGGGAAATTCCCAGGTGATAATAACACTACTCACTAAAGGCAAGGTTCCATGTTTGAGTCCAAGTCTAGAAAACAATTTTAATTCATTAAAAATTTTTATCACAACAGTATTCACAGAGCTGATGAATGCTTCAAGATATACAGATGAAAAGTGGTTCTGTTTATCAAAGACAAGTGGAAAATCTCACTGTATGATGCCTACTCAAAATAAAACAAAACATCTTGAATTGGTACTCCAGCGTGCTTCTTTAACTATAGTTCTCCATAAAGCGATTCTATACAAGTAGTTTGTCATTTCTTAATTCATTTTATCCACTGAACCAGCAGTTGACAATTATTCATTTTGATTTACTTTTTATGAAATTGAATCTGTGACTCACAAATTTATCTACAAAAAATGAAGGATATTGCTAGGTCTACAACTTTGCTTTCGCCGTTTTTTCTCAAAATTTGGGGCTTTATTGTGAAAAACTTACAAAAAAATTACAATTCATAGTATGGCCCATCACTGGCCACTATATTCTCCCATCTTTCGGATAATATATGAATCCCGTGGCGGAAGAACTGGACGTCTTTTGTGGGGATCCATGAATCGATTCAACTTTGCACTTGTTCGTACGATCGGAAATGCTGGTCAGCCAGACCGTATGCCACTGATAAAAAAAGGTGGTAGTCAGAGAGAGCAATGTATGGAGAATACGGTGGGAGGAATAGGACTTCTCATTTCAACATTTCCATGTATATTTTGATGGGTTTTACAACATGGAGTCGAGCACTGACCTGCTGCAAAATTAACTTTATGTGTCTCTCACTGTATTGTGGCCATTTGTGTTTCAGTGCTGGGCTCGAATGCGCTCAATTGCTTTCGATAATGATGTCCTGCGACTGTCTTTGTCTGTTTCAGCAGCTATAAAAACGTTCTGTCTTCCACTACCATGTTGGTCTTTGACATTAAAATCACCATTTTAAGGTGTTGAAAACATTCTCTGCACATTATTTCACTGATAGTTCCCTCACCATTGGTCTTACCCAGCATTTTAAGAGCCACAGCCACAGATATCTTAATGTTAAACCAGAAAATTAAAACTTCCCGCAAGTTGTGAGAAATGGGTACGAAAGTTGGCATACTTAATCGAGAGAAACCTTATGATACAATTATAAATCGACTAATATTTTTATGGCATTATGTTTACAGACGCTTAAGCTTACTTTATTACACCTACGACCAACCACTCGAACCCCACTTGCCGTTACTGCCGTCTATTGCAAAATGGTGGAAGCAAAGTTGTAGACCTAATACTTTTGCATTTATCTTCTACAGCATTCTTATTTTGAACAAATGTAGGATACAGCACAATGTAGGATACAGCACATTCTTCCAAAAGGAAAAAGAAAACGGAAAAATCAGTTTCATGGGTTAAGCTGAAAATTCTCTTTCTTACAATTTAAAAATACAAAATAATAATGATATGATTTTTATCTCATTTATCTTACTGGCTAAATCCCTATTGTCCACAGAGCCTCTTCCATATTTGCCAGTAGGTGCTTTAACCCCACTACAATTTGGCTTTGTTTTGATCCTAACAAGCACTGGAAGACACACGCTCCAAACGTATCTTTTCCCCAATGACTGTGCAGTGTGTGCTGACACTAATTACTGTGACATACGAAATACAAAGTATTTTCTAAATTTGTGAAAAGCACCAATTTTTACTGATCTATGCAATACCTAAAGTGAAGTTAATTCCAGACAGAGGTAGGAAGGAAGCTACTCCACTTACTTCAAATAAAAAGTACAACAAATTACGTTTCACATTATTCAAATATATCAAACATTATTTACTAAAAACTAAACCAAACAGTTGAGCACTGTGTGTTTCTCTACACCAACAACGCATTTCTACACAGTTTCAATCATTAACTGTAAAGATGAAGTTTTGTTCTTACATTTACTTTGGGCCTGTTAGTCCATACTATAATTAAAGAAATTTTCAGTCAGTATATGTTAAATTAAGTGGTTCTGCATCAGTAATTACTGAGCTGCTAGAAATGACCTATAGCTAAGAGGTGCTTGTTACATTTTATTTTCAGTGCTCTCACAAAGTAATGCCCGATGAGGGGCATGCATGCAGGTTGCCGGCCGTCTCACTTGCGGCGCTCTTCATCCAGTTTCCTTAGGGCAGTGTCAAGGTCAGATACACGTTCAGAATCACGCTCACGTAATCCCATTGTTCCAACAGCAGCAGTCATGGAAGGAATTTCACGGGCTGGTGATGCAGGTGCTACTTCCACCATTTGGTTTTCCAGCTCAGAGCACCGTTGTTTGTATTGAAGAACCTAATGGGAGATGGAATCAAAACTTAAAAAGTATTAAAATATATCTATAGATACAAGACTGTGTGATGAATGATGGAATACACCAATTTTTTTTCTCTGGATTAACATTATGAATGTACTTCTGATCGATTTAAAGATTGTCTTTTTATTTGCAAATTAATGGGGAATATGCATTGCTTTTTAGAACATATTTTGAAACTGGAACATAGAAATTATTGCAGGATTCAACAGAGTTTATATTATTGTTGATTTCAAACTGCATATAAGAAAAAGGAAGAAATCACTAGAAGAAATCTGACACTGAAACCACCCTGAATGATGTTTCATTAAGTGAGTGCTATTCCTGCAACTAAATCAAAACTAATGTGATAAAAAGTTATAATCAAAATTCTAAATAAATCCAACCTAAGCAGAACATTCTATCACTCCACTGAAATAAAGATGATATTTCAATAGCTGAAACAACCAACTTACTTCAAAACAAATACAGTTTATAATCATATATAATTTCTGCCTCCTTTCCATAGTTTGGTTAAAGAAATAATAAAGTTGAGAAAACATATCATACAAATTTCATTTCATGACAATAACATTTAACAAATTACAAGGCAATGACTGGTTGTTTTAGTTTTATTCCAATTTCAGAGAACAGAAAGAATTGTGAAAATAGTTCCTATCACACATAGTTCTAAAATATTCTACAGAATTTTTTCCTTTTTAAAAATTTCTATGGGGTTCCATTTAACCAGACATGAACTTGAACATAGTTGATACTGCCACCAATCATTGAGGTAAATATAAGAACGGTAGATTTAGTACTAATATCAGGCATTGATAATCATATTTGTATGTGTTCAACCCCCTCTCTTTCCTTTTGAGCTTCAATACTATGTTTATGTATACAACAGGTGTCTCAACAGTACTTTTTTTTCTCTCTTCTTATAAATAGTAAGGTGCATTCACATAAGCTTTGGCAGAAATTGTGCTATGTATCTCAGAGTATACTGAACACCCCCCCCCCCCCCCCCCCACACACACACACACTAATTTATGTAGGCTCATATTCTTTCTTGGGACTGAAGGACAAATCCTAGCATTCGCCTGAAGCAGTTTAGGTAAACAATGGAAAACCTAACTCTAAATAGTTAGAAGGGGTTAGAACTGCATTTCTCCCAAGTTCTCCAGTGTCTTAACTATTGCATCACCTTTTTCTGTCTTTCAGCATGAAACTGGTTCTACGGGAAACAGTGATGGGTATATACTAAGGCAAGTATACTGGCATAGTGGCAATAGGAAGTGTAACACATTACATGACAGCTAATGCCATTATGCTGCTTCTGTCTGTTGCTGTATTTTAGATTGGGGACTTCTGACTTAGTAATGATTTTCATGTTAGCGCATATTTTGTGTAGTATGTTTACTATTGAAGCACATATTATCTGTATCCTAAAAAAAAAAAGCCAAATAATAAACAAACAAATGAATGTGACTGTTGCGTATACATCAACTCTTCAGAAAGACTGCTAACAGCAGATAATGAACTCCCACAATAAGTTTGCCTTTGCACTGCCAGCTGCCAGAAGAGAGCAGCTGAAATATGCAGTTTGTGAGCAAAGCAGTATGAGAAACAAATTGCAAAATGTCAATGGTGTGCTATATTCTCTGCGTGGAACTCACCATACACTTGCTTTTATTTGAGCAAACCAGTGCTTTACAAGAATAACTAGTTGTGCATCACTCCCACCCCATTTTTTGACAACAGTGCACAATGCAAGCACAACATTATACATCAAGCACTTATTATAGTGCAGACACTTTACGGTGTCAACTAACCACACATAAACAAATGAGGGTTGGTAACAACATCCAGGAGTTGTACTTATGCAAAAGCAGAACTGACACATCATGATAGCGATCACTAAGCCTTTTTTGTGTTGTGGGAGTCGTATGAAAACACACACATGGACCAGGTTTAAACTCTACACTAATTTCAAAACAAGAAGCAACATAAAGCAAATTGGAATGCACAAACAATTTGGCAATTGCTACCACACAATTGTTTTCTGAGGCTAGCTGTGTTTAAAGGAGGTAGCTTACACAGGCACAGCTCACAATAGCTCCCACCCTCCACCCCCCCCCCCCAGCCTAAAACTGCAACATTAATCTCCCCACCCTTTACAGTCACTGAGTCTGTACAGTTATGCACCTCACACTTCAGAGCAAGACATTAGCAATTCATCTTTATCAGCACTTTCTGAGAAAACACCATTCTGTAATTGGTTCCATAATAAATTTCATAAAAGAAGGCACCATCAAGGTACATTTCTGGCTATGGAAATCCAACAAAGAACATAATTTCTGGAGTTCTGTCCTTTTTTTAAGATTTATGCATTGCACAGTACCAAAAATAAACAAACATCTACATATTACAATATCAAATGATTTACAGACACTGGAAAAAAACTAATTTTAACTGTACTACAAAATCCATCACAAGCTCTGTTAACTTGCATACAAATTTGTCATCCTTGCTAATTGCAAATGGTGAATGACTGGTTTATTCTCTATTTATATTCCAAAACTGTGTCCTCAAATGGTCCATTATTACTACATGTACAACACAACTTGCCCCTTAACGTTGGGCTGTGGCAGGACGTTTAAAGGATTGTGCCGATTTTTCCATTTCCAACTTCCCATGAAAGAAGTGCCAAGTTACTCTGCATGAGCAGGAGCTGTTTTTTTTATTACAATACTCACTGGTTAGTTCTTGTCAACAGTAATTTGTTACATGAATACATTTGAATTTCACAATTTAAAGAAATTTTTCCTATTCGTAAGCTATATTTTCATTCATTCATTGTGTTTTGTAGATTCCATCAAGAAGGAGAATCTTCTGGAACATCTATGAGAAAATTATCCACAAGTTTGACTTAGAAATAATTCTGCATTAATATTCATTGTGGTGTCCTTACATCATGGAGAAAGGATCTTTCAAAAAGCTGTCCACCCATGTCCAGGCTAAGCTTGCAAACCATTTCTAACAAATCCACTGTCGCATTCAAACACAATCTTCCTTCATTCTTTTTAAGGAAATGGACAGCAAAACATTCCAAATTATATATCATCCTTACAACCCTTACCACAGACACTTAAATGTTGATGTAAGTTAAGTTAGAACTGTGACATGTGTGCATAACTGATTCTGCAGCTGCGGTCCCTAACACACACTTGTGTGTGGCATTTGACTCAAATTCTTGAGGGTTGATGAAATTTTTGCTGCCAGTGTTTGACCAGCAAGGAGATGATATGTGATAGCTTAAACTTCCTGGTCACCAGTCTTTGCACCAATGTCCTGGATAATATTGCAAACATCTCTGCATTATCTCATGAAGTGACAGCACGTGACACTATAAAAGGTGATATGTCCATTGAATTAAGATGTTAAGCCTGGTGGCCCCATTGGTGCTATTGAAGAGGGGTATGCTGTATGCCAGCAACTGCTTCTAACCTCTCCCTTCTCTCATCAACATCATACAACAAAAATATAGCACTGCACTAACATGCATACATTACACTCACCTAACTCTACAAATACACACACTATACAGTACTCACATATTTGCAAGGAAAAGGGCCAGTCCGTGCGGAGAAAGAACAATCGTTCCAAAAGGCGACTGAACCCACTCTACGGGAAACCCCAACAAATTTACATTTTACATGTGAGTATCATACATTAAACAATGAGAAGATGAGCAGGAAGACTTGCGTTCACTTCCTATAGAACTTCAATATCACTCACATCATTATCGTTCTAAAAAAAAAATCCAAATAAAGGCATCAATGAGGTGATTTTAATAAATGACTCAGTAATTGTAAACATTTAAACAAATTAATCTTTCAGTACAGGGACAAATTTAGGTATACAACTTTTCTACCACACCCAGCGTATAGATCTAACCACACAAAAGAGGATCTATAATTAAAAATTAATGTACATATAACTGTAAACCACATGACGATGGCAGCTCATTGCCAAAAGTGTCATATTAAAAATTGTTAGTAACAAGTGACAAACAGAAAAATTGTTTCAGGAATTTTGTAACCTCAACAAATTCCATACAACATGGATAAATTTAAACTAAACATAATTCACTGTTGCACATGATACAAGAATACTGAATTAACATTATTTTCACTACGCAAAACTGATGCATTTTCTATTTTTGATAAGAATTTTTTTGAGCAGAACTTTCATGTTTTATATTTGGCATGTTTATTGAGCTTTGTGTATATTACATTGCATTCATCATGTTTTTTCCTTTGATTTTTGAAAAAACAGTGTACAGCCAAGCCCCTCCCTATTTCTATTCAGTTTCATAGTGAGCAAGTGAACTTCTACTTCCATTGTGGATTGTGGGCTTTCTTTTCCAAAGAGGGTTTGTATTTAACACACCGTGAACCAGGAAATGCTTTGACACTCATTCTAGAACAGCAGCCCAACACAGCAATAAAAAAAAGACTGCATTAGACTTGTTGCTACAGTCTTTTCTTCTCATGTTGGCAGATGCTGAACACAAAACACTAGCCACTCTGTCTTAACTGACTTCTACCAACAGGGGAATTCGCGAGATGAACACACAAAAAAAACTCAGAGATATGTATATAAGACATATTCAACATTATTATCTATATTGGTAATGTAGCATAACCAACAGAATGTAGAAGTATATGCAAAATGTCTTGTTGGATCAAAAATATCTTACTCTACAAAGGAAGAAACAAGTTACAATTTCGATCTGTACTACAGCCACAAGGGTAACACCAGTGTTTGTCAAAACACAAACATTACAGCTTTCTTTCACATGAACATATTTCTATCACCTTTGCCTGAAGGCGGCTGACAAGTGCTGCCTGGTGCTGCTGTGCTTGCCTGTATGTCTCAAGGCGTCTTTTGTAGCTTGCCGATTCTTCTTCCAGCCTCCTCCGCAGATCCTCATTTTGACGCAAGAGTGCCTCTGGCTCCATTCTCCCTGCAGTCACCAAACTCGCCTGTTAAAGATAACACAGATTAACGCAGGTATTTTCTGGAGTAATTGTACATTGTGTCATAATACATAGGTGGTGAGCTGTGAACCAGTTATCTTTATGTCACAATGTTACAGGTGCTACACAACAAGTTCTCTACTGGGCAACAAATCATTAAGGGAACTTTGGTATTCAGTGCAAATTTGACAGCCTTGACATCGGATGTGATTTCGCACTGCAGATCTCCAAATTCTTCTGGTAACATACGACTTATTACTGGTGGATAAATATTGCATTGTATATCTTCAGCAATTGTGAAATAACTGAATAAACAACAGTTTACTATAAAACTGATATCGCGTACATACTAGATTTCACATTCCTATACCTTATGTTGTCGAGACATCTTTTACTTACCGCTGTATAATGAGTTGTTATTAATTGTTATCTGCGTATGTTGATCTCGCAGAGAAACAAATACAAACACTTATTCATAAATGTATTACAGTTGTTTATGTTTACAAATTTGAAAGACGAGGGTATTGATTGAATGCAAAGATATAATATCGGAGAACAGTAGGGCCAACAGCTTCAAAAAAATTGATCGAGTAACAATATTTAAGGTCGACATACACTTGACGGAACGGAAAGGGACAGAACTGAAAAATGAAACACTCAACAGTGCACTGCAAATGGCAGCAGTAGAATTGTAAAACTACCGTAGGCTACAGTAGATTATCATAAGTCGTCGTATACTACATTTGTTTTCCTAGTAGCTTAGGTCAGTTAGGAACGTAACCGCGTTACCTGTGTGTTAGGTGTGTTGCATACCTATCGCTCGTTACTTCATTTCGATCTTTTTGTTTGGATATGTGATTAGCCTCTTATTAGACTCCCGTAGAAATCGGCAACCGTGAACCGTTTAGAAACTGAGTTAGGATATATAAACCGCTGCACAACTTAAGAGACATTTTTGTTCCACATAGTTATCCTCCTATCTGTTATTCAAAAGTAAACAGCATTTATAGCAAAATTGAAATTGTCAACATTTCATTCGAAAAATGTTGATCAGTAACGTAAAAATGAAAAAAATGCAGATTTATCATATGGCGGTATTTGCTCGAAAGAAAGGTAAAATAAAATAAAACATATCAAACATCGCTTCAATACTTCGTCGAGCTTATACAAGACATGTTCCTGTTATTCATGAACAACTTTTGCACTAATCTATGGTAACAGGGAGCTCTTGTCTTTGATTTAAATGAAAAACATTGTACTGAACACAAAATAACAGCAATATTTATACAGATTCTTTTAAATTTGCGGATGTAAAGTGTTCTTGCATTAAAAGTAACCGTTCTGGTTACATGAAAGCACAGATGTTACGCGATCAACTATTTTTATTACTTAAATATTGCAACCGATACTTTGTGAGGATATAAAATACTCACTGGACTAACACTGAACATTATGCAATTCTGATTTTATGCAACACAAATAAACAAACAAAAAAACAAAGGGTAGTCGTCAGCTCCCAGTTTCTCTCTCTCACATTCATTTATGGTTCTTTCCCTACCAATTCTACCAATACTACCGGTACTCCTAAATCATTTATGTATCATGCCAAAACTACCAAATCATAGTTTTGGTAGAGCACAACTCTAGGCAGCATTTACGTAGGTCGTAAATGGAGTGGAACGAGTCATCAAAGTAAAAGTTTAGGAGGGGAAAGTGTTGATGTTGACATTTGCTGAGAGGGGTTGGTAGAGGTTAGGGGACCATGTTGTCGCCTGATAGCTCCTGAAGTAACCTGTTTCCACCTTGTCCAATCGTGTTATCGTTGTGGGATCTTCTTAGTAATTACTTTATTACTGTATGATTTTCCTGGCACACTCCCAATGTTTCATGACGACTTGGATATTTTTTTCCTCTGAGAGGTGTTCTAGAAGATAGGTCAAATATCTGAAAGCGGAAAATGATTCAGGTTTTACAATATCCAGATAGAGAAAAGGGCTAAATTGTATAATAACAAAAAAATTAACTGATCAAGCACTTTTTGTCGATGGTGAAAATGTCAGCTCTGTTGAAGGCGAAGAACACTATTGTTTTTGTAGGTATTAACTTGGAAAGGGAAAAATTCAGTGATTAAGGTAAACATTTTCTGTGTTTGGCTTTATATTTCTTGCTGTGTTTGCATGCATATATAGCGTGTCCGATGAAGGACACAATATATAATTTAATAATAAAGCACATAATTTATTTGAAAATTGCTTGTCTTATTATGACAGTAAGAAACACAAAGACTGTAATTAACCATAAAACAAAATACCATGCAAATAGAATGAAATTTTCACTCTACAGCGGAGTGTGCGCTGATATGAAACTTCCTGGCAGATTAAAACTGTGTGCCGGACCGAGACACGAACTCGGGACCTTTGCCTTTCGCGGGATAGTGCTCTACCGACTGAGCTACCCAAGCACGACTCACGCCCCGTCCTCACATGTTGAATTCCGCCAGTACCTTGTCTCCTACCTTCCATAGTTTGGAAGTTGCTTGGGTAGCTCAGTTAGTAGAGCACTTACCCGTGAAAGGCAAAGGTCCTGAGTTCGAGTCTCGGTCCGGCACTCAGTTTTAATCTGCCAGGAAGTTTCATATAAGCGCACACTCCGCTGTAGAGTGAAAATTTCATTCTAGAAACAACCCCCAGGCTGTGGCTAAGCCATGTCTCCGCAATATCCTTTCTTTCAGGAGTGCTAGTTCTGCAAGGTTCGCAGGAGGCTTCTGTAAAGTTTGGAAGGTAGGAGACGAGGTACTGGCGGAATTAAACCTGTGAGGACGGGGCGTGAGTCGTGCTTGGGTAGCGCAGTCGGTAGAGCACTTGCCTGCGAAAGGCAAAGGTCCCAAGTTCCAGTCTCGATCTGGCACACAGTTTTAATCTGCCAGGAAGTTTCATACCATGCAAATGTTCTCCACAGCTTCGTCTGCACACATCCGTTCTGTGGACAAAATTTTCGAGGACTCTCCAGCAAAGTTTTGCTTGAATTTGACCCTTGGGACGTTTAATTTCTGCCCTGAGTTGAGGGATGGTTCGTGGATTGTTCACATAATCACAAGATATGGCATACCGCCACAAAACAGTCACACAGTGTCAAACCACACGATCTCGGTGACCAGTTTTGATCGTCACTGCGAGAGATGAGACGTGCAGGGAATCTTTCTCTCAGAAGCCATGTTGTTTCGTTGGCAGTGTGGGCAGGATGCCTCATCCTGTTGGAACCACATGTGTTACAATTCAGTTCTTGCAGTTGCAGCCATAAAAACTGTGTTATCATGTAGCGATAACGATCACCAGTCAATATTACTGCTTTTCTAATTTCGTCGTCAAAAAAGTATTGTCCCATTAATCCGCCAGTCCATAACCCGCACAAACAGTGACTGTTTCTGGATAAAGACACTCCACACAGATCATGCGAGGGTTCTCTGAGTTCTAATTCCGGCAGTTTTGTTTATTCACACACCCATTAGGCCGGAAGTGTATCTCGTCACTGAAGATTATATTCTTAGGAAAATCACTATCGAATTCTTGTTTTGTGAATACAAAATCGGCAGATGTTCGACGCTCCAAATGGTCCATTGGCTTCAGCTCTTGGGTTAGTTGGATAATAAAAATGATGCAAATGCAAATCTTTTATAATATTTCGATGAAACCTGCTTCTCAAAATTGCTAACTATTGAGAACGGTGGCGAATCGACTTCAGTGGAATCGTAGCGACGCTCTCACTGAAGAGAGCTCTGTTATCTACCGATCGACGAGAGTGAGGATGTTCAGGTGATTTAATGTTCACTGTCGATACTGTATCTTCAAATTTCCTCACCAGTCTCTGCACTGTTGGTACATAGGAGCATTTCGCCTACCAAAAATTGCAGGAAGTCTTCGAAGGTCTCTACAAAGCATTCAGTGTACGTGAAATGCCCTATCAAATTCTAGATACGTTGATCCGTCATGTAACACTCTACCTCCCCATTTACATGGGGCTCCCAAAACCGGAGTTTGTAAACCGATTTCCCAATTCCGCTTGTGCGTGGTCATGTAAACAATTCAAAGTCGACTTTGGAAATCGATTTTCGCTCCCATGTAAACGCAACCGGTTTTGAAACGTACTTGGGCTGACAGATTTCGTCTTGTCTTTAAAAATTCGTCTAATATAGACGGAATGGTTTTTGTACAGTGCAGAATAAACAGAAATATTAAACTAAAGCTCTTTACATCTCGTCTAATTGAAGAGAAATAGTGATTTTGCTGACTAAATCAGAAGCTGTAACAGTTGGTTTCCAGGCGCCACATTTAACTGGGATAGCAAATCCGCTTTAGACGATGTGTGTGAATTCAAAAATGGTTCTGAGCACTATGGGACTTAACATCTGAGGTCATTAGTCCCCTAGAACTACTTAAACCTAACTAACCTAAGGACATCACACACATCCATGCCCGAGGCAGGATTCGAACCTGCGGCCATAGCGACCACGCGGTTTCAGACTAAAGCGCCTAGAACAGCTCGGCCACAGCGGCTGGCTTGTGTGTGAATTCCTAAGGGACCAAACTGCTGAGGTCATCGGTTCCTAGGCTTACACACTACTTAAACAACTTATACTAAGAACAACACACACACCCATGAGCGTGAGAGGACTCGAACCTTCGTTGGGAGGGGGCATGCAGACCGTGACATAGCGCTTCAAATCGCGCTGCCACTCCGCGAGTCTCCGCTTTAGACCTTAATATGTAAACACAACAGCGAAAAATGGTTTTCGATATCCAGTTTTCGTCTTCCAGAAGATGTATCACATGTAAATGTAGTGAATTTTAGCTGACAACAATACGCAGAAGTCCCAGTTGACAACGACCATCGATAATCGCAGAATCAACAGATGAGAATAGTTTAGATTTCAGATCCCGCAATTTCGCAAACCGAACGATTTCTTCAACTTAAAAATTGCGTTCTGTATGGGATACCCTTTAATTTTGCGAGTAAATTAATGTCGATGTTTTGAAATGCCTGGACATCACACTTCCTGCTGCTCTACTTCTCATTAGTTTACAATGCAGACTTTATAAAGGACATCGGTTAAAAGGTTTGTTCTGATGATTAATCAACTTTATCAACACCACTTATTAAAGGTTGATTCACATCTGACAGAATAGAACATCAAAATATTCCACAATGATTTTCACATGATGACATTCATACTGGCTGTCAATGGAATGGAATGGGACTTCAAAGCCAAAGTTTGTTGGGGAGAGTGTTTTGACATTGATATTGATGGGGGCACGATGTTATCCTCTGCTAACATCGGAAGTTTACCTGTTTTCAGAGTGCTCACTCATATAAGTATAATGGGTTTAAACTTAAATGTCGCCTTAGTCTTCATTTTAGTATACTGCTTTGTTTTCATGGATTTTTGTACATTGATTGTCCTTCCTCAATACAGGCCAGATATTTGAAAGTGTAAGATGATTTAGACTTTAGGGGCCAATATCAATTGAACAGAGCTGATGTACACACTGTGTATAAATAAAAATATGGATTGACAAAGAAATTTTCGTTAGCTATCCTTTTTTAAGTCAAGAAGTCAGCTCTATTGCAGAGAAAAAATAGCTTGCTGTTAAAAAAGAGAAGGCAAAGGTTCTGATTTCGAGTCTCGGCCTGGATCACAGTTTTAATCTGCCAGGAAGTTTCATAACAGCGCACACTCCGCTACAGAGTGAAAATTTCATTCTGATAGCCTGTTGTTGTTTCTTAAATATTTGCTATGTAGGAAAGAAACACAGTGGATGAAGTAAACAGACTCTATATATTCCTTTATAAATATTATTCAGTGTTTTTGTTTGTACATTATATATTAGAAAATATTTTTTTAAAATGTTGTTTCGCTCCTCAGCACTTTATTATCCAAAATTGATCGAAAACATCCATTATGAAGTTAGGTTTGGACATTAATAAACTTTATCATGGCTAGTTCCTTAATTCTGATACTATGCTATATTCTAGGTTTTTATATCATGGATGGTATCTCATAACCCTACTTTTACAATTCAGTACCAGGCTACATGAACTGACATCAAGTTGACTTTCTGTGTAATATGAACACCGCACCGTTTGCTGGTGACATGCTCTGATGTTCTTTTTTGTTGACATTGGCTGTGAATCAGCCTAATTCTGCTACGACGTGGAATGACATAAAAAGACATACAAGAAACTCACTAAGATAATACAATGATGGGTTGTCTTAATTTCTAAGTCCCAGATGGAAAAGCACAGGTAGTGATACAGTACATCTCTTACATCTCTCTACAGACTCCCTAACAAAACTGTGGCACTTCTGGAGGTTTAGTAGAAAAAGGGGAGGATCTTACACTTGGGATTTCTTGTGGACGTAAAACTTGATAGCATTTGGATAATTTGTGGCAGATGCATTTGACATTCTTTGAATGGGAAGAAATCCAGCTGCATTTGGGTAATTTATGGTGGAAGGAACTACTTATTGCCAAGTTATGTTAAGAATACGAAGTGTAGTTTCAACAGCACATGCAATGGGAAAGCAACCAGGAAGTGAATAATAAATTTAAAATGTGACTGAAATTTGTGATTTGGGGTAACATCATGGAGTGCAAAAGGTATACTGCGAATTGTAATAAGTATAATGAACGATTGTCAAGAAGACATTGTGAAGGAGAAGAAAGAAGACAACTGCATCAAGCATGGCAAGGATACTCTTGTAACAAGAGGAAACATTGTGGCACACCAGGATCACGTGGGAAGCAGCACATCTCAGCGCAGCAGAGGAAGGGTGCGTTGCACTGGAGGCACACACACAGAGGTACAGATTTCGACACTTAGTGAGGAACTGTTGTGTTACTTTGACCATAGAGTACTGAAATCTACCTACAGCAGGTTAAAATTCATTTAAAGTATATTAGAAAATTGTATTAGTGAAAATGTAATGCTGCTTAGAATCAGTGGAGTGAAGCACAGAGTGATGTCTGGCTCCAGGAAACGTAGATTTATTAGAAGATAGTGATATGTTTCCACTTGCAAAGTGTAAGGAAGGATCAGCAATTATAATGAATGATATAGTAGGAAACAGGGAGCAGAAAATGCCTTCATGAACTTTGGAATCAGCAGGAAACGTGGCTGAGATAACAATATGGCAGTTGTTATTGATTATATGACCACAGCAGATGAAGCTACTAAAAAAAAGGACAGAGAATTTAATAAGCAGTAAATTTTGTCAGCTCTAATAAGGAAAATGGAAGAAATTGTTGAGAATGCTAACCAATGGTAAAATGCAAAGAGAGAAGAAACTGATGGGCACACTAACCAAAAGGTAAATAAAGTCATTCAGGAAACTAAAAAACACTGATAAATTAGAGGAATATATCACAGAGACTGACGACAGATTTGAAGAAGGGGATGGAAGGCTAGGGGATGTCAATAGGCACCGTGGGCAGTGGCAAAAGGGTTTGCTAGTCGAACTAATTTCTGGAGAAACCAAGGCAGATGAATTGAAACTGGGTCAGAACTGTCTAAGAGAATAGAGTTAGCACAGAATTTTGTAAAGACTAATGTTAAGGAGATATTTGACATTATAGCTGATAAGATGTCAGTAATTTTACTGCCAGAGCCACTGATATCTTTGCTGAAAGAGTAGAAGAAAAGTTAGATTCAAAATCTTAAAAAGCTCATTGCAGTAAATAGGAATATAGGAAATGCTAACAATGATGTATTACTTTTGGTCAATTTGCTACTAATACTAAATCACATAGCACAAGCAACTATAGGAAGAAAAATGGAAATGATGTTAATGAGGGCTCTGTTTGAAAGTAGGTAGCTTACACATAGTTATAACTAAGTAAAAAGGACGCCACATTGGGAACCATAGAAAGAAACATGGGGATATTTTGAAAGCTTTAGGTCAAGTGGTTACTTTGCCAGAAAGAGCAATGAAAGGCCGTGGTTGGAAGGACATAAAGTAGAAATCTAAGAATGATAGGAATGAAAATAGTAATAAAGTCAGCAATGCTTAACCAAAGGAAAATGGAAGATATGGTAACAGTTCCCCCCCCCCCCCCTCCCCCAAAAAAAAGGAAAAGGTGGGAAACGAAGAGGATCACATTTTTGCGGCAGTAAACAAAATAACGATTGTAAGAAAGATAACACTGATGAGAATTTATATTTTCATGATCGTGGACAAAATAAAGTTTTCAACAGAGAGAACCTTGGTGGGATTTCAACATTTCATAATAATAGAAGGAGTCACAGAATAAGAATAAAGAGGATTATCAAATTATTGTGCGGTTTGAAGCTGGTAGTATTAAAAGAGTAGCGATTATTGTGGCTAGAAAGTTACATGTCATTGTAAAAGGAGGATCGTATAAACAAGTAATAAGTAGAGAGAATGTACCAGTGTTAGCAGTGCAGTGATATGAAGTCATAGATGCTACTGAAATAAGGAAACGAATGCTAATGAAAATGAGGTATAGAGAAAAAGTAGTGAGAATTAATTATTGACATTGTGGCAGCAGATCGAGATATCACTTTCATTATGGGAAAGAATCTGTTGGTACACCATGCTGACATTGTGGGTTTTGAGAAGGGTAGAATGACAGTTAAGGTAAGCGGTATGGAAAATACAATGAAATCTGAAAATTACAGAGAAGTCATAAGTGTTGCTATGTGTCGATGAAAAGTTAATGTTTTCAAAACAAATCCAGTAAGGGTGAAGTTAAAGCAAAAAAGGAGAATAATAGTCAGAACTTAAGTGAAGCAAAATTAGTAAACTGTGAAATGAGTGTTAAAGTAAGGGGAATTAATATGATTAAGAAATTGGTAAAAGGAACAATAAAGAATTTGATTTTGAAGTATCTGAGTGTACTTTCAATTAGTATGGATGTGATGAAGACTGATGGTAAAGTATGTAATGTCATTCACAGAATAAAAGTGATATACAAAGCTGTAAAAGAAGGTTTGCAGAATTTGTTTAAAAAAAACAAAACAGAATACAGTCAGGGAAACTAGTGGGAAATCACTCAGTATTAAGGACAAAGTAAAGACATGTTAGAGTATTTTGGAGAGCAGTGTATTATGAGCAGGGTGCACAGACAAAATCCAATAGAAGTGACGCATCCTGAAGCCAAAGCAATGTGAGGTAAATACAATGTAGTTGATGTTAAGAGATACCATGGTAGTTACAGGGAAACCTGCCAGATCCTACAAGTTTGAAATTGAACTACCAACGAGAACATCTCTTTAGTAAACAAACATATGCCATGTACTTAATGGTCCCAGATACGACATATAATTCACTGTACAAAGTACCCCAGTAAGGGTGTAAGATTATTAAGAGAAACAATAATTTTAACCATTTTGAGATATAGTGTGTTTAGTTCCATGTCTGATTCAGTAAACGGCAGGAGCTAAATGAGCTTTGTGAGAGCCAAGAGTCAGGAATGTTGTGGCACCTTCAAGGCAATTAAGGGGCCGGGACAGCTGGAGAGGTACTAAAAGTCTCTGAGTGCTGCGGCCGGAAACTGATGTGGCCATAGTTTGAGAATGAATGAATGCAGATGTCATGTAATAAAGTACACATCTCGATTTGTTTGTTAGGAAACAAATTAGCTGAAAGGTATTGCCCTCAAGGAATATCGATAAACGAACTTCATACATATAATTATTTCATGCAGGGGATTATTATTTATGATTAAGTTCTCAATTAAAGAATGTTATGTAATAGACTTGTTAGTTAATGGACTTAGACTTTGAAGAAAATTTGAATGGGCTAGTGAAGGTTTTGGTGTATTATATAATGAGTTACTTGTTTATTAAGAATTAGTTACTTAAAGAAATGCATTTAAAACAAATATTTGTTGGTTAAGAAATTATCACTTGAAGTGTCTTTCAATTTGTCACTTGGCCAGAATAGGAAAATAATTATCAAAATATTCATCATGTGGGAAATGTAAACAACTGTCATTGTATAATTTCTAACATGTGTGATTTTGTTGCATGTATTCTTACTAAATTTAATGGTGGATCGAAACACTGGAAATTTCAGAGAACGTGTAACAAGATGGTGTGCCCTAAGAGCCAAATGAGAAGAACAGTCAACAATAAGAGCTGCAACTGGCATATGCAATCATGATGGCTGTCATCAGGGAAACACAGAGGGAACACATTGCAGAGGACCAACAACTTCATATGGTGAGTAACATTTCAAGCAAAGATAATTTCTCAGTGTCATGGGTTCTCCTAGGACAACCTTTAGTCATAAGTGCTCCAAAACTGATACGGTGGAAGGCAATGCACCATTGTAGAGCAAAGAGAAATAAGTTTCCCATGTGTCTTGTGTAATGTGTTTGTGCACTGCATCTCTTTAGTGTCTGTACAGTGCAATT
Organism: Schistocerca americana; assembly: GCF_021461395.2. Classification (NCBI taxonomy): domain Eukaryota; kingdom Metazoa; phylum Arthropoda; class Insecta; order Orthoptera; family Acrididae; genus Schistocerca; species Schistocerca americana. Next base: position 774,508,417 of record NC_060120.1, read on the forward strand.
TGTGGAAAATGCTCTAATGGAATTATTTGGGATGGCTACCAGTCGCTGAAAAATATTAACGAAATATTCTATTGTTTTATATAAAAGTTAGTAAAATCAAATAATATTTTTCTGATGATATTTGTGCCAGCCCAGTGGTCGAGTGGTTCTAGGCGCTTCAGTCCGGGGCCGCGCGACTGCTACAGTCACAGGTTCGAATCCTGCCTCGGGCATGGGTGTGTGTGATGTCCTTAGGTTAGTTAGGTTTAAGTAGTTCTAAGTTCTAGGGGACTGATGGCCTCAGATGTTAACTCCCATAGTGCTCAGAGCCATTTGAACCATTAACACATTTGTATGCCTAATCAGTATCCAGTAACTGATATTTGTTGGCTTAGGTATAGTATTTGAAGTGTTGTGTTACTTATGGTATTTGTGTCTAGTAGTTCACAACTTGAAAAAGTAATGATCTTTAATGTTATGATATTCTGTTAATACAATTAAAGGGAAATTTGAGGAAATCTGTGTACTTGCTGCAAATTTAATGATACTTCTTGATCAATCAGATTTTGTATTTAAAACTTATCATAACGAATTACTATAAATAATTTAATGAAAGAAAAGATATATAAAATGGCCTAAATTGAACAGCCTGCTTCTAAGAAACGTAAAACCACGATAATGTTGTTTCCAAAATTGCAATTTTGTTTACAAACAACCACAATTTTGAAAAGAAATTACTGAGGAGATGTATAAGTTACCCATTATTTTCAGATCGCATTTTATTTCCTTATTTTTCAGGTTTATATTTTATACTGCGACTGCAAATATCAGTAGAATTCAATAAACTCAGGCAGCACTTTAGAATGCATAACAGGGACCAAGATTATGATTCGCACACTGACTGAGGTAGCTGATGGACACTCTGGCATTCCTGGTCGACAGTGGGGTGAAGTGCTTAGGCTAGCTGTGAGAAAGACAGTTACACCAGCACACAACACATAGAGAAACGACAGCCTTCTGGCGTGAAACAAGTTATTTTGTTTAAGAAATATTTACTTACATAAGACACTTTTTTCACTACATGCGTAAAGAGAAGTGGTCATAAACACTTTCTTACAACAATATTGCGACCAAAGAAAGCAGTCACTTTAAGTAACAGATGAATAATGTTTGAGATAAGTTGTATGAACAGGTGCAATGTTTCACAATTGTAAGTACAAGATATAGACTGCACGCCTTAGTCGTCAGTCGCCTAAAGGATGCCTTTCAAACTAGTTCTGTCGTAACACCAGGAAATAGCTAATTTTGATGGACTGTTTCATTATTGTCACATAAAGGTGTTTTCGTAAATAAATGTCATAGGGAATCCAAGAACATTGTTTCTATTGCAGCTTGCCGCTTTCAGCACTTACATATAAATAGGATATAGAATTGCACTTTCCAGAGAATTTGATGGCACTGATACTGATACTGCAAGGAACATTAAGTACAAGAGCTTTACGACAAAACAGGCAGGAAGAAATCCACTTCAAGAACTCACTACGGTAATCCAAGGATGGGTTGCCTTAATCTCTGTAAGTCCAGATGGAAAAGCATGGCCAGTCATACTGTACACCTCTTATGCCATCTTCTACAGATTCCCAAAGTAAACTGAGTCACTTCTGGACGTTTATTAGTAAAAGGGGGGGATGGGGTCTTACAACCTCCATAATCACTGACAATTATCTGAAAGAAAAGAGTTTCACAATGGACCATGTATGCATGGGGTATTTTACCAAATAACATGGGTAACAGACAGATGTCAGCAACATATGTATCAGAGAAGATTCCTAATGAAAGATGACAAAAACAATAAACAGAAATATTCGGAAGACAACTCCATGCTACATTAAACAGAAAGACTTGCGCTGGAAGGCAGTATGGGCAAATCCATCAGCTCACAGACACACTCAACAGCACACATGATTTAATTCTGGTAACCATCATGTCACCACAAATAAAAACTGACAATCTTCCCTACCGCACTGCGCAAGAGCTCACATCCCTATATACCGAAAAGTAAGTTACCACAAGTTTATCTATGTGGAGATGGAAATAGTTTAAAAACCTGGAAGTAACATGGATGGATGTCAGTGTGTTTCCAGCCTGTGTGATGAGAACATTTACATGATTTGTATATCCATATTCAAAGAGGGATGAATACCTATTGTAATGTGGAAATAATTGGGACATAAGTAAAGACTGTATGTGTTCGAGATAATGGATGATTGCTCACTTGTGATGTAATGATTTCAGTAACAATTTATTACTGGAAATATTTTCGGTGTCAAGAGAGATGTTTATTTTTAAAAAATTAGGTCGTTTTTAAGGCTGTCTGCAAACTGCATCCACTGGCTGCTTCTGATGTCACATACACTGGTTTAAACTCAGTTGTGCTGGTGGGTGGGTATTTTTAAGGAATGGTGCGACTGTTATCTTGAGGACAGAGATGTGCCACTGACCATTACCCATCTTGTATATATGTGGCTTCTGCAATTTGTGGCTCTGGATCTTTGGCTGAAGCTGGGTGGCAGATACCTGTATTTCACCTCTGTCAAATGTTGTGGCAGTCATGGCAAGTATGCAGTGGCAGCCAGCACCAGCGCCAGTTGCTTCTGAGCAGTCTGTCTGGAGAGTTGTGCAAAGATGATTGCATGAAAGTCTCTGCATTGCCGTCGCTCTTTTCAGTTTGCAATAAAATGTATTTCTCTACTGTTCCTATCCACTGTTGGGGAAATTTTTTACTGTGCAATTTAGTGGTCTGTAGAAACATTACTACTCGGATTCTCCGTCGTTTATATAACAGAATACTATTATCTTTTGGCGCTAGACTTCTCTAAAATGTCTTATTAGTTATGACAATGTTTTCTTTATCACACAATTACGTCATTTTTATACTGGTGATGAGTGTAATTTTTATTTGTTCAGAGTGATTTTAGCAATCTCTTGTGTGCGGATTTTTTTGTTGTCAGCAGCTTATGTAGTGCTTCCAGAAAATGCTATGACGTTATTATATTATAATATTTCTGCTAATAGAAATACATGCCCATTTTAAGATATGCAGAATGACATCAGACACTAGTAATGTAGGGGTGATGTAGACTTAGTATGTAGCAAGAGTTTATTTGTGTAAATATCATGTTGTGATATTTGTGCAGTCCTAAAACATTGACTGCACACCAACCAGCGCTGTGCCGCGAAACAGCGTCGAGAAGGCGTTGACCTGCACTCTATTGAAAAGAGCAGGCAGTGCCACACCTCAAGGAAAACAGAGTTCAGTGTCCCTCGTCAACGCTGATTTAACTAGCTGCACATCACTGATCGCTTCAGTTCGATCGCAGTTTTCGACAGCATCAGTACTAAGTAACAGGAAGAGAATGCTTAGCCTGCAATCCACGAGTACTAATAGTCTGTATAAGTAACTGCACGTAGGAGGTAGAGAAGCACATACAATGTAATGGCTTTCTTCTTTGTAGAAAAAAAAGTGTTCAATTAATCTGCAACTGTTTTGAACAGATCATTTTGGATACCTGCTGATGACCATCACAACTTCTCTCTGTCCTTGTTCGTGTCAGTGCTCATTTCCACTGTAGCCAACACAACAGTATTAACATTTATAGTCTCAGCAAGAGCATATTTGTTGTTAAATTATGTACTGCAGAAATTACTTAACTCAGGATATTAGCATAATTTGTTAAATAATTTACTGCAGTAATTGGATGACATTTTATTTGCTTGTGTCTTAGGATGCAGATGTGGATATTTGTAAAATCGGTGAAATTGCAACAAATTGCCTAAAATTGTAACTAGTATTTAGTTATGATCATTAATTATGACGTGATGGGGTTAATTGTCTTTACAGATCTTCTTATTCCTTTTGTTCTTCTTGGGGGACAGTGACTGACATCTGTTAGCACTTCATGAAGATACTTCCACTACAGTGCACAGAATGATGAGGCCTAAGCAATACCTCTAGCAATAAAAGGAGGAGAAGGGGTGCAGAGGAACTTCATTCCTATTGGTCAACAGAGGAAGGGAGGAGGGAAGGACGTGACCTTGAAGTACCTCATACAACTGCCTCAGACGTGTGGGCAGGCTGTGGGACCCCATGTGGAGGTTGTGATGTTGGATGGACCTCATGCAATTACCTCAGGCATAACATGGTTCTCCTTATCACTACAATTCTAATCTCATATGTCCACCAACCTACTCATGCTCCAAAATAGCTTCGATGTCTTCCTTTAATCCGATCTGGCAGGGACTCCAAACAATCGAGCAACACTCAATAATGGGTCATACTAGTGTTCTATATGCATTCTCTTTTATAGATGAGCTACACTTTCCTGCAGTTCTGCCAACAAACCTAAGTTGACCATTGGCCTTCCATACTACACACCTTGCATGCTTGTTCCATTACATATCACTTTGCAATGTAATGACTAGGTGCTATGCTAATGTGACAGTGTTAAGCATCACACCACTAACTGTATTTAGACGCAACAGGACTGTTTTTCCTACTCATCTGTGTTAGCTTGCATTTTTCCACATTTAGAGCAAGCTGCCATTCATCACACAAAATAGAAGTTCTGTCTTCCTGTATTCTCTTACACTCACTGAATGACAACTCTTTTCCATACACTGCAGAGTCACAACCAAACAGTTGCTGGTTGCTGCTCACCAAATGTATTAAGTGGTTATAATTAAAACAGAGGTCCAGTGTGGGCTGTAATTAATGTTTGGCAGCAAAACTTGGTAGATATTCTAATGTGTTAATGCAGAGCCAATGTACGTTCAAAAAAATTAGTTCCAATTTTGCTCACTAGGTGATAACCTGGGGCTGTGAATGCAAGCTAGACGAATAGAAATTTTCCATATGTAATGGATTAGGAATGGGACAAGAGTAGGAAAGGTCAAACAAGTGAGAATGGCATAATGTTCATTTTATTAGCAACCACTGCTTACACAAGTTGTTCAATATGAACGCTGGAAACGATAACGAGACACTGTACAACGTCAGATTAGCACCTGGCAGCTAAAACTGGAGATCTGTGAGTAACAGCACTTTAATTATAACCACCCAGTCTGTAGAAAACAAGAGCAGTCCTATCAAACTTCCTTAGGGCACTACTGATGATATGCTCGTCTCTGATGAAAACTTACCTCCAGAAAAATGTTCTGGATTTTATTACTTAAGAAGTCTTTGAACCACTCACACATCTTAGAACCTGTTGCAAATGTCCGGACCTTCGTTGACTGCAATGGGGCACTGTGTCAAACACTTTCTGGAAATCTAGGAATGTGAAATCTGCTTGTTGCCCTTCATCTGCGCTTCACACAGTTTCGTGCGAGAAAAAGACAAGCCGAATTTTGCACGAACAATGCTTTTAAATTCGTGTAATTTTGTGGGACATCCTTTTACAATTTTTATGTACGGGAGTCACTTGCCCTTTTTCTGTAATTTTGCGAATCCGTTCTTTTACAATTCTTATCTGCAGGAGTCACCTGGGCTTTTTCAGACCCTTGGAATTTTGCGCTGGGCGAGAGATTCGTGATAAATGCAAGCTACGTAGGACGCCAAAGTCGAAGAATAGTCCCTGTAAAACCGGAAAGGAGTTCAATCCTGACCTGCCAACTTACTTGTTTTCAACTCTTCCAGTTGCTTCTCTAAGCCAGGGATGCCTACTTCTATGTTCTCCATACAGTATTCTCTGTAGTCCACCTCGATTCGTGTTGTGCATTGCTCGTTGTTTTCTTTTCTCATTTTGAAATGAATAAAGAGAGTTATCTTGGTACATGACAAAGTTTGAATACGACCTTCACAACACTACAAGAGATCGGCGATCCCTATGACCATTATCTCAGTTCTGTTTTGCAGCAGCGCGGAACACGGACGTGGACTGGCAGCCCTGCAATAGAGAGGCGAGGCTTGTTCCTCCACTCCGCTCCTCTCCCCTTGGGCAGCCAAAGTTCTCGTTTGTTCACGCTCGCTGTCTAATGTTATGTATTTATTTCCATTGTTGCTCAAAATAGGCAAGAATTTTTAACATCAATTGCTGTTTCATCAGTGATGTGTGAATGCATGCGTAATAATGTATTCAAATAATGCTTTCCGCCACCTTCATATATACTAGCGTGTGGATGGGTAAATTCAGTGGGAGCAGTGACAAAAGAATAGCCTTTTGAAACTGAAAACATTACTGTACTGTAACAATAATTGAAACAGTGTAACAAAAACTGAAATAAGGGCAGTCTGTTCGAAAGTGCACGTCTTTGCACAAGTGTCAAACCAAAATCCGCTGCTGGGTAGCAGTGAATATCAGGCTTCTTCATCTTGTACTTTGTAACATACTTGAATTCTCTTTCATACGCTATCTGTCTGCAGAGTAGTCGAGACACTGCTTCTCAGGCTTTTCTATATCTTTGTTGATGGCCCTTCTGAGGTGATGCAGCATGGAAGGTTGCACTTTACGGTGCACTGCAAGTTATAACTTGTCCCAAGCGTGCTCAGTCGCATTCATACCAGCAGATGCAGTAAGCCATTCCGTTTGGTTATGTTCACTTAGTGGGCACGATGTGATATAAGACGAATCAGTGGCCACAATGTTGACTGTAAGGTTGGACAATAGATTGGAGGATCCTGTCCCTTGCAGAGCCCTCAAGTTATCACCGATATATGTAGATGGTACTGGCACAAAGTACGACCGATTCGTCTTCCTGTTGAAATTGTGGGACCGCATGTCTGATATACATGTTTGTAGGTGGCTGCCTCCGCACTGTTCTACGACGGATCACCAGGTATTAGACAAATCACGCACTCTTTGGTCGAGATAACCCGATGCCACTGATTTAGGTTGCATCACATACGTTACCTTTCTCACCTTTTGGTCACGCCATGCCGCTGCAGGTTTGTGCTTTTGTTCATAATAGACACTTACGGGCGAAATCGATCGTTTCGCATGGCCTGCGTCGACACAGCCCTCCCAGTCACCACCGAAAAAGCTAAGTAAAACGTAACTCAGCGTTCTGGCCATTTGAGCCAATCGGGACTGACCGACTGCCATGTCATCCTCTGCCAATGGCACCATATGGATGTGGTATGGAGCAGCATCGGATTAGCACACCACAAGGCTTTCTGGACCTTACAGCCACTATCTCTCACTCATGTAGCTCCTGAGGCGGCATTAAGAAGTTAACTGCATTCCAGTACAGTTCTTGCACCAAGGAAAAGTTTCTGCCAGAACCATTAATCGAATCTGTGTCCTCTGCATAGCAGCCACACACGCTGACTATTGGACTAAGGAGGTGGCTGCTGTCACCACCATGGCAGCATGTATTTCTGTAGCATTATCCTCAGAATATCCACGAGTCATAACTTGTAGGCGGAGGTCATCAACAGGTGTTGTTGAATGCGAGTGACAGCTATAAGACAGATCTATAATATTTGTGCCTTACGATAGTAGTCAAATGTTCGAATAAAGTCGCAGTGGTGTAAGCCAATTCTGGAGGCAACTTCCTGTGCTGGAACCCCTTCTTACCATACAGTGCCAAACGAACACACCCTCTAAGCTTTGAGTTACACTTTGAGGCATGTTGACAGACTGAATACACAATCTGCATGGTCCCATTCATGACTGGGGCACAGTGCACTCTAATGGAACGAACTGAGGATACAGGCTTGTTTCTACCTCCATTAAGCAGCAGTCTGTATACAGCGACTTTCTGTAGTAAAAAGGCTACTGAGAGAGACGTTCCTGACGTAAAATATACCACAAGCTAAGCAAGTCACGACTGTGGTGCTAAACTTTTTTATGAGCGGTTTATGTTTTTGTTCTTGTGTCTCGACCAGAAAGCGAGGATGGATCCGCCACAGACGGTATCATCATGAGCAGAATATTCGCTGAGAGAAGACTGCTTACATCCTCTTTGTGATATGTTTCAGATACATGGCTGCTCTGTACTAGATATCGACTTTGGATTGTTACACAGACTGATAGTTGCTGCACTGCTACCGACTTTGCAACGTCACGTGGTGTGTCATAAATTAGCACTTTCATGGCACATTTGAATTCCCGTCCTTCATAGCAGTTAGCGCCAACGCTCCTCATGCTTTCCTGACACGCCAGAGGGGCCGTCTTTCTGCTAACTGCTGAACACAGCGCCATGGCGAAGTGAGCAGCGACGTGCTGTCAGAGGAAAGTGCAGCCTGACGACTGGAAAGGAATTGGCTACATCTTTTTGGAGCCAGCGTCGAATGGCTGTGGGCCACTGGAGCAAGACTCCTGATTCGGCGCAGAGACCAGATGTGTAATAGTCACTTGTGCTATCTTGTAGTGCAAACAGTTGAGCCTGTACTGGGGTACTTAAATAACTGAAGGTTTAAATAGGTGAAACATGGTAAGGTCACTGTTAGGTCTGAATGTGTAGAGCAGTGCCTTGTATTTTACTGATAAGTTTTCCTGTTATAGGTGTTGCTATTCTTTGTGTCCTTGATAAAGGACAGAAATTTGGTTAATGTGTTAGAGCAGATTGCATGTGTCTGTCTGAGTCATTTACCTCCTATTTGCTTAAGGTGTCAGACATAGTTGAGTGTGTAAAATTTGAAATTTTCCCGGCGAATCAACTTGTCAAAAAGATTTCAGGTTTGCAGCCGGTCGTCGTAAACTTCATTGCACGATATTTCGGCTGGACAACTGCCAGCCATCTTCAGGTGAGCCGAATAAGGACTGACGTCTTCCTGGTTTGTTATTTCTCATGCATGTACAATGATTTTGTATGTTGTTGACATCTTTTATGTATATATTAAGCAGAGCATATGTATGTATGTCCTGTATATCCTCCAAAACCCATGGATCGATCTCAACTAAATCTAGCACAGAAACAGCAGGCATCATGAGTATCAGCACTGTGGGGTTTATGACCTCCTAGTTCCAAGAAGTGCAGAGATATGGGCAAAAATAAGTTTATTCCAGCCTCTGGCATATAGGCTGTCCTGCATGACAGCAAGATTGTGCTCTTACTGCTCTGCTTGTCCATATACACTGGACAGGGAGAGAAAGGGGTGGACACAGAGAGTGAGGATGAAGAGATGTGTGAGATAAATATGCTGAACATATATGTGTTCAAAGCCATGGGGAAAGGGGTAGTTGCTTAATAAAATTGATTTGCATTTGGGTAAGAGTCTACACTTGCAAAACCACTAGCCAACTTACCACTCCCACTATCCTCCATAACCAGAGTGGACTTTGTGGTACTATTCTTCCATGTATTAGTTCATTAGTTCTAGCCAATTCAGCACATTCAGATTTCATGAATTTTACTTTGGTCTCTTCTTGCTTTAAATTCAGAGCGAATAAACATTGTGCATGTTGGTACACAGGGAACTTACTAGTCTACACAAAACATCTGAAAGTCAGCCAATATTGGAATCACTCAGTATTTATCGTTTTCTTCTAAATTACCCTGTATTAAGTTGTAAGACAAGTAGGATTAAAGAGAAAAGAACGCTAGAGTGGATAATTGAACCCAAAGTCAAAGTGTTCATTGAAAGACAGTTTTGCTGCCATTATAGAGAGAAAACGAAAGAGTTGTTGTTTCATGTATTTCTTTCTAGACAGTTCTTTTAATTCTTGGCGAGTACTCAGAAACACTCAACCTAAATGCTCAGCCAATCATAGACTCTGAGAGCACGGCTGCTGGTCTCTAACCAAGCACAACGTGGCGCCCACAGAGCGCTGGCTGCAGAAGGCGAGGCAAAGATTACCTCTGGCAAGCGCGGCGCTCTCGAGGGTGGCCTCCTGCGCGTTTCTGCGCGGCCGCCGTCCGTGCCGGCCGCCCCTGGCCGCGCTGCGCCCTGAAACAACCAATCACTGGGCTGCACAATGCTGCGAGCGAATGGACAGATGGTTATCAAGTTGGTAAACTGATCATTTCGTGCAGCCAATGTTGGTTCCTTAGAGTATAGATGGAACAAACTAGGCACTAAAAAATAGCAGTTGTATCACGCTCAATTGTATCCCCAAGGTGGAATTAAAACAGTGAACAGGTATACAGCACACACACGTCAAATTGAAAACTACCATAAAGGAATTTTCTCGAAGTTTATGTAGGTACCTTCTTCACTCGTGAACTCTCTACAATGATACAATGAACACATCAGTCATCTCACCAAAGAAGCAACATTAGTAGGAATTTTCTATTTTCCACTGAATGATTTTACGCTATGAGTGATGTAAAAGACTGAAAAATGGTAGAAAGAATAAGGGAGCGCTTCTACAGTTACAAAAGTTAAGTGGTAAGCCTCACTTCAGCTAGAAATTTCATCAAAACCCTAATTCATAAAATACAACAAACCCATGATAACGAGATTGATAAGGATAAAATTCAGTCAAAGAATCTTTCCTGCATACATGCATCGAATTATAATTTTCAACAGGCCATTATGGGATTGTAGCATTAACTCACTGTAGATCTAAATTATTAATTTTTACATGCTCAAAAATTTTTTCAACAGCCGAAAATATTAATAGGAAGGTTAACAGAATCAGCTAAACAGTTTTCGTATGGAATGCCCAGTGTGTTATATGGCAAGAGCATAAATGCATGGAAGAGTTTATTTATATTTATTTCATCATAAAATGTTAATTTACAAATATTTAAATCAGCATAATACGAAATAGTAAAATTCTCTTATGTTAAGAACTGAGGTAATTTGAGTCATATAGAGATAAAAAAATAGGTCTAATGTTTGTATTATGTTGTATATGTATGATTGGTGGCTATGTGGTAGTTAAAATCTACCAAATGCCAAATAAAATAATAACATAAGAAAATAGGGGATAGCAAATGGCATCATTATACTGTATCCAACAGTTAGACCAGTCGATGGTTGATTCTGGGTTTCAGGTGGCTTATGGAGCAAATGTGAATTTTGTGAAAGAATGTAATGTTTCGCTCCAATAGTAAGGTTGTTTCAAATATATCAGAATTTTGCTAACAAATTTTAGAGATTAAGGCATTAAATTAACGAAATACCACACTATTTGTTTCAGGACAGTATATCTGTCTTTTTTAAACCAAAGTGGCCGGTTCTGGCTATATATATTATGTGATATGGCATCCAACCCACAGCCAGGGGACAGAATTGAACTAGAGGGTGCAGCTGAGGAGTGATATACTTATCCAGCAGGTGAGGAACGTTTTTTGTTGAAGAATATGCATTAGTTATATAAATGCTCCAAATTTATTGATAAATTTAAATTGATATAGAAGTTCATAGAAGTCTGTGCAGAAATTAATTAAACATTAATTACATTCTCTTTTTATTCTTGATAAAATATATCGTAACTTTCTTTTATATTTCCGTAAGTACTATTGAATGTTTAGCCACATTTGAAGTACAAGTGAATATTTCTACTGTTGCCTTGAAAAGGAAAGGTGACCGTCAGTTCCACTTCACATAGCACATGACAGAGTTCGTGGCATCCATGGTCTATATGTGTCTGTGGTCTAAGGTCAGTTCAGTTCACACTGAGCTTGACAACATTATGCCACATAGCAGACAGCAATCTCATTGAAACCTTCATGATACAATTCACACTGATTGCGAATGGATGGGAACGCCACCATCAGCCAGGTGAAGAGTTGTTGGTAAGGATGTTTCAGGTTTATAGTGAGATGTCATAAGGCAGTCTCATCGTTCTACTGCCAGAGACAGTCATGACGAGGTGAAAGGATCGAGATATGTAACCCCCCCCCCCCCCCCCCCCCCCCAAGCACTGCTGGCAAGCAAATGTAAAAAAATGTCAGCTATATTTAATTCTCCATTCTGAATAACTATTTGTCTGAGCTCGGTCTGTGAATTTTCGCGCACATAATTTAATACTCGAACATCGCTCTACAGGCATCTTTCAACGATAACGACACTGAGTCTGTTACTGATCGAATACATTGTTTGTCACCACTGTTGGGAAGCCGGCCGCTGTGGACGAGCGGTTCTAGACACATCAATCCGGAACCGCACTGCTGCTACGGTCGCAGGTTCGAATCCTGCCTCGGACATGGATGTGTGTGTTGTCCTTAGGTTAGTTAGGTTTAAGTAGTTCTAAGTCTAGTGGACTGATGACCTCAGATGTTACGTCCCTTAGTGCTTACAAGGAAACCTCCCCATCGCACCCCCCTCAGTTTTAGTTATAAGTTGGCACAGTGGATAGGCCTTGAAAAACTGAACACAGATCAATCGAGAAAACAGGAAGAAGTTGTGTGGAACTATGAAAAAAATAAGCAAAATATACAAACTGAGTAGTCCATGCGTATCATAGGTAACATCAAGGAGAGTACGAGCTCAGGAGCGCCGTGGTCCCGTGGTTAGCGTGAGCAGCTGCGGGGTAAGGGGTCCTTGGTTCTAGTCTTCCTTCGAGTGAAAAGTTTAATTTTTTATTTTCAGACAATTATTATCTGTCCGTCCGTCCGTACGATGCGAGGTAAACTGCGCCGTAGTATCGGGCAAGGTAGAAGAATCTTTTTACCCATTCGCCAAGTGTACAAGTTAGGTGGGTCGACAACGTATTACTGTCACGTGACGCACATGGCGTCGCCAGTGTCGTATAGAATGTATCAGACGTGTTTTCTTGTTGAGGAATCGGTTGACCTATGACCCTGCGATCAAATGTTTTCGGTTCCCATTGGAGAGGCACGTCCTTTCGTCTACTAATCGCACGGTTTTGCGGTGCGGTCGCAAAACACAGACACTAAACTTATTACAGTGAACAGAGACGTCAATGAACAAACGGACAGATAATAACTTTGCGAAAATAAAGAAAAAAAATTTTTCACTAGAGGGAAGACTTGAACCTAGCACCTCTTAACCCGCAGCTACTCGCTCTAACCACGGGACCACGGCACTCCTAAGCCCATTCTGTCCTTGATGTTGCCTATGTTGTCCATGGACTACTCAGTTTGTATATTTTGCTTATTTTTTTCATAGTTCCACACAACTTCTTCCTGTTTTCTCGATTGATCTGTGTTCAGTTTTTCAAGGCCTATCCCCTATGCCAACTTATAAGTAAATCTGAGGGGGGTGCGATGGGGAGGTTCCCTTGTTAGAGCCATTTGAACCATTTGAACTGATGGGGAAACCTGAAGCTTATACTATGGTCGCACCGCGAAATGTTTGTTGTCAGAGGGGAGTTGGGGGATGATACGGTAGGAGGAAAGTGCCCTGTGTGCAGGCGCAACATGAGTAGCGAAATCTTGACGGAAAACGTCAGCTGTCTCATTGTTACTGAGGTAAGTGGACCAATGTCGGCAGCTTAAGTGGCATGGGGACAGTACAGTGCCCGCCCAAAGGCTTCTGACTTATTGAGTTCGTTCCTTGAGAGCTCAGAGATAAAGCGAGTAAAATAGCACTATAGTATTCTGCTACAAGCTCCTGTTAATCAGATTTTACTATTAACAGATACTGAAAAAGCCTTAAGTTCGTTATATACAGTAACTTTCGGGCAGTAACTAATTCGGGCGCTATGCTATTTTTACTTCGTAGCATCATAACTTTATTCTTAACAAAACAAAAATAAAAAATAATCAAGTATTATTTTAAGGCAGATGTCCAGTAAATAACAGTATGAACAATTATTTAACTGTTCTTAAATAATACGATTTTACACTGTTCGATTTTCATGTTACTGTAATGCTCCGACAGTTGGCAGTGTAGCATTTGTTTTGGTCGTTCACGCCAAGTTAAGCACTCGGAGTTACAAGGCAGCGTTATTTACAAGGGCGAAGCACTGTCGAGACGGTAAAATGCCACGCAAAACTCATACTACTTTTGATACACGACAACTTAGGATTTTCGTAACGCGAAAGGTGGATCATACAGGCAAGCTGCTGCCATGCTTAACATGAGTAAGCGTACTGTGGCACATATCGTCAGACAATTGAAAAACGAGGACCGTATAGATTCTATACCTCAAAAGGGCCAACCAAAGAAGTTGAATGCACGTGACAAGAGGAATCTATTAAGAAAAATAAAGACGGGTACTACACTCAGTGCACGTAAATTAGCAAATGAGTTTCTAAACGAGACTGGAACGATTTGCAGAGCATTGAAAGATAGTGCCTACAATGGAAGAGTGGCTAGGAAGAAACCGTATGTGAATGAACAAAGTCGAAATAAGAGATTGGACTTTGCTAAGGAGTTCATTACGAATGATGAAACATGGCAGGACCACGTCATTTTTACCGACAAAAGTAAAATTGGATGGACGAAGGATGGTGTGACGGAAGAAGAATGAAGAATTTAGTCACATATGTAGAGCATGGAGGTGATAGTGTTCTTTTCTGGGGCTGTTTACCAACATGTGGACTGGGCGACAGTATTGAGGACAAATACGTCTGTCTGAACCAGATTTATGCAAAAGTTCTGAAGTGGGGATATAAAGCACGTCCGCAGTAAGCCGAAACATAAGACATGCATTGCGCAGGAATATTTGTTTTACAACTGCCCGAAAGTCTTACAACCATCCCGTTAATCACCTGACCTCAACCCTATTGAGAAAGTGCGAGGGGAACCAGAGCGACGTATTATAAAAACCAATAGTAGCTTCCAAAGAAACTTTGAAGGGTCTGTTAAATGAGGTGTGGGACGGTCTATGTACCAACTATTAAAAAAAGATCATTAGCAGTATGCCGGAGCGTTTGAATGAAGTGATGCAACAGAATGACTACCTGACAATATATTGAAACACAAATTTTTCACAAAAAAAATTGTCTTGAAATAATTTGTTCTGAAAAGTGTCGTAAAAATTTGACCAAGTTTTATTTGGATCGTATTAGTAAAGAACTGTTGTAAGTTATCTTAATACAGTTTATGCTGTTATTTAAAAGACATACAACTTAATATAAAACTTGGTTATGTACTTTGTTGTTTTTTTTGTCTGAATATTAAAGTTACTCACTGTACTACATTGGAATTGTTAGCACTCTGCCTCTTCAATATTTGAACATTTTCGATTAACATTCATTCTCTGTGAGCGGGAAACTATTAACTGTGCTGTACATTTTTCTGTATGTTATTTAGTGAAAAAAAAATAAAAAAGAGAGAAAATGCTGATGTGTAGGAGGATGCATTTCTTCCAGAAGTAACGTGTGAGCATTAAAACTCTCAAAATAATGGACCTAAAGAGATATAGGTATATGCCCTTCGAGTAATAAAGCAACTTTAAATTGAGTAAACTCTCCACACATTTTAGAAACTTTACACTCATAGTTGATGGCACGTTCCTGGAAGGCCGGACAGCATTAACAGGCAGCACTGAGTATAGCACGTCGTGTGTTTTTGTGCACGAAAGCTAACGTGACACGTGGACTTAACGACACGTGAAACAGAACTCAGCTCAGTGAAGACAACACTGAATGACAACTGTGCCAATGTACACTGCATTGAGTGCTGGGCTAAGGTTGGTAACGACGCGAAAGAAGTTGATAATGGTTCTAACTCGTATACCATCCAACGAGTTATATTCATTCCGCTCCTCGTATCAGCCAATGCGCCGCATCTGTTCTTGGAGTGTGCGGATAGTGTGATTACGTGGTACGGGATTTATGTGCTGGTATGTAAAGATAGTCTTCAATTCCCATATAAGAAACAAATTATCTTACGTCTAAGAGGGTATTAATGAAAACTTTTTATTTCATGCCAACGGTAATGCGTTTGTCTTTTCCAGTCTAAAAAGTCTGCACACGATATGTAACACAGCAGCTGTTCGAGTAAGTAGCGACAAAAATTTGTACAATTGCTCTCTCTGCAGGGCAAATGATGACTTTTCATTTAAATTTGGCGGAGAAACCAACGCACTTTTATAGGTATCTATGACTCATATTTCAAATTTAAAATAACAATAGATTGCGTGTTCCCGACATCTGAAAGACATGATTTATTGTTTAAATCCAGTAAAACAGTTTCGATCGCAGAAAATGTTTATTATGATTGGTAACCGGTTTCGATGTATAATTTCGACCACCTTCAGAAGCACTGCAAAACAGTAATAATACGTATTCAGGAGGATTTTTATACAGAGAGATGGTAACGTAGCTAAAAATATCTAGAGTAAAAAGTAAAATAGTAACAGAATAAGGCGTTGTACCCATGATGGAGGCTGATGGCTGTGGCTGGAGAAGAGTCGTAACAACACGGATGACTACTGGTGAATAAGGCAGCATTATTCTAGAATGTATACTTAAGCCCTGCCCACCACATACGGCGTTACATCAGTGACAATCAGTCCTTTACTCATTACGCGTGGCACGTTACATTAAATGGTACGGTCGAA
The DNA here is from genome assembly GCF_021461395.2 of Schistocerca americana. Classification (NCBI taxonomy): domain Eukaryota; kingdom Metazoa; phylum Arthropoda; class Insecta; order Orthoptera; family Acrididae; genus Schistocerca; species Schistocerca americana. Next base: position 774,524,760 of record NC_060120.1, read on the forward strand.
GTTTAGAAGAAAACATGCAACAATTTATACAAAAATTACTTACATAATAGCTCACAACATATCCTGTCATAACCTACTTAAAATAACGAAACACAATAAAAGACAGGATTTGGTCGGTTTTGTGTATCGTCTGCCCTCCATGGGCATCTGTAAGAACTCGTAAGTAGTCGTAGCAGACATGGCTATATTGGTTACCATAGCAGTGGCTTGCCGGTATCGATAGTACGTTCCAGCGAGGACCACCATCGACGTCTTGTCTTATTAGGTATGGGCTAAACTGTGATTTTCCGATATCACCGTAGATAATACACTGTCATTAGTCGCAAGTAAGAAGTGAACTGTGTATAGGCGATTATTTGTCAGGGCCTAAAAGGTTAACGTTTCAGTAACCCAACTGACAAAAAGTTACGTGAAATGGTATTATTAATATTTTCAGTAATTCTTCCTCAGTTGTTACATATTACACGAAAGATACGGTTGCCACAGACAAAATTTCATCTTAACAAAACAGTCAGTAGTATGTTCTATGTATGTTCTTCCTTTGGCTTTAGTTTTATATGAATGGAATACGTGTGAAAATATTGATGGTGTGATGTTGAGAAGAATAACACAAATTACCACGCAGTACCATAAGAGTTCACGTTTAGAATACGGATTCTAACCACATTATTACGTTGACAAGTACCCGAACCACACTGTCAGTCATTCGATATAGGGATAATTGAAAATATCAGTGACAGCAGAACTGGAGAAGTTGCCACATCGTCTTCTTCAGAAGCAGAGTTAGTTCTAAGTCTGTGAATGAACATAGGTGCATAGTTTATGCAAAGTGTGAACCTACCCAACTCAACTGCATTCATTATCAGAAATATTAGCGGTTGTATAATGTTAATTATATTGTTAGTAATTAGTAGCAGTATGAAAGTGTAATAATTTCATTATTTTCCAGATGCAGTTCCCATTCGATTACTGGCTGCTCTGTGTGCCCGTACACATCTAGAAGAGATAATCGTGAAGATTCAGAACGACTCTTGAAGAATTCGCTGCATAAAAGAGCCGTAATTGCTAACATATGCGTGCAAAAATGAGTATTGGTCCGGTGTGCCATAGAGGTCAATATGTGATTTGAAAGGGAGGATAAATAAATGTGACCTATACAGTGAGTGAATAATGAAAATTCCATACTCGCCTTGTTAAAGCATGCCATACCCTAAGATTTTCTGCCGTGTTTAGCGATAAAGATTTGTTTGAGTGTGGTATTGCTCCATCCATCCCCTCCTGCCTTGGATGTTGGTTGTGGTGATAGACTGATCTGTAGCGTAGCCCAAGGTCAAGGTTAGGTTGGAAGGTTGCGTGTTTTAAGGTTGACGATGTCCAGTGAAAGCAGTGGAAAGTGCTGATCTTACAATTAAAGGTTGACATGGGGAATAGTATTAATGCAATATTTGAAAATACAGACAAAAGTATAACTGTGTATTTTACTGTCGGAAAAAAATATCCGTCTTGTGAATACAGTTGTTAAACATTTGGTAGGAGTTACATAGTAGACACCAGATTGCAGTTTTAGTAATTTATGTACGATTTATGTGTGTAATATGCATCAAAATACTCATCGGAGCCTTATCCATTATCTGTTAGTTGCGATTACTCTGCAGTTTTAGCTTTTATAATGAATAGTGTGTTTAAATATGTCATGAAAATTCCAGGCTACGCTATACGCGCATACCTTATTCGGCCCTCACATTCCTCGGCTGCACCAGTTCTCAACCAGGTACAAAATTTTTCTCAGAGCAAATTAGCTTCTAAGTTCATTCCTTCTAACATACGTGTGTAATACATCCATATCGTGGGATACAAGTTTCTTAGAAAGAAATACAGACGTAGGTCAACAGATTGCATGCGACATCTAATGTTAATTGCACTCTTATTGCTACTTGCGACTTTTAGTTGCGGCTTGTCACAAAAAAAATGGTTCAAATGGCTCTGAGCATTATGGGACTTAACTGCTGAGGTCATCAGTCTCCTAGAACTTAGAACTACTTAAACCTAACTAACCTAAGGACATCACACACATCCATGCCCGAGGCAGGATTCGAACCTGCGACCATAGCGGTCGCATTTCCAGACTGTAGCGCCTAGAACCGCTTTTTTTTCGATATAGTTCGTTGCGTTTGGTCTAGGCGGACGTCACAAGACATCCGTTCAAGTTGATCGTTGATTCCTTGACTCAGTTTTTTTATTACAGAGAGCGCGCAGCCCTCTGACCGAACACCCCTGAGCTACCGTGCCGGCTTGCTACTCGCGACTTGTTACTGAAATTATTGCTAGACGAAATGTTCACAGAAAGAAGTACGGAATTCGGCCAACAGATGGCACACGGCGTGGAATGTTAAATGCTACTTGCGACTCGTAGTTGTAACTGAAATCGCGACCAGATTCTGTAGAGTTTATTATGATGTCTGTGACTTCTCAATCACTGTGATTTATAACAGATACACGTTTTCTTCCTCACCCCTATGTCTCATTCAGCAGTTGTCGTCCGTGTTCTTACGTATCTTTCCCCGTCCGCCATCAGGCCATAACGTCTTATTTCGTATTAGACATGTTACCATCTCTCTGTAGAGAAATCCCTCTGAATACTTATAATTATACAATTTTGGTAAACATTTTTGGAATTCAGTGACCAATTAATTGTTATATTTAGATTAAAGTTCAGTCTTGATCACGTTATGTCTGTTTTAATGAGTAACCGGTTTCGGTTTTTTCTATAAAACCATCATCAGACCCATTGGCTCCTTTGGGTTGGTAGGTGGAGCTCTCCTTGCTGCTGTGCAGTCAACTCTGAGTTGACTGCACAGCAGCAAGGAGAGCTCCACCTACCAACCCAAAGGAGCCAATGGGTCTGATGATGGTTTTATAGAAAAAACCGAAACCGGTTACTCATTAAAACAGACATAACGTGATCAAGACTGAACTTTAATCTAAATATAACTTATAATTATCGTATGTAGTGTTTACGGTCTGAAGATGGTGTAAATTATAGACCGAAACTAGTTGCCAACCATAATAACAATTTTTTGCGATAGCGACTGTTTTATAGAATATTAATATTTTACGTCGATCGCTGTCAAATCTCCGTTGAAAGAATATTTTCAAAAATTTGAAACGGATCTGTTGTGTTCGGAAGAACACTGGTGCTGATGTTAAGCTCTTAGTGGATGTGAAACTTTTTGAGAGACGGACATGGGCCGTGAATACACAGTACCCCCCCCCCCCCCCCCCCTCCCCCAACTGCTAGACGTGAAATCCTGGCGCCCCTGAGGTTATGACGGCGCGATATTTTCAGCGCATGGTTAGCCAGAGGCAGGCGCGGCCTAGCGTGCAGCCTGGTACAAAGCGCAACCCCCCCCCCCCCCTTCCACCCACAATACTCCATATAACGCCAGAGGGGCGCTGACCTCGATTGCTGTTGGCAGCACGTGTCAGCACGCACACACTTTCTCCCACCTACCTCGCTATTTGCCAGAACTGTGACTCCCTGAATAAAAACTATTGGGGTGGTGCAGTGACGAAGGTACGGGACTCTTCGAAAGGAGTGGCGTTCACCCCCCTCTCTAACAATGTTTACTCAAGACTGCTGTGTTTTGCGTAAATAATTCGAAGCAAATTCCTAAAACTATGCATGATCAACTGCTAATGCTATTTCATTTATGACTCGATGAGACATTACATACTTTTATCTTCTTTCACCATGAAGGAAGCCTGTAATGATACTAGGTGGTACCCAAAAGTTCCGAAATTTGAATTCTGCGTGCAGATTGTTACGACTACTCTGAAATACCGCTAGGTGTCTTCCTATACAACCTTATTGGATTACTGTGACAAATGCCTGCGAGCTGAGTGGTTTCTTTTGTACAATAGTTGGTGAGCGTATTTCCACTGTCGTGTTTCCGTACGTTTGCAGCTTTGCGATTGCTCATTTGAAAGAGAAGGGTATCTGTATAAAGGTTTGTTTTAAAATTGGTAAAACAGCTGCAGAAACACTCCAAATAATAAACCAACGTTTTGAAGACACAGGCTTCAGACTAGTTTAAGTGCTTGAAAAACAGACGAACATCGACTGATGTTACAATCGTTCTGGACAGCTGTTAGCTGATATCTCAACAGAAAATGTTCAGAATGTAAGGATCTGATTCTGCAAGATTGTAGACATCATACAAGACCTCTGTGACACATTGGGAACAAGTAATGGTAAACGTAAATGCATTCTATTAGAAGAACTGAACATGAGAACGTTTGAGGTGAAATTTGGCTGCTTCCAGACAATCACAAACATCATGTGGAAGTCTGTAGAGAACTTAAACTGATTCAAGGCTTCCCGAATTTTCTTCAATAATAGGTCGTCACTGGTGGCGAAAGTTAGGTTTATGGCGATGACCCTGCAACTAAGCAGCAATTATACTGACTGGATTTTTCGTAAAAGTTCGTCTGTCTTGGTCAGACGACCAATAAATTCAGTCTCTGACAAATAAAATAAGTCTCTGAACTTCTTGTATGGACGGTGTATACCAAGAGTGAATTTCAGAACTGTTACTGCATCTTTGTCACAGTCAAGGACTTTAAAAGCAATACTCGTTACGAGATAAATATTGGCAAAACTGAAAAAAAGCCATCTTTCGAAGGTTATACTTATACACTGATCAGGCAGAACGTTGTGACCACCTAGCTAATAGCAAATATGTCCACCTTCGGCACGGCTAACAGCGGAGACGCGTGGTGGCATTAAAGCAATGAGGCCTTGGTAGGTCGCTGGAGCGGGCTGACAGCACATCTGCACAAACAAGTCGCCCAGTTCCCGTAAATTCTGGGGAGTGGGCGATGAGCTCTGACCCTATGTTCATGACATCCCAGTTGTGTTTGGTCGGGTTATCTGGCGAGTTGTGGGGACAGCCATCAATTGGAACTCGCCACTGTGTTCCTCGAACCACTCCATCGCAGTCTTGGTCTTGTGACATATCGCATTATCTTGTTGAAAAATGCTACTGCCATCGGCAAACATCGCCATGGGGTGGTGTACGTAGTCTGCAAACAGTGTACGATACTCACTGGCCATCATGGTACCCTGCACGAGCTCCATTGAACCCATGGATGCCTACGTGAATATTCCCCAGAGCATTAACGGAGACGCCGCCAGCTCGTCTCTGTCCCACAGTAAAGGCGTCAAGGAACTGTTCGCCCGAAAGACGACGGATTCACGTCCTCCCATTGGCATGGTGAAGAAGCCCTCGGGATCCATCACACCACGTAATGGTCTGCCACTGCGCCAACGGTCCAGTGCTGATGGTCACGTGCCCATTTCAGTCGTAGTTGCCGATGTGGTGTTAACATTGGCGCATGCATGGACCGTCGGCTGCGGAGGCCCGTCGTTAATAGTCTTCGTTGCACTCTGTGGTCAGACCCTGCCCAGCATGAAAGTCTGGTGTTAGTTCCGCCACCGTTCACCGCCTGTGCTGTTTTACCAATCTGCCCAGCCTATGACGTCCGACATCTGTAATTAGGGGTGGCCGCCGAACTCCAACAACTGGATGTGGTTTCACATTCGTTTTGCTACGTTTTGAAGACACTCACCACAGCTCTCCTCACACACCCAACAAGTCGTGCAGTTTCCAAAATGCTCGTGCCGAGCCTCCGGGCCAACACAATCTGCCCTCGGCCAAACTCAGAAAGATCGCACGCCATCCCCATTCCACTCACGGACAGCACGCTCACTGATACTACATGCAGCGCGCGTGTGTCTGACTAACAGTCATTCCCAGCTATCTGCTGGACGGGTTTATGTCGATAGTAGGTCAGTGGTCATAACTTTCTGACTGATCAATGTAAAATGCAGTGTGATACATATCTTTGGAAAGATCCTTTGCAGTGGGAGGTATTTTGGTAATCAATGAAAATAAGTGTTATGATCAGTTCAGTAGTTTTCGAGATAAGACGTGATAAGTCTAAAATGCTTCCCGGATAGTCAAATGTCACCCATTAAAAAAAAAGGAAATAATAGAAAACAGCGCAACTGTGGTCCTAATCGAAATAAGAACATATTTTAAATTCTTGAGACACTATAGAGACGTATTCCAAATGTGAATTTGAGGCGTTTAGCGTGATTTTTGTGGGAGGCAGAGACTATTGGGCTGTCTGATCCGAAGTATCTGGACAACTATTACTGGACATTAATGTGGGGTGTGTACACCCTTCACTTTCATGGCAGCCTGAATTCTGCTGGGAACACTTTAACAGTGAGTCGTCTGAAAGTCTGTTGAGGAATGACAGCCCATCTTTCCTGGAGGCAGAAACTAGAGACGGTAATGATGTTGGAGTTAGTATCTGGTGCGAAGTTGACGTTCTGACTCACTCCAAAGATTTTCCTTTGGGTTCTGGTCGAGACTCTGGATAGACCAGTACATTTCAGGAATGTATATAAGCAGACTGAAGCGACGAATGGAAATTTGTACCAAGACTGGGATTTGAACCCGGGTCTCTTGCTCAGTAGGCAGATGCACTAACCACTACACCTTCGTGGCACAGTGGCTTTGTACAACAGAATGGACTACTCTTCCACGCCTCCCTCCTGATCCGTCGTTTCAGTCTGCTTATATACGGGTTCGAATCTTGGCCCTGGTTAAAATTTTCACCCGTCACTTCAATCTACATATGTATACCGTAGATGTTTGAGACTTGAAAAGGTCTCTAGAACCATATAGTTTCACCTGATTTATTTCAGGAAAGTTATTGTCCACAAACCACTGCCTCAGAGATGCTGCTTTATGACAGGGTGCATTGTAATGCTGATAGAAACAGTCATCGTCTCCGAAATGTTCCTCTTTTCTACACAGTACATAATGCTGTACAATGTGTTCATATCCTTCCACGTTTAGCGTTTTCTTAAGCGCAATAACGGGAACTGCACCCTAACCCCGAAAAACACGTCCATACACTAACACCACCTCCTCTACACCTGACTTGGCGCTAAACAAGACGGCAGGTAAGGTTCTCCTGACGTCCGCAAATAACATGACTCGCCACTCCAAAACATTTCTTTTCCAGCCATCTACTGCCGCTCTTTACATCACAAGTGTCGCTTAGCGCTGACTGCAGAGCTGTATGGCTTATGAGGAGTTGTTCAACCACTGTAAACCATTCTTTGTAACTCTCTACACACGGCCATCGTGCTAGCTGAACTGCCAGCAGCACTTTGGAAATCCTGCGTGTTTCCTTCTGCTAATTTCCAGCGATTTTTTTGACAACCACCTTCCGCATTGCATTTGTTACTCAGGTGACATTCAGCGACTAACCCACATTCGAAATCACTGAGCTTTCCTAACCAACCCATCCTGTTGTTACTGCATCTATACTGACAACACAGTACTCCCAGCCTCATTTTTTACTGGTGGATCTGCCTCTCATGACAGCTAATGGCCAATTCCGCTTAACATAGGGATAAATACTTTTGATCGGATAGTGACAGAAATAATACAATGTCATTCATCATGAGCCGGCCGGTGTGGCCGAGCGGTTCTAGGCGCTACAGTCTGGAACCGCGCGACCGCTACGGTCGCAGGTTCGAATCCTGCCTTGGGCATGGATGTGTGTGATGTCCTTAGGTTAGTTAGGTTTAAGTAGTTCTAAGTTTTAGGGGGCTGATGACCTCAGAAGTTAAGGCCCATAGTACTCAGAACCATTTTTGAACCATTCATCGTGTATGTCTAATTATTTTACATTTTTTTTATACTAGACGATTAGCGATGAAAAATTTGAGTTTCGCTTCAATGAGCTTGTGTAACGTTTCGAACTGTTCACGAGACACACGAAAATACCTGAAGAAACGGTCTGCACAAGACCATAGCTACTTATTAAGGTGGTGGAATTCGCCGTGATCTTCTTGTTTACTACTGATAGCAAGTAACCACTTTATTCGATTTCTCGAATAGTGCGCAAATAATAAAAAGGAAAAAAAAACTGCTGTCACCGGAGCTATTACTCGTGTTTATTGTTTACAGCAGCTGACACACTCGCAACGAACGCCATTTGGCGCCTGCTGGCGAGTTCGCTGTGTGTCTGACTGAAAAGGATTTCAGTACGTGCTTCGGATTGGGGGCGACCTTCAAGTGAATAACGTCCTGTGGCGTTGCGGTAGGTCATGCATTCTGATCAGAGGTAAGGAGTTGACCCAAGTGCGTGTAAGCGGCGGACCGCGCTGGTAAACAAGCCAGGCACTTCAGCGAGCGTGCCGACAGCCAGTCAACTCGGGCATTCTGTGGGGGAGCATCAGCTACAGCCACGAATCTATAGCATTTCGTACGCTTTCGCATCTCTGAATAGTTAAAAAGTGTGATGGAGTTTGCAGGAGAGATACTAAGAGCGTCGAGCACGGCTGTAGTTCAAGGTGAGACACTGGACCCCTATTCGGGAAGAGGGCAGTACTAATCCATCACGGCCATCCAGGTTAAAGTTTTCCTTGATTTCTACAAATAGCTTAAGACGAGTGCCGGGATTATCCCTTTCAAGGATCCGATTTCCTTGGCCATTATGGCCCCATCCTAGCTTGTACTCCGTCTTTAAAGAAGCGTTTACACGCGTCACCTTCTACGGCAATGTGTGGCGCCGTAATGCTGCTGTCAATATTGTTGCAATAACGCCAATGTTACTGATGCAGCGGACTGTGGCAAGTAATCGCCGAGGTACGGCCGGGGTGTTGCTGGTGCTATGCACCAAGGATAGAGAATTTTCGCATGGCTGCGGCCATATCTGTCTCTGTCCTTGTCTGTCGATACTCCCGCCTCACTCTCAGCCACGATTCGTCTTCTAAAGCCGACAGTGCTGTGATATTCAGTGATGTAATCTGTGCGTGAAACAATATTTCTCTCCATAACGAAAAATGGCACACGTACGTAGAGACACTAAATTTGTATGTTGTACACTGGTATGTAGAACTAGACAAACGACACAATTAAGAATTTCATAAAAGTGATAGTATCTAAGACGTAAAACGTAATATGTCCAAAGACTGCAATCTTAAAACAGACATTCTTGCTTCTCCGTCCCATTAGAAGAACCGCATCACCGAGTTACAGTTGTATAACACATAAAGTTAAAACGTCTAAACTCTTTTTTTTTAAAACTTGGAAACGCTTGTTCATGGACGTAACGTTTGACCATGGACAGCCATTTGCCAACTGTCGTATTTTTAATTATGTTCTTTACGTGTATTACGTTTCAAGTGTTATAACGCTTGTCATAGGTGTACGGTATTTATGAAACTCATAGTTATTTCACTGCATTCGTGAACCACGATAAAATATTAACATAAACACTCGGTCGTTATTTCAAACTACCTTAATGAATTCCTTGACTCTATCTGCTAATGCGTTTCAAATTTCTAGTACCAAGACACTTATTGGCGAGAAGTGTGCTTTAGAATCACATCAAAATTCTGTATGAATTATGGATGAGACACACAACACTGGTATAAATTTCTACAATATTATTTGTTACACGAAACTGTTTTCGGCTGTTACGCCATCTTCACGTACAAAGATAAGTATGTGGTGCAGTGTAATTTTGTTGGATCAAAGATTTTCAACCAGTGTCTACTGAGCATCTCCATTTCCAGAGATGAAAAATGTTAATGGTAGAATTAGGAATAAAACAAGAGGGATTATTTCAGTGTAAATGCGATGTAGATTATTTAACTAAAGTGAAATATGTGACAAATTAACTAATGAACTGTAGGTAAATCACAACAGCTGAAAGTAGAAGAAAATAAGTGGACAATTAACTTTGGTGACATATTCCAAAGATGTGGTTGAACAAAATAATTTTACTTTTAATAGGTCCTAAACTACAAACAGTTAAGATATGATAATGATATTCAGCAGGTGAGTGAAGCAGCTGCGATTATAGAAAGTAAAATTTTTTAACACAACGAGATAAATATAGTAAATTAAATAAAGGAAAATAGGGCATTTGAGTAAGAATGGTAATTCAAAAATAGCCTGGATGGAATTATGAGTGGTCTGCAGTTACAAGTGTGGAGTAAGAAAAATAAGTGAATCAATAGCAGCCAAAACCGAAGTGTAATCGCCAATCTGTTTATAAATGATATACAGTCTTTCATACTGGTATAAGTCTTACCACTTCTCTGCCAAATTGCTTTTACGATTTATTCAAAATCCTTTTTCAATAACCTGGAAAAGCTGATGAGTTTGCGTTTGGGAAGCAGGTCGCTTACTTAATAAACAATGCATCCACAAAGCCCCATTTCTCTTTCTCTTGATTACTTTATTCCCTGTGGAACGACCCTTCCATCTCCGGTAACGTAGCAGGTTTCTAGAAAGCAGGTAGAGTTTCATCGTCGATTTAAGCAGAGTCAAAGCTTTGTTGAAAAACAAAAACTGAACGAAGCCAACATTAGCGTAAGAGGAACAATAATAATAATTAAAAAAATCAGTGAATAAACGGATCACAATAATCTATCCAGTCACTCAGTAACCATACTGCCACAGAAGCGAAAGATAAGAGAAGGTCCAAATGAGGTATCTTCCGTAGTGATACAATTTCGGAAGACTTAATCTGAGCGCATTTTAGTCATCGTACGAACACCGAAATGGCAGTTATTAAGATGAGTGTTGGCGGAATAGAAAATCAACTAACATGGCTAAACAGAGGGTAGGCACCTGCACCTTATGAGACATGTTTATGTATGCAACAGAACTTGCTTCCTTTTCAGCAGTATATTACAGTATGCAGCTAGTTCGACGAAACGTATTAAGCAAATGAAGAAAATTGCAGGACATTCTCGTTTTCAAGAACGGTCGAGTCGACGAACAGATACATGTAATCACAGGCCCATTTCGCTGACGCAGATCTGTTGTAAAATTATGGAGTCCATTTTATGCTCTTCTGTAAGAATTAACATGGATTCTGTAAAGAAAGGTTTTCTAAAACTCAGCTCTCTCTATTCGTCCATGAGTACCCGAGCGCCGTAGTCACTGGCCTATAAGCTGACGCCGTGTTCCTCGACTTTCCGAAGGTGCGCGATGTAGTTCTGCATTGTCCTTTGGTAAGTTAACCACGAACTTAGGTGGTGCCGTACGAACTGTTTAACTGGACTGAGGAATTCCCGGCAGAGAGAACTCAATATTTCTTCCTCAACGGGACGAAATCGACAGATGCTAAAGTAACATCAGGCATTCCTCAACGGCTGTTATACGAATGTTACTATTTACGGCACATATAAATGACGTAGCAGATGCCCTCGAAAGGTCCGTGAAGTTTATCGCAGAATATGGCGGTGATTACAGGAAAGTCGGAGCGTCAAATGGCTGTAGCGAAATTCTGGAAGACTACAGAGGGTATATATTGATGCAGTAACTGGCGGTTGACACTGAAAGTAAATGACTACTACGACTTATTTCACAAAGATCAGTGGGAAGACACATTGCTGTTGGACTACATTATCGGCGATAAATCAGAGGAAACAATAAAAACCGCAGAATGTCTAAGACTTATCGTCTGGAGCGTCCTAAAGTGAAGGCGAAAAGAATTAGCTGTCAGAAAGCAGACCCAGGGAGGCTACTGCACTCCCCTGACTTAAGCCCTCGTGAGTTCAACTCGATTTCTACACTGAAGGAAACACTTCACGTCATTCGCTTCAGAACTGCTACAAATTCGTCGGGCAATAGACCGCGCCGCTCGAACTGTCAACACAACTGGCACAGCTAAGAGTATCCTACGACTTCCACATCGCTGGCAACAGGTTATACACAATGCTGGTGACTACTTTGAAGGTCAGTAAAACTTTGAAACACGCATCTGTTTTGTACGACCTGTAAATAAATAGTTGCCACTATCATCGTATATAGATTGAGGGTGCGAGTGAAAATTTGTAGGAAGGCCGGGAATCAAGCGCAGGTCACCTGCTTACAAGGCAGGTGCGCTAGCCTCTTTTTTTTTTTTTTTTTTTTTTTTTTTTTTTTTTTTTTTTTTTTTTTTTTTTTTTTTTTTTTTTTTAAAAAGCGGTCTTGGCAGTGTGGCTCAGACTACTGCACCGATTACTCTGGTATGTCTCCCACCTCGATTCAACTTCTCACTGCCGCCCCAACCTACTCTAAATTTCCCCTTACTCACGCTTCAGTCTATATACACAAAATCATATCAGAATGAGACCAGTAAAGTCTCTGAAATTTTGTCTTTTCACTTGTAACAGTATTATACGTTAACTTCACTGTCTGACGAGGAAAATGAAGGACTCACAACACATGATCCAATATCAATGTAAATTTGTACACGTACTCACCATCGGCAGAAATGTGAATGATTAGAAATGCAATTCTCTGTGACAGGCAGAGCAGCCACCAGAGTGCATCAGTGTTATCGGTATTTATTCGTATTTAGCGTTGTTACTAGGGCTGACAGGATGTATAAGGGGCCTGAACAGTTTCAGATGTCGAGTGATCACTGTCAAGGACTCGGAGATGCAGCTTACTCGTGTGAGGCAGCGTTATCAGCAAATAACTGAGTTTGAAAGGGGTCTCGTTCTGCGTATCCGTTTGGCCAGTTAGTCGAGTGGTGCAATATCCAGATTTGTGAGGCATTCGGATGTGATATTGGCCCGATGCTGGACTGCGTACGAACGTGAAAGCAGGCATATTCCATGTCATGATGCTTGTCGAGGACGTGTGGTCACTACAAGGTAGGATCGCTGTATTGTGCGCTAAGTGCACCGTAACATCTTCATATCTGCGCCTGCTAGCCGAGAACAAGTAATGACACCCTGTAACATTCCGTGTCATCCCGGACCATTGGTGGGAGAGCAGTGGCAGCCGGACTGGGGAATTACCGTCCCGCTTGTAGGCTGCCATGAAGACCACAACACTGACGGCTGAGTTTGGAGTGGTGCCGTGACCAGGAAGTAAGGACTGCTAATGAATGGCGTCGCATTTTGTTCCGTGACGAATCGCGGTTCTGGACTACCGCGAATGACCATCGTCGGCGACTATGGCGACGACCTGGGGCGAGGTCCCATTCTATCAATGTTTTGGAGAGGCCTAACGGTTCTCTCCCTGGCAATGTATGGAGAGCCATGGGCATGACTTCAGGTCACTGCCGGTTATGACTGAGGAAACTATGATGGCGCAACGGTACATCATGGACGTCCTGCGTTCCCATGTGTTCGTTCTCACACAGCCGTACTGTGGTGCCATTTTTCAACAGGACAATGTTCGTCCACTCGTGGCACGTGCGTCTAAGAGCTGTATGCGTGTTGCTGAGATACTCCTGTACCCAACAAAATCACCAGACTTGTCCTCGATAGAGTATGTGTGGGACCAGCTCGGGTGTCAACTCTGTCCTAACCCCAGTTTCCAGGACATGGAGGACCAGTTACAACAGTTGTGGTCCAACTTGTCCCAGGAGCGGATACAACGGCTTTTTGGCCACTCCCAACCGAATGAGCGCGTACCTCCTGGCCAGGAGTCGTACAACGTCGTGTTGTTAAGTGGGCTCATTCTGCAAAGTTATTTGTAAATTGATTCCATTTTGTAATCACTGCAGTAAAGTCACATGTCTCTAAACCCGCCTAGTTCTGTTTCGTTTTCTCTTCTACTACTGGGTTTTCATTTTTTTTGTCATACTGTATATTTCCAGAATCACATAGGTTTTAACTACAGAAAGAAAAACGAATGGTGGGTGTTGCTATTCGGTTGTTGTTCATAATTACTATTATATTATTTTTAATGTTGCTGTACTGTTATATTGTTAACATACGCCTCATCCAAATGAATCGATAGATGCAAAGCTGTTTGAAATCTGATGTTTTTTTTTTATGTCCACATTCGTCTATTCAAGCAGCTAAAGTGGGATTGCAATGACAGAATAATATTTCCGTATTTTTCCTACATTATCCCGAAAATGTACAACCCTGGGAAAATAATTTCTGTGCGCATTTCTTTTGTTATCTATGTCTACTCTTTGAGGGCTATTTATTGTCTGGTATTGACAAAGGAGTGTACAATAAAGCAATCATAAAGATGTAAATCATTTTTGTCATCCAAGTGTGAATCCAAATTTAAACAGACCGCTCGAGATGCGCGCACTGGTTAGGACAATGTTCTCTCATTCCGTCCGAGTTGTGTTTAAATCTCGTCCATATATACAAATCTAGATTTTACATGGTTCACTTAATCAACATGTGTCAATGGTTCCTATGTATGAGACACGGTTGAGATCTACCCCATTCCTGCCAAATTAGATTGTGTGCTTCGTCTCTAATCACTTAATGGTCGGAGGGACGATTTAAAAATAATTCCCACGTTTGCCTAGCTCACTATTTTATGTCCTGTTTACCATAACGGGGTACTGATTTTTCTACCACCAGAATCTGTCTTGGGAGTCTTACACCATTGGGTTGCTTAAGCCTTGGTTGAACATTTGGTTGTATGTGTGGTTGTCCGTACTCAGTTGTTGCACGTGTTCTTTTCCGACCGTTGGTTGCAGGCAGACCGTGTTCAGCCAACTTGGTGCTACTAAAATTTACGCTTGATCGTTTCTTTTTCATATATGAGCATCTATGTAGTTGGTTATCCGCAGAGGGTGTTGAGGCTATTTGCTCCTAAAATCTTGCCTAGATCTTTTTATTTTCTGTGAGCAGTTATGTTAAAGTTTTCTTAATCGAAAATTGGTTAGGGGGAATTCTTATCGCCGCTGTTTGCTGTGGCTGTTTCGTGCAGTATCACACTGCTTATAGAGCGCTATTACAGACATTGGTTTTCATGGAGAAAACACAGCCATTAACTGTTAAAAAACATTCAGCAGCCTAGATCACAAAACAGCCGTTTCAACAGCCTAAGCTGTCATCTTCAGGTCTTAAAATCTTTTTGTTGTAAAACATGTTTATTTTACGCTGATCTCACGCGCAAGACGTGAAGTGGATAAAAATAGTACGTTTAGTCATCGCTAAAATACTTAAAATACATGAAGCACCTTGTGCAACAGGCTATGTCCATATACATATTGCTCACAGTTGCTTGATGCGTCATTCGAACACGATACACAAAAGCATACTGTTTATAAGAGTCCAGCATATGTAAACAGTTGTGTCTTTGCGAAAAAGATTTTAAGGCCTGAAGATGACAGCATAGTCTGATGAAACCGGTTGTCTTCAATAAAAAAAATATTTTATGCGATGGTGGCTGTTGAATGGTTTTTAACAATTAAACAGATCGCCCCTTCAGTTCTCTCAAAACGAGAAAATTCAATCAACTTTAGCCATCGATTCTCACACAGAAAAGAGAGTAATCTACGAGTATAAGACGTTTTACTAGCAAGAAATGTAGAGAGACACAGGCACGACTAAATATGGAATTAAAAAGAGACCACTGATGAGATGTAATGCAGGTGACGACAGCTACATAACATCAGTATGTGCTATTGAGAAAAATAAAGTGAAGCCACCCACTAATGATGGTGAAATTTCACTGGAACTTGTATAGCCGAAAAAACAAGAACATTGTGTTTGCTCAAGGAAGAATCCTTTTCCAAAGACTTATTTACTGTCCAAAGTGTACAGAAAAATTTCAGATAAAATCTCTGGTGGTTTGCAGATATTCAAACTAAATGTATCTTCGTAGTATTTTTCATAGTAGCTGGAAGAAGACACAAAGATTTAATAGCCGTGTGGTACTATGAGGTTACTCAAGCAAAACAGATGACTCCTGCTGAACTTTAATCTGCCTTCTCTTGAGCATACTGGACGCACTTCCTCAAAATATGGTGTACAGATAGTCAAAATGGTTCAAATGGCTCTGAGCATTATGGGACTCAACTGCTGTGGTCATTAGTCCCTTAGAACTTAGAACTACTTAAACCTAACTAACCTAAGGACATCACACACACCCATGTCCGAGGCAGGATTCGAACCTGCGACCGTAGCAGCAGCGCGGCTCCGGACTGGAGCGCCTAGAACCGCACGGCCACCGCGGCCGGCTACAGATAGTCGCACGCCGTAAGTACTGCAGAGGTGTGGGTGGGTCCATTCACTGGACGACGTCAGGCACTGCCGTATCCTCACGCATGTTGAGAGGACTTTTCTCCTCGTTAATGGCTAGAAGAAGCTAGGTCGCGGTCTGATAGAAATTTGCTAGCTCAGTTACTCCCATACACACATGGCGCTGAGAGTTACAACAGTGAGATGACGGCTCGCAGGAGTATTGCGCGTTGTCTCACTAAGCTTTCATAGCCTTTGCGAAAACGTCCATCGATTGACCTCCAGAGAGCACAGTGTTCGATCTACTATCAACAAAGTATTTCACACGGGGAGGAAAAATCAAATGGTTCAAATGGCTCTGAGCATTATGCGACTTAACTTCTGAGGTCATCAGTCGCCTAGAACTTAGAACTACTTAAATCTAACTAACCTAAGGACATCACACACATCCATGCCCGAGGCAGAATTCGAACCTGCGACCGTAGCGCACGGGGAGGATGTCTGAAAACAAAAATAAGCTGTGAACGCGATCATCTGTTGTCCTTTTGTCCTCATCTGAATGAGATGGAGATCTGATTAACATTGTGTTAACACCTTGGTACAATACAACTGGGGATGAGTCAGAACGCTAAATCTACTTTAGAAAAGACACTTAAATTACGTTATGGCTCTACTAGCAGGACACATCAATCCAAAAAACAAGCCGGCCGCGGTGGTCTTGCGGTTCTAGGCGCTCAATCCGGAGCCGCGCGACTGCTAAGGTCGCAGGTTCGAATCCTGCCTCGGGCATGGATGTGTGTGATGACCTTAGGTTAGTTAGGTTTAAGTAGTTCTAAGTTCTAGGGGACTAATGACCACAGATGTTAAGTCCCATAGTGCTCAGAGCCATTTGAACCATTTTGAACCAAAAAACAACAAGCCTATAATTTAAACCAATTACACGTTAAAATCATTCTAAAATGGTTGCAAACCTATCATTAACCTAAGAAACTAAAAAAAAAAAGATATTTGCGGCTAGATGATCGCCAACTTTCTACGTGATAAAATCTGCTCTGAGACGGAATTTCATACAAAATTTTAACTTGTTGTTATCTAAGCTGAGGGTACATTAACAGCACACATTAATATTTGCAGACTTCCGGAAATTAAATTACAAGGTGAAATAATAAAAAAGGTACAAAACAACCAAATAGCGCACTATTAAGAAAGGATATTCAGACGAAACGTGGATTCACTGTGAATAAATATTGTCAAAATGATACTGTTCTAGCAGTATTGTCAGAAAAAATATCGATCAATGTTTAACTGTTGTCCTATACATGACATTCTCGTATGTGACAGTGCTTCAATTCTAAGAATTGTGGAGTGCACGTTATTGCCAACTCCCCTCTCTGTTTTTCGGACGTAAATGCGACGGTGATGACACGCTACCCAGGTCTTCAGTTTATTAATACAAGTACATGCAGAGTTTAGAAAAGTGGGTAGCTGGTTTATTTCACTGCTAATACATAAGACGATCTCGATAACAAATGTAAAAAATATACTATTGTCGAACATTCAGATCGCTAATACGAGTCATGCAGGACTTAGAAAAGTGGGTAGCTGGTTTATTTCACTTCTAATACGTAAAACCACCTCGTAAACAACTGTAAAAAACATAGTAAATGCAATTTTGTCGGGTATGTTCTTAAGTACACAAATAAGGAGGGGTTTAGAGCCTCGTTGTCGACGACGTCATAACTGTATCAAAACTGCAGTTGCCTTTTATGATATAACAGATTTAACTACAAAGTTTTTAAGTTTTAGCTTTTAGCACCAGTCCGAGAGAAATACTAGTTACACTCGCAACTCCCTTTTAGTCAGAGCTGAATAAAGGGGGAAACGTCGTCCGAAGTAGAGGAGAAGCGTCTCCCCCCACCCTTCCACTTTCCCCCAAATTTGTGTGTTGTAGTGTCATATGCAAACACAGTGGACTCTTCCTACCCCCCCTTCCAACTTCCCACCAAGTTATGGATTACGGTCTCGTGTGCAACACAGTGCACTTTTTCAACATGTAGCTTAGGGATGTAGATACACCACAAACACACACATTAATGGTTCCTCTCGCTCGAAAGGAACCCGCGCGACAATAACAGCGGCAACCCGGGAGGCGTAGCAAGTACCAAAGACGAATTGTCCGTATACGATCTACAAATGCGTCATTCAAGTAAAATACGGGAGGAGGGGCACACGTAATGCGAATAGCGATAAATCGAGGTGGGCTTCTGGCAAGTAACGCACTGATCCAGGATAGGACTGCAAGGAAGAAAAGTAGCGCAGCGAAAGAAGCGTCAGTTACCTGGAGGTGGCGCCGGGCCGCGCCGCAGCCGCGACTGCCGACCGACGCCTCCGGGGAATGAACCAGAGGCGCCAGCGGAGACGGCCGGCGGCCAGCGCTTCCGCGCCTCTCGCCCGGGGCCTGACACCGCCAGGCACAATCGATAGCCACGCCGCCACGTGCGAGCCACGCGCTCACGCCCACTGCCGGCGCGGCCATCAACATCAACACCGCCAGTCCGCGCCTACCTCGTCTACGCGCTACCTAAAGTACGTTTACGCGGGCCATAGAAAGATTGCGTGTTGCCGACAATACACCCCGACAATATTGTCCGGCAACACTGCGACCACACGAGCTGCAGCCACGTATACTAGAACTTTACCGGCCTCTGTTGCCCAGCAATGTTTGGGGCAAGAAAATTCCGTGGCAGGAGTGTTCACAAGGGGTCACACTATTGCCACAAGATGGACGAACGCGAACTAGTAGAACTTAATGCCGCTCTACTGCTTTTATATCATACAAGGAATAAAATTAGAAGACCATGAGAAATAGGGCTTTGTGGATGCTTTAGAAAATTTGACTTGTGAGCTTATGCTGGACACATATCTTTTCCAGAATTCTACCCGAATGTCGAAACACGATTTCGAGCGCGGGATTAGCCGAGCGGTCTAAGGCGCTGCAGTCATGGGCTGTGCGGCTGGTCCCGGCGGAGGTTCGAGTCCTCCCTCGGGCATGGGTGTGTGTGTTTGTCCTTAGGATAATTTAGGTTAAGTAGTTGGTTGGTTGGTTGGTTTGGGGAAGGAGACCAGACAGCGTGGTCATCGGTCTCATCGGATTAGGGAAGGATTGGGAAGGAAGTCGGCCGTGCCCTTTTAGAGGAACCATCCCGGCATTTGCCTGGAGTGATTTAGGGAAATCACGGAAAACCTAAATCAGGGTGGCCGGACGCGGGATTGAACCGTCGTCCTCCCGAATGCGAGTCCAGTGTCTAACCACTGCGGTTAAGTAGTGTCTAAACTTAGGGACTGGTGACCTTAGCAGTTAAGTCCCATAAGATTTCACACACATTTGATACGATTTCGAATACCTTGTATTAGCAACTGGTCCGCGAATTTCTGAAACCGATATACAGTGAGATGCCAAAAACCATAGGCTAGCGATATGCACACATACATAAGGAGGTACTATCGCGTACACAAGATATAAAAGGGCAGTGCATTGGTTGAGCTATCATTTGTTCTCATTCGTATGAAAACGTTTCCGATCTGCTTACGGCTGCACGACGGGAATTAATATACTTTGAAAGCGGTATGGTAGTTGGAGCTAGACGTATGGGACATTCCATTTCGGAAATCGTCAGCGAATTCAACATTCCGACATTCACTGTGTCAAGAGTGTGCGAAAAATACCAAATTTAAAGCATTACCACTCACCACGGACAACACAGTGCCCAACAGCCTTCACTTAACGACTGGAAGCGTCTGTGTAGAGTTGTCAGTACTAGCAGACAAGCAATGTTGCGTGAAATAACTGTAGAAATCAATGTGGGAGGTACGACGAACGTATCCGTTAGGACAGTGCAGCGAAATTTGGTGATAATGAGCTATGGCAGTAGACGACCGATGCGAGTGTCTTGGGTAACAGCACGAAATTGCCTGCAGCGCCTCTCTTCGGCTCGTGACCAAATGGGTTGGATCCTAGACGACTGGTCAGAAGAGTCCAGATTTCAATTGTTGAGAACTGATGGTAGGGTTCGACTGTGGCGCAGACGCCATGAAGACATGGATCCAAGTTGTCAACAGAGGCACTGTGGAAAGTGCTGGTGGGTCCATGGTGCTGTGGTCTGTGTTTACATGGAATGGACTGGCTCCAACTGAACCGATCATTGACTGGAAATAGTTATGTTCGGCTACTTGGAGACCATTTGCAGTCACAAATGGACTTCACGTCCCGAAACAACGATGTTCTGTCACCGGCCCACAGTTGTTCATGATTCATTTGCAGAATGTTCTAGACAGTTCGACCAAATTATTTGGCTTGCTAGATCGAACGACATGAATATCATCGAATATTTAAGGGACGTAATCGAGAGGTCAGTTTGTCCACACAATCCTGTATCTGCAACATTTTCACGATTATGGACGGCTATGGAAGCGGCATGGCTCAGTATTTCTGCAGAGGATGTCCAACGATATGTTGAATCCGTGTGACGTTAAGTTGCTGCGCTACGCTGAGCGGAAGGTGGTTCGACACGATGTTAGGAGGTATCCCATGACGTTTGTCACCCCAGTGTAAATATGAGACCGTGTGTACCAGTTACAATCCGATTGGCTATAGCCCTTCGGTTTTTAAGTCACTCGAGTGCTCACGCACAGATTAATCGATACACCTTTACAGACGGCGCAGCGATCGAGTCATGAGCTCAACCGTACGCGCACTACCACTGCGTGACCATAAGGCAGCAGCGATCAGTGAGATGATATGTTTCAAACGGACGTTGTATGTAGACATAGGTAAACACAAGGGCGTGGCACGATTCGTAATAAAGGGACAATTGTATCTGGCCGTGAAGTAGCTGGATTTTTTGGTGATTCGTGGCGGACTGTTCAACGTGCCCGCAAGCAGTTGTGTAACACAAGTGGTTACGAAACACGACCTCAGAATTGTGATCATAAAAAGATCCTGACTGAGAGTGAATGGAGACGTGTTTCAAGGCTTGTGATTCAAAATTGCTTCCAAATCCGATAGGAATTGCTGCAGGCAGTGAATGACTGTCCATCCCAACCTATTAGCGAGAGAATATTACGACGGGAACTGTACGCAACGAACATTTGTAGTCGGTCACCATCCAAGAGACGCTCACCCCTTCTTTCAAGACGACAACAGCAAAATTTATCACTCTGGAGGAATACGTGACTAGTTTTCTGAACGCTTCCCCATCCTATTACATCTCGATTGGCCTGCAAAATCACGTGGCTTGAACCTCATACAAAATCTGGGGGACATGTTGGAACAGCGGGTAAAACTCCGTTATCAGCATCCCCACAATTTGGTTGAATTTCACGATTACATTATCAACGAGTGGTTTAACAAGGATGTGACGTACCTGGGTAACTCATGGACTCACTTCCTAACCAAATCCAAGCGGTTATCAAGTCCAGGTGCGGAATTATGCGGTTTTAAGTGATGCTTGTAATCCAGAATGAGATTTTCACTCTGCAGCGGAGTGTGCGCTGATATGAAACTTCCTGGCATATTAAAACTGTGTGCCGGACCGAGACTCGAACTCGGGACCTTGCCTTTCGCGGGCAAGTTCTCTACCAGCTGAGCTACCCAAGCACGACGTACGACCCACGACCCGCGAAGAGCTTCTGTGAGGTTTGGAAGGTAGGGGATGAGGTACTGGCAGAATTGAAGCTGCGAGGCGGGTCGTGAGTCGTGCTTGGGTAGCTCAGTTGGTAGAGCACTACTATTGCTTTAGCAACTGTTGGTTCAACAACTGTAGAGGTTATCTTCATTTTATGAAAATGGACATCTACAGTTACGGTTGCCCTGCGAAAACAGCTCTCTTTGGTTTTTATCAACCGGTGATTTTTACAGAAATTTAATGTAACTCCTTTAAAAAGCACTACTCATCAATAAGCCTCTTGGTACCAGAAGTATGGAATAATTTGATAGAGGGACTAGAGGATTTCATTAACGTAAGTCTGAAATAAGAATTCAGTTTTTATTCATACTTTCTCTTAGCTCGCCAATATACGGAAACACACGTGATGAAGCTCCCAACAAAATAAAGCGTGTTTCCGACCTCACCGGCAATGGCTTGCCAACTGTTCTTTTTCAGAGTGCGATCTTTGTATACGTTACTTTCAACGTACCACAGTTCTGGTCGAAGACGAATAGCATGCATGACATTCGTAGTTCTCTCGTTTGTCCAATTCTCCATTGTTGTACACAACAAATACAACAACAAACGACTAACAAAACGGGTGGATATATATATATATATATATATATATATATATATATATATATATATGTGTATGTGTGTGTGTGCGCGCGTGCAAACTTCGTAGAAAATTCAAACGATAAATTAATGTTTTTGCTTCGGCGTGTGCCTGCAGCGCTGTCGGTAAGGGAAATGAGAAACAAAGGCGAGAGCAAGAGGGAAGCATTTACAGACAAGGACAGAATTCGATATTGCCCTGCAATACTAAATATTTTCCATCCTTGGTGGACAAACCGGCAACACTTCGGCAACTAGGTTACGTGCAACAGCCTTCAGTATAAACAACACTGCCCGCCCACACCGCAAAATTAACGTATTTTGCAGCAACATTGCAGTAGTGTAGACGGCAGTGCAATTTTGGGTTACTATGGACGTAAAATATGGCCCCTGTTTTCAAGGCTTCCACTCTAGCAGTAGTTTATCGTGGTCACTGGAGCAACGAGGGGTACCTTGAAATTGTAAAAAAAAGTCGCATGTCAAACCCGTTTTCAAGAAGGGTCTTCGGACAGGCGCGGATAAATCATAGGCCTATATCGCTCACATCAGTCTGTTGCAGAATTATGGAACATATTTTAACTCACACATTACAGTATGACGGTTTTGGAGAACGAAAATCTCTGCTATAAAAATCATTGTGCGTGCCACAGAGATCTTGCAAGCTCAGCTCGCTCTCTTCGTCGATCAGATCCAGAGCGCCTTAAACAAACGCCCTCAGTTGAATAAAAGAAATTTAATTTCTTAACTAGTTTCAGGTACTTAGTGCACTTCTTCAGAAAATTGCCGTATTATTTGCGAGTGCCAACAATAAGATGCACGCAGCATATTGCTGTGGTCATGTGGTTCATAGTGCTTGTACAAAAATGGCAATCAGACGAGTGTAGACATCATGCCAGAACTGGACCTAATCAGTGGGTGGTCCTATTGGCTAGGAAAGCTGAACGTAAATAAATGTGACGTATTGCTCCTCAATAAGCGACGACAGTCACTGCTGTTCTATTACGCTATTGGCGACAAAGTCTCTGGAAACTGTAACCATCGTAAAATACCTAGGAGTAACTTCCAGAGTGACCTAAAGAGGTATGAACACATAAAGCAAATAGTAGGAAATGCAGACGCGAGATTGAGATTCACTGGGAGAATTTAAGGTAATGTAATTAATTCACGAAAGAAGTTGTTTACAGAACACTTTTTCGACCGATTCTTCAGTACTGTTCATCAATGTGGGGCCATTACCAGGTAAGATTAATACAAGAGATAGAAAAGATGCAACGAAAAGCGACACGTTCCGTCGCGGGATCGTTTCGACGGTACGAAAGTTTTGAGGAGATGCTCAACGAACTCCACTGATAGACGCTGCAAAGATGCATTGTACATCACAGGGAGGGTTACTATTGAATTTCGAAATAACACGATTCACCAGCAGTCCGATAACATACTACTTCCTCCCACATACAAGTAATCTGGCGAGGCTGGTCGTGGTGCCGGTGGCAGAAAAGATTGGCAGCCTGCTAGGTCAATTTCAGTCACTCCATACCCCTTCTATTCCTACACTGCTGTAGGGCAATTGGGTGAGGTAAAAATGAAGGTAAAATAACAAAAAATGAGTGGTCATATTGGCGCAGCCTGCATGATTGCTAGAGCTGTTTAAAATGGCAGCTATAGCTGATGATCTGCCATGCCGCCTAAATTATTTATTACGTAATTATGACCTGTCAGTTCCAGCCATGCCCTCTCTCTGATTTATGACGAAAAAGTGAAGGGAAACCTGGGTGAGCCTGGATAGTAGACAAATAGAGTCTGGAAACCTGGGCCAGTCTGCATGATTGCCAGATTTACCCACAACTGGGTGAGATACAAATGGCGGAAAATTCAAAAATAGAGTTGTTGCTTTATCCTATTGGTTATTACTCAATTAATATGCTATAATTTATTACCCAATTTATTATCCCTATTTATTACTCAGTTACTTTGGAGATGTGTAAACTAGTAACTACTGGTCTCATGTTTAACAATTATTACAGACACATTACAAGACGTGGCTAAAATTATACTGTGGATGTGTATAAACAAAAATGCATGCATTTTCCCCCAACAAGCAGTCCAAAATAGAGACATAAATGGGAAATTGAAAAACTGAAGTTGGGGTGTTTGGTTGTGAGATCGTGCTGTACCACCTGATGCGGTAGGAAGGAGTGGATTAATTACGAAGGCTTTATTAGGAACGGCCACAGCAAATGATGAGTGGAGACCACTAGTAGAATTACCTCAAGTAGCTACACAGCACGCGACCTGCCGGGAGAGAGAGACTGCTGCAGCAGACCAGGGCGCACTGGTGGGGCCCTTCCCACCTGCCTTGCACTACCTGCGTCCCCACTGTGGGGGAGGGAGGCGATGGTCGTGGATGGAGTTCAGAGTGACGTTGACATATCAAGCACAAACAAAATTGTGGCCCCCAAGGTTAGCCCACCCAGGCAGCTCACGAAGTTTCTCGCCAGCATCCTGCAAGTTTTCTGTTACGAAAAATACCTCAATATTTGGCTATCAGTAATGTACCATGAACAGTGATCATTTCTGTCATAAGAACATTGCAAACATCGTTTCAATCCAGGTTAGGTTACTCCTGTTTTGCACGCATTTGATCCCTAATACTATTGGATCATTCACGTTTTTCTCGTTTTTGTGACTTGTACGTCATTTTTCTGCAACAGTAAACCTACCTCTGTTATGCAGTGCCTCTCATAGTAGCAAATGCCGCAGGAGTCTGTGTGTTTTGTAAGCGTCTTCTGTCACAGATGGTGAATTACATTCCCCGAAGATTCATACGAGCTCGGCATATGCCTCTCCAACTATTTGCCTTACGTTATCATTCCAGTTTAGGTCGCTCTTGAGTAGTACTTCTAGGTATTTTGCGATTTCCACCGTTTCCCGTGATTTACCACCAATATTGAAATCGTACAGTTCTGGATTTCCTAACCTATTAATGCACAATGCATGTTTACTAGAGTCCAGGTCCCAGCACCAGCCATCAATCCCGGTTTCTTTTGCATCCTGTTTAACTGGTTTGTCCTTCATGACAGACGAACCTTGCGACAGTACATAACTGGCGACAGTTCCCCAGAGGTGTTCAAGTTCTTCTTACCGAGCGAGGTGGCGCAGGTGTTAGCACACTGGACTCGCATTCGGGAGGACGACGATTCAAACCGGGGTCCGGCCATCCAGATTTAAGTTTTCCGTGATTTCCCTAAATCGCTTCAGGCAAATGCCGGGATGATTCCTTTGAAAGGGCACGGCCGACTTCCTTCCTCATCCTTCCCTAATCCGATGGGACCGATGATCTCGCTGTTTGGTCCCCTCTCCCGAATCAACCAAGTTCTCCTTCCAGTCTGTCTACTCCTGTCTCCGCCGCAACCGTGAAAGCAGCTCAACCTGCCGCAACGGAGTTACAAGAGTTCATGTGTACCGAAGCACAGTGGTTATAGCAGGAGAGCTTGGGTTTCGGATAACCTGGCAAGCTTCACGGGACCCGTTCAGCCTGCTGCACCCTCAACAGGTTGCGCTGTAAGCCCAATGTGGCTGTAGAATAGCCAGGTACACTATGTGATCAAAAGAATCCGGATACGTGCCTGAAAATGACTTACAAGTTCGTGGCGCCCTCCATCGGTAATGCTGGAATTTAACATGGTTTTGATGACAGCTTCCACTCTCGCATGCATACATTCAGTCCGGTGCGAGAAGGTTTCCTGGAGAATGGCAGCCCATTCTTCACGGAGTGCTGCACTGAGGAGAGGTAGCGATGTCGATCGGTGAGGCCTGGCACGAAGTCAGCGTTCCAAAACATCCGTAAGGTATACTACAGGATTCAGGTCAGGACTCTGTGTAGGCCAGTCCATTACAGGGATGTTATTGTTGTGTAACCACTGCGTCACAGGCCGTGCATTATGAACAGATGTTCGATCGTGTTGAAAGATGCAACCGCCATCCCCGAATTGCTCTTCAACAATGGGAAGCGAGAAGTTACTTAAAACATCGATGTAAGCCTGTACTGTGATAGTGCCACGCAAAACAACAAGCGGTGCAAGCCCACTCCATGAAAAACACAATCACACCATAACACCACCGCCTCCGAATTTTACTGTTGGCACTACACACGTTGGCAGATGACGTTCACCGGGCATCCGCCATACCCACACCCTGCTATCGGATCGCTACATTGTGCACCGTGATTCATCACTCCACACAACGTTTTTCCACTGTTCAATCGTCCAATGTTTACGCTCCTTACACCAAGTGAGGCGTCGTTTGGCATTTACTGGCGTGACGTGTGTCTTCTGAGCAGCCACTCGACCATGAAATACAAGTTTTCTCACCTCCCTCCCAATAGTTATAGTACTTGCAGTGGATCCTGATGCAGTTTGGAATTCTTGTGTGATGGTCTGGATAGATGTCTGCCTATTACACATTACGACCCTCTCCAACTGTCGGTGGTCTCTGTCAGTCACCAGACGAGGTCGGCCTGTACGCTTTTGTGCTTTACGTGTCCCCTCACATCTCCACTTCACTATCACATCGGAAACATTGAATATAGGGATGTTTAGGAGTGTGGATATCTCGCGTACAGGCGTGTGACAGAAGTGATACCCAATCACCTGACCACGTCCGAAGTCCTTAAGTTCCGCGGAGCTCCCCATTCTGCTCTCTCACGATGTCTAACGACTACTGAGGTCGCTGCTATGGCTCAAATGGCTCTGAGTACTATGGGACTCAACATCTGAGGTCATCAGTCCCCTAGAACTTTGAACTACTTAAACCTAACTAACCTAAGGACATCACACACATCCATGCCCGAGGCAGGATTCGAACCTGCGACCGTAGCAGTCGCGCGGTTCGGAACTGAAGCGCCTAGAACCGCTCGGCCACCAAGGCTGACCGCTGCTATGGAGTACCTGGCAGTAGGTGGTAGCAAAATGCACCTAATATGAAAAAACTGCTCCTAATATGAAAAACGTATATTTTTGGGGGTGTGCATGTACTTTTGATCACATAGTGTATGTCTGCGTAGGTAATTTCAGTGCAGCTTACTTATCATTACGCTGGGAGCAGCCTAAAGGAGACTGAGGACAATTTAAGAATTGGGGAATATATACCAGTCACGAAACGCAGCCCAAGTGCAGCAGGGGAAAAGTTTTCATGAGTTTATGAGGTCTTTCAAATAAAAATGATAGTTGTCTCGCAATGCAAATTGTGTAAATAACTACCAAGCACTCATTCGTGAACCTCGAGTATGTTACAACATGTTTGTAAATCTGACCAACAGTTGCCTCCCTCTATAAATATTTTGAACGAGGGCAAAGTCTCAGTGGCTGATAAGTGTGAGGAAGTGTGTGCTCAGGACTTGAGATCCTTTAGTAGTTTACACTGGACTCGCATTCGGGAGAACGACGGTTCAATCCCGTCTCCAGCCATCCTGATTTAGGTTTTCCGTGAATTCCCTAAATCGTTTCTGGCAAATGCCGGGATGGTTCCTTTGACAGGGCACGGCTGATTTCCTTCCCAATCCTTCCCTAACCCGAGCTTGCGTTCCGTCTCTAATAACCTCGTTGTCGACGGGACGTTAAAACACTAACCTAACGTAGCCCTTAGTAGTTTCTAAATTTAGGGCAAACATTGACTGAAATGGGACAAAACATGACTCGTTGGATATTAAAAACTACATTCTGGTGGCACGCAACGTAGTACGAAGAGAATAGTAATGCGGGAAACGAACATCGTGTTTTCTACAATGCCTTTGATAAATTTAGAATAAGCTATTTTGACCACTTGGGATGAATTCAGCGAACCCGCAATTCATGTCCTGGAAAAAGTAATTAAAATTTTTATATACACTCCTGGAAATTGAAATAAGAACACCGTGAATTCATTGTCCCAGGAAGGGGAAACTTTATTGACACATTCCTGGGGTCAGATACATCACATGATCACACTGACAGAACCACAGGCACATAGACACAGGCAACACAGCATGCACAATGTCGGCACTAGTACAGTGTATATCCACCTTTCGCAGCAATGCAGGCTGCTATTCTCCCATGGAGACGATCGTAGAGATGCTGGATGTAGACCTGTGGAACGGCTTGCCATGCCATTTCCACCTGGCGCCTCAGTTGGACCAGCGTTCGTGCTGGACGTGCAGACCGCGTGAGACGACGCTTCATCCAGTCCCAAACATGCTCAATGGGGGACAGATCCGGAGATCTTGCTGGCCAGGGTAGTTGACTTACACCTTCTAGAGCACGTTGGGTGGCACTGGATACATGCGGACGTGCATTGTCCTGTTGGAACAACAAGTTCCCTTGCCGGTCTAGGAATGGTACAACGATGGGTTCGATGACGGTTTGGATGTACCGTGCACTATTCAGTGTCCCCTCGACGATCACCAGTGGTGTACGGCCAGTGTAGGAGATCGCTCCCCACACCATGATGCCGGGTGTTGGCCCTGTGTGCCTCGGTCGTATGCAGTCCTGATTGTGGCGCTCACCTGCACGGCGACAAACACGCATACGACCATCATTGGCACCAAGGCAGAAGCGACTCTCATCGCTGAAGACGATACGTCTCCATTCGTCCCTCCATTCACGCCTGTCGCGACACCACTGGAGGCGGGCTGCACGATGCTGGGGCGTGAGCGGAAGACGGCCTAACGGTGTGCGGGACCGTAGCCCAGCTTCATGGAGACGGTTGCGAATGGTCCTCGCCGATACCCCAGGAGCAACAGTGTCCCTAATTTGCTGGGAAGTGGCGGTGCGGTCCCCTACGGCACTGCGTAGGATCCTACGGTCTTGGCGTGCATCCGTGCGTCGCTGCGGTCCGGTCCCAGGTCGACGGGCACGTGCACCTTCCGCCGACCACTGGCGACAACATCGATGTACTGTGGAGACCTCACGCCCCACGTGTTGAGCAATTCGGCGGTACGTCCACCCGGCCTCCCGCATGCCCACTACACGCCCTCGCTCACAGTCCGTCAACTGCACATACGGTTCACGTCCACGCTGTCGCGGCATGCTACCAGTGTTAAAGACTGCGATGGAGCTCCGTATGCCACGGCAAACTGGCTGACACTGACGGCGGCGGTGCACAAATGCTGCGCAGCTAGCGCCATTCGACGGCCAACACCGCGGTTCCTGGTGTGTCCGCTGTGCCGTGCGTGTGATCATTGCTTGTACAGCCCTCTCGCAGTGTCCGGAGCAAGTATGGTGGGTCTGACACACCGGTGTCAATGTGTTCTTTTTTCCATTTCCAGGAGTGTATGTTGTCATATTTGGCTGAAACACGCTAAGGTTACTGAAACTGGACTTCGAAAACCCGACTGCAGTTGCCGTTGCAGTTCTCTAGACATCTTCAGGTTCTTAGGTTCAAAGGATCTCGATTTTCAGAGCTGGTTCTGCTTACTACAGGAAGCATATATTAGAGGTGACGTGATGGTGTTCGAACTGAATATAGCCAGTACTAGTCGAAGGAGTGTAAAGTTGCAGAGAGAACCATTCAAATCGAAATAAATAAATGAGACTGAAATACGCCCGAACGAAAGAAAAGGACAAGTAAATTCCAGAATTTTCTGACATACAATGATCTTATGACAGTAGGGTAAAAAAAGACTTTTCATCAGCTTCCGAACCCTATTCGTAACACTACAACGAAAGCGTACAGATTAAACTGCTACGTAGCGTATCAACACGTGAAGACGCGCAGGCAAGCAAGACTCCTTTAGCCTGCTGACGTTGGGCAGAGCTTGGCTTGGATGGGTGTAGAGCAGCCTGCCCGTTCTGCTGATAACGTGCGGCAGCTTGCCTGCCTGACTAACAGGCAAGCAGGGGATAGTTAAAAGCGGAATGTGTACACCTATGTAGTTTCCCCAGTTGTAGTTATGTTACCCCGAGTTCTACTGTGTTTCACCGAAGGTCAATTTCATCATGATGATTAAACAAAACGTCCAACCCTAGGAATGTGCAATACCCTTCCTTTTCCCAGTTTTTCGTTTTTATTCCTTGCGAAGCAAACAGTAAGATAAATCACTTTTTCATTGCAGCCAAGGCAAACCATTATTTCTCACAGATGAAGCTGATTTCGCCCTCTTTTATTTGGAGTCACTGGGTACCCATCAATGTTTTATATGATTCTTGTCGTCGGAAAAACTTACGGTTCGGTAACATGTATCTTTGATTGCTGGTGAACGTCCACATTAGCTCTAATTTCTAGGAATTTCTCACTCTGATAATTTCGCAGGACATGTATGAGATGAATTTTTACGTAGTTTTCATGCAGTAAACGTCCACGGATCAGCTGATTTCTGGGAGTTCTCCAATGTATAAACACTTTCTGTTGTTATTTCGCTACGGTCGCAGGTTCGAAAATGGTTCAAATGGCTCTAAGCACTATGGGACTTAACATCTGAGGTCATCAGTCCCATAGACTTAGAACTACTTAAACCTAACTAACCTAAGGACATCACTCATATCCATGCCCGAGGCAGGATTCGAACCTGCTACCGTAGCAGCAGCGCGGTTCCGGACTGAAGCGCCTAGAACCGCTCGGTCACCGCGGCCGGCGGTCGCAGGTTCGAATCCTGCCTCGGGCATGGATGTGTGTGATGTCCTTAGGTTAGCTAGGTTTAAGTAGTTCTAAGTTCGAGGGGACTGATGACCTCAGAAGTTAAGTCCAATAGCGCTCAGAGACATTTGAACCATTTTTTTGTTGTTATTTACAGTAAATGCTGATATTTTGTAATCACCAGTCATAGCCAGATTTTTCATACACTGTGTTTAAAGTAATTTATTAGTCTAAAATTTGTCATTATCTCCACCTTGTACCGCACACAGTACTACCTAAGAGCTCTGCAATTATCCAATTTAAGGAAGCGATCTCAAACAGTACAGTAAGGTGATAACAGCCATCCCAGTTCTGTTATTTAAGCAACTAGTTGAAAAACTAAATGTGTAGTTATTGATGATACACATGGTGGAAAATAGGAAGCGAATTTCATTGGCAGAGAGTGACAGCGAAGTATTTTGTCAGTAGAATCCATAGCTGGTAGACGAGGCGAGGCGACGGGCCGCGGCAGGCCCTTGATATGCTACCACGCCCCCAACCACTCTTGCTGGTTTACATAACACGACACCGCCCACTCCACCCCTCAGCTTACGTCTTGACGTGGATACATTAGATACTTTCTTCCCGCTAGACGCCAGCACCCATAGAAATAGTCATGTAATACCCGCATTTTCTTATGTTGGCTCTCTCTTTTTTCTTTTCTTTCTTTCTTTTGAGTCATCAGTCTTCTGGCTGGTCCGATGCGGCCCAGCACGAAACTCCTCTCCTGTGTCAACCTTTTCATCTCAGAGTAACGCTTGCAACCTACGTCCTCAATTGTTTTGTATCTCTGTCTTCCTCTACAGTTTTTATCCTGTATAGTTATTCCCTGTTGTCTTGACAGATGTCCTACCATCCTGTCTCTTCTTATTGTCAGTGTTTTCCATATCTTATTTTCCTCGACGATTCTGCGGTGGCCCTCCTCATTCCTAATTTTCAACATTCGCCTGTAGCACCACATCCCAAAGGCATAGAATCTCTTCTGTTCCGGTTTTCCCATAGTTCATGTTTCACTACCATACAAGGCTGAGCTCCAAACGTACATTCTCAGAAATTTCTGCCTCAAGTTAAGATCTATGCTTGATACTTGCACACCTCTCTTGGCCCCTTTTTCCAGTGCTAGTCTGCTTTTCACATTCTCCTTGCTCTGTCCGTGATGGGTTACTTTGCTGCGTAGATAGCAGAAATCCTTAACTTCATCTACTTCATGGTCACCATGTCACTGATAAGTTTCTCGCTGTTTTCATGTCTGCTACTTCTCATTTTGTCTTTCTTAGTTTTGCTCTCAATCCATATTCTGTACTCACTGGTCTGTTCATTCCATTGAACACATCCTGTAATTCTTCTTCACTTTCACTAAGGATAGCAATGTCATCTGCGATTCTTATCATTGATATCCTTTCACCTTGAATTTTAATCCCACTCTTGAACTTTTCTTTTGTTATTTGTTGGCTCTACTAGTCCCACTAAGAGTACATCCTTAATTGTGCATTATAAATTTCCAGTTAGTCATTTAAGTTAGCGATTGTTTGGTGTGCCTCATGTTCAATATTATTGATTTTCTTTCCTCTCCCTAGAAAAGTATCTAATGGCCTATTCACATCCTCTAGCTCTAATTCTTCAAATTTTATTTTTGTGGTAATTTTGTAGGATATATGTTGGAGGAAGTAATTCCTTGCCTGGAACGTAACCTTCCAGATTATTTTCAGAAGTAAAGGCCATCCGTGATGCACAACACATGTCCGACAGCGATACTTTTCTATATGCTTTTACGTAGTCATTCTATTGTAGCTCACTCGGGGTGGCTACTTCCAATTATACTTCAATTGTTACTGTTTCCTGTGATTTGTAATCAGTAGTGTAATCATACAGTAGTGGGTCTCTCTGTCTGTGTGCAGTACGCCACATTTAACATTTATATTGATATGGCCAATCCCGTCTCCGACATATTGGGTGATAACTCTCTCAGAAAAACATCTATTGTTCCACGTCCCACCTCCTGTAAAATAACTTTGGTTGCTTCATCATTCTCCATCAACTCGCATGTATCCACATTAATTTTCCTTATTCTGTTGACAAAACTTTCCCGACTCGTCCTACCTCTGCGATTCCCTCACTCATCTGTTCTCAAAAGAATCTTGAGCTATTGTGCTTCTTATAGCGCAGTACGATACCATTTCTCAGTTGGGTGAATGTGTACGTCTTTCTTAAAGTTTCCTGATACGTAACAAATGCATTTGCTCCGCCCGTCAAACACAATTTGGTCTTCTGCAGTAACTACTAATACATCCAGAAACTCTGCCTTGGAACTGCCACTAGGCCATCTGTAAATGATAACACATTCCCCCTTGACTTGTCTGTAAAGGGATTAACCAATCTATCAGCTGCCCAGTCTAACAAAGGAGGGGTCAAACTGTATGACGCCATATCCTATCTCATAGCAACTACCTGCCTATGCATCTCTGTGTTATCCGATACATAGTTGTAGCATAATCGATATCTGCCATGCAATACTTCCCACTGGCTGTGGAATAACAACTGTTTCACCAAATACTCCAGTTCTCGTTTATTTGTCTTCGATCTCAATCCCTTCCAATTCCAGTTTTCCACATTAACGGCACTTTAAGGAGTAATTCCTTTAATAGGAACAGACAATCAGTACATTGATTCTCTTTCTTAAGACCTATGGAATAACATTATTTGTGGGAGCATCTATAATACAATGTAAACTATGCAAAATATCTGAAACACGTACTTATCTTCCATGTCCCCCACACACGAATATCATATAAAGTAATGCGTATTGCTGTATGTCACCGTAGTACCGTGTTTTACTACCGAAACACTTACAAGATACAACAAAACTACTAAATAGACTACAAGCACATGGCCTGCCATTGTATGTACATTGCTACCACCAGCCCCAGCACTGCCAATAAGTGATCCAAACATTTCTTTACTGCTATAGAACAAAAAAATTACAACAGTAGTGCTACATGTGCACTTCATGCTCGAAATCTTATTATTTTGATAAATAATACGGGCAATTTTATTTTTGAATGCAGGACTGATTTTTTTTCATTCGCGATTAGAGATCTGTAATCATACTTTCATATTAAGACAGGCGGCATGCATGTATTTTTTTGTACAAATAGTGTTTCTCTACACACCAAAACTCATACTTAGGGAGGAAACTCCGATGTGTGGCCACTTTCCATAGTTATTTACGGTAAACGCAGATGTTTTATATTTCTCTGTTGAATCCAGATTTTCCCATACATTGTGTTTAAAGTAATTTGTAGGCATAGCTTGCTTGAACATCTGCAGTAGCCTGCTCTTTGTCCATCCAGTTTATTTCGCCACTTACTCGAGTTTTCGTTTTTAAACTTCCTTCTATTCTATTTCCAGTTTTCTTTTGCCTACGGCTCTTAAAGATTTCTTTAATAGGCCGTAGTCTAAGTTTGTTTGACACATTGATTCACTTTCTTAAGGTATGTGGAATGATACTGTTGGTATGAACCAATTATATTTCAGTGATATCTATATCTGACGGTACTGCTGAGAAAAATGTCCTGCATTGAGAAAAAAATATACTTCTCTAGCTTCAATATAATACTTCTTTATTACGCTGATATCACCTTTCTTGCAGCCTGTGTTACCAGTGTCCACAATATTTATAGATAAATGAGTAAAACTGTAGGCAGACAGAACTTAGTTTATAATCTGTTCTTGCTCTTGATTGTATGGAAGCTTTACTTGTACACTAGTCAACTCTCTTATTTTCTTATTACCCCCCAGCAGGCCAATTGCAGAATACTTTTAAATACAACACGCAGCTGTTTCGTAATAATAATATACATCACACACAAGTGATAGGCACAGAGTACAGTGGAACATATTGTACCTTCTATTTGGTAGTATTTAATACATTTAGAAAGTATCTCACAGGGTTATTCACACCATTCAAACCACAGTTATAGTAGTCTAGTCTGGTAGTACCATGGTTTTTAGTCAAGGAAGACGTATAAGTTTTTCATAGATGAGTTCATGTTACAAGCAGCATAAACGTATTTAATTCTTCTGTACGTGTAGTGTTACTCTACACCGAAAACATTTGCTTGTGGAGGAAATTTGGGAAACCAGACGAAGAGCACGTTTGGCGACACCGTCTCTGGCGGGCCGCTTGAATTTGCGCGCACAGTAGTCTGATTGGCTAACTTCAGTATTAATTAACTCGGAAACGGCGGAACGCATTTAATTTTTTCCTTAACAATTATTTCGCAACGCAACTATCCTGCAGCATACTCACAAGCTTTTTAGACTGTTTCTGACCAAGCTGTATACTCTGCAAAGCATTCACAGATTTTAGCAGTTTCCTACTCTATACGCATACTGAGCAACAGAACAATGATTGTCTGTATGCCTCTGCATGCACTCTAACATCTCTCAACTTATTACCGTGGTCCCTAAGTAAGATATACGGTGGTTGCAGTAGAATTATCCCACAGTTTACCTCGAAAGCCCGGTACCTAAACCTACAAAAAGAAATTTGCGAGAACTAAATTGTATTTCTTCCGTGAAATCCCATTTAAGTTCCTGCAAAACAAGCACAGGTCACTTGTCGTATGTGTGGTAAGAGCTATAGACTATTCCGTGTTTTAAATAAAGTATGAATTATGCTGTATTATTTGTCTACTGATCGTCTTAGTTCAGCTAAAGTTGACATTATAACCAGGAATATCGACCATTCCACTCTGAAATAGTACGTAGGAAAAAACGAACAATGCGTGTTTTAAACACCTAAATTTTAATATAGCTCTGTTATGCAGCCAGGCCTGTGAAAACAATACTAAGCAATGTATAATTATTATTAACTTAAACGAGGAGGGATCTTGTGAAAACACAATTAACGACAGGATATGTTCTTAATGGATTGGAAGAAATTTGTGTTATGCGTCTTTTGGTACAACAAAAACTATAATATTATTACAGCTGAAACATCTGTCTGTACTGCGTATTAAAAAGACAAGGCGAGATTGATGCTGTGTGACGGATACTGTAATATTTCCGCTTGTGCCGCAAATGGCATAGACTGAACTGTGTTTAAATAAAAAGTGTAGACATGGGACCGATCCTGTTTATGTGCAAGCGCACTATAAGGAGGCAAGCAGCTCGCAGAATAACTCAGTGGCGTAAACAGCGCGGCGCATGGCTGCCTACAGTTGATCCACCGCCTCGTAGCTCCCCCAGGCTCATGGCCCGATGACCCACAAACACTAACTGTTTCTTCCAGCGTGTGACCTAAATACCCACTGAAATTTTAGAAGCAATTTTCGGTGAGAAACATATTAATAATAATCACAATTAATAAAATATTCCGGGCTACTATGCCGTGGTCGAATGGATTTCACCTTAAAACCCGACTTTTTGTCCCCATCTGCGGAAGACATTTTCAAAGGGGTCACAGCTTTAATTGAATGTCGGATTCACACCTTGGCTCGCTACTGACTACAGCAAAATTCTGCTACAGCGAGCTTCCTCACAATGGCGTGACGTCACATGTTTTGAATACGCGAACGCAATTGGCCGTTGTCGACTGCCGTGGTCAGCTGTTGCTCTCATCTTGCAGTAGAAGACTGGTACACATCTTCTCCAGCGCCGGAATCCATATGTCATTCAATTTCACGCCCTCCTCCTTCCTGTTGAAATTCTTGGGGTGTTTCACAATCTCCGTGGCCTCCCTATATAGCCTTTCGTGGTATTCCATTGTGGCTGCCAGTATTTGAGTCCTATCAAAATGAAAGTGGTGAACTGGCTGTAAAGCATGTTCCGCAACAGCTGATCTGTCAATCTCCGCTCTTCTGCAATTGCCCTTGCATTCTTAGAGTCGTTTTTTGACACTTCTTTCTGTAGTTCCCACGTACCCCTTCCCACAACTACACGGTATCCTATAAATTCCGGCTTTTTTCAGTGGCTGGCGAGCACGCTTGGCCTATTTTAAGTGATCTTGTATCTTCCGTGTGGGTGTGTAGATTACCAAGATATTCCACTTTTTCAAGATTTTTCCTGTGCGGTCATTCACGTCCTTAATGAATGGCAGGAACTCTTTCGATTTCACCGGCGCTTGAGCATCGCTATGATTTCTACACCGCGGTTTTAACTCTCTTTTCACCGCAGCGAACGAATAACTATTCTTGAGCAACGTATTGGTGAGATGTTTTAGTTCTGCTTCAAACAGCTCTGGTTCATAGATTTTCCCCGCTCTGTCTGCCAAAGCTTTTATGATGCCTCGCTTTTGTTGTGGGTGGTGGTTCGTTACGTACATCGGGATTCGAACCAATTGCCCTCGCGGATTCGAAAGATGTGACGTCACGCCCCTGCGCGGAGGGTCGCGGAAGCGGAATTTTGCTGTAGTCAGTAGCGAGCCAGGGTGTGAATCGGACATTCAACAAAGCTGCGATCCCCACGAAAGTGTCCTCGGCAGATAGGGACGAAACATCGGGTTTTAAGGTGAAATCCCTTCGAAAACGGCATAATAGCCCGGAATATTTTATTAATTGTGACAATTCCGGCGGTGAAAGCTTATATTTTACAATCATACAAATGATATTCATCAGCTCTGGGCCATGTAGGAAGAGCGTGTGGTCCAGCACCTATCAGATGATAGAGGCAAAACATACACCCTTGGCGTGGGGATGTGGAGCAGGATGCTGCTCGTTGACTTCCGGTAACAAGGTGTGGGCCGGCCGAAGTGGCCGTGCGGTTAAAGGCGCTGCGGTCTGGAACCGCAAGACCGCTACGGTCGCAGGTTCGAATCCTGCCTCGGGCATGGATGTTTGTGATGTCCTTAGGTTAGTTAGGTTTAAGTAGTCCTAAGTTCTAGGGGACTAATGACCTCAGCAGTTGAGTCCCATAGTGCTCAGAGCCATTTGAACCAACAAGGTGTGGTGGCGACTGAGACGCGCTTGGCGCTGGCGTACCCCTCACATCGCTTTTAGCAACTGGAGTATTGTGGAGAGCAACGACACCGGCGTCTGCATTCACTGCTCGCTAGTGAATGTGCTTAACAATAACGTCCTAAATGTTTCCTTTCCTTCCTACTACACTGGAGGACGCAGCACGATGGCATAAGGAAACGCCTGCGGTAATTGGTAAACACGGAACAAGAACTGTTCTAACGTAAACCGTTCAGAAGATATGACGATTTTATTTCATATAGTTCAATAATTGTCACCCTGTATGTCATGTCTGTTCTTTCGGATATGTCTGAAAGAACAAACACCGTATATATATATATATATATAACTAGGGCAATCTGCAATCGTGAAATTAATGCAATTCCCTCCAAATTAATTCGAAGTGCAAAACAGACGCTGTTGTTGTTGTGGTCTTCAGTCCTGAGACTGGTTTGATGCAGCTCTCCATGCTACTCTATCCTGTGCAAGGTGCTTCATCTCCCAGTACGTACTGCAGCCTACATCCTTCTGAATCCGCTTAGTGTATTCATCTCTTGGTCTCCCTCTACGATTTTTACCCTCCACGCTGCCCTCCAATACTAAATTGGTGATCCCTTGATGCCTCAGAATATGTCCTATAAAAAATCGATCTCTTCTCCTAGTCAAGTTGTGCCACAAGCTCCTCTTCTCCCCAATTCTATTCAATACCTCCTCATTAGTTATGTGATCTACCCATCTAATCTTCAGCATTGTTCTGTAGAATCACATTTCGAAAGCTTCTATTCTCTTCTTGTCTAAACTATTTATCGTCCATGTTTCACTTCCATACATGGCTACACTCCATACAAATACTTTCAGAACGACTTCCTGACACTTAAATCTGTACTCGATGTTGACAAATTTATCTTCTACAGAAACGCTTTCCTTACCATTGCCAGTCTACATTTTATATCCTCTCTACTTCGACCGTCATCAG
Source organism: Schistocerca americana (assembly GCF_021461395.2). Taxonomy (NCBI): domain Eukaryota; kingdom Metazoa; phylum Arthropoda; class Insecta; order Orthoptera; family Acrididae; genus Schistocerca; species Schistocerca americana. The sequence continues at coordinate 774,563,697 of NC_060120.1, forward strand.
TTATTTTGCTCCCCAAATAGCAAAACTCCTTTACTGCTTTAAGTCTCTCATTTCCTAATCTAATTCCCTCAGCATCACCCGAGTTAACTCGACTGCAATCCATTATCTACTGTAAAAAACCCTCATTAACTAACTGTGCACAATAAGATCATTGCAATCATTTCAAGTTACAGTTAAATAGCGAGTTTCTGACGTTTTTCTGCTGTAGGACACCACAATCCCAAGAAACTTTCGACACAAAGGGGAAAAAACCTGACAACAAATATAAACAGCTAATTTGAACGTGAACAGTCGACTGAATGTGACCCATTCTGAGCGAAACCGATAACGACGCCAATTTGTGTAAATAAATAGTACTGTTAAGAACGGTTGGTTGCTGTTTTCTTCTTTGGAAGAATCAATTTGATTTCGTAGGCAGCCACGGCCCAGAGGGTCAGCTTTCGATAGAAGAGTATTTTGTATGGTTCAGGGCTGAGCTGCAGCGCCTCTGACATTCGTACGCCTGTGGAGCTGCTAGCCGCCAGCCTGTTGTGGAGGCGCCTTCGAGATCGGCGCTGGCGCATGGGCGCCGCTGTCGCTTTGCGCGGCCTCGCAGACAAGACGGCGCGGCCGGAAGGATCCACCGGCACGCAGGAGGGATGGCCGGCTAATGGCCAGTCAGCTGCCCCCCTATCGATCCCCGGCGCGGGAATCCGCCATCCTCAGCGTGGGGCCGCGCCCGCCGGTGTATTCCACATCTGGTGCCTGGCACGGCCTAGAACACACCCGGCCAGCCGCCCCTCCCCTCGCGTCGCTGATTTATTTGCCGCGCGGACTGGAAGCGAGAAAGGGAAGACGGGAAAAAGAAAGGGGAAAAACTTTTGGCTGCGTGTCTCGGACCGTTTTTCTGGCCCGCCGAGCCGTCTTCGTCCCGGACGCCGCAGACGTGATCGCCCGGCCGACAGCAGCCATTTCCTGTGGGTCCGCCGGATACACCGCGGCGATTGCCCTCGACGGAGCTCGGCGTGCCGTCGGCCCCGTCGTATCCGTCTCAGTTTCAGAAGTTCTGACCTCATCTCGATAAACAAGCAAATACACATGGTTTTCATTTACAACAATACACGTCTCGGGTAAATTTGACGATGTTAACACATTTTATCGCTGGCTGGAAGTCTTCGGCAGAAGCCACACAATCTGTTAACCTACAAAAAAATCATGAAACGCTTTATTGGTGTCAGAAGCTCGTTGCCATCAATCACAAATTGGTACAAAAATAAAAGTCCAAGATTTATGTCGTTATGCACCTTACTAACTTAGCTCGCATTATTTTATATAATTGTCATCGGGGACAGTTGGAGTTTACAGAAAGCTCAGTGTACCTACTTCTTCACTTGCAACCCCGTTCACATTTAGGGTTTCCTCGGTTTCCCTAAGTCGGTTAAGACTAAAACCGATATAGGCTGTTTGACACTGGCTTACCAGGTTTCATTCCCGGCCCGACTGAATGAATGCCTCTCTGCGAATTTAAACTAATCTATGACGGGCGACGAATCAAACGCAGAACTTCACTTTTCGCGAAAAATGCTATTGCCGACTGAGCCAAGCGCACCTCACGATTTCCCCCCCCCCCCCCCCCCGCCCCCTCCCCCCTTACCTCCTCTTCCTCGCAAATTAAAGCTTTACTTTCGCAATTACCTGTCTCCTACTTTGCAAACCTTACTTTCTCTGCGTACGTTGTAGGGCTAACACACACACACACACACACACACACACACACACACACACATATATATATATATATATACATATATATATATATATATATATGTGTGTGTGTGTGTGTGTGTGTGTGTGTGTGATGTCCATAGGTTAGTTTGGTTTAAGTAGTTCTAAGTCTAGCGGACTGATGACCTCAGATGTTAAGTCCCATAGTGCTTAGAGCCATTTAAAGCATTTTTTTGAACAGGGAAACAAATGACCACAGTTTCAGAAAAATTGGATGATTTGTTCAGGAAGAAGGGCTTCACAAATCGAGCAAGTCAATAACGTGTTGGACCATCCTAGCAGTTATTCGGCTTGTCATTGAGTGATAGGGTTGTTGCATGTCCTACTGAGGGATATTGCGCCAAGTTCTGTCCAATTGTCGCGTTACATCGTCAAAATCAATGGTTGGAGTGCCCTGCCCGTAATGCTACAAACGTTCTCAGTTGGGGAAAGATCCGGCGAACACTTGCCAAGGTAGTGTTTGGCAAGCAAAATCCAGTTTTACTGTAATTGTAATAATTTGTTTGTCTATACAAGTACATCACATCTACCGAGTTTCGTCCCATTCAGATGATTCCTTCATGCTGCGTGTTTTTTTTAATTACTGCCCCGGATTTAAAAATTTAAAATGCTGCCATAATCTACTAATTAAGGAGTGTAATCGAACGTTAAAAGTTTAACACAGTAACACATGTATTATAGAAACTGTCTAGTACACTTCTTGAGTTAGCGTAACTCCCGCTGTGCAAATTTGTGGACGATTTTCACGCAGTATTCGTGAATGAGACGACTTAGCGACTTCCAATTAATTTTCCATATAATTTCAAACCTTTTCGAAACTTTTAGCGCTGGCACAAATCGTAATTTAATGACAGAAAAAAGTGTATCGGTTACTACGTTTTCGTTGACCATGCAGTAAAACTTCATCATCAGGCATGATTTTATTATTATTATTATTATTTCCTTACTACTAACTCCACTCGTAACACATTTTGCAGACAGTATCCACGCATACGAAAGAATGTACCTCAAAATTATATGATTTTACGATATATTGTTCAGAGGTATGACGTGATAAACATGGAGTTGCTTGAAAAATGATATGTAGGGAAAACGAGCTTTTCCTAAAACTGAGCGCAAATTATCCAGGTTTTGGTTTTGACTTTTTCAGTTGTCTAAAGGTAAATAGCCCGAAAGTAATAAAATCAACGTAATTAGGGCTTTGCATCTACATCTATAAAGGCTTTACATGCTTGGAGTCAAGTACCTAACACATTAACTCATTTGTAAAGAACTCAGACGTCTGAAGCTGTTTTATAAGTGAGTGTTGGATTATTTGAAGAATCGCAGATGGGGAGGGGGGGGGGGGGCAGGGAAGGGGGGCGGGGGATTACTGGCCTGGAGGAAAGGGTACTGCGGAGGTTTTGCTTCCAGAACGAATCTCTCAAAAAATGGTTCAAATGGCTCTGAGCGCTATGGGACTTATTATCTGTGGTCATCAGTCCCCTAGAACTTAGAACTACTTAAACCTCACTAACCTAAGGACATCACACACATCCATGCCCGAGGCAGGATTCGAACCTGCGACCGTAGCAGTCGCGCGGTTCCGGACTGAGCACCTGAACCGCTAGACCACCGCGGCCGGCACGAATCTCTCAGTCTGCAGCGGAGTGTACGCTGTTTCGAAGTTTCTTGGTAAAGTGTGCAGGAGATCTTTTAACAAGTTTTCAATGTAGCAGAAGGGTACTGGTGAAAGTTAAGCTGTAAGGAGGCCCCTGAGTCGTACCTGCATCGGTAAGTCGGTAACAGCGATGCCCACCAAAGGTAAATTTAGGCCCTGACTCCCGGCCTGGCACACAGCAATGAAGTTTTGCATGGTCTCACATAATCGATATCCAAAGTGAAGAAGTTCAGCTCTCTTAAACAGTGTGCGTTCGTTTTCTATGTCGAACACGAAATTGGCGTCTTTCTCTCCTAATATGTTTTTTTCCCTGGTGTTGTTTCGCAATTTATAAATATACACAATTCGTCTCTTCACGTTATCAACAAGTTTCTTCGCTCACTGAAGATATGAGCTATTTGATTTTATTAAGTCAGACGCTATCCCCCAGTTCGTTAACCGAAATACGTGACAATATTCCGACGATAATTTTTTCTCGTCAGAAGAATGCAATCATGATCATACTTCTCATTCCTAATTTGGAAGATGTCTGGCACTAGTTCTCCCACTATGAAGCGTAACTATTTGGTCAACAAGAGAATCTCAAACAGCGAAAAGCAAATTTTCCTACAATTCTCACCAGATTAAGTAGACAAACCGCACTTATCTTTCCAGTTTAGTAACATTTAAGGCTTATAAAGCTTAAAAGCGAAATGAGTACTGACGGAAGAACTAAACAGACTCTTTAATGCAGCGCATACGTTGAAGATTGATCAGACTGAAAGTCACTCGAAGACAAGTCTCACATAGTTATACAATTATGAGACTTCCGCGGCCACTTACTGATTTGTTTAAGACCTGACATCGTCCAGTTAAGGAGACACAGCGGTATGTATTATTTATTATAAATTTCGCAATAACATTTAATTACAACTTGATGATTACTGGTTGCAGTTGTCTAGCAATTATCCTCAGATATATGGAAGTAAACAGAAAATTGGTTTTCGGTTAATATGAACACTTAACAATATTTAAGAATCACACGTTTTTGTAAAAGTATTAAAATTTGAAAAATAGTAAAAACATATCATGCTTACTAACGAATCAGTATTTAAGTTCTCTGTTGGCAGCTACAACACTGTTCGCCACAACAACATCATTGCTAGTCACACATAGTAACTGTGTTCTTGTCAGCAATACTGTATGTACTAATGTACCTATTCTTTAGTAAGCATGGTATGTTGGCCACAACAATATCGTTATTTTCACACTTACTAATGGTGTTGCTGCATCCAAAATAGTAGTAACATTTACTTAGGTACGGTTTCTTTAGTAAACATGATACGTTTTCACTATTTTTTATGTTTCAATACTTAAATAAAAATTTATATTTCTTAGAGACTGTTAGATTTCACATTAATCGAACGGCAATTTTTCTGTTCATTTTCATAGATTCGAGACTGGTCACTAGTCAACCGAAGCCACTAATGATCAAGCTGTAATTATATTTTATTGCAGCGAAGACCATTAAAATTTGTAGTTTCTTAGCATCCTGCGTGGGGGCATGTGTTTGGGTTCGTTCTTGACACAGTGGTTTAGTTGACAATCTAACGTTTCGGCAGGCCCACAGATTTCTCAAAGAATTATCCTCCGTAGGTATTAACGAAGTGTTCAGTCCTGCGCTGATCGAGAACTGAATTTTAACTTTTTTATCGTTTATTGCTAATATTTGTATCGCATTTTCGAGCTGAGCATTAAATATATGCATATAATACTAAGAAATTCCATGATGAGTAATATGATTAATTCCATCTCGATCTCATTTCTAAAAGCTTTGCTGACTGCCGTAGTATTTTATATGTTTATGAACGAATTACGAGATGCAGTTTCAATTGTTCAAAGAAGACGCGCCGTTAAATGTACTTCAAATCACTGTTCTTATTGTTGATCGCTAACAGTAACTAAATGAACTGGACTTTCACTAGAAGTCTTCGAGGAGCAAATGTTGGCTGTCTTTCGTTAAACGTTTCAGTTGTATATCTTGGATAGCGATACACAGTTTCAGCACCGATTCATTTGTGCACGCGTATGCTTCACGGCTAAGTCTTCTTGGCACGGTAGAAAACGTCCAGGTAATTTCTGCCTCACACGTGCGCGCACACACAGCTGGGGAAGCTCTGATAATTTTAAAAAAATAACCCGCACAGATTACAAGTGCAATTCATACTGCCGTTTCAGATCGGAATGATACCTCGAAACCGGGTGCGGAGTTAAAAATGAGTATATGAAACGGCAGAGGTGGTTTTGTTGGAGTGATTCTCGCACAGTTACAAGGAGCAGTCAAAGAGAAACAAGCGGGAGGTTGTAAAGTGAGAACCGTTGGAGGTATCGTAACCAACAGACATGCAGCGCCTTCCGTACACCTGAGCCATTCTTCGACGAATTTCCGTCACCTGTGCCCCTTCGTCTATAAGGAAACACTACACACCATTGCTCTTCTTTTAAAACCATTTCTCTATTTTCAGCACTTCTGAGTGCAGTGGACTGTCGACGCGTGCAGGTGCTTGGTCTGTCGTCAAGTGATTGTGCGCACATCTCTCTCTAGCGGCGAGTTTGGGACCACACTTCTCTTCATGGGCGTGTCTCTCTCCACACAAAACAGGCCAGAGGGGACGTATCTGGGGATCGAACAGGCCATGGTACAGGACCACCTCTGCCAATCCACGTTTCTGGCAACCATCGGTCCAGAAATCGACGCACACGACGAGTGAAATGTGCCGGCGCCCCGTCATGTTGGAACCACATGCGTTGTCTTGTAGGGAGCGGGACGTCGTCCAGCAATTCTGACAATGCTCTGGCGAGAAAATTGTACTAGTGCCTGCCATTTAATGGCCTAGGTAGCAGATACGGCCCAATTAAACAGTCCCCAACAACACCGACCCACACATTAACCAAGAACCCCACTTGATGAGCGCTAGTAACTGTGGCATGTGGGTTATCCTCACTCCAGACATGCGAATTGTGCATGTTGAAGACTCCATCACGCCCGAACGTTGCTTCATCGGTAAACAACACAGAGGATGGAAATGTAGGATTCATTTCACACTGTTCCAGATACCACTGCGAAAACTGTGCTCTGGGTGGATAATCAACTGGTTCCAGGTTGTGGAATAACTGAAGAGCGTAATACGGCCTCCACCGGTTTAAATAGTCTCCACAGGAAAAAATGACATCAAGGAAAAATATTTGTTTTGATGTCCCCTGCAACCTCTCAGAGTTTGTCGGTTTAAATACTTTTCACCCTGTGTATATACAAAAAGAGTTCCGGAACCTGTACAGAAAATTGGAATAGAGCTCAACATAAACAACATTTCCGCCATTTTTACTGCTCATGAAAACCACACATCGCATGTTGTACCACCATACAGCGAGACCTTCGGAGGTGGTGGTCCAGATTGCTGCACACACCGGTATCTTTAATACCCAGTAGCACACCCTCTTGCACTGATGCATGCCTGTATTCGTCATGGCATACTATCCATAAATTCATCAAGTCACTGTTGGTCCAGATTGTCCCACTCCTCAACTGCGATTCGGCGTAGATCCCTCAGAGTCGTTGGTGGGTCACGTCGTTCACAAACAGCCCTTTTCAATCTATCCCAGGCATGTTCGATATGGTTCATGTCTGGAGAACATGCTGGACACTCTCGTCGAGAGTCATTCACAAGACGTGCACGATGGGGAGCGCGAATTGTCGTCCACGAAGTCGAATACCTCGCCAATATGCTGCCGATATGATTACACTATCGGTCGGAGGATGGCATTCACGTATAGTACAGCCGTTATGGCGCATTCCATGACCACCATCGGCGTACGTCGGCCCCACATAATGCCACCACAAAAGAGCAGGGAACCTCCAACTTGCTGTACTCGCTCGACAGTGTGTCTAAGGCATTCAGCCTGATCGGGTTGCCTCCAAACAAGTCCCAGACGATTGTCTGGTTGAAGGCATATGCGACACACATCGGTGAAGAGACGTCGGGAGTGAAGTTGCGCATCATGCAGCCTATTGGGCTCACTCAGAGTCGTAACACGACGTCCTGTGGCTGCACGAAAAGCATTATTCAACATGGTGGCGTTGGCGCGAGGTTTAATCCGTAGGTAGCGGTCATCCAATGCAGTAGTAGCCCTTGGGCGGCCTGAACGAGGCATGGCATCGAGAGTTCCCGCCTCTCTGTGTCTCCTCCATGTCCGAACAACATCGCTGTGGTTCACTCCGAGACGCCTGGACACTTGTTGAGAGCCCTTCCTGGCAACAATGCGGACGCGACGGAACCGCGCTACTGACCGTCTAGGCATGGTTGAACTACAGGTAACACGAGCCGTGTACCTTCTTTCTGGTGGAATGACTGGAGGCATGCGACGTCAAGTGACAATGAGAGTAATCGTTGCTATTTGGCGTAGGGAAAACAAAGTGAGGAGGAACTATATTACTGTGTACGCACATGGATGTAGTCTTAAGGAACGACAATAAGAAATTAGAATACGAAATACGACTACTCAGTTAGATCTCAGCTAATCCCAACGGTACACCATAGCTATGCATATCTAAACTAACGTAGAAACACATGACCAGAAGCTGCATTGGCGTTTCGTATGTACTGTTCGAAATGACGGCCAAAGTACGTCTTATCGCAGAAAGGATTGCTGAACACGATCCATCACGTCTGTATCTTTTCACTTAGTACCACAGGCATATTATATTCTGCGTCGAAGTTTGTTGACATCAACAATTCTCCCTTCACAAATCACAGATTTCAGATGGTCCCATAACAAAGAAATCCAGTGGATTAAGGTCCGACGATCTAGATGGCCAAGCTACACGGCCTCCAGCACCAATCCATTTGGAAAGGAAGGAATTGTGCAGGTGCCGTCGCACTGTGGCGCTGAAGTGAGCGGGGCTTCGTCATGCATGTGCCACAGGTCCATAGAAGAGGCCAGCCTAACGTCTTCCAGAATCCCGGTAATACATCACCAAGTAAACGCAGATATGGCTCGCTTGTCAGCATTGGTGGTAGCAAGTGTGGCCCTATGACATGCCGATCGAGAATACCACACCTGATATTGACACCGCATCGTTGTTGATACCTGAGGACTATTGTGCTGTGGAGGTTTTCTTCTGCCCACTAGCGCCGAATTATGCGAATTCACTGCAACCTCCTCCTTGAAATACGTTCGTAAAAAATGCTAATCGTGCCTCTGACGCCGCAACCTGTGTTTCCAGAAGTCCAGCCTCTGCTGATGGTCTCCCGACGACAATGGTTGTACCTTCTACACGCGAAAGAGATGATAAAGGTTTCTGCGCAGTACTCGCAAAACAGTACACTGTGACATTCCGATCGCAGTGGCGAGAGACCTGGTGCTTATTCTTCGGTCCTCGGCAAACGTTTGTAACAAATTCTCTCCGGCCACTAAATCCTGGAGGTGCTACAAATGCACCATACTCCTTCAAACGCCTATCCACAGAGTAAAATGTTTTTGCGGATGGAAGACGCCGGTTAGGAAACTTCTCGTGATTCAGTTGTGTCACGAGAGATCAAGACAACTGTATCTTGCAACGTCAGCTCTTCCATAGACAAGCTCATAGTTGAGGTGGATGTCGTCGTACGCCTCGTCTGTGAAGCTTGCCACGGTAGTAACACTGCGACGCGTCCGTTAGCAGCCGCTGTTGACGCGACGAGTGTCGGCTAGAGCAAACACTGCACTGCTGTTGTAAACACACCATGCGTGCCGCGATTTTCCTTCCGCCAATGTCAACACTTTCCTTTTACAGAGACAACTTTCCCTGATACGAAACTGTAAACTCTGTCAACGCCGGCAGCGTGCGGTTCGTATGCTCTACTACAATTTCACTAGCAATTACGATGGGATTTGCTGTACCTCGTGTCTTTCAAACGCTGACAGATACAAATCAGCTCGTTGGTGTGTCATGTGATACATCTGTGGATGAAGAACATGTCGTGATCGTGTGATTTGTCGGTTTATCGTTAAATGGTTAACCGTTTCGTTTGTTTTATGTGCACAGTACGTTGACAACGGACCGTCACAACGGACCGTCACTTGTTGCGCCTAGCAGCATGCGGTAATCGGAAAATTTTCCCTCATTTACCTCTCACCCTATATATATTTAAAGGAGTGTAAGGCAAGGTTCAGGAGTGGAATTAAAATTCAAAGTGAAAGGATATCGGTGATAAGATTCGCTGTTGACATTGCTATCCTCAGTGAAAGTGAAAAAAATTTACAGGATCTGCTGAATGGAGCCGGCCGGAGTGGCCGAGCGGTTCTAGGCGCTACAGTCTGGAACCGCCCGACCGTAACGGTCGCAGGTTCGAATCCTGCCTCGGGCATGGATGTGTGTGATGTCCTTAGGTTAGTTAGGTTTAAGTAGTTCTAAGTTCTAGGGGACTGATGACATCAGAAGTTAAGTCCCATAGTGCTCAGAGCCATTTGAGCCATTTTTGAGCAAGATAATGTCGATAGCAAATAGAAAGAACCCAACAGTTTTAAGTACAAGATTATCGACGAATATCAGGCACAAGTCCGACCGTTTAAATAAGTAGTGACAAAAAAAAAATGTAGATAGAGGTCCGCATTCTAGCCCTAGGCAGTCCAACCAGGCCCGAGCGACCGCCGTGTTGTCCTTTGTCAACGGTGTCATCGGATGAGGTACGCAAGCACATGTGATCAGGACCCCGCTCTCTCTGTCATTGTCGATTTTCTTCACTATGGAATCGCTACTAATCGATCGAGTAGCACCTCAGTTGGCCTCAAGAGGCTGAATGAGCCCTGAACCAGTCCTTCTACCAAGGAAAAATCTCTGACAGTACCAGGAATCGAACCCAGGTCCTCCACATGGCAATTTAGGGATAATCCTAAGAAATTATATGAAAGGGGCGATTACTTAAAATAAGTGTTAAGCATGGCTAATGGAGGAATTAGATTACTGGAGAGAATCCTTGGGAGAAAGACCATTCAGTTTTCTAGGAACACTATTGGGTAAATGTAGACTGCCTGTATTTGAGGTGGAGTGGGTGCACATTCTGCTGCTGCGATCGTATATGTCGTTTTGGGCTGGTGAGAATAAGCTCAGAGAGATCAGGGTGCATATGCAATGAAGGGTCAAAGAAACTGGTATAGGCATGCATATTCAAATACAGAGGTATGTAAACAAGCAGAATGCGGCGTTGCAGTCGGCAACGCCTATGTAAGACAAGTGTCTGGCGCAATTCTTACATCGGTTACTGCTGCTAAAATGTGGGCTATCAAGATATGAGTGAGTCTGAACGTGGTGTTATAGTCGGCGCACGAGCGATGGGACACAGGATCTCTGAAGTGGAGATTTTCCCGTATGACCATTTCACGAGTGTACTGTGAATATAAGGTATCCGGTAAAACCTCAAATCTCCGGCATCGCTGCGGCCGGAAAAAGATCCTGCAAGAACGGGACCAACGACGACTGAAGAGAATCTTTCAAAGTGACAGAAGTGCAACCCTTCCGCAAGTTGCTGCAGATTTCAATGCTGGGACACCAACAACTGTCAGCATGAGAACCATTCAACGAAACATCATCGATATGGGCTTTCGGAGCCGAAGGCCACTCGTGTACCGTTGGTGACTGCACGATACAAAGCTTTACGCCTCGCCTGGGCCCGTCAACACCGACATTGGACTGTTGATGACTGTTGCCTGGTCGGACTAGTCTCTTTTCAAATTCTATCGTGTGGATGGACGTGTGAGAGTATGGAGACCACCTCATGAATCCATGGACCCCATATGTCAGCTTGGGACTGTTCAAGCTGGTGGAGGCTCTGTAATGGTGTGGGACGTGTGTAGTTGGAATGAAGTGGGACACCTGATACGTCTAGATACAACTTTGGTGGGTGGCACGTACATAAGCATAATGTCTGATCACCTGCATTCATTGATGTCCATTGTGCATTCCGACGGACTTGGCTATTCCAGCAGCACGATGCGACTCCCCACACTTCCAGAATTGCTACAGAGTGGCTCAAGGAACATTCTTCTGAATTTAAATACTTCCGCTGGCCACCAGACTCGCTAGACGTGAACATTATTAAGCATATCTTGGATGCCTTGCAACTTGCTCTTCAGAAGAGATCTCCATCCTCTCGTACTCCTGTGAATTTATGGACAGCCCTGCAAGATTCATGGTATCAGTTCCCTCCAGCAGACTTCAAACTTAGTTCGGGAGCCCTACACGATATTAAGCAGGTGTACCACTTTCTTTGGCTCTTCAATGTAGAATAATATATATACAGTCATCTTGTTCTCAGTCAAAATCCGAAAGAAATAGAAGAAGTAATATCTAATATTGGTACAAAATACTCTCCACCACACGTTGTGCCTTACAGGGCGTATAAACTGCTGGTCATTAACGCTGTAACACCGTGATTGATATCAAATATTTTACTTTTTGTGCGTTTACGTTACTATAAATGATTAAATTTGTAGGGGAATTGGTTGTATACAGAGCGCAAAAATTTGGAACACAGAATTGCCCCTTCTAGCAACTGCAATGACTTCAAACTGGGCGTGGACCGCACATACGTGTACGTTATTCCTTGCTGCTACGTTTGTATCCAGAGTTCGCCGATGGTAGTGCCCTAGGTAATCCATGACCAGATGTTTTCAGTTTGTAAGAGGTCTGGTGAACGCTTTGATTAGAGCAGCTGTCACACATTCTCTGGCGGGTCAGGGCAGCACGGGCAACGGATGATCTTGCGTTATCTTGTTGAAAGATAACGCCACGGAGACCTCGAAGATAGGACACAGACACTGGATGAAACAGATCAGAAAGGTAATGGCTGCATCCAACTTACCGGCAACGCGAATCAGAGGTTTTCTTTCTGTCCATAATGGCAACTCATATCTCCACAATAGTTGCTGGGCTCATATGACAATGACGAATTAAATCTGGCAACGTTCGTTCTCCTTGGAGCTCCCACACTCGGATACGTCCGTCATGGTCATAAATGTAGATCTTGATAACAGGTCCAAAGTTTATAGCTGGAAGATCGTGGAAGGAACAACGGGAGTACATGTCTTGTGACAAAAAATGAAACAGAAGTTGCATGTTTTCATCTGTGTAGCAGACTGACGCACACAGAGCCACTGATGTCTATTTTGAGGGAGGAAAAATACGTCATAAAATGCATCCAAAACACCTACTTGGGGATCGTTAACAGGCACTCGTCGAGTACCAGCACTCTCATTGGTATACTCAACAGCAGAATACAGCGCGTCTGTCTGGCTGAACAGTGCAAATGTGAAAAAACTACTTGTACAACTTAACGAAGGCATGTGCATTGTTATTAGTGGGTCAATACCATTCATTCCCACAGACTGGTTACGTACTTTGAGTCACAGTCCACTACGTGATATAAGAGGGAACAGTGTGCTACTACACTAACATCAGAAGATTGTTGATAACCCAGATTCTCCAATATTTTTCATTGTGGAGCAAAAAGGATGAAGAGCACGAGTCCCAGCGTTATCACAGCCACGATTCTTACTGAAACTGAGTTCAATGGCATCGATGAATGGAATCGCTGTTAACAAAAAAACATGCCTAAAACTGTCCTACGTCCAGGAGAAAACCCCTGGATTTGACTAGTCTCGGGCAATTTGGACTACCCTCAACCGCATCTCACCGGACCATGGAAGATTTGCAGAAACGCTCCACAAGTGGGGCAAATCTTCAGCATCTAGTGAGTCTGATGCAGTACGACAGACAACTGCTCACGTTTTATCAACTTGTACCGCACGTGCATACAAGCATCCTTTAGTGGTGTGATAAATTATACAAAAGACATTGATATTCACCTATAGATACTGTCATTTATGTTATATTCAGGGCTGGTTTAAGGGCGCTGAGAGGGGCGTCGGAGGTGCCGCAACGATGATATTTCTATACTGGATGTAATGCAATGTTAGTAGTGGCCACTTGAGGCGCCAAGCTGAGAGTGCAAAATATGTATATAGTGCGTATCACAGGTAGTAGCGAAAAATGGCATAGTGTGAGAATTCGAGGGAAAACAGGTGAAGAGGGGAACGCCAAATGTTAAGTTGCTTGTATGGAAAATTGTTCTCCGACCATCACTGGTTGTAGACGGTCCAGTCACATTACTTTGACAACCGCTTTCGTTTGATTTCAAGGTGCAATAACCACTCATAAACGGCAGGTGGCAGCACTAGCAGTGAGGGGTACACAGGGTGTTACAAAAAGGTACGGCCAAACTTTCAGGAAACATTCCTCACACACAAAGAAAGAAAATATGTTATGTGGACTTTTGTCCGGAAACGCTTACTTTCCATGTTAGAGCTCATTTTATTACTTCTCTTCAAATCAAATTAATCATGGAATGGAAACACACAGCAACAGAACGTACCAGCGTGACTTCAAACACTTTGTTACAGGAAATGTTCAAAATGTCCTCCGTTAGCGAGGATACATGCATCCACCCTCCGTCGCATGGAATCCCTGATGCGCTGATGCAGCCCTGGAGAATGGCGTATTGTATCACAGCCGTCCGCAATACGAGCACGAAGAGTCTCTACATTTGGTACCGGGATTGCGTAGACAAGAGCTTTCAAATGCCCCCATAAATGAAATTCAAGAGGGTCAGGAGAGCGTGGAGGCCATGGAATTGGTCCGCCTCTACCAATCCATCGGTCACCGAATCTATTGTTGAGAAGCGTACGGACACTTCGACTGAAATGCTAGTACTATAGAGCAATGAGTCGCATGTCAACACAAGCACCGAAGTCAACACTACCTTCCTTCAATTGGGCCAACTGGCGGTGAATCGAGGAAGTACAGTACATACTGGCGAAACTAAAATGAGCTCTAACATGGAAATTAAGCGTTTCCGGACACGTGTCCACATAACATTTATTTATTTGTGTGTGAGGAATGTTTCCTGAAAGTTTGGCCGTACCTTTTTGTAACGCCCTGTACAAAGTGTACCGGCCCGTGTGGCCGAGCGGTTCTAGGCGCTTCGGTCTGGAACCGCGCGACCGCTACGGTCGCAGGTTCGAATCCTGCCTCGGGCATGGATCTGTGTGCTATCCTTAGGTTAATTAGGTTTAAGTAGTTCTAAGTTCTAGGAGACTGATGACCTCAGATGTTAAGTCCCATAGTGCCCAGAACTATTTGAACCATATATAAAGCGTATTGGGGAACGCATAAAACAGTGCAGTCGTTATCGTAATGCGGAAACGAAGCTATTTATCTGACGTCCAAAAGGGAATGATCATTGGTTGTCGGGTCAAGGGTGGAGGTATTTCAGAAATGGCTAAGCCTGTAAACTGTTTGAGTGCCACTGTGGTTGAAGTATATCTTGCGTAACATAATGGCACTATCAAAAACCGGTGCTGAGGCAACTGCGGTGCCCCAAGGGCCATAGATGACAGTGGGGGAACGATAGCTGGAGAAATTTGTACGGTGAATAGATGTGCAACTTTGAGCAACTGACCGCCCGTATGAACCAAGTGGCTACCAACAGTGTCTCATCAACTACCGTTCAGCGAACACTGCTGCGTACGAGCCTTTACAGCAGGTGCCTGGTTCATGCACCCATGCTGACTGCTATCCATCGGCGACGAAGGCTGGAATTTGAATGCCAATACCGCAACTTAAAGCCCATTGGGTGGCGACAATTGCCTTTTTCAGATGATTCACGTTTAATGCTCCATCGGCTTGAAAAGTTTGAAAGCAAACACCCTGCAGGAATCGTCGGAAGGGTGCAGGCCAGAGCAGGGAGTGATCTTGTCATTATGGAAGGCACAAAGGATCAATACAAGTATGCATCTATTCTTGAGGACCATGTCCAGCCCTACATACAGTTTGTTTTTCCTCGGCACGGTGGCATCTACCAGGAGGAATTCAACTTGCCACGCAGCTCGCAGTGTAGATGCGTGGTTCGAAGAGCGCCAGGATGAATTTACCGTACTTTCCTGACCACCAAACTCCCCGGATATAAATCCAATCGAGAATCCGTGGGACCACCTCGATAGGGCTATATGCCCCATGGATCCTCAACTGAGGAAGCACAGCTAGCCACGGTACCGGAGACGACGCGTCTGCACATCCCTCTCAGCGCCTTACAGAAACTCATTGACTCTCTTCCTGTACATCTCGTAAAAATTGGTTATTCAGGCTTTTGACAGGTGGTCACTTTAACGTGCATATTATGCTGGAGAGCAGTGTTGAAATGTTGATATGTAGTAGTTTAGTAAAGTTTGTACTTGTAGAGATATCCTTAAAATTCAAAAACTCTACCATGAAGATAAATAAATAGGTACATAAATGTAAACGGAACGGAGACTCGTCTGAAAAGAGGACATGGTACCACGTCTGTGTCCAGTGTCGTCATACTGTCAGCATGCCTCTCTCTGCTTCTACGCCAAGTGAAGCCACAAAAATTGTCCCTGTGTTGACAGCCTGTGCTGCTCCAGACGTCGTCTCATTATTTGTGCGGGTACTTGCCTTGCTGTGAACGAACGTGTTTATTGACTCAAGGTACGTGACATGGCTGTGTAATCCCGCATGGCCGAGCGATTGATATTTCTATCCTCTCAGGCGCTAGTCACGTGGGGCCTTGAGATCCGGCACGGCGTTGAGTGTGGCCCTCCTGAAGATATCAATTCCATATTCCCAGAATTATCATCGGATCGCGCCCAACGTGGTCAATAATACCGCAGAAGATAGATCGGCCTCGATGGACTGCGATCCTACCACTGACGATCGAATTACACTGAGGTGTCGAAAGTCATGGGACACCACCTGACATCCTGTCGGAACTCCTTTTGTCTGGCGTAATGCATCAGCTCGACGTGGCATAGACACAAGAAGTCACTGGAAGTCCCCTGCAGAAATACTGCCTCTATAGCCATCCATAACTGCTAAAGCACTGCCAGTGGAGGACTTTGTACATGAACTGATCTCTTGATTACATCCTATAAATTTTTAATGGGACGCATGACGGGCGATCTGGATGGCCAAATCATTCGCTCGAATTGTCAAGAATGTTCTTTAAACCAATCGTGAACAATTGTGGTCTGGTGACATGGTGGATTGTCAACAATTCATGAATGGGTGAAAATGGTCCCCAGGTAGACGAACATAACCATTTCCAGTGACTGATCGGTTCAGTTGTACCAGAGGATCTAGTCCTTCCACGTAAACACAGCCCACACCATTATGGAATCAACACCAGCTTGCACAGCGCCTTATTAGCAATTTGGGTCCATGGCTTTGTGGGGGCTGCGCCACACTCGAACTCTACCATCAGCTCTCATCAACTGAAATCTGGACTCATCTGACCAGGCCACGGTTTTCCAGTCGTCTAGGATCCAACAGATATGGTCACGAGCCCTGGAGAGGCGCTGCAGACCATGTCGTTCTGTTAACAAAGGCACTCACGTCGATCATCTGCTGCCATAGCCCATTAACGCCAAATATCGCCGCACTGTCCCAAAGTATACATTCTTCGTGCGTCCCACATTGATCTCTGTGGTCATTTCACGCAGTGTTACTTGCACTGACAACTCTACGCAAACGTTGCTGTCGTTAAGTGAAGGCCTTCGGTCTCTGCATTGTTCGTGGTGAGAAGTAATGCCTGAAATGTGGTATGCTCAGCGCACCTTTGACACTGTAGATATCGGAGTATTGACTTCCCTAACGATTTGCGAAATGGAATGTCGTATTTGTCTAGCTCCAACTACTCGTTCAGAGTCTGTTAATTCTCGTCGTGCGGCAATAATCACGTCGGAAACCTTTCCACATTAATCGCCTCATGACCGCTCCGCCAATGCACTGCCCTTTTATACCGTGTGTACGCGATACTATCGCCACCCGTATATGTGCCACGACTTTTGTCACCTCAGTGTAAGACACTTGCTGGTTGATAAGTCTCCTTCTTGCATGAGACATAACATGATCGTCTCTCAAACAACTAACATTCAAATGCAATTTCTGAATGAGAGTCCTACTGCTCAATCTTTCCGTATGTACTGAACTTAGGTGTCAAAATCCTACCTACTTTGTGCGGTTACTCTGAAATATGGATCACAGCGATTATCACGTTTTTTTTCGTTACAACTTCATGGTGTAATTTTAATGACCACAGAAGTAAATAGAGCCGCGCGGGATTAGCCGAGAGGTCTCAGGCGCTGCAGTCACGGACTGTGCGGCTAGTTCCGGTGGAGGTTCGAGTCCTCCCTCGGGCATGGGCGTGTGTGTTTGTCCTTAGGATAATTTAGGTTAAGTAGTGTGTAAGCTTAGGGACTGATGACCTTAGCAGTTAAGTCCCATAAGATTTCACACACATTTGAACTTTTTTTTTTAAGTAAATAGATGTAAGCAATGGCGGCTCGTAGAGAATTATGCCAGTGTGCTACAATATGATGGCCTATAGCCCTCTGACTTACAATGGTAGTAGTCGTAACTAAATTTAATATGTTAATTTTACGTGTAGGAATTGGGTTGTTTAAATATATTTTAATTTTATAGTCAATAGTTTAACTTTTCGAGAAATAAAATACAATGAAAAAAAATGTTGATACAAGCAGGAATCGAACCCAGAGCCTCTTGGCCACTGTGATGTTACAACAGCAGCTGCTCAAAAATCGCTCATACTCTATGAATGAATAATACGCTACATGCAATTTCAAAGAAAACTGCTGTGAACAACGTAGCACTCGCAGTGCCAGAAGGGATGACGTCACATCAGAACGTGCACAGTTTACAACAGACAGCTGCGTTTCTTCTCTAAGTTATTCGTGGTGCGGCTGACCATCGTTTCAGCACTCAGCATCTGTTTCTGTTCATCACGGAGACAGCGCTACAAAACATGTTTTTGTCCGTTTTATTTGCGTACCAGTATGCACTCGAAGAGCCGCGCGGGATTAGCCGAGCGGTCTACCGGCACGGTAGCTCAGCGTGTTCGGTCAGAGGGCTTAGCTACCCTCTGTAATAAAAAACTGAGTGATCGGATCAACGAATAACCTGAACGGGTGTCATCGGACGTCCGCCACGAACAAATTCAACGAACAATATAGAAAAAAATGACTTAATGGATCAATGATGAACTTCAACGGGCGTCAGAGGACGTCCGCCACGAACAATTGCAACGAACTACTATAACGAACAAAATGAGATTAAAAAAAAAAGCAGTCTAAGGCGCTGCAGTCACTGACTGTGCGGGTGGTCCCGGCGGAGGTTCGAGTCCTCTCTCGGGCATGGGTGCATGTGTTTGTCCTTAGGATAATTTAGGTTAAGTAGTGTGTAAGCTTAGGGACTGATGACCTTAGCAGTTAAGTCCCATATGATTTCACACACATTTGAACATTTTTTTGCATTCGAAGAGAAATGCCGGCCGAAGTGGCCGAGTGGTTCTAGGCGCTTCAGTCTGGAACCGCGCGACCGCTACGGTCGCAGGTTCGAATCCTGCTTCGGGCATGGATGTGTGTGATGTCCTTAGGTTAGTTAGGTTAAGTAGTTCTAAGTCTAGGGGACTGATGACATCAGACGTTAAGTCCCATAGTGCTCAGAGCCATTTGAACCATTTGAACGAAGAGAAATGGCTCAATTTTAGTGTGATTTCCGCCTCGCATTCTAAGAGCAATGGCGTGATTTTAGTACAATTTCCTGCTTGCATTCGATGCGATATGGCATAATTTTAGTGCGTACTTACAGTTTGTTGTAGCACATCAGCACATGATAACCAGCCGCCACTGGATGTAAGACACTTCATTTCTAGTATCTGCATGTGTTTATTTGTCGACTGTGTATAGTCTCGTAATAACACAGTAACAATTATATTTTTATCCTATTTTGTTCTATATTTAATCTTTTAATTATACATTTACTGTGTCCTCTTTTCATTCTGTCTCGCGGTTCTAGGCGCGCAGTCCGGAACCGTTCGACTGCTACGGTCGCAGGTTCGAATCCTGCCTCAGGCATGGATGTGTGTGATTTCCTTAAGTTAGTTAGGTTTAAGTAGTTCTAAGTTCTAGGGGACTGATGACCACAGCAGTTGAGTCCCATAGTGCTCAGAGCCAATTTTGAACCGATTTTCAATCTGTAACGTTCAAAGAGTATAAACTTTCTTGTGAGATACTCTTCCTACCAATAAAAACACATCAGGAGATAAACGCATTTCTTGGGTTTCACGTTTCAAAAAACGGTAGCTGTTCACAATAGCTGGAGTACACAGTGCTGAAACGCTAGATCTGAGACAGATGATTTGGCACAATTGCGGTTTGCATGGCGCTGGATGACCGATAACGACTAGTATAGTCGCGATAAAGCTTCACTGCTTGCTAGTCAACATAGGTACGGCTGCCAGACAATAGGTTCAAGAGCCTGAACGCTACGTTGCCAGAAGCAAAGAGGCGGCGTCCGTAATGAATGCGAAGAATAAACTTGCAGCGGCCGGGACTTGGTCTGTGTAGGAAGTGGGACGAGCGGCAGATAACATCTGCTGGCAACTCCGGCTCGCGCTTTCTTGCTGCCACACTCCAGGTCTCACTGCGGAAATTAATTCAGGCGCCTGCCGCAACTACGACTGCCTTGGAGAGCGTGGCGCACGTCTTCCGTAAACGGCACAGGTAAAACGGTCCTGGGAAAACCGTGAAGGACAAGCCCATATTGAAATGGAAGCAATGAAGTTACACAATTTAGTAACGAGGAAGGATAGGCCGAAGTTTAAGGGAATTGTAAGGAATAATGAATGCACAAGAAAGAAGAATACTCAGGAACTGGTGTGCGATGATGTTTGATTTAAATTCTCTAAGGCTGTGCGTCCTGTTTTAATGAAAACTAAAGCAGATATTTCAGTTGAGGGGGGGATGGACATATCCAAAACGGGCAATCGCACAAGTAGGACGGACAAATATCACTACAACAAAAGTGACTGCGAGGAAATTGTTAGTAACAATTGACTGACGAAAGAAGAAAATTCAGAAATGTTTAAATTATAAAAATAATGCAAAATTATAAATCGCACAGGTATTAGATCAGTAAGAAATACAAGCAAACTACAGCAAACTGTCTACAGAAAAATTGTGAACAAATCGAAAAGAAAACAGTCGACGGAAAGGCAAATTCCGCTTTCAGAAAAGCCAAAATAGCTTTTGGTGAAATTGAAGACAAAGAGGTCAACATTATAATAGAAAAAGGAATTTCACTATTAAAAGTTGAGGAGAGAGCGGATAGGCGAAAAGGTACATTGACGGCCTCATTCGCTCAGAATTTCTTAAAACGTTGGGAGAAAAGGCAAAGATATACAAGTAAGTGTATAGAATCTGTCGGAATGGAGACATGCCATCAGACTTTCACACAATCCCCAAGACTGCAAGGGCAGATAAATGTCAGAACTATCGCAGAATCAGCTTAGTAACTGATGCATCCAATTTCCTGGCAACAATCATACCCCGAAGAATGTAAAAGAAAACTGAGGATCTGTTAGTGAGTTGGCTTTGGAAAACCCAAACGCAACAGGGAGGCAATTCTGACGTTTCACTTCGTAGTGCAAAGTAGACTTATTAAAACTCAAGATTTTTCATAGGATCTGTCGGCTATGAAAAATTAAAATCTACGTAAACGCATGGTTTCGGTCTTTCTCCTGTACTGTTCAAGTTGTACATCGAAGAATTAATGAAGGAAACGTAAGAAAATTGTAGAAATTGGAATAAAATTCAGAGTGGAAGATATGATTTTCTGAAGTCATTGATAACCCTCGTGAAAGTGAGGAAAAAATTACAGGTTATGAAAATCTACTGAGCAAATGAAATCAAAGGAAGACGAAACTACCGAGGAATAGCAGAAATGAGATTAACGACAACCTAAACATAAAATTTGGAGGTCACGTAGTAGCGAAGGGAAGGGACTGTGCTACTTTGGAGTCAAACTAACGCATGACGGGGGAAGCGGTTTAATGATGAAAACGGTTCAAATGGCTCTGAGCACTATGGGACTTGTCCCTTAGAGCTTAAAACTACTTAAACCTAACTAACCTAACTAACCTAAGGACATCACACACATCCATGCCCGAGGCAGGATTCGAACCTGCGACCGTAGCGGTCGGTTCCAGACTGTAGCGCCTAGAACTGCTCGTCCACTCTGGCCGGCGCTTAATGATGACTCAGGATTATTTTACAAATGGAATACGTTATGTTATCCAGAACAACGCACACGCATCGGAAGTTAAGGTAAGACCGGGAGTCCCCTATAAAAAGTGGGGACATCTTTATTTAATTTTATATTGGTTTTATTTCCCTACGTGGATGACTCCTCTACTGCTGGTCAGGAAATATAAAAGCAGATTTAGCAGTTATACTGAGATGGGAATATACAACGAAAATGATTAACGTTGAGGAAGGCATTTCACAGCAGCATTGTCCACGATGTGGGAAGTATTGATACGTGGGTGACAATACTGCTGGCGGCAACTAGGCCACAAATAATGAACCTTGATGAAGCTCGTTTGTAACACAAGTACCCTGATGCGGGTGACTTGTGGCCGAGGGAAATAATACTGCTGCTAGCAATTAGGTGACAAATGCAATTATATAAAGAGGTCACACTCAGTGAGTGTCGAAGGAAAGAATAAAAAAAATAGGAATCTTATAGGGAGAGCTGTGTGTCATCGTCTGGGGGCTGGATGCGTCCCAAAAATGCCCACAAGCTATCAGAGATTAATCAGAGTCGTTTCGTATCACAGTATCAAAGAATGTTAGATCTCCAGACGCCGTTGCAATGTAATTCCTTCCATTCGTTAACCCCTGTTACATCTGTGGCTCTGTTGTACGGATAATACGTGCATACTAAGTCCGAATGAGTCTATGTGAATATTTTGTTTCCTGCATATTGCTGTAGGAACCAATTTGAAAAGTAAAATCCACTTGGAAATTTCGTTGGGTAACACATATACTCTTGTAAATAACAAATCGCATTCCGAAGCGTCCGTAGACGAGATACATGTTGGCTAACTCTCTAAACATAAATCCATCCAAACTGTATCACTGTTTGCTTATACCATCAAACCACGAAAGAAAATCTGAGACAGCCCAGGACAGTAGATAATTCTGATATCTTTGGAGCAGAAAACTGATGGACTGTAATATCGATGAAACAACAATACGAAACAGACGAGGGAGGAAAGAAATATACGCTGCAACTTGACGAAACGGAGGGATCGGTCGATCCGACACATCCTGTGGCAGCAATCAATAATTAATTAGGTTATGGAAGGGAGTGTGTGCGTGTTCGTCTGTGTGTACGTGTGCGTGTTGGCAGGAGGGGGGGGGGGGGGGGTGAGGGATGGGGGAGAAATGTAGGCAGAACGCCTACTACAACAGTAAGCACATTAAATTGGACGTGTATTACAACATGCAAGGATGAAAAGGCGTCCACAGCGTAAACTAGCGTGGGAAGCAGCAGACTTCGGACTGAAGAAAACTACTGAATTAAATTCACTGATATCAAAGAAATGGAATCGATGAGGATAAACTCAGTGAAATACAGTGACATTAAAAGTTTACAGCGAATTGTGCTCAGAAATGCTGAATTTCAGTGTAGTGAATGTGTCGTGACTTAAAAAAATTTGTGTCAAACCAGGAAACAAACATGGATCTTTTGCTTAACTTGAGCAGTCGTCTTTACCAGTTATGTCACCTAAACACGCTATCACTCCTGTCAATGCATGTAATTGCAGTTTTAGAGGTTTTTATATTGTTGCTCTGTTGTAGTTACGAATCAGATCGAGTCTGTTTCACAGTGTATGTACATCAGTGTTCAGTACGCAGATTCTAAGTAAAATTGCCTTCAAGGACGTGAAAAAAGTAAAAATAATGTACACATTTTTTCATTCCAAAGCTAATTAAAAAGATCATTTCTACTAAACTGCTTTCGATGATTCCTAGCCTATTGCAACCAAATATCGTCAGAAGAAAACAGCTTGCACCCTATAGTTTCCAGAGGCCATATTTGTTTACAAAATATGACAGTACGCATGTGACGCGTTACGACAGTGAAAAGAACATGTGACCACTGGAGAAAGTGCCACAAGTTCCTCTAGAACATCGTAACACAACACACACATACAACTGTCATATTAACAAATGTAAATCCACCTGATGATGGAGGTTTAAACCTTTCAAACGATTCGTGGAGATAAATAAACAGTGACTGGTAACAGTAAACTTTTTGTTTCATTTAAACAGCTTTGTTATCATCAAAATGGTGTGATACATAGAAGTGAAAGATTTCTGTCGTCTAGGAAGCGGCATTCCATGTGGTCGCCGAAGGAAGGATGAAAAGAGTAGCATCTAACAACGCTAAGGAAAACTTTATGCAACATGCATTATCTTCCTCTTCTGCTTGTGCCTTTGTCCCACAGTTTTTGCACAGTTGGCATGGTTGCGGTCGGATTTGGCATGGTTAATACAAGGGGTGGTGGCCAGATGCCCTTCCTGTCGCCACCCCGTACCCCCTGGGATGGAATCAGTGTACCCCAGCTGTCTGCATCTAGTGTAATCCTTGGAATAGTGCGAACGTATTTCAGATGACTGCGAGTCGTGTAACTGAGGCGGGACGTGGGGATCAGCCCGGTATTCACCTAGTAGGATGTGGAAAACCACCTAAAAACCTCATCCAGGCTGGCCAGCACACCAGCCCTCCACGTAAATCCGCCGGGCGAATTCGATCTGGGGCCAGCGCGCCTACTTGTGTCCAGGAAGCAGCGCATTAAGTGCTCTCGGCTAACCTGGCGGGTTACATCATGCATTATCTCATCAAAAATATATTGACACTCCCACGTAATGCGGTGTTGGCGAATGAACCGAAAGTGTAAAAGGAGGCGGGGAGTATTGTGTTGTCAGTAGAGAGGCAGCAACAGCAGAATGGGTCGGTCACGAGAGCCCAGTCTATTTGAATGTAGGCTACTCATTGCGTGTCACCAGAGCGCAAATCCCCCAACGACATTTCAACCTTTGTAAAGCTACCAAAGTCGATTGTTGGTGATGTGACTGCGAAATGGAAAGGCGAAGCAACAACCACAACTAAACCAAGACCGGCAGACCTCAGGTACAGATGGGTGTGGTCCATCGAGCAATGAGGAGGGTGGCTATAAAAACTCCCATGCAATAATCGAAAGGGATCAGGTGTGAGTTCCAAAGTACTACCAACAGTCCAGCTTGCACAATGAGCGTGCATAGGGGTACAATGATCAACCAGCTCCTAGTGAGACACACAGTTCCTTAGTCAATGCTAAGAGACGCTTGTGGTGGTCTGAAGAGAGCGACGCCACTGCCCACCGGATGGCTGGAAACGAGTGATTTCGAGTGATGAACCACACTATACGCTGTGGCAATCCGATGGAACAGTATGAGTTTGGGGAATGTCTAGAGAGCGTTACCTGCCGTCATGCGCAGTTCCGAGAGTGAAGTACAGAGGAGATGGTGTTACAGTATGGAGTGTTTTTTATGGTTAGGGTGTGGTCTCATTACTGCGCTTAAGAGAACGCTAATTGCGGAAGGATGTGAATTCATTTGACAACATTTAGCGCTGCATGCAATAGACGAAAAGTTTGGACAAGATGATTGTATCAGCATTACAATGCACCCTGTCATAAAGCATATGTGAGGCACTATTTTGCTGGCAATAATATTCCTGAAATGGACTGACTTGCCCAGAATCCCGACCTGAACCGAATGTAATACGTTTGGGTTGAGCCAAAACGCCGACCTCATTTCAGACCCGGGTGTCGGGCATCATTATCTTCCCTACTTTGGGCTTCTGAGGAAGAATGGTTTGCCACTCCTCTACATACATTCGGACACCTCATTAATAATGTCCACATCAGAATTCAAGCCGTCATTACGACGATGGGGAACACACTCCATATTAATGCCCACTAATAGGTGTCTGGATGATTTCCATCAGACCATGTAGGAACTCCAATGATATTAAGTATTGATGGAGAAATAAAAGAGAATCTGGTTAATAGAATAAAATTGTACAAAGAGAAACGTGGATATAATACACCAAATGAAAGAGCAACTCAAACAGTTTTTGTTACAATTATTCAGTGTCAACACCGATCAGACATCGAGTCGATGGGCGAGTTGTTCCGGAAACTTGATCAGTGTGTCAGGAGTAACTGTTACAATAACACTGTTTCTAAAGTCGGACAGAGCAGATGGTGTGGTATCAACGTCCGATACCACACTTGTTAGGGGTTGCAGTAATCGACCGCGGTCCGAATTAGTATCGCTGGACCCGCGAGTCGCGGCTAGCGCCGCTCCGCGGCTTGTATCAAGTTTCTAGCGAGCCCTCGTCCACTCTTGCTTTGTACGTCAAGTAGTAAGGTAGCATAGCCTTCAGCTGATAGGAAGCAACCTCTAACAAGGCGCTTAGTAACTCATGGCCTAAGTGAGGCCTCAGTAGCTATCTGTTTATAACTGTATGTATGCAGCCAAGAAGAATCCTGTACAACCATTTAAGTACAATATATATTATTTTTTACCAACGACTTCTAATTATTTTAGTCGTTGCAAATACAGACCATGCAGTCAGCACCTTATCGACGTTACTGACAAACCTGCTGTGATTTATATGTTTCTATTTAGCATTGGCCACCAATCAACATAGGCGACGAATCGTTCATCGTCATCATAACAGCTGGTATCGGAGGCACAAACACATGATCGCGTCAGATCGTGTGTGAGCGTGGAGGTCATGCATAAAATGCTGTGTCAACTGGCCCTTTACGCCCAGTCCACCGGCCGGATACAACGTCGTTAAACCAGTCGCGTACTGAGTTACGCCAGCGAGGCGGCGCACTATCTTGCTCCCAAATAAAGATGTGTTGTTCAGCTTCTTCCCATTGAGGCACGGGCCATAGCTGTAGCGCATCAAGATAAGAAACATCAGTTACAGTTGATTCACCCAAAAAGAAAGGCCCATAAACTTTCCGCGGGGATATTTCTTGGCGTTAAGCGTGAAGGACTCACACTCGTGCAACATGTTTTTCAGTCACTAATTTGTCATTCTATAGTCTTCCTATTGCGCACAGGTATACAAACAAAACTGTTTGAGTTGCTCTTTCATTTGGTGTATTATTTACAATTGTAAGTGGAACGTAATAAATGCTACAACGCCTTAAAACAGGTATGTTCATTTTGAAACACCCTGTATTATAAGTTCATGACCGATTAATATAGTATTGCTACAAAAAACGTTGTGTACATGCACACTTGAAAATACTTGAGATTTCGTTCTTGCTACGGAAAAGAGTAAAGGAACTAGCAATTAAAAGGAATGTAGTTCTCCGTATTCATGAAGTTTAAGAAGCAGGAACGTAATGAAATGCTGTGTGGCCGAAGGATACCATAAACTGAATAAAGAGATCACTACTAAATGAAAATATGCAACAAATGCAATGTAAAAAGTTCTCGGAATCTCAATGGAAGACAGAATTTTGGATGAAAATGCAGTTCTTTCAGCGCAAGTTCCAATTTAGGTAACGCACTTTATCCACTTTCACATGAGCAGATTGTGTCTCTAAGGTCCGACGAACTTTATCCACAGTTTTTCACATGAGTAGGTTACGCCTCTAAGGTCCGATTCGGGAAGTTTGCAGAATACCCACAATCTCTCAATCGGACTCAAAACGTTTAGTGGAAGTCAGAGGATGCCAATCTGGTGAATAAGATGGACGTTGTGATGTCGTAAGTAAATACGTACCTTACCGAGGAGTCTTTCTGTGAGCATCCCAACATCACCATAGCATTTATTTATTGTTTTGTTTATTTCTTTTAAGTAATTATATTTGTACGCCCGTTAATGTTGCGCAGGGAGGATACCAGCGAAACTAACGTAGTTTAAGATATAAATTCCATATCATACGTTATTCATGAAAACTGCTCAGATATAGTATGCATACAGTATTCTTAGTGGTTAAAAGCGATTTTATTGAAATTCGTCGCTCAACACATCGATATGACTGAAATACATTAGTGTCCGCTTTTCAGTTAGCAGCGAGACGCTAGCTGCATTTCTTAGCACACAAGAAGAAAGACAGTTTGGGTGAGCGGTCTTTTACAGGGTGTTTAACAACTTTCTGCACATCTTGCGGTTGCGAGCGCCGGCTGCTAACTTCAACCGTCCACACGTCACAAGCTCGTGGTCGAAGAAAGTTAATACGTGGTGGCCGAAACAAAACAAGACTGACCCGACAAGCGGTTTCGTGACAGCCTTTCATAAAGCGTGCAAAGCACTGCATCGATGTCAACGGTGGTCGTTTCCTGCATCTTCAAATGGCTCTGAGCACTACGAGACTTAACATCTGAGGTCATCAGTCCCCTAGAACTCAGAACTACTTAAACCTAACTAACCTAAGGACATCACACAGCCATGCCCGAGGCAAGATTCGAACCTGCGACCGTAGCGGTCGTTCGGTTCCAGACTGAAGCGTCTAGAACCGCTCGGCCACATCGGTCGGCCTCCAGGATCTTCTGTAAGCGCCAGTGCTAAGACAAGGGTAGTTTGTTTCGTGAAAGACTTCCTGTGGACGTTTTTTTGGTCACGCATCAAAAAGCCGATCATAGTTGGAAACTGTCTTTGTTACTTTACGCGTCTCGTTTTAGCAACCACTCCACGTTCTTATTCTTCATATAATTCTAGGAATGAGGTGTTCAAACTAACTCCGATTGTAGGCTTCACTGTTATGAACTGACAGTGTTGCACGGTGTTGGCACTAACACACTGAACTCGTTGCATTGCCCCTCATTGCATCGGAGCTGGAGTGCTGTATGTTCTGGTTTCCTAACAGGGCTCAAGTTACTCCAAGCATTTTCAACATTATACACTGTCTTGGTTAACCATAGATCACAAAGCCTATTCCTATAGTTCTCGTACATAAACACAAATCCTCGTAAATTTTTCTACTTTTTATTATGTTCATAAAAACACACTATAATAAATTGAAGATACAATGAAAATGGTACAACTCAAAACAAAAACAACTTTTTAATTATTACATGTTCTCGAAAAAACAGATACCACTGATGACCGTGCAGCTTCCTTAGAATGAAATGATAATTAAATCGTTACCCTAGCTGCAAAAAGGCGTTGATATACATCATTGGGGGCATATTGAAAATGTGTGCCCCGACCGGGACCTTAACCCAGGATCTCCTGTTTACATGGCAGAGGCTCTATCCATCTGAGCCAGGGTATAGATTTAATTATCATTTAATTTTAGAGAAGATGCACGTTCATCAGTGGTATCTGTTCTTTCGAGACTAGATACAATCTTCATATGTAGTTAAAATATGGCTACCCGGCCATTGACCTTCTTCTGTGCGAACGTACGCGCTATGGCCCAACTCGTACAGGACTTGGTAGATTAATCTGCCACGAGTAATGAATGTGATGGGCAAACACCTATTAGGCGCCTACGAATGTAGTGGTGTGGACATGTTGAGAATGTGGGTCTCACGGGGAGCGTGCAAGGGATAAGTCCCTGCAGGCGCACTATTCTGTGTGCCCTCAGTGGTTCAGATGGAAGCCGGCACGGTAGCTCAGCGTGTTCGCTCAGAGGGCTGCTTGATCTCTGTAATAAAAGGAAACTGAGTAAAAAGATCAACAACGAACTGCAACGGATGTCATGTGATGTCCGCTACGACCAAATACAAAAAAAAGAGGGTTAGCAGCCCTCTGTAATAAAAAGCTGAGGTAATTCATCAACAACGAACTTAAACGGAAGTCTTACGACTTCCGCCCCGCACAGATGTAACGAACAAACGCGAACAACATGAGATTTAAAGAAAAAAATATGGATATAGCGTATGCCATGTAAGCAGGAGATCGTGGGTTCGAGTCCCGGTCGGGGCACACATTTTCAACATGTCCCCAATGATGTATATCAACGTCTGGTTGTAGCTAGGGTATCAATTTAATTATTTCATCTAACAACTTTTTAAGTATTTTTTGCACTTTTGCAATTTTTATTGCTCGTTAACTGCAGTCTGTACACAGATTTATTCGATATTTTTTGCAGTAAGCTCGACGACATTCTCTGCAGTATCTGATTGTCATTTTTCTTTATTTGGAAAGGCAAGTGGGACAAGAGCTCTCTTGTCAGTGGTAGGTTGTTCTTGATTTTTTGATGGGGAATCTTTAGTTAGCATATCTTTCGAATATGTGTTTGTCGACTAGGATCTTCTAGCTTCTTCGTCATCCAGGGTTTAGCGCGTTCTTCACCCAGGTGTATAAGAAATTCTTTTCTTGCCAATCTGTTGGCTCTTTGATGCCGATTATTGTAGGTATAGTAACCCAAGTATACACACAACCAATATTTATCTTGCCATAAAACGCATGCAGTTGCCATCTCCTCGTTTTCCGGCTACATGAATAGGTACGGCACAAATGGTCCAGCATGCATGCTCCAAATTTGGTAGCATTGTAATCCCCTATTATGTGTGATTTCTTACTAATGTGGGCTGATCATGAGAGTTGGCAACAGACCAACTATTTTATCTGCGTTAAATGTATTCGCAACTGCGAATATGGACAACCACCAGCTGCATAATGGAATGACGAAAATGAAAATTTGTACCGTACCGGGAGTCGAGCCCGGATTTCCCGATTATCGCTAGCGGTCGCCTTACCCTTTCTTTCATTCCTTAGACCTCTTTCACTTCAGTCGTTGGCCCCTATCACCCATACTACCCCCAAAAACCCGCCTAACCTAGAAACAAAAATAAAGCTAGTGCCACCGCCACTTTCACCCTAAAGCTAACATGGACGGTTGTTTGCACCACTTCAAGCTCCGGCCACGAACAAAAATTAAATACGCCTCTGAACGTTCTATTAAAAAAAGAAAAGGATAAAGGAAGAGGTACAATACTTTACTATATTTTATTTGTTTTTCATTTTGTTGTTACGTTTTTATTTGTAATTCTTTTTTTCTTTCTTTTTTTTATCTTCTTCGGGTGTGTCCGCAACAGCCAGACGGCGGGATCTCCTGGTCGTCTTCTCGTTCAGCGAGGGTGAAACACCCTATAATTACCGGTGATGTCTCTCATCAGTCCATCACGCGCTATATCTCAGTCTCCTCTCACACCCGGCACATCCCAACGGTCTGGAGGGCGAGTAAACAACGACCTCAAGTAATTCGCAAAGAGCGTACCATACGACTCTTTGCGTCGTAAAAGTGTAGTTGCTCGTTAAATAATGCCAGAAATCTAACAACCTGCAACGCTCTCACTAAAAAAGTACGTATGATAATGTCCTACCCTTAACCCGCACTGTGGCTTTGTGGCGAGTAGCAGGGAAGTAAGGGACGTCGGGATGGATCAGCTCGGTGGGCTCTACGGACTGAGGCGTCCGTCGCAGCAACAATGCCAACATGCGCTTTGTGAGGAGCTAGCAGTCGGCAGCCGTACCATAAACGAAACGGTGCATGCCGGTGTCGACAGCGGCGCATCTGGGGCAGAGAGGGTCCTCGGCAAGATGTATCATGTGTAAACACTGTCGAGAGGGGAATTTTTCAGTCGTTATCACATACCACAGCGCCATGACCGTGGTGGGAAGGAAGGGCGAGTGTTTGTTACTCCATGCCCACCTCCAGCCAACCATCGGATGTCGGCGCTCAAACACATTAGCGGGCAGCGTCCGTTGAAAGTAGCGGTAGAAGTCCTTGCTTGGTTCTAGGATTTCGCGTGGTCGGCAAGACATCCAACAGATAACTCATGTCGACCAGATAAGTGCGAATGTGACACAGTGCTGGTGTGATATGATCAACAGGAATCGGCGGTCGGGGGGGATTGAGGCACCACTTCCTGAATCAGTGTACCACGGAGGGTGTCCTTGTCCGAAATACGTAGGCGATGCATCGTCCGCAGGAGTACGTTTATCATTCCAATGCCACCTGAATGTGTGGGCAACGTTAGCGTCTCGTAACGGTTCTTGAACACCCTACTCTCGATGACGAAATGACCTAAGGCTACCTGGAACTTGGCAGCTGCCGTAGCGGCCATTGGGAGAACGTGTGTGTAACGATTAAGTTTCGAAGCGAGGTAGATGTTGACAAAATGTACCCGCATGATCAAGTCAAGTGTTCAAAAGTTATGAAGACGAACTTGCGTGCGGATCACATTAAGTAGTCTGCGATGCGTATCTCCTGCTGTAGCCGCAAGTTCCCGTATAAGGTCACTCCCAGACACGTCATCGACGAGACTTTGGTAATGGGCACTGGCGTACTCATATGAAGTCCTCTGTCCACATCCATGTAGTGCGACTTTCGCAGTTTTTATACGGCTCCTGGCCACATCTCCGTAACGCTGAAACCGCGCGGTCGCCATACATATATCTTCTGCCGATCTCACCAAGAAAACTACATCGTCCGCATAGGCACAACATCTAAAATGCACACCGCGGAGGCGAATGCCCTCCAAACGCTGTTGTAGACCATGAAGTGCTTGCTCGAGGGCGTCGACGAAGAGAAAAGCTAACAGAGGACATCCTTGTCGCACTGAGCGCTGAGAAGTGAACGGTGGCAAGCGCTAGACATTGACCAGGACTGTGGAAGGGGCTCCGTGGATGAGACGGAGAACCACAGTCCCATCTTCTCTAAGACAGCCTGCAAGAAATGGTGCTCAACTCGGTGAAGTTCGTGGTCTAGGTCAACTGCCACGAGGACGCCTTTTAGCGGCATGCCGACATGAGCGCCACCACACCTCTGTAAAAGCTGAACGCCTTGTGTATGTTACTGCCACCTCCCAGACGTGTCTGATCGACATGGATGGCATCTTTGACAATAGTGAGGAGGCGAGCACGAAGAATGCTGGCGAACAGCTTGTAATCCGAATTCAATAATGTCAACAGTGGGAAGTCTTGCAGTCTGCACCCTCCGTTTCGTTTTGGCACAGGGATGATCATGCCCTCCAAAAATTCGGGGCGGACGCGTAAGTCCGGACCCAGGAGTTCGCAGCACATCTGCCGCCAAACTTCCCCCTTCAGGTCAGAAAAGATGCTATGAAATTAAAGCGGAAGACCATCAAGTCCAGGGGATTTGTTTCTCGCGCTCCGCGACAGGGCCATGCGCATTTCTTCCCACGTGACGGCCTCCAAAGAATGTAGCGTCGCCTTGCGCCATACCCGAAGATGGCAGGTCGTGCAGGAGGTCGTAAATGTCATTGTCACTCCGTTAATCTGCTAGATAGAGAGTGTGGTAATAATCTGTGAGGGCACGGGAGATGGCGTTGTTTGTCTCTGCGCGTTGCCCGTCCGCAGAAATAATTGCCGTGGTGAACCGTCTCTTACGATGTCTCCGTTCTCTGACGATGTGATAAAGAGAAGCACGTTCCTCTGGGATAGAATCTTGCAGTCTGCTCGAACCCGCGTGCCGTCCAATCTGTCAGTCGTGATCTGCAGAAGCCGTGCCTGTGTCCAGTGGACGGACATTTGGCGAAGGTTGTTGCGACGCTAGTTCTTGCAAGACCGTGTAGTAAAACTCAGAGGTCGATCGGAGCCGAAGCACCCTGTCTCGTCCATAAGCCATGAGCGTGCAGCGAAGAGCAGGTTTGGCGCAGTATGTCCACCATTGTGTCGTGGAATCATAGTATGACGCCGTCCCTCACATTTGTGCTAGGTAGCAGTGACGGCTACACGGCAAGAATCTTCTCGGAGAATGCTGACGTTAAGAGTCCAAGGTCCTCTACTACGGCTCCTCTGTTGTCGTGGCTGAGTCACGGCGAAGATGAGAGCCTGATGGTCGGTGAATGCAGTGGGCCACAGCTCAGCATCGACAGTTGCTGTCCGAAGACCTCGGAAGACATAAATCCTGTCCAGATTGCTGGCCGAGTGGCTGGTGAAGTATGTATATTCGCATCGGTCACCGTGGCATGAAAGGCTGGACGTGGGACATGGTGAGGGATCTGATCCTCAAGGCGTAAGACGCTGTTAAACCCCCCGACCACCACCAGGTGCTCTGTAGCGCCTTGAAACAATGGAGCTACCTTAGTGGAGTAATAGAGCGTTCGCTCTCGATGCTTCGCAGTACTAGATGGGGCATACAGATTCACAAGGCGGACTGTGCCGATGGTGAGCGCAGTGCCTCTCGCTGATGGCAAATACTGAATTTCCGTTGGTTCGATGCCATCGCGTAATAGTATGGCTGTACCACCACCACCGTCGGAAGTTGGTTTGACGTAAGACGCGTATTCATATACATCCAGGAGCAGATCAGGCCGTACATCTTGAAGAAACACGATATGAATGTCCACCGCCCGAATCATGTCCTTTAACAACAGGATTTTGATCGTGGAACTAATGCCGTTGACATTGACTGTACCTATCCAATACACCTGGGTCATTTGGTAGTACTATGCCGTATGTTGCAGCTATTTAAGCCAGTATGTGCCACGTCGTCCGTCCGACCGTCCCTGTCACACGCACCATATATATTGTTGATCAGCTGAGACAAGATGTCCGTCCGACGATCCGCCGGCCGAGGGCATCTGGTCGTCGCTCGAGACTGATACCATTCTTTCCATCTCCATCTCGGACGCTCAATCACCGAGCTGGAGGTGTGGTACGTTAGGCGACGCATGACGTTCATCCGATGTCTTAGCCGTAAAATCGCCATGGGACTCGTCGGTGAGCTGAGCATCGTCAACTTGGCTTTGTCCTTGGGCGGACGTTGCCAGCAGCGAACTAGGAACCATTGGTGCGGCCGCAGACGGATTTTCCTCATCCTCCTGCAACGTGTCACCATCTCTCGAATCATTTCCTGCAGACAGCCTCCTCTTCCTTCGTCGCTTGGGTGACTTCTGCCTGCGGGAACGCGTGTCCGCGTCCTGTGAATCACGACAAACAGTAGGCACCTCCCACACCTCCGTGTCCGAGCTCGAATCGATTTTCTGGTGCTCTCCTTCCTCACTCGGCTGGGGTGCAGACGTGGTCGCTCCCGTCGAGCACGGCGACGTTTCCGATGGAGGCTGCGTCATCGTGGTCGCGGAAACCGGGAGGGGGGGGGGGGGAGGGGGTCGGTAACTGGAAAGGAATAACGTCCGCGTCCGTCATGTTCCTCGCTGCCTCAACGTATGTAACAGGCAGCATTGTCGGTTGCGATGTAGGTGTCGTGTCTGCACGTGGTATCTGGACGAGGCGTCGCTGCAGGCATTCAGAGCGTACATGCCCTTCCTGTCCGCACCCTGAACAAGTCCGCAGTTGACGGTCATAAATGACGATCGCTCGATAGCCAGCAACGGTCACGTGCGATGGCATGTATTTGCGCAGTTCGATTCGCACCTGACGCACTCCATTCAGTACAGGATACGTCTCGAACGTATGCCACTTCTCTTCCACGTGACTGAGTACTTCCCCGTAAGGCCGCAGCGCGTTCACGACAAGCGTGACCGGAACTTCAAACGGCAGCTCGAAGATTCGTGTGTTCCGAACGCCGAATCCTGGATGGTCGACAGTCACTACACCCACGTTGCCGTTCGAGTGGTGGAAACGATATCCATCGGAACGGCGAATAAGCCGTTCGCACGCTGCTTCATCGACACGTTTCAGGGAAACCGTGGTGGAGACAATCGAAAAATGTATACCGATAAGTTCCTGTGGATCGAAGTGCATTACTTCACGCAGGAAACGCTCCACGTCGTATGCGTACTGGGCGTGGAACGTTAATTTAATCGTGGCCTTTCTATAAGAAAGCGCCATAGTGGTTCGAGGTGATCTGTTTACACTGCAATACCACTATCCGCGCGAGTAAACAACGGCCCACTTGCGGAGCGCCGCACAGAGCCCCGTGCACGTCCGCTTCGCAACACGTCTGAGAGCCAACTGCCATAGGCTATCCAAGCACGATCCATAGCCAGACCCAAACTTCCATACGTTATCAACCAAGTGTCTAAAACCTGTACTCGTATATCCATTACATGTATTCCCCGTACAGGTGAGCATTGTATTTGAAGTAGCTCGTCCAGTGGCGGCAGATATATACGGTATTGCAGAGCCTGCATGCATGCGTACAAGCATGTCCAAATGAACAGGCACTAAGGCGACTACGGCCGTTATGAAATACATTAAATATGTTAACAACTGCGAATACGGACAACCATCCTCTTTACGATGGAATGGCGACAACGAAAATTTGTGCCGGATCTGGACTCTAACCCAGATTCCTCTACATCCATTCAGACACCTCATTGAAAGGGTTAAAGGAACATTGCATCGCAATTGGGAATAACACAGTATTTATCCGCCGACACTGGACGAGTGACTTTCAAGTAAATTGTATGGCCTGTAAGGGGTACATAATGGATGTACGAGTACAGGTTGTACACAGACGGTTGACGAGATATGAAAGTTTGGATGTGGCTGTGAGTCTTGCTCGGATAGCCTAGTGGTAAGACGACCGCTCATAATGGAATTCCGGGTTCTAGCCCCAGATCGGTACAAATTTTCATTAGAACTGTTGTATTACGCCTGCCTCCTCATCCCCAGCCCTTCCACTTAATGCTCTGTTAGAACGTGTATGTGGTAGCAGTATGTAGAACGATGCTTCCAGCATGTTTTTCATTTGACAGATAGTGCAGGGCTTATCCTGTCTTGTATTCACCGGACCACGTTACGCATCACTGCAAGGTTATCGGATGTTACGCTTTTAATACGTGGTGGCAGCATATACACTGACGGAAAAAAATCGGAACACCAAGGAATTGTGCGACATAAACAAAAGATGGTAGGCGTGTTTCTACAGCTGAAAGATGATGCCTATTCACATTTCGCCCCAGTCGCAGTAGAGTAGTGCGAGTAGCGGCACTGTGAAGATGCAGATCAGGATTGTTTTAAATACATGCTGTACCGGTCATGAGCGTTAGATACCTTTGAAATTGGACGTGGTGAGTTGATGTTTGTCAATAACGCCTTTAAGACGAAATGACACCATTATCAACACCTCATTGAGTTTGAACGATGCTGTTTAATAGCAATTCGAGAAGCTGGAAGTTTCTTCTGCGGTACTGTAGAAAGACTTGGCAGGAATGTAGCAACTGTGCATGGTTGCTGGTAGCGGTGGGCACGAGAATATACGGTCGGGAGAAGACCGGACTCCGGACGGCTACGTGGCACCACCGAGAGGGAAGACCATCGTTTTCGACGTACGGCTTTGGCTCATCGTACTGCATCTGCAGCAGCAATTTGAGCAGCAGTTGTTACTACATGACGCAATGAACTGTTACAAATCGGTTACTTCAATGACAGCTCTCAGCCAGACGTCTTTAGCGTGCATTCCACTGGCTCCAAATCATCGCCATTTACGACTTCAGTGGTGGGTGAAGCGCCAGCTCATTGGAGGACAAGGTGGTCAGTTGAGCTTCCTGATGAAACATGGTCCTGCCTCGGTGTCACTGATGGCAGTGTGTTGATTGATAGGTCAGTTAAGGGCGTGGAGCCAACCTATCTGCGTGCTAGACATTCTGGACCTACACCTGCGATTTCGTATGACAGCAGGGGCTCTCTCACGATTATCCCGCGTACCCTATTGCAAATTCGTACACCAGTCTGATGATTCGACAGGTTAGGCTGCCATTCATGAGCAGCATTCCACCGTGTGTTTTCCAACAGGAAAACGCTAGTCCACATACCGCCTTTGTAACCCAATACGCTCTATAGTGTGTCGACATATTGGTTTGTCCTGCTCGATCACCAGGTCTGTCTCCAATCGGGAACATATGGGACAACATCGGACGTCAACTCCAATGTCGTCCACAAATAGCATTAACCGTCTCTGTACTGACCGGCCAGATGCAACAGGCATGGAATCTCATCCCACAAACTGACATCTGACACATGTGCAACACTGTGCATGGGCGTCTGCACACTTGCATTCAACATTCCGGAGGCTACACCGGTTGTGAAAGTACCAGCATTTCAAATTGCAATGGCTTATTTAGCACTTACACTAACCTGTGATCTTGAAATGGCCGGCCGGTGTGGCCGTGCGGTTCTAGGCTCTACAGTTTGGAACCGCGCGACCGCTACGGTCGCAGGTTCCAATCCTGCCTCGGGCATGGATGTGTGTGATGTCCTAAGGTTAGTTAGGGTTAAGTAGTTCTAAGTTCTAGGGGACTGATGACCTCAGATGTTAAGTCCCATAGTGCTCAGAGCCATTTGAACCATTTTTGAATTCGGAGGTTTACCGACAGTCTTTCTTCTCATGAGCCACTCGCGAATTAAAACGTTTTCCACTACAAAACCTACAGCAACCAGTATGTAGAATGAGGAGAGGAAAACAGTCTTGGTTGCGATTTGGAAATTACTGTTTATTTATTCATCAATGACGCTTATTCAAAAAATGGTTCAAATGGCTCTGAGCACTATGGGACTTAATATGTATGGTCATCAGTCCCCTAGAACTTAGAACTACTTAAACCTAACTAACCTAAGGACAGCACACAACACCCAGCCATCACGAGGCAGAGAAAATCCCTGACCCCGCCGGGAATCGAACCCGGGAACCCGGGCGTGGGAAGCGAGAACGCTACCACACGACCACGAGATGCGGGCAATGACGCTTATTTAGCCTAATCCAAGGTATCTTCAGATTGTCATATAAATGCTGATAAGCAAGTTATGGACGTTATGGACATCGATGATGAAACATTCGCAAAATAAAGTACCCTCGTCCTGTGCAAGAGAAACAGTCGGGGCAGATACTGGGTGTTTAAAAAATGACCGGTATATTTGAAACGGCAATAAAAACTAAACGAGCAGCGATAGAAATACACCGTTTGTTGCAATATGCTTGGGACAACAGTACATTTTCAGGCAGACAAACTTTCGAAATTACAGTAGTTACAATTTTCAACAACAGATGGCGCTGCGGTCTGGGAAACTCTATAGTACGATATTTTCCACATATCCACCATGCGTAGCAATAATATGGCGTAGTCTCTGAATGAAATTACCCGAAACCTTTGACAACGTGTCTGGCGGAATGGCTTCACATGTAGATGAGATGTACTGCTTCAGCTGTTCAATTGTTTCTGGATTCTGGCGGTACACCTGGTCTTTCAAGTGTCCCCACAGAAAGAAGTCATAGGGGTTCATGTCTGGCGAATAGGGAGGCCAATCCACGCCGCCTCCTGTATGTTTCGGATAGCCCAAAGCAATCACACGATCATCGAAATATTCATTCAGGAAATTAAAGACGTCGGCCGTGCGATGTGGCCGGGCACCATCTTGCATAAACCACGAGGTGTTCGCAGTGTCGTCTAAGGCAGTTTGTACCGCCACAAATTCACGAAGAATGTCCAGATAGTGTGATGCAGTAATCGTTTCGGATCTGAAAAATGGGCCAATGATTCCTTTGGAAGAAATGGCGGCCCAGACCAGTACTTTTTGAGGATGCAGGGACGATGGGACTGCAACATGGGGCTTTTCGGTTCCCCATATGCGCCAGTTCTGTTTATTGACGAAACCGTCCAGGTAAAAATAAGCTTCGTCAGTAAACCAAATGCTGCCCACATGCATATCGCCGTCATCAATCCTGTGCACTATATCGTTAGCGAATGTCTCTCGTGCAGCAATGGTAGCGGCGCTGAGGGGTTGCCGTGTTTGAATTTTGTATGGATAGAGGTGTAAACTCTGGCGCATGAGACGATACGTGGACGTTGGCGTCATTTGGACCGCAGCTGCAACACGGCGAACGGAAACCCGAGGCCGCTGTTGGATCACCTGCTGCACTAGCTGCGCGTTGCCCTCTGTGGTTGCCGTACGCGGTCGCCCTACCTTTCCAGCACGTTCATCCGTCACGTTCCCAGTCAGTTGAAATTTTTCAAACAGATCCTTTATTGTACCGCTTTTCGGTTCTTTGGTTACATTAAACCTCCGTTGAAAACTTCGTCTTGTTGCAACAACACTGTGTTCTAGGCGGTGGAATTCCAAAACCAGAAAAATCCTCTGTTCTAAGGAATAAACCATGTTGTCTACAGCACACTTGCACGTTGTGAACAGCACACGCTTACAGCAGAAAGACGACGTACAGAATGGCGCACCCACAGACTGCGTTGTCTTCTATATCTTTCACATCACTTGCAGCGCCATCTGTTGTTGAAAATTGTAACTACTGTAATTTCGAAAGTTTGTCCGCCTGAAAATGTACTGTTGTCCCAAGCATATTGCAACAAACGGTGTATTTCTATCGCTGCTCGTTTAGTTTTTATTGCCGTTTCAAATATACCGGTCATTTTTGAAACACCCTGTATATGCTCCCGTCAAATATTAAAAACATAATATCCAGTTACCTTGACGGGACGACTAATGTGTATTGGTCGCAGGATGTAGAAGACGCTTCCAGCATGTTTTCCATTTGACAGGTTGTACGGGGCTGATCCTGCCTTGTATTCACAGGACCACGAGGTTATCGTATGCTATACATTTTATACATGATGGGAGGATGTATTTGCCGCGATTGTTTCTCTTGCACATGGCGAGGGCAATTTATTTTTGCCGGTACTTTATTGTCGACATCCAGAACTTGCTTACCAACATTTATCGGCCGATCTGCAGATTCTCTGAATTAGTCGAAATGCGCGTCATTGAGGAATAAATAAACAGTAATTTTAACATTGCAACCAAGT
This sequence comes from Schistocerca americana, assembly GCF_021461395.2. NCBI lineage: Eukaryota > Metazoa > Arthropoda > Insecta > Orthoptera > Acrididae > Schistocerca > Schistocerca americana. Next base: position 774,603,844 of record NC_060120.1, read on the forward strand.
CTGTTTTCTCCTCCACTTACGCGAATTGAACAGGGAAGGGGGAGCTCTTATACTGGTACCAGAAGTACCCTCCGCTACACACACCGTAAGGCGGCTTGCGGACGATAACGCAGCTACAGAATACTACCTGCCCTGCCGGGCAGCGCATCCGCCGCCAGCCGTGCGGCAGAGTACCGGCTGGGCTGTTCTGCAGTGCGGGCGACCCGCATGCCCATGACCTAGTACACTGGCTATCGCTCGCCGACGCTGCTTCATAAGCACCGATGTACTGTCAGACTGCTGCAAACGCAGATATCTGCAACGCCTCGCTGCAGTCCATCTCTGGCGCAAAGAGTTGCGTCAGTCACGATATTTGCAGCGAGACGGATCCCAATTTGTGCGACGGATTGCGGACAGAGTGCAGCCAGATAGGGCGGGTGCAGCTTAAAGTTTCCGACAACGGGAGACTCCAGTGTTCAGTACGATGATTACCTACGCACGTACTGTTTGATCTATTTGATGTATTGGGTGATTTTCCTCGATCATTGAGACGGAAGCTCACCTCCAATACATTCGTAAGATATGACATGCAAATGGAATTAAAGGATTTACTGCCTCACTGTTGCATGCCCTGCCAGGCGGGTTGCCAGTAGAGAATGAACGTTGGCGAGAGACCCGAATAGTCCATGAATGTTATACTGTTCATATTCTATGCTAAATAGCCTCACGTGCGCAGATTTGTTTTACAAGTACCTCGACTTGACATAAACCATGTACAGTAACACATGCAAGCGACACTGCAATATTTTAGTCTCTCATTCGCTACTACATATCACGCTAGTTAAACAACAGGCGCTATCATCCTAATAAGAGCCTGTCTATAATCTGTATAGCACTGACATGAAATGTTACCTCCGATTTTTCGGGAGAAAGTTTGTTCAAATTAAAAGGACATCTCTACTCTTTTCCTCAACTTGCGGCAAGACTCGAAATAAAACAAGTTAGTCATATACTAGAATACTCAAAAGGATCAGAACAACCTGAATTGCGTTCCGCCTGATTTACACGCAGTCCACATCTCATAGCTGTCTTACAGATCCTCTAATCTCTTTGCGGTACAGTCGTTTGTCTATACAAAATGGCAATCAGTCCACGTGTAAATTGATACCACGATCTTGCAAATAGCTAACTTAGCGCCCGCTGCTTCTTACATGACCTGGAGAGATTTTTTTAGTTTAATCGAATTTTTATTTTGTTCACAAACTGCAACACCTTCTATGCTTTCCACGTATTTGAGCCCATACAAAGGCCTATAAAGTAGAGTTCATATTTGTGCTTTACATTCTGAACTCTTACTGATAGCTAAAGGTTTTGTTTTGTGCCTGCATCTGTCAGTGTACAACACTCAGTATTTACGTTTATTAGTGTCATTTAGACGCGATACATGGAAGGTAGCAGTTTTTATAGTTTTACTAGGTCATTTTCACGTGTACTTAAACGTTTGTTTACATTATAAATATGAGGGATGATCAGTAGGTGTAGCTTACCGTAGGTTACTGTTTAATTCTTAAATAACATTCACTAGATATCCCCTAGCTGTTTACTGTAGGTCTCTGTTTCTTTTTTCTTTAGCATTCACTAGATAGCCCCTAGCAGGAAAATAAGCACCAGATCTAGCTTTTACCATACTTTTTTTTCACTGTTGATTGTCCTTTCTGGCAACTAGTGTTGCTGTTAACCTTATGCGGCAGTAGGTTTCCCTAAATTTCTTGTAGTAAATCACATATTAGCTAGATGGATAGGAACTGTGTCTGTTGTGTGCGGATGCAGGAGGAATTGGGCACTGTCCAAACGCAACTGGAAGCTTTGTTGGCCACAGTCAACAGGCTCCAGAGTGCCACCTTGAGGTGCAGTGGAGATGGGTGCCTCTGCTGTACTAGATGTGCAGGGGCGATGTCACAGCTCTCTGTCACTGAGCCGACCTCAGGTGCGACTGAGCCGGCCGGCCCACTCTCACCTCAGTGTGGGTGGCGGACTGTGCCGAGGTCTCGAGCCTCTAGGCGAAGGATGCATGGGGGACGCAGGCTCCTGCCAAATCCCATGCACTTTGCTAATAGATTCAGTGTGATATCTGATGCTGGGGGAGGGGGTGGGGGAGAGGGGGCTGAGTCGGATTAGAATGCACTTTGCACTTTCTGCCAGGATAGTGCCCACTCCTTCAGCAAGGTTCGGACAGGCACGTGGGGACAGGGATTTGTTAGTTATTGAGAGCTCCAATGTTAGGCGGGTCATGGAGCCCCTCAGAAACATAGCGGCTAGGGCGTTCATTCGGTGTGCTTGCCGGGGAGCCTTTTCCGGTATGTGGAAAAGGCTCTTCCGGCGGCTATCGAGCTTGCGGGTTGCAGCCAGCTGCAGATTGTTGCACATGTCGGCACCAACGATGCCAGTCGTCGGGGTTCCGAGGAAATCCTTGGGTCCTTTCGACGGTTTGCTAAATTCGTGAAGTCGACTTCCATCTCTCGAGGAGTGGAAGCCAAGCTTAAGATTTGCAGTATCGTGCCCAGGGTGGACAGGGGTCCTCTGGTTTGGAGTCGAGTGGAGAATCTAAACCAGAGGCTACGTCGACTCTGTGACGAAAATGGTTGTAGATTCCTTGACCTACAATATGGGCTGGAAAGTTGTAGGACGCACCTCTATAGATCAGAGATGCACTACACACAGGAAGCAGCTACATGGGTAGCTCAGTACTTGTGGCGTGCACATGGCTTTTTTTTTTTTTTTTTTTAGATTAGGGAAACAAACCATTGGCTTGAAAAATTACCAGTTCATGACACTGATGTGTGTGTGCCAACTGTAAAAATTTTTAGTTCCCCTAAACAGGTCATTCCAAAGGATTTAAATATGCTAAATCACACGTTAGTAAAATGTCGAAGTGTCTGCAGCAAGATCCTCGAGTTACTCTTGGATATAAACAGTAGTAATGCAAATATTGTATTAGGTACCGAAAGCTGGTTGAAACCAGACATAAATAGCAGTGAAATTTTGAAATCGGATTGGACAATGTTTAGGAAGGATAGGAATGACGCTATGGAAGGTGGTGTGTTCATTGGAGTTAAAAGCTGTTTAAACGCAGTTGAGATCGATACTGGGTCGGACTGTGAAATAGTCTGGATAAAGCTGTCAATCAGACAAGGAGGGACCACCAGCATCCGCAACAAACGTCGCAGAACGTTTCAGGGAAAGTCTTGAGTACATAGGAAATAAATATCCAAATTATCCATTAGCTATAGGTGGAGACTTTAACCTGGCATCCATCGACTGGCAAAATTACACGTTTATCACAGGGGCAGAAGCAAAGACTCGTGAGAAGTTACTGTAGGTACGCTCTCAACATACAACCTTGAGCAATTGGTTAGAAAACCAACTCGAGGTGGGAACATATTAGATATCTTGGCGACAAACAGACCTGATCTTTTTGAGGAAGTTAATCTAGAACAAGGTATTAAGGACCATAATGTCATTGTGGCTTCTAAGTCAGTAGAAGATGAAAAAAACAAAGAAATAGCGTAGAGTTTTCTTGTTTGGGAAAGCAAATAACAGTGTCATTAATGAATATCTTCATAGTCAGCTCCAAGCATTCACGGCGGGACTCAAAGATATTGAGCATCCTTGGTCGGATTTTAAAGGTATTGTCTACCACGTGCTAGAGAAACATGTGCCTAGCAAAAGTATAGGGGAGGTAAAGGATCTGCCTTGTTTCAACAAACATATTAGGAAGTTGCTGAGAAAGCAGAGAATTTTGCACAGTCGTTTTAAACGTAGTCACTGCCCCCGCTGACAAGCAGAAATTATACGAAATGAAAGCAACTGTGATAAGGTCAATGAGAGATTGTTTTAACGAATTTGAAAGCAATATTTTATCTGTAGATTCTAAAAATAACCCCAAAAAATATTGGTCGTACGTAAAATCTGTGAACGCTACAAATAATTCAATACCTTCTCTTGCTCACAGTAGCCTACGGTTAATGTAACGGATAATGGTAAACAAGAGGCCGAAATTCTAAACCTAGCTTTCAAAAACTCGTTTCCGGTAGAGGACTGCAGCACCATTCCCCCTTTCAATTGTCGAACAAACGCAAGGATGGCTGACATAGTGTTTAGTGTATCTGGGATTGTAAAACAATTAAGATCCTTAGACGCCAGGAAGGCATCTGGCCCAGACAGTATCCTCGTAAGATTTTATGTTCATTATGCTACAAATATAGCTCCATTCTTATCCATCATCTATCAGAGATCATTGGAATAGCGGAAAGTTCCACGGGACTGGAAGAAGGTCCAGGTCAAAGCTATCTATAAAAAGGGTAGAAAATCGGATGCATATAAGTACCGGCCAATTTCACTGACATCGGCTTATTGTAGAATCATGGAACATATTTTGTGTTCAGACATAATGACCTTTCTAGACTCTTAGAAGCTCATCTGCAGAAACTAGCACGGTTTTAGGAAACAGCGGTCATGCGAGACACAGCTCCTTGTACATGATATACAACAGGCTCTAGATACCGGCTCCCAGGTTGATGTCATATTCCTCGATTTCGAAAGGCGTTCGTCTCAGTTCCACACTTTCGCTTGCTCCAAAAAGTGCGCGATTACGGTCTATCCGATGACATATGCAAATGGATAGAAATTTTTCTAACAGACAGAGAGCAGTATGTCGTCCTGAATGGGTGACTTCAACAGAAACAAGCGTAACACGAGGTGTGGCCAAGGGCAGCGTAATAGGTCCGCTGCTTTTTACGATTTACATAAACGATCTGGTTGATGGTATTGATGGCGACATTAGACTGTTTGCCGATGATGCTGTAGCCTACAGGAAAGTAGTATCACATGAAAGTTGTGAACAAATCAATGAGGATTTGCAGAAAATAAATGCATGGTGTAATGACTGGCAGTTATCTCTCAATATTAGTAAGTGTAACCTACTACGTATAACAAAGCGAAAATCCCCATTAATGTATGAGTACAAAATAAATGCCCAGTCTTTGGAAGCGGTAACATCCGTCAAGTATCTGGGTGTGACTATTCGAAATATCTCAAATGGAACGATCAGATTACACAAGTAACGGGTAAGGTGAACTCTAGATTGTGGTTTATTGGTAGAATCCCGAAGCGATGCAGTCTTTTAACAAAGGAAATTGCTTACAACACTTTAGTTCGTCCAGTCTTAGAGTATTGTTCGTCTGTATGGGACCCTTACCAGTTGGGTCTGATTCAAGAGATTGAGAAGGTCCCAGGAAGAGCGGCAAGATTCGTGACTGGTACATTTAGCCATGGCGAGAGCGTTACGAATGTCATAGAAAGTTTGCAGTGGGACACATTTGCAGATAGACCACGTGCTAAACGGAAGGGGCTGCTCACTGAATTCCAAAATTCGATCTTCGCCGAGGATGTACGGCATATTACCACCAACTTTCAAATCGAGCAATGACCACTATTCAATTATAAGGGATATTGGAGCTCCTGCTGTGGCGTTCAGATAGTCGTTTTTCCCTTGCGCGATCCACGAGTGGAACAGAGGGGGAGGGGCGGGAATATGACTTTGGCGCTAATAGTGCCCTCCGCCACACACCACTTGGTGGCTAGCGGGGTATATGTGTAGATAAGCACGGTCTTTTCCAAATATGCTTCTGACGAACAAGCGGTTCTGGTAGCTCGAGTCCAAAGTTTTTATTAATCATGTTTTTTACGTTCTGGTGGAGATATTTCCACAGCAACTTTCATCCTATAACAAATATTTCCTTATATCTAACCGAGAAGTGAAATACAAGCTTCCATAAATTTTGCTTTAAATTTTCTTGATATAACAACAGAATAAGATCCACACCTTCTCCAAATTTCAAGTCTCTATCCTTAGTGCTTTGGGCTGGGCGTTGATGAGTCATTCAGTCAGTCAGTCAGGACATTGCATTTTACTGTATATACAGAGATGAGACAGTCCTCAACGTTTGTAAACTCAAATTTCTTACAACGAGTGATACTTCAAAACTGCTGCCATATTCATTAGTTTCTGAGACAAATAACATCCGTAACTCTGCCACATATATTTTTCAGTAACCCTTACTCAAAACTGAATTTTTTTATGAAAAGATTTTGAAAGAATATCTGGACTCCCAAAGTTCTATGACAATTGGAACTATTTTCCTCCGTAAAAAGGTTTCCCAACCATTTACTAACCGTCATTCGTGTAGGAGTGGTTATGCATAAACAGTTTAATGAGCTAGCCAGTTAAAAAAAAACCGATTAATCGCGGGAAGCGCTCTATGGAAATCTCGACACTAACAGCGGATGAATAGTAATTTCACAGCACTCATGACGACACGTGTATCTGTGTGAAGTACGATAGCCACCTATCGCCCTTCCAATCTAGAACCAAGTTACACTAAACACCACGTTACACTAAATATCTAGCTATTAATGTGCAGCTACTTGTGCACATGTTTGAACTTTCGATGACATGACGAATTTTTTGTTCTGGGTTAGGTCTCAAACCCAGAACCTACAGCCAATGCTAACTAAGCAACGGTTTCGTGTCTGAACGAGACTCAGTCACGGCATTGATCGTCATTGCTGACTAGGCATATAGCGACTTGAAATATCAAAGTTTTCACTAGTAATCAGTTAGCAAATTTGAGCTTGAAACTAAATGACGAAAATTTTTGTACAGCACTTGGAACCCTATGAAGCATCTTTTGTACCTGTTAAGCAACCGCGGAAGATATTTAATGTAGTTTCACTCGCAGCAAGTAAGGAAGTCTGCGCGAGTTTAAAATTGAAATACCATGATGTAAAATTTTGTGATGGATGAGGAGTCGTAGCTAGTACCTAATCACAGTCCATTCATATGTTACTTGTCGAATGTTTTGACCAGAAACAAGCTTCTTCAACCTGAAATGACGATACATTTTTTTTTTTTTTTGCTGGGATTCGAACCTTGCACTTACTCCCTTTGTTTTATAGACAGGAATAGACAAATATCGATTGCTTTTTCATCAGTCTCGACTGGTGCAGCCACGACACGTCCCTTGAACCAGGAAACAAGCTTGCTTACTGAATGACGAGTGTCCACGTGAACAAAATGACCGCATCTCAGCCGACACAGAGCGTCGTCATGACGACCATTGTTTAGATTTCCCCGACGCAGCAGCAGGGAGAGGCGCGCCGCCAGTGGGGGGCCCAACAACTCTAAATACAAGCTTGACACCAGGTCTCTGTTCTGTGTACACTATCAGGATGGAGTATCCGTGTGTGACCTGTCTGAACAATGATGCAGTGCGTTTGCAGCTGTTACATGGTTTCATGTTTTCAATGTTTCCTGCTTGCTTAAGTCGGTATTATGGGGTGAGGTAACTTTTTCTGACGTTGGCAAGTCAGATAGGCCGACTTTTCTGGCTAAGGAGCATGTATGACATGTGAAGTTGTCACAATATTTTACCACTGTGAAGATGATCAATGATCGAAACCGGTTGTGAATAAATATATTGTAAGACAACACAGGCTGTGCCATGCATTTCTCCAAGTTTTTAAAATTTATTTTACATTACACTTCTATTTCCATTAGACCAAACTGAGGAGCAAATCCCATGGTAGTGGAAAGACTCAGTACGTGAAATTAGATCCAGAAAAATAATAATAGATAAAATAACATGTACATGAATCCTATGCTGACGACAAAAGGCGAGTATATTTCAGGGTAATCAACAATACAACACACGAATTAGCTAAATTTCTTTCCACGTACTGCCTGACAGAGGAGTGAGCCATGAGGCAATTCAATTTAGACTTGAAAGAGCGATGATTACTGTTAAGATTTTTTTTAAATTCTTGCGGTAGCTTACTGAAAATGGATGCAGCAGAATACTTCACGCCCTTCTGCACAAGAATGAAGGAGGTGCGATATAAATGCAGGTCGCTTTTCTGTGTAGTATTAACTGAATGAAAGCTACTAATTCTTGGGAGTGAGCCCATATAGTTAACAACAAACGACATTAAGTAATGTATTCACTGAGTGGCCAGTGTCAGAATTACTAGACTCCTGAAAAGGGATCGACAAGAGGTTCGTGAACTTATACCACATGTTGCTCGAACTGTCCCGCTTCTGAGGCCGATATAACCATCCGCAAATGGGAAGAGTTGTCCCAGAATATAATGCAGTGTGTCATGGAGAATGACAATAAGCAGAGTATACTAATTTCCATGTTGGACTATCACTTATTGCTGATACTGTTCTGATTGTAAATACAGGGTGTTAGTGGTACAGACGCTGATATGGTGATCATTGGTACCTTAATTTGTACTCCCTTCAGCGTGTTAGTTTTTTTTTTTCTCTGCACCTAACACTTTTCGCTCAAACACGTCACATAATTGGCTCACCTTTCTACTCAAAAGTCAAGGAAGTGCGAGCTAAACACGCATAAAATTTCTCCCTAGAATTCTTAATTATTTCGCGCTCTGTTCATCCCCAAACCAAACAACAAATCTAATCATGTATTATTCTTCCTGCTGTAGCGAACATACACAAAAAATAAAATTTCATTTGTTATCCGTGCTGTTTTAATGGTCAGCAGCGTACTTAGAGAACTGTTCTGTTTACGACTGGGTTTTCGTGTGTGAACACATTTTCTGTATTTATACAAGGTATCGATGTGTTAAAAGTCCGTAATCTTGCACCCCTGTCTTCAGAACTTTCGTAAAAGTTAGTTCTCCTATGGCTAGTGCCCGTGACAAGAAATGCTCCGTTGCTCGAGACAATGAACGGCAAGATACTCCCAGAGCAGGTGCACCCTTGCTCTATGGGCAGCATCCTTGACTAGTAATCAAAACGTCCTGGGTTCCCGGTCCGAACCTCGCCAATACTTAATTTTTGAATAAAAACCATCAACAATGGCGACCGAAGACATCCAGCGTAAGAATTAACCGTCGTTTCGCCGAAGTCCTTGGCAAAGAGGATGGAGAAGCGGACAGAGGTTCAGAACACTCTCTTCCCATTGGGGTGGTTCAAATGGTTCAAATGGCTCTGAGCACTATGGGACTCAGCTGCTGTGGTCATTAGTCCCCTAGAACTTAGAACTACTTAAACCTAACTAACCTAAGGACATCACACACACCCATGCCCGAGGCAGGATTCGAACCTGCGACCGTAGCAGCAGCGCGGCTCCGGACTGGAGCGCCTAGAACCGCAAGGCCACCGCGGCCGGCCATTGGGGTGGAAAACTGCCCCTTGAAGGTGTAAGAATTATCAACGATTAACTGTATGAGAATGTAGAAGGCAATGTAAACCGCTGCACTAAAGACACACAACGTATATCCATAGTACACGTGGCCTGTAATTGAAAAAAATTGTCATAATGATCTATCCATTGGCAAAAGATTCTGGTTCTGGTCTCGTCCCCCATGCAAATCTCTGGGAGGGGACTACCAAGGGAGAGGTAAACATGAGAAAAAAGGCTGAATAACCATCGAAAGGGTAACATTCTACGAATCAGGAAGTGGGATGTCAGAAGATTTAACTTGGCAGCGAAGCTAGAATATCTGAAAAGGGAAGTGCTAAATCTCATTTTAGATATAGCGGTGGTCAGAGGATCGTAATGCAGAGAAACAAGAATTTCTGGTCATACGACTATAGCAATATACCGACAGCAGCAGAAAATGATATAATATGAGTAGGATTCGCTATGAATAGGGAGGTAGGGCAGAGAATAGGTTACTGTAAACAGTTGAGTGATAGGATTGTTCTAATCAGAATCGACAGCAAATCAATACCGACAACAATAGTTTGGATGTACATGCAGATATCGGAAGCAGAGGATTTAGAAATAGGGAAAGTATATGATGATACTGAACGATTAAATCAGAGCGTTAAGGGAGATGCAAATCTAATAGACATTTGCGATTGGAATGCGTTTGTAGGGGAAGGAGTAGAAGAAAGGGTTACGGGAGAATATGAGCTTGGTAATAGGAATGAGAGAGGAGTAAGACTAATTGAATTTTGCAACAAAATTTGAGCTGTTAATAGTGAATAATCTGTTCAAGAATCACAATAGGAGGACGTATACATGGAAAAGACCGAGGGGTGCGGGAAGATTCCGTTAGATTACCTCATGATCAGGTAGAGTTCCGAAATCAGATATTGAACTGTAAGATGTACCCACGGGCAGATATAGACTCACACCACAATTTAGTAGTGATGAAGAGTAAGCTGAAGTTTAAGAGACTAGTCAAGAAGAACCAATGCGCAGCGAAATGGGATACGGAATAGGTATGAAGAGATGTTCACTTTGAGACTATAGATATTGCGATAATGAATAGCTATCCAGGTAGTTCAGTTGTAGAGGAATGGACACCTCTACAAAGGACAGTCACAGAGGTTGGAAAGGAAACCTTAGATACAAGGAAGGTAAAAGCGAAGAAACCATGGGTAACAAATGAAATACTCCAGTTGATCGACGAAAAATGGAAATATGAAAATATTCTTGGAAATTCAGGAATACAGATCACTTAGGGATGAAATAAATTGGAAGTGCAGGGGAGCTAAGGCGAAATGGCTGCATAAAAAATGTGAAGAAATCGAAAAAGCATGATAGTCGTAAGGTCTAAGCATACAGAAAAGTTAAAACAACTTTCGCTGAAATTAAAAGTCTGGGCGGTAAATGGGAACAATGGGAACTTTACTCTTAGATGCAGAAGAGAAAGCAGCTAGGCGGAAAGTGTGCATTGAAGGCCTCTATGAGGAGAACATGTCTGATGACGTGAGAGAAGGAGAAACAAGACTTGACGGGGAAGAAAGGGGATGCAGCACTAGAATCAGAATGTAAAAGGTCTATGGACATCTTAAGATCAAGTAAGGTAGAAGGGATAGATAACAGCCCATAGGAATTTTTAAAATCATTGGGGGAAATGGGAACAAAACAACTGTTCACATTGGTGTGTTGAACGTATGAGCCTGGCGATATACCACCTGACTTTCGGATTAACGTCATCCGCACAATTACGAAGATAGTAAGTGCCGACAAGTGCGAGAATTATCACACAGTCAGCTTAACGGCTGGTTCATTAAAGTTGCTGACAATAATAGCATACAGAAGAATGGAAAAGAGAATCGAGTATCAGGTACATTACGATAAATTTGGTTTTATGGAAGGTAAAGGTACCAGAGAGCAGTTCTGACGTTGGGGTTGATAATGGAAGCAAGACTGAAGAAAAATCAAGGCACTTTCATACCATTTGTCGACCTGGGAAAAGTTTTCGACAACGTTAAACAGTGCAAGGTGCTCGACATTAAGAGAAACGCAGGGGTAAGATAAAGAGTAATATGGGTAATATACAGGGTCCTTATAAGTAAAGTTAAACTTTCCAAACTTTGTAGAAATAACACCACTGGTCAGAATGGCGTCAAGTTGCAACGGAATATTATCGTAGAAGGAGGAAAACGTATGCAGAAGAAAAAAAATAGCGTGAAAACTGATCAATAGATGGCGATGTATGTGTCAGAATACGCAAATGAAAACACCTGTCAAGCGCACGACCCATCGAAGCTGGTATAAACATGTCGGGTACACGGTTTTTCCTCCTTTCGCGTCTGCGACGTTCCTCATGACTGTCTCAATGCAGGATCGCGCTCTGCTTGTGAAGCTGTATTACAAGAATGATGACTGCGCACAAGTCGCTCTGCAGAAGTTCCGGACACTGAAGGGCCTGAAAAACAGCGCTGGTCCGATGACTGCCGTGGGTCTGGAGAAAATGATTCGGACAGGTTCTGTTGATGTGCAATCTGGTAGAGGGGGGAAACGAATTGATTCGACTTCAGTGGAAGCAGTGGTCACTGCAATGCAGGAGGAGACGAGTGGTGGTGTGCAAACGTGAGAACATTGGACATAGCCGTGAGCAAGATGCGTAAAATCCTACGAAACATCCTTCTTTGCTGTTCATTCAAAATTACGCATGTGCACGAGTTGTTTCCTGTTGACCTGCCAGCAAGAGAAACCTTTGCTTTAGAATTTCTATCTCGCACGGAAGTGGACAATGATTGACCGTGGAAGATTTTGTGGACAGACGAAGCCCTCTTCCATCTGACAGGATATGTCAATACACAGAATTGTCGAATATGGTTCAAATGGCTCTGAGCACTATGGGACTTAACATTTGAAGTCAGCAGTCCCCTAGACTTAGAACTACTTAAACCTAACTAACCTAAGGAAATCACACACATCCATGCCCGAGGCAGGATTTGAACCTGCGACCATAGCAGTCGCGCGGTTCCGGACTGAAGCGCCAAGAAACGCTCGGCCTGTCGAATATGGGCAACGGAAAATCCACACGCAAATCAACCAGTACCACTTCATCCTGGAAAGGCCACTGTGTGGTGCGAGTTTACGGCATCATTTGTCATAGGACCATATTTTTTCGAAGACACAGGTGCTTCAAGTCCTTTACCTGTACTGTCACTGGTAAGCGCTACGAATATCTTTTGCGCAACCACGTCATTCCAGCTTTCCAACAGCGTGGATGTGTGGATGGGATCATTTTTATGCAAGATGGCACACCTCCGCACATTGCAAATCCAGGTAAGCAGCTGCTGAAGCGCCATTTCGGAAATGCTAGAATTATCAGCCCCCATTTCCCTGCACCTGATCTTAATCCGTGTCACTCCTGGCTGTGGGGCTATCTGAAAGATATGTCCAGTGTTCCGATTGCAAACTTAGCTGCATTGAAGGCACGCATTGCGCAGCACGTTCTGAACGTGACCCCGGAAACACTTCGATCAGTTGTGGAACATGCTGATTCTCGATTTCAAGTTGCTGAAGAATATGCTGGACAGCATGTTGGACATGTTTTGCACCAGTCACACGAAAATTAATAATCCGATTTGATTTTGATGGATGCTTTTTTGCGGTTTTTGGCCTCACAACAATTAAAAACCGATGTGACTGATCCTTTTTACGCGGTTTTTGGCCTCAGGACAATTAAAAAACTATTTTTCCCATCCGATGCGAAATGACGTTGCTGTGGTGGATGGGCTTACATAACTAACAGTATCACACCTGTACACCCATGCACACTGAGGAGTACAGTTTGCTTAAGGTCAAACTTACACTTTGTTGTATGATTCATTCTGTCATTTGTGGTCTACCACTATTAAATTATAGTGCTTACAGCGGCCATCTATTGGTACATTTTGTAAACTATTTATTTTTCTTCTGCCATACATTTTCCCCTTCTCCGATAATATTCCGCTGCAGTTTGACGTCTTTCTGACCAGTGGTGTTATTCCTAGAGAAGTTTTAAAGTTTAACTATAATCACCCTGTATAATATGTACAAGAGCCAACAGGGAACTCTAAGACTGGAAGACCAAGAACGAAGTGCTCGGATTAAAAACGGTGTATGACAGGGATACAGTCTTTAGGCCATACTGTCGAATCTACACATCTAAGATGCAATGACGGAAATATAAGAAAGGTTTAAAAGTGGGATTAAAACTCAGGATGAAAGGATGTCATTGATAAGATTTACTGATAACGTTGCTATCCTCGGTCAAGACGAAGAAGAAGAATGATGGTAGAATCTGTTGAATGGAATGAACAATCGGATGAGTATTGAGAAATAGACCAAATGAGAATAGCGAAGCCACGCGGTTTCAGGCGCCATGTCACGGATTGCGCGGCCCCTCCCGCCGGAGGTTCGAGCCCTTCCTCGGGCATGGGTGTGGTGTTTTTCTTTGCGTTAGTTAGTTTAAGTAGTGTGTAAGTCTATGGACCGATGACATCAGCAGTTTGGTCCCTTAGGAATTCACACAGATTTGAACATTTTCAGAACAGCGAGAAACTAAATATCAAAATTGATGATAAAGAAGTCGACGACGTTACAGAATTCTGCTACCTTGGAAACGAAGTAACGTTTGACGGATGAAGCAAGGAGGACATAAAAAGGAGACTAGCGCAGGCAAAAGGGTAATTCCTGGTCAAAAGATGTATGCTTCTATCAAAGATGGGGCTTAATTTGAGGAAGAAATTTCTGAGAATTTGGAGCCCAGCATTGAAATATTTGAGATGTGGCGCTACAGATTAAAGCTGAAAACTAGATGGACTGGTAACCTAAGGAATGAGGAGATTATCCGCAGAATCGGCGAGGAAAGCAATGTATCGAAAACACTAACATGAAGGGACAGGATAATAGGACATATGTTAAGACTTCAGGGAATAATTTACACGGTACTAGAGGGAGGTGCAGAGGTTAAAAACTGTAGCGGAAGGCAGTGTTTGGACTCCATCTAGAAAATAATTGCGGATGTAGGCTGCAGTTGCTATTCTGAGATAATAAGATTGGCACAAAAATGGGAGTCATGGCGGGTTGCATAAAGCCAGTCAGATGACTGATGACTGAAGAAAAAAGTGCCAGATCTGTTAGAGCACGAGCCAGATGCTTTCCATCATGTCAACGCATCCTCCATGAAGTCGAGCAAACCGTCCCTCTAAAACGGATACAAATAGTGGCTCACGTGGCTGAAACACTGTCGTATTGTTTGTTCGCGGGGTTATGTTTGGGTCACACGGAGTCAGCAAAGAGAGGAAAAACAGAATGTTACGTAAGGCAGCGGAGAGAGGCGACGGCAGATAAGGCGCTGTCTTACGGGCGCTTCGGCTCTGCTCGCCTCGGACAGAGTTAGCTCTGACCTCCACCAGGGTCACCCCAGGCGCTCGTCCTCCTGCAACGTACAGCTCTGATTGCGCAGTTATTTTTTCCAGTAATTCGTCAACTGAAACATTATCTCTGTCTTACTGTCTTTCGTCTTAGGAATGCCTAGAGCAAAATGAAACTGTCTTCGAAAACAGCTCAGGTCGACAAGCGGCGACGGTAAATCGCTACTGATTGACCCGGCATGAGAAGCGCATAGGTAGATTTCCAAAGTTAGATCCTGAAATGATGTATTGTTATATGTGAAGAAGTGAGCAACTAAATAGAAAATCGGAAGAATAACGAGAAGCGAGCCTGACAGAGAAAGACTAATTCGTCTAGTACAGGCAGTTGAAAAGGTAGGTGTTATCGCAAAGCCTCATTTTGATCAAATGCTTAGGCTGTCAGTGGCTCAAAAATCGATGTCCAGACATTTGTGGCTGAGGCAGGAATCAGAATAGGAAATTGCACAACAGCCATAATAACAAATTCTATCTTGTAAATTTTTCTTCACAATTCAATATTAAGGAATGTTATCCTTATTCACTATCCATTCCACTGCAGCGTGACACAGTAATGGAAATGAGCGTTTGGCGTCATTGGCCAGGAGGCCCCTTGCGAGGCAGGTCCGGCCGCCTTGGTGCAGGTCTTATTACATTCGACGCTACACTGGGTGACCTGAGCGCCGGATGGGGATGAAATGATGATAAAGACAACACAACATCCAGTCCTTGAGCGGAGAAAATCTCCGACCCAGCCGTGAATCGAACCCGGGCCCGTAGGATGGCAATCCGCCACGCTGACCACTCAGCTATGGGGGCGGACGACACAGTAATTAGTACTAGCAGCGTTGACAAACAACTTAAATCGCTAAAACTCAGTATGGAGTCAGAGCCGGATGGAGTTCAAATGGTTCAAATGGCTCTGAGCACTATGGGACTCAACTGCTGAGGTCATTAGTCCCCTAGAACTTAGAACTAGTTAAACCTAACTAACCTAAGGAAATCACAAACATCCATGCCCGAGGCAGGATTCGAACCTGTCAAGTTCTGTACTACCGATTTTGCGAGTTAACTAGCTCCGTTCTCGACATAATTTACCGCCGATATTTTGAAAAGAAAAGATACGTTCCCCATGAATCGGAAAGAGCGATAGTGATGCCCTTTTACAAAAAAGGGGACCACATCACTCAGCTTTACTTGTACCAAAATAATACACCAAGTTCTAGATTCAAATATTGTAATCTAAAAAAATAAAAAAATCAGAAGACGCCTCCGGAGACCCGATGGTACCGACCGACAACAGTGTCATACTCAGCCCGATAGGCGTCACTGGACACGTATGTGGAGGGGCTTGTGGTCAGTACAACGTTCTCCCGTCCATTGTCAGCTTTTGTGACCGGAGTCACTGCTTCTCAATCAAGAAGCTCCTCACTTGACGTCACAAGGACTGAGTGCATCCTGCTTGCCAACGGCGCTCGGCAGACGGGGACGGTCACCCATCCAAGCGTTAGCCAAGCCCGACAGACTTAAATTCAGTGATCTGATGGAAAGCGGTGTTACCACTGCGGCACGGGCGTTGGCGCTATAAAATATGTAGAGCAAAAAAACTTTCTCTATGGAACAAAAGCACCAGTCATACGAAACTCAACTCGCACTCTTCCACAAATGTGTGTGAATTCCTAAGGGACCAAACTGCGGAGGTCATCGGTCCCTATACTTACTCACTACTTAAACTAACTTATACTAAGAACAACACACACATCCATGCCCGAGGGAGGACTAGAACGTCCGGCGGGAGGGGCACTCTTCCACATGATATCTTCCGTATGATATCTTCTAATCGAAGAAACCCGGTTGGTCCGGTGTGTCAAGACGTTCGAGAAGCTCTCGATTCACTACCACACCGATGCCACCTAAAGAAAAAAACGTTCCTGCCGCCCAGCCATGTCTGCTGTTGGACAGTAAATATCCTGCCCGGCAGGAAGCAGCATGCTATCCTGGACAGAGTTAACTACAGACACTGAAGGATTGTCTGATGCACCACAAGAGAATAATAGGCCCTATGCTGTGATTCCGCAGATTTTCCTGCCGTCATATATGTGTAAGCTCTTCACCGGTATGCTGCCGGATATGATCGTGTTCACTACACGATATTTCGGAGATCCATCTGGCCGCCATCTTCAGGTGCGATCGCTGAGTACACAATCACTCCGGAACTGGATGAACGTCAGAAACGGCGACTCCTTTATGCTCCGGGTCCAGGCCACTGCGCCTGCACGAGAAGCGGAAGAGTTGCCCCTGCGTATGCTCCAGCCTGAAAAATCTGCCGGTGCCGAATATTGTCTCAACGAAGGGCATAACATGTCGTTTAAAGAGACGGAAAATTATTGCTCCGGCTTCTCGTTACTGGGATTGTGTGCTGAAGGAATCCATCGAAATACGATTATCTGATGACATTATTTTTCCTTTAAGCAAGATATGGAAACCTATTTTATCTGATATAAAACAACAACAGTCTGGATTTCGACCCGCTGCATTTAATTTGCGATTTATCACTTTCGCCAGTTTCTACCTCTGGCGGCACTGCAGTTCTTCCCTTCGCAGGGGGCAGCTCTTCCGCTTCTCGCGCAGACGCAGTGGCCTGGACCAAGGGTATAAAGGAGCCGCCGTTTCTGATGTTCATTTGGTTCTGGCTTGATTGCGTACTCAGCGATCGCAACCAGATGGATCGCCGAAATGTCATACAGTGAAGACGATCATGTCCGGCAGCATACCCGTGAAGAGCATACACAGGACCTAAGTTGTTCGCGCTATGAGTAAATGATTTAGCAGGTAGCGTAAGCTGCAATTCAGGCTTTTCGCAGTAACATCCAGTAATGTCTCGACAAAATAACCGATCCGCAACTAACTTACAATGGGCAGAAGAGCCAGGCTGTGCAGTTCGCAGGACGTAATGTCGTGGTATCCTCTGACTGTAAGATTAGTAAGTCGCAATTACTGTGTCTTTCGACACAAATACTTCAGAGTGCAGTGACTGTACACAATCTGATCAGGTATCCAGGCATCCCTATGTAATGCGCAATTGACCACTAGATGTCATGAGATCCGCCATTCTACTTTCTTTGAATAATGTCGCGTATAATAAAGAGCTTTTTACAAGCTGCCAAGGTATCTTAGTAGCAATAACGTAGTTCTGGGAGCTATATTAACAGTCGTTTCATTTTAATGTATATATTACGTATGCAGTTATTTCAATTTAGGAATCTAACGTTTGTATCACTACTGTTTCTATCCATTCCCGTTTTACTTCCAAAAATCTGTGGTGTCAAAATAACTATCTTTGTTAAAACACTCACTAAAATTTGGTTAAACATGTTTTAATATGTTTATAACTGGGCCACAGCATCATTGTTAATCGTTAATATTGTTGTATTTTTTATATTTTTCTTCAAATTAACTAACTCTGTTGTTCTATATTTTACATACATGTTAAAGCAACAGTAGACTTAAAAAGCTCTTTGCAAAACTCGTATCTGTATACTTTCCTATCATACCATCAGTTTATGTTTTTACTGTGTGTCGATCATTTAATTTTTATCTGGATAAATGGCTATTAGACGACGAAGACCAAATAAATAAAAACGTAAGAAGGGATACATTGAGAGGACACATCCGAGCTATCAAGAAATTGGTAACTGAGGGAAGTGCGGGAGGGCAAAATCGTAGAGGGAGACCATGACTGGACAACAATAAGCAGTTATCAGTGGATGCAGGTTTCAGTTATACAGAGATGAGACTCACACAGGACGGACTTGCGTGGAAACCAGCGTAACACCAGTCTCCAGACTGAAGAGTGTAACAACAACGACAACATTAGGCACCTTAGCCAAAGACAAGCCTGGCTCTCTCGCAGAGATTATTAGACAGAAGTAATTCTGTATCCAACCCGCCTCTGTTATAACATGTCAATAAATAACCGCTTGTCGACACGTTTCAGCTGCTATGGAAATTGAATCGTGTACTCATAAGGAAATATCACCAATGAAGAATAAAGAAACCACATTTACAAAATATCAGTCCCAGCATATTAAATTTTACGCGCACCGTTTTAAGTGTCACTCACTCCGTCCCCCTTCAGCTGCCTAATGCCTGATCTCGAAGTACTGTACATTTCATTGACAACCATAGCTCTCCTACTTGCGGGATGTTGAAAGCTAGGGAAGTGGAGGCGGAAGGGTGGACAGCTATAAACTAAGTCTTTTGAAACACGAAGACGAAGTAAATATTCCAGAATTCGAATCTAGAACAGCTGCCAACATGAGTAACGTAGAAGTAAATATCCTCGGAGTAGTGAAGCAACTTAAATCACTTAATAAAAGCAAGTCTTCTGATCCAGACTGTATACCAATTAAGTTCCTTTCGCAGTATGCTGATGCATTAGCTCCATACTTAACAATCATATACAACCGTTCGCTTGACGAAAGATCCGTACCCAATGGCTGGAAAGTTGCACAGGTCACACCAATATTCAAGAAAGGTAGTAGGAGTAATCCACTAAATTACAGGCCCATATCGTTAAGGTCGATTTGCAGCAAGATTTTAGAACATATATTGTGTTCGAACGTTATGAATTACCACGAAGAAAACGGCCTATTGACACACAGTCAACATGGGTTTAGAAAACATCGTTCCTGTGAAACACAACTACCTCTTTATTCAGATGAAGTGTACAGTGCTATTGACAAGGGATTTTAGATCGATTCCGTATTTCTGAATTTCCGGAAGGCTTTTGACACGGTACCACACAGGCGGCTCGTAGTGAAATTGGGTGCTTATGGACTATCGTCTCAGTTATGTGACTGGATTTGTGATTTCCTGTCAGAGAGGTCACAGTTCGTAGCAACTGATGGAAAGTCATCGAGTAAAACAGAAGTGATTCCTGGCATTCCCCAAGGTAGTGTTATAGGCCCTTTGCTGTTCCTTATTTAGGAAACAATCTGAGCACCCGTCTTCGGTTGTTTGCAGACGACGCTGTCGTTTATCGACTAATAAAGTCATCAGAAGATCAAAACAAACTGCAAAACGATTTAGAAAAGATATCTGAATGGTGCGAAAAGTGGCAGTTGACCCTAAATAACGAAAAGTGTGAGGTCATCCACATGAGTGCTAAAAGGAACTCGTTAAACTTCGGTTACACGAGAAATCAGTCTAACCTAAAAGCCGTAAATTCAACTA
Source organism: Schistocerca americana (assembly GCF_021461395.2). NCBI lineage: Eukaryota > Metazoa > Arthropoda > Insecta > Orthoptera > Acrididae > Schistocerca > Schistocerca americana. The sequence continues at coordinate 774,623,789 of NC_060120.1, forward strand.
AATACCTAAATATTACAATTAGGGACAACTTAAATTGGAAGGAACGCACAGAAAATGTTGCGGGTAAGGCTAACCAAAGACTGCGTTTTATTGGCAGAACGCTTACAAAATGTAACAGACCTAGTAAGGAGACTGCCTACACTACCCTTGTCCGTCCTCTTTTAGAATACTGCTGCGCGGTGTGGGATCCTTACCAGATAGGACTGACGGAGTACATCGAAAAAGTTCAAAGAAAGGCAGCACGTTTTGTATTATCGCGAAATATGGGAGGGTGTGTCACAGAAATGAGACAGGATATGGGCTAGACATCATTAAAAGGAAGGCGTTTTTCGTTGCGACAGAGGCTTCTCACGAGATTTCAGTCACCAACTTTGTCCTCCGAATGCGAAAATATTTTTTTGACACCGACCTACATAGGGAGGAACGAACACCACGATAAAATAAGAGAAATCAGAGCTCGTACGGAAAGATTTCATTTTTTCCGCGCACTATACGAGATTAGAATAATAGAGAATTGTGAAGGAGGTTCGATGAACCCTCTGCCAGACACTTGAATGTGATTTGCAGAGTATCCATACAGATGTAGATGTAGAAATCTTGTTGGGAAACACGTATTATTTTACGTGAGAAATAGTAAGCAATATGAGTACTTAATATCTCAACCTGACGCACATATATATTCAGTATTATTTTAACATTATTCTGGTACTGATTTTCAGCAGCTATAACGAGGCAGTGCTGAAAACTAATGTCTCCGAATTGTTTATGCGAAAACTCTTAAAGATTCTTAAATAAAACGGGAGTTGGTACCATTCTACATCTTTATTCTTCAAGTCTCCATATTTGCAATCCTCTGCCGCTGGAGGGCTCCAAATTGTAACGTGTAACATGGCGGTGTGAATCGTAGCAATGCCGATGCGTGAGAAACAAAGTGCTGTAATCGAGTTTCAAATTCGAAGAGTTGGTCCACACATGGAGCAGGCTATCCTTCAGCATGACAATGCCAGACCACACACGAGCGCTGCGATATCCGCAACACTCCGACGCCTTGGGTTCACTGTCATCCATTATCCTACATACCGTCCCGACTTTCCCATCCCATTTTCATCTGTTTCCAATACTTAGAGAGCACTTTAGAGGACTTCACTTCGATAGTGACGAAGCGGTGCAAAGAGAGGTGGTGATGTCGCTCCGGCAACGAAGTCAGGCTAGCGTTTGTGTGGTTCCATTGTTCAAAAAAATGGCTCTGAGCACTATGGGACTTAACATCTGTGGTCATCAGTCCCCTAGAACTTAGAACTACTTAAATCTAACTAACCTACGGACATCACACACATCCATGCCCGAGGCAGGATTCGAACCTGCGACCGTAGCGGTCACGCGGTTCCAGACTGAAGCGCCTAGAACCGCACGGCAACAAACTGGTCTCTCGTTGTGGGGAATGTGTTGGTAGCCAGGCTGATCATGTTGAGAAATAAATAAGTAGACATGAAGAATAAAGATGCGGAATGATAATAACGCTTGGTTTATTTAAAAAAGTTTTAAGAGTTTTCACACAAAAAAACTCGGAAGCATTAATTTTGAGCACGCCCTCGTATACGACCCAAAATCAAAATGAATAAATCTAAGATCTTGAAGTACTATTATGCAATGAAGTAATTTTTTTCGATTAACAAATTAATCGCGGAAATTTATGGTAAGGACTATGGGACCAAACTGCTGAGGTATCGGTACCTAGGCTTACACACTACTTAATCTAACTTAGACTAACTTACGCTAAGGACAACACACATACCCATGCCCGAGGGAGGATTCGAATCTCCGACAGGGGGAGCCGCACGAAATGTGACGAGGCGCCCCAGACCGCACGGCTACCCCGCGCGGCAATTTATTCATGCCAATCACGTTGAAGAATAGCGTATTCCATTCAAAGGTAACTCACTTGAATAGTGCCACCTTCAAAATCCAAAAACGATAACGCACAAGAGCAACTTTCATATTTAAATAGCATTACCCTGCTTCTTCAATGACACACTCATTCGTTTCCACCGCGTTTGTGAATCGTAATATAAACATATTCGAAGCAAAGAGATCTCTGGCAACACGTACAGGTTAGAAACCGCGCACTTCAACACAACGAGCAAACCATGTACCAATTTCAAATCGGTTTTTGACAGACCTCTTACTCCATTGTACGATACTTGGCGTTCTGGCATTAGGTGGCTGCAGTAGGGCCGAGCAGATGACAAACAACCGGAACTCGCCGAAGTTTAGAAGCTGTGCTTCCAGACGATCGTAACTGCGGTCAGAGTTATGGCCAAAATTTTCGCGTGGGTTTGATTGCTGATATCTTGCTAGTGTACTTTTTTTCCCTAAAATATAATGTTTCCTTGTCAGACTTAAATAATTATTTGTTGTAATATAGACTCTTTTAGCTTTTTAAAATTGATATTTGTTCTATAAGAACTAATAGTCATCCTTTTTCGTTAATCAAAGATAATAAAATCGAGACTAATCTAACCTCAAATGAAATGGTTTGAGCAACAGAACGCAAACAACCTAACAAAGAATAATTTGAATTCGAAGATCAACCAGAAAAAAGTAGCATTTTCGTAGCAACCTGACGTAGATCCATGCAGTCTCATCATACTTCCTCCAGTGCTAACTTGATAAAAAGTTAGTTGTACGAAAGCGAAACAGGGATGTTAAACAGTTCAGACAAGAAGACAATAGAAGATTTTGAATTATGGTGGTACTGGAGAAAGGTGAAGATTTGATGGGTAGATTGGGTAAGGAATGAGGAGTTAACTACTCATATGTCGAACTTGACAAAAAGAAGTCGTTTGATAGGAGACATCCTGAGGCATCAAGGAATGGTCAATTTCGTAATGGAGGCAAGTATGGGAGGTAAAGTTCAAATCGATGTGAGTCGCATTAGTTATGCAAAGCTGGAGAGTTGCTTAGAGTAGACTAACGTGGGGAGTTGCACCAAACAAATCTTCAGACTGAAGGCCTCGGCTTCACAACCTTCACAGGAAAACTTTTAATCGCGTTTTGTAAAGTAACTGTCACTGACGACGGCTTTGACGACTGTGTTGAAGGGTATACTTATACTCGAAATCGCATGGTGGGTTGTATTTTTAGAAATATTTGTTGCAGATTATGATCTAAAGGTTTAGGGCTAGAAGTGAAAAATAGTTATTAATTGAACAATATAAAAACTTCTGAATAGGTCTTTTACACTACCGCTATTTCTGGGGGCAACTGCAGGAGTGAAAATGTTTTGAATTTTGTTCACCTGCTAGACACATTTAGATCTTCCCAGCGACTTTATGTATTTTCATATTGAACATAACGTAGTTCTTTATATGTCTATACCAAACGCAGCAGTCGAACTCAATAAGGCAAATGAGGAGCAGCAGGTTCGAGATTCGTCGTGGCCGTTCCAAAGATTTTGATCTGTAACGCGGCGGCTATTATATTTGCTACAGTCTTCCCTGTGCTTGAGATGTGCTCTTTCGTTTTTATTTCTGACTAATCCACAGAGAAAGCTGTTATTTCATTAATGAAAAAGCTTGTTTTAATCATATGCATGTAGCATTTAGACATGGGTAAAATCAGCAGTCATTAATTATTCGGAGACGGGTGATTGATAATTGGTGCGTCAACTGCTAGATACTGTATGAATCGGCCTGACGTCACTACAGCGACAAGAAAACAAAAACAATACGAGGCAAGAGACGACAAATCATCAAGAGTCTAAAGATACTATGTGGGTGAATGGCACATGCCAAGGTCCAAGAGCGTCCAAATGCACTGCCGACCGTTATTCACAGATATCCTTGTTTTCCTCCTGAACTTCACTGGTCTTTACTGAAATTATTGGCTGACGCATGCAATAATGGGAAAAGTAAATTAAACCCATTTTTATCGGAACGACGACACAGAAAAAATACCGTTTTGAGAACTTTCAAGAAGCGTGACCATTTCGCATTAAACAGAGTAGTCATTAACTTGGATGAGCTGCATTTATCCTACACCCTCTGAATCCAGGGAGGAATAAATATAAAATTTCTTCGTAATTGATCCATTTACTTAATGAAACGAAGTTCCCCACTTTTCTTCTCTGTCGTTCACTTAATGTTTTGGCTCACGTTTTCTGCTGTCTTGGAAAACGCCGCGTTTTTCTTATTCATTTTCGACATCCACGACGTTATCGTGTGTTGATAATTATTTTGCGGATTCTCTCTGTGTTGTTAATGAATTAAATTAATGTTAAATGGATGATATGAAGATCGAGTTCATAATGAAATGCTTCCAGGACTGATGAATGGGCTGTCACTTGGGCAACATTTATCACCAAGCGAAGCAACGAATTTTACCCTTTTTTCTCTATTCTGGTCACCATTTCAAATTTCAAACATCTTTTGATTATGCTGAGATCAGCTTCGCTTTCTAACACCAAAGCATGGTTAGTTAGCTGTATTCCTACTTTGTGCACCTTCTTCTCGCATTCTCGTGAATGTCTGCGTTTTCCCAGGAGCAGGTGCAGGTCTATAATTTACTTCTTTTTTTTTTGCCCGTAATCCGAACGAGGTTAGTGAAAAGCCTGGCAGTGAAATCAGCACTGGTCCTTCTTGTACCTTGGTGACTACATGACAAATTCAAAATGGCACACGATGTTTAACAATTATTCGTACAGTTTTAATCTCCTACCTTGGGCATATTTCTTTTGAAGTACATTAACTGATATGAATCAAGGAGAAATAAGAAAAACTTCGATAACTAAAAAGAATAATGTGTCGAATGTAATGGTACTTAGCGAGAGAGAAACGTATTTCGAAAAGGTTCATCGGATTCCACAGGAGTGTATCTCACACCTGAATGAAGACAGAAACTTGGGACACTTTTAAACTTAGATATATAAGACTACAAAGAATCTTTTTCCAAAACAACTATCCGATTTTACAAAGGTATATCTTACAGAAATGCACATTGTAACATACCACTTTAATAACATCTATAAAATGACATGTCCGTTTTCCTGAAGTAGCTGTCATTGAAGGGCACTTTCAATTTACTAAACTATAAACTAAACTTTAGTAACTGCTTGAAGTTGACCTTGTTGTCTTCTTTTCAGAAGTATGATAGTGTGTGCAGGTCTTCAGTGTGCGCAGAATATATACTGTTCCTGGGGTTGTGAATGTTAGAATGAATCAAATAGCTCTGAGCACTATGCGACTTAACTTCTGAGATCATCAGGCACCTAGAACTTACGACTAATGAAACCTAACTGACCTAAAGACATCACACACATCCATGCCCGAGACAGGATTCGAACCTGCGACCGCAGCAGACGCTCGGTTCCAGATTGCAGCGCCTAGAACCGCACGGCCACTCCGGCCGGCTAGAATGAATCACCAACTACAAAATGAAATAAAATGTATCCAGTTTTAACATTCTGTACTTTCAGCTCTTCAGATATCAGACTGACAGCATTTAACATCTATTCACTCTTTCAAATCAATAATTCTAGCTGAATATGTATAATTCCTACAGCACCACAAAACATGACTTGACTCCATTTCATGGCAGCTTTCTGCCAACTACGAACAAGAAGGAGGACAAATATTAGATTTGAGCCAAAGAAGTTTAAATGATATACATCGTTCTCAAAGGAATTGTTTCGATTAACTGATACATAATTTGGCAAAATTTATTAAAAATTAAATTTACAGATTTTCATGTTAAATCTTCAAAATTATCATAATCAAACGAAATGAAAATAGCTGTGCATGAAATACTGAATTTTAGAGAACGTAGTTTCTACTTGTAAATGAAATTATCGATGCCCATTTGTAGCGAAGGCTTCAAAATGTGTAGCAGGCTTGATTACATAACAACATACAACATTAGTATACTTGCTTCAACTCCGTTTAGGATCAAAGTTTTCATTTACCATACACAAATGTTCACCGTTCCCTCCCCCGGATGCATACCAAAATCCAGACGTAAGTCAGACTTGTCCAATATTTTAGCGAGCATTCACAGCTGTTGCTACTCGTCGTCACAATTCAGCCAAAGTTGTTGTAAGGGGAGCACATAGACGGAGTCTTTCACGGACCACCACGTACCGTGAGATCAGGCGACCTTGGAGGCCAATGATACAATATGAGGATGTCTGAGGCCCTAGGACGTGCAGTGCCGTACTTTCGACGAAAAACATGTCTCATAGTTGTCGCCTATTGAAACGAAGAATGAAAAACGTCTTTTGTTACTGTGTTGTTGCCAGTTCGATCGACGCCCATTGGATAATGGGCCGAGAGAGATACCCGGCGTTAATCACATGAAGTGGCAACTTACAGCTGGCGCCAAGATAAATTTATGTGGATGCATAAGTTAAAATGCGCCCCTCATTTCTATCTTCATGCTCGCATAAGATTCAGTCTTTTTGAAAGACACTGTATTAGGCACGTCAAATACTAATAATGAAAGGAGATAAATCAGTTTCAAATAAAGAATCTGCACTCACGAGCCTTAATTACGATGTTCATTCTGAAAGCGAATAAAAGCTTTGACCTGACAAGGTGCCATGTGGCTGACTTTCCTAATCACTGACGCAAGTATGACGCTAATACCGATCAGGAATAGTCGTTTAATGCTCCTTTACAAATTTTAAAATGCATGACAAATTTAACGATCCCGTCGAGCGGGAAGTTCGTAGACTAATACGATTTCTGAATGCAAACAATAATCTGCCCTATTGAAATTTACGGATAAGCTAATTTATGGAAATTTGATGAATGAAGCTCCAGTTCGAAAATGGCGGATGAGGAACCTGTAGGCCGACCTTCAGTTGTGACCGACGAACCTAAGGATTGAGGAAGATATTCAAAAGATATAGACGCGTCACTTTCAATGACCTGAAATTTTCACGATCAGTTCCTTATGAAATTGTTAGTAGTGATTTGGGGTATAGAAAAGTGTGTGTCAGGCGGCTGCTTGAACTTTGCACCGTGTGATTATCATCATTATGAACATTCAAGGATTTTTTGGGTGGAAGGTATTATGGAAATGAAGACGAAGTGAGAGAGGGGACGATAGTGACTGCGCCCCTCGCCCTCGTCCCCATACCTGACGCTCCCCCCCCCCCCCCCAAATCTCCCAGGAAAATGATTATTCTTTGTAATTTTTAGCAAATTTTATATTCTTTTAAGTAATTTTGATAAAAATGAACATTTACTGAAAAATGTTTCTTAAATGAACTGTAGTGATGAAAAATATTACACATGAAAACTAACTGTGTCATTGTCGTAAATAAATCACAAATTGTACAAATTTGCTAGAAAAGTGAAGATAAAATCAAATCACCGTTTCATTGTTTACGACAACTACTATACTTTGGTTTTAGTATATGTATAATAAATAACATTTTATTTGAAAACCTTAAACATTGCTGCCAAATAGCAATTGTGTAGATCTGAAGAGGTTGAAAAATCAGCCAACCACTTGCAAAGGAAAGGTTTATTAGCCCTTGACCTAGGTTTCGATATTTCTAAAAATATCTTATTCAGAAGCAGTGGACCTAGTGGTACTTCAGATTAGATGAAGACGAGCGGATCTTGTTACATATAAAATTGACAAAACAAGAACTATCACAAATCATGGCTTTAGATAGCAGCCAGATTACATATATAAAAGCCATGGCTTTAGATAGCATCCAGATTACATATATCGTACATCAGAATGAATGCTCACTAGTAAATGCCCATAGGTAGAGGCTCTCGTCTTAGTCTCTGGCATGATGTACACATCCTGGGACTCCTGTTACAATCTGGCATGATGTACACATCCTGGGACTCCTGTTGCAATTTTATCTTGACAAGAGCCTCAACCTATGGGCATTTACTATAAGCATTCGTTCTGAAGTACGATATATGTAATCTCGCTGCTATCTAAAGCCATGGCATGTGATAATTCTTGTTTTGTCAATTTCATATACGACAAGTGGTCTCATTCTCGAATGTCAAATGAATGTAGTCGGGATATACGCGCGCGGTGGGTTACTCTCCTTCGAGAGATAGCCACTTTTCCTAGCTGTGGTTGGGGTAGCCATATCTAGCTGGGACCTCGTCGGGACACTCTGAGACGCTGGTGCAGAACTGAAGTAAAAAAGTTGTTTAATATAAGTACTTTTTATTTAGAATACAATTACATAGAACTTTTTGCGGCAGAAGTTATTGTTACGCCACATTTTTCGCAAGATTTCACCTTTTTCAGTAAGTGTTTTCTCCCTTTTACGTAGTATGAAATTCCATGCAGGTTAGCTTATAGTTAAATTGGCACTGTAAGACTGATTCCATAGTCTCTGGCAGCAGTCTACTGGGTCGACCTCAACGAAAATAGTCTTTCGACAATGGCGTCGTGTGCAGGAATAGAAAACAACTACTCATAATTTTAGCAGTTGGCATTTGCGTTCAGGATTTTCGGTTCCTTCCTCCCACGAAGTGTGTAGACTTCCATTCTTCCGATTCACGCTTAATTTCTAAAAAGCTCTTCAGATACATTTATTGATGAAAACAATTGTCTGTTGAAATTTTCACTCTACTTTTAGTCAGGTATATAACAATGTTTTCAAATGGTTCAAATGGCTCTGAGCACTATGGGACTTAACATCTTAGGTCATCAGTCCCCTAGAACTTAGAACTACTTAAACCTAACTAACCTAAGGACATCACACACATCCATGGCCGAGGCAGGATTCGAACCTGCGACCGTAGCAGTCCCGCGGTTCCGGACTGGAGCGCCTTGAACCGTACGGCCATCGCGGCCGGCAACAATGTTTTAAATCATGTTTTCAATCATCACCCAATCTGGAGTTTCAGATAGAGTCATCCAATGAAATTCTTGACACTTATGAAAAGAAAGAATAGCCTATTTCTCTAAGTAATCAAACGCTGTGGTATAGAAAGCCATTGCCTCTTCCTCAAATTTCGATACCAAATTAATTGTTTCTTGGTTATGGATCTCATTCTTTAATTTGTTCAAGTTCATCTTGTTTTACATGCAAATGAAATTCGCAATCTTCCTTTCACTCAGACATCTTTGAGTATCGATTAATATATTTCTTATCTCAATTATTGAGACTTTATTCTTCTCTACGCTTTTTACATATTTTTATTTATTTTTTCAAACATACCCAATTTTGACTGCAGAAACATGAAGTAAATTTCGCTGCTCGGACTACTGAAAAAATCTGAAATTATTTTAAGAGTAGTTTCTTCGGCGTCAAAAAATTGTGTTAATGGAATCCAAAGATTATAACTCTCTCAACTGCGGACGTAAATGACAGCCATCTTGTTTTTGACTAAGAACAATATGATGATCGAAATCAAAGTATAGCAGAACTCTTTCAACGTCTCTCTCCTTAAATATTTTCATGGCGATTATTTCAATGTCGACAGATTAGACTCCAGCTGTTCTCGATGTAGTATTGTGGAGAATAGGGGCAGGGCATCCAATTCTTTCTACATTTTTCCGAGTTCATCTTTAACTTGGTGAAACATTCCGCTGGCAGGGTCGATGAAGCCCTCCAATGTTGGTATTACCTTCATATAAGTGATTAATTTATCTAATGGAATTTGCGGTTGTGTTAAATTGTCTAGACAAAACTTTGCAGTTGTCTCCGATGTTTCATTATTCAGCGAATCGAACTTCAACACCTTCTGATGGATTCCTCCAGTTTCTGTAAAGTATACAGCAACTAAAGGTAACATCTTTTCAGCCTTGTGGTTCGTGCATCGGTGACTATGCCGTAAAATGAAACTTCTTCTAACTGTTTTATGCATTCGGATACGTAGTGTGATGCAAGAATATTTTTGACAACCTCTGTAGTTTTGGTCCTGGCTGTGTACTTCTTTTCGGCGAATTTTGAGTCGGGATACATCGCGGCATTCAGTTTTACGGTACAGTCAAGAGAACTGAAGGATTGATAATGCTTGACAACTTTATAAGCTGCTGTTAGTTCTGCAGCAGCAACGAGCAATTCTTCCTGGGTATCTTCTTCAATAATTAATGTACAAATAGGCTTTCGTGTCGATGCTACCGAGAACCTATTTGTATGATTCTTCGTAGAAATGTGATGCCTCACATCTGCTTTTTTTTAGCTCCGTGAGTTACTGAGATGAAACAGCCACAAATCTCACACAACGCTTCCTGATCCCTATATCCTTTCTGGACAAAATACCACTCTTTTGTGTAATCATCTGAAAAGTGATACTTTCTCTTTCCATCCCTGGGTATTTTCGTAAGCTATGATAAGATAAGTTTATTAGACGGTAAGCAGCCTACAATACCACTTTACTCATCGAGTCATCGAAATTCACGTTACTATACATTTCACGCCCTACGTACCCGCAGTAAACATTTCAATTATTACAACCTTGCACTCGTATTACATTTAGAAAGAATCTTCTTATCAGATCGTTATTCAAATTTGAACTGCCCGATTCTTCCGCGTGGCGCTGCTTAAATAGTTCCAGCCCCATGCTACTGGAGAAATCTGGTATTTTCTCGAATGATGACGCTAGATTTAGAAGTGCTCGCATCATCGATACAGTATACGAAACATGCAATGCCTTTGTGAGACGATCCTGTCAACATAAACTTGTTGATATAAGTAAAACTAACTGAGGTTGTATTTACATGTTGCACTAAGAGATGGCGTTACTTCAGCACCTGAGCCAAGTTCGTAATAATATTCTGCAAAATCGGGACAAAATTGAGTCTTGTCGGGATGTCGGGACTAGAAGGTCCGTAACAGCAACGGTCTCGATGTATCGGGAAGGACTGCAACCCTAGGTGTAATGCTTGTTTTATTTCTTAATGGGAAGATTATGACAGCTTTTTAAATTTTCAAGTTCTATCAATTATTATACGAAATATTAAAAATGAAATCGATGTTGCCTCCGGAAGCCGTTAGACAGGCAACCTGCAACTGAGACTGTGCATCATGAACCATTAATCTTGGAGCTCCCGAAGAATTAAATTATGAATTGACAATGAAATCCAGACCATTAGCTGCTTACAGGCGCTGATAAATATCAATGGGGACAGTTGAAAATGTGTGCCCCCATCGGGACTCGAAACCGGCATCTCCCACTTACATGGCAGACGCTCTACCCTGCCGAGCCACCGAGGACACAGAGGATAGTGCGACTGCAGGGACTTATCTCTGGCACGCCCCCCGTGTGACCCACATTTCCAACTTACTGTCCACATTCTATATTTGTAGTGCCCCTGCCCACTATACTCATTACTCGCGGCAGTCACTCTACCGATTCCCGTAAGAGTTTGAGCAATGTGTGTGCATCCGTACTGAAGAGAAGATCCTTGGCCCGTAAGTCTTTATCTATATGAAGATGGTATCTGTTCTTTCGGACATGTCCAAATGAACGGGTACCATTGATGATCTTGCAGCTCTCGAAGAATGAAATTACAATGAAATCCACACCATTAGCTGCTTACAGGCGTTGATAAAGATCAACGGGTACAGTTGAAAAATCGTGTAATATCAACTCTACTTATACGAAAATACGTTGTGAGAACAGCGCGTGTTTACAGTCGCGGGCCGAAGGAAAGGCTTCTTCTTGAAGCTACAAGATAGGAAGACGAGGGGTGTGAGAACTCGTGTACCTCTGTCAGTTAACTGAGGAGCTCTGGAATAGATAATGGTAGTGCACATTAAGTAAATTTTACAGGAGAGACTTTGAAGGTTCAAAAAATTTCATAAATCAGGTGATGGACATAACAGGTATGTTTATTGTATTATAAGATACTAAATACCTTAAGGTATTCCTGCCACATGAAGCAGAACATTTTTAACTACTGCACCCTGTGGAAGTACAAGGAATACGTACAATTTTGTGGCTTGTTATTGCGCTGTGTATCACCTCAGTTTCAGTGCCAGCATGTGGCTTCACTGATCACAAATCACGTTACTCTCTAATTTAAGATACTGCCATCAATTACTTAAAGCCTCATACTGAGTCAGGGATAAATAATGTTCATGATGTACTGCAGGTATATAGGGAACCAGGTCTTTGACGTCAGTTTCTTATGCTGTGCAGGAATAGCACGAAGATATTTTGGTATTAAGGTCGTAATCCATGATTTTTGTGTAAATTCCCACACTTTTCGACATGAATTTCGCAGTAGTTCCGGTGAACTGTGTGCTTCAGGAAAATTGAATCAGGGTTTCGGGTCAAAAACTTTAACTCTGTAACTTCTGAAGGGTTAGTAGAATGTTCATAGATTATCGTGTTTCCTTTTGTTACGTTAAGAATTAAATCTACTCTGTTAAAGAAGAAAAAATTGCAAAAGTTACTAATGGCATCAACCTACGAGGCTAAAATCTACAGTATAGCAATTTAGCAGCTATATAATGGCAAGCCACAATAACCCCTACAGCGGGTACTTAGTGATGCCCATCACAACTACAATAATTGTTTACAGTATACATAGTATAAATTGAACAATAGTTATGGTTTCATTACATATTATTATTACTTAAGAGATACATATTGATGCCTACCTCTCATAATACACTCCTGGAAATTGAAATAAGAACACCGTGAATTCATTGTCCCAGGAAGGGGAAACTTTATTGACACATTCCTGGGGTCAGATACATCACATGATCACACTGACAGAACCACAGGCACATAGACACAGGCAACAGAGCATGCACAATGTCGGCACTAGTACAGTGTATATCCACCTTTCGCAGCAATGCAGGCTGCTATTCTCCCATGGAGACGATCGTAGAGATGCTGGATGTAGTCCTGTGGAACGGCTTGCCATGCCATTTCCACCTGGCGCCTCAGTTGGACCAGCGTTCGTGCTGGACGTGCAGACCGCGTGAGACGACGCTTCATCCAGTCCCAAACATGCTCAATGGGGGACAGATCCGGAGATCTTGCTGGCCAGGGTAGTTGACTTACACCTTCTAGAGCACGTTGGGTGGCACGGGATACATGCGGACGTGCATTGTCCTGTTGGAACAGCAAGTTCCCTTGCCGGTCTAGGAATGGTAGAACGATGGGTTCGATGACGGTTTGGATGTACCGTGCACTATTCAGTGTCCCCTCGACGATCACCAGTGGTGTACGGCCAGTGTAGGAGATCGCTCCCCACACCATGATGCCTCGGTCGTATGCAGTCCTGATTGTGGCGCTCACCTGCATGGCGCCAAACACGCATACGACCATCATTGGCACCAAGGCAGAAGCGACTCTCATCGCTGAAGACGACACGTCTCCATTCGTCCCTCCATTCACGCCTGTCGCGACACCACTGGAGGCGGGCTGCACGATGTTGGGGCGTGAGCGGAAGACGGCCTAACGGTGTGCGGGACCGTAGCCCAGCTTCATGGAGACGGTTGCGAATGGTCCTCGCCGATACCCCAGGAGCAACAGTGTCCCTAATTTGCTGGGAAGTGGCGGTGCGGTCCCCTACGGCACTGCGTAGGATCCTACGGTCTTGGCGTGCATCCGTGCGTCGCTGCGGTCCGGTCCCAGGTCGACGGGCACGTGCACCTTCCGCCGACCACTGGCGACAACATCGATGTACTGTGGAGACCTCACGCCCCACGTGTTGAGCAATTTGGCGGGACGTCCACCCGGCCTCCCGCATGTCCACTATACGCCCTCGCTCAAAGTCCGTCAACTGCATATACGGTTCACGTCCACGCTGTCGCGGCATGCTACCAGTGTTAAAGACTGCGATGGAGCTCCGTATGCCACGGCAAACTGGCTGACACTGACGGCGGCGGTGCACAAATGCTGCGCAGCTAGCGCCATTCGACGGCCAACACCGCGGTTCCTGGTGTGTCCGCTGTGCCGTGCGTGTGATCATTGCTTGTACAGCCCTCTCGCAGTGTCCGGAGCAAGTATGGTGGGTCTGACACACCGGTGTCAATGTGTTCTTTTTTCCATTTCCAGGAGTGTATATACCATATGGATTTGGCTGATCAGACACATCTACAAACCTATCATCACACTCTCAAAATAATCGGCTTCCTTATCGGTCCCACAATCGATTTTTTCATCTGAACAAGTCGCTTTGCAAAACGCAATTTTGCTGCGGCTTACCACACTAAAGCACAAAAACGATGAGCTGTGTCTTGGTGCAATACATGACAAAAGAGTGTGTTCTGCCGTCTCCTGATTTCTTCAAATACTAATCTAACAGTGGCTTTCCATCCTCTAACAGCGATGAAAAGTGTAAAAATCTCAGTATCATTCTGATTCTGGCTGATCATTATCAAGCCCACAGCGTCTCAATTGTTGAACTCTATTTTTTTTTGTCAGTTCCCCCCCGCCCTTCTGCGCCTTCACTCTTGGTGGGGGTCTGTCTCGCCATTCCCTGGGAGTGGCCAGCTCTGTTGGCGGTAACTGGCTACACAGAAGGGATAATGAAACTTGTGCAGCGCTACAAGCAATGTTTATATTTGAATGGCGACTAAGTAGAAAGAGAGCCTGCTGTAAGATATCAAAATACGAGGGTTGCCCAGAAAGTAATACACCGCATTTTTCTTCCTCAGCCGAAAACAATACTACGAATGCGAAATGTTACGTATGTAGTATTTGAAGTCTCTTGAGTGAGTGGGCCAAGTTTCCGTTACTTCCGACAGATGACGTAGTTGCAGGACAGTGTCAAAATGGCGTCTGTAGGTGATGTACATTATAAGCAACGTGCCGTCATTGAATTGCTCACTGTAGAGGAAGAAACTGTGGGGAATATTCAAAAACGCTTGTGCAAAGTCTATGGAGCATCTGGTATAGACAGAAATACAGTTAGTCGCTGGGCATGGTGAGGTCATTAGAAGGCGGTTCGGCGGACCTCCACGATTTTCTGCGGTCGAGGAGACCAGCCAGGGCTGTCACACCTGACATGTTGCAGCGAGCTGATGGTGTCATTCGCCATTAAAGGATGCCATTCGTAGAAGACATTTTGAGATTGATGAGGAGTTGGTCCTCTGATTAGAAATGGTTATCTTCGGCTACTAGGAGACCATATGGAGCCATATATCGTTTCCAAACAACGATGGAATTTTTATGGATGACAATGCGCCATGTCAAAACATTCTGGACATTTCGAGCGAATGAGTTGCCACCCACATCCACCGACATGAATACCATCCAACATTTGTGGGACATTATTGGGAGGTCAGTTCATGAAGAACGTCCTGCACCTTCAACACTTTCGCAGTTATGGAGGGCTATAGAGGCACCATGGCTCAGTATTTATGCAGGGAACTTCCAACGTTTTGTTGAGTCCATGCCACGTCGAGGTGCGGTACTACGCCGGGCGAAAGGAGGTCCGAGTCGATATTAGGAGGTATTCCTTGACTTTTGTCACCTCAGTGTACAACGACGTGTTTTCAAGAGATCCTCAATGCTTGCTTGCTTTGAAACAGTTTATACTCGTACCACATACTCTGTAAGCCCGCCCGGTTGGCCGAGCGGTCTAGCGCACGGCTTTCCGGAGCGGGAAGGAGCGTTTGGTCCCCGGCATGAATCCGTCCGGCGGACTTGTGTCGAGGTCCGGTGAGCCGGCCAGTCTGTGGATGTTTTTAGGCGGTTTTCCATCTGCCTCGGTGAAGGCGGGCTGGTTCCCCTTATTCCGCCTCAGCTACACTACGTCGGCGATTGCTGCGCAAACAAGTTTTCCATGTACGCGTACACTACCATTACTCTACCATGAAAACATTGGGGCTACACTCGTCTGGTGTGAGACGTTCCAAGGGGAGGGGGGGGGGGGGGGTCCACCGGGGACCGAACAGCACAATAACCCTGGGTTCTGTGTGGGGCGGTGGAGGGGTGAAGTGGACTGCGGTAGTCGTCGTGGGGTTGCGGACCACTGCGGCTGCGGCGGGGATGAAGTCTCTCTGTCGTTTCTAGGCCCCAGTTAACATACATACATACTCTGTAATAAAGAAACTCATCAAATACAGAGTTTAACTGGATACAAATTGACGTCTCCTAAGTTCTGCTTGTGATTTAAAATCAGTGCCGCAACTCAATGGCCACGTTCCTCTCCACTAGACAAAAATCGGACATGCGAGAGTCTTCATTTCAAGCTTCGCAATAAAGTGGATGGTGGAATTGCACGCTGTGATGTCACCAGCTCCTCGCCCACGTTCGTTTTCGCGCCCCGTTGGAGGAGGGCTGCCGTGTGAAGCAGCAGCAGCAGCAGCGGCAGCGACCGCCGTGGCGCCGCGGTGGAGGAGGCAGGTGGCGCCGAGACGCCGTGAATGAGCCGGGGAAGGGTCGTGACGTGCCAGTCCGCAGTTAAGGGCGACGGCTCGCATGTCCGGAGGGCGGTGCCAGGGGCCCTTAATTGTCTGCCAGGCCCCGGGAATCGTTCCCACGCACCCGCCTCCGTTGTCTTCGTATCGCCCACGGCTAGGCGTCGAGCACCCGATAGAATGCGGCGTTGTCACTGTTGTATATGCTTAGCAGGTGCCCGTAACACAATGTGTTTAATGCCGCAAGAGTGGACAGGACGAGTCATAAGTTGACACAACTGAATACATCAAAAAATAAAGTGGAGTTGCGTTCGCGTGATTAACAGGAGTCTGCAAGATAGCACTGTCCACTTTCTTTCCACTTTCTTCCAGTTGACGCTGTTCTCAGTGAAAAAGAGGGCAACTCCTTTTTAATGGAAACTCCTGTTTAAGTGCATATTCGCGCTCTGCGAAGAAAAATAAAAGCTTTGTCTTGAAACATGTTTCATTTTTTCTATTTGTTTCTTAAAAACTCATAAAAGAATTATTCTAGTAGAGTTTAGAAGTTTATTTATTTATTTGCTATTTTCTTTTAGTCTGTTATCTATACAAAAGAACAGACAGAATGTTGCACATGAATTGGCACGAAAAAACCGCATAATATTTTAGCTTAATTTCAAATGTGTTAGTAATAGCTAAGCACATTTTAGAAGTGATGATCTCCGTCTTCAATAAATGTACTGACCCTTCTGGTAAAGAATTTCTGAAAAGGCAGTAATATTTGCTCGTCAGTGTCTGGGCTAGCGTTTGTGTGGTTCCACTGTTCAAAAAAATTGCTCTGAGCACTATGGGACTTAACATCTGTGGTCATCAGTCGCCTAGAACTTAGAACTACTTAAACCTAACTAACCTAAGGACATCATACACATCCATGCCCGAGGCAGGATTCGAACCTGCGGCCGTAGCGGTCACGTGGTTCCAGACTGAAGCGCCTAGAACCGCACGGCCACACCGGCCGGCGGTTCCACTGTGTTTGCACGGTTTGATAGCATTTACATTTTAAGAAACCCGGGGACATAAATAAAAAAATGTGGGATCTGATAATCCTGCAGTCCAATTTACTGTGACACCTCTTCCTATCCAGACAGATACCATCGTAATTGCTATCGAACATCTCCAGCGGTTTTTCGTGAATAATACGCTTGGCAAGGACTACGTAACTCGGCGGTCTTGAAGAGTAAAATTTCTTTCGAATAGGCCTGGAGAAGTCCAACGTTACCGACGGACCGCCTTGTCATCCTAAGCCGATAGGCGTCACTGGATGCGGACATGAAGGGGCATGTGGTCAGCACTCCGCTCTCCCGGCTGTTGTCAGTTTTTGTGACCGAAGCCGCTGCTTCTCAGTCAAGCAGCTCCTCAGTTGGCTTCACAAGGGCTGAGTGCACCCTGCTTTGCCAACAGCACTTGACAGATCCGGACGATCACCCATGCAAGTCCTCGCCAACCCCGACAGCGGTTAACTTCGGTGATCTGACGGGAACTGACTGCGGCGAGGCCTTCGATCCTCTTCAAGAGCAAAATCTTTTATTAATAGTGGTGATTCCTCCTCCAACATGTTGTCAACCCAAAGTGAGAAGAAACAAATCTTATCTACTACGATGATATTCAGCGCTAATATGCAAAATGATATTTCGGACAATCCTCTGCACGGTGCGACAGCAGTGCACCCGTTTTAATTACATGAATGAATCTGCTGTGATGGGGCAGTGTACTTCCATCACCCACTCAATGAACTGCGACAGTAGCCGGCCGCGGTGACCGAGCGGTTCTACGCGCTTCAGTCCAGAACCGCGCGACTGCTACGGTCGCAGATTTGAATTCTGCCTCGGGCATGGAGGTGTGTGATGTCCTTAGGTTAGTTAGGTTTAAGTAGTTCTAAGTTCTATGGGACAGATGATCTCAGATGTTAAGTCCCATAGTGCTCAGAGCCATTTGAACCATTTTTTTTTTTTTTGAACTGCGACATTGCTCAGGTCCTGTCGACTCACTCATTGTTTTTGGGATGAGGGAGGCAAGGAAGGGGTGGGAAAACTGCGGTCATGCTACATAATCAATCAGTATAAAGCTTTCATTTAAGGCACTTAATGAAATCTGCTTTCATCTTATCACAGATATCACAGAATTTTCTTGTTGTGAATGTCCGTTAAGCAATATTCCGGCGTCTGTAGGAATTTTGAAGACAACTAACTACTAACCATACAGTCAACACAAACTTGCATTCTCTACCAACACCCTGAAATTGCCTTTACTAGGCACTCGCACCATTTGACACTCGATACATTGCTAGTTACCCTTTTTTCAAATTTCACATTTGGCCTCTAGGCCGCAGGGCCAGCGTATACATTCTTAAAGTAGCCGAGGTGTGATTTCAATCAACGTTCACCGCTTTGTGAGACATGAACGCTGCGCCAATGTCGCATAACCCAGCGCCCAGCCGTACAAGAGCAGCTGTTGGAGTGGGGCCCAAAAGCAAATAAATGAGAAAGAAAAGGGTAGTCACTACTGTGTCCGCTGACATTGCGACAAATCTGTCTTGAATTTCACAGTACGTCATCCTTGAGTCACAGTTATGGCCATCACGCGCAATAAATAGACACGAATTTATACCAAAATGAGAGATATTGGTCCAGTATAACACAAGAAGTTTTTCAGCCAAAACTCGGTAAGAAGAATTAAGTAGACTTTACGCTACTCAGTGATCTGATGGTTAGGTAAACTGGTCCAAAATATTTGAAATGCTCAGAAAAAAGGTCTACAAGAATTTATGGAGGACAAGGTATAGTATCAGATTTTTTCCATGATCACCAGGATAGATCTTTATACGAAGTGCAAGGAAATGACGAAACAAGTAAGTAACCGACAAGAGCAAATAGTTTATGAAGTATACTTACTTGAAGAGGACTGCATCACACATCTTCACCAAAGCAGATTAAATAAAGTGCTAACGATATTACAGACTAAAGGCAGTATAGAGGCAGAATGGCAAAATCTAAAGAATCTGGTATATATAGGGCAGCAGAAGACGCTCTTATACAAAGAAAAAAATAGGGGAAAGAAAAGGCCTAAAAATTTGGACTGATGATGTAATAAAAACTGTTAAAGAGAAACAGGAAGCATAGAGAAAATACTTAGGCAATCCCAAAGCTGAGAAGAAGCAATACCATAATGAAAGAAGAAATATCGCTAAGAAAAGCATACCAGAACCATTGGGATAGATTTATGTCGAATGCCGAGCATGACTTTCGTGGGAGACGGCAAATGGCACATAAGTCAAGAACCTGAACCACAACAGAAAAATAGAAGAAAAAAATAAACAACACTGAAGGAAAACAATACGTAAATTATTAAAAGGATTATGGAGTGATGATACAGAAGAAGAAACTGAAATCGAAGCAGCAGATGAAAAGGGATTAGATAAAATACATTCTGACAAAAGAAAATCTGCATTAATATCACTTAAGAACACAACAGCGACTGGGAGAGATGGTGTTAATGCTGAATTGTTAAAATGTGGAGGAATTATACCACGCCGACGACTGTTACATCTCTTACTCCAACGTTGGAAGAGCAAGAGTATCCCCAATGACTGGAAGATTGCTAGAGTCATACCAGTTTTCAAGAAAAAGGAATTATGTCACAAGCGACTAGAATAAAAGCAGTAGTGAGCAGTTGGAGTGACAACGGAGCAACAGTAGTGACACTTTTGACACACTTTGACAGCTACGGATGTGTAGGTTTTCAAGATGGCACTGTGCTCTTTTTGCCTAGAGGTAAGGTGACAACACTGAGGAAGTGATATGTTGCAGCGAATCGTACTTATATTAATGTTTTTGTGCTGGACAAAGATAAACATTACTCTAAGTATTAGTTTGATACTGATAAAGTTAAGATCATGTCATACATCTAATGTAATCGTGGATCGACGGTCATGGACAACCAACGACTATAAAATAAGTACATCCACAGGAGATGTTGATTTAGAATTCTATCACAATTAATAAAATCTTTCGGGCTATTACGCTGTGGTCGAAGGGATTTCACTTTAAAACCCGACGTTTCGTCGCCATCTGCAGTGGACATATCCAAGGAGGATCGTAGCTTTGTTGAATGTCCGATTCACACCCTGGTTCGCTACTGACCAGTAGCTGAATAACAACTAGAGGGAAATTTATTTCCAATTCTCCAACGTTGAAGCGCTACAGAAATAACAAAAGGTACCGTAACTAGTAAAATAGTAACACTGGCGCCAAGATTGTGTGCTCACAAAACATTGCGAAATTTTTTCTGTGTTACCTAAAACCTCCATGTCGTACTGTTCTACAAGACTTGAAGTGATAGGGGGCTATTAAGAGTTAGTATCTTAGTTAGGTAGTTAGTTAGTTACACGTTGCATACTTCAGTCGAACGATTTTTTTGTCTAGATGGTGTGGAACGAGTCAGTTTAGAGGATATGCGTACATGTTTAGTGCTAAGATAAATGAATACATCATTATTTTTAGTTCTATTAATGCAAGTACACCTTTTTTTACTGGGTACCAGTTGTCTAGTAGCAAATCGTCAGTGGAATAGAAGGAGTTATCGAGGAGAAATGAATTAGATTTAAAACTTGCTTCGTTACCTGTTAGACATTTTTTGTTATTGGGAAAATGATCAAAAACGTTTTTTACTGCATATTGAACTCGTTTCTGAGCCACAGACAGCTTTAAAAATGGGTAATGGAGGTCATTTTTCCATCAAGTGTTGTAGGTATGGCTGTCACTTTTGTTCTCAAATTGTAATGGATTATTTATGACGAATATCTGAATTTGACGGCGCAGTTAAAAAGACTAGTTCCTCGAAGAGGTCTCCATGACGTCCATAGGTGAACACCACATATTATTCTTACTGCTCGCTTTTGTGCAATCAATACTTTCTTTCTAAGCTATAAGCCGCCCAAGAAAATTATCCGTGAGACTTTATTCATTGGAAATATGCAAATATGTCAGGAGGTTGATTAGCAATCATACGAAGAGCAAAAGTAGCTGCACTTAACTGTTTGAGAAGTGCAGTAACACGCTTTGTCCAGTTCACGTTTCCACCAATACGTACACACAAAAATTTGAAATCTGCTACCCTATTTACTGACTCTTGCTCATGTGCTGTATAGATTGGTTGTATGACATTATTTGTTGTTACAGAACTGAATATAGTGTGTTTTTTCAAAATTTAGGGGGAGGGGGTCCATTTTCAGAGAACCACTTAATAGTTATTTGGAAAAAATCATTTAACACTTTGGAGACTGGCACCTGAGAAGAATATTTGGCCTTGCAAATCAACCATTTATACCGTTATTTAAAGCGTAACTGATGTATCTTCAAGAGTAATACATACAAAAAAGTTCTAAGCTTCAAGACTGACTTTCATACCAACTTTACTTTTTCAATAGATTACAAATTTTAAAATAATGATGACAGAAAGTGTAATTGTCCTCCAAAGAAAAAAGTACGAGGTGAGCTATTGATAAATTTCTTCCTCTTGGGCTTCCTAAATTCCCTGCACGCTCAACAAGCGTGACGTATTTGCAGCAGAGTTACAGCAAAAACTGCGAAACCTAACAAGTACGTATACGAAATTACATCAGTGTTATCATATTGGCTCAGCCATTCACGACAACAGTTGTCACGTTCGCTACTGTTTCTTTCGAAATATTCTAAAAATTGACAACAGAAAGCAGAATCAGGCAATGGGCAGGTCGCAAGACGTTTGTATATTGTTCTCATACGAAATGGGCCCGATTATCGAGTTGGTTCAAATGGCACTGAGCACTACGAGACTTAACTTCTGAGGTCATCAGTCCCCTAGAAATTAGAACTACTTAAACCTAACTAACCTACGGACATCACACACATCCATGCCCGAGGCAGGATTCGAACCTGTGACCGTAGCGGTCGCGCGGTTCCAGACTGTGGCGCCTAGGACCGCTCGTCCACTCCGGCCGGCGATTATCGAGTGATTGGTGGCTCACGCACAGAGAAAATCCCTGCCCACCTATGCTCGGTTGCGAAATGCTGCGGGCCGAGCTGTGCTCGGGCTTGCTCCTGTAGGTGCTAAATTCTTCCGTCGGTTGCTCCCTAATAGAATTTATGGTAACACTAGTGTCGTCTGCAGAAAATACCAATTTTGCTTGTTGAAGGATAAGTGGTAAATCATTCACATTCACGTTACGGCACTAGACGGAACAATCGGACGCGATCACTGTGTTATCCTGGACTAAAGGCGTCAGCAGATGCGGTACGGAGAGACACGTGGCCAGCATATCGCTCTTCCAATCGTTATCGGATTTCTTGACCTTGGAACAGCTACCAACCGGTAGAGTAGCTACTCAGTTCGCCTCATGAGGCTGAATGCACCCCATACCAGTCTCCCGATCGATAAAAAATCCCTGACAGCACCGGGAATCGAAGCCGGGTCCTCTGCACATAGTGAGGTGAGTCAGCCTTGCTGATTAGTCACCTACGGAGGCCGACGGAGGGCACTGCACTACTGGCCATTAAAATTGCTACACCACGAAGATGACGTGCTACAGACGCGAAATTTAACCGATAGGAAGTAGATGCTGTGATATGCAAATGATTAGCTTTTCAGAGTATTTACACAAGGCTGGCTCCGGTGGAGACACCTACAACGTGCTGACATGAGGAAAGTTTCCAACCGATTTCTCATACACAAACAGCAGTTGATCGGCGTTGCCTGGTGAAACGTTGTTGTGATGCCTCGTGTAAGGAGGAGAAATGCGTACCATCACGTTTCCGACTTCGATAAAGGTCGGATTGTAGCCTATCGCGAGTGCGGTTTGTCGTATCGCGACATTGGTGCTCGCGTTGGTCGAGATCCAATGACTGTTAGCAGAATTTGGAATCGATGGGTTCAGGAGGGTAATACGGATCGCCGTGCTGGATCCCAACGGCCTCATATCACTAGCAGTCGAGATGACAGTCATCTTGTCCGCACGGCTGTAACGGATCGTGCAGCCACGTCTCGATCCCTGAGTCAACAGATGGGGACGTTTGTAAGACAACAACCATCTGCACTAACAGTTCGACTACGTTTGTAGCAGCATGGACTATCAGCTCGGAGACCATGGCTGCGGTTACCCCTGACGCTGCATCACACATAGGAGCGCCTGCGATGGTGTACTCAACGACGAACCTGGGTGCACGAATGGCAAAACATTTTTTTGGATGAATCCAGGTTCTGTTTACAGCATCATAATGGTCGCATCCGTGTTTGACGACATTGTGGTGAACGCACATTGGAAGTGTGTATTCGTCATCGCCATACTGGCGTATCACCCGGCGTGATGGTATGGGGTGCCATTGGTTATACGTCTCGGTCACCTCTTGTTCGCATTGACGGCACTCTGAACAGTGGACGTTACATTTCAGATGTGTTACGACCGTTGGCTCTACCCTTCATTCGATCCCTGCGAAACCCTACATTTCAGCAGGATAATGCACGACTGCATGTTGCAGGTCCTGTACGGGCCTTTCTGGATACAGAAAATGTTCGACTGCTGCCATAGCCAGCACATTCTCCAGATCTCTCACCAATTGAAACCGTCTGGTCAATGGTGGCCCAGCAACTGGCTCGTCACAATACGCCAGCCACTACTCTTGATGAACTGTGGTATCGTGTTGAAGCTGCATGGGCAGCTGTACCTGTACACGCCATCCAAGCTCTGTTTGACTCAATGCCCAGGCGTATCAAGGCCGTTATTACGGCCAGAGGTGGTTGTTCTGGGTACTGATTTCTCAGCATCCATGCAACAAAACTGCGTGAAAATGTAATCACATGTCAGTTGTAGTATAATATATTTGTCCAACATCTGCATTTCTTCTTGGTGTAGGTTTCAATGGCCAGTTGTGTATATTGACATGCTCATGTTGTGGGAAGTAACAGACGGATATGACGTACATTTTCACGGTCCTTCTTGCGACTAACTGACAGTAGCTTCCGGTGGGCACTCGGGTGGCGGCGGTGCCGCCGCTGTCCTTCCTGCTGGCGATCCTGGAAGGCCGCGCGGTCAATAAACCGAGGCGAGGCGGCGCGGCGTATCGTTCCGGCCCTTGCCCCCTCTCAGATTAGCCGGCGCCTTGTTTTCACTCCCTGTCGCCAGCGATTCGCGATCAGTATCCCCTCCGAGGCCACATGAACTCTACACGACTACTGCTTTGCGGTGTCACCGTATCTCTTTTACAGATTGATTTGCCGGCCGCCTCCCATCGTAAGTCCAACACCCTTCCACGCCACGTCTACTGTTCAAACAATGTGTTAGTCAGTTAGATTCCTCTACACTGATTATTTCAGTGTGAGGTGGGCAGAAAATACCTCAGTCGTGGAGAGACCGAATTATATGCCCTGTTTACAAGAAAGGAGAGGCGCTGGAGTGATGACTGGGTGTTGTGTGATGTCCTTAGGTTAGTTAGGTTTAAGTAGTTCTAAGTTCTAGGGGACTGATGACCATAGATGTTAAGTCCCATAGTGCTCAGAGCCATTTGAGCCACAGAGGCGCTGGAACCTGATAACGTTCGGGGAATTACGCTGCTATGCTCTAACATACTGTACACCCGCCGGGGTAGCTGAGCGCGCTAACGCGCTGCTTCCTGGACTCCGGTAGGCGCGCCGGCCCCTGATTGAATCCGCCTGGCGGATTAACGACGCGGGCCAGTGTGCCGGCCAACCTGGATGTGGTTTTTAGGCGGTTTTCCACATCCCGCTAGGTGAATACCGGGCTGGTCCCCACGTTCTGCCTCAGTTACACGCGTCGCATACATTTGAAACACGTCCGCACTACTTCACGATTTCCACTAGACGCAGACAGTTGTGGTACACTGATTCCGTCCTGGGGGGTACAGGGTGGCGGCAGGAAGGGCATCCGGCCATCCTTCACACTAAAATTGCCAAATCCGTTGTAACCACGCCGACCCTGCGATCGCTGAGGCACTATGACGTAAGAGAAAGAAAGAAGAAGAAAGAAAGAAAAGCTCCACCATACTGTAGGATCCTATAAGGTTTTCATCTGTTTTCTGCCATTGTAAATAATTCACCTTTACTGTACTGGGATGAAGATGAATGAGTGTGTTGCACGATATGAATAAGATCCTTGACTCTGTGTTTAACTGTGGTCCGGTTGCTCTTCAGACAGTTGTGCATCAATGGGGAATTCTTATTTGAAGCATAGAAGGGAGCCGTTGCGGTTTTAGAGAAGGAGACCTTATATTTGTGAATCTGAGAGAAATTATCCGAAATACTTTATTATGAAGATGAAAACTTGTTTTAGAACGTATGTTATTGATTCTATTGATGCAGAAGATTTTTTGGAGGAACTTTTCAAGGTAAATGATGCATGCCGCAAGAATGAAATGTTTGTTTGTCAGAGCTATTAATTGAAGGATATCTTTGTCCCTCAGATAACTAATAACATTTGTGATTAGTGTTTTGTCACAAATAATGCAACAGGTTGGAATGTCTGTAATTTATGTACTGAGAGAATTTCGTAACTATTAGTGTCTTGTGTGCGCATTGCAGCTTACGCCACAAGAAGCCACAGATTCTTTCTGAAAAGTAAAAAAACAAATTTTCTAATGTCTGCTTTATTTTTCTTTAGCCGCTGCATCTGCTGATTTCTATTTGCTTTCGATAACGTCAGTACACGAGACACAAAACAACATGCCGAGCATGAGGTAAATTACTTTTGTTCTGGACAGATCTCACTTTGTATTCTTATGAGGAAACAGTAAATTGTCAAAATTATCAGGTGTTCTGCTGAAAAAGCACATTGATTTACAATGAACAGTGTAGGTAACCTCAAAGAGCTATATTTTTCTGAGTGGAGCATTATTTTATTTTTGTGGACTCAATAAGTTTAAGGTTTTGTTTTACGATATTGCTCACATGCATCACACAGGGGCAACCAAAAGGCTCAACATTTGAATACTAGATCCAAACCACGCGCTACAAGAAGCGGAAATTTTTGAAAAAAGTGTATTAAGCATTTTCATTTATAGATGATTTTTTATAGAAAGCTTAAAAGCGTATCCTCCCGATTGTTCAGAAAGGGATTGGCTCATAGCAACGTGGATTTCTGTCAAGGAAATCAACGACACATCTAATCTTCACTATAAGGCAAATTTTAGAAAAGACTATTGTTTCGGGATTTGTAGGCGCCACATTTTCATCTACTACAAATCAGCATGTGATAGTATAGAATGACAGCAACCGTACTGTGCTTTGATTGAGATAGAAACTCCTGGAAAATTGTTAAGGCTTGTGAGAAAGCCAATGCATGAGGCAGACAATATTATAAGAACTGAAGAAACGGTGTGTGATCCAGTAGACATACAAGATGCTTTAAGCGAGGAGATGCGCTGGCGTGTCTCGTTTCTAATGCTGCCTTGAAGGAGATCAATGCATATACTAGCTTATGACGAAGACTACAGATATAGCCGCAAGAACTATGAAGGGCCGGCCGCGGTGGTCTAGCGGTTCTGGCGCTGCAGTCCGGAACCGCGGGACTGCTACGGTCGCAGGTTCGAATCCTGCCTCGGGCATGGGTGTGTGTGATGTCCTTAGGTTAGTTAGGTTTAAGTAGTTCTAAGTCCTAGGGGACTTATGACCTAAGATGTTGAGTCCCATAGTGCTCAGAGCCATTTGAACCATTTGAACTATGAAGGCAACTAAGGAGACGTTCATTGAGCAGATAATTTGGAATATAGGACTGAATATCAACCAACAGAAAACTCGCTCGGAAAGCATGCAAGGAGAAGATACCACCATCAATAGAATTCGGCGATGATACTTTTGAGACAGTTGAGCAGTTTAAATATCTGGGATCGACAGTTACCCACCCTATGACACTTCTTATGAAATTAAATAGGGATTAATAGCAGCCAATAGAGCCCATTTTGCATTAAAAAGCTAATTTCTTCAAGTCTCTTAACTCTGTCACCAAAATAATGTTCTAAATAACTGCGCTGAGACCAGTGCTTATATACATCTCGGAAACTTGATCATTGATATCAAAAGATGCTGAAGTGCTAGATGCCTTTCAAAATTTCCTCAAAAGAACGTTGGCTCAACCTGTGGAAGAGGGTGGAGGAGGACGTACAATACAATCATGAGCTGTACACTATACAGGGTGATTTTTTCCACCGTGTACAAACTCTAGGGACTGATCGATGAGAGGATGCGGAAAAAGAAGGTCTAGTGAACTTATGTCAGGAAATGCATTACTTCCATGCTGGAGACCATTTACTCAATTATACATTGTTACAGAGACTGAGGTCTAATACGCGCTGTACCATGCAACCACAGTTGCAGTATGTGTTGAATATGGTTTTCATGAGCCTCAACGCAAGCGTGTACGCGCCGTAGCATATTCTGTCTCATATGTTCACATCGGCCAGGCTGCATACTAACAGTATCAAAGGCAGCAAGAATACGTTGCTCCATTGTCTCCACATCTGGAATGGGCTTCGCATACAAGATCCTTTTCAGATGGCCCATAACCAGAAATTGCACGGGTTTAGACCCGATGAACGAGCAGGCCATGGAACTGGACTCCTTCGTCCGAGCCATCGACCAGGGAAGACACGTCCGTGCGTGCGGACGTTAACGGCGAAGTGTGCTGGAGCACCATCATGTAGCAGCCACATAACCCTTCGAATCATCAATGACACTTCTTCCAGCAGGGGAGGCAAAGTCACCCGCTAGAAACGCCTATAGTTCCGGGCTGTTATGCGTCGTGGAAGAAAGACTAATCCTAAAATACGATAGTCAATTATCCCGACGAACACATTCCGGCTGCACTGATGCTGATGATTCGCTGCCACCATAACGTGGGCGTTGTGTATACTATCCCACAGACGACTGTTAAGTTGAGGATATGACTCCGTGGAGAGGTGGCCTCGTCTGTGAATAGGATGGATGACACAAATCCCGGAATCGTGATTGCCTGGTGAAGAAACCAGCGACAAAACTACTCCCGATATGAAAGGTCTGTCGCTAGTACGCCATGCACACATAAGGGTAGTAACAATATTCCACACTGTCTCTGGCTTACCCTGTACTGGCGGGCCAGCTGACTGGTACTGACACGGCGATCGCCTTCCACGGTGTTAATCACATTTCCTTCCAAGTCTGGTGTCCGAACATTTCGGGTACGTCCTTCATGATTTCCTGCTTCCTGAAACGACCCTGTCTCAGCCAAACGACAAAATACTGTTTTGCCAGTGATGCTGTAGTCTACAGGAAAGTAGTATCACACGAAAGTTGTGAACAAATCAGTGACGATCTGCTGAAAATAAATGCGTGGTGTAATGACTGGCAGTTATCTCTTAATATTAGTAAGTGTAACCTACTGCGTATAACAAGGCGAGAATCCCCATTAATGTATGAGTACAAAACAAATTATCAGTCTTTGGAAGCGGTAACATCAGTCAAGTATCTGGGTGTGACTATTCGAAATGATCTCAAATGGAATGATCAGATTACACAAGTATCGGGTAAGGCGAACTCTAGATTGCGGTTTATTGGCAGGATCCTGAAGCGATGCAGTCCTTCAACAAAGGAAATAGCTTACAATACGTTAGTTCGTCCAGTCTTAGAGTATTGTTCGTCTGTATGGGGCCCTTACCAGTTGGGTCTGATTCAAGAGATTGAGAAGGTCCAAAGAAGAGTGGCAAGATCCGTGACTGGTACATTCAGCCATCGCGAGAGCGTTACAATACTCATAGAAAGTTTGAAGTGGGATACACTTGCAGACAGACGACGCGCTAAACAGAAAGAGCTGCTCAATAAATTCCAAAATCCAATCTTCGCCGAGGATGTAGAACATATATTATTAGCATCAACTTTCAAATCGCGTAATGATCACCATTCAAAGATAAGGGAAATAAGAGCTCGTACTGAGGCGTTCGGACAGTCGTTTTTCCCTCGCGCGATCCGCGAGTGGAACAGAAGGGGGGAAATATGACTTTGGCGAGAATTGTGCCCTCCGGCACACACCGCTTGGTGGCTAGCGGAGTATATATGTAGATGTAGATGCATAAACATTGAATGCAGTGGTTGTTGTCGGCGGGGATACGTTTCCTGATACAATCTTTCTGCGTATCGCCCATTGCCAATATCCTTTCCGTAACTAAACACCTGTGGTCTAGGAATGCACCCGTGGTCTAAGGACGCCGGCACGGTAGCTCAGCGTGCTCGGTCAGACGGTTAGCTGCCCTCTGTAATAAAAGACTGAGTGAACCTCATGAGACGTCCGCCACGAACAAATACAACAAAAACAGTAGAGTCTATGATTAGTAATCAAAACGTCCTCGGTCCCGGGTTCGAAACCCACTACCGCTTAAATTCTGATTAATAATCAGCATTGGCGGCCGAAGACTTCCAACATAAGAAGTCACCCTCATTCCGACAACGGGCTTTTCATGGCGGTGGAGGAGCAGACAGAGGTTCAGAGCCCTCTCTGATCCTTGGGGCGGGAAACTGCCCCTAAATGCGGAAGAAACAGCAATAATCAATGGCACGAGGATACAGAAGGCAATGGAAACCGCTGCATTAAAGGCATGTAATGTGTACACACAGGACATGTGGCCTGTAATTAAAAAAGTGTCATGATGATCTCTCCATTCGCAACAGAATCAGGAATACTCCCTCATTCAAAGCTCCGCTACTGCCAAAGGGGAGGTGACCATAAGAAAAGGACTGAATAATCAACGACAGGATAGCGTTCTACGAGTCGAGGTGTGGAATGTCAGAAGCTGGAACGTGGTAGGGAATCTAGAGAACCTGAAAAGGGAAATGCTAAGACTCAGTCTAGATATAGTGGGGTCAGTGAAGTGAAATGGAACGAAGACAAGGATTTATTCGTACATCCATATTTAAATTGGGTGAAGGTGGGACACAGCTGGTATAATTTTTATTAAAAATGAAACTCCTCCAGCTGTACTTAAGATTTTATATTTATTTGGCTACTAGTTTCTACGTTGCGTCAACGCCATCTTCAGGCCCGTACACTTTGACGCAACGTCGAAACTATTAGCCAAATAAATATAAAATCTTGAGTACAGCTAGAGGAATTTCATTTTTAATAAAAGAAACAAGGATTTCTGGTCAAATGAGTATAGGGTAGTACCAACAGAAGCAGAAAATGGTATAAAGGGAGTAGGATTCGTTATGAATAGGAAGGTTAGGCAGAGAGAGTGTTACTGCGCACAGTTCAGTGATAATGTTGTTGACAGAATCGACAGCAAACCACCACCGACAAGCGATAGTTCAGGTATACATGCCGACGTCGCAAGCTGAAGATGAACAGATAGAGAAAGTGTATGAGGATATTGAAAGGGTAATGCAGTATGTAAAGGGGGACGAAAATCTAATAGTCATGGGCGACTGGAATGCAGTTGTAGGGGAAGGAGTAGAAGAAAAGGTTACAGGAGAATATGGGCTTGGGACAAGGAATGAAAGAGGAGAAAGACTAATTGAGTTCTGTAACAAGTTTCAGCTAGTAATAGCGAATACCCTGTTCAAGAATCACAAGAGGAGGAGGTATACTTGGAAAAGGCCGGGAGATACGGGAAGATTTCAATTAGATTACATCATGGTCAGACTGAGATTCCGAAATCAGATACTGGATTGTAAGGCGTACGCAGTAACAGGTATAGACTCAGATCACAATATAGTAGTGATGAAGATGGTTCAAATGACTCTGAGCACTATGGGACTTAACATCTATGGTCATGAGTCCCCTAGAACTTAGAACTACTTAAACCTAACTAACCTAAGGACAGCACACAACACCCAGTCATCACGAGGCAGAGAAAATCACTGACCCCGCCGGGAATCGAACCCGGGAACCCGGGCGTGGGAAGCGAGAACGCTACCGCACGGCCACGAGCTGCGGACAGTGATGAAGAGTAGGCTGAAGTTCAAGACATTAGTCAGGAAGAATCAATACGCAAAGAAGTGGAATACGGAAGTACTAAGGAATGACGAGATACGTTTGAAGTTCTCTAACGCTATGGATACAGCAATAAGGAATAGCTCAGTAGGCAGTATAGTTGAAGAGGAATGGACATCTCTAAAAATGACCATCACAGAAGTTGGGAAGAAAAACATAGGCAGAAAGAAGGTAATTGCAAAGAAACCATGGGTAAAGGAAGAAATACTTCAATTGATCGACGCAGGGAGGAAGTACAAAGATGTTCAGGGAAAGACAGGAATACAGAAACACAAGTCGCTCTGAGGAATGAAATAAATAGGAAGTGCACGGAAGCTAAGACGAAATGGCTGCAAGAAAAATTTGAAGAATTCGAAAAAGAAATGATTGTCGGAAGGACTGACTCAGCATATAGGAAAGTCAAAATAACCTACGGCGAAATTAAAAGCAAGAGTGGTAACGTTAAGAATGCAACGAGAATTCTACTGTTAAATGCAGAGAAGAGAGCGGATAGGTGGAAAGAGTACAATGAAGACTTCTATGAGGAAGAGAATTTGTCTGATGTTATTGAAGAAGAAACAAGAGTCGATTTAGAATCAGAATTAAAGAGAACTTTTGAAGATTTAGGATCAAATAAGGCAGAAAGAATAGATAAAATTCCATCAGAATTTCCAAAATCATTGGGGGAAGTGGCAACAAAACGAATATTCACGTTCGTGTTAGAATGTATGAGTGTGGCGACGTAACAACTGACTTTCGAAAAAATATCGTCCACACAATTTCGAAGACTGCAAGACTTAACAATTGCGAGAATTAACAATCACTTTAACAAATCATGCACCCAAGTTTCTGACACGAACAATATGCAGAAGAATGGAAAAGAAAATTGAGGAGTTCTAAGACTTTAGGAAAGGCAAAGGCACGAGAGAGGCAATTCTGACGTTGCGATTGATAGTGGAAGCAAGACTAACGAAAAATCAAGACACGTGCGTAGGATCTGTCGACCTGGAAAAAGCGTTCGACAATGTTAAATGGTGCAAAGTGTTCGAAATTCTGAGAAAAATAGGAGTAAGCTATAGGGAGATACGATTAATGTATAGTATGTATAAGAGCCATGAGGGAATAATAGACGGGACGAACAAGAACGAAGAGCTCGGATTAAAAAGGGTGTAAGAGTGGGTTGTAGTCTTTCGCCCCTATTGTCCAATCTGTACATCGAAGAAGCAATGATATAAATAGAAGAAAGGTTTAGGAGTGGAATTAAATTTCAAAATGAAGAAAGGATATCAATGATATGCTTCGCTGATAAAATTGCTCCTTTGAGTGAAAGTGAAGAAGAAGTGTTACATGATGTGCTGAATGGAATGAACAGTCTAATGAGTACAGAGTATGGATTGAGAGCGAATCGAAGAAAGACGAATGTAATGAGAAGTAGCAGAAATGGGAACAGCGAGAAACTTAACATCAGCATTTATGGTCACGAAGTAGCTGGAGTTAAAGAATTCTGCTACCTAGGCAGTAAAATAACCAATGTCGGACGGAGCAAGAAGGACATTAAAAGCAGATTAGCACTGGCAAAAAGGGCATTCCTGGCCAAGATAAGTCTATTAGTATCAAACATAGGCCTTAATTTGAGGAAGAAATTTCTGAGACTATACGTTTGGAGCACAGCATTATACGGCAGTGAAATATGGACCGTGGGAAAACCGTTACAGGAGAGAACCGATGCATTTGAGACGAGGTGCTACAGACGAATTTTGAAAATTAGGTGGGCTGATAAGGTAAGGAACGAGGAGGTTCTGTGCATAATCGGAAAGGAAAGGAATATGTGGAAAACACTGATATGGAGAAGGAACAGGATAACAGTACATCTGTCAAGACATCAGAGAATGACTTGCATGGTATTAGAGGGAGCTGTAGAGGTCACAAATTGTAGAGGAAAACAGAGATTGGAATACATCCAGCAAGTAATTGAGGACTTAGGTTACAGGTGCTACTCTGAATGAAGAGGTTGGTACAGGAGAGGAATTCGTGGCGGGCCCTACCAAACCAGCCAGAGGACCGAAAAAAAGTATGACTGAATACATGGTCTCTAGCACGGAAAACATGCATTTCCGGACGTAATTTCATTAAATCTGTTTTGTTTCGTATCCTCTCATCGATCAATCCCTAGGGTTTGAACACGCTGGAAAAAATCACCGTGTGTAGTACAAAGATACACTTATTTGGAGAATCTTCGTATATCCATAGTTGAAATGGAGGACAGTGGGACGTCAGTCGGTATAAATTTATACAAAAAATGGAGAAATTCCTCCAGCTGTATTTAAGGTGTCGATTTCGTTTTGGAAGCTGGTTTCAACGTTGTAACAACGTCATCTTCAGGCCCTGTTTGACATCAACTACGTGCGGCTGATACTAGAAGTCAGTGGTGAGAAATGGACGTGCTCCGTGTGGAAGGTGGTTAGTAACATCTTGAATTACTAACCACCTTCCACACGGAGCACGTTCATTTCTCGCCACTGACTTTTAGTATCAGCCGCACGCAGTTGACGTCAACAGGGCCTGAAGATGACGTTGTTACAACGTTGAAACTAGTTGCCAAAATAAAATCGACATTTTAAATACAGATGGAGGAATTTCTCCATTTTTAATATAAATGTATTAGGAGAATAGTGAATCAGTCAGATTGTGAGGGGCGGAGCACGTGGCAGGGACGAGTGATACGGAGTGAAATCCAGAAGGTCAAAGATGACGGGGTCAACCGAAAAACGAATGGATTGATGAAGCCATGGAGGACCTGTAGAAAATAGGCTATAGTGGATGGGAAGCTCGACCTTTGAATCGTGATAACTGGCGGAGAACTGTTGAAGTGGCCAAGGCACACAGTGTACTGCAGAGCTACGGAAAAAGAACTATGACTTTAGCATGAAAACTGCCTTTTGAGTGAATCAGTTTCCTGGTGTGACGGACTTCAACAGCGCAAAACTCCGTCATTTTGTTGTTGGTCTTCTGACATGTATCTTTAAATCTAATTCACAATGGAAGTGGTTCTCCGTTTTTGCTTTGTTACCCAAGTACAAACTGAGTTCAACTGCGTTTTTAAATAACACTCCTCAAAGTTTAGGACTGATTATACTCACATTGAAAGGTTCTCATCATTTCTTAGCTAAGTGTCTTGTTCCGTTATGCATAGTCATCCCAGCAAACACTCGAGGTGGAGTAGATTCGTCTTCCAATCGTCTGTGATTCCGGAGATTGCACAGTCCGATGCGAGAGGCACGCAGTTTGCGGCAGTAATAAACTGGTCCCAGGTGAAGCAACATCTAACCTTCCACGCTATCACGCCAGTTCCTTAACTGCCTGCCTTTTATCATTCGCTTTTTGACGGCTGTTTTCATTTAAAAAAGTATCCCGTAATGGACTTGTGATCTCTAGGACGAGCGGTTATGTGGCGCAGTGGGCTAAGGTCCAGGCTTGGTATTTGAGAGGTACTGGATGCAGGTTCACGTCCATTAATCCAGATTTAGTTTTTTGTGGTTTCTCTAGGTCGATCAAGGTGAATACCGAGAAAATGTCACGGCTATATTTCTTCCAGTTCGTGTCTGATACGAATTTGCGCTCCGTCTCTAATGATCACTATGTCTGTTGATCGAAGTTTATACCACTATTACGACACGTATCAACCACACGCTGGTCGAGGGTCCCACAACGGCGCTCGTTGACGACGTGGCCTGGGGAGGCCTTTACTGAGAAGGTTGTACAGTTATCAATACCCATCCCCGTAGCTGCGGTTGTCAACTTATGAACAACACCCGTGTGATAAACGATGCCATTTTAAATCGCCGCTAAATCAAAAAGGAAAAGAATTAGCAGTTATCTGGCCACTAACGACATTTTAGCTTGATAAGACGATTCGTAAAAGGCGCAGTGATTACAACCGTGACAGCCTGAGAAGAAGCAGTGGTAAAAGAAATGATAAACCTCTGACACTGTGATTTAATTTATTCATCACAATGCACGTTTCAGACATCCAGCATCAAGTGTGGTAAGATAAAAAGTTTAACTGTGGTCATACGTGCATAACCAAGGAAGTCACCAGTCAGAGTTTCTGAAAATTCGGTACTAAATACATGGGGGAAGCACGGAACACGCGTACTAGCAGGCCAGAAGCCAACCATTCCTTGTGCCCAACGAAATGTCTCAAACAAAAACAAGAGTAAGCGAAATAGACTCACAAGACGAATCTTTGACTAACTATAGCTTTGACCAAAATTCGATCTTTGCTAGCATAAATATTTTCCGGTGGCACCACTGGCAGTCATAGCCAACATTACCTGTTTTTCAAAATGCTACATATATTCGCTCCCCCCCCCCCCCCCCCCCCCCCCCCATGAACCATGGACCTTGCCGTTGGTGGGGAGGCTTGCGTGCCTCAGCGATACAGATAGCCGTACCGTAGGTGCAACCACAACGGAGGGGTATCTGTTGAGAGGCCAGACAAACGTGTGGTTCCTGAAGAGGGGCAGCAGCCTTTTCAGTAGTTGCAAGGGCAACAGTCTGGATGATTGACTGATCTGGCCTTGTAACAATAACCAAAACGGCCTTGCTGTGATGGTACTGCGAACGGCTGAAAGCAACGGGAAACTACAGCCGTAATTTTTCCTGAGGGCATGCAGCTTTACTGTATGATTAAGTGATGATGGCGTCCTCTTGGGTAAAATATTCCGGAGGTAAAATAGTCCCCCATTCGGATCTCCGGGCGGGGCTACTCAGGTGGACGTCGTTATCAGGAGAAAGAAAACTGGCGTTCTACGGATCGGAGCGTGGAATGTCAGATCCCTTAATCGGGTAGGTAGGTTAGAAAATTTAAAAAGGGAAATGGATAGGTTGAAGTTAGATATAGTGGGAATTAGTGAAGTTCGGTGGCAGGAGGAACAAGACTTCTGGTCAGGTGACTACAGGGTTATAAACACAAAATCAAATAGGGGTAATGCAGGAGTAGGTTTAATAATGAATAGGAAAATAGGAATGCGGGTAAGCTACTACAAACAGCATAGTGAACGCATTATTGTGGCCAAGATAGATACGAAGCCCACACCTACTACAGTAGTACACGTTTATATGCCAACTAGCTCTGCAGATGACGAAGAAATTGAAGAAATGTATGATGAAATAAAAGAAATTATTCAGATTGTGAAGGGAGACGAAAATTTAATAGTCATGGGTGACTGGAATTCGAGCGTAGGAAAAGGGAGAGAAGGAAACATAGTAGGTGAATATGGATTGGGGGAAAGAAATGAAAGAGGAAGCCGTCTGGTAGAATTTTGCACAGAGCACAACATAATCATAGCTAACACTTGGTTTAAGAATCATAAAAGAAGGTTGTATACATGGAAGAACCCTGGAGATACTAAAAGGTATCAGATGGATTATATAATGGTAAGACAGAGATTTAGGAACCAGGTTTTAAATTGTAAGACATTTCCAGGGGCAGATGTGGACTCTGACCACAATCTATTGGTTATGACCTGTAGATTAAAACTGAAGAAACTGCAAAAAGGTGGGAATTTAAGGAGATGGGACCTGGATAAACTGAAAGAACCAGAGGTTGTACAGAGTTTCAGGGAGAGCATAAGGGAACAATTGACAGGAATGGGGGGAAGAAATACAGTAGAAGAGGAATGGGTAGCTTTGAGGGATGAAGTAGCGAAGGCAGCAGAGGATCAAGTAGGTAAAAAGACGAGGGCTAGTAGAAATCCTTGGGTAACAGAAGAAATATTGAATTTAATTGATGAAAGGAGAAAATATAAAAATGCAGTAAATGAAGCAGGCAAAAATGAATACAAACGTCTCAAAAATGAAATCGACAGGAAGTGCAAAATGGCTAAGCAGGGATGGCTAGAGGACAAATGTAAGGATGTAGAGGCCTATCTCACTAGGGGTAAGATAGATACTGCCTACAGGAAAATTAAAGAGACCTTTGGAGATAAGAGAACGACTTGTATGAATATCAAGAGCTCAGATGGAAACCCAGTTCTAAGCAAAGAAGGGAAAGCAGAAAGGTGGAAGGAGTATATAGAGGGTCTATACAAGGGCGATGTACTTGAGGACAATATTATGGAAATGGAAGAGGATGTAGATGAAGATGAAATGGGAGATATGATACTGCGTGAAGAGTTTGACAGAGCACTGAAAGACCTGAGTCGAAACAAGGCCCCCGGAGTAGACAACATTCCATTGGAGCTACTGACGGCCCTGGGAGAGCCAGTCCTGACAAAACTCTACCATCTGGTGAGCAAGATGTATGAAACAGGCGAAATACCCTCAGACTTCAAGAAGAATATAATAATTCCAATCCCAAAGAAAGCAGGTGTTGACAGATGTGAAAATTACCGAACTATCAGTTTAATAAGTCACAGCTGCAAAATACTAACACGAATTCTTTACAGACGAATGGAAAAATTAGTAGAAGCCAACCTCGGGAAAGATCAGTTTGGATTCCGTAGAAACACTGGAACACGTGAGGCAATACTGACCTTACGACTTATCTTTGAAGAAAGATTAAGGAAAGGCAAACCTACGTTTCTAGCATTTGTAGACTTAGAGAAAGCTTTTGACAATGTTGACTGGAATATTCTCTTTCAAATTCTAAAGGTGGCAGGGGTAAAATACAGGGAGCGAAAGGCTATTTACAATTTGTACAGAAACCAGATGGCAGTTATAAGAGTCGAGGGACATGAAAGGGAAGCAGTGGTTGGGAAGGGAGTAAGACAGGGTTGTAGCCTCTCCCCGATGTTGTTCAATCTGTATATTGAGCAAGAAGTAAAGGAAACAAAAGAAAAATTCGGAGTAGGTATTAAAATTCATGGAGAAGAAATAAAAACTTTGTGGTTCGCCGATGACATTGTAATTCTGTCAGAGACAGCAAAGGACTTGGAGGAGCAGTTGAATGGAATGGACAGTGTCTTGAAAGGAGGATATAAGATGAACATCAACAAAAGGAAAACAAGGATAATGGAATGTAGTCTAATTAAGTCGGGTAATGCTGAGGGAATTAGATTAGGAAATGAGACACTTAAAGCAGTAAAGGAGTTTTGCTATTTGGGGAGCAAAATAACTGATGATGGTCGAAGTAGAAAGGATATAAAATGTAGACTGACAATGGCAAGGAAAGCGTTTCTGAAGAAGAGAAATTTGTTAACATCGAGTATAGATTTAAGTGTCAGGAATTCATTTCTGAAAGTATTTTTATGGAGTGTAGCCATGTATGGAAGTGAAACATGGACGATAAATTGTTTGGACAAGAAGAGAATAGAAGCTTTCGAAATGTGGTGCTGCAGAAGAATGCTGAAGATTAGGTGGGTAGATCACATAACTAATGAGGAAGTATTGAATAGGATTGGGGAGAAGAGAAGTTTGTGGCACAACTTGACCAGAAGAAGGGATCGGTTGGTAGGACATATTCTGAGGCATCAAGGGATCACCAATTTAGTATTGGAGGGCAGCGTGGAGGGTAAAAATCGTAGAGGGAGACCAAGAGATGAATGCACTAAGCAGATTCAGAAAGATGTAGGTTGCAGTAGGTACTGGGAGATGAAAAAGCTTGCACAGGATAGAGTAGCATGGAGAGCTGCATCAAACCAGTCT
Organism: Schistocerca americana; assembly: GCF_021461395.2. Classification (NCBI taxonomy): domain Eukaryota; kingdom Metazoa; phylum Arthropoda; class Insecta; order Orthoptera; family Acrididae; genus Schistocerca; species Schistocerca americana. The sequence continues at coordinate 774,662,764 of NC_060120.1, forward strand.
CAGGACTGAAGACCACAACAACAACAACAACATATTCGCTGTTAAAAAAAGTGATCTAGGAAGTACAGAATTTTTTTCCATAATTCCAGTCAATGTCCACAAACAAACTGTAGTCAGAATATCGATTTGAGTCAATAATGACTATCTTCATTCGTATATATATGTGGGTTACGTGCATAAGTGCAAATATATTTTTGTTGACGGAGGACAATGTATTGAACAACATACATCAATATTTACATCATTTGCAGATTAATAATTTTAGCTATTAGGACTAGTATGTTTTCAGGTTGGTTAGTACCTCCGAGTAGATGGGGCAAGGGCAAACCATTAATACTTATTTTCCACTGGGCAGTAGGTCAGGTGTTGAAGTGTGGATGTGTGGACGCAAAACGGTTAGCCCATACTGACAGGCGTTATACACGTAGTAATGCTGTTCGAAAATGCGGGAAACATCAGGTCGTAAAGTTTGTGACGTTTTTGTGGGTAGATAGTTCGGCACAGAATGGAGACAACCAATATACCAATGTGTGTGCATATTAAGGTACCACATACAAAAATACCAGCATATTACACCATATATATGAAAAAATCACACACACATACACGCAAGCACGCACGCGCACACACACACACTATATATATATATATATATATATATATATATATATATATATATATATATATATATATATATATATATATATAGTAAAATTTTAAACATGGCTGCTTGATTCAGTGACCGTTTCTAAATTAAAATTGAAACAAATGAGCCCTCGGTCACAATTATTTTTAGTCTTATTGACCAGGTTTCAACACTTCTAAGAGTGCCTTCATCAGAATTAAAACAACTGAAAAGACCTATACCATAGTTACAAATTTACAGGAAAAGACATTATTTTATATAAAAAGTGTATGTACTGTCTAGCAATAAAAGACAGAGGCAGTACTTACATGTCACATTCAAAATAATTAACAGGCCAGAAGGGCTTTAGTCATAAAATATATAAAAAGAAATGCGTGAAAGATAGCCACTATGGGCTGCTCGTACCTGTACAGCCACAGGTTGCAACCTGGCCATTTCAATTGTTTTAATTCTGATGAAGGCACCCTTGGAAGTGTTTAAACCTGGTCAGTAAGACTAAAAATAGTTGTGACCGAGGGCTCATTTGTTTCAATTTTAACACAAAGCTATAAAGAAATGAAACACACCTGATTAAAAGAGAATAAGACTTATATTATCCTAATATTACTAAGCCAAAGTCGCATCATCATAAAATGTGAACAAAGCAAACACCGTTAGTCTACCGACCGACTGGAATCAGAGAAAGAAATGGTCTGTTTTTGGAGCACGTTGGTTGAGCTCTTGGACGGCGCAAAATATGGGCTACTCGTACACGGATTATGTGTTTACACTTTACGGTTCGTTCTGAAGTTCCAAAACTTATAACGGGTGATATACTTTAGTTATGTATTTGTGGCAATACTGAAAGTATTCGGCTGACCACACTAGATGTTGGATGCTGACGTTCTGAAACATTATGGCGGTGAATAAATTAATTTACTGTGGCAAAGGCCGAATATTTCTTCTATCACTGCTTACGTAAAGGGAAGGCAGAAGCGGAAACATCTTCGGAACTATTCATTCAGCAGCATAGGATACCTTGACAGCACGAGTGGAAAATATAGGGAATGCGTCAGTTTTTCACTGGGCGTACATGTTCGACCAGCTGGACTATTGTCTGTTTGTAAGATGTGGCTGGGTACTTTCAGCTGCGTGTCGTGAGGCAATCTGTGGATTGAGGACTTTCCAGCAGATGAAAGTAAATTCAAGAACAATTTGTCTGCCTATCAAAGACAATCCATTGGTGTTAGGAACGTTAACAGAAGGAAGCGGCGCAAAGCGCTGACGGCCTTGTAAAGTTTCCTAAGGCGGCTGGAAGACAGGCTGCCAAGTTCCGAAACAGTTGCCCTTATCTCGCTGAATAGCAGTAGAGACGCCCGGGAACTTTCTCTCACGGCGCGAACTCGGGCTATTCGGAAGTTGGTAACTAGGGTCGATGTGAACACTTTGTTACGCCCCACCTCAGCACACCACCCGCGGCTATGGCGTCTGGCGTGCAAGCTACGTGCAACCCAGCCAGCGGGACACGGGTACACTCTCTCTGCGGTAATGTCCACATATGTTCTCAAATCGCGATAACGCACAGTGCGCGACGTTACTCTTCTGCTACTCGTACACATCGTGGCTTCTGTAGCATCGTCAGGTGACAGTTCGGTACCTTGCACGACTCGAGACGGTGGGACAGAAAAAGAAATACGGGAATTAATTTTATTGTTTGGTCTACTCTCGTAACAGTTTTGTCTGCCGAAATATAAAAACAATTATGATTTTTTAAACACAATTACACACGCTTTTAGTGGCGTTCAAGAAGGCCCTGGGCAGAGAAGCACCGTTGGGAAAAGAAAGGAGACTGAAAGCGTAAAGCGTAAAGACCACGACAGCCAACACAGCTGGACCAGTATAATTCGCTCATATTTATTTTGTTTATTTTCTTGTGCTAACAAGCTATGGTTCCTCACATAAGACTAGGTTCTGGTATGTGGATTTTGTTTTTATGACGACTAAATGATTTGCGCCGCCCAGCAATGCAGGAAGGGGCACACTTGTGGCCCCTTGTGTTGGCAAACATTGTAACTCCTAGAGGAAAATGAGAAGACAGAGGGTGATCAGAAATCAAATGGTCACACCTTGTTAATTCGATGTAAGCAGTCCAATGTTAAACAGCATAATAAATTTTACAGTTAAAAAAGGCTGTACTGCGAGGCAACCAAAAAATATTTTTTGATCGACTTTGTTCTGTGAAGTGAAACTAAAGGAAAAATTATAAAAATATGTATAAATCAGTGGCGATTTTTATTTTAGAATGATGTAACGTAAAATGTTTTGTTTATTCTCTGGTGTAATATTATGAAGGAGGTAATAGTTACCTGTTGTAATTGCGTTTTAAAGAAAATATAAAAGAAGTAACTGAATAGTGGTGTTTTAAATCAAACTATTCTTTCCTTCGAATCTTTGTTATGCTATTGAAGAGTACAGTGTAGCAAGTTGTGTAGAAAGGCCGATCTGAAAGACAAACTTAATCAGACAAAGATAGTATTATATCGTGACATTGCTTATTTTTTCCCTTTCTTGAGGAATTGACGCCTTTCGCGTTACCTTCCACAATGCATAACGGTGGTAAAGAGTCGATTAACTGCAGTGAACGCTGTACGTTGCTTTGATATCGGCGCTGCCACTTTAAATGCCCCAAAACTTTACCAGATTACTGCTTGCGGTTGCTTCTTGTTCGTACAGTGCACCACGAAAAAGTCTCCATTTGAGAGCGTTGCTGCAGCTTAAATGCAACGTAGCGCGACTCCGAAGTGGGGTATATAAACACCGACATGCAGGCAACGGATCATCGTGACACTCGTGTCTTTCCGACGTGAGTGTGGTAACAACAGAAACGAGAAGTATGGCGACGTTATTAGCAAATGCGCCCAAACAGGACCAACGTGCTGTTATTCTTTCCTAGACTCGCGCCAGACATTCGTTGGAGACTGAAGAATATGTATGTGGCAGTGGTGTCAGGCAAGTAAACGCTGTATCTACAAAGAAATGGGCTGAAGAAGCGATTTATTAGCAAGCATCAGCATGGTATTTGATACGGCTTCCAGCTAGCTGTACTACACTTTTCTCGAGCTATCGACTGCATTTAAAAAGCGCATAGTTCCATTTCAAAATGCTTTTGGAGCTCTTAAAACACAGCAAATAAATATATATCGAGCGTTAACCATATTGAAAAACATTTACCCGTCTCTTAATTCTATTATTTACTGAAAACCGTGTTTCGATATCTGCAACAGTTGCGGGAATTTTAGGTCGTTTCCAAGAGGTAGATCATGTTGTATTCCAATGATTCTTACTAACTCAGTTGTATTGTAGCCCACGGACGCTTTATTTCAATTATATATCGTAAAACCCATATTCAGTGCCTCTCGTTTAGTGTTAATTGATGTTCACGCTTTTTAGAGGAATTATAATACATTCATTTAACGTGTCAAACCAAGGTGAGATTGACTGCTTCGCTTACCAATCCAGTTCACTGTTTTAAGTTTTTATAACAGATCGACGACAAACACAGTGTGCACTATACACTGAAGAGCCAAAGAAACTGACACACCTGCCTAATATTGTGTAGGACCTCCGCGAGCATGCATTAGTGCTGTAACAAGATGTGGCATGGACTCGACAACATCTGAAGTATTGCTGAAGGGAATTGACACCATGACCCTGTAGGGCTATCGATAAATCCGTAAGAATACGAGGCGGTGGAGACCTCTTCTGATCAGCCCGTTGCAAGGCATCCCAGATATGCTCAATAATATTCATGTCTGGAGAATTTGGTGCCCAGCGGAAGTGTCTCAACTCTGAAGAGTGTTTCTGAAGGCACTCTGTATCAATTCTGGACGTGTGGAGTATCGCATTGTCCTGCTGGAATTTCCCAAGTCCGTCGGAATACACACTGGCCGTGAATGGATGCAGGTGATCAGACTGGATACATACGTAGGTGTCACCTGTCAGTCGTATCTAGTCGTATCAGGGGTCCTATATCACTCCAACTGCCCCCCTCCCCCCACACCAATACAGAACCTCCACCAGCTTGAATAGTCACGACCAGGCAACATGTTTCCAGTCATCAACAGTCCAATGCCGGCGTTAACGGGCCTAGGCGAGGCATAAAGCTTTGTGTCACGCAGCCATCAAGGGTACACGATTGGGCCTTCGGCTCTGAAAGCCCGTATGGATGATGTTTCGTTGAACGGTTCGCACGCTGACACTTGTTGATGGCCCAGCACTGAAACCTGCAGCAATTTGCGGAAGGGTTGCCGTTGTGTCACTTTTAACCGATTCTCTTCAGTTGTCGTTGGTCCCGCTCTTCCAGGATCTTCTTATGTCCGCAGCGATGTCGGAGATTTGATGTTTTACCGGATTCCTGATATTCACGGTATACTCGTGAAATGGTCGTACGGGAAAATCCTCACTTCGTCGCTACCTCGGAGATACTGTGTCCCATTGCTCGTGCGTCGACTATAACGCCACGTTCAACTCACTTTAATCTTGATAACCTGCCATTGTAGCAGCAGTAACCGATCTAACAACAGTACCAGACACTTGTGGTCTCATATAGGCTTTGCCGACCGCAGTACCGTGTTCTGCCTGTTTACATATCTCTGTATTTGAATACACATGTCGATACCAGTTTCTTTGACGATTCAGTGGTTTTGGCAGCCACGCCCAATGAGTGTCGCCATCTTGTTTTGCTTTACTAAGTACCTAAGCGCTGAACAAAAGTGGTTGGCGTCCCAAAACAGCAATCATAGATCAAACTACCGAGAAAGTGCACAATATGGTTTTAGATGATCGTCAACTGAAGGTGAATGGAATTTCTAGCGCAAGAGACGTACCAATTAAAAGAAATCGTGCAGTACATTTTACGTGAAATTTTGAAGTAATATGGATGCCCGATTTTTCGAATACTAACATAATGCAAATGTGAAATAAAGTCTCAGCAATATTTGCTCGTTTCAGAAAGGTTGTAACTGATTTTCAGCCCTGATATCTTACTGTGGATGACGCTTAAGTCTACTACGTCACATTGGAAGCTATGAAGCAATGATCGGAAGACGATGCCTTCTTGCCGAGGAAGGCGTAAACTCTATTTCGTTACTGGAAAGTTTACGATTCATTTCATTTGTTACAGGGAACAAGTTACACAACAACTTGTGAATAACTCATAGGTTTCCTGGACGAAATAGATACGAAAATACGCGAAAAAGTGCCTGAACTTAAAAAGTAAAAAGATATCTTTAAGCAGGTGCGTACCTATCCACAAAGATGCTTGAGAACTGGGAGAAGTATGGCATTTGAAGTATCTACAGTTGGAACACATCCCGTTCGCCACAGCTAGCACCCTCTGACTTGCAGCTATTTCCAACTTCAAAGAATTTGTGACTAGAAAATCAAATTGAGCCCAATGAAAAAGTTGCTATAACTGCAGGTGTATATTTTTCAGAATTTCAAAAAATGATGAACGGAGTAGACTGACTTGCACGGGGACCGCGCTGAAAAGTAAGTGCATTTTTGACGTAATAATAGTCGTCTTATACTGTTGGATACAGTTTTTTGCCTGAATACTAAACAACTACTTGGCAGCTTCTTTATTGTTTCCATTGCCTGGCTTTGTCATTTGCGTTTATGTTAATCATACCAGTGGTTCATCTTCGTGTTGAGAGTAATTAGTGTTCTAGTTTTCATGTTTTTACGTTCTTGTTTAAGAGTTGTATGAAGTATAAACTTCCGCTGTGTCCATTGTGCGTTGTTAACAAAGGAGCATATGCTAACAAAAGATGATAAAAAACAACGATGTTGTACGTTATATATGTTACGGATGTTTTAACTTGCATGTTCTAAAGATACTTACTGTGGTAACTGAACGAAGATTTAAAGGGAAACTACAAATAATAATAATTACAAAATAGCCAAATACAGGAATCTGACAATGAGGTAAATGCCATGTTTAAACAATATGATTGCATACATCATCCTTGTAGCAATTAGCACACCGGGGAGGTTCCACATCGAACAGTGAAAACCCTACAGCGTCTGAAACTCCAAGTGTTAGCTGTACTCAACACCCTTGAAACGTTTCGTCGAAAGCAATGAACTTAGCGATAACATATTGCTTAAACCGTTACATTATGTCGGTGCAGTATAAAGATGAGTAGGTCAATAATAATAATAATAATAATAATAATAATAACACAAACAAAAACTTCGCGATGGCACATCAAGTCATCAAGGACGAGTACGAGAAAAAACCATAACGTTAAACGCAAAATTTAGACTGTGTAATTAATCATAGAAATCCAGGCACAATACACGGCTGAATTCATTGCGAATCCGAACCTTCAGGATGTAGGACGAGTGGTGTTTGAACAGAGTAATCCTTCGCAAAATTCGCAACCCTATATATTCATTTGCATTGTGTCTGGATAAAAAAAAGAAGAAACATTTGTGTAACGACAAAATCACCTGTTTCCCATGGGATTTTTCACACCACTTTTGAGCAACGTCGATACGTTGTGGTACATCACCCTTCTCGGATGCAGGCTTGAATTCGTCGTCATATACCATCGAGGAGATGATCAAGCCAGCCGTGGTCCTAATTGTCCCATTCTTCAACGGCGATTCTGCGTAAGTCGCACCGAGCATGTGGTCGTTGCCGACGTCCAGAAACAGCTCGCTTCAATTAATCCCAGACGTATTCAACCGTGTTCGTGTCAGGGAACAGACAAGCCAATCCTATCTGGTGATACTAGCATGTTGAATGAACGTGTTCACGAGGACATCACGATGAGCACGCGAGTTATCATCCATCAAGATGAAATTGTCACCAAAATGTTGGTGACAATTTCAAACTACTGGCTGCAGAACTCCTTCGCTGTACCTAGAGCAGTGACATTATTCTTAATAGCCACCAGAGGTGTGCGGTGGCCCCATGCAATGCCACCCGAGCCGGCCGCGGTGGTCTAGCGGTTCTAGGCGCGCAGTCCGGAACCGCGCGGCTGCTACGGTCGCAGGTTCGAATCCTGCGTCGGGCGTGGATGTGTGTGATGTCCTTAGGTTAGTTAGGTTTAAGTAGTTCTAAGTTCTAGGGGACTGATGACCACAGATGTTAAGTCCCATAGTGCTCAGAGCCATTTGAACCATTTTTGGAGACAAGTGCTCCTCATGGACTTTATCACCGCACGACCGACATCACATCCAGTGCCTTTGGCTACTCATTGTATATATATGCATTCCGTGACGTGTTTACATATTTTTGTCCATCTCCTGTATACCTACCGTGACTTTGAACGAACAGTTATATACACGCTCTCTCTCTCTCTCTCTCTCTCTCTCTCTCTCTCTCTCTCTCTCTCTCTCTCACACACACACACACACACACACACACACACACACTATATATATATATATATATATATATATATATATATATATATATATTTCCTATCCGTGTTTTTATTGTGTCTCTAGCGGCCTTGACATAGGCGGGATGTTAAACTGCAATCTACCTTTCCCCCGTTTTGTAAAGCTTGGAGGAATTTCAACTAAACACGGCACACTCATGACTTACTACTTGGTAAAAACTGCTCTGGAGATAGGGCTCCCTTGGCACTCCTAGAGGTGGTGATGGGATGAATAGCCTTGAATACCTGAAACAATTTCAAGCAAATTTGGTACCCATAGGACTTGGAACGCGGCAAAAAAGTTTGAGAGAATGACACAACCCCAGCTCCAGCGGGACCTTAGGGGTGGAGGCGAGATGGAGAGTTGAGGACGTGTGGAAATGAACATAACCAGGGACACCTGGATCAATTTCAGCAAAATTTGGCACACATTTGACTTACTACCTGGGAAGCAAATTTTGTGGCGCTAAGACGAATATCTTACCCCCGTATATCTGGAGCAATTTCAACCGAACTGTGGACATATATGAATTTCTATGTACGGAATGTATTGTAGGGTAAGACAACCCCACCACTGGTGTAAAATTAATCGGAAAGTGTATTATTAGTATCTAATGGATATTTTTCGGAATCACTAAGCTGATTTAGCCCAATTTTAGTCAAACAGAATGATTAATATTCTCTATTATCCTTTGGAAGAAAGTAAACGAGCAAAAATGATTTTCCCACGCGGAAAGACAGTTGCTGAACAGCCACCAGATACCGTCACATCCATTTAACATCTGGGAGTATCCATACGCAGCGCTTTAAAGTGTAGTGACCAAATAAAAAGTAACCGTAGAAAAGGCAGACGCCAAACTGAGATTCACTGGCAGAGTACACACGAAGTGTAGTCCATCTACGAAGGAGTTAACTTATAAATCCCTCGTTCGGCCGATACTTGATACTCGTCGGTCTGGAACCCGTACCAAATGGGAGTGATATATTTAACAGAGAAGATACAAAGAAGAGCCGCGCGTTTCACCAGTCTGGGATGCGTATCAAATAGACTGATACATGAATAAAGAAAATCCAAAGAAGAGCAGCGAGTTTCGTCACAGGTTCGTTCAGCGAACGTGAAAGCGTCACGCTGATGCTAAACGAAATCCAGTGGCGGAAGCTACATGAAAGGCGTTGTGCATCATTTACTGGTAACATATTGAGAGCGTAAATTCCTAAAAGAAAAACCAATATAGAGCTTCCTCCTAGGTGTATTTCGTGCGGAGTGTATGAAAACATTGAGGGATTCGAGTTCGCACAGAGGCTTCCCAGCGATCGTCCTTCCAGCATCCCATTCGCAACCGGAACAGCACAGGAGGGAAGTTACAATGGTACAGAGAGTGCTCACCGCCATGCACCTTCAGCAGACGTGCGATGTAGATCTACGTTCGGAGTAACAGACAAAGTGCATTTACATATTGGTAATGGCTTGTAATCAGCTAATGAGTGTGAGTCGATGAACCGTCTACCAAGCACTTAAATGTCAATTATTGCAGAATGAGTGTGTAGATGTAGATGAGTGGAGGTTGAGTAAGTAAATGTCGTGTGGCACCCAGCGTGGTCCAAGGTGTCTGACTTCACTTGCGCTGGCTATGCACTGTTTCATCTTCTCATTCGTCCTCGTGAGTGATGAGTGAAATCCTGTTCCACAGTTCCCAACGCCCAAAAATTATGAGACGACGAAGATTAGCAGCCAGTAGCAGGGGCGCTAATCGTAGACCACAGAGGGAGATAAAGCTTTACTGTTTACAGGAAATTATTTCGCTCGAATATCCAGAAATAAATGTAAACAGAAGTGCAGTGCTTACGCGGCCGTGGCGGCGGTACTCACCCTAGCGGCTGGCGCGGCGTGGCTCTGCATGTCGCGTGGCAGTGGAGGCGGCAGCGGCTGCGGCTGCGGCGGCGACGGCGTCGGGCGGCAGTCTGAGCCGTGGGGCGGTGGCAGCCAGACGGGCGCCCGCGAGCGCGCGCGCGCCGCCGCCAGCCGCCCCCATGACGCCTCCTCGGGCCACCCCTCCGCCCCCGCCTCCTCCGCCGACATGGCGGCCGCACGCGACGCTCGTCACCCCTGGCGACTGGCGCGCGCGCCCCTTCCTCGTCCTCTGCGTCTTGCGCCTCGCCTCAGGTGGCCCGCTGCTACCGCCGCCGCCGCCGCCGCCGCCGCCGCCGGCAGAATCGAGCGTTCGCTTCTGTTGTTAATGGGGATTCCCTCCGCTGCGGCCGTCCGTGTCAGCTACCGAACGCTGACGCCGTCTCGCTGTCGCAAAAACGGCCACTCGTTAGTTGGCTAATGTAAGGGTGCGGCGACCTACAGAAAACAATAATACACCGTTGTCTCTATACAAGGTGAACATTAATAAAACCGACAAACTGCAGGGACGGATTCCTGACTGGAAACGGAGGAAGAAAGGTCCTATGAATGTGTGTCTAAAAATGGGCTGTATACGTGCGAGAGCAAATCGTCCCGAAACACAGTACAGAGCTGCATCGCATCCACGTCACAACAGGTGTTCAAAGTGGCCTCCATGCGACGCAATGCACTCGTTCGCAAGTCGCATTAAGGATTGCCGCACTCTTTCGGACTTTCTGGCCTCTCTCCAAATAGCGTCAAGGCGGTGTGAACCCGCTATTGAAGGGTCTGCACGTCAGGAGCTGATTTAGCCTGTACAACGCTTTTCGGATGCCCATCCCCCCCCCCCCCCCCCCCCCCCCCCCGAGGTAAAAATGAAAGAGGTTTAAATGTGGTGATGTAACAGGCCACGCTACAGGCCTCCCCGTCCTATACAACGTACGGGGAAGATGTTACTTAGGTGTCGGTAAGCTGTAATGTAGAAATGGAGTGGTCCTCTGTCATGCAGAAACCACATAACCTGACGCATTGCCACCGCGTGGGATTTCCGAACGGTCTAGGGCGCTCCAGTCGAGGACTGCGCGGCTGGTCCCGGCGGCGGTTCGAGTCCTCCCTCGGACATGGGTGTGTGTGTTTGTCCTAAGGATAATTTAGGTTAAGTAGTGTGTAAGCTTAGGGACTGATGACCTTAGCACTTAAGATTTCACACACATTTTTTTTTGACGCATTGCCAAAGGCACATTCTCAAGCAGTCTAGGCTGAGTATTCCGCAGGAAGTCCAGGTACATTCCTCCTTAGAGGCGTTGTGGAACAACAACCGGTCCAAGTACGCGGACGCCAAAAATCCCTGCCCACACACTGATGCTGAACCGAGGCTGATGAGATGCATCGACCATTCCACTATTATTGTCTGTATCCCACAGATGACGACTAGATCGATGATGCCAGATCTGGTAATGGCTGCTACGTCAGTAATTACTGATGACAGAAATCCCATAACTGCGATGGTCGGCTGCAGAACCATCGACAAAATCCCTCCCGTAGAGAGAAAATTGCTGCTGATAATCCGTGCTCTACTTGAAGGTGATAGGGATATTAGCGGTTGTCATGCAGGATACACATTATCGTACTATGATTTTACACCATGTTGGCGAGCCATTTGCCTGGAGTTTGTTCTAGGGTTCCTCTCAACAACCTGTAGAACTCGGTCCTCCATATTTAGTGTACGCACAGTCCGACGCCTCCCTGAGCGTTCGTCTGTCTGAAAGCACCCCTGATCACACAAAGGCACATAAAGGGCTTCAAATACTGTGTGACGTGGTTGGTGCCGGCGAGGGTACTTGATTTCCTATAGCCGAGCTACTTCTCGACCGTTTCCATGCCCTTGTCGGTACACAAACACCATCTCGGCTTGTCCCAGACATGAATACCGGACCATTCACCAGCTTACAGTACGCTGCGTCAATCACACAGTCTGCAAGTGCATTATCGCGCGAGGAAAACGCGGCACACGGTCGGAGGAACTTTTATTCGTCAGAGCCATCGTGGCATTTCCGGAGACATGTTCATAGAACCTGTTTTCCTCGATTCCCATTGCTTCCTCCCCGTCTGACCTGTTCACGTTACGTGATCTCCCTGCGCGATGTGCAGCCACAATTCTGCAGACTGTACCCTTTCCTGTCCGCGAAGGGATGTGGTTTCGGCACAACGGCGCACCAGCCCACTTCGATGTCAATGTCCGCGAGCACCTTATCGTTGGACTGGAAGGGGAGGTCCTGTCCATTGGCCAGAACGATCGCTGCATCTCAAATCTCTGGACTTTTTCCTCTGGGTTAAGTCAAGACGTTTGGTGTACGGAATCCCCGTAAAAACGGATGAATACTTGCTTCCTAGGGTCCAAGATGCCTATCTTCTGGTACAACAGATACCGGTGATCTTTGAGAGAGGGCGGCAGAATTTCATGCGCCGTTGCACATGCATGCGTTGAGAACAATGTGCTACGTTGTATGCTGTTTACGCTGTGTACGAGCATAAAAAAATAAATATACATTTCTGACCATTAGTTCCCCATCTTAATATTATCTGTTGTAGACCCACTATAACCAGTTACAATTTGACCTAGAATATTTGAGACACCCTGTAGAATACATTCGAATATTTTAGTTCCAACGGTGTCCACATTCAAAAAATGTTTCTGAGTGGCAATGATCTGTCGCACCAGTCACTTCGGCAACTTTCGCGTTCCCTTGAAATGGCTTTTATTTTTTGGTCATCAGTCTGCTGACTGGTTTGACGCGGCCCGCCACGAATTCCTTTCCTGTGCTAACCTCTTCATCTCAGAGTAGCACTTGCAACCTACGTCCTCAATTATTTGCTTGACGTATTCCAATCTCTGTCTTCCTCTACAGTTTTTGCCCTCTACAGCTCCCTCTAGTACCATGGAAGTCATTCCCTCATGTCTTAGCAGATGTCGTATCATCCTGTCCCTTCTCCTTATCAGTGTTTTCCACATATTCCTTTCCTCTCCGATTCTGCGTAGAACCTCCTCATTCCTTACCTTATCAGTCCACCTAATTTTCAACATTCGTCTATAGCACCACATCTCAAATGCTTCGATTCTCTTCTGTTCCGGTTTCCCCACAGTCCATGTTTCACTACCATACAATGCTGTACTCCAGACGTACATCTTCAGAAATTTCTTCCTCAAATTAAGGCCGGTATTTGATATTAGTAGACTTCTCTTGGCCAGAAATGCCTTTTTTGCCATAGCGAATCTGCTTTTGGTGTCCTCCTTGCTCCGTCCGTCATTGGTTATTTTACTGCCTAGGTAGCAGAATTCCTTAACTTCTTTGACTTCGTGACCATCAATCCTGATGTTAAGTTTCTCGCTGTTCTCATTTCTACTACTTCTCATTACCTTCGTCTTTCTCCGATTTACTCTCAAACCATACTGTGTACTCATTAGACTGTTCATTCCGCTCAGCAGATCATTTAATTCTTCTTCACTTTCACTCAGGATAGCAATGTCATCAGCGACTCGTATCATTGATATCCTTTCACCCTGTATTTTAATTCCACTCCTGAACCTTTCTTTTATTTCCATCATTGCTTCCTCGATGTACAGATTGAAGAGTAGGGGCGAAAGGCTACAGCCTTGTCTTACACCCTTCTTAATACGAGCACTTCGTTCTTGATCGTCCACTCTTATTATTCCCTCTTGGTTGTTGTACATATTGTATATGACCCGTCTCTCCCTATAGCTTACCCCTACTTTTTTCAGAAGCTCGAACAGTTTGCACCATTTTATATTGTCGAACGCTTTTTCCAGGTCGACAAATCCTATGAAAGTGTCTTGATTTTTCTTTAGCCTTACTTCCATTATTAGCCGTAACGTCAGAATTGCCTCTCTCGCCCTTTACTTTTCCTAAAGCCAAACTGATCGTCACCTAGCGCATTCTCAATTTTCTTTTCTATTCTTCTGTATATTATTATTCTTGTAAGCAGCTTCGATGCATGAGCTGTTAAGCTGATTGTGCGATAGTTCTCGCACTTGTCAGCTCTTGCCGTCTTCGGAATTGTGTGGATGATGCTTTTCCGAAAGTCAGATGGTATATCGCCAGATTCATATATTCTACACACCAACGTGAATAGTCGTTTTCTTGCCACTTCACCCAATGATTTTAGAAATACTGATGGAATGTTATCTATCCCTTCTGCCTTATTTGACCGTAAGTCCCCCAAAGCTCTTTTAAATTCCGATTCTAATACTGGATCCCCTATCTCTTCTAAATCGACTCCTGTTTCTCCTTCTATCACATCAGACAAATCTTCACCCTCATAGAGGCTTTCAGTTTATTCTTTCCACCTATCTGCTCTCTCCTCTGCATTTAACAGTGGAATTCCCGTTGCACTCTTAATGTTACCACCGCTTCTTTCAATGTCACCAAAGGTTGTTTTGACTTTCCTGTATGCTGAGTCTGTCCTTCCGACAATCATATCTTTTTCGATGTCTTCACATTTTTCCTGCAGCCATTTCGTCTTAGCTTCCCTGCACTTCCTATTTATTTCATTCCTCAGCGACTTGTATTTCTGTATTCCTGATTTTCCCGGAACATGTTTGTACTTCCTCCTTTCATCAATCAACTGAAGTACTCCTTCTGTTACCCATGGTTTCTCCGCAGCTACCTTCTTTGTACCTATGTTTTCCTTCCCAACTTCTGTGATGGCCCTTTTTAGAGATGTCCATTCCTCTTCAACTGTACTGCCTACTGCGCTATTCCTTATTGCTGTATCTATAGCGTTAGAGAACTTCAAACGTATCTCGTCATTCCTTAGTACTTCCGTATCCCACTTCTTTGCGTATTGATTCTTCCTGACTAATGTCTTGAACTTCAGCCTACTCTTCATCACTGTCCGCAGCTCGTGGCCGTGCGGTAGCGTTCTCGCTCCGCACGCCCGGGTTCCCGGGTTCGATTCCCGGCGGGGTCAGTGATTTTCTCTGCCTCGTGATGACTGGGTGTTGTGTGCTGTCCTTAGGTTAGTTAGGTTTAAGTAGTTCTAAGTTCTAGGGGACTCATGACCATAGATGTTAAGTCCCATAGTGCTCAGAGTCATTTGAACCATCTTCATCACTACTATATTGTGATCTGAGTCTATACCTGTTACTGCGTACGCCTTACAATCCAGTATCTGATTTCGGAATCTCAGTCTGATCATGATATAATCTAATTGAAATCTTCCCGTATCTCCTGGCCTTTTCCAAGTATACCTCCTCCTCTTGTGATTCTTGAACAGGGTATTCGCTATTACTAGCTGAAACTTGTTACAGAACTCAGTTAGTCTTTCTCCTCTTTCATTCCTTGTCCCAAGCCCATATTCTCCTGTAACCTTTTCTTCTACTCATTCCCCTACAATTGCATTCCAGTCGCCCATGACTATTAGATTTTCGTCCCCCTTTACATACTACATTACCCTTTCAATATCCTCATACACTTTCTCTATCTGTTCATCTTCAGCTTGCGACGTCGGCATGTATACCTGAACTATCGTTGTCGGTGTTGGTCTGCTGTCGATTCTGATTAGAACAACCCGGTCACTGAACTGTTCACAGTAATACACCCTCTGCCCTACCTTCCTATTCATAACGAATCCTACACATGTTATACCATTTTCTGCTGCTGTTGATATTACCCGATACTCATCTGACCAGAAATCTTGTCTTCCTTCCACTTCACTTCACTGACCCCTACTATATCTAGATTGAGCCCTTGCATTTCCCTTTTCAGATTTTCTAGTTTCCCTACCACGTTCAAGCTTCTGACATTCCACGCCCCGACTCGTAGAACGTTATCCTTTCGTAGATTATTCAATCTTTTTCTCATGGTAACCTCCGCCTTGGCAGTCCCCTCCCGGAGATCCGATTGGGGGACTATTCCGGAATCTTTTGCCAATGGAGAGATCATCATGACACTTCTTCAATTACAGGCCACATGTCCTGTGGATACACGTTACGTGTCTTTAATGCAGTGGTTTCCATTGCCTTCTGCATCCTCACGTCGTTGATCATTGCTGATTCTTCCGCCTTTAGGGGCAATTCCCTACCCCTAGGACAAGAGAGTGCCCTGAACCTCTATCCGATCCTCCGCCCTCTTTGACAAGGCTGTTGGCAGAATGAGGCTTACTTCTTATGCCGGAAGTCTTCGGCCGCCAATGCTGATTATTTATCAAAATTTAGGCAGTGGCGTGGATCGAACCCGGGACCGAAGACGTTTTCACTCAGTTTTTTTTTCATTACAGAGGGCTCCCCCTCTGACTAAACACACTGAGCTACTACCGTGCTAGCAGCGCAAGATCACGAGCTGCAGAGATGCGTCAGTCGTAACATTCTAATATCGAAACTACATTTTAATACGATATACGCCTTAGGATATGTATCATTTCCTTTTACCATGTAGATGATACTTGTTCTTTCGGACATGTTCGAAAGAACAGATACCATCTTCATATAGATAAGGCTTACCGGCCAATGATCTTCTTCAGTGCGGATGCACTCACATTGCTCAACCTCTTACGGGAATCGGTAGATTGACTGCCGCGAGTAATGAGTATAGTGAGCAGGGGCACTACAAATGTAGTGTGTGGACAGTAAGTTGTGCCCTCGATGGCTCAGTCGGATAGAGCATCTGCCATATAAGCAGGATCTGGGTTCGAGTACCCGTCGATAGACACATTTTCAACTGTCCCCGCTGATATTTATCAGTGCCTGTAAGCAGCTAATGGTCTGGATTTTACTGTAATTTCATTCACATTTCGTTTCTGTTTAAGAAACAAGGTGGTCGAAGTTTTACTACAATATTAAAATAATTTGCACAGAAAGACAAGCGAATTTACGTGGCAAGAGCTTTCACTTTGTATCTCAAAGGGTCCCAAAGCTGTTGTGAGTTTATTATCTTCCTTTGAATCAGGAAGCGTAATCAGGAAGAGAAATCGGTGTCAAACCGCGTGAAGAAGCACGTACACAGAAAGTGGCAAATGATGCTTCTGCGAAAGTTACTATATAGTTTTTCACGAATGGGCCGGTTTTAAACTTTGAGAAACATAGCCCATCCGGTTTTGTGTTGTCAAAAATACCTTCCCACACAAACAGAAAACGTTTAAGTTCAGTTATTTTTGCCATAAGCATAATTTCCAACTACAGGCACGTGGAAACGAGCAGATTAGCATAGTTTCATTGATTGATGTCGTTTGGGATAATATTTTGGAATAAATTATCATTTAAGCTAAATGTATTTATTTAATTAAAGAAACTTCTTACAATTACAGTTAATAAAATTCTTCTGGGTTTGCAGCCGCATTCTCAACTATAAAATTCCAACGTTTCAGCGACTATTGCAAGACACCTTCCTATGGGTGGCGTCTTGCAATAGTCGCCGAAACGTCGGAACTTACTAGTTGAGAATGCGGCCTCAAACCCAGAAGAATTTTATTGACTGTGACAACGGCCGCGGAAGCCTACGTTTGCATTATACTTGAAATTATGTGTATGGTTCATATGCGTGAGTCTTGTAGGCATCTGTTCAAACGGTTGGGAACATTAGCCACAACCTCACATCACATTTATTCTCTGATGGAATATGTTGTCTAAAATCCATTTGAGTTCGACAGTCGTAATCATGGTTAATAATGATATACTAGAAGGAAACATTACATGCCCAACCATCTATATGGCTCAAAAAGAAGTGGTAATCTGCTAGCGAAAATAAAGTATCTGACAGAAAGTAATAATATTTCCAATTACAGATTAATGTTTCTCCTAAAAATCTCCTTCTGTACGGAAGAGAATTTCTTGAAAAGAAATAAAATGTAAATTAAGAACCAGTAAATGACCTATATGTTGCTGTATACATATATTTTTGTAAAAGGTGTGGGCATCATTTGTCCAACAGACATGTTTCGTATCACGATATAAACTGTGAGAACTGTCTGAGGATATTACGTCACCAGGTAATGCCGTAGGCCTTTTCAAGAACGAAGAATATATCGATAAAATTTATGAGCTTAAGACAGCCGTCTGAATTGCCGTCTCTGATACCTTCAGAAACCACACTGGGAGTAGTCAAGGAGCTCCCTTGATTCTGGGACCCAAGTAGTGCACAAGTTCAACGTGAGCCCCAAGGAGTGTGCTGTACAAAGATTGATACCATATTATATACATTTTTACTTAACACCTCGAAACTATGTAATTCATTTTTGTTTGTTTCCAAGTGAAAGTCTGCAGTCCTGAAATATATAGCTGAAAAAAAGCAACATTTTCAAGGACTGCGTGCTGTGGCACAGGGGTGTAATATGTGCAGACCAAGGGGTTGTAGTGTTGGTGATTCGTTTGTCACGGTTATCGGCGGGAATATGGGGCGCAGGAGGCCTGTCTGTGCACCCTCTGTTTTGAATCTGTAGGCAGTAAGACTGCTGAGTTTAAAGGTGAACTGTGTTTGCAACATTCTTTCTAGGATAAACCATGATCCACCGTAGGGTACATACTTCTGCTGAACAGCTCCAGCCATTTCTATGGGGTCGCATTGTGGGCCTGTGGGAAGCTGGGAGGATGCATCGAGGAACTGCTGTTCATATTGGGCACAATGTTTGGTGGTGTGTCACTGCTTTAACAGTGTTCTGTGGAACATTCCCACTCCTGGGGACCAGGTTCTGGACGTAGTACAGACGCACGTCAACACTGATGGTTGTGCGAGCAGCGGTGGCCTACCGAACATCATCCATGGAAGCAATTCAGGCACATGTTGCACCATTTGAAACCGTCTGCTTGAAGCAGGCTACCACTGACACCACGACATCGCCAAGCATGGCTACACTGGTGTTGTGTAAGAGGTGACTGGAGAGTGGAATGGCCCTCTTCTGTCTTGCGTGATGAAAGTAGGTGCTTTCTGTATGCAAATGATGGACGTACACGTGTATGGGGTAGAGCTGGCGAGCTGTCTAGTCCTTCACAACACACAGGTCCCATCCCAGGCTTCATTGTGTGGCGAACCGTCAGTTACAGCTCGCGGTCACATTTGGTGTTTCTGCAGAGCAAAATATGCATTGACCGCTACATTTCACAGGCTGTTATCCGCGAGGTACTGCCATTTCTTCTACACGAAAATGACGTGCTTTTTCAACAGGCAGTGAACGCCCACGTAAGGCTGTTCCGACGCAATGTACTCTTCGTGGTGTGCAACAACTATCCTGGCCAGCGAGATCATCAGATCTAGATCTCTTGCCAGTTGAACACGTATGGTACATGATGAAGCTGGGACTTACTCGTGTTCTAGGACCTGCAAGAACCATTGGTGAATTGCAATAAGAGGCGCTTACGTTGCTGCCATGGAGGGGTATACTGTATATTGATGCGAATGTCCGGGCACCCTTTACTGTGAAATGTGTAGTTCAGCTAGTCTGAATTTGTTATCATATACTCCTACAATGATGAACTATCTGTCACCTCACTTGTCAATAAAATGACCTAGTCCTTGAGGAGGGTGCTGCTCCTTTCTTCCGACGGTGTACATTGAAGTACCCCCAGCACGACACCGCAATACGTTACTGGAGGAGTAAAACAAAATGGCGGAGCCCAATGATGGAGTGATGTATCGGTACAACAACTACCCTGGCCAGCGGTAATTTATTTTTTACATTTGAAGGTGAATAATGCTCCGTCAGTCTCTGCTGAAATTGGGGAAGTGTACGGCAACAACGAACCATCACGTGACGCAGTAGTTAAAGCGGGCAAACACCTCCAGTGTGGTAAACAAAATTTGACTGTCGAAAAATACCATCTTCCTGTGTAAAATCAACAAAAAACCTGAGAAGTGGGGCCCTAGTCCTTATAAGGAGTATCACGGGAAACAGCAGACATATTTAGAATATAACCATGGACGTTGGCGTACTGAATGGCAATTTTCTTGCTACCCAAACGCTCGCATTCAGAATTTCTTTCACTACTATAGTTCAATTCTTTTATCTTGGCGGCTCGCGCATGCCCGCCCAGACGCGGGAGATTGCTGCGTTGCCAGTTGCAAACGACGCGACGCACGCGCCAACAGAAGCAGCGCCATAGTATAGTATAGTGCGCAAACTTAGTTCAGGGGGGAGCACGCACTTTATGAAGTAAAGCCACCACGGCCGCATTAACCCTTTCGCTGCTACAGAGACGTGCTCCCCGCATTCCGCGCTGCGCACGATTTTGCCATCACTGCACTGCTCGCCGGTGCAGACACATGGTGTTCCGACTGCTTTGACACACTTATCATTCGATTTTATAAAAACTATTTGGCCCAAAAATTTGATTTTTACACATCTTGTTGACTGATACCTTCCCCCCCATAAATGACTTAATTTTGTTTCGATGTTCAACGTACTTATTGTGCAGCGTTAAATGTAGTAAAGTATTGCACGGAATTTTTAAGAGTTTGCAGAGGTAAAAGTCCATAGCGTATACTTTCCGTATGGTCGATTTTAGTTGCTACAATGTTGAGAATGAAATGTGGACAAGATACATAAATTTCATACAAAATTTACTGTATAACAATATCTCATTTAAGTACCAGGTAGGTGTCGTATGTAATATTGAGAAATATTCCGTCTTTCGCGACTGTAATAAAAGTTTTATTTATAGCAGAGTCATTTCACTTTTTTCTAAAAAGTTCTGATTAAAACAAAGTTGGCGAAGTACACAAAACTGAATTGTGGACGTAATAAAACATAGAAACTAAAATATATTGTCAGTGAGGCGCAGTGCGCAAACAATTTGTGTTTGTCACAACGGACAGCAAATACTTGCCAAAACATAGATCAGTCGACGAAAACATTGAATATGATGATGTTGCTAAAGCAGCGAAGCAAAGAATTGCGTCAGACAATCAAGTAGCTCGGCAACTCACGAGCCGAAATTCTGCTTTAAATAATACTTTTAATACAGTCGCAAACGAATATATCTCAATATGAATGGTGAAACAGCGACTGCAGAAGAGAAGATATACAAACAAAACAGATAACATGAATATTGTATGTGTGCCTTTTCATTGTTACTAATTGCTGTGAAAAGAAATATTGCAGGACAAAATTAGAAAACTGAAAACTATTTATGATTATAATGAAGAGACAAAGCACTAGAAATTTCAAAAAATTACATTCAAACGAATAAAATTCGTGCAGTTAGACACTTCAATATTGTTTTTAAATAAAGAAAATATCAAGCATTGGACAAGGTTTGAACTCAGAACCCATTTTCATAACATCCAAACACCTTAACCATTATGGTAATGCAACACATCATTGAACAGCACTCCTGGAGGACTCTAAAATATCACGCAAAATACCGACAAACACTGTTGGTATGACTATGAATCACTCACGTTTCGTCGAAGTACAATAGGAAATAAACGATTACCGCTGTTCTTTATTGCGAAAAAGCAGTTCATGAGAATGATGTAAACACCTTTCCTTGCTATCACCTGAATTAGGAGACTTATTGCTTGTTTGGTTTAATTAATTAATAGAATATGAAGCAACTGGTATAAAGAATGCTTTTTCCAAACTTTCTATAAAAGAAAGTCTGCTATCAAGATATTGCTTTTGTTCAATTACTTTATTTATGACTGAACGTTTCTAAAACTGAAGACACTCGTCCATGCTCTGAACTGCAGTCGAGCTCTGGCAACGTCGTTCTCTGTTCATTAGCTGGCTGTGTTTTGTGACGTCAGATGCACAGAACGAACCTAAACTCGGCCGCCGTCGTAAATGACGCGCACTACAGTTTACACGACGACACTAGATTGCAGGCAACTGCGCTACCAGCCACTGCGCATGCGCGCCGTGCGTTTACGCAACTCGTTGCTGAAACTAAACACTTTTGGCGTGTTCCAGCTTTGGCGACACTAGTTGCAAGAGTTTTGAGGTTATGTGTGTTCGTAGAGTGCAGACAAACTGAAGAATGAAGTGTGGAACGGAGAAAAATGTTCGCTTTTTGGATATCTATGCTTTACATAGGTGTTGTGAGATTTCGGTGATGCTGGTTACAAAAATAAGCAACATATTGCTGCTCCTGAGGCCGTCATGCGCGACCAGAACATAAATAGTTTGACAATACTTGAGCTGCAGGGCAAAATTTGTTGATTTAGGAGCACATATACAACTGAATTAAGAAAAACACAAGCAAGTGTAATTCTAGATGTGGCAATGCTCTCGTCTGCAA
The DNA here is from genome assembly GCF_021461395.2 of Schistocerca americana. Taxonomy (NCBI): domain Eukaryota; kingdom Metazoa; phylum Arthropoda; class Insecta; order Orthoptera; family Acrididae; genus Schistocerca; species Schistocerca americana. The sequence goes on from NC_060120.1 coordinate 774,684,975, forward strand.
GACTAAAATCCCATCGTTCGAGTTGGCCAACTCTTTGTTGAGGAGTATTGTTGACAGGAGGGAAGGCTATACAAATTCAAGAAACTACATTCTTTATTCATCTATTTAAAACGTCGCTGCAGTGCTCCCCATTCACGTATGTTAAAATTCTGAAATATTGCCACTGTTCAGAACTATCTTCAAGAGAGTAGTTTGCAAACCATTCTCTTCTTAATGCAGCCTGCTTCGAATAATTACTGCTGTTAACGTTAATAATTCTTGTTGTTAATGTTAATAATTATTGGTGTTAATGAAAAAGGGTCAGTACCAACTAAAACCGCATCTTATACCTTGCTGAGTGTTCTCGATTGTTATTTCAGTTCTGGCGACAGTGCTTCATGCATTACAATATCTTTATTTAGAAAAAATGTGAGCAGTTCTGGTGACATTCTAAGATAATTAAAAGAAATTTTTGAGTCTTCCATTACAAATTATTTCAGCAAGGATGCTGAGCAAGCGAGCTGACGTGTTTTCTTCATCCAGTCACGAATCGAAACACGTTTCTTATTTTTTTCTTATGTAGCTATCCCACGCATTAAGCTTAAACTCCATCACAACTCGTGCAGCTGTCAAAAGTTTCATTTCAGACAAGACTCACGAACCCACAAAACGACGAAACTGAAGTGTATACTGGTTTCGCCATGTCTACAGTCAAATATGAAACCATTTGCGTGCAACACATTCCACGCAACGAGTGGCGCAACCCAATGTCGTCATGTAAACTAGGCTTACGGCACAATGCTACGTGCGAGTGAAACAGAGAAAGTTAGAAATATAGACAGAAATAATTGGAGACGTCCTAGATGAAGTGGGATGCCAGAATGCCAAGACGAAGTGGGAAGGAAGAATAGGAGACGAGGAGACTTTAGATCAAGGGCAGTAAGGTTTCTGATCAGTAGGAGAATTTATGTGAGTGATTACTTGAAATGTAGACAAGCAGAAAATGCTATTGGCAGATATATTAGAGAGCAGAACAAATGTGTTAATGCACATAAACCAGAATACGCGACAGCAGATTCTTCACACGGATTGTAATATCATGAGGAGATCTTAATGCAGCTCCTATCAAGATATGTTTTCCCATTTTGCAGGAGTTTGTGAAAGTTGTTAATGTCCGAAATAACGTACAAGCAAACTTCTACTCGACTACGGACATAGGAACAATCTCCAGATGAATTAACTTCTTTGTGGTGTTATTTCTTGGGCTTCAGGAATTATTTTAAGGTAAGCCGTTACTCTAATTTGGAACTGGAGGAGACGACCTAACGAGGTACTATACAACATTCCCTTCAAATATAGAAACAAACTGCACTCGAATAATGCACGCGTGTGAACATTATTGTTACTGAATAATGAGTGAGGAGCATTTTCTTGTCAAATAGGACCGTGGCTGCATATAGAAACAGGGGAGGGAGCATCGGAGGAAGCGAGAGTTCTCTTCCACGAATTGTTAAATCACTTCTAACTGCCGCTAAACTTCGCTCGCGTCTCCAAACTTGCTCGCATGCCCTCTGACAGTTACAGTTTACTGACAGATGCGTTAGCGATCACAGCGCCGCCGGTCGCAGAAACACGGATATTGGCATGTAGCGCTGGAAGTTACTGCGTATTATACGACATAACGCTCCGTTGTGCATTGTCCCGAGCCAGTCGCATTTCGTGATTCCGTCTCATCGTGTCAACGAGAACAAAGCGAGGAAAGTTTTACTGCATGTCACCAACATTTTTATAAGACAACACAAATTAAAACTTTTGATTTGTTCTTTTTCAGAGAGGGCATTTTTCTTTAGCGGGCTGACTCGACGGAAACATTTTAACGTCTCTGAGATTTTTTTTTTTTTTTTTTTTTTTTTTTTTTTGCGGCTGATGTGCGTAGCTAAAACACCCACCGCTGTTTATTTTAACGAACAAAGTATTTTAACTTCTGAGAAACAGTTATTATATATATATATATATATATATATATATATATATTATTATTATTATTATTATTAGCGAATGTCCCAATGGGAGAACGATAAGCAGGTGATTAACATTTCTTAATGTTCTTCTTATTTCTCCAGTATTTCTTCATTGCCTCCCCAAAGGCCTTCTTCCTTTCTTCGGTCCACTTTGGTCGGAAAGGTTTAGATTCCGTCTCTGGAGTAAACTTCCACTTGTCGATTTTTCTTCTGAATGTATCCCGGTCTGATGTGTTTGTTATGTCAATTTTTGCCTTTTTCAAATCCTTCTTAACTTCAGTTACCCAGGGTATTGTTGCCTTAAGTGATGTCATATAGTCCAATAGACGTTTAGTTAACCTGTTTCCAGGTAATCTGTCTATATGTCCATAAAACTTCATCCGCCTCTTCCTGATATCTGCCTCGATGTTTGATATTTTTTCGGTTGTCTCGGTAGTCTGCAGCCTGTATCCATCTTGTGTGTATCGTGGTCCTAGGATTTTTCTAATAATTTTTCTCTCTACTTTCTTAATTTCGTGTAAATCTAATTTTCTATTCAGGGAGAGTGTTTCACTTGCATATGTGACTGTTGGTTTGATGACTGTGTTGTAGTGTCTGATTTTAGTGCCTTTTGATAGACATTTCTTGTTATATATATTTTGAATAAGTCCGAATACTTTCTTGATTTTCTGTAATCGGTTTTTTTGTGCTATTTTCTCAAGTCCTGTTGGTTCAATAACTTCACCGAGATACTTAAAGTGCTTGACTCTAGTTATTTCACCATACTTTGTTTTTAGTTTCGAAATATCTAATTTTGAGCAGATGAATTCTGTCTTCTCAAAGGAGATTTGCAGGCCAACCTTCTCAGCACATTCTTTAAGTGTCTCAATTTGTTTTACTGCTGTTTCTTCACTGTCAGTTATAATTGCCAAGTCATCTGCAAACGCTAAATAAGGGATGTTCAATTTTCCTTTACCTCTTCCTAGTTCAATTGGCTTCCAAAAGCTTTGTTTCCTTAGTGTTACTTCCCACTCTTTCATAACTTTGTCCAAAACTATATTGAATAATAGTGGTGAGATCCCATCTCCTTGTCTTACTCCTGTTTTAATTGAGAATGGTTCCGAAATTTCCCCTCTGAATTTAATTTTTGATTTGGTTTCTGTTAGTGTTTGTTCAATTAGTTTTCGGGTTTTAGTGTCTAGGCCTCGTTCTTCGAGAATGTGACATAGAGACTGTCTGTCTATGGAATCGTATGCCTTTTTGAAATCAACGAATGTGCAGATTATTGGTTTTGACCTGATTGCTTTAATCTTTAAAATAGTTTTAAGGTTGAATATCTGTTCCGGGCATGATCTATTAGGACGAAAGCCTGCTTGGTAGTCTGAAATTGTATGTTCTAGTTGTTCTTGTGCCCTCTTTAGGAGACATGCAGATAGAATTTTGTAGGTAACTGGTAAAAGTGAAATGCCTCTGTAGTTGTTTACGTCTGATCTCTCTCCCTTTTTGTGCAATGGGTGAATTAGTGCACACTTCCACTCCTCTGGGATATTTTCTGTCTGCCAAATTTCTTTGATGATGCTAGTGATCTCTTTTAACGAATTTGGACCAAGGTTTTTCAGTAGTTCAGCTACAATTCCATCTTCTCCCGATGATTTATTATTTTTGAGTTTTCTAATGTGACTATAAATTTCTTCTTGAGATGGTGGTAGTGAAGTCTCATTCGTGTGTTCTGGTTGTAATCTGGGGAATCTTGTACTTGGTTGTGGGCAATTTAGGAGTTGTGAGAAATATTTAGCTATATATATATATATATATATATATATATATATATATATATATATATATATATATATATATATATATATTGTATTTTAACGAACAAAGCATTTTAATTCTCAGAAATAGTTATTATAAATATAATGCCGATTCTCATTCTCTAATTACGAACAAGTTAATCTAGATTTCACTCATAAGCATGACATCTCGGTATCTGAAAGACACAAGGTAACTATTAGTTGAGTGTTTTTGCTTAGAATACTCAATTAGAGATAAATATTACAAAAAATATGCTTCAAAATGTTTAAGTAACTGAAACCAATACAATTCAGTCACTAAATGAAAGATAATCTTTTTTTTAATTTATGCAGATATACCTTACGTTCTGCTTAGAACTGACCTTATTATCAACAGTAATCACTAATCCTTCATGTATTTAATTGTCCCTAACCAAATCTCTTTTGAAGGCGCCTGTGTATTATTATTACTACAAGAAACTAAGTAAAAATGTCGCGTTACAATTCCTGAGACTAAAATCCATGTTAATAACATTGGAATAAATTATTTTCCACCATTTCTTCGTTCTGTGAATGGTTCTTCCATTAAGTATCAAAGCTAGGTGGAGGAGGAGGAAATTAGTGTTTAGCGTCCCGTCGACAACGAGATCATTATAGACGGAGCAGAAGCTTGGATTAGGGAAGGATGGGGAAGGAAATCGGCCGTGCCAATCCCGGCATTTGCCTGTAGTGATCTAGGGAAATCACGGAAAACCTAAATCAGGATGGCCGGACGCGGGACTGAACCGTCGTCCTCCCGAATGCGAGTCCAGTCAAAGCTAGGTGTCCTAGCCATCCTCTATGTTTTATTATGTTTGTTTTCAATTTGCGTACTTAATTTATTCCCTTTCAGTTGTAAATTAACAAAGGTTGTATCAGTAACTCAGAACATTTATTAGTCCAGACATTGTAATTGTGTGGCCTCCTTCGTAACTACGACTGCAAGCGTACGTCAGCAAGCACAAAAACAGAACGACTAGCTAATGGGGCGAGTAATCAGTTAGTTCATGCAAAGACGGTATTCTGTAATAAATGCACTGAAATAGCAGACACATTGCGTTCAGACAGAAGCTAAAAGTTTTAGATGTAAGAAATTGATTTATGAACAAAATTGAAAACTGGTAAGATCGTTTAATAGTTCGAGAAATTGGAGCTCAGTTGGTTATTGTCGTTTCTAACAGGAAGAACTAAATAAATGAACTGTATCTCCCTAGTGAGCTGTTATCAAAGAAAATCGAGACTGTCAAAATAAACGTAGTCGATTCTTTTATGATATTGACAGAAATATGAACTCAGTCAGTCACACAATTAAAAAAAGAAAAAAAAAATCAAATGGCTCTGAGCACTATGGGACTTAACAACTGAGGTCATCAGTCCCCTAGAACTTAGAACTACTTAAATCTAACTAACCTAAGGACATCACACACATCCATGCCCGAGGCAGGATTCGAACCTGCGACCGTAGCGGTCACGCGGTTCCAGACTGAAGCGCCTAGAGCTGCACGGCCACACAGGCCGGCTTAAAAAAAAGAAAGAAAATGATGGAGCTTATATTCAGTTTTTCATGTATAGCTAAAACAGCGAAACTCGCAGCTGTGTATATTGCGGTAGTTTTCTTTGAAAAATGTGCCACTGAAGAATTTTTGTAAAAGTGGAAAGTGCTACCCTGCAGATTTTAAAATAATTGTAGACATTGTCGTTCATTTTTAAGAGAAGATGAACACTGAAAATGGAAAAGGCGAAAAGTATTATCATGAGGAAACTCAGATAGCATAAAGTACAATACGTGCGAGGAATCTGTTTGGTGAAAAATTGGTGATCTGCGGCAAAATAAATTAGAACTAAGAATGAACTTACAGATGGCGTTATCCATACGGACGGGAAAGACTGAATTACAGAATTTAGACAAAATCATTTGAGAAATATAGTCCACTTGGATCTTAATACCTATCTCGGAACGCGTAATATGGCGATCTATAGGAGAAAGTGCAAGAAAACTGTAGACGCGTATATTACTCACCTTTAGATACGACTTGTAAGTATAGAGGTACGGTACTGTAGGTGTCGAATGAGGGAATATGACGCCAGAGTGTGTCTTTTCGATGCAGTGACTCCAGCACTACACTATCCCTGGAAATTACCGGCGCCGTTAAGATGTTGCCAATCTGTCGATACGACCCGTGTAGTTCGGCTGTGCTAACGTGCTGATCCCGCAGAGTGCCCGTCGCAACTGATTTCCTATCAGGGCTTTCAGCTATTGATTACAACCACAACAATGGGGCAAGGATACCAACTTGCTGCTCGCACCTCGCCTCGCTAACACGGAAGGCAGGCTGCATACTGTTAATGTACAATTTTTCTAATGGTATACCTTTCAGATTGCTATGAATATAGCAAAACGTGTTCTCTTTTCGAAAGTGACGAAGTCCATGGTAAACGTGGCAGCCTAAGTTTTCTATTGAATCAATTTCGTTAGTGCTGACAGGTGTGTAGTTTTCTTAAAAAATTGTGGCTCTCGCAAGAGATAACGCTATTTTATTCTCCTGTTAATATCCGGTCCTTTTAGTAATTCATTTACATTCCCTCACGCGTCATTCGGTTGTCATGAAAGATGATTCATTGCAAGGAGTAAACTCAGTACTAAATAAGAATGTCAGAAGCGACAGGCTGCAATGTAATCAACTCTGACCGTTTTTCTACAGGACCACAGCGACCACCTACTGTTTTTAATTGGTGTTTGGTTCATGGCATGCAGTGAAGTGCCCATGTCTCACCCACGATAACAAATAGGGGCAAAAAAATGATCAGCAGCATTCCTTTTATAATGTTCCAATTATTCACTCTCTCATTTGATTTTTTTCCAAATTTCAATAAATTCATAGGTATTTTGGTCAAAGCTTTCTCATAATTAATACCTAATGTGCGGTTCTCTTTCTTCCAATACTCCTACGACGTCAGCAATTTCACCCTTTAGTTACAAATTTTCGATATTACCTACATTCTGGATGTTTCCATCACTTTTCGTCATGTTAGGATCATATAGAAAATTACATGTGGATTGAGCCACGTATTCCATATATTTGAAAATGCAGCAGCCAACTTCTTATAAAACTTGCCCAACTTAAGATTAATTGCTATTCACAGAAAAGATAAGAAAAATATTATCATAGCAGGATATTCCAGAATATCCCTTTAAAAGACACCCATACGACTTGAATATAGAACGTCTGTAAACAGAAGTATTTAAAAGTATCACTACCAACCGCAGAGAGCTGATAATAAGTAACTTTTTATGCACAATCGGTTTCTTTCTTCAAATCACCATCAGGTATCTTGAACTTATACAAAACTGCTTATACGGCGATATTAAAAGTGAGTCGTCAAATAATGTAAAATCCATCGTACATCACTACTGTCAATTAGTAACATAGTCAATAGTAAAATGTATGTACCAACGCTTTTAACATTCGTCTACATATTACAGTCGGGTTCCACTCTAAATGTAGTGCCCACACATGAAAGTAATGTTTATTTCGTATTAAACTCTAGGTTTGAAGTACACGTTCTATCTCGGTACCTAGAATTAAACTCACTGTTCAATGACTAAAGACACTAACGCAGTTTCTGGCACTATAACAACTGGAAAACTGAGTTCAAAGCTGAATCGTTTTCCGAAAGTTGGTAATCGAGTATAATATGTATACGGAAGTTAATATGTGCAGACTTAAAAGTCGAATGAAAATTTGTACCAAGGGCGGGATTCGAACGCTTACTAGGCAGGTGAGCTAAACACAATGGCTTTGCACCACTGCTTGGACTAACCTAGCTCTCCTCGCTTCACAGTCCAAATTCCCATTCACGCTTCAGCTCTCTTTGTGTTCCCCCTAAGCTCGAACAGCACTGCAGAGGCTCTCCAGCTGTACTGGAATAGCACTTCAGCGTCGAACAAAATGAGGGATCCTGCCTGAAACCCAGGCGCAGGTGCGTTAATCAAATGAAATTATTTGGTTCCAGAGATGTGATTAAAGCACCTGTGTCCAAGTTTGAGTCAGGATCTCCCATTTCGTTCGATGACGAGGTGCTATTCCAATACAACTGGAGAGCCTCTGCAGTGGTGTTCGAGTTTACGGGGAATACCAAGTGGGATAAGACGTGACTGGGAATTTGGATTGAGGAGTTGAAACGCCCCCTTTGGAAAATTTATGAATTACTGTGCTGATAAACCTCTTACGTTATTTGATTTTCAAACAGCTGAGCAGAACTGAACGTACTCAGACATTTCTCTCTTTAGTTATTCTGATCAACACTAAACTGACACACAATATTTTTAGCGCAACGTAATCAGACTTTATATAATCCCTACAAAAGAATGGCCCTGACTAACAATAACCTATACCTTTCATGAATCACTTACCTCACAAAAATCTTCGTTACTCGAACTACTGCAATACAGCGAGTGCCAATACTGCCAGCTAAATAAAAGATTCTAACTACTGAAGTCGCTAACTACTGATAGGCATAGTTAGCAAATGAAAGATTTTGATAGAGAACAAACAATGTATAGTGTTCAAAAGTCATAATATATATATCAGCCCATGACATCCACTCTTACAAATTTACTCTCTCTGATGGACACACGTCCAGATCATCCGCTATCAAAATTCCGCCATCTCACTCCACACATCCAACACTGCTGGCGGCTCACCTCCAACTGCGCAACGCTACGCGCTGTTCACATCCAACTGCCCAACACTACAATAGCGACTATTTCAACAATTCCAACCAGCCACAGACTTCACACAGCACAGTCAGTGATTTTCATATAGAGCGCTACGTGGCGTTACCAACATAAAAACCTAAACAGCCTACTTACAGAGTGAGGAGTGCTAGGTTAGTATGTAAATTTATGCAAAGCCACTAAGGCAGAGTGGCGTAGTGGTTACCACATCTGTCTAGTTAGTAGGTGATCCAGGTTAGAATCCCGGCTTTGGTACACGTTTTCTTTCGTCACTTCAGACTGCATACACGCATCATAGATGTTTGATAGCTGAAAAGGCCTCTGGAACTTCCATATACTTTCATATGAATATTAATAGTGTTGGTATATTTTATTGTTGACGATGTAACGTATTTTACTACTTGACCGAAGGGACACAGGACGGATTTTGTGTTACTTTGAGGACTCAGTTTTAATGGTGCCATGAAACCTGGTATAGATAACTTTAAGATACTTGATGATGATACAAAGACAGAAATACATTGAGGGTAAATAATTTTTTATTATGAGTTCTTGTTGATTGAAATGTGTCCTTATTTTAAACACTTACTAGCTGTTTGGTACCTCCTTCACTAAACAAAACAAAAATATTCAGTAGCTCAAGAGGACGCTTGACTTAACGTTATTTTTCGAAACATACAAACACAACAAAATCAAATTTGATTGATATCTACCGTATATCTGCGAAGACCAAGAACTTTTCACCTAGCCCTCGTAAGCAGGCTGAATATTCGTTACGGACACGAGCCTCTTTATCAGCTCAGCGGTATATTACAGCGAATGGAGCTAACTTATTTATACCGGCAGAAACAGACGGTGACGTTTCGGCAGTAAATCAGCGGCACCTCTTCGGGAGCGAGCTCGTTGGCAGCGCGGCCCGCGGCCGCCATCGATTGCGTGGGCGCCGTCGCCGCCACGCACGGCCCACGCAGCGCCCCGGGTGGTCCTGGCAGCCCGGCGCACAGCCAGCTGGGCGCCTCCTCCCCACTCCATTTCGAGTAGCGTGCGCTGCTAGCCTGTACGAGAGGGACGACGGACCCCTTCTCTGGGCTACTGTGTCTCGTACTCTGTGCGAGGAAACAGCAGTCCAGTGACCTATATTATCAGACGTTCTACATGGAAACGTGATGTCCAAGACTGATGTCTTGTGAGGAAATGTAAGGGAAATTTATTGATGAGTGAACACAGACTGATTTTGAAAGTCAACGATTCTGTTGGACATCTTCATAAACCTGATTCATTCACGACGGCACATTGTGACGTGTCCAGATATGCTACGCTCAGTTAATAGAGCGGTCACGCTGTTGGGCTCCATGTTGGAGAATGTCTAGCGTAGACTACACACTTCACTGATGCTGCTGCTTTTCAGTTGATGTTCCTTTTTCCCTAGCATGTATCGTATGTGGCTCTTCTGGTAACATGTTGAGCCGGTACGGCTCGCTATTTAATTTTTGTTTTTTCTATTTGGAGTCACCCGCCTTGTCAGTACCAAGCCCCTACCACGCCGTAGCGGAGAAGCGAGGCAACTGTCCCCCGATTGAAGCAGCTGATCGCCGCCATTTGCACGGATGAATCCTAGTACAGGGGTTGTGATTTGAAGTATATGAGACGCAACAACAGCAAATTGAAGCACAAATTAAACACATGTTTGTTTAAAAAAATACTGAGTATTCGAGTCTATTTTAAAAGTATACTTAAATGAATGAAGTTTCCTAATTTCCGGAGTACGTCTGCATAGAGACGCGAAATGTAAGAATGTAAGGCTCTTTCCTGACAAGTTGGCGCGAGTTTACATAGAGCTATTTGCATTAGATAATTACATGAAACATTTAAAGTATCAGACATTACGATTATTATTTAATTCACATAGTTTTCCTGTCAGGTCCTGTTTGCTTTTTGCCGACTACTGTGTACATTTTGCACGCTTACTTTTGTTTAACACAGTATTGTCTACACTCGAATTTTGGTATGATTAATTGTAATAACCCATATCACTTTAAATACCGTAGAAATTTCATTCACACATTTGATCAAATATTTGACCATTTACGAAGTATAATCACCACCTGGCAACACATGTTAGGTATCTAAACTTTCTCTGCCTCGTGATGACTGGGTGTTGTGTGATGTCCTTAGGTTGGTTAGGTTTAAGTAGTTCTAAATTCTAGGGGACTGATGACCATAGCTGTTAAAGTCCCATAGTGCTCAGAGCCAACCAAGTATCTAAACGCAATTATTCGACCTATCTCTGATTCATACTTAATATATATTTGATTAAAAATCTAAATTCTTATCATGTGCCTAGTTCTTCATTCAGTTCAACTTAGTACATTAACCCTGTTAGTATTTTTAATAATTTATATGCAAATACAATATAAGTACTTGACATGCAACAAAGTACCTTTGTCTGTTATCTAACACTGCAGCTTTTTCCCTATGTAACTTGCACTTTTTGTAGCAGAAAGTGTAAATATAGGTGTAAATATAGACATCAGGTTAGGCTATAGAACAATCTGATGTCACCTACATTCAGCATTTGCTTTAATTGGCTTTGCAAACACTATACATTTTTAAAATGAGTTGGAAATCCAAATACTGTCAGTATAGCATCGTCTTTCAGTTGACGTCTATTTATATAATTTTCCATGTAACAATTCTCTTCAAAATGAAGAGAGCACAGCAAATGATTTGTTGCCGGTTGGAAGTTCTCTCTCCGAGTAGCAACAATCCATTTGCGATTTAGAAAATCATTTGTAAGGGGAAATCTAAACAAAAACAAACGCTCATGATGGATTATTTCTCCATGAAAATACTAAATACAAGTAATAGAAAGTAACAGAGAACCAGAAATGACTGACCTGTGAAATGTAACATTGTTTCTGTCTTCGTCTTTGCTTCCATTCTTACTGTTACAATTAAAAGCAGCACACGAACGAACCATGTTAACGGTGGTGGTGGTCAGTGTTTAACGTCCCGTCGACAACGAGGTCATTAGAGACGGAGCGCAAGCTCGGGTTAGGGAAGAATTGGGAAGGAAATCGGCCGTGCCCTTTCAAAGGAACCATCCCGGCATTTGCCTGAAACGATTTTTGGAAAATCACGGAAAACCTAAATCAGGATGGCCGGAGACGGGATTGAACCGTCGTCATCCCGAATGCGAGTCCAGTATGCTAACCACTGCGCCACCTCGCTCGGTGAACCATGTTAACGCACTGTTTTCCTGCAGATGGCGGCTTCTATCTCGTTCAATGTGGGGACGCGACACTAGCGCCAATGCGCGGTCTAGTTTTTATTTAGTAAGCTCTCCAGCTCTCTATGGTCAGTACTCGCCACGATGTCAATATCGAGGTCCGATTGGAGTGTCTGGGCGCCACATATCTTTGGCGAGTTGGCTTCCCGCGCGCCGCGAGGCGACAGAACCAGGAAGAAAGGGGTTGCGGGGAGTTAGCTCTGCACTGTGCGTGAGGAGCAACGTCGGTGTCGGAAGGAAAGGTCGCTTGGTCGGTGGGCCCCGAGGAAGGAGTCGGTTGAGGACGGAACGGCGTGGGCTCGAAGATCCTAGTGTGGAGAGCCGGTGTTGCCCCTTATGGCGGTTATCGTGTGGTCATTCAAGGGCTGAGAAGTGATTTTTTGGTTTTGCCCTTGGACTCCAACGAAGAACTACGGCAAGTCTGGTGGATGAGGTGAACATAAGAATTCTAAAAGGGTGCACTTTGGTGGCGCTTATATCAGACTTGTGAGTGGTGTAAGCTTTTCTTCGGTTCTGCAGTCTCCAGTTAGAGCGCTGCTTAGGACGAGAGCATTGAGATCGGCGTTGTCATCTATTTAGCTGCTTTAAAGTTAATGATTGTTTTGGATCGAAGGACCGAGTCATTGCTTGCCTAATTAAGAAACCTTAGTCGGCCCCCAACGTGTTAAACTCTGTTACCTACAGTTGTTGTTGTTGTGGCCTTCAGTCCTGAGACTGGTTTGATGCAGCTCTCCATGCTACTCTTTCTTCTGCAAGCTTCATCTCCCAGGACCTACTGCAGCCTACATCCTTCTGAATCTGCTTAGTGTATTCATCTCTTGGTCTCCCTCTACGATTTATACCCCCCCCACCCCCCACCCACCCCCCCACCCTGCCCTCTAATACTAAATTGGTGATCCTTCAATGTCTCCGAACATGTCCTACCAACCGATCCCTTCTTCTAGTCGAGTTGTGCCACAAGCTCCTCTTCTCCCCAATTCTACAGATATAACTAGTAATTTGACACTCTGGTAATGTCCATGAGTGGACTTTGGAGGTACTGTTAAATGTTTGTAGTAATGGTAAGATTGACTGTGGAACTTTTCAGTCGGACGCTTATGAATCGTGTTAATTGCACTTCACTTGTTATGATATTTTACGGTTCTACTTGTCGTGCGAAATCGTCGATAGTATTTTCATGATTTAGCTTGGAACGTAATTCTGGGTTTGGTGTGGCCCTCCCAAGAGTTTAAAGCCCCAAATATTTGTTACTACCTTTGCTGAGGTTGCGTTGCAACAGATGTTGCTTTGCCTTTTGTCTGCCTCACCGTACTGCTGTTTGAGGCGGCGCGATGTAGTCGAAGTGTTCAGTAGCACCGCAGCTACTTCCTCGCCCGTTTTAGGATTTGCAAGCCGCATCCATATCGATGTATAATCGCAGTATGCAATTTATGTAAGTTGGTTAACGTTTGGTACATCGTGGAAAATCTTTCCGGTGCCTCATGTGATCCTGAAGGACAGCACAGTGCACAACAGCGCATGACCACGACGAAATCAAAAGATGTGTTTACTATTAAAAACAGTCTTGATCACAATTTATTTATTACGGTGACCGGTTTCGACCACTACTGTGGTCATTTTCAGACCAATGGGTAGGGACCTCCTTCTCCTGGAGCGATTTTCCAACAGAAGGAGGTTCCTACCCACTGGTCTGAAGATGACCACAATGTTGGTAGAAACCGGTCACCGAAATAAATAAATTGTGATCAAGACTGTATTTAATAGTAAATATTTGTAACACATTGATCACTGTCACTCCCATAATGTATTCAAAAGTAATCGAAATATGTGTATTGTATATTATTTTTTGTAACTGTTGTAACCACTGAGCTTAAGAGTTGATTTGTGTGTTTTCTTATTTATTCTGAAAGAAAAAGATTTACATACCAGGTTAATTATAACGTCTATGCTTAATTATTTGTCATAATTCGTTGGGTGTCGTATGCATCACATGTAGGGAGGTTTATGGCGTAAAGTGCTTAAAAGGAAGGAAAATATTTTGTGATACGGTGTGCATCGTAGAGGCTACGGAGTCTGAGTGTACGTTGATAGTAATCAGATTTTATTGCATTTAAGTTGTTGTTTTAACTGAAATTTTGTGATCAATATTTTATTGCCTTTAGAGATCAAAGGATATCTAGGAAAATTTTGGTATTGCCATGTGGCATTAGAATCTTTTATTTAACCTTGTATTAAGCAATTTGTATCTTTTTCTTCTGCTTGAAAAGGGATTTTGAGTTTTAAGCGTTGTAAATTGATTTTGAGAGTTGTTCTTTGATATGTTATTATTCAAGAGACTGTTGGTTATGTAATGCTTCAGGAACTTTCATTAAGAAACTATACTGAGGATCTTGCTGTTCAGGATAACGAATGTTCTCTTACTAATTTAAAATCAAGTTATCAAGTTAACAAAACCGTAAAATCTTAAACGTAAAAAAAAGCTTTTATTAGAGAAACGGTGCCTGGCCGTACTCCCAGAACTTCCACGTATTCAAGTTATTGGCCTTCGGGGGTAGTCTGATGTTTTCCCGAGTATCTATCCCAGCTAACGCCTGTGGGGCCATGTCACACATGGGTACTAGATCATAGTTCCAAAAATATTCTGTGATGTCAATTTAGTTCGTGTTATCAGTTGAGCAAGCGAGTTTCTTCAGCAAATCCTGACCTCGTCTCACCACCTTTATATGCATATACAGGGTGTGTCTGAAATGAATGTAGAAGATGAGACGGCTAGTAGAGTGGGTCATAACAAGATTATTTCACTTAGTAACCCATGTCCGCATCCCTTAGCGTACGGCATAAGGTGTCGTTGAAAGCATCGCGCCGCCAAGAGGGTAGGAAAACAGCATGCCATCCGAGCCTTCATGGTAGCCGGTCTGCAGGGCGACGTTTTCAGTGTATTGTGGCATCAAGATCAAGGTAAATGAGAAGTCGGGGTGAAGTTTTACAACCTTTATTTGAAAACAGTTACAACAAGTGTTCGAAATTACACCCGTCTGCTTGATGCACGCCGTACAACGACGCTGGAGTGACTGTCGCACTCTTTCCAACACTCCTGGCAAAGTGGAGATTGCATCGGAGGCTGCCATAATGCGCGCTATGAGCTCTTCATCAGTCACAATGGGTGTTTCGTAGACAACAGATTTCAGGTGGCACCAGAAGAAAAAATCTGTGGTCGTCACGTCGGGGGGAACGTGCAGGCCATGAGACCGGCCCACCGCGCCTCATCCAGTTCTCGCCAATGGTTTCATCCAAATGTATTCGCACTCCATGTGCGCGCAGGTGCACCATCGTGCTGGTACTACATTCGCTGGCACACGTTGAATGGAACATGTTTCAGCAACTCTGATAGAGTTTCTCTTAAAGATCTTAAGTACCTGTTTTGTGTTCAGTCGCCGGGGAAACATGTATGGATCGACTAGATTATCGCCGACCAAGCCTAACCAAATGTTGACAGTGAAGCGATCTTGGTGACCACGAGCAAAGGAGGTGTGCGGATTTTCCCGTGCCACAGCTGTCGATTGTGGCTGTTGAACATACCCTCTCGTGTAAAGAATGCTTCATCTTTAAAAAGTATACGGCTCGGAGCATTCGGTTGTATGTCACACACGTGCAAAAACCACTGGCAGAATTCAGTTCGACTTGGAAAATCGTCTAGTTTTAAAGTGTGAACCTCCTGAAGGTGGTAAGGGTGCAAATCATCTTCATGCCATAGCCAAATTGTGGAATGGTTTAGACCCATTTCCCGAGCAACACACCGCGAGCTTGTTGAAGGCGTGCTTTCCAGCAGTGGTTATACCTCTTCAAGCCCTGATGTACGCACTGTGCGTTGAATTCTGCGTCTGTCAGGCCTTCCCACCTGTAACACAAAATGAGTATATCGGGTTTCGAAGTAAGTCTGAAATGTACATGTGCCATTACGAGAACTAGCCAGTGGAACACATACCTCAGATGAAGCTTCCTCTCGTAGCGACCTGTGGATGGCAGGAAATGTGCTTGGATCTGGCACTCGACAATTCGGAAACTGCAGAACTTACAACGTTGGACAGCATGAGCATTTCCACCTGCCGCCTCGTAAGCACAGTGCATGTCTGCCGTTTCCTCCGAAGAACAGCGCTCCATTTCCTGTCCGCTCCGCAGTAATAAAGACAAGAGTGTCTTCGTTTGATGAGAAAGTGACGCAGAGCGAGACTCCGCAGTGTGAGTAGGTGCTGCCTCCTTTGACAACCCTATCTAACAGGCATCTGCACAAATAAAAGCACCGCTTCCACGTCACAGTAAGAGGCAAAAAAACTCGTAGTGTTTTCCCGCTTGGAATAACTATGGCGTTTGCAAACAAAGGTCATAAAACTTCAGTCCGACGTCTCCTTTACCTTGATGCCACAAATACACTGAAATTGTTGTCCTCTCTCTGTACATCTATCATCCTCCTCCCTCTCTCTGTCCATCTTCTCCTCATTCCCTCTTGTCCCCTCTCTCTGTCCAGCTCCTCTCCCCTCTCTATGTCCATTCCCCATCCCCTCTTTGTCCCTCTTCTACCGTGTCTCAGACCTTGTTCCTTGTTTATTATTACTGCAAACGAAACCCTGATTGGGAAATGAAATCGTTTAAAATGAATGGGTAAATAGGTTGGTATCATTGGTATGCGGGGTATGAGGAAGATCTTCCCACCTGTTAGATTTGTGAAGATCATAGCTTCAGTGATAGTATTTCGCATAGTTTTAATCCGCGAATGGGCTGGATTACAAAGTTTCGGACAATTCTAATTCCGTAGCAGTATTCAAATGAAAACCGATAAGCCATGAAACAACTTTCCAGTATCTGTAAAACAACGGAGTCGACGGAAACAAACCATATATTGTGCTATAGTGCTGTTCACAGCACAGCACAGCATTGTCTTTCCAGCAGTTAGTTCAGTTAGTTTTAACAGAGAACCAGTGCATTAGTCTGCTAGTCGCAGTCCAAATGGTTATTGGAGTTGTTGCTGTTGTGGTCTTCAGTCCTGAGACCGGTTTGATGCAGCTCTCCATGTTACTCTATCCTGTGCAAACTTTTTCATCTCCCAGTACCTACTGCAACCTACATCCTCCTGAATCTGCTTAGTGTATTCATCTCTTGATCTCCCTCTACGATTTTTACCCTCCACTCTGCCTCCAATACTAAACTGGTGATCCCTTGAGGCCTCAAAACATATCCTACCAACCGATCTCTTCTTCTAGTCAAATTGTGCCACAAATTCCTCTTCTCCCCAATTGTATTCAGTACCTCGTCATTAATTATGTGATATATCCATATAATCTTCAGCATTCTTCTGTAGCACCGCATTTCGAAAGCCTCTATTCTCTTTAAACTATTTTTCGTCCATGTTTCACTTCCATACATGGCTACACTCCATACAAATGCTTTCAGAAAAGACTTCCTGACACTTAAATCTATACTCTTTGCTAACAAATTTCTCTTCTTCAGAAACGCTTTCCTTGCCACTGCCAGTCAACACTTTATATTCTCTCTACTTCGAGCATCATCATTAATTTTGCTCCCCCAATAGCAAAACTCATCTAATACTTTAAGTATCTCATTCCCTGATCTAATTCCATCAGCATCACCTGCTTTAATGCGACTACATTCCATTATCCTCGTTCTGCTTTTGTTGATGTTCATCTTATATCCTCCTTTCAAGACACTGTCCATTCCGTTCAACTGATCTTTCAAGTCCTTTGCTGACTTTGAGAGAAGTACAATGTCATCCTGAAACCTCAAAGTTTTAATTTCTTCTCAATGGATTTTAATTCCTACTCCAAATTTTTCTTTTGTTTCCTTTACTGCTTGCTCAATATACAGATCGATTAATATCGAGGATAGGCTACAACCCTGTCTCACTCCCTTCCCAACCACTGCTTCCCTTTCATGCTCCTTGACTGTTATAACTGTCACCTGGTTTCTGTACAAACTGTAAATAGCCTTTCATTCCTTGTATTTGACCCCTGCCACTTTCAGAATTTGAAAGAGAATATTCCAGTCAACAGTGTGAAAAGCCTTCTCTAAATCTACAAATTCTAGAAACGTAGGTTTGTCTTTCCTTAATCTATCTTCTAAGATAAGTTGTAGGGCCAGTATTGCCTCACTTGTTCCAGCATTTCTACGGAATCCAAACTGATCTTCCCCAAGGTCGGCTTCTACCACTTTTTCCATTCGTCTGTAAAGAATTCGTGTTAGTATTTTGCAGCCGCGACTTATTAAACTGATAGTTCTGTAATTTTCACACCTGTCAACACCTGCTTTCTTTGCGATTTGATTTTTTATATTCTTCTTGAAGTCTGAGTGTATTTCGCCTGTCTCATACATCTTGCTCACCAGATGTCAGAGATTTGTCAGGGCTATTAGTAGTTCTAATAGAATGTCTACTCCCGGGGCCTTGTTCCGACTTAGGTCTTTCAGTGCTCTGTCTATCTCGTCACGCAGTATCATGTCTCCCATTTCATTTTCATCTTCGGCCTCTTACATTTCCAAAATACTGGCCTCCAGTACATCGCCCATGTATAGACCCTCCATATATTCCTCCCACCTTTCTGCTTTCCCTTCTTTTCTCAGAATTGGTTTTCCATCTGAGCTCTTGGTATTCATACAACTGGTTCTCATTTCTCCAAAGGTATCTTTCATTTTCTTGTAGGCAGTATCTATCTTACCACTTGTGCTACATGGCTCTACATCCTTCCATTTGTCCTCTAGACATCCCTGCTTAGCCTTTTTGTACTTCCTGTCGACCTCATTTTTGAGACTTTGTATTCCTCTTATCCTACTTCATTTACTGCATTTTTATATTTTCTCCTTTCATCAGTTTAATTCAATATCTCTTCTGCTACCCAAGGATTTCTACTAGCCCTCGTCTTTTTACCTTCTTGATACTCTGCTGCCTTCACTATTCATCTCTCAAAGTTACCCATTCTTCTTCTACTGTGTTTCTTTCCCCCGTTCTTGTCAATCGTTCCCTAATGCTCTCTCTGAAACTCTCTACATCCTCTGGTTCTTTCAGTTTATCCAGGCCCCATAGCCTTAAATTTCTACCTTTTTGAAGTTTCTTCAGTTTTAGTCTACAGTTCATAACCAATAAATTGTGGTCGGAGTCAACATCTGCCCCTGGAAAGTCTTAGAATTTAAAACCTTGTTCCTAAATCTCTGTCTTATCATTATATAATCTATCTAAAATCTTCCAGTGTCTCCAGGCCTCTTCCACGTGTACAACCTTCTTTCATGATTCTTAAATCACTGTTGGCTATGATTAAGTTAAGCTCTGTGAAAAATTCTACTAGGCGGCTTCCTCTTTCATTCCTTACCCCCCCATTCCATATTCAACTAATATTTTTCCTTCTCTTCCTTTTCCTACTATTGAATTCGAGCACCCCATGACTATTACTTTATTTTCGTCTTTCCTTCTATCTGAATGATTTCTTTTATCTCATCACACATTTCTTCAGTCTCTTCATCTGCGGAGCTAGTTGGCATATAAACTTGCACTACTGAGATAGGCATGGGCTTCGTGTCTATCTTGGCTACAATAATGCGTTCACTATGCCGCTCCTATTTTTATTCATTATTAAACCTAATCCTGCATTACCCATATTTGATTTTATATTTATAACCCTGTACTCAACTGACCAGAAGTCTTGTTCCTCCTGCCACCGAACTTCACTAATTCCCACTATATCTAACTTTAACCTATCCATTTCCCTTTTTAAATTTTCTAATCTACCTGCCCGATTAATAGATATGACCTTCCACGATCCGATCCGTAGAACGCCAATTTTGTTTGTCCTGATAACGACGTCCTCCTGAGTAGTCCCCTCCCGGAGATCCGAATGGGGGACTATTTTTACCTCAGGAATATTTTACCCAAGAGGACACCATCATAATTTAACCATACAGTAAAGCTACATTCCCTCGGGAAAAATTACGGCTGTAGCTTCCCCTTGCTTTCAGCCGTTCGCAGTAACAGCACAGTAAGGCCGTTTTTGTTAATGTTACAAGTCAATCATCCAGACTGTTGCCCTTGCAGCTATTGAAAAGGCTGCTGCCCCTCTTCAGGAGCCACACATTTGTCTGTCCTCTCAGCAGATACCCCGCCGTTGTGGTTGCACTTACGGTACGGCTATCTGTATCGCTGAGGCACGTGAGCCTCCCCACCAACGACAAGGTCCGTGGTTCATTGGGGGAAGGTTTATTGATCTTATTAAAATTTGAAGTAGATCATTAATGAACTTTTCGAGATTTTTGCTAACAGTGATATCCGACTGAACGTTTTTTAGATCGTAGTGTAAAAAATTGGAGTCGACTGAACGTTTTTTAGAGCGTAGAGTAAAAAATGGGAGCAAATCGGTCAAGACCATTGTGAGATTATTGGGAACAATGTTTCCTCTATAATATGTACGTTACATATAATATACTTGTAAGTCACAAATATCTAACATATGTAACCTATGACTGTCCGAACCTTTATTAGACCATCTTGTAAAAATATGAAGTAAATCGGTTAAATATTTTTCGAGATTTTTGGTAATAACGTTAAACAACAACTTGTCCTTATGAAGTATGTTAGTAAAGATATCTTAGACCGCTGGATCGATTTAAATCGAACTTGGTACACATGTGAAGAATTTACTACCTTCCATTGGGGTGGTGGTGGAAAGGGCACCCTCTTTTCATCTTCACACCCAACAGAAATAGCTGGGTATTACTGAATCAACACAACTTTACCAAGGAAAAATCATCAAAGAACCGAATATTTTCAGAAGTTGCTTTTTCTCCCTTATTTTCTTTTTACGACCAGTTTCGGCATCTCATTAATGCGATCTTCAGGCCCTTATGCACTTATGTGTAGAGAATTAGATACATCGATGCATACATAACCGGAGTCATCAGTACCTTGATGCCGTGACTTTTTTGTGGAGTTTGGTAAATACCGGCCAGCCGCTGTCTCGTATTTACAATGGATCTACAGAGATTTAACTCGAGAACGCCTGCAGCAATTATAACCAAATTTTGTATACACGCGACTCATTATTTGAGTAGTCATTTATGTAAAAATATCATGGAAGTAAGATGCCTCTATCACTCCTAGGGTTGGGGATAGGGGTGAAAAACCATTGACAAGTAAATATATTCGATAACGATTGGTTTTAGGGTTGACTGTATACGTTCGGGGCCTTTAGGCGAAGTGGTAACAGTGGTAAGACATTGAAATATCAGTATATTTCTGTAACGGAAAAAGCAATTTTTATCAAACTTGGTACACTTATTATTCGCTACCTGGAAAAAAAGGTGGTAGTAAGACGCCCCCAGCATCCCTGTGGCTGGAAAAAAATGGTTCAAATGGCTCTGAGCACTATGGGACTTAACATCTGTGGTCATCAGTCCCCTAGAACTTAGAACTACTTAAACCTAACTAACCTAAGGACATCACACCCATCCATGCCCGAGGCAGGATTCGAACCTGCGACCGTAGCAGTCGCGCGGTTCCGGACTGAGCGCCTAGAACCGCGAGACCACCGCGGCCGGCCCCCGTGGCTGGACGTGTGGGTGAAAAGCGATGATTTAAAAGCATGACTCAGGCACACGCCTGGAACAATTTTAACTAAATACGATGTACATTAGGGACAGACAAATGAAAACAAGGCAAATGGGAAAAAACCGGGCAAGTGACAGCAGGGCTCGTGTTCTGTGGGTTCCGTACAAAATCAATTATAACAACAATTTCGTGTAGCTCGACAGCATGACGCAAGTCTTTCTGTTGGACATTGCTCCGGCGACTTGCGTGTTTTTAACCTACTCCAGTTATACAACCCGGGAAAGTGGACCTATAGTTTAACGAGGGATCAGAAACACATATTGTTTCTGGAGGACCATATATTGTTTCCAGGGACTCCCCATGTCACTGACAGATGAAGGTTACGTTAAAATGTAGACTGAAATATCCGTAGTCTGACCGAGATTCGTCCGACGCGCTTTACTTCTGTACCACCACATCCCACACATATGTAAATAGTCTATCTGTAAGTTCTGATGAGTGAGTTTGCGATTATCAAAATATCAGACACAATGACCGCATCTTTTGATTGTACTGACTTGGAATCTTAAATTATTTACACCGCCAACCGACCCTCGGCCATAGCATTTGACATAAATTTCAAATTGACGCATCTTCCCGTTCCAGAGAAAAAGGATCTTTACAGAAGGTCATATATTTTCACGTCACTGACTTAGAAGCTTAAATGTTTTACATAGCCAAGGCACCATATGCCTTACTACGAGGATTATTCGAAAAGTAAGGTATGATCGGTCGCCAAATGGAAAATACGGTGAAAATCTGTTGAAGCTTTGCACAGATGCGTTGGGCACTGTGTTTAGTACGCCCGTCGATCGCATCATGTCGCTCTTTTTAGTTCTGAGCTCACAGTGAGAAAGTGAAGATGGCTAGAAATTAGCGTCTCCCGCCCAGTATGAGGGCCTGGCGAAAGATTGCGCCCGAAGCTATGCAATCCACACAACATAACTGTCACGCGGTTCGTTCTACACGACAATCCTCGGCCGCACTTTGCAGGGGCAATGAAGATGCTCCTGCAGTGTTTTCGATGGGAAGTGTTTCATCACCCACAACGCAGCCTGTAATTGGCTACCCCTGAGATTCATCTCTGCTTAAATGAACTGCTGGCTATGAAGACAATATTTTGACACAGAGAATGAGCTGCAGTCCAGAGTAGAAAGTTTCCGAAAATCGCTGGCGGCTGTCTTCTATAACGAGGGAACTGAAAAGTTGGTACTTAGACATCTCTAAGTCCGAGTGGCTACTACGTAGATAAGAAACTGGAAGGTGTAGCTAACCGTTGCAAATAAAACAATTTTGATTTTCACTGTGGTTTCCATTTGGCGACCTATCATTCCTTTCTTTCCGAATAGCCCTCGTGTTTGACATTAGTTTCAACGTGATATCTCTAAAGGTTCTTGAGGAAAGAGGGTACTAACAGATGGACAACGAATGGAAAAATATTTGTTTGTGTGACATGATCGCAAATTAACAATTTTCGGTCTTTTTCCTTTACTTGTACTCTTAAACCTTGCTTCATACAGAATTTCATGATTCTAGGTCAATGGGAAGTACCCTATAGGCTTTGACGGGTGAGTTTGCGAGTATCCGAATACAAACATGTGGATACTCTATGTTTTGATTGCATTGATTTTTTAAGATCGTGGCATTATGCTTATGCACTTTATTATTGACACTCGCAAATAACGCGATAGGCACAACTTTCTGAAGAGGGGCACTAAATGCCCGACAATGGTCAAGAAATAACATTTCTTATATGCAACTGGTTGCTAATTGTTTAATTATATATTACTACAGTTGCTTAAGATGGACAAAATACTAAAATGTTTATTATATAAAAAATAATCGCCATAACTGTTAACACACTGCTGCACCCAGGCGTACATCTCTTCGTCCGAAACAAAGCTACGGCCATGAACGTCTTGCTTCAGAGCTTAGAAAATATGGAAATCGCTTGGAGAGAAATCGGGACTGTTTGGAGAATGTGTAAAGGCTTTCCAGCGAAACTTTTTCAACGTAGCAAAAACAACCTGAGCAACATGTGGACCCAGTCACATGTTGCCAAGGTTCTTTCGATTAAACATTCGGCTACGGAGGAGGTCATGGAGCACCAAAAGTAGATATAAATCACGGTTATTTTGTACGTAAGATGTACAAAACCACGGAACAGAATTCTTACAAAATCTGATCATCATTCATTAACAGCTAATGTAATAATTCTCCTACATCAAAAATTCTTTTTTTAAAGTAATTATGAATACGAGGCGGAAAACCACGGCTGCCGTCGCTGGTATGGGGTTCCAGGTACTGCCACACCCAATGGATTCTTCCGACTTGGTCGCTTCTGATACCACCTGTTCGGGGCTATGAAGAAACCTATGCACATACATAATTTCATAGGCTTTCAGTAACTATAAGGAGCTGTCCTGCAGTTCGTGCAACAGACACCAAAAAAATGGTTCGAGGAGAGCATACAGAAGTTAAAGCGACCAAATCAGGAGAATACCGTGGGTGTGGCAGTACCTGGAACTCCATGTGAGTAATGGCAGCTGCGGCTTTCCGACTCCTAAGTGGTCGAGCGTTGTCGTGTTGCGAGACCACTATTCCATGACGGTGCACACTCTACACACACTTCCATCAAAGGAATGTGTTTGCACACACTTTCCAGCGTCCAGCACTGACCTTAATGATCACATTCCATGTTGTCTGCTTACGTAGCGACAGCAGTTGGGAAAATGGGCCTGTACTGTGCAAAGATTACACTTCTGGTAATTGTCCTTCCACCTGCGGTTACACCAAAGCACTAGATATTTGCAGCTGTAACGATCAGACAAATTGCGCACTAGTAATGAAGGGAAATAAAGTGTAAATCAATATGGAACGCCTCACATACTACTATTGCTAATATCGTCTGCACCTACATGCCGAAAACTCAAGTCAGTGACATGTTAGATGTCAACTTCCTTTCTCCTTCTTCTTCTGGTTCCGAACTTCTGCTGCTGCTACAACTACTGCCAATGCTACTATTACTACCACTGCTGCTACTACTATTATTTCTTCTGTACCTTCATGACGAGGTATTATGAAAGGCAGTCCAAGATAGGACCGTTCATTATGTTAATTCTGTGGAATCATCCTTTTGTAGGATAACAGCTTTCAACTGACCCACAGCCACAGATGAAAGGTTTGAATTGTTAGCAACTGGATTATATAGTGTAGTCATTTGAGTACTGCAAGGCATCTACCTGCTTGTTCCTTAGACGGTAGGAGTTATGAGGCCAATATGCATAGTAGAATTCACCACGGAGCACCCCGCGCACTTCTTGTTTGTAATTTATGCATGCAAGCATGCTTCACCTAGGAGCATATTTCGGTGCTACGAGAAAGATTCGGCACCGACCAGTGTCCGCTTATTCAGTATAATATATTCGTAAGCCGATGGTTCCGAAACTGCAATTTCGTTCGTATGAAGGTTGGTGGTTTAGGAATTACTGTTCCATTACAATTCGGCGCTGAAGGGAATATAGAGGCCCGTTACTCCGGATGACACTCATTGATTACATGCAGCTGATTACTTCAACTAATGCTACTGTAGGCACGGTACAGCCTAGCCCAGAAGGCTCTAGGAAGGGATTTGCTGAAACGAGGGACCATCTAACTTATTTTTTGCAGGAAAGTTGAATACCAGCAGAGAATTCTTTGGTAGCCTTTTCTGGTGAAGGCCTCGTGATTTAATGCTATTTGGTTTATAAAGCTGCACGCAACTTTTGAAACTGTCAGCTGAGATATTTCGCTCAAGTTGACCCTTGAAATACGACTTTGTGGAAGTTGGGAAAACCTCACATTCCTCGATCATCTGTCATCGCGTCTGGTCGGGGTTGTTTATGGTTCCGCTATCCCCTCCGTGACATACTGGTCGTCTTTCTTCCATTCGTGCTTATATATCTGTATTTCCAGCGTTTGATTTCTCTGCCAGTGTCTGGAAATACACTTTGGCTCTTTTTGTAACTATTCCTTTTCAAAAAGAGGTTATTTATGCTGCAATTTTTTGTTTAACGAACCTGAGCTTTTACGACTTTAACCCACATCAGAAGCATGCATGCCTATTCTGTGAACTATGCACCAGCTGCGCTGTTTTGAGCTAAATTTAAATTTTGTTTACTTTTTACAATACTATTCAAAATGTTTGTTGTCGTTCAAAACAGCATTCATGTTATATGCTAGGAGAGAATTTTCTTTATGTAATATGAGCAAACATGAACTGATTATGGAATAAAGCTTATTACTGTTGTATTAATGTTATGCAACATGCATTTGCTCCGGGATTCATTTTTATCTGTTCCACTCGCGAATGGTGTGTAGGAAGAATGATTGTCGATAAACCTTGGTATTTTGCTATTCACTTACAATTTTAACTTAATGAAATTATTTCCAGAGCTCCCCGAGTATCTAACAGGAGAAAAAGTGGAATAGTTTCTACTGAACTCAAAACTATTCCGTTAATGTCGATTACGCGTAGTTTATCAAAGATAAACAGTATGCTTGTGAAAATGCACACCTTCAACCAAGCAATGGAGAAACATCGTGTTTTGCGTAGTGAAGACTAAGGCTTATCACTGAAGCAACTTTCATAAGTACCCCAATCATTTTTCGCCACCTGACAGTTTTATATCCCACTATTCTCTTTATGTCTTCGAAGCAGTGTTCTTCATGTGGAGCACCACAGAGGTATATTTATTGAAGGACATTTCGAAGTTTTCCACCTAAGCTCTTTTCAGAAGTAATCAGTTTATTATATCTTGGACGGTGGGCCAATTTCGGCCTTTACAGCCATTTCGAAGCGCGGTGGGTTTCGATGAGTAGCAGAATTATCTGTTAATAATCTGATCGTCTGTATCACCGTTTATTAACAGGATAATTGAGCAACGCATCGACACCTACTGCAATTGGAAATGCCCTGCAAGGCTGAAATTGGCCAATCGTGTAAGGTATAATAAACTGAATATTGATAAAAACAGATGAGGTGGAAAACTTCACAATGTCCTTCGAAGGATTTCTTCCAACATCAATCTCTGTCCACCTTACCAAATATTTCACCTTTAAAATACTTTTTCTGTCTACTTCTTGTAAGTAGGCTGTTTAGGTTTTTATATTGGTAACGCCACGTAGCGCTCTGTATGAAAATCACTGGCTGTGCTGTGTGCAGTCTGTGGCTGGTTGGCACTGTTGGAATATTCGCTATTGTAGTTTGTAGCCGTGGTCTAGGGGTAACGTCTTTGGTTCATAATCAAAACGTGTTCGATCCCCGCCACTGCCTAAATTTTGATAAATAATCAGCATTGGCGGCCGAAGACTTCCGGCATAAGAAGTCAGCCTCATTCTCCCAACGGCCTTGTCAAAGAGGGCGGTGGAGCGGATAGAGGTTCAGGGCACTCTCTTGTCCTAGGGGTGGGAAATTGCCCCTAAAGGCGGAAGAATCAGCAATGATCAACGACATGAGGATGCAGAAGGCAATGGAAACCACTGCATTAAAGACATGTAACGTGTATCCACAGGACATGTGGCCTGTAATTGAAGAAGTGTCATGATGATCTCTCCATTGCCAAAAGATTCCGGAATAGTCCCCCATTCGGATCTCCGGGAGGGGACTGCCAAGGGGGAGGTTACCATGAGAAAAAGATTGAATAACCTACGGAAGGATAACGTTCTACGAGTCGGGGCGTGGAATGTCAGAAGCTTGAACGTGGTAGGGAAACTAGAAAATCTGAAAAGGGAAACGGAAAGGCTCAATCTAGATATAGTAGGGGTCAGTGAAGTGAAGTGGAAGGAAGACAAGGATTTCTGGTCAGATGAGTATCGGGTAATATCAACAGCAGCAGAAAATTGTATAACAGGTGTAGGATTCGTTATGAATAGGAAGGTAGGGCAGAGGGTCTGTTACTGTGAACAGTTCAGTGATCGGGTTGTTCTAATCAGCATCGACAGCAGACCAACACAGACAACGATAGTTCAGGTATACATGCCGACGTCGCAAGCTGAAGATGAACAGATGGAGAAAGTGTATGAGGATATTGAAAGGGTAATGCAGTATATAAAGCGGGACGAAAATCTAATAATCATGGGCGACTGGAATGCAGTTGTAGTGGAAGGAGTAGAAGAAAAGGTTACAGGAGAATATGGGCTTGGGACAAGGAATGAAAGAGCAGAAAGACTAACTGAGTTCTGTAACAAGTTTCAGCTAGTAATACCGAATACCCTGTTCAAGAATCACAAGAGGAGGAGGTATACTTGGAAAAGGCCGGGAGATACGGGAAGATTTCAATTAGATTACATCATGGTCAGATGGAGATTCCGAAATCAGATACTGGATTGTAAGGTGTACCCAGGAGCAGATATAGACTCCGATCAGAATATAGTACTGATGAAGAGTAGGCTGAAGTTCAAGACATTAGTCAGGAAGAATCGATACGCAAAGAAGTGGGATACGGAAGTACTAAGGAATGACGAGATACGTTTGAAGTTCTCTAACGCTAAAGATACAGCAATAAGGAATAGCACAGTAGGCAGCACAGTTGAAGAGGAATGAACATCTCTAAAAAGGGCCATCACAGAAGTTGGGAAGGAATAGGTACAAAGAAGGTATCTGCGAAGAAACCATGGGTAACAGAAGGAATACTTCAGTTGATTGATGAAAGGAGGAAGTACAAACATGTTCCGGGAAAATCAGGAATACAGAAATACAAGTCGCTGAGGAATGAAATAAACAGGAAGTGCAGGGAAGCTAAGACGAAATGGTTGCAGGAAAAATGTGAAGACATCGAAAAAAATATGATTGTCGGAAGGACAGACTCAGCATACAGGAAAGTCAAAACAACCTTTGGTGACATTAAAAGAAACGGTGGTAACATTAAGAGTGCAACGGGAATTCCACTGTTCAATGCAGAGGAGAGAGCAGATAGGTGGAAAGAATACATTGAAAGCCTCTATAAGGGTGAAGATTTGTCTGATGTGATAGAAGAAGAAACAGGAGTCGATTTAGAAGAGATAGGGGATCCAGTATTAGAATCGGAATTTAAAAGAGCTTTGGATGACTTACGGTCAAATAAGGCAGAAGGGATAGATAACATTCCATCTGAATTTCTAAAATCATTGGGGGAAGTGGCAAGAAAACGACTGTTTATGTTGGTGTGTAGAATATATGAGTCTGGCGATATACCATCTGACTTTCGGAAAAGCATCATCCACACAATTCCGAAGACGGCAAGAGCTGACAAGTGCGAGAACTATCGCACAATCAGCTTAACAGCTCATGCATCGAAGCTGCTTACAAGAATAATATACAGAAGAATGGAAAAGAAAATTGAGAATGCGCTAGGTGACGATCAGTTTGGCTTTAGGAAAAGTAAAGGGACGAGAGAGGCAATTCTGACGTTACGGCTAATAATGGAAGCAAGGCTAAATAAAAATCAAGACACTTTCATAGGATTTGTCGACCTGGAAAAAGCGTTCGACAATATAAAATGGTGAAAGCTGTTCGAGATTCTGAAAAAAACAGGGGTAAGCTATAGGGAGAGACGGGTCATATACAATATGTACAACAACCAAGAGGGAATAATAAGAGTGGACGATCAAGAACGAAGTGCTCGTATTAAGAAGGGTCTAAGACAAGGCTGCAGCCTTTCGCCCCTACTCTTCAATCTGTACATCGAGGAAGCAATGATGGAAATGAAAGAAAGGTTCAGGAGTGGAATTAAAATACAAGGTGAAAGGATACCAATGATACGATTCGCTGATGACATTGCTATCCTGAGTGAAAGTGAAGAAGAATTAAATGATCTGCTGAACGGAATGAACAGTCTAATGAGTACACAGTATGGTTTGAGAGTAAATCGGAGAAAGACGAAGGTAATGAGAAGTAGTAGAAATGAGAACAGCGAGAAACTTAACATCAGGATTGATGGTCACGAAGTCAAAGAAGTTAAGGAATTCTGCTACCTAGGCAGTAAAATAACCAATGACGGACGGAGCAAGGAGGACATCAAAAGCAGACTCGCTATGGCAAAAAAGGCATTTCTGGCCAAGAGAAGTCTACTAATATCAAATACCGGCCTTAATTTGAAGAAGAAATTTCTGAGGATGTACGTCTGGAGTACAGCATTGTATGGTAGTGAAACATGGACTGTGGGAAAACCGGAACAGAAGAGAATCGAAGCATTTAAGATGTGGTGCTATAGACGAATGTTGAAAATTAGGTGGACTGATTAGGTAAGGAATGAGGAGAGGAATATGTGGAAAACACTGATAAGGAGATGGGACTGGATGATAGGGCATCTGCTAAGACATGAGGGAGTGACTTCCATGGTACTAGAGGGAGCTGTAGAGGGCAAAAACTGTAGAGGAAGACAGAGATTGGAATACGTCAAGCAAATTATTGAGGACGTAGGTTGCAAGTGCTATTCTGAGATGAAGAGGTTAGCACAGGAAAGGAATTCGTGGCGGTGCGCATGAAACCAGTCAGTAGACTCATGACCAAAAAAAAAAAAAAAAGTGCTGGGCAGCTGGATGTGAACAGCGCGTAGCGTTGCGCAGCTGGAGGTGAGCCACCAGCAGTGGTGGTGGATGTGGGGAGTGAGATGTCGGAGTTTTGAGAGCGGATGATCTGGACGTGTGTCCATCAGAGAGAGTAAATTTGTAAGACTGGATGTCATGAAATGAACACTATTAAGGTAAATACATTGTTTGTTCTCTGCCAAAATCTTTCATTTGCTAACTATGCCTATCAGTAGTACATGCCTTCAGTAGCTAGAATCTTTTATTTAGCTGGCAGTGTTGGCACTCGTTGTATTGCAGTAGTTCGAGTAACGAAGATTTTTGTGAGGTAAGTGATTCATGAAAGGTATAGGTTATTGTTAGTCAGGGCCTATCTTTTGTAGGGATTATTGAAAGTCAGATTGCGTTGCGCTAAAAATATTGTGTGTCACTTTAGTGAATGTCTGAGTACGTTCAGTTTTGCTCAGCTGTTTGAAAATCAAATAATGTAAGAGGTTTATTAGCACAGTAATTCAGTAATTTTTCTAAGGGGACGTTGCACCGTTTTAACCGCGCCGACCCTGCGATCGCTGCGGGACTATGGCGTCAACGAAAGAAAGAAAGAACTGTGCAACGCATCGGCAGCTACGGCGCTTGGAAATGGCCTGTAAGGCTGAAACTGGCCAATCGTGTAAGGTATAATATTGATAAAAAGACAGCTGAGGTGGAAAGCTTCACAATATCCTTCGAAAGATTGCTTCCTCCATCAACCTCTGTCCACTGTATCAAGTATGTTACCTTTAAAATACTCTTTCCCTTTATGTCTTACTTCAATACGTGGCCTATATGATATCTTTCTTCTGTCTACTTCTGTTAAATGTACTTTGTTCCATTGATTTATTTCAGTAATTTCTGGTTTCATTCCTTTTTTTTCTGGCTCCAGTTCATTGTGGTGAATCTCCTTCACAATCTATTTCCATATTATCAAGTTGTCCTCTACCTTCTTTTGGGTCCATTATTCAGTTTCATTTATTTAGAATGCTACATGCCATACAAACATTTTGCTGTGTATGACTTCGTACAAACAGTATGGAGAGGCAGGTTACAGAATGGTATGATGCGGCAACTGTCATCGTAGGAGTGCTGGAGAGGAGCAGAAAAGATTAGTGAACAAGTAACAAAGCGAACAGAATATTTACTTGTACTTCTCCAAATGTACAAAGATCCATTACCAATGATAAACAAGAAATTGAGCCCAGATATCTCAGTGTCAACAAGGACGAAGCACGAACGAAGGTGTAGCTTAGTGGCTCCAACTACAAGTGGGCTGAAAGGTTGCCGCCGGCCGTCCTGTATTGTAGCGGCAAGGGGCGCTTGTGGTACTCAGCCGCTAGAGGTGTGGCTCAGAGGTTGCGCGCTTTTTGGTTCCACCAGCCCACTACCGGTGTCTAACAGAAACTTGCCACACCGTTACCAGCTGTGGAACGCCAGTGGGGTGGTACTGATATGTGATACCACACTTTTTACAATCTTTTTTCCTTGCCGCTTCGTTCATAAATTTTTGTTGGTTGTTCTGGTCGCAAGTTTGGGAAAGGATATCCGGTTTCCGCTTACCTGTTCGTACTTTTTGTGTAGCCTGAGTGATAAAACAGTTTGAACACACCTGTTAATAATGTTAGCATTTTGTACACACATTTTCCTGAATCTACCACTAAAGCACTGTCATAAGCACAGAGTTACGATGTCGTGGAGCACTACTTCCTATCTGAGACAATTTGCTACCCTAGTTGTCACGACAGCACACAAACTTCTTAAATTTGTGACAGATACTTAAAAAATTTTCTTATTACCTATAATTATTTATAAAATATATCTTAGTCTTCAAATTGAGCTACTTGAAACTGAGCGTTCACAGCCCATTAAGATTGTATGCTGCACTGAACACTGACAG
This sequence comes from Schistocerca americana, assembly GCF_021461395.2. Taxonomy (NCBI): domain Eukaryota; kingdom Metazoa; phylum Arthropoda; class Insecta; order Orthoptera; family Acrididae; genus Schistocerca; species Schistocerca americana. Next base: position 774,716,930 of record NC_060120.1, read on the forward strand.
GAATACACGACTTTTGGAAGTAGTTCTCAACCGAGCTATCCAAATATGCTTCACATACTAGCATCAACTTTCAGTCTGTAGACTTCGCTTCCATAATTCTGCATTACATAGGCTAAATACGTCAGTCACAAAGACTAACAAGGTCCATATACACGATTCTTAAATTTTTTCTGGAAATACAGGTTTACAATGAAATTACAAAAAAAAGAAGTGACAAAACAAGGATGAAATTAATGTTCTCATCGTGGCACAAAAAATTCCTTAATTCTTAGTTACAGTTTTGCACAAATGCAACAACATCAGAAATAATAATTGAAATATTGAGAAAATTGTTGACTATCGGTAAACAGTTTGTCAGTTTAGAAAAAAATTATATATCCCACAATTCCGTGCAAGGTACTGGGTGTGTATACTGATTAGAACTTGAATAACATGTAATAGACGGTGGTCACAAACAGCCTGAAAAGCTTATAAGGGCGTTTCAAGGTAGGTTGTGCTGAGAAATAATTGTTAAGAAAAAAATTCGATACGTCACACCGTTTTGTGCAAATTCAAGTGACCCACCAGATAAAATTAGAGTCACTTGTTATCATAGCGTAGATGATAGCACACGAGACTGCTCAATCATTTTGTCGGGTTTGAACCTTACTACCGTTCCATGTCCAGTTTTTCCCTATTGTTCAGTTTTAGGAAACCAAATGAAGCACACACTGGGCGACACCGTCTCTGGTGGGGCGCTTGATTTTGCGCACGCAGCGGCCTGCCAGGCTAACTCCAGACTTCAAAGGAAATTAACGCGGAAACCGCCCACAGTATCGAATTTTTTATTAACAATTATTTCTCAGCAGAACCTACCCTGCAACACCCTTTCAAGCTTTTCAGACTGTTTCTGACTACCCTGCAAGTCCTAAGTGTCCGCTTTAGATATAAATTCTGATTTTTGCTATCAAATTACAGAAATTTGGGCTAGTTTGCACACTTCCAGTCATTAATATCGTGTGGAATAATTTTCTGGGTCAATTCCATATAATTTTGAGACCCCCTGGCTACAGTTGTGTACATTAACTTTAACTGTGTCTTAGCTGCAACACAAATATTTTTTTCTCAGTGGAAACCTACGGTATACATTCGTAAATGGTCAACCTTTTCATTACACGCAAATGCTGCCAACTGTTGCGCATCATTATGAAAATATCAGCGAGTAAGTATAGGAGTGCGCAGAAGCTCGAGACCACAAGAATACGCGGATGTGGTTGCGTCCCTATGTTCCACTGTATAACTGAATATTGTTTTATCTTATTTTGTATTGTAATTTTTGAATGACCATTTTACTATTTATTACAATAGAGAATATTTCGTAACTAGTTATTTTAGTCCATAAAATGAAGCCACGTGTGCAAAGCATGTTTTGAAAACGGGTACATATTTTTGTATAAATCTTGCCTTAAAATCAGTAAAAAATCGCCTAAGAGCATTAACACGTAAAGAAAAACTTTCCTTCCTGAAGAAAAAGAATGCAGGTCTGAAGGAATTTACAGGCACAAAACAGCAGTTATAAGTGAAACTGGATCGTGATTAATTCATGAAACTTCACGTATTAATATTTAGTTTTTGTTCTTGTAAATGATGCGCGGAAATATGTGACGTCGCATCTCTGGCAATAATAGAATTCTCATTCAGAGAAAAAGAAACAAAATTTAGTTACTCTTCCTACAAATCATAAAGAGATCAATTCACGTATCTGACTGCGAGTTTTAAAATATTCTCTAATGACTCCTAACAACTGTTCTGCAATGTTCCTGTAAGCAACGGACAACTTACCTCGTCTTGCCGCTGCAACTGCATGACTAGCAACATGCGAAAAATGTTTCAAGAGCAGCACTGCATTCCATGCAAAGTGCAATGTGTGGTCATAATAATTGTAGCAGCTACTTCCATATTTTTTTATATAGAGAGATCAAATGATCAGGAGGGGTTTAGTTAACTAGCCTTAAACGGGGCAAAAAATTGAAAGAAACCAATAAAGACCTTAATTTTCTATAATCGCAAAGTAGATTATTTAAGTGCTGACAAACTTTACACAGACCTTAATTGTTCCACAATGTCTATACTCAATAAACACGTCTCCGGCTACAACATAGATAAGAATATTACTCTCACTGTATGCATACACAAATCTGACAAAATCCCTCCAGTGCGCAAGCAAGCAACAACTACGAGCAACAAAAAAGGCAAATTACCAAAAAATCCTCAATTAATACCAAAGTCTCCTCCGGCGGTAGTAGCAAGATCACGGCAGGCTGTGACCTCTCATGTCGCGCGGCTTCTCTCTGCGTCAGACCACTCCCGACTTCTCTCAAGAACTATTCGCTCGCTACTAATCGCGATAATAATATCTCAGTTCCAGAGTTTGTGTATGCACACCGCAGCGGAATCACTGCTCAACATTGCAGAGAAGTATTCATGTCCATCTTTCAGGTGGACAGATGTTGCAACTACACTCCTGGAAATTGAAATAAGAACACCGTGAATTCATTGTCCCAGGAAGGGGAAACTTTATTAACACATTCCTGGGGTCAGATACATCACGTGATCACACTGACAGAACCACAGGCACATAGACACAGGCAACAGAGCATGCACAATGTCGGCACTAGTACAGTGTTTATCCACCTTATGCAGCAATGCAGGCCGCTCTTCTCCCATGGAGACGATCGTAGAGATGCTGGATGTAGTCCTGTGGAACGGCTTGCCATGCCATTTCCACCTGGCGCCTCAGTTGGACCAGCGTTCGTGCTGGACGTGCAGACCGCGTGAGACGACGCTTCATCCAGTCCCAAACATGCTCAATGGGGGACAGATTTGGTGATCTTGCTGGCCAGGGTAGTTGACTTACATCTTCTAGAGTACGTTGGGTGGCACGGGATACATGCGGACGTGCATTGTCCTGTTGGAACAGCAAGTTCCCTTGCCGGTCTAGGAATAGTAGAACGATGGGTTCGATGACGGTTTGGATGTACCGTGCACTATTCAGTGTCCCCTCGACGATCACCAGTGGTGTACGGCCAGTGTAGGAGATCGCTCCCCACACCATGATGCCGGGTGTTGGCCCTGTGTGCCTCGGTCGTATGCAGTCCTGATTGTGGCGCTCACCTGCACGGCGCCAAACACGCATACGACCATCATTGGCACCAAGGCAGAAGCGACTCTCATCGCTGAAGACGACACGTCTCCATTCGTCCCTCCATTCACGCCTGTCGCGACACCACTGGAGGCGGGCTGCACGATGTTGGGGCGTGAGCGGAAGACGGCCTAACGGTGTGCGGGACCGTAGCCCAGCTTCATGGAGACGGTTGCGAATGGTGCTCGCCGATACCCCAGGAGCAAAAGTGTCCCTAATTTGCTGGGAAGTGGCGGTGCGGTCCCCTACGGCACTGCGTAAGATCCTACGGTCTTGGCGTGCATCCGTGCTTCGCTGCGGTCCGGTCCCAGGTCGACGGGCACGTGCACCTTCCGCCGACCACTGGCGACAACATCGATGTACTGTGGAGACCTCACGCCCCACGTGTTGAGCAATTCGGCGGTACGTCCACCCGGCCTCCCGCATGCCCACTATACGCCCTCGCTCAAAGTCCGTCAACTGCACATACGGTTCACGACCACGCTGTCGCGGCATGCTACCAGTGTTAAAGACTGCGATGGAGCTCCGTATGCCACGGCAAACTGGCTGACACTGACGGCGGCGGTGCACAAATGCTGCGCAGCTAGCGCCATTCGACGGTCAACACCGCGGTTCCTGGTGTGTCCGCTGTGCCGTGCGTGTGATCATTGCTTGTACAGCCCTCTCGCAGTGTCCGGGGCAAGTATGGTGGGTCTGACACACCGGTGTCAATGTGTTCTTTTTTCCATTTCCAGGAGTGTATATTATGGGTAAAGCCTCGTTCCTCGTGTAGGCAATTGTGCGAAATAACTAACCATACTAACAACACCCTTGTTATAAAAACGAAGTAGACAGTAAAATCAATTTCAAAAATGAACTGAAGTCATTTCTATTTGACAGCTACAACTGAATAATTGAATTTTTGAATGGCCACTACTTGATGTAGGATTGTGTAATATTCTACTCTACATTAAGATTAAAGTACGAAATCTGGTTACATAAATGGTCAAAATGTATCCTTATTTTCACTGGGAGAGTATACAGTAACTGTAAGTACATTGACCAGTTGCACGTCGTAGCAAGTTGTCGAAAATGTGAGCCGTAGAACACGGCAATAACTACACAAAACTTAACTAAACTGCAAGGAAATTTGAATCTGAAAGGAGGCTTTTTGATTATGATAGTAAATAACTGCACATACTAATGAGTACCTGATATAATGTGAGACGTGAATTTTCTGGTATTTTTAAACCTGAAAGGTAAATTTAGGTACGTGCGTCGCGTCGTGATTTTGTATGAGATGTTTTAGAAACATCAGCTGTGGCTGGATACCGTCACGAGGATAGCCCTAAGCACATGACCTTGTTTAAGAACTCGAAGATGTCGTCGAAATTACGCAGCAATATGTCGACGTGGACACAGTGAAGTGCTCGTATGTGCTGCACTATACACCGTCATAGGAATCCTCACGCTGCAGACGATGCATATTAAGGGAACCTATGTAATTGCCGGACGGAGTGGCCGTGCGGTTCTAGGCGCTACAGTCTGGAACCGCGTGACCGCTACGGTCGCAGGTTCGAATCCTGCCTCGGGCATGGATGTGTGTGATGTCCTTAGGTTAGTTAGGTTTAAATAGTTCTAAGTTCTAGGGGACTGATGACCACAGCAGTTATGTCCCATAGTGCTCAGAGCCATTTGAACCATTTGAACCTATGTAATATCTGGCCACAAGGAGGATCTCGATTTCATTGTAACGTCACTACTACTTAAGAACTGAGTGTTTGCCCTCAGCTGCACAAATTTATTATTTATTTTCTACTGGTTTCGGTCCTAGCGACCATCTTCACAGGAAGACTATATCAATAGAGACAAACGAACAATATACATACAAGATAAAACAAAGTTGATCAAGGTAAACTTAGGGGAGTGCTTACAAAAAAGGTGTACGTTAGATGGCTACGCAACTCAACTTCCCGCTAGATAAATTGAAAACCATCAGAGTCATAAAATACTTACAGGCCATGATTTCGATACTAGCACAAAATTTTCTTCGCTATGATTACATACGAGAAGTGATTTTTGTTGATTTGCATTAATAATAGAACGTATGCAAATATGTGACATCTGTATCACGATCTAACATAAGTCGCGACACTCCGTCTCGTTTCTGTTATAGACAGCGATAGTAGCGTCCCAGACGTTGAGCAAGCGACACTTCTGAATACGATATCGGCTGAATGCGAATACTAACGTTTATACGATTCGTGACATAGTTTTCAGAACACAGGGGGTGTGTAGTGCCATAAAAACTGACAATAACGAAAAAGAAACATTTATCATTGATGAATCCTTCTCGGGTTATCAGCCGAGTGGTGGCGTCGTCTTGTCGCAACGTTTCGATGAGTTTTGTACCCATCATCTTCGCCAGGAGCTGATGGGTACGAAACTCATCGAAACGTTGCGACGCCACCACTCGGCTGATAACCCGAGAAGAATTCATCAGTGGAATACGCCTTAGTTTCCTAAGGACCCTGGGAGGCACGAAACGGTACACTACAGGACAGTTTATTTACGACTTTCTTGCAATGTACAGACATTTTCTAAATAATATCGTTTTAGTTTAGTGACAAAAAATTGCTTTGCAGAAAGACGTTGCATTTCTACCCAAAAGCCAATTCCACAAATTGTTGCTAAATCTGAACCAAAAACGGAAAGAATCCTCAACACATTTGCTTCCAAGCAAAAAGAATTACATTTACAATAACATTGGTGTATTAGAAAGTCGAGTGAAGTGTAAGAATGGGCGAATCATTAGACCCCATAAAAATTTGCAAGTGGAGTGGAAAGTGCCTTTGATAATAACAACAGTCACCAACAGAAATTTATGCTTGTCATGACTGACGTTTGTGTTTTTACTCCCTTGCTTTTAATGGAATAAGCTGCAAATATACACATATTCGAAAGAACTTCTTCATGAATAAGACGTAGCTTATGTCACTGAATCACTGTAATTCGGCTGTTTTTAAATGTATTTAACGAAAATTCGTGTCTCTTAGTAATTTACTAACGCATAGAACGCAAAAATATAAGAACTATTTCGTTAATTAAGTAGAAAAGAACTGAACATAAAAGACGTTATCCTTACGACACGCGTGACTGCTTTCTTACCACTTGGAGCGCTAGTGTCGCTCCAGCTGTCAAACGGTAACAACTTCACACCAGAGTGTGTCGTGACTGTATTAGCCTGTGTCTATATACCTTGCAATGCAAAGATCATTGTTCAGCATTCGATATGAGATATGTGCAAAGATATATCCTGTCAACCATCAATAACCTGTGAGCTCACTGTCGGTGCCGCAAGAAATATAACATCGCGGATAGAAGCGCGGTTTGGACGGAGGTCACGGAGTTAGGCTCCTACTTGAGCAAGGACATGGGATAAGAAGTATTTAGTTTAGCCCGGACCAGAGGCCATTTGTATAGCCATTCGCACATCTATCTTAATGTAGTTATGTTACACTATACTAAGCAACATTTGAATGACGAACCGGAGAGGGCGCCTAGACAAATTGCGCGAATCGATTAATTTCTTTTGCAAAAGATTTTAATTGGACTGAAATTAATGATCACCTAACGGCATAATTTTGTATATGCACGGCTCGGATATACGTGCAAAATCACTCACCCTCAAATAGCTCCGGACTGGAAGCAGACTTGTGGTTCAGATGTGATCCACCCGTGTATCGAACCTTGCTCTAAAATAAGTGTTAACAGTGCATGTGCAAAAAAACGTACTTCCTGGAGATTGTTGAACCGCTCCACTTCTATAGCTGCTTGTGCGAATTGGTTCAAACTTTGCACATTGTAGGTAAATAGATAAAGTCAATATGAAATTTTTTAAACCAACAATCTTTGTCCGTTGTCGAGATACGATGGTCATAATCGAGTTAAATGTAGCTCTTAAAATTCATTATTACGTGAACTGAATGCGCTGAAACTGTTTACAGTGAACCACGTAACTAAAAAAAAAAAATGCACTCTTACGACAAAACAGAAAGCTCGCTTTCAAAAATCTAGCTTCATTCGGACTGGTGTGCAAACAACACGTTTTTTGTGTATTTTCATGCGCCCCAATTCTGTGTTTCAAATTTTTGTGAATCGGTTCAAATACGTGTAATTAATGTTCGTACTGTTGTTTTGTTAAGGCTTTATCCGTTACCACGACATAGCGAGCTGAAGCTGTACGTAAAACCGAGTTAAATGCGAATCGCACGGTCTGAGACGGTATAAAGTGATACAGACGATAATAAAAAATATTCTTAGGCTAATTATAAGAGGATTTGCAAAAATCTTACATTGTTCGGGTTTTACGTGCGAAAAATCACGTGTTTGTACATGAAACTAAGTTTGGTAGAAATACGTTGCGTTTTAAGCGCTGCATATGATTATAATGAAAAAAAAAAAACTGGCTTTTACAGTTGATTATCGTTTCGTTTTTTATACGTTAAAGATTTTATTCACCAGTGACTTAGTTATCGAAATATCTTTGGACGTTGAAATCAATGCATGTACCATACTAGAATTAGGCCCAACTGTGCACAAAGTGATATGCTGTTTGATCGAGCGTTTAGAGCTTTACCGACGGCCTCTTAGAAAATTAAATCAATCCGAAAATTGCTATAAAATTAGTTGTCAGAAAAAGGACACCTTATTTCTACTCAGTATAAAATGTTGTATTACGTTTTCTTCGAAAACTACTATGCTATCTAATGGAAAATTTATTTTAGGACAAAACAAGCTTAAGTTCAGCAATTTTTGTGCAGGACTGAAAAGCTGATTGAAAAGTATTTTATCGTGTGTACATTGTTTCGCAGCTGTTTTGCTTATTTCAGCCAATCATACTCATAATTAATTCGGATAAATTGTCGGAACATTTCAAGCCAAAATGATTTACGTGAGTTTATCTTGCGGCGGTTTCTTAATTTTCAATTTTTATTGTTGAATACTGTCAATAAACAATTGCAAAAATTTTAATATTAGCGGTAATAACAAGATGTGTGCTTTTCAATAGTTATTATTTGTTGCGGGAATCGTTTAGCTTGAAATATAGTTATCTCTGAAATAGGGTCGTATCGTACGTTTACCTACGCTATATAACTATTTACATACATTATTATCACAAATTTCGCACAGTATTTAATATTTCGTTGGGTCTCATATTTATGTTTACTGTTATTTTGTGCCCTGTGTTGAGTATTTAGGGTTTTTTTCACATGTTTGCATATACAGTCTCAGGCGGATATGAATAAATCGTGTAGAGTAAAACTTGGGAACCACAACGAAAAATGCTCCAATCATAGCACAATAAAGGCGAATATGTCCTGGGCAGAGTTCGGGATGTAAAAGAAGGGAACTAGTTCTTCGACATATCTGACATTTAAATCAAAACATCTTCACATGTGCGTGCTTTTTTTTACGAGTTAACCCTACTTACCCAGCGCAGCGAGCTTTCAGCTGCAAGCTGTTGGTGCAACTGCATCTTACAATTCATAGGCTAAAGTCCCTGATCCTGTGCCAAAAATCACGAAGATTCGCCAGCGATTGTAAACAGTACGTTATGTTTATATTATATTGTGGAAGAGTATACAAGTAATAGCTAAAAAGGATTTTCTGGGGTGATAAAATTTCAGGGGGTTGATTTGTTCCCTGGGGCGCTAAAAAAATTGATGATGTGGGTGAGGGGGGTGAGATTGATTTTTTTCCTCGAGGGGACAATTTCTCCCTAAAACCCACCTCCAATTACATGTATGGAGATGCGTGTAAGCACAAACAGAGTGGGATGCATCTACAATAAGAAGTAGCCGAGATCGAGGGTACATGTATAACAAGAAGTATCGCAGAGTGGGGATGCTTGCATCCTAAAAATTAATGACACGTTGTGTCCTTCTGCACGACATGATAAATGCCACGTTGGATGACAGGATGGCATGTGTCATGTTATACGACATGACATCATGTATCAATGTTACTTTACTTGAAACGACGCATTATATTACATGACATGTGTACTAACACTAACAAGTAAAAAAGCGCGAATATGTTAAGGTGCTTTGAATTAAATATATTTTCAGCTGCCAGATACATCGAAAAGATAGTTCACTTCGTTTACATTGCATGTTGAATATTAATTTCAGCAATGCAGGTAAGTCGGTGTCGCTTCTGAAATTTGAGACGCCTGACAGAGGAGAAGGAGACATCGAGATAGTTTTTGCTGTCACATAAGCTCTGGGATTTTCAAATTGTTACGTATTTTAGATCATAAATGGCAGAAATAATTGCACTGCACAAATAGTATGTACAAGATGTCATTTATTGTCATCCAGCGTTAGTAGATGCATAAGGTCTACAGACTTCTTTTTCTTGTGCATTGGTCTGCATCGACACAGGGTCGTGTTATTCATGTGAAACTGAGAGAAAGTTTTCTAAATGTTCGCGAATCGTGTAAATAAGGTGCATGTCGGGTATCAGCCCGTTATTCAGCTAGTGGGATGTGGGAAACCGCCTAAAACCACATCCAGGGGGGGCAGTACACCGATCCCGAGTTGATCCGACGTCGACGAAACTCTCCGTCCAGGAAGTGGCATTTTAACACGCACGGTTATCCAGAAGAGTGTACGAGGTCTACAATAAGGATTCCAGTTTTTGTGTTCTTCGTCAACTCTGCTTCCTCCGCTTTTTTATTATGTTTGCGAATGTCCTCGCCACTCTGAAACTTAAATCCTCTCAGTCTTGCGTTTACTTACATAAGGGTCATATCTGATGTAGGGGTAACATTTCAGAGCATAAAACCAGAGTCGTAGTCTCTTATGAAATCCCACGGTAGAGTAATTAAAGGAGGCAGGCTTTCAAGACATCTACGCCAGTCTACCCTGTTCAAGCCTTTCCATTTGTACATAACCGCTACAGTCCCTCCCCCCCCCCCCTCCCCCCCGCCCCCAACACTTAACTCCACTATCAAATTGACGATTCCTCGATGCCTCAGGCAGTGTTTTATCAACCGATACTTTCGCTTAGTCGATTTCTATCGTAAATTTCTTTTTTTTCATTTCGATTTAGTACGCGCTCATTAGTTATTCGATCTACCAATCGAATCTTCAACATTCTCCTGTATCACGATATATAAAAAAAAATTACATTGTCTTCTTTTCTGAATGACCTATTGGAAACGTTTCATTTCCGTACAAGGATACACTCCAGAAAAAGATGTCCCGAAAAAAATTTCCTAACAAGTAAATTTGTATTCGTTGTTACCATATTCCTTTCGTACAGAAATGCTTCTCTTGATGTAGCCAGTTTGCTTTTTATATCGTCTGTACTTCGATCATAGTCAGTTATTTTGTTGCCTAAGTAGTATTACTCATATACAAGTTTAAGTGTCTCATTTCAAAATCTAAGCAAGCCATTGTGATACGCGATTTGATCAACATCCAAAAGACGGACTTTTCTAACAGTTTCACATAGTTGTATGAAAGTTCTGCGCGTTTACTCAAGTGAGGAGAGACAGCGGAGAACACCTGAAGCATTAAGACCACTATTTTAACGTGTCTCTATTTTTTTATCAATCCAGCGTCGAAACTTTTTGGACTGACGTGGTATGTATCATCTGTTAAAACAAACTGTATTGGCTGCGACTGTCATTCGTGCCGTTGGCAAACGTTTATACTGACGAAGATCGTCATTTAGTCAACCAGACACGGCGACGGTGTAAAACTATGGTATAATGTCACATTGCCGATGATGTGAAATTAATAACTGTCAGTGTAACAGGTGAAAGCAAAAAAAGAGCACCGGTGTGCTGACCCCAGACGGACCAGTCTTCCACAGCCAATGGGGTGATCTGGACACGGTATGGAGAGGCGTGGATTCAGCACACCACACCGCCGAAAGTCGGAGGGTTAGCAGACCTGGTGCCACTACTTCTCACTAAAGCAACTACTCCACTACCACAGCGAGATTGAGTAAAACCCTTCCCAGTTATCCTACCAAGGAAAATTGCCTGACAGTGTCGAGAATCGAACTCGCGTCCCCCCGCATGGCAGTAAGGCGCGCTGACCACACAAGTAGGGAGGCGGACGGTCGTAATACAGCCAAGGGCGAAAATAAAGTTGTCTTACAAAAAATTTTTGGCTGTGGCACCCAATATCAAAAAACTTATTTTACGGCCAGACTGACGGACCGAGCGAGGTGGCGCAGTGGTTAGCATACTGGACTCGCATTGTGGAGGACGACGGCTCAAAGCAGCGTCCGGCCATCCTGATTTAGGTTTCCTGTGATTTCCCTAAATCGTTTCAGGCAAATGCTGGGATGATTCCTATGAAAGGGCACGGCCGAATTCCTTCCCCGTCTATCTCTTATCAAATGGGACCAATGACAACACTGTTTGGTCCCCTCCCCTCAAATCAACCAACCAACCAGACTGACGCGTTATTATTGATGTGTCTTTCGTAAATGATACAACAGTGTCTCTACAAATTATAGAATGGGAACAATGTTTGTCAAGACATAAGAGCTCTGTGGCTTGAAACAGCCAGCTTCTCGTAATTTTATTTCCATATCTTTGAATTTCTCCCAGTTGCAATGAGACGTAATGTCTAACTTTTATCTTTACATTCGTTTGGTTTTCTGAGCAATGTAGTTTGATGAATGTCTGCTGGTTCCAGTATCAAATAAAGCTCCATCTTCCACAGACCATTCACAAACTGTAAATAGTGTTAAATATTATGTAAGCTTAAGGTGGGGGTGGGGGAGGGGGGGAGGAACTGATGATATCAGTTGCATCGGGAATTTATGTGGAATCAACAGTGATGAGAGAAAATGATTGCCAGACCGAAACTCGAACCCGGGACCTCTCGCTTGATAAGCAGTCGCTTTAACTACTGCACAACTTGTGACGCAGTGTTAATCGCAAAAGCGCCGACTATCTCGGCACGCTCTCCAGCTGACCTACTCTCCCACCTAACGCCACCACTTGTCCGCAGTCCCTGCCCATGTCCTTGATGCTCGGTAATCAGATTCCCGCTGGAAGTTGAAAGAAAACATGCATCCGCAGTGAAGGTTGTGGATTTATAGCACATCGAGGTGTATCAATTATATGAATAATAATAATTATAATAGTGGTAAACTCAACCGCGCACGCACACAGAAGGTTATGTGGCGGTTTTCGAGGTAGCACCGCGAACGTCAGACCAGCCGGCTGTTGTTTATTACAAAACATAAGGAATTTACAAGCACACGTTGTTCACTGACGACTTTGTACCACATGAACTATTAATTTTCGACTCTTAGTTCTCTGTCTAGTAGAGCATTCTCCACCGCCTGCATAATTTTCACTACTTGGACATCAGTTCATTTGTTTAGTTTTATGGTGTACACTTCCACAATAATTGGTTTCATTGTAAAAAAAATGCGTTTACTTCTTATGGAATAATGTAATGAAAGGCAAGGATGCGGTGGAATGCAATGTTGATAAGGAACCAGTTCTTATCGGATAGCGCTGCAATCTTCATTTACTTCCTTTCGCTAACAAACTGCCATCACAGATAGATCATGTCCACTTACCATAAGTCACTGGCGAGGTCTTTGTCGTTTAATATTGAACAGGGGTGCAATCCGCGGTGACTGAGAAACCTACTGTTGAAACAGCGGCTAAGTCCTCCCCTCGCCATGGTACGAACTATCTTAACCATAATCACCATTTGGCGATCTGGGCCTTCATTTGTGAAATGAATAACTTATTTCGGAAATGAGATAACTCGTGACTAACAAATCATTCAAAGGAAATGAAAAATATTACGTAATATTTGTTTGGTAATTTAATGGCGAATTTCATTCTTCCGTGCGAAATAGTTTATTTTCTGGACAGTGTAAAGTTAATATTACCTTTTTTGAAAAGTGTTTTTAGCCACTATGATTATTTTTATCACCTGAAGTTCTCCGCGTATAGCAATAAACAAAGAAGCATATTTATATTTTCAAGCACTTTTTTAAATTGTATGAAAGAAGAAATTACAATCTATGAATGACAGTACACTGAGGTGACAGAAGTCATGGGACACCTCATAATATCGTGTCGAACCTCCTTTTGGCCGCCGTAGTGGCTTGGCCTCAACAAGTCGCTGGAAGTTCCCTGCAGAGATATTGAACCATGTTGCCTCTATAGCCGTCCATACTTTCGAAAGTGTTGCCAGTGGCCTCTCGATTATGTCCCATAAATGTTCCATGGAATTTCTGCCGGGCGAGCTGGGTGAATAAATCAATCGTTCGAATTTTTCTCAATGTTCTTCAAACCAGTAGCGAACAACTGTGGCCCAATGACATGGCGCATTGTCATCCATAAAAAGTCCATCGTTGTTTGGGAATATGACGTCTCTGAATGTCTGTAAGCGGTATCTAAGTAGCCGAACACAACCACTTCTAGTCAATTACCGGTTCAGTTGGACCAGAGGGTCCAGTCCATTCCATGTAAAAGCAGCCCACACTATTATGGAGCCACCTCTAGCTTGTACAGTGCCTTGTTGACAATCTGCGTCCTGGTTTCGTCGCGTCTGCGCCAGACTTGAATCCTACCATCAGCTCTTCCCATCTGTAATCGGGACTCACCTCGCGGTTTTCCAGTCGTCTAGGGTCTAACGGATACCGTCAAGATCCCAGGGGAAGTGTTGCGGGCGGTCGGCCGAAGTGGCCGTGCGGTTAAAGGCGCTGCAGTCCGGAACCGCAAGACCGCTACGGTCGCAGGTTCGAATCCTGCCTCGGGCATGGATGTTTGTGATGTCCTTAGGTTAGTTAGGTTTAACTAGTTCTAAGTTCTAGGGGACTAATGGCCTCAGCAGTTGAGTCCCATAGTGCTCAGAGCCATTTGAACCATTTTTTTTGTTGCGGGCGATGTCCTGCTGTTAGCAGAGGCCCTCGCGTCAGTCTTCTGCTGCCATAGCCTGTTAACGTCAAATTTCACCACACTATCCAAACGGATATGTTCGTCGTAAGTCCATATTGATTTCTGTGTGATTATTTCACGGAGAGCAGGTTGTCTGTTGGCACGGACAACTCAACGCAGTAGCCGCCGCTATCGGTCGCTAAATGAAGGCCGTTGGCCACCGCTTTGTCCGTGGTGACAGGTAATGACTGAAATTTGTTATTCTTGGAACACTCTTGACACTGTGGATCTCGGGATATTGAATTCCCTAAAGATTTCCGAAACAGAATGTCCCATGCTCCTAGCTCCCATTACCATTCCGCGCTCAAGATCTTTTAAGTTCCATCTTGCGGTCATAATCATGCCAGAAACCTTTTCACGTGAATCACCTGTGTACAAATGACAGCTCTTCCGATGAACTGTCCTTTTACACCGTGTGCACTAGATACTGCCGTTACCTGTATATGTGCATATCGCTATCCTATGACACCTCATTGTATTCTGGCTGCAATACATGTAATATGAAATACATGTGTAAGTCCTGAGTGTACTGTTACACAGAACACTTCGTAGTTACCATATATAACCGGATTATAAAGTATATTTAAATGATAACCAAATTATAATTTCTTATACTTTCCCAGCAATTCGTTGTTATCTCGTAGCATCGGGTGTACTGCCGGTGGTACGCTTCTTCTCAGCACGATATTTCGACGACTCAAATGAGCGTCCTCATCAGCTGTTCCCTGAGACATCGTCTTAAGTGTTCAGAAAACTTCCCTAAGTTCATACAAAAACAAACAAAACATGTAGGATGGCGCCTTTCCGGGTTAAATAGTTCAGGATTCCACTACACAAAGGAAGCTTCTACATGGGTAGTGGGGCTGTGTGGAGGGGCTGAGCGATTTTTTAGGTTAGAGGGCTCGGAAAACTACAAAAAGGACATAGGTCTAAAAGCGTACGGGACAAACGCAGGAAGCTAGGCCTAGAAACAATCGATATTGTAGTTGTAAATTGTCATGGCTGTGTTGGAAAAGAACCAGAGCTCCTAGTGCTAATAAAAGCACCTGAATCTCAAATCGTTATGGGTACGGAAAACTGGCTAAACCCGGAAATAAGTTCAGCTGAATTTTTTTTAGAAATGACCTAACCTTGTTCTGAAAGGACAGAATAAATACAGTTGGTGGTGAAGTGTTTATTGCTGCCAGAAGTAGTTTTCCTCGCAGTGAAGTTGATGGAAATAGTTCCTGTTAGTTAGTATAGGTGGAAGTCGTAGGTGACAACCGGAATAAACTAATAAGTGGTTCCTTTTACTGATCCCCCGACTCCGATGATACAGTTGCTGAACAGTTCGAAGAGAACTTGAGCGTCATTTCAAACAGGTACTCCACTCATACAATTATAGTTGGTGGTGACTTCAATCTACCTTCGATATGTTGGAGAAAATACATGTTTAAAATCGGTCTTAAGTATAAAAAGTCGTCCGAAATTGAACTGAATGCCTTCTAAGTAAATTATTTTGGGCAAGTAGTTCCGGAGCCCACTCGAAGTGTAAATAGTTGCGAAAACATACTTGAACTCTTAACAACAAATAATCCTGACCAAACAGGGAGCATCATGACAGATACAGGGATTAGTAACAGCATGCTTGTTGTAGTTAGACTGAATGCCGTAACACCCACACACTTCAAAAATAAACGCAAAGTACATCTATTTAAAAAGCAGATAAAAATTTGCTTGATGCCTTCCTAAGAGACGGTCTTCATTCTTTCCAGCCTGACTATTTAAGCGTAGACTAGATGTGGTTTAAATTCAAAGAAATAGTATGGACAGCAATTGAGAGAAATATACCAAATAAATTAATGAGAGATGTTACTTACCCTCCCCCTCCCCCCACCCCTAAAAAAAAGAAAACAAGTCAGAATACTATTGCAGAAGCAACGGAAAAGCTTGCCACATTTACAAGATCGCAAAAAGATGGGCGAAGTTTATTAGAAGCTCGTAATTTAGGACGAATTTCAGTGTGAGATGCTTTTAATAGTTTCCTCAACGAAACTTTGTTTCGAAATCTGGCAGAATGGCCCAATGTGATTCTGGTAGTATGTAAAGTACACCAGTGGAAAGAGGCAGTCAGTACTTTCATTGCGCGATAATGCTGTTGATGCTATTGATGGCAGCGCCACTAAAGCATAGTTGCTAAACACGGTTTTCCGAAGTTGCTTCACAAAATAAGATGAAGTAAATATTCCAGATTCCGAATCAAAAACAATTTGCAACATAACTTAGAAGTAGATATCGTCTGTGTAGCGAAGCAGCTGAAAACAAGAAAGGCAAGGACTCAAGTCCAGCCTGTATACCAGCCAGGTCCCTTTCAAAGAATGCTAATAAATTAGCCCCATATTTAGCAATAACATACAACCGCTCGCTCGTGGGAGGTTCGTGCCCAAAGACTGGAAAGTTACGCAAGTCACACCAATACGTAAGAAAACAAATAGGAGTAATTTGCTGAATTACAGACCCATATCGCTAACGTCTACTTGCAGTCGGATGTTGGAACATGTAATGTGCTCGAAGATTATGACTCACCTCGGAGAAAACGAGTCCGCAGCTCGTGGTCGTGCGGTAGCGTTCTCGCTTCCTGCGCCCGGGTTCCCGGGTTCGATTCCCGGCGGGTGTTGTGTGATGTCCTTAGGTTAGTTAGGTTTAAGTAGTTCTAAGTTCTAGGGGACAGATGACCATAGATGTTAAGTCCCATAGTGCTCAGAGCCATTTGAACCATTTTTTTTTGGAGAAAACGATTTCTTGACAAATAGCCGACACAGATTCAGAAAATATCGTTCTTGTGAAACTCAACTAGCTCTTTGCTCTCGCGAAGTAACGAGTGCTAAAGACAGGGAACGTCAAATTGTGTGTGAAGTCCTATGGGACCAAACTGCTGAGGTCTTCGGTCCCTAGTCCTATGCACTGCTTAAACTAACTTAAACTAACTTATGCTAAGAACAACATATACATCCATGCCCGAGGGAGGACTCGAACCTCCGGCGGGAGGGGCCGCGCAGTCCGTGACATGACGCCTCAAATCGCTTGGCCACTCCGTGCCGCTGAACCTCAAATTGATTCCATATTTTTGGTTTGTGTGACCATATTGTCCGTACTTGCAACTACAAAAAAATGTGCGTCTTCTTCACCAGACGCGTATCGCTTAATTGAGGTAAAACTTCATCAGTAGTGGTGATTTCGGCCTGATTTTTCGCCTGCATCGGGAAATGCCACCTGCTAACATATCGTTGATATTTTTCTCCTTTAGACACTGATAGTTGGGTGTAATTTTCATTGGTCTGCAGAACTATGCATTTGTATGTTTTAGACCGCACACTTTTTTCCAGAAAAGAAAAAAAAACAGAAAAAATGGTGTGCAAAACAGCACAGTATGTAAAACATAAAATTGCATAGTTCTGCAGACCAACGAGAAATTCTACCACAAATATCGATGTACAAAAAAGAAAAACGTCAACGATCTGCTAATAGAGGGTATTTTCTGATGTAGGCGAGAAATCAAGCAGAAATCACCACCAGTGATGATGCTTTATCTCAATAAAGCGAAACGCGTCTGGTGAAAAAAACATGCATTTTTGTAGTTGAAACGACACAACGAAAATTCTCTCAAGAACCATACTTTTGGATTTCCACAAGGCTTTTGACACCGTTCCTCACAAGCGACTTCTATTTAAATTGCGTGCCTATGGAGTATCGCCTCAGTTGTGTACCTAGTTTCGCGATTTCCTTTCAGAGAAGTCGCAGTTCGTAATAACTGACGGAAAGTTATCGATTAAAACAGAAGTAATATCCGGCGCTTCTCAAGGAAGTGTTATAGGCCCTCTATTGTTCCTGATCTACATAAACGATTTGGGAGACAATCTGAGCAGCCCTCTTACATTGTTTGCAGCTGATGCTTTCAGTTGCTGCCTTGTAAAGTCATCAGACGATCAAAACGAATTGCAAAATCACTTAGACATGATATCTGTATGGTGCGAAAAGTGGCAATTGGCTCTAAATAAAGAAAAGTTTGAAGTTACCTGCATGGGTACTGACAGGAATCCTCTAAATTTCAGTTACACGATAAATCACACAAATCTAAAGAGTGTAAACTCAACTAAATATTCAGGGCACACAACTACGAATAACTGAAATTGGAACGATCACGTAGCTAATTTTGTGGGGATAGCGAACCAAAGACTGAGATTTATTGGCAGAACACTTCGGAAATATAACAGGTCTACTGAAGATACTGTCTACACTACACTTGTCCGCTTTCTTCTGGAGTGTCGCTGTGCTGTGTGGGTTCCGCATCAGATAGGATCGACGGAGAACATCGAAAAGGTTCAAAGAAGGGCAGCTTGTTTTGTATTATAGAGGCAAGAGGGAGAGATTGTGCCACGGATATGATACATAAGTTAGGGTAGTAGTCATTACAATAAAGGCCCTTTTCGCTTCTGCAGGATCTCCTCACGAAAATTCAATCGCCACTTTTCTCCACATAGTGCGAAAATGTTTTGTTGGCGCCCATCTACATAGGGAGAAATGATCATCGTAATGAAATAAGAGAAATCAGAGTCCGGAAGGAAAATTTAAGAGTTCATGTTCCCCGTTCATGTTCGAGAGTGTAACGGTAGAGAAGTAGCTCAAAGGTGGTTCGATGAATTCAGTGCCAGGCACTTAGTTGTGATTTCTAGAGCAATCACTTGGATGTAGATGTAGATGAAAAGATGATGACCACTTGTTCACAAAACTGTTTTAAGTTTATGTAAAAATGAATACAAAATGTGTTAAAAAAGATGATCGGTTCTAGTCATCTTTAAGTCAATTTTATACGCTCCCATGTTAGACCAGTTAATAATAAAACACCTGATATTGTGGATTTCTAATACGCTACTGTAATTTCCCAAAAAGATCATTCTTTTTCTTGTTTATGAGAACTTGCCGGTCATATGCTTCAGTTTAAGGAAGCCCAATGTTCTCGCTAGGAATATGTGTCCTGGTAATGTAAAAGAATGGATTTTGAGTCTTCCGATATAGGAACTACTTGCTCTGCGCTCGTAGTATAGAAACTGCTGGGGAGCAAGTAACACTCTCTTGTTTTCTAGTGATTTTTCCCATTGTTTCGTCTGATATGACGACCTTTATGCATAAAGGGATCCACCATGATTCAAAATCCACTGCTTCGCTTGTTTTTGCTGCATGAACTTTAAAGCGGCCAGGGCAGCAGAATTCAGTGATAAGTAACACGTACTTACCCGCTATAAGCACTCGGTCACACGTGCGGAACTTTCTTTTCACGACCCCAAAATTACAGTCGGATGGTGGATAAAAGGGCTCTCTAATGAGGAATGAGTGACAGATTTTGTGAGATTTATCACTGTCTGTCAAGTTCAATAACACTCTTATACCCGTATGATGAGGATTTTGATCTGGGTGTACACTTCATTAAAACATTTCCTAACTTGACCCTCATGATAAAAACAAAACTTATCTTCAACTTTTTTGTGTAGCGTATCTCAAAATTAAAATCCCACAACTGTCTAAGACAAAAAATTTCTTGTACTGACGAATGTGGCAGTGGAAGGTTCTGCATATAATCAAATGACAGAGCCAAACAGTCATCATTGCCTTTGCAAATTTTGTCTACTTTTTTCATTGCATTGCAAAACTTACAAACCCATCTTTTATGGATAAATATTCCATGTAATACTTCAATGAAAAACTTTGTGGCCCACAAAATACAACATTACAGCATACGAAAAAGTTATCAAACGCACTTTTCTTTCGCCGTCTTGTTTTTCACCATTATTTGAAATTTAAAACTCCGATCGGTTCGTCTTAGTATTACTGTGGAAAAGTTCACCAAAGTTTATAAAAAAATCACCAACTGGTCCAGCATGATTGCGGACCTGCCACAACTTTATTTCCCAAACGTGGTATCTCTTGGAGTTCTCTCTTATTAGAAACAAATGCAGATTTCAATCCGATCTCTACAAGTGGAGAGCTATGACGGCTTTCCATTTGCATTACAATCGATGCAGCTATGCCTCAATAAATCGAAAACAAGAGAATCTGTGTTTTAAATTTTGGAGTAGTTAGCCCATTAGCGTGCGATTCAGTTGTCCTTTAACACTCCATAGCTATCTGCTCTTATTAGGCATTCAGTATTTTATTTATTTTTTGGCATGAACTTCAACCTGATGACTAGGTACTATAACAGGTCGCGTAACAACTATCATTACAAATTTTTAACTGATTGATCGCACATGTATTCTGCTCAACAAAATAACGGCACTAACCCCTATGTTACATTAACGTGATAGGAAACTACAATTACGTTCCTTATGGTAATACATTAATGTGTAGTACATTATAACTAAGTTGTAAATCAGCTGGAGCCGAAGCTATGTTAATATGAGTACATTGTTATGTAATGTTAGCCGGCCGCGGTGGTCTAGCGGTTCTGGCGCTGCAGTCCGGAACCGCGGGACTGCTACGATCGCAGGTTCGAATCCTGCCTCGGGCATGGGCGTGTGTGATGTCCTTAGGTTAGTTGGGTTTAAGTATCCAAATAACTTCCGGGAATTCAGCCAGGTAACACTTTCAGCGACCGCCGATATTTCGGCGGGAGAACACCCCGCCATTTTCAAGGCAAACTGTTTGCAAGCAGTTTGCCTTGAAAATGGCGGGGTGTTCTCCCGCCGAAATATCGGCGGTCGCTGAAAGTGTTACCTGGCTGAATTCCCGGAAGTTATTTGAAAGTTGTATACGCCAGGAGAAACTCAGGTCTCACATGGGTTTAAGTAGTTCTAAGTTCTAGGGGACTTATGACCTAAGATGTTGAGTCCCATAGTGCTCAGAGCCATTTGAACCATTTTTTATGTCATGTTAAATATTTATGACAGTAGAAAAATTACTTGCCTTTGTTTTTCTCTTTTTATTATGCCACTTTTATATGTTTTTGCGACCATGCCTTCCTCACGCAATGGCCGTGAGAAGGTATACCCGTGTTCCTACACCTCTCACTCAGTTTCACCCGCTAACAGTGTGACATGGTCTCTGTCTCTTATCACTGGGGCCAGTGGGTGTTGTGCGGTTGCACTGAACTGTGAGGCGATCGCCGGCCCCTGTGCACGAGCGGTTCTAGACGCTTCAATCCGGAACCGCACTGCTACGGTCGCAGGTTCGAATCCTGCCTCGGGCATGGATGTGTGTGATGTCCTTAGGTTAATTAGATTTAAGTAGTCCAAAGTCTAGGGGACCGATGACCTCAGATGTTAAGTCCCATAGTGCTCAGAGCCATTTGAACAATTTTGTGAGGCGATTAGATAACAAACAGTGTGAACATCTGGCACAGAGCCAGGAATCTCGATCCACACCTTCTCTCCTCGTAGCG
This sequence comes from Schistocerca americana, assembly GCF_021461395.2. Taxonomy (NCBI): domain Eukaryota; kingdom Metazoa; phylum Arthropoda; class Insecta; order Orthoptera; family Acrididae; genus Schistocerca; species Schistocerca americana. The sequence goes on from NC_060120.1 coordinate 774,738,497, forward strand.
CTTCCTTTCATTAACAGTTCACTCCATTATGCATATTCAGCGAGAAAACTGACAGGAAAAACGTAGAATTTTTATAGCGCAAACAGTGTAGCTAGATTCACGTCTAGAGATAATCGGCAATGTTGTTGTGGAGTCTTGATTTTTCTTCTGTTGGAATTACCAGGTATTAAATGGATTCTGTCTTTATCGCAGTGTGGGGTGGTAGCTTATTCCTAAACAATCCAGTAATCTATTTTTAATTTAATATGCAGATCCGAGTCATCACTCAGTTCAAATCAGTAGTGCTACATGAAAACTGCAAGCAATACTAACTCCTACCAATGACTGCATTTATAATATTTTCTACGAGAGGCGTTCAATAAATAATGCAACACTTTTCGTTCTTGGCCAGTTTTGAAAAACATGAGGAATTTGTTGTGGTATACCGTGGAATAATTCCGCTTCAGCCCCTATAGTATCAAGAAGTTGCGATAGATGGTGGTGTTATACGTAGCCTTCATAATTGCGTCTGTAAGAGAGATGCGTTCCAAGCAGAGAGCCATCATTGCGTTTCTTTTGGTGGAAAACCAGAGCATCGCAGATATTCATAGGTGCTTGCAGAACGTCTGTGGAGACCTGGCAGTAAACAAAAGCACGATGAGTCGTTGGGCGAGGCATCTATCATCTTCACGGCAAAATCGCGCAAACCTTTCCGATCTCCCGTGTGCCGACCGGCCGCACACAGCTGTGACTCCAGCAGTGTTGGAACGTGCTGACACTCTTATTCTAGGTCATCGACAGATCACAATCAGGTACTTCGCTGCTCAACTGGAGGTCTCTGTTGGTAGCGCTGACACACTCGTTCGTCAGATGGGGTACTCAATGTGTGTGGGCGCTGGGTTTCTCGTCACTTAACAGAAGACCATAAAGAGCAACGAAGGACCATCTGTGCGGAATTGTTTGCGCGTTATAGGGTAATTGTGACACCTTTTATGTTGAACATCGTCACAGGCGATGAAACACGGGTTCATCACTTCGAACAGGAAACAAAATGCCAATACGTGGAGTGGCGCCACACCACCATTCCTTCGAAGAAAAAGTTCAAAGCCGGTAAAGCAAAGGCGACGGGTTATTCTGTTCAGCGTCCTCCTTTGTGGTGCAACGATCAACTGTGACGTGTATTGTGCTATCCTCAGAAAACTGAAGAAGCGACTTCAACATAGTCGTCGCCACAAGCATGGGATCCTCCTCCTCCATGACAAAGCAAGGCTTCGCATTGGTCTGGCCACCCGACGGGAGGTCACAAAACTTCACGGAATGTTCTTTCTTATCCACTCTAGAGCCCTGATCTCACACTTTCTGACTTCTATCTGTTTGTTTCAATGGATACTCTCTGCGGGAAGCAGGATGTGGATGACAGCGAAGTTGCTGATGCAGTAAGACGTTGGCTCTAACGTCGACCAGTATAGTGGTAATATGCGGGCATATGGGCCCTCTCAGTAAGGTGGCGTGAGGCCGTCGCGTTGAACGGAGATCATAGTGAAAAATAGGGTTTTGTTGACAAAAAAAAATAGGGAATAATATATTGCAGTCCTGAATACAATGTGTTTCATTACTTACTGAACGCCACTCGTATGTCTCTATTTCTCTTGGTACGGAGAGGGAGTCTTGTGATTACGGCAGATCTGTGGCTTTTAGCTGGCTCCAGAAAGGGAGCTTTAATTTATGGGAGCAAATAGTCGTAAGGCTGTTTTCTGCTGAAAGCTATTCTCCAAGCGGGTATAGAGCAGAGGACAGCCTGCCACGCCATCCCAGCAGGAGATTGGAGTGAGAAGGGCAGTGTGCCATAAAACTACATTGTGTGAGAGGTGAAAGGAATCCTTTCTAGCTACGATAAGAAACTGAAAGACAGGAAAGAACACGAAAACACGTAGCATGGGAGCAGCCGCTGTGCCCTGTGGAGTCAGCTGGAATGTTTGTTCAAACTCTAGTAAGTGGTTCTTTAACTGGCTCACAGTAATTATTCCAAAAATTTTTGTCAGGCCACTGCCAACAGCATTTGGAGAAATGCATAATACTCTGTGCTGTCTTACTGTACATTAATTCACTACTGATTTCGATAACAACTTAAGTCGTAAATGTATTGTAAGACAGCACAGCGTGTATCGTACATTTCTCCAAGAATAATTATTTCAGCAGCAGAGGTGAGTTCCCATGGTGTGTATGTTGACGTCTTCTGGTTATCCGTTACTGCAAATCTGGCAAGTAGTGGGGAAGATTTTCTACCTCATTCCCCATGCCACAGGAGAAATAGACCTTGCCGGTTAACCATGACAAAACCCGCAACAGTAGGAAATTGTTAAGCTTGTTTATTAAGTCATCACTGGTTGGATCCGCGCAGGATTAGCCGAGCGGTCTAAGGCGCTGCAGTCATGGACTGTGCGGCTGGTCCCGGCGGGGGTTCGAGTCCTCCCTCGGGCATCGGTGTGTGAGTTTGTCCTTAGGATAATTTAGGTTAAGTAGTGTGTAAGCTTAGGGACTGATGACCTTAGCAGTTAAGTCCCATAAGATTTCACACACATTTTTGAATTGGTTGGAACTCGCAAGGTCTGTTGCAGTTGGCCGGTGAGATTCCAGCACTGGCAGAACCAGCTAAGTTTCGTAAACGAAAGTTGGAAGAGACTTTCTTCAGGGAGGCACAGGAGAACTCAGTTCTCGTTAGACCGCTGCAGACGACAGCTGTTCCACAGCCTGAGGCAGCACGCTGGGTCTGAGACCTGCAGAGTGAGATGTCTCAGAGCAGCATACAGAGGCTGAGCTGAACTTACAATATTCAGCCACCACTGCTGCTGTCTTCTGCCTTCACATATCTTAAGACAGGGTAAGATCTCCGCTCCAGCACCGAGACAGGGCGACCACAAAATTTGCATCTGGGTTTCATTTCACAGGTTTAATTTTCACAGCCAGCTAGCTGCACCCATCAGGCACTTGAACGAGAGTGCTGGTGATCATTCATGCTTTTCCGGGACTTTTCTTCATGACATTAAGCTTTACCGAAATCACTGGCAAATTCGCAACGACGATTTATATCGTTGTTTTATGTATCCAACCACCTGTGCCAAGGCTGTAGTTCGTGTTTGCGTTCTCATGTCCACTTGTTAAATGCTTGTTGTTGTCCACTTGTTAGATGCCTGTATTCTTGATTCAGTGACCACTGTTTTCTTTTCGTGGTTTGAATCCCGTTAGCAAGATGTCCCTGTGAGATGAGGTACCCATGCTTTCATGCTTAATTGGGCCACGCCTAGTAATTTTCATTTCATAAGCTGTTGTTTGTTGCAAGATATCGTTTATTTTAATTCGCATGATTTCATGGGGAGTTCTCCATCCTGTAGGTCACTGGGGATAGGATGTGTAGCATGTTAGGAGTAGGCTAATAGGGATGGGAAAAACCGACCACTTTTATTTTGTTTCTGAATATTTTTCTGTATTTGTTTGGTCTCAGTTACTAAAGGTACTGCGTAAAAAACCGAAATATCAATTAGCCAATATAGCAGTGCTAAATTTTTCTTTTTAAATAAACCTTTTTTTAAAAAAGGAGTAATTTTTATTCGTAAAATTAGCATTGGTTTGAAACATTGTGTTGCTATAAAAATGGGAAAAGCGATAAGTGCTATTTTAATAAAAGTGCCGACAGAAACACTTGGCATAACAACTGGTACGGCATAATGAGAATAATGTCCCCGTTGCAGTGTGTCGTGGCTTACGGCACACTTGTATGTGAGGCGTGCAAGATTTGCCCTACCTGGTGCATGCGGTAATTTCTCCCTCTCGTCGCCAGACATCTTGTATTACGGAATGTCACCAACCCTAGTCTGGAAATACTTTCACGAAGTGGGGTAGCAATGATGTCATTTTCTTTAAAAGATTAAATATTTGTCTGCCGTTTCCATGAAATAATAAACGGGAAAGGAAATTACGGTAATAAAAATAAACTAAAAACTTGACAACAGTTCATTCATACTATATAATAAAAATAGAAAGCATCTGATCTGCTGCCTATATCCGCATAATAAACCTTTATCTGCTTGTAGCCGTTGTAAACGGACATATTAACACGCAAAACAGAGTTATTCAACCTCAGTTTTCACCCTTTATCACTGACTAGTCCTAATGCCCGTATAGTGGTATGATCATCAATTTATACATGATTTTGGAGCAGAGTTTCAAAAAATTTGACTCACTAGAAGAATACTGGTGATTTTTTTTTGTAGTATTCAACCTCGTACCACATATCGAGAAAAGCAGCAAATCGTGGACAGAATAACTTTCCCTTTATTTGCCTGTTTAATGTTTTGATATTATATATATGATATATATATATATTGAAACTGAGGGAGTAAAGATGTTTGAATCATTTTTCTATTTCTACGCTTATTACAGGAAACAACAGGAATAAAAAACTGAAAACGTTTATTTCAGAAACCGGTTATTTTGAACGATTTGCACCGTCCACTGGAATTCCTTCCAAAAACCGTAGCAAAATGTTGCGATAACCACATGCGATCTATGTCAACAAAGCTATGCATGTTTATGTATGTAAATCTGCTATCAATGATGAAATGTTACTTTTGATCGAGAAACCTCTCCACTTTTACGTGGTTTGAACATAAAAATATTAATAATAAATGTATTTCTGTGTACTGCTTGTCCACGATAAGTTGACGATTGGCGCGGCGGCTGTCGCCAACGGCCGTGCCCCCGCATTACGGCTGCCCAGGGTAGAGAAGCAGTGACGGAAAGGCAGCGTCGGCTGCTTGCATCATTGCTGGCACCAGCAGCACAGACGTCTTTAGATTTTAGCTGATTTTTTTAATGTTACCGTAAACATAAATGCATTACATTTGTGATAAAAGTAGTAAGTACTGCTTGCAAATATCGAAGAGTAATTAAAAGGCAGTCTCTTAGTGAGATACCGCGCGGAATTTTATTTCCTATTATCGAATACTTGATTATACACAGACAAGAGATGTTCTACATTTGCATACGACATCCTAAAACATTTATTCTTCATAACATCAATATGTACTCCTCTAATATTTTTTCTCTTTTTTTATTTTTGTGTTACGTCACGATTTTTGTTCATTGATAATAGTGCAACAAGAGATGACTATTCTGATTTTTAAGGATAACTGGATTTATGTAACAAGTACTTGCGATTTCCTGGAATAAACTTGCCCCAGTGACTTGAAAAAGCAAAAAAAAAAAAAAAAAAAAAAAGGTTCAAATGGCTCTGAGCACTATGGGACTTAACATCTGAGGTCATCAGTCCCCTACAACTTGGAACTACTTAAACCTAACTAACCTAAGGACATCACACACAACCATGCCCGAGGCAGGATTCGAACCTGCGACCGTAGCGGTCGCGCGGTTCCAGACTTAAGCGCCTAGAACCGCGCGGCCGCATCGACCGGCTGAAAAAGTAAGCTTGAGTAAGTTCTTGTTATAATGTAAACACCTCAGCACGTGCTTACAGAAGTTATTTGCTAAGGGACGCAAGCCTTTTGTAATACTTCGCGTCTAGGTTCAGCTTGACATTGGTAGCTCTAGGAGACAAATGAGTATCTTTCACGTTGTGCCGATTTTCTCCGCTTATGGCAGCTCTAGCGAAATCTTCAAGTTATCGTGGCCAAACAGTAACAAATATTAAGAATAACAGAGACTATATAATGTCATGGAATGTCTATATAATTGTGGAGTAAAGAGTTGCATGAATATAATGATCGCTCTGGTGTCAGCTCTCGAACCTGCTAGAGCTTCTGTATGAAGTTGTTTCTGATTTTGTTAATTGTACATATGTTTTTCAGAGCATACGTATAAACAATATTTGTCCTTGTAATCTCATTTTATACCTCTCCCTCCATGTGGATATAAGTATGTGGAAATAGTTAATTATACCTAGAATTCAAGTTTTATCATTGGCCGTCTGCCATTATTTTGTCATAATGGCACATTGGCAACAACTGCCTCAAATATTTTGCTATCAGGAAAAGAAAATATTTTTTTCACAAAATTTTTCATTAAATGGACAAGACGAACGCAAAGTTAAAATTTAATAATTTGGTTACGGGTAAGTCGTTGACTGGTAAAAATCTTGTTTTCATTACTGTAAATATTATTCAAATAATAATTAACAGTATAAAAGGTCAGTGTTTAACAAAGAATTTATGTAACATTGAGAATAATAGTGCAGTTACGAAGGTGAATATATCGTATCTTTCTCTTCAGCAATATTTATTTATCGGGTGTTAACTATTACAGTTTTAAGCAAACCACGCGTATTTTTGAGCTACCAGTGCGTAAATTATTACAGCCCAACCTAATACCTTTACTTAGAATTTTCCTATGTAGCAACATTGATGATTGTTAGTGTGTATTTTAGTCGCTACTACGAATGTGCGAAATATACTCGACGTCACGACTTAATAAATATTTTCATCCACGATTCCAAGCGTAACAACCGATAAATTCTATAAAATGAGCAAAAAGGAGAGAGAGAGAGACGACGATATAATTGACCCCAATGCGTGGCCCGATTTACAAGTGAATAGAAAGAATAGAAAAGAAAATACAATGATTTATTTCGTTTTATTGTAGCCAAAATTAATTTGTTCATATTTTTCCACATGTTCATCGACCTATGGTTGAATGGAAAAATAATGAGGCTCTTTCCTTGCACTGACGAGTGAAAACGTACCACAAGGAACTAAACATTACCGGGCAAGACTAAATTCAAAACTATATGGATCTATTGCTATTCGTAAATAAGGTAAGACGCTAGTGTGTGTTCCTACGATTATTGCGGTGGTAGAGCAGGAAGTTACTGTGATAGCCCATGGTACATTTTCATTTATTGCGTGTTAGATCCTGTGTTGTATGCATTAACGGCATTAGACTAACCCAGTGAATCACATTTTCATTGTGATTAGTATCGATTCTCGCTGGCAGCCAAATAACAGCTGACTCAAAAATTGACTGTGGATATTTATACACTACAGCTACCACGGTAAATTTTGCATTTATGCGTTTGCAGTGTCTCTCGGCGTCTTCCACTGATGAATTCTTCTCGGGTTATCAGCCGAGTGGTGGCGTCATCTTGTCGCAACGTTTCAATGAGTTTCATACCCATCATCTTCTGCCCAAGATGATGATGGGTACAAATTTTGCATTTATTCATATTGTGAACCGTCCTAGAACACGTCAGTAAGCGAGAAAGGTAAAGGAATTCTTTGTTTCCGACTCTCTAGGTAATTTACAAGAATTACAAGGTGAAAGCGGTGAATTAACCGAACCCTTTCCCCAAGAAAACATGATAGGAACGGAATCGGAGCAACTGATACACAGCGAGTCCGAGACCAATATGATGATTCTAAATCAGAAGCAATGACCTTGCAGAAGTGAGGTAAAATCAAATAATAGTTAAACCATCACCGGCTGGAATGCCGGGTGATGATTTCTTTACATTATTCTTTCAAAAATTAGAACTTAGAGAAAAGGAACGCGACGCATCTCTTTTAGCAAAATTGAGTCAACAACTAGAGGATAGCGACAAGCAAATCAATGAAAAAGTAGCTCTTAAGAAAAGGTCGTCAAGACAGATTGGCCGTTAATGAAAGGGAACGAGACGAGAGCTGAGAGGCTAGAAAGAAATTTCACGATGAAAACATAAACCGACAATTAAATGGGGTTTCAATAAATCGTGATGAACCTTTATTACAAAAACTAGATGAACAGCTAGGAACCATACGAAATGCGGTGACTGCTATGAAGGAAGCTTTCCACGGGCTACCTGACGCAGTAACCAAGGTCACGAATGATGTACAGAAGTGTCAGAAGCACAAAATGCCATGGCCACTAAAGTACAGGAGATCACTGGTAGATTAAAAAAGCTTTTTCTACAACAAACTGAGCAGGTAGAAGGCGCATGAAGGCTGAAACTGAGAAAATAGGAACTGAAATAAGAAATAAAATGTCACGGGGCTAGGGCCTCCCGCCGGGTAGACCGGCCGCCTGGTGGAAGTCTTTTTAAGTGACGCCACTTCGACGACTTGCTTGTCGATGGGGATAAGATGATGATGATGATGACGACAACACAACACTCAGTCCCTGAGCACAGAAAGTCTCTGACCCAGCCGGGAATCGAAGCCCGGCCCCTTGGCATAACAGCCCGTCACGCTGACCGCTCAACTATTTTTTAAAATTGATCTCATTTTGTTCGTTACTGTTCGTTTCATTTGTTCGGGGCGGACGTCTCTTCAGGCTCATCGTTGATCCGTTCACTCAGTTTTTTTATTACAGAGGGCAGCTAACCCTCGACCGAACAAGCTGAGCTACCGTGCCGGCAATATCGGAGTGGAGAAGAAATATGTTGAGATTAGAGAATACGTAACTAGTCAAGTACAAGCAGTAATACAAAGAGTCACGATTGAAGCCGCATTCGGTAGTGGTGAATTTGCAACCGAATTAAGAACCGAATTAAACCAAGTTCAACAAACGTTAGATGAAGAACTTCCACGGTGGAATAAAAGGAAATTACAGAACTTATTGCACTTCTAGGACGAAAGGAAGGTAGTGTTCAGGAAAGCAATCAAAATATGACGCAACTCCTTAAAAGATATGGGAATGAAAGTTGTTACAAACAGATAGAGTTCCAGGAGCGGAACAATTACAGCCGGCTCCAGAGAGGGTAGTAGTTGTAGCTTAGGAACAAAAACGAAGCTACGCACATATCAAATTACAGGAAAAAGTTATAAAGCGTAGGCAATTTCAGGCCTTCTCAGTTGAGAAAGAGACTGTACACTCCATTATTTTTATCAAGACATTTAGACACGTTCTGCCTAAAGTGTGGATGGAACGTCAAAGAATATAGTTTGTAACTTCACACATTGGCGGTGAAGCGACATTGTGGGCTGTAAAGACAGCAGATAGCTGTAAAACTTTAGAAGAATTTGCGAAGGTATTCTGAGCCAAATACTGGAACACGTGCATCCAAGAACAACTGAGAGAGGAGGTGTACAATCCCACAATGTACAACTTGGAAACATGCGTAAATATATTGAAAACTACACCAGTAAAATTCGTTATTGGGATGAAAACATGACTACGAAAGAAATGTTACGTATCCTTAAACCGAAAATACCTATCCTGGAGACAGAACGATTAGTAAACGTCTCTGAAGACCATTGCGAAAAATTTCTAGTTGCTATATATTCTCTCGATCTCATACAGGAAGATCGAAACAGGAAAAACACCGTACGGGGGGAATAACAAAAACAATGCTAACGGGAATCGAAAGAGGAACGACTACCATAAGAACAATAGTAACAGTGGCAATGGTGGTAATAGGAAACCACAAAATAGTGTTCGGTACCAGAATTCAAATGTGAACAGATACGAAAACAATCAACAAGATGGTAACAGGAAGAGACACGGAGACGTCAATAGGGAAAAATAATCCAACTTCTAGCAGTTAAAAACATGTAGATACAATTCCGATAGTTGGCCAAACCAACACGCAGATCACTCTAATCTGAACTAGGGGCACATACTGGATCCATCAATATCTAAATAATCCTGAGCACAGTAATGTGCAGGTACAAGACAGTCACATAATTCTATCACTTGAGTCTTGTCCCGCAGTGACAGCTATCGTTAATCGGATTTGGCATGTTAATGTTTAAGGGGTGGTTGGATGCCCTTCCTGCCGCCACCCCGTACCCCCTGGCACGGAATTAGTGTACCCCAACTGTCTGCGTCGAGTGTAATACATGGAATAGCTCGAAAGTTTCAGATGTCTGCGAGCCATGTAACTGAGGCGGAACATGGGGACCAGCCCGGTATTCACCTAGCGGTATGTGGAAAACCGCCTAAAAACCACATCCAGGCTGGCCGGCACACCGGCCCTCGTCGTTAATCCGCCGGGCGGATTCGATCCGGGGCCGGCGCGCCTACCCGAGTCCAGGAAGCAGCGCGTTAGCGCTCTTTTTTTTTTTTGTTGATCTTATTTTGTTCTATACTGTTTGTTGAATTTGTTCGTGGCGGACGTCCGATGACACCCGTTCAGGTTGTTCGTTGATCCGTTCACTCAGTTTTTTATTACACAGGGTAGCTAAACCCTCTGACCGAACACGCTGAGCTACCGTGCCGGCATGCTCTCTGCTACCCAGGCGGGTGCAAGACGGTCACATAATACAACAGTATAAAGACCAAAGAGTAAGAATCGTTGAAGTGATAGAGGACAGCCAACCGGGCCCATCTGCACCTTTAAACTAAAGTTGACCACCCCACGCCTTCCGGTAGTGATTATGGAGAAAAGTGAAGGCACCGCTATGAATGACAATATTTTGCGATACAACGACGGCCAGGATATATGAAATGAATGATACACTGGGCCGCAAATCTGTACTCAGACGGAGGAATCTGTGGTGCAAGCTGCAGTGCACGTTAAGACAGGCAGTATACCTATTACTGTGATTTTAGACACAGGCAAAATGACAAATGTGATGAGCTTCGCTTTATGTGAAGAGTTATGTAGAGCAGTAAAACTGAAGTGATATCAGGTGTTCCCCAGGGAAGCGTCCTGGGACCTCTGCTGTTCCTGATCTATATAAATGACCTGGGTGACAATCTGAGCAGTTCTCTTAGGTTGTTCGCAGATGATGCTGTAATTTACCGTCTAGTAAGGTCATCCGAAGACCAGTATCAGTTGCAAAGCGATTGCTATATGGTGTGGCAGGTCGCAGTTGACGCTAAATAACGAAAAGTGTGAGGTGATCCACGTGAGATCCAAAAGAAATACGTTGGAATTCGATTAATCGATAAATAGTACAATTCTCAAGGCTGTCAATTCAACTAAGTACCTGGGTGTTAAAATCACGAACAACTTCAGTTGGAAAGACCACATAGATAATATTGTGGGGAAGGCGAGCCAAAGGTTGCGTTTCATTGGCAGGACACTTAGAAGATGCAACAAGTCCACTAAAGAGACAGCTTGCACTACACTCGTTCGTCCTCTGTTAGAATATTGCTGCGCGGTGTGGGATCCTTACCAGGTGGGATTGACGGAGGACATCGAAAGGGTGCAAAAAAGGGCAGCTCGTTTTGTATTATCACGTAATAGGGGAGAGAGTGTGGCAGATATGATACGCGAGTTGGGATGGAAGTCATTAAAGCAAAGACGTTTTTCGTCGCAGCGAAATCTATTTACGAAATTTCAGTCACCAACTTTCTCTTCCGAATGCGAAAATATTTTGTTGAGCCCAACCTACATAGGTAGGAATGATCATCAAAATAAAATAAGAGAAATCAGAGCTCGAACAGAAAGGTTTAGGTGTTCGTTATTTCCGCGCGCTGTTCGGGAGTGGAATGGTAGAGAGATAGTATGATTGTGGTTCGATGAACCCTCTGCCAAGCACTTAAATGTGAATTGCAGAGTAGTCATGTAGATGTAGATGTGGATATATATAAAACAACGATTTTCCTGTATAGGGTTGCAAGGTAGTCGAGGCTATTAGCGTCAAATAACTGGTAATCGAAACAAGTGCAGGTCGAACCTTTAAAGGGCAATGGAGCCTTTAAGTGCACGTTCTTGGTGATAAAACGTTTATCACTGGCCTGTATCCTGGGTTGGGATTTTACCAGAGAGAGGGACCCACCGATCGACTTCTCGCCCGGCACCTGTACCGTGGATAATTTATGAAAAAGAATAGTACTGGAACTGATCGCTGCAGGGGAGGTACATTGAAAGCATTGCCAAGTATGCATATTAAGTATATCCGACTTCAATTGTTATACGTAATCCTGCCTTGGGCATAGATGTGTGTGATGTCCTTAGGTTAGTTAGGTTTAAGTAGTTCTAAGTTCTAGGGGACTGATGAGCTCAGATGTTAAGTCCCATAGTACTCAGAGCCATTTTTTGTTATACGTAAACCGTAGTTTACCCACTCGGGGATGTTGTAGCTCACGACTTAGTCAAAGAAGTGAGATAATTGCCACCAAAGAACTGATTCAACAAAATTTTATCAAGTTAGAGTGCTTCGATACGCAGCAGCAGGCACAATTAATAGGTTTACTGAGCAATTATACAGAAGTCTTTTCTGAGAAGCCAGGAAACATTAAAGGTTTTGTTTATAAAATGGAAGTATATCCACATGAAACATATTGCCGTGCAAGTGTTTCCGTCCCTTGGACGAAAAAGGAAGTGGTAACCAGAGAAATCAGAAAGATTTTAGAATGGAATATTATAGAGCCTTCTTATTCTCCGCCTAGCAGTCCACTACTGGCTACAGCAAAGGCAGATTGAAGTGTAATGCTTGTGTTGGATGTGAGCGGTATTAACAGATTTATAAGAACCTTCAGCCCTAGACCGTGAACTCGACAGGTAGACTATGTGGGTGAATTTCAGCAAATATAGAACAATTTACCCTGTTCTTGCACTAGGTATACCACAGTTGGGATTATGTTAGCCGCTAAGGAAGATAACGAGTGGACAACGCCGATATCTAAGCCTGTCGGATCAGAAGTAACTTGGGAAGCGCAAAGATCAGTCAAACTGTAATTAAATTAACTGAAGAAGCAGAAAAGAGCCAAAGTGAGTATGCTGACAATGTAAAGAGAGTAAGAGACTGACAATGGAGAATTAGTGCTCCTACAAACCCATCCCAAGGCTTCGAGCCTTAAAAGAGAGAACAAAAAATAGTATCTTTTGTACACTGGTCCCTACGGGGTTGTAGAGGTCACTCGTGGGAGCAGTTATAGGCTGGCATAACCTGACAGTATGACTGTCAACGACTTGTATCCATTTAAGAACTTGAAAAATTTTACAGAATAACTTGCAAAAAGGAATGTGAGACTCCTCTAGATAATATTTGTTTTCTTTGTGTATATATTATTATTCACCATGTAAATACTTCTAATATGTAAGTAATTGACTGAAGATTATTATCTTATGAAACATTTTCAGTGCAATTGTTAATAGGATGCTCGGGGTGCAACTAAAGCAGGAATCAGTTTAGACAAATAACGTCTACTGCATTTCAGAATAGGTTTGAAAAAGTTTTCCAAACATTTTAAATTATGTCTCGTGTATAAAATTCTGAATAGGCACAGAACATTATTAAATGCTCCTTACTTGAAATGAAAATTGCTGATAGTCAATCCATCTTTTAATTCAGAATTCTTTTCCTTAAATGCTTCAATGAGAAAAGTAATCTTTTTTTACGTCATATAAACCTAGAATATAAGAATGTATAAGTTACATTTTGTACGCCCAATTAAATAATGATTCATTATTTACTTAAATGTACTAGTGTGCCTTGACAAAAGTTACAAGATGCACCGCGTTTATCAGAGTTTGAACTGCTTTTTGCCGGATTTAATTGCAGTTTTGCCCATTACTTTTCGTGTTTTTGATGTTGTCCCGGCGACATAATGCGCAATGACGCACCGGTAAATGGTTAAAATGGCTCTGAGCACTATGGGACTTAACATCTGAGGTCATCAGACCCCTAGAACTTAGAACTACTTGAACCTAACTAACCTAAGGGCATTACACACATCCATGCCCGAGGCAGGATTCGAACCTTCGACCGTAGCGTTGGCGTGGTTCCAGAATGGAGCGCCTAGAACCGCTCGGCCACACCAGCCGGCGGCATCGATAAGTTGGTTACCTAATTAAATAGGAACATGCACGGGTGTCCTGTACACATGTAATTTGTATTCTTGAACGTGAAAAATGATACACTGGCCATTACTTAACAAAAGACAAGTCAGAGACTTCAGTGGCAGAATCCAAAAGGTCAATTGGTCATAAAACATGGGGTGGACAGATATATATGTAAGCTTATGTGAGCACATTATGTATCCATAAAAAGTTGTATACACATCTGTATGATTATAATATGCAAAAATAATGTACGGATGACTAATAAACGTAGATCGTTTAATCACGAACTGTATGTAAAATGATGTCACAAGTGACGTAAGATAAACTGTATGTTCGATATATATCGAACTAATAGTGCTAACGTCAGTGACGTGTGAACAAACTCAAAATTGACTGAAGTTCCCGTCGAGACGCATTAAAAACTGCAGCGCAGCGAATGATTCGCGACTTAACGGGACAGAATTACAGTGACAGCGCAACGGTGCGTCGTAAACCTCTGGGTAACGGCGTTTGGCGTTGCTAAAAATAAATTATGAAAACTTTTGAGTGCAAAACAAATATTTCTGCGACCGATAAGACAATTCAGATATTTGCGGCCGCCATTGTGTAGTGATAATGTGAATAATTTTCATAGAGGCAGTGAACACTGTGAAACTAACGTTCATTGCGTTCAGAGCATTAACTAGTACACCGTTACTGTCATAAAAAATGTTTCTCACTACTTTATGTTGTTAATGGAATTCGCTCACATGTTTAAAGCTTCCAGCGGACATTGTGCCTTAAGGAAATTCTGATGTCACTCTGTAAATTTTCATGTTCGCGGTTCCGGATCAGCTGTTGCCAAGGTCAGAAGGAAGCAGAGATGAGCTTCCACAGCCGGTCCGGGTGGTGTGTTCCTGACTTCACACGCACCGCCAACAGCTGCCCACTTTGCGTCCGCTGCCCAGCCGGACTGCGAATTCCACCACTGGCGGGGGCAGACGACTTCATCCAGATGATCCGCGCCGAATAACGACGACACATGCGGACTTCGAGATTCGAAAACTTGTTGTTAATGTATAAATCTTGTATATCGCGAAGCTAGAACAACGAATTGTGCTGTTTAACGACTTGAACATTACTGTCACGTCAAAAACATAAAAACGATAAAACTTTTAAAATAAACTATACTGAGCTAGTGAGCACTGAACAGTTTAGCAGATTTATAACTCGTTAATCAAACTTTGATTCTACCTTACAGTACAAATGAATTACACTGAAGCGCCAAAGAATCTGGCATTCAAATACAGAGATATGTAAAGAGGCAGAATTCGGCGCTGCGGTCGGCAATGTCTGTATAAGACAACGAGTGTCTGGCGCATTTGTTAGAATGGTTACTGCTGCTACAATAGCAGGTTTTCAAGATTTGAGTGAGTTCGAACGTGCCGTTGCAGTCGGCGCACGAGCAAAGGGACACAGCATCTCCGAGATAGCGATAAAGTGGGGATTTTCCCGTACGACCATTTCATGAGTGTATCATGAATATCAGGAACACGGTAAAACATCAAATCTCCGATATCGCTGACACCGGAAGAAGATCCTGCAAGAACGGGACTAACGACTACTGACGAGAATCGTTCAACGTGACAGAAGTGCAGTGCTTCCACAAATTGCTACAGATTTTAATGCTGGGCCATCAACAAATGTCAGCGTGCGAACCATTCAACGAAACGCAAGAACGGGACTAACGACTACTGACGAGAATCGTTCAACGTGACAGAAGTGCAGTGCTTCCACAAATTGCTACAGATTTTAATGCTGGGCCATCAACAAATGTCAGCGTGCGAACCATTCAACGAAACGCCATCGACATGGGCTTCCGGAAACGAAGGCCCATTCGCGTTCTCTTGATGACTGCCAGACACAAAACTTTACCCCTCGCCTGGGCCCGTCAACA
Source organism: Schistocerca americana (assembly GCF_021461395.2). NCBI lineage: Eukaryota > Metazoa > Arthropoda > Insecta > Orthoptera > Acrididae > Schistocerca > Schistocerca americana. The sequence goes on from NC_060120.1 coordinate 774,754,132, forward strand.
CCGACATTGGACTGTTGATGTCTGCAAAACATGTTGCCTGGTCGGGCGAGTCTCGTTTCAAATTGTATCGAGCGGATGGACGTGTACGGGCATGGAGACAACCTCATGAATCCATGGACCCTGCTTGTCAGCAGGGTGACTGATCAAGCTGGTGGAGGCTCTGTAATAGTATGGGGCATGTGCAGTTGGAGTCTAGGTAAGGTTGACAGCTGACACGTACGTAAGCATCCTGTCTGATCGTGTCTATTGTTCTAATGTATTCTCATGTACGTGATTGATTTTAACTATTATGTTGCCAAATTCAGATACAATTAGTTCGAAAACTTCCCTCCGGATTTTACGCTGGGCTTTTCCTTGGACCGCGCCGATTAGGGAGACAAAGTATTCTAATCCTTGGCAGTTAACTTAATTCCGTACTAACAGTGTTGACCACAGTATAATAAGTGAAAAGATAACTGTATTAGTCAAGAAATAGTAAATGACAAACTCTAACGGAAAGATATTCACATAATAATTCTGAATGGTCTGCAGCCAAAATGTGAATTGTTAATAACAACTTATGATCCTGCGTAAACTTTATGAAGTGACTGTTGAGTGGGAACTTAAAATCAGTACTTGTGCGACTAGCGTGCTTTTAACTTTCCAGGAGGAGTTGTACCATCTCCTGGAAAGCCTTCTAAAAACCGTAGTAAATGTTACGATAACCACGAGTGATCTGTGTCAGTAACGAATAAACCTATGCGTATTTACGTATGTAAACATGCTATCAATGATGAAATATTATTTTGGAACGAGAAAACTCTCCACCTTTACGTGTTTTTAACATCAAAACATAAATAATAAATATATTTTTGTGTAACAAATAATAAAAATAACAGAGTATATCATGTCATATAATTTCTATATAATTGTGGGCTTAAGACTTGGATGAATGAAATGATCGCTCTGCTGTCAGATCTCGAACCTACTAGACAATTTGGTAGAGGTTCCTTCTGACATACAATTTTGCTAATTGTACATAAGTTTTTCAGAACAAGCGTTTAAAAGTATTTGTCCTTGTAATCTTATATCATAGCTCTCCCTGCATGTGAATATAAATAAGTGAAAATAATTAATTATATCTAGAACTCAAGTTTTATCATTGGCCCTCTGCCATTTTCTTGTCATATGGAGGTGAAAAAGCTTGCACAGGATAGAGTAGCATGGAGAGCTGCATCAAACCAGTCTCAGGACTGAAGACCACAACAACAACAACATGGCGCAATGGCAACCATTACATGAAATATAATTAACACATGATTTTCGGGCTTCACCAAAAAGAGAATAAAAGATATTTTAAATATTCTGTTGCCAGGGAAAGAAAATTTTGTTTAAGAGTAAATCGCTGACCGGTAAAAATTTTGTTTTCACTGCAGTAAATATTATTCAAATAATAACAGTATAAAATATCAGTGTTTAACAATGGATTTGTGTAACATTGAGAATAATAGTGCAGCTACGTAGGCTATTATATCGTGTCTCTCTCTTCAATAATGTGTGTTTGAATTCCTAAGGGACCAAACAGCTGAGGTCACCGGTCCCTAGACTTACACACTACTTAAACTAACATAGCGTATTTATCAGGCATTAACTACTATAGTTTTGAGCAAACCACGTGATTTTTGAGGAAGCCGTATGTGTTGACAACATACGGAAATTATTACAGGCCAACCTAGTACCTTTACTCAAAATTATTCGCCTACATAGCAACATTTATGATAGCGTATATTTTAGCCGCTACAACGAGTGTAGGAAATTCACTCAAAGTACGAGGGTTGCCCAGAAAGGAAGGCACCGCATGTTTTCCTTCAACAATTCTTTATTGAACATAATGAGAATTACACACACGAAAGAATGGTGTTTTATCTACCCATCCTATTTTTCCAAATAATCTCCATCCTGTTCTATGGCCTTCCTCCAGAGCGAAACAAGGGCGTGTATGCCCTGTCGGTACCATTCCTTGTCCTGGGGGTGGATCCAGTGCTTCACTGTATGAATCACCCCCTCATCGTCCTCAAAATGTCTTCCACGAATGTCTGACCTCGCGAATGACAACATCAGCTCGCTGCAACATGTCAGTGTGACAGCTCTGGATGGTCTCCGTGACCGATGCAAATCGTGGAGCTCCGCGAACCTCATTCTGATGACCTCACCTTCCGCGCCCAGCGACTGAGTGTACTTCTGCCGACAGCAGACGCTCCATAGACTTGGCACAAGCGTTTGTGAATATTTCCTACAGTTTCTTTCTCTGAGGTGAGAAATTCAATGACGGCACGTTGCTCATAACGTATGTCATCTACAGACGCCATTTTGAAACTCTTCTGTAGCTACACTATCTGTTGGAAGTGATGGGAACTTGGCGCGTTCACTCAACAGACGTCAAATAATACATACACAACGTTTCGCATTCGTAGCATTGTCTTCGGATGAGAAAAAAAGCGGTGCATTATTTTCTGGGCAACCCTCGTTACAATTATAAATATTTTGATTCTCGATTTCAGCCGTAACAAACCGATACCTTGTATAAAGAAACAAAAGGAGAGAAAGAGACGCCATAGGTTTTAATAGTCAGGTTAAACTCACATTGAAAAACAGTGATATAAACTAGAACCGTTTGTTTCAACGATAACCGCCATACCTTTATGCTGAACAGCTCAACTGACACTCACAGTAACATCTGTGATTACGTTGACGACTATTTGTACCAAAGTCTAAAGGAGCAGTAGCATTACGATACTGGACTAAAAAGGGATGTTTACTTTTTCAAATTTTTATTTTTTACTGTGCGTGAAAATGTTTTCGAGAAAAGATGTCAGGTGTAAAACCTGCAGCAATGCGTTAATGTTGACCGGATCTAGTGGGCGTGCGATCACTAAAGTGAGCTATTACTACTGATGTGAACTGAGTATGAGCCAAGGTATTGCTTGCCAAGCTGAGTTTGTGTACATTATAGTTAAGTGGTGTCTGAGGCTCGGACGAATAAATGATTTGCAGAAAATGCTACCGGACTAGTGAGAAACGGTCACTTTCGAATGTTACAATACGTCAAGTTTTGCAGTTAAGAGAGGCTACGATAAAACGTTTATTATTGATATGTCACTGGATACTATTAGGATGTCAGTAATTGATCAACAGTAGATATTCATTTCATTAACCCCTTAGTGCTTGAATTAACTTCCATAGAAATACAAGAGTCAAAATTCATATTTAGTGGTCATTATTTAGATATTAGACCATTTCTGATGTCAACTATAAGAAATGTCATACGTAGTTGGTATAATTAGGTGTCAAATTTGCGACAACAAGCATTTGAGAAATAAAAGTTTCAACTCTTCATTGAGGGAAACTTTCTTATTGAACTTTCTCAGAAGACTCAAAAGAAAAAAATATTTACATGTGTTTGAATTACATTTGTGTTGATATTTAAAGCCAGTGCGTGGGATTAAGGTTACTTTACTCACGAAATTGCCTAAAAATATGTGAGTTTTTGTTTAGGCATGGGTGAAGCTTGCATTTTGTACGCACAATGACTGTCTGCCCTTTACACTTGGATCTTTTGCATATTTGTTACAGAGAGCCAATGACCTACCAGTGCAGGTAGAATTATCTGGAACCCCTACGCTTGTTACATTGAATATCGGTTCTCATACTTAGTGAGGGCCTATCTCTCTTTTTTCGTGGCATGTCTTTTCCTTGCTTGTAGACAGTATGTGCTATTCTGGATTTGAACTCCAGAATATCATTTTGTTTGTGACGGGGAATTCCCAAAGTGTCACAGTCCCTTCGACAAAGCAACCAATGATTCGCTACTACAAGACTCACCAATTGAAAAAAACCTATGATAATATTTTCTTGACTTTATGAAAATCCTATTATATAGAATTAGAGCACCAATCGAAGCCACCCTCCCATGAATTTATTGTAGATTGTAACAATGCTAGGGCACGAAACTTGAGTGTTCTGTGACGTCTTTGTACTGCACTGACAGGATGAGCAGATGCAAATGTACTGGCAAGAATCACATCACTGTTGTCAAACCATTTTACTAATCTCACCTCTCCACCATCAACCGTAGCCTCCTTTCCTTCGAAAGATCTCCTTCCTCACTTCTTCATGTTGCTATCAGTTGGAAACGTAGAGCCTGTAAGACAGTTTGAGTGGAATGTTCCCTATGAATAAATCCCTCATTTCATCAGTGCAACAAGAATATTTGAAGGTGGAAACCAGTAGTCAAAAAAACCAGAGATTACTCTGGTCCTATTCAATAATTTGTGCTAGGTTTAACACAATATTTCCACTTGCACCTATGTCCGGACAATCTACCACTGAAATAATTTTGCCAATATAATTCTCAAAATTGTGCACCATTCCTTTTGTGTCTCACGAAATAAGTCTTTTATAGTCCCATTTATTGCGCTTCTTCGGCAAATATTGCTTCAGTGCAGACTGCCATTTGAATGGCACCATCTTCTCATCAATACGCATTTGAGTCTGAGATATCGCTTGAAATTTAGGAAGCAATGGGTCAGTTACTGGACATATTTTGAACACTCTATCCCAATTTGGATGATCAGTGTTTGTCATTTTGTCGTTAACATTGAAACGAATATTTCTCTTAAGATATCTTTCCATTAATCACATTGCCCTGTGCATACGGCAGACGATATTTGGACATAAAAAACTGTGCCAAGAAACTGCTCAAGTTAATCTTTTGTGGGTTGTAGTGACCTATTTATGTTACTCTGAAAAGAAAATATATTACTGTGTTCAACTATGCGGTGTAAAAGTGAGTCGTCAAAAAAGTTGCGAATGTAATTTGTGGGAGCTTTCGCATCGTCTGGTTTTTTCAAATTTTTCCAAACAGATGTAACTCTTTCGCTAGAAGTAGCTGGTACTGCCTTCCACAGCAGTGGTCTCTTCACTGTACTGGTAGCACTTGCAGTTCTGGGAACAGCTCTCTGTTCTTGAAAAGTTTTTTCGGCCTCATTCTCAGCACTGGCATCTGAAGGAACAAAACGGTAAGAAATATAGGGGACACTGACGTACAGAAACAAACTTTAAGTTTTACAGCTTACCCGAATCGTCTTAATTCTCATCTGTGGATGGACTGCCTTCCACAATGGTCGGGTAATATTCATCGCAGTTTCATCAGTGCCACTTCGTCAACTGTCATCACTTTTGTGTGCGGATGGCACACGTGTTTTCAAATGTCTATTTACTTCCCTTTTAGCATTAAAGGAATTTGGAGCCGATGCTATAAGAAAAGCTATAGAGTGGCAACTATTCATTAGAACTTCCACAGCACGCCAGTAGTGAAATGTGATTAAACAAAATCGCATTGAAACATATTGGGCACATGAGCCCATTGATCATTGTGATAAATAAAAGTGCAAAAACCTAAATCACGCCGGCCGGTGTGGCCGTGCGGTTAAAGGCGCTTCAGTCTGGAACCGCGTGACCACTACGGTCGCAGGTTCGAATCCTGCTTCGGGCATGGATCTGTGTGATGTCCTTAGGTTAGTTAGGTTTAAGTAGTTCTAAGTTCTAGGGGACTGATGACCACAGAAGTTATGTCCCATAGTGCTCAGAGCCATTTGAACCGCTTGAACCTAAATCACAAACACACGATGGCATTGAAGTGTGTCAGCTCTAAAGACGAATGGGAATTACCGTCCTTTCTTGATTTTGTTTCATCTCTTGCAGGTGCCGGTAAAGGTGCCTAAGTGCTTGATGATGCGTATTTTACACAAACAATGTTTTTGTGTTCACTGAAAGTCGTATCTACACTCATGCTCATAAATTAAGGATAATTGCAGAATGTGGTGCCATACAACGTGGGACTACACAAAACTGGCGCTAATAGCATAGGCACGTAGGGAACACACACGACGCAGAGCTGATAAGTCCACGATAAGTTGAGAAAACCGTCGCGAAACACATGTGCTACAAAACGCCACTGTTTCCTTCGCATGTACCCCGACATCAATATGGGATATGATCATCGCGCACGTGTACACAGACCGCACAACGGGTTGGCATACTCTGGATCAGGTGGTCGAGCAGCTGCTGGGGTATAGCTTCCCATTCTTGCACTAGTGCCTGTCGGTGCTCCTGCAAGTGTCGTTGTGGTTTGAAGACGTGCAGCGATACGCCGACTGAGAGCATCGAAGACGTGCTAGATGGGGTTTAGGTCTGGAGAACAGGCAGGCCACTCCATTCGCCTGATATCTTCTGTTTCAAGATACTCCTAAACGAGCCGTTATCATCCATCAGGAGGAAGGTGGGACCCACTGCACCCCTGAAAAGGAGGACATACTGGTGCAAAGTGACGTCCCGATACACCTGACCTGTTACAGTTCCTCTGTCAAAGACATGCAGGCGTATACGTGCACCAATCATAATCCAACCCCATACCATAAAACCACGACCTCCATACAGATCTCTTTCAAGGACATTAAGGGGTTGGTATCTGGTTGCTGGTGCACGCCAGATGAAAACCCGGCGAGAATCACGGTTCAGACTATACCTGGACTCGTCCGTGAACATAACCTGGGACCACTGTTCCAATGAACATGTACTGTGTTCTTGACACCAGGCTTTACGTGCTCTCCTGTGACCAGTGGTCAGTGGAATGCACCTTGAAGATCTCCGGGCGAATAACCCATGTATATTCAGTCGTGTGTAGACTGTGTGTCTGGAGACAACTGTTCCAGTGGCTGCGTTAGGGTCCCGAGCAAGGCTACCTGCAGTACTCCGTGGCCGTCTGCGGGCACTGATAGTGAGATATCGGTCTTCTTGTGGGGTTGTACACTGAGGACATCCCGTACTGTAGCGTCTGGAGACGTTTCCTTCCTGCTGGAATCGTTGTCATAATCATGAGATCACACTTTGTGGCACACGGAGGACCCGTGCAACGACCTGCTGTGTGTGACCAGCCTCCAGTCGCCTTAGTATTCTACCCCTCATAACGTCATCGATATGTGTTCTTTGAGCCATTTTCAACACAGCGTCACCACTAGCACGTCTGTAAACGTCTCCACACCTACTCGTTGCACTGTACTCTGACATGCACCAACTCACCTCTGCGTATGTGGACTGCTGACAGCGTCACCGTGCGATGACCGCAGGTGAAATGCACAGCATGGTCATACCGCGAGGTGGTTTAAACCCGCAAACCGCCCACCAGAGCGTTGTTTCACCATGTATCTGCATTATCCTTAATTTATGAGCATGAGTGTACGTTATCATATCTAGATATGAAATACAGTACCTAATAGAGACTAGCAAAACAACGTACTATTTTCAGAATGAAACTTACCTTTGTCTTTAGCTGTATTTCACGAAAGTGTGAACATAGCCTCAGGGCTTTGTTCGCGACACGCACATCATACTTGGAGACCGTACAAGTACAACCAACGATCAGTAAATGGCAGCGCATACCGTGCGCACTGGGCTCGTTCGTGTAGAATCTACTTCAACTGGCACTGGCGATCAAAATCTTTTATTCTTTCACATATAACCGACACAGTGTTATGATGCAAATTTACTAAAATCAGTATTAAAAGGTTAACAACTGTGCACGTTACTGAAATTTTTTAATGTAAAATGCATCTTTGACGTCCCTTTACAACTATGATGCCACTAGAGTAAAATGTTCACGTACGTGGAGAAGTAGAAATGACTCCAGCTATATTCCTCATTATGAAATGCACACTGAACATTTGCTGTGGGTCCCATTAATCAACGTAAATTGCATTAGGCCGTCATTATCACGTGTGAAAAAGATATCTCGTTAAACTTAATTCTCAGATTCCAAATTGCGAATGAGGCGAGTTGTCTTTTAAGCGGCAGGCAGTTTCTCGTTTAAACGATACCCCTGAAGGCAGTATATTATACTATCCCACTGTGTAAGAACTTCAGTTGCAGCTTAATGAAATAAACGTACTCGTATTATTAAAAAAAATGAAGATTAAGACCACCAATCAGTGAACGTCGAGTTCTGCAGCTGCATCAACAAACATGCTCCGCTAGACACCATATGACGCTTGGAGGAGGCTACACGTTACCATTGTTAATCATTCCATTTCCTGTTCCACTCGAAAATAAGTGAAGAGACCGAGCGAGTTGGCGCAGTGGTTAGCACACGGGACTCGCATTCTGGAGGACGACAGTACAAACCCGAGTCCGACCATCCTGGTTTTGGTTTTCTGTGATTTCCCTAAATCGCGTCAAGCAAATGCCGGGATGGTTCCTTTGAAAGATCGCGGCCGACTTGCTTCCCCATCCTTACCTATTCCAATGGGGCCGATGAATGGTTCAAATGGCTCTGAGCTCTATGGGACTTAACTTCTGAGGTCATCAGTCGCCTAGAACTTAGAACTACTTAAACCTAACTAACCTAAGGACATCACACACATCCATGCTCGAGGCAGGATTCGAACCTGCGACCGTAGCGGTCGCGCGGTTTGAGACTGAAGGGGGCCGATGACCTCGCTGTTTGGTCCCCTCCCCCGAATAAACCAACCATCGACAGACTGATGGTAAAACTGTTGTCTGTATCACTCAGTACGAGCCCTGATTTATCTTATACTGTCATCGCTGTTCTTCTGCGCGATATACGTTGGCGGCAGTAGAATCGTACTATAGTTAGTCTCGAATACCGGTTCTCTAATCTTTCTTATTTGTGTTTCGGGAAGAGAAGTTCGTTTTCCTACGATGCATTCCCATTTGAGTTCACGTAGCATTTCCCTAACACTCACGCGTTGATCGAATCTACAAGTAACAAATCTAGCAGTACGCTTCTGAATTTCTTCGAAGTCTTACTTCAATGCGAACTGCTGGAGATGCCAAAGACTCGAACAGTACTCGAGAATGGTACGCATAAGCGTCCTACACGCGTTCTCCTTTATAAATAAGCTACGCTTTCCTAGAATTCCCCCAATTAAAGAAAATAATAATAAAAAATAAAAGAATCTGCCGTTCACATTCCGTACAATCGACATTATCTGATTGTTCCATTTCATATCACTTGCGGCGCTACTCCTAGATATTTGATCTATGTGACTGCGTCAGGGGGCACGCCACTAATGCTGTATTCGAACACTTTAGAGACTGAACACACGCTGTTATAATACAACTGCATATGAAAGTGAATTTTAACAAAGGAACTATACAAGGTTCATTGCGCCTGTCTGATAGTTTATTAAATAGATCGAAGGTCGAATACTATTCGAGCGCTGTGCATTCTGCCTCGTCACAGCCGGCGCTGACTGTTTTAAGAGCATGTTTCCAATATCGTGGCCTTTAAGTTCTATATCTCCCTCCCCATCTCTACGACCTGAAACTCAATTTACGTGTCGGCATATTTCACTGTCATTCGAGTAGCTCCCCCAATCCTCCCCACCATGAGTTCTCGTTTTAGTATCAAGCAGTACATCAAAACGGATTTACCTACACTCGAAGATAACTTTTCGAAAGAGTGTTCCGGAATGCGACTTCGACGAGCCGCGGGGAAACAAATAGTCCTATTACTCACGTACTTCAATGCTAACTGATATTAAAAAAATGGTTTTACGACAAGATTGTCGCTTACTCAGTCATAAATAACTCCGTTTTTTCAGTTCCTTCGTTTACTTGCACGGAAAAAATGTCTCCCTGTCTGGGAGAACGCAGTTGCCAAGCGCAATTGACGGTTCCATTGCTGATTGTTGTATTGAATTTCAATAGAAACACATCCGAGTGTTGCACGTAAGTTTTTATGGCTGTATAGTATATGAGTGTATTAACAGTTTAGTCCTCCACATTTTGTTTTGGTCTCGGTGTATTCATGACGAAACAAAACAATGTTCTCTACAGGTGTCGTTCTGTCCGTAACTTTGAACTATTAACAGCAAAGGAGGCTCACAGCCAGTTACTAGCTTCTATTCCTATTTCCAGTAACAGATTTCATTTCACTATTTTCAATTCTTGCCATATAACGCTAATGAGGTTCTGGTACTCGTCACTCTAGTACAGCAATGACATTTAATTTTACTTATTTTAAATGGTGCGGTAGTACAATCTTTTATATTTATGTTTCTAAAATTTGACCGAAGTTCTGCGCCATCTTTTCCAATTTCTACCTTCTTCGGAGTTTAATGTACAGTATATTCACTTTACTAACATGTCGATAGGAGCTGGCTATTTTTTGACTAGGTGAATAAAGTCTAGGAGAGTTCACAGAGGGATGTAGTAATTGTATGGATGAAACTGTTTCGAGTTATGAATTCGACGACACTGTTTTAATGTTACTTTACGAACAGTGAAAAATTGTCTGCGGTCTTACATTCTATATAATAATAGAAAAATACTAGTAAACCCCTGCATAATTACATCATGTAACTCTTAAGAACACTACACTGTCTGACAAAAAAAGCGAAGCCCCAAAGGGGTTGTAAGGGAACGAAACGAAAATCCACCGATTTAGAGTGTGTGTGATGTCATTTCAGTGACTACAAAAGCGAGTCAAAACTGCAAAGATTTTGGCAGTAGGACGTTGCAATCTCTATGGTCTCGATGCATGCACTGATTCGATTGGGAAAGGTGTCATAAAGCCGTCATATCCCCTACTGCGGCAAGCTGGCTAGCAGTTGTTGTTGCAAGACTACACTGGACTTGCAGTATGTTATCGAAGGCGACAGACGACTGAGTTACCGCACTGACACCAATCACTTTAACTAACACAGCTTCCAAGTGACTATCGGCCCTATGCATCTGCTAAATTGATTTTGTTGTTGATAGCCTGCATTAGAAGCTATCACAGTTATCAGAATCTAAATGAACTCAAATGCTGAAATAGTATTAATAAAAAAGGTATCCCTGTCATTAATTTTGTCAGTTGTTGACGGGTGATTAATAAATCAACACGAGATTGATCTCTTTATAAAAAGTTGTGGCACAAGTTTATTGATTAAAAGATTGGACGAAATACATGTTAAACAGGTTGAAAAAGATAAAACATGATCTAATGGCAGCTCAAATATGCAACGATCAGTTAACAACTCTGTGTGGCGTCTGGTTGGCAAAGACTAAAGTTTGTCTGATTGAACTACTTACTTTGGCTCAAAATATGTGTAACGCAATCTGAAATTATCTGACACTGAATATATCTTGATGGACTTATTCTACAGAGAAGTTACACGACGTTGGTGCAGCTGAGAAAAAGTGACGCTGTTGTGGTCTTGTTTGTCCCAACAAGCCTGAGCAGCAATACAGTAGCCCTTCTCCGATGTGCGGCGTCGTCTCAGGGGACGGTTGCGGTTCAAGCGTCTGCAGAGCAGCTATCTGCGGCGTCTGTAAACCCATACCGCAGGCACGAAATATGCAAAGTCGCGGCTGGCGATCTGTTGCCTTGATCTCAATTACTCTCTGACGGAGCCCTGAAAACTCGGCAGATTCCCCCAGCGTGTGACACACCCGTTTGCTGGTCATACCATGGACCAATTTGACTCACTTGGACGACAATGCACACAAGGAGATCAAACGTCAGAGCGGCAGATCTAACACGACTAAGATTTTCCTTGGCACAGCGAGTTGTCCGAGATGACTGAGGTGTAAGCTGTCTGTACAGCTAAGTCCCCAGTAAGACAAATGCTAGTGCAAAGTCACACTCAGGACAAGTCTCCCAGACCGGATCTGAATCAGAATATCTACTGCAGCAAGAGTCTAAATCGGAACACCAAGTACCTCCTCTCCTCACTTTTCATCAAACATCAGTAAACAAAAGGACGTCCACAACTAACCCCACAAGGGTTTTGTGCCGGTCACAAGACTCCACGAGCCCCGTGTCTCCTCTCTAACTCGACTGCTCTACTCATCTGCCAATCCTAATCAAAGTTGACAACATTCTTCTCTTTTCAGGAGAAGCAGCCAATCCCCGACTGGCAAATTCCCGCGCAGAGAGGAGGAGACGCCGTGCTCCTGATTTGTTTTCTTCCATGGCCATGTTAGGCACTGTGTTATTTTGACTTTCCGCATAGGTCTAAAATGAACAACACATTTATCATAGAGATCGTTATCTGGACGGCCTGAACGTTACTGCGTGTCCGACCAGTGGCCCCAGCTAAACTAAGAGAAGTGCTTTTGTGTTCCGACGTAAATCATTTCAGAACCGTGTTCCTTCTAAAACTGTTTTGAAGGCCTGAGGCCAGGAGTGTGATGGAGTGATTCGAGGAACACCGTGACGAGTTCTAGTTGATACGCTGTCCCTCCAGCTAGCCAGCCAGATCTGAACCCGATCTGGTATACAATCGAACGTGGCGTCACAGCTCATCACCGCGCTTCCCGGAATTTACGGGAATTAGCCGATGTGGTGCAGACGTGGTGGCAGCTACCTACCAAGGCCGCATTCCTTCCATACCACAACATTTCGCCGCTGTTATCCCGAAGATGAACATACCGGCTGTTAGGTAGGTGGTCATAACGATCTGGCTGATCAATGTATATTACGTGATTTATTTTAAGCTTTTTTCTGAAAGAGCTTGTTTTAAGCATAGGCTCTAGCAGTTTAGTGAGTTTAGCGTAGGATATAGTTCGTTTCCTCTTAAACAGTAATCCATCGGGCCACGCAGTACCATATGCTGGAATTAAATCAGCAAAAACCACAGAAGTTTTCTGGCGTCTTGGAAAGCTGCTTTCAATAAATGAAGGTAACAAGGAGATCGTCACCGATTTAGTCCAAATTTATGGTTACGCAGGGCTTGGCCGGAAATGGAGTGACAAAATTGAGAGCTCCACATGGCGAAGCGTTTAGAATCTTTAGCGCGAATCGGGCGAGCCATGACTCATTATGTAAGCATATTTTCCAAGCAGCGTTTGGCACAGCGGAGAAATTCCAGAACCTTAATCCGGAGTTTGCAGGTCCGAGTCCAAGTGAGTAAACTTTTTTATTTTAAATTCTTACGTTACTTACACTGCAACTAAACCGCCCACTCGTATTCAGTGCAGTGCAGTATCCTATAACCCTTTCTGGAAAATTATAGCAAAGTGTTTACGTATGCCTACAACAGAGTATCGGCTCTTTTGGACCGAGGATTCATAAACCAGTAGATGAGTAGGCGGCAAGATATAGGAATGCTGTCATTATTTCGTCAAAATCTGGTAAACTTACAACAGCCTTGACCGATGCGGTGAAGCTCTCTGTGTAGGACAACGAATTTCTTCTATTAATTGACTTGTGGGGAAGACAAACAAATCCACAATTCCAGATTTTTCAGGAAGAAGAAGAAGGCTTGTCATCGTGCAGTATCAAATTGATTCCCCCCCCCCCCCTCCAAAAAAAAAATCCTCTCCGCTAGTGCAACGCTGCGATGTCTATTTCTGTCACCAAGTAAATAATCTTGTGAAAAAGTCTTGAAACTGCTCTTATCTCATGGAGAGAGAGAAAAGGAAATCACATCCTGAGAAGACTGCGTGAAAATACAGTCCATTGTACATCACCAGTTATCCTCGCCAATATTTGGCTAAATGATGCGTTTTGCACGGTTTGCTGCCAATTTTAAGAATGTAAACCGAGTCTGCTTTTGTGCAGAAACATTAAAAAAACAATGCAATTTTGAAAGTGCAGCGTTTATAACGTGTGCAATATGCAGAGAAAATTGCTGTTGCCCAGGTTTTCACGATTGAATAATCACCCCACCACGAGTCCATCATGAACTGGAAAATAATAACAGTATCTAATTTTATGCACGAAAGTCTCGAGTACGCCTCATAAACCGTACTTGGAAAAGAGTAAGCGACGAAAAAATTGAAAATTAAAAATGTTTCGGAACTTCAGCATGCTGGAGTAATTGTATGACGCCAACATGTTTTTTTCTTCCCGGAAGGTCTGCTATGTTTGCTATTTATGGGGGTTTGCTCCGAAAGAACTGAAGTTTACCTCTTAACGGAAGCAACTCTGTTTCATCACAGACGTTAGTCACAACTGTTTGTGAAATGTGTGAAAATTGTGTGGCTGTGTTACAGAGCTAGTACAGTTACATTAACTAGAACTGCCTGTTTAAATTGGTCATATATCAAGTGGCTTACCGTGGACAATGTTGAGGGCTGAAATGTATGTTGTTCTTGCTTTTATATACAGTGAAGTCTAATTTAACCAGAGTACCTTTTCACGGTAATCATTTTAGTTAAGTACTTGTAAAACATTTTGTTGGGGCTGTAAGTTGACCCGTCTGAAATTTTCTATCGTAAATCATGCTAAAATAAGAATTTACTTTTCCACTGTGGTTGTTACGGACAGCCTGGTAAACGAGGTTTGACATCCGAGATTTGGTTGCTTAGCTATTTGAAATAGTGGAGTTTAAGATAGTAAGAGCTGACCGATACATAACTTACGGCTGGTGCCTTACTGCAAAACATATCAGAAGTCACCGAGTTTCAATTTTCTTCCATTTAAAAATAGTGTTTAATGACTGTTCCTACTATATAATTAGTACAAGTAACTGTTTGACAATTACTTTTGGGGATACGTAAGCTTTATTGGTTTTCTCATTCCTGTAATCAGAATGTTTCCCATTTAAGTTCTCATTCCTGTAATCAGAATGTTACCCATTTAAGTCCTTTGTTGCTTATCACCGTATTCGCTGATTGGGCAGAAGTCTTTTTTATTTATTTATGTTTGCCTCTTATGTGGTAATATAATGAAATATGTGCCAACCTTTGTAAAGCAGTGCTCTGTTACTAGTTTGGTAGTGTTAGTTCTTAGTCTGTTGTAGTTTACGCTGTACGCCCCATCCATCAGCACACCCGCAGGCGGCGAGTTCACACGGCCCCTCCCTGTCCGTCGGGTTATCTCGCCTGTCGCGTGGCTGAATTGTATCTGTGTAACTTCAGTTGGTTTTGAACTTATGTCACCAACTGATGTGACACATTTCTTGTGATGCAACTGTTAATAGTTGCCAAATTTACTGCAATCATTTAAGATATTATATTTAACAGCAAATTGAAAAATTTTGTAAATGTTAACGTTTTTGATTATTAATATGCAGCTTGGTTGACTTCAGATTCCTGTTAATGTCTGACAAATTGCTTAACTTCTTAAACATTTAAAAGATCTTTTGCTACCGTCAAATAACTAATCTCAGTTCCTAGCTAATATTCTACAAGTTGTTTAATTTCTTAGATATTTTTAAAAGCTATTTTATCGACGTCATAAAGTTGGTGGCTTTTATTTAAATAAAAGATTATGCTTGTTTTCAACTGCGAACGCCGCTTTCTTGCCTTCTGGCCCGGCCCTACCGCTCAGCAGAGGACTATCTTGCTTTAGGGTAACAACAAACAGGTCACCAAAAATGTCAACTGACGTTAAGAACTCCTTAAGAGTACTTTTTCTGTTCAGTAACAAACATAAATGCTTACAGAGAGAGTAATATTTAAGGATTTGCTATATTTTAATTGACGTTGGTGGATTCGTCGGTTGACTGCTTACCTCAGGGACAGAAAGGTAAGTAGTGCGGCCACTAGGGGGTTAGGGGATGCGTTTGTCTTCCAGCGCAGACAACTCATTGGCGTATGTGTCTCGTACCGATTTGTGCTATGGAATAAATTTCAAACGAATGTAACTTGAAGTCGCGAGTGCGCGTTATAGAGACGGTCATCTTCAAATACTGTGGTATACATATTTACAGCGAAGAATACGAAATTAAATTAAGACTATTGTAATACATCGCAATCAGCAGAACAAAAATAACAGACCTGACACTTAGTAAATCTTTGTGATGGTGTCTCATATTACATATTCCTGTTATTAACACTCTGACTGCCAATCCTGTCAACTGACGGGGCCGCGCAGGCTAGCCGCGTGGTTTCATGCTTCTTGTCACGGTCCGCGCGGCTGCCCCCGTCGGAGGTTCGAGTCCTCCCTCGGTCATGAGTGTGTGTGTTGTCCCTAGGGTAAGTTAGTTTAAGTTAGATTAAGTAGTGCGTAAGCTTACGGATCGATAACCTCAGCAGTTTGGTCCCAAAAGACCTTATCACAAATTTACAATTCCCAACTGATGGGACTCGGGAATTTCGGTACACTGCCGATGCCGACAAGTGACCGGGCGCAATTTCTCCAGTTTTTAAATACGAAATCACGTGTATTGACGTGCTAGATCCGTCTCCACTGTATTGTAAAGGAAATGTAGTTTCTAAAACAGCCGTTCGTTGTTTGAACTCCAGTCCGTGGAGGGTGGCAGCCATTCGTTCAAACTAAAGGCAAGCGTTTACGTGATTTTGCGAACGATGGAAGTTTCCGCGAACTGAAGCAAGATTTTGCTGGCAGTGACAGTGGGGATGACGAGATCGACGATTCAGATGATGATCTTGACTTTGTACAGGAAGGGAACTATGTCAAACTTCAAGTGAGTATTTCTCGTTTTATTTCGTAATACGTTCGTTGAAACATTCCATTCTTTTAAGGTGTTTCTTCATTTTCTGCACTATGAAACACTTTTTTTATGTGCTATAGGGGAACAGAAAAGGCTGTAAGAAAAGCCACCACATACCAGTACAGCGAAAGGAAAATAGCCAAGTGCAAGAAGCCTCGTTTCAAAACCAATTATTCTACGTGAAAGAAATGCTTAACAATTTAAGTATATAATTCGGAAGAAATAGTTTCAGACTTTCATAAAAGGTTAGTATCACAGTTAAATGTTAGCTAGTGCTCATAATAAAAAATACTGAAAATGCAAAACTGACCAGTATTGTAGAAAACAACAAGTTTTACGTGACTGTTGGTGAAAACGTTAATCATCTGTTCACATAGATAAAACAATATTTCTTAAGAAAGTTAGTGTGTCGAATGTTGCCGACTTTTAATGATCGGTACTTGGAATCGGTGGTAAATTTATCTTGCTTTTCTATAGCTTGTCTAGTGGGTGCTCACAAGATACTAATTTACATAGGTTGCCGATTAATGATAAGACTTGTGACCAGAGGTGTCAAGGCTCTTGAGCAATATAATTTGACGACCACTGAGCTATACCGTGACTGGATTTATTTACATTTGTATTTCTTTCATCTTTTAGTCTTATACTAAAATAGTATTCTGTTTTTGCCTTCTAACACTAGAAATGCCTCGGGTTACTCCAAATAAAGCACATTGATGTCTCGTGAAATAACGTAAATTCACCTGATTATGGATTGTAATCCCTTTGAAGCACGTAATGAAAACAAAATAAAATAAACTGTTATTGGTAGCAGTAAACTTGCAGTTTCTACACATGCAGCTCTCACATATCACAAGGAGACTTCCAATCAGCACTGCCACAAAGTGCTTCGTTTCTTTAGCAGGTTTCTTGTGAACACTTCCTTTGTCAGCTTTAAATAGAACTGAGAAATAAAACACAGAAATAATGCCTTGCCTAGTCATGTTATGATTTTCCTCTGGAAGTTTCGGCCTGAACTGAAGTGCAATTTAGTTTTAATTGTAATTTCAAAAGAGTAGTAACTTCAAGGAGATCCGTCATAACAGAGTACAAAACGAGATCTATAACCATACAATAGATTGACGCCGAAAGCCTGTACCCAGCTGTTTTCCTGCGACAGTGAGCGTTATTTGAGTCGTCATATTGCTGTTCAGACTTACTGCGGTGAGCTGTAGACCTCAAATGCGAAAACTATTCAAAACATGAGTTCGCCAAAGAGCAACAGTAGTTTGCATGATGACAATGCTTGGCCATCTGGAACTCTCATTTCAGTCATTTTACCAACTGCGACATGGTCGCGTAAACGAAGATCTGAGGATCGTCATTACGGACTGAAACCGGTCATCGTCTAAAGAATTGATATTGTGATCAAAGATTGGAATGAAAAACATTTGTCAGTGATTTTAATTTCTGGCCAAGTCCTGTATATACCATAAACTTGGACTAAATCGGGGATGATGAGCAGGCGTTGTTCCCTTGTAAGATCCGCTCACAAGAACGTCAGTTGGATATGGATCCAGCCTCGCCCATTTGTACTGTGTCATTTTAATTTCTTGCCAAGTCCTATATATATCATAAATTTAGACTAAATCCGGCATGATGAGTAGGTGTGGCCCCCTTGTAAGACCCGCCCACAAGAACTTCAGTTGGATATGGATCCAGCCTGACCCATTTGTACTATGGTTTCATTAACTGTACATATGTTGTTGAAATTAACCTTTCTAATAGTTATATATTATTACGAATTCGATGAGATGATAACTTTTGGATCATAGCTAAGTTTCCTTGGTTTTAGAACTGCCAGTGTTTCGTTCTAAATTGTTCTGTGATTCTTCCAGTATCATTTCAAGCAAGCCGGAAACAGGTTCGAACAGTCACCACCAGGCGATATCAGTATCAGCAGGACCCGGCACACTACACAAAACAGGAACAGCGGCGTGGTTGTGAGGAGACTCCATCCCCGATTTCGGCACCCACCGTGCCAGATGGCGGGGTGACACCGGCGCACGATATAAAACGTCTTCCTTTGGCGTGCGGACGCGTAAATCTGTGGCGGGGAGAGATTTGTGGAGCGACAGCT
Source organism: Schistocerca americana (assembly GCF_021461395.2). Taxonomy (NCBI): domain Eukaryota; kingdom Metazoa; phylum Arthropoda; class Insecta; order Orthoptera; family Acrididae; genus Schistocerca; species Schistocerca americana. The sequence goes on from NC_060120.1 coordinate 774,772,696, forward strand.
GTGCCTGCCACTGGCTGCTGAGGAATGCGCCCCGTGCGTGAGGCGGCCTTATTTCAACGAAGCACGCGCCGTGCACATTCCATTCCCTCTGGGGACGCACGTGGCTGCTTGGCGAACGCTTCTTCATGCACGCAGTTCAGCGCTGCCCCCTCGCGTGACGCATCTCACTGGTTTCTCCAGCTGAATCGAAAGGGAAAAAAAACCTTCACTATATATTCCTTGAGACAGTCGTCGTGTCTCGCAGTGTGCATGAACTGAAGAAATATCGGTCTTGTATTATCTTTATTTCAGCTATGACATGACCTGCTGACTGCCTTCACTTTGTTTTATTGTTTTCAAAAACGGGATAGGCTACGTTGCCTACGATACTGACATTGTGCCTGCAACGCCTTCATGGTCATTTTTCGTCCGTTTCTCCACATAGAGCCGTTGCGAGACTGTCGTAACCAGCTCGTGACTACATTGATCTTGACCTTAAGTGGCAGTCGATTCATACACAACTGTGCCGTTATACCGATGCGCCTTTTAAAGCTGTTGACAGTGTCGTCTGCAGTCGTGGGCTCTGCGGCTGGTCCAGGCGGAGGTTGGAGTCCTACCTCGGGCATGGGTGTGTGTGTTTGTCCTTGGGATAATTTAGGTTAAGTAGTGTGTAAGCTTAGGGACTGATGACCTTAGCAGTTAGGTCTCATAAGATTTCACACACATTTGAACTTTTTTTTTTTTGACAGTGTCGCAACCAGCTCATGACTACGTTGGTCTTGACCTTATATGGCAGTCGATTCATACACAACTGTGTCTTTTATCGCTGTTGATGTAGGGGCTTATAGCAAGAGTAATGATAGCGGAGATTCCATCATTTCAAAGAAACTGCAGCAAATTTTACCTTATCAAACACAGATACTTAAGTTCCATATGCTCTTGTAGCTGATGAAGAGCGTTGGAACTGTTTTGTGGGGTCGTCAATCTTCTGACAGGTCTGACGCAGCCGGACGTGAATTTATCTAGTGTGTCAAGTTCTTCATCCCAGAGTAACATCTTCAGTTATTTGATGGATATACCTCAATCTATGTCTTCTACTTCTACAGCCTTCGCCCTCTACGGCTCCCTCAAGTACCATGAAAGGTATTCCTAGTCTCATTACATGTCCCACCACCGCGTCCCTTCTTGTAAATGTTTTCCGTACGTTCCTGTACTCACCTCTGTGCCTCTGCAGAAATATCCTAATATCTTATCAGTCCACCTTCTATAGCACCACATCTGAAACGCTTTGAGTTTTTACTTTTCAGGCTTTGCCACTGTCTCTAGTTCACTTCCATACAATGTTGTTTTCCAAAAGTACAATCCCAGAAATTTCCTGCTCAAAGTCGACGTTTGATACTAACATACTTCCTTTGCCCAGGAATTCACTCTTTTTTTGCGCTAGTCTTCTTTCTATATTCTCCTTGCTCCGTCTGTCAAGCGATATGCTTCGTGTGTCGTGCGTTATTTTGCTTCCAAGGTAGCAGAATCCCTTCACTTGATCTATTTCATGGTGCACCCCACCCTCCTCACGATGTGGATCTCGGAATGTTGAATTCTCTGATGATTTACGAAATGGAATGTCCTATCTGTCTGGCTCGACTACCATCCGCATTCAAAGTGTGTTAATTGCCGTCGTGCGGCCATAATCATATCGGAAACCTTGTCAGGTGAACCACCTGAGTGCAATTGACAGCTCCTCCAATGCTCTACACTTTTATGCTTTGTATATACGGTTCTTCCACCATCTGCACATGGGCATATCACTATCCTAGCTGCTGTGTGGATTACTTACTCGTCCGAAGCCTTGCCGGACACAGCTGAATATCCGCGGAAAAAGATCATAGCAGCTGTGGCAACCTTCTTCTCTTTGTTCCTTTTACTATAAATTTTTCTTTCTATCCGTTCTCGCTTTTGTCATCACGCAATCTGCTGTTTCTCTTTGGCGAACTCATGTTTTGGATAGTTTTCGCATTTGAGGTCTACAGGTCAACACAGTGAGTCTGAGCTGCAACATCATGACTCAAATAACGCTCACTGTCCCAGGAAAGCAGCTCGGTATAGGCTGTCGACGTCACTCTATCGTATGGTTATAGATCTCATTTTGTTCTCTGTTATGACGGATATCCTTGAGGTTAATAAACTACTCTTTTGAAATCACCATTAAAACTAAATTGCACTTCAGCTCAAGCCGAAACTTCCAGAGGAAAATCATAACATGATAGGCAAGGCATTATTTCTGTGTTTTATTTCTCAAAGCTGACAAAGGGAGTGTTCACAAGAAATCTGCTAAAGGAACATAGCACTTTGTGGCAGTGATGATTGGAAGTCTCCGAGGGGTAAGGTCAGCCATCTCCATAGGCATCGATTTTCTTCTCTTTCCTTGTGGTACGTGAGAGCTGCATGTGTAGAAACTACAAGTTTACTGCTACCAATCACAGTTTTTTTTTCACTATGTGATTCAAAGGGATTATAATCCAGAATCAGGTGAATCTACGTTATTTGACGAGACATGAACGTGTTTTATGTACGAACTTGGAGTAACCTGTGGCACTGTCTAGTGTTAGAATGCAAAAACGGAATACTATTTTAGTATAAGACTCAAAGATGAAAGAAATACAAATGTAAATAAATCCAGTCACGGTATAGCTCAGTGGTCGTCAAATTGAATCGCTCTAGAGCCTCGACATCTCGGGTCACATATGTACCAATCTTATTATTAATTGGCAACCTATGTAAATTAGTCTCTTGCGAGCGCCCACTAGACAAGCTATAGTAAGGGCAGGATAAATTTACCACCGATTCCAAGTACCGATCACTAATATTCGGCAAAATTCGGCACTCTAACTTTCTTAAGAAATGTTGTTTTATCTGTGTGAACAGATGATTAACGTTTTGACCACCAGTCACGAAACATTTGCTGTTTTCTACAATACTCGCCAGTTTTATCATTTTCAGTATTTTTTATTAAGAACATTAGCCAACATTTAACTGTGATACTAACTTTTTATGACAGTCTGAAACTACTTCTTCGGGATTATATACATACATCGTTAAACATTTCTTTCACGTAGGATTTTTTTTTTTTTTTTTTTTTTTTTTTGAAACGAGGCTTCTTGCACTTGGCTATTTTCCAATTGGTGTACTGGTATGTGGTGCCTTTTCTTACAGCCTTTGTGTTCCCCTATAGCAAATAAAAAAAGTGTTTCATAGTGCAGAAAATGAAGAAACATCTTAAAAGAATGGAATGTTTCAACGAACGTATTACGAAATAAAACGAGAAATACTCACTTGAAGTTTGACACAGTTCTGTTCCTGTACAAAGTCAAGATCATCATCTGAATCGTCGATCTCGTCATCCCCACTGTCACTGCCAGCAAAATCTTGCTTCAGTTCGCGCAAACTTCTGTCGTTCGCAAAATCACGTAAACGCTTGCCTTTAGTTTGAACGGACTGGACTTCAAACAACAAACGGCTGTTTTAGAAACTACATGTCCTTTGCAATACCGTGGAGACGGATCTAGCACATCAATACACGCGGTTTCGTATTTAAAAACTGGAGAAATTGCGCCCGGTCACTTGTCGGGATCGGCAGTGTACCGAAATTCCCGAGTCCCGTCAGTTGGGAATTGTAAATTTGTGGTATGGTCTTTTGGGACCAAACTGCTGAGGTCATCGATCCGTAAGCTTACACACTACTTAATCTAACTGAAACTAACTTACCCTTGGGACAACACACACACCCATGACTGAGGACTCGAACCTCCGACGGGGGCAGCCGCGCGGACCGTGACAAGAAGCATGAAACCACGCGGCTAGCCTGCGCGGCCCCGTCAGTTGACAGGATTGGCAGTCAGAGTGTTAATAACAGGAATATGTAATATGAGACACCATCACAAAGATTTACTAAGTGTCAGGTCTGTTATTTTTGTTCTGCTGAATGCGATGTATTACAATAGTCTTAATTTAATTTCATATTCTTCGCTGTAAATATGTATCCCACAGTATTTGAAGATGACCGTCTCTATAACGCGCACTCACGAGTTCAAGTTACATTCGTTTGAAATTTATTCCGTAGCAGCAAATCGGTACGAGACACATACGCCAATGAGTTGTCTGCGCTGGAAGACAAACGCATCCCCTAACCCCCTAGTGGCCGCACTACTGACCTTTCTGTCCCTGAGGTAAGCAGTCAACCGACGAATCCACCAACGTCAATTAAAATAAAGCAAATCCTTAAATATTACTCTCTCTGTGAGCATTTCTGTTTGATAGTGAACGGAAAAAGTACTCTTAAGGAGTTCTTAACGTCAGTTGACATTTTTGGTGGCCTGTTTCTTGTTACCCTAAAGCAAGATAGTCCTCTGCTGAGCGGTAGGGCCGGGCCAGAAGGCAAGAAAGCGGCGTTCGCAGTTGAAAACAAGCATAATCTTTTATTTAAATAAAAGTCACCAACTTTATGACGTCGATAAAATAGCTTTTAAAAATATCTAAGAAATTAAACAACTTCTGGAATATTAACAGGAAAGGAGATTAGCTATTTGACGATAGCAAAAGATCTTTCAAATCGTTAAGAAGTTAAGCAGTTTGTCTTAATAATTAAAAACTTTAACATTTACAAATTTTTTCAATTGGCTGTTAAATATAATATCTTAAATGATTGCAGTAAATTTGGCAACCATTAACAGTTGCATCACAAGAAATGCATCACATCCGTTGGGGACATAAGTTCAGAACCAGTTGAAGTTATACAAAAACAATTCAGCTACGCGACAGGCGAGATAATTCGACTGGGAGGACAGTGTGAACTCGCCACCCACGGGTGTGCTGGTGGATGGGGCGTACAACGTAAGCTACAATATACTAAGGACTAACACTACCAAACTAGTAACAGTGCACTGCTTTACAAAGGCCGGCATATATTTCATTATATTACCACTTAAGAGGCAAACATAAATAAATAAAAAAGACTTCTTCCCAGTCAGCGAATACGGTGATAAGCAACAAAGGACTTAACTGGGTAACACTCTGATTACAGGAATGAGAAAACCAATAAGGTTTACGTGCCCCCAGAATTTATTGGCAAACAGTTACTTTTGCAGCAGGAACAGCCATTAAATATTATTCTGAAATGGAAGAAAATTGAAGCTCGCGGACTTCTGACATGTTTCGCAGTAAGACACCAGCCGTAAGTAACGTATCGGTCAGCTCTTACTATCGTAAACTTCACTATTTCAAATAGCTAAACAACCAAATCTCGGTTTTCAAATCTGGTTTACCAGGCTGCCCGTAACAACCACAGCGGAAAAGCACATTTTTATTTTAGCAGGGTTTACCATAGAAAATCTCAGGTGGGTCAACTTCAGCCCCACCAAAATGTTTTACAAATACTTAAATAAAATGATTACCGTGAAAAGGCACTCTGGTTAAATTAGACTTCACTGTATTTAAAAGTAAGAACAACATACAGTTCAAATGGCTCTGAGCACTATGGGACTTAACTGCTACGGTCATCAGTCCCCTAGAACTTAGAACTACTTAAACTTAACTAACCTAAGGACAGCACACATCACCCAGCCATCACGAGGCAGAGAAAATCCCTGACCCCGCCGGAATCGAACCCGGGAACCCGGGCGTGGGAAGCCAGAACGCTACCGCACGACCACGAGATGCGGGCAACATACAGTTCAGCCTTCAACATTGTCCACTGTAAGCCACTCGATATATGAACAATTTAAACAGGTAGTTCTGGTTAACATAACTCTACTAGCTCTGTAACAGAGCCACGAAACTTTAACACATTTCACAAACAGTTGCGACTAATGTCTGTAATGAAACGGAGTTGATTCCGTTGAGGTATACTTCAGTTCTTTCGGAGCAAACCCCCATAAACAGCGAAACATAGCAGACCTTCCGGGAAGAAAGAAAACTAGTCGCAGCACTACGACTTTAACAAAACAAGGCGCAGAAGCCACAGAAAGAGTCTCCCCAAAGATATTTGATGAATCGGTAGAGAAGTGGCACTCAGAATCTCCACGCCCTCGGCACAGCCAACCCAAAACATCGTCTTCGTGTGATGAGGCCTGTGCTCCGCTAAAGCCGTTGGAATATCACCTCCAGACAGCAGAAGTAAACGGGCTTTGCGCCCCGCAAGTGCTTATACCTACTCGGCTCACAAATTCCTGACACCCTCGTGCCAGTCAAAGCTCCTCGTGCGGAGAACCACCAAAGATCGCGCCCCGTAACCGCCATCTAGAGATCGATTGATCGATCGAGCCGGCACGGCTATTTGGATTCGGCTGTTAGATGCTATATGAATGTTATAAAATACGGCTGAGAACTGCGAACTGCACGAATACTTGATTGACGACCTCTGTTGCCAAAGCAAAAATATTTGTGTCTAAAGTTTATCTGTTGAGTGTAGGTAACTGCAGTCAATGCGTTTATAGGATGCTATTATGTTTGTGTTGCATAATGATTGTAGAAGGAAGAGTGCGAAACCCAGTGCTGGCATATAGCTCACTCGTCTAGAATAGCACGAAGGAGAACGCGGAGCTTAACGTCTCCACCCGAGGGATGGATCGCCATCAACAATGTCACATGCCCACATTCCATGAGACACTGCGAGAGTCTTTGGAATTTAATCCACGGTGTGGACGAAATATCTGGTGATCAGGAACTTTCTGCCACCCTCTCTCAACCCCTTTCTGGCCAGATAATGGCGATGAGAATTTCTTCTATCTCCTCGTCGAGAATTAACCACAAAGGCGCGTTAGCGACCTAGTCTCTGGAGACAGGGAATACGTGCGCTAGGTACATGATTTAGCAGGTACTTGCGTCTCGTGGACATTAATAGGTCGTATTGGTTGGGCGCAATATCTGATAGAGGGACATTTAGCTCCTGGAGGTTGGCGTGTGCGCTGCAGATGCAACAGGGAACATCAGAAGAGAAGACCAGATGGCTTTCGCTGCGTTCCTCGTCGTCTCTTACGCCTTATGCTTTAACTCTGTCCTGATCGCTTTCGCAGACAACGGTGAGTTAATAGATATAAATTCTTTATTACTGATTGGAAATACAATTTTCGCTGGACGTAATTAAAAACAAAGCAGTTGGGGGAAAAGAGTCCGAAAAGAGTCCGAAAAGTTACCACTAGGCTTTTTCTGTAATTTTATTTGGATTTAACAATGAACGCTCACGTGACGTCAGCCCTGTCACGCATAGCACCATTTTAGCGGATAATGGACTTCACGAAACATACAAAACGTTGATGAGGATGGCTGAGTCCAAGGTGGGCACAAATCTCTCGAAGGCGTCCCAGATGTGTTCAAGAGTGCAGAAATCAGATAACCTTGGACACCACGCGAGAACCCTTATGTTTGTAGAGTGTTCCTCAAACAATACTGACACAGTGCTATAGGAACGGTGTGGTATATTGTCCTCCTGATGGTAAAGGTCGCTTGCGGGTTGCTTTTTCATACGAAGTAAACAACCGACACTCAAGAATACCCTTACCTCACATTTGACTGTGTTCTGATGCTAAGCGGGATGTATACTCTCCCGAAGTTTTCGATGTAGCTACTAATATCTTGCCGGTCCGCCTCGGTAGCTGCGCTGTCAGCGCGACGGATTGCTAACCGAAGGGGGCCGGGTTCGATTCTCCCCTAGGGAACGGGGTGTTGTGCTGTCCTTACTTTCGTATCGTCATAAATGACATTACACTATGGAGATGGGTGTATGCGCACGCCCCGAAAATCAATAAATTTAAAAATATTGTGACGTATCTGTTTGAGAATCAGTCATGTCTGAACTTGGCGTTAAATTGTCGAAGACGGTGATGTGAATCTTGTAGTTATTAGGCAACCTTGACGTAATAAATTATTGTATAAACAGTTACTCAACAGCAGGAACAGCAGCATCTTGCAAGTCCTGTAACATTCGGTTGGGGTACGCTTGAACTCATTTCCGTGTCCGTTTAGAATCTACATCTACATCTACGTGATTACTCTGCTATTCACAATAAAGTGCCTCGCAGAGGGTTCAATGAACCACCTTCAAGCTGTCTCTCTACCGTTCCACTCTCGAACGGCACTCGGGAAAAACGAGCACTTAAATTTTTCTGTGCGACCCCTGATTTCCCTTATTTTATCGTGATGATCATTTCTCCCTATGTAGGTGGGTGCCAACAGAATGTTTTCGCAATCGGAGGAGAAAACTGAAATTTCATGAGAAGATCCCTTCGCAGCGAAATGATATACTGTGTTGGGTTTACTACGAACTTCTCAACACAATCACAAAGCTAGTCTGATAGTTCGTATGATCGTACTTTGCTCATTAGGCAATAGATCGTACTTTGCTCATTTGGCATTAGTGCGGAACCGTATCGACGTTTTTCGGAAGTCAAGAAACATGGCAGCAACCCTGGCACTGCTATCTACAGCCTTCTGAGTCCTGTGGATGAACAGAGCGAGCTGTATTTCACACGATGCCTGTTTGCGGAATCCATGTTGAACCCTAGAGAGAACATTTTTCGGTTACCGGAACGATTACAACACACGAGCATAAAATAATGTTACAAAATCTGACGACAACCTGACGTCAGCGATATAGGATCAGAGTTGCCTCCAACAGTCAAACGACTTTTTGAAAACGCGAATGACCTACGCATTTTTACAATCACTTGTAATGTTTCGATGCTCCAGCAACTTATGGTAGACTGCTGCTAGAAGAGGAAGAAGCTCTTTCTCATTCTATGCAGAATGGATCATTTAGGTCCAATTGCTTTTCCTCTGTTGAATGATTTTAATTGATTTATTATATTTCATTCACCTATTTCGATATCTGACATCTTCGCATTGTGAGGCGGTTCAAAGGAAGAACTGTAGTATAATCTTCATCAGCTAAATAATTTTTGAAAAGGGAATCCAGTGTTTCGGCTGTCTCTGACATACGTTTCGGTGCCATTGTGGTCACTGATTGTTAGGACAGATACCTTTATCGTTACATATGATTTAAAATAAGACCAAAAAACATTTTTATCCCTTAATGAATGAGTCATGATTGCACTCAAAATAGAAAATGAAATTAAGGTTCAGCTGCACACACTGCAGAAGCATCATCAGAAATAACTACATACAAGAATCTTCATTTCACGGAAACGTTCATCCACTACTATATTCTGGGTGGCAAATGTTTCTAAATTTATCTATAGAACAAAGATTATTGTGTGTAGATAATTCAAATGACGGAGACTCGTTCCTTCTAAACCTGTTAAATTAGTGCTTTTGCATTGCTTCCGGCAGACTTTTATTTTTCAAGATCAAAGTTTTGTTATGCCTATAGCGTCCATTGAACATAAAAACTACAATATCTAAAGACGATCGCGTGTGATTTAAACTAGACATACGGTAAAAAAACATGCTACTGAGATAGATACACCGAGCGAGGTGGCGCAGTGGTTAGACACTGGACTCGCATTTGGGAGGACGACGGTTCAATCCCGCGTCCGGCCATCCTGATTTAGGTTTCCCGTGATTTCCCTAAATCGCTCCAGGCAAATGCCGGGATGGTTCCTTTCAAAGGGCACGGCCGACTTCCTTCCCCGTCCTTCCCTAATCCGACGAGACCGATGACCTCGCTGTCTGGTCTCCTTCCCCGAAACAACCAACCAACCAACTGAGATAGAAAAATAGACGATATACTGTATAAAAATTTTTAATATCAGTACAGTCTTTGAATTGTCTCGCAACGAATATGTCGGCTATTAGTATAATATAATTTTGCAAAGCAATGTTGCCTCTTGCAAGTGCTTACAGTACCGTTGGCGACAAGAGACAAGGAACATGTTTTTCTTGTTATGTGCAAGCGCAATGTTCTCCGTCAACACACATCAAAAAATCAAAATAGTACTTTTGTTTTGGTAGCTGTTTATGGTAGTTTTAACTTCTCTACAGAAAGAACTTAAAAAAAAAAACACAATACGTCTTCTTCTGCTGCGTGTATGAAAGCGGCGACGAAAGGAAGTGTAGGATATATTCACGCATAGATGCTGAATGGCCAGATTTACTACATACTTGAAGGTCGTTGCATATACAGAAAACACTATGTTTATATGTCACTTGGTGGACCGCAAAAATATTGATCACCGACCAACGAGATGCTCTGATTTGTTGAGTGAAGTTGCTAATACAACAGAATTAGTAAGACGCGATCTGTGTCGATTGGTGTGTACATTAACTGCTAACAATCTGCGTTTCCTAAGATTATTGACTGGGTGTAATAGGTGCGAGCGATGCGGGTACTGAAGTCGAAATGGCAGTGGAAAATGAGTGTTTTAGCTGGTATGTCTCGAGAAGAATATAAGAAAGTTAGTGACGGAGTGGGTGCTGGGAACTGTTGGAAAATCGAGCGAGAAACGGTGGTTATTTTTTTGAATGCTAACCGCAGTGTAGAGTTTGTTGAAAATAAAATGCGCCTGGGTCTCGGAATAGCTGCTGCAAATAGATTGTGGGAGACATTAGAAGAACTATGTCCCAATGGACTGTTGTGGTGAAGCGAGTAATGCCTTCAACCATTGATGATGAGTGGAGGAAACACAGTGGGAGTATTGGTTAATTATACGTGTTTCTTTCAATGTTTGCGCCAATTTACTGTTTACGTAAGGCTACTGATATCCCCTGGCACCTGCCACTTAGTGCAGTGGCGGAAGTGTAATTCGCACAGGTAACGAAACTCATGGTTCCTGCACAAACTTTCGCACTGAGGCGACAGCAGCAACTGTTACACAGCTACTTTTTGGTGGTAATTCACTCACTTAGCCTGCTTATTTCATACTTTGGAGAACAACACTTGGGAGGAAGCAGTCTTAAACGACGTCCGTGACAAAGAACATTTACACTTTCGCGGGTTTCCGCGGACTTCGTTTAAGTACATGTGACAAAGTGCACTCTGCGAGAAACACAGAGGGGGCACAATTGCAACCAGAGGCGACTAACTAAACTTAAATGAAGGACCGGCCCGGCTAACTGCCGGCACCTGTGTGCGTTAATTAGGACGGAACACACAGCGAACGCACGGAACGGGCAGGTTGCACGAACGCGCCGCGTCAGGGAAGAAGCGGCGAATAAATCAGGCCCGCTGCGAGGCGCTTCGAATTATACGGCACCGGCAGGGGCCACAGATAAGCGGGCCAGAGCCCGATTAGCCGCATCAATAACGCGTGGATAATGACACATCCGTGGGGGGGGGGGGGGGGGGGAGGAGGGGCGGAGCGATAATACAGACGAGACTCTTCTCCCACAATTTACCAACTTGATGCGAAGCTCGAGAAAATTTTATTAATGAATCTATAGTCTCCGCAAGCCATTTTGTAAGTGAATGGTATCGGGTAATTTATCTCGTTATATGAAGCGTATGTGTGTGTCAAGTTTCGGTTTTTATATGTTTGACATTATTCTGCTCGGGGAGCGATCTAGACTGTGATGAAAATAAAAGTAAGAAAATGCAAAACGCTATGCGTCAAAATAAATGCTCTTCTAAAGCGTTCAAGTCGTTTTAAAGTTTATTACTTACATTTTTTGTTGGAATTACTTTTACCGGGAGACATAAGAATCTCACTTTTATCTTCGATAAAGATAGTAGGTGAAGTAATGAATTAAAATATGTGCAAAGGCTGGGAATTTAACCTGGGTCTCCTGAGTCCAATGCCCTCCATAACACAAACCTCATTTCACACCTTCCGTTCATTTTCCCTTTCTTAAATCGTCAGTATTGCCGAAGCTCTCCAATACTGGAATAGCAGCCCAGCTTTTTACGTACTGGGGAAATACTGCCTGTACCTCAGGAGTATGTGATGTAGTGATATGATGGCATTACATTTTTATGTAGACATATGAGTCTCAATTTCAACTTCTACCCTTATTGAAGAAAAAGTTGAGACTCATAAATTATGTCTCCGGGAAAATGTAGTTCCATCAGATCAACAGATCACCACCTACCACTGAGGCACAGACAGGGTTGCTATTCCAACATCGGAGTGCCTTAGCAATACCGACGATTTAAGAAAGAGAAAATCGGCTGAAAGGTTGAATTGAAGTTTGTGTCAGGAAGGGCATTATAGGCCGTGTAGTTGCGTGCCTGTGTGTGTGTGTGTGTGTGTGTGTGTGTGTGTGTGTGTGTGTATGCGCGTACACAATTGCTTCGTAAGTAGGAGTCCCACGTTCAAGTTCTGGCCTTGGGATGAATTTTAATTCATTACTTAAAGTCCTATTTTCATTTTTAGCAATGGGTTTAGAGAGGTGGCCTGCTCGTATAGTGCAACGCAGGGTGCGCTGACTTGCGGGAGAGGAAGGACAGCCAGACCCCGATCGAATTCGTACGGTAAGATTGACAACCGTGGCTGGTAACACGAATAAGTGTCGTTTTAGGCGGTTTGCCGCGCTTGTTTAGGCTAATGCTGGGCAGCTCCCCGATTTCCACCTCAAAAAATAGGATGAGCCAACACCATATAGACGAAAAGGCCGAGCAACTGAATTCGAAGTTGTGACGCCAGCGAGAAGCGGCGAAAAGTCAACAGCTGTCTTGTATCAACAACGTGTTGGGTACGGAAATTCGTTGTGCTGTGTGTGATTGTTACTAGACTGTTATTCCAGTACACAGAAATCATATTGTGTACTACTAAATTGTGTTTGTGTTACTTACTTATAAGAGGGGAGCGGGGGTTGTTCGGGGGGAAGAGACCAAACAGCGAGTTCATCGGTCTCATCGGATTAGGGAAGGACGGGAAAGGCAGTCGGCCGTGCCCTTTCAAAGAAACCACCCCGGCATTTGCCTGGAACGATTTAGGGAAATCGCGGAAAACGAAAATCAGGATATCCGGACGCGGGATTGAACCGTCGTCCTCCCGAATGCAAATCCAGTGTGCTAACCGCTGCGTCACCTCGCTCGGTTGTGTTCGTGTGAGTTTAACGCAACAAAATATACGTTTATGGAGTTTCATCTCCATTACGATTATTAAGTGTTGCGCGCCACAAGCTAATGGAAATTATACAGCAGGAAGAATTTCATGTGTTCAAGATTCCTAAAGACGACGTAACGAGACAAAAATGGGTCTACTCAACCTCAAAGCAGACTCTCGCAGTTACTAATTAATCAGTGGTAAGTTTTAATTTGAACGTAATTTAGTAATGCAAGTTTTAGATTATGGTATACTATTATTTGCTGGATCACTTGACTTTTACGATTTTCAGGTACGTCAAAGTTAGCTACATTATCAGTCACAAACGGAAAAACCATTACGTCTCCACTTTCTAAACCACGGCTGGGGTCAAACGCCGTGCCAGGTACTTTTCGGAACTGTACGGCCTACCTGTCTCCAGCTGCAGGGCCACGCAGAGACGGACGAGAAAAAAAAAAGCACGTTAGAGGCAGCAGCATCGCAGGAAAGCATCAAGATTAGTGTAGCCAGCCATCAACAGAATTTCATATAACAGCGTTCAGAAACTGAAACATAAAGTTTATGTAATGTCTTTACAGACGAACTGGGTGAAAGTAGTGTAAGAGGAGTCTGTTATTTTTATGTGTAGCCACCTGTCTGTGCAGTTCCATTACTTAATGAATACATGCATCTACATGATTACTCTGCAATTCACAATTAAGTGTCTGGCAGAGGGTTCATAGAAACCATCTTCAAGTTATTTCTGTACCGTTCCACTCTCGAACAGCGCGCGGGAAAAACGGATACTTAAATCTTTCTGTGAGAGCTCTAATCTCTCTGATTTTATTATGATGATCATTCCGCTCTAGCACATGCCCCTCCATATCCGCATCTAGTGACGCTTGTGGTCTGAGAATGACACGGCGGTCGGTCGATACCGTTGGGCATTCAAGGCCTGTTGGACGGAGTTCAGTTTCATTCCTCCCTGTGTAGATGGACACCAACAAAATATTTTCACCGTCTGAGGAGAAAGTTGGAGACTGAAATTTCTTGAGAAGATCCTCCGCAACAAAAACGCCTTTGTTTTGATGAGTGCCACCCCAGTTCACTTATCATACCCATGGCGCTCTCTCCAGTATTTCGCGACAGTACAAAACGAGCTGCTCTTCTTTGAACTTTTTCGATGTTCTCCATCGATCCTATATGGTACGGTTACGAGACCGTACAGCAGTACTCCGGAATAGGACTACAAGCGTAGTGTATGCAATCTTTTTACCAGATTTGTTGCATTTTCTCAGTGTTCTACCAATAAATCGAAGTCTTTGGTTTGCTTTACCCATAACGTTATCTATATGATCGTTTCTGCATAAGTTATTCGTAATCGCTAAGTATTTAGCTGAATTTACAGCCTATAAATTTGCGTGATTTATCGTGAAACAGAAATTTAGTGTATCCCTTTTTTTACTCATGTGGATGACTTCACACATTTCATTATTTAGACTCAATTGCCACTTTTCGCACCATACAGATTTGCCTAAATCGTTTTGCAATTACTTTTGTTTCTTGGCCGAGCGGTTCTAGGCGCTACAGTCTGGAACCGCGCGACCGCTACGGTCGCAGGTTCGAATCCTGCCTCGGGCATGGATGTGTGTGATGTCCTTAGGTTAGTTAGGTTTAAGTAGTTCTAAGTTCTAGAGGACTGATGACCTCAGCAGTTAAGTCCCGTAGTGCTCAGAGCCATTTGAACGATTTTTGAACCAATTTGTTTTGATCATCTGATGATTTTGTACGACAGTAAATGACAGCATTATCTGCAAACAATCTAAGAGTGCTACTCAGATTATTTTCTAAATCGTTTATGTACATCAGGAAGCAGAAGGCCTGTAACACTTATTCACATGAGTACTAAAAGAAATTAGCTAAATTTCGATTACGCGGTAAGACACACAAATCTGAGAGCTGTAAAATCAACTAAATACTTAAGGATTACAATTACAAATAACCTAAATTGGAACGATTATATAGATAATATTGTGGGTAGAGCAAACCAAAGATTGCGATTCATTGGCAGAACACTTAGAAGGTGCAACAGGTCTACCAAAGAGACTGCTTACACTAGGCTTGTCCGCCGTATTCTGGAGTATTGCTGTGCGGTGTGGGATCCGCATCAGGTGGGACTGACGGATGACATCGAAAAAGTACAAAGAAGGGCAGCTCGTTTTGTATTATCGCGAAATAGGGGGGAGAGTGCCACAGACATGATACGTGAATTGGAGTGGCAACCATTAAATCAAAGGCGTTTTTCGTTGCGACGGGAACTTCTCATGAAATTTCAATCACCTGTTTTCTCCTCCGATTGCGAAAACATTCTGTTGGCACCCACCTACATAGGGAGAAATGATCATCACGATAAAATAAGAGAAATCAGGGCTCGCACAGAAAAATTTAAGAGCTCGTTTTTCCCGCGTGCCGTTCGAGAGTGGAACGGTAGAGAGGCAGCATGAAGGTTGAAGCCCCTGCCAGGCACTTTATTGTGAATAGCGGAGTAATCACGTAGATGTACAGTTCCTTGGGGAAACAGGATATTACTTCCATTTTACTGGATGACTTTCCGTCAGTTACTAAGAACTGTGACCTTTCTGACAGGAAATCATAAATCCAGTCGCACAACTGAGATGATAGTCCATAACCATGCAATTTGATTAGAAGTCGTATGTGAGGTACGGTGTCAAAAGCCTTCTGGAAATCTAAAACTATGGAACCAGTTTGACATCCCATGTCAATAGCACTCATTCGTGAGAGTAAAGATCTAATTGTGTTTCACAAGAACGATATTTTCTGAATCCGTGTTGGCTGTTTGTCGATGAATCGCTTCTTTTGAGATAGCTCCAATGTTCGAACACAGTATATGTTCCACAATCCTACTGCAAATCGACGTTAGCACTATGGGTCTGTAATTTAACGGACTACTCGTACTTGCTTTTGCCGTACTTCCAAATAGGCAATTATATGTCTTTTCTCCGTTAACTAACCTCATTCAAGTATCAAGTCAAAAATCGCTAATTGTACGACCCATACAATTCTTTTGGTACTGGCTGCCTTATATTACGATCGCCACTTAGCAGTGACGTCACGATAGAGTAGTCTGGCCTTGTCTGTAGGTGATGTTGGACACGAAAATAGTTCAAATAAAATCAGACACAGAACAAAGGTTACACAGTTCATGGACAGGCGGCGCAACTAATGAGTGCCGCTACAGGAATAGCATCTAGCCGCAATGTTAAGAGTATATGTGGACTTTGTAAACACAAACAGCTACCCATTGGATAAAAAGTTCTTTGTAAACTTGCCGCGCCAAATTCGAATAAAATCCCAAACTCCGAACTTGGCGCGGCTAGCTTACCGAGAATTTTTTATTCGAGGTTTCCATCGCGAAGAACTTCTTATCAGGCCATTGCTCTGTCATGTTACCCAGATTTTTTTCTCTTCTGTGACTTCACTGTCCTGATGAGATATACAGCGAGGTGGCAAAAGTCATGGTACAGTGATATACACATACGTAGATGGCGGTAGTATCGCGCACACAAGGTATAAAAGGGCAGTACATTGGCGGGGGGTGTCTTTCTAGTCAGGTGATCCACATGAAAAGCTTACCGAAGTGATAATGGCCACACGACGCGCATTAACAGACTTTGAACGCGGAATAGTAGTTGGAGCTAGACGCATGGGACATTCCATTTCGTAAATCGTAAGAGAATTCAATACTCTGCGATCCACAGTGTTAAGAGTCTGCCGAAAACATCAAATTTCAGGCATTACCTTTCACCACGCACAAGGCAGTGCCCGAAGGCCTTCATTTAACGATCGAGAGCAGCGGCGTTTGCGAAGACTTATCAGTGTTAGCAGACAAGGAACACTGCGTGAAATAACCGTAGAGGTCAGTGAGAGAAGTATGGCGAACGCATCCATTACGACAGTACGGCGGAATCTGGCGTTAATGGGCTGTGGCAGCAGACGACCGACGCCAGTGCTTTTGCTACAGCACGACATTGTCTGCAGCGTTTCTCTTGGGTTCGTGACCGCATCGGTTGGACGCCAGACTACTGAAAAACCTTGTCTTGGCCAGATGGGTCCCGATTTCTGTTGGTAAGAGCTGATGGTCGTGTTCGAGTGTGGTCTGATCCCTCAAGCCAAGGACCCAGGTTTTCAGCAAGGTGCTGAGTAAGCTGGTGGTGGGTCCCTAATGCTGTGGGCTGTGTTTACATGTAATGGACTGGGTTCTCTAGTCCAACTGAACCGATCATTGACTGGAAATGGTTATGTTCGGCTAATTGGAGACCATTTGCAGCCATTCGTGGACTTCATGTTCCCAAACAAGATGGAATTTTCATGGACGACTCTGTGCCTTGTCACCTGGCCACAATTTTTCGCGATTGGTTTGAAAAACATTCTGCGCAATTGAAGACAATGATTTGGCCACCCAGGTCACCCGACATGAATCCGAGCGAAGATTTGTGGGACATAATGGAGAGATCAGTTCGTACACAATATCCTATTCCGGCAACTCTTTCCAAATTCGGGACGGCTGTAGAGGCAGCATGGCGCAGTATTTCTGCAGGGGACTTCCAACTTCGATGCCACATTGGTTTGTTCCACTACACCGGGCGAAGGGAGATCGAACACTATGTTAGGAGGTATCTCAGCCGGCTGCTATAGCCAAGTGGTTCTAGGCGCTTCAGTCTGGAACCGCGCTGCTGCTACGGTCGCAGGTTCGAATCCTGCCTCGGGCATGGATGTGTGTGATGTCCTTAGGTTAGTTAGGTTTACGTAGTTCTAAGTCTAGGGGACTGATGATCTCAGATGTTAAGTCTCATAGTCCTTAGAGCCATTTGAACCCTTTTTTTGAGGTATCCCATGACATCTGTCACCTCAGTGTAATTTTACCTGCTACCGAAAAATTTGGGGAGAGGGCTTTTTTATAGTCTGAAGTTGATATGTCGGTAATCTTTTTGTAATCCGTCTAAATTGCCTTCTGGGCTCATTTAAGTGACAGTGACTTTCTACGACGGAAGGTCTTTCCGCAACGCCTCTCGGAAAACAATTTTTGAAAAAGCTCGGCAGGAAACAGGATTTTGCCTTGGATTATTGCTAGCGAGAGCGGGAGGTGGCCAATGAAACTGCCTGCATGCTGCACCTGAGTCTGATTAGCTGAAAGACATGAACACCAACACATTTTTACGGAGCGGCCTTTGAGCTACCGAAATCAAGTGTCGGTCCCACGTGGTGTATAGGAGAAGAGTTGTGCCTGCCGGGCGCAGACTGGATTTCTAAGAGCATTTCTTTCAGAGATTTGGGGGTCCACCGCGATCCGTGAAGTATGTCTTACGATACGGAAAGCTGAAAGAGTTGATAAAGTGCGTTGTCCATGCTCATAGGTTTTCCAGTTTTTATGGGCAAGAGAGCGATTTAGTGAGCACGTGCTTGGTGGATCTATGTCACATATCATATCGTGGAGACATCAGTTAGCTGAAAGCGGTGCTTGATAAAAACGAGGCAGACTTGGCGACGTCTTATATTCCGTTTGGTCCCGTGGAAGCTTGAAGCGCAGGGTGTTTTGTGTGCGTATTTCTCCTTTTGACTTTAAACAGTTGCCGCGATTTGTTTATGGATGAGATTATCGGCGGAGGCTACGAGAAATCAGTCAGAGACGGCGTCAAGACACTTTGAGATGCTCGTTTGCCTAAGTAACGGTCAGAACTGAGAGGTTTCTTGAGAGTAGTTGGGTAGCTACGGACATTTTACGTATACATGCGGTGTGGAGAGCTTATACTACGGACCATTTTGAAGCGTAAATAAGATTTTTCTGTTCTCAAAGGTTTCCCACATACACTTATTTCAGATTGCCCGGAATGGGAATTATACAAATGATAATAAACTAAAAGAAATCTATGACTTCAAGCACTGCATTGATATCAGGATCAGAAACTCCATTTATATGTAATTTATTAAGTAATGTTTCCGTCGCATTTGCTTATAATATTCGTTATTCGCAAATCATTACCTGCATTTGTAATGTTTGACTATCCATAATTTCTATGGAATTTATACCAATTTGTTCTTAGATCAGATGAAGGTAACCAATTGTAATATAATTCCATTCGTAAATTCAAAATTCGATAGGCGCCTTCAGTCGTTAGGTGCCTGTTAAATTTAGAGTATAAACAACTGAAGACGTCTGTCATATTCCGAATGTACCTTCGGAATTATATCACAAGCAAATAACTAATAAAAGTGTTATATGCAACTGCGACAGAAACACTAATTAATAAATTATAAAAGAAATCTTATTCGTTGTGTTTTGTTGAAATGTTTGTTTTGGGACTCGTGTCAGTTAGCATTGTGACTTGTTTGGTCGTATACTCTGTTACTAATAGGTAGCTGGGGTCTATACCGTTTTTTCTGATATGCGAACTACCATTAAGGAGGCTCAGTCTGATGACGCATGGCTACTTGCCCTGGCGGGAGGACCCATTAAAGTGTGGTACTTGCGGTCAACAAATTCCAGTACGCCACATTTTAACCTAACATATTTATATTCAGACTAGAGTGCGGAGGACAGATACCAGTTGATCTGCCCTTTATTTTAGCGGCCGATAAAAACTTCTAATTTTTCTGACATTTCATAATTTTCTCTCTAAAGCACTAAGGGTAACGTTTTTAATGTATCAGAGTGCCCTTTTCCTGAGTTATTAATTTAGCCTTTATTAAATAAATTATTTATGATTTAAAAGTTTGATTTAACATGGACATATTTCACAATTTTACATTATTTCAGAGTGGATATACCGGGGCAGATAAAATATTTGTGCGAATAAGAGATACAGTTTGTGAGTTGCACTTTTTATGCATTTTTAGTTTTAGATCTGTTTCAACTACATTTGTCTCAGATTATTTTAGCAAAGTATCGAAGAACCTCTCTGTTGAGTGCCTTCAATCCTCAAACACACATCGTGATTGACAGTAGGTTTCAAAATGGCTGTTCAAACGAACTTATTTGTTGGTTATCTTGTGTACGTCTCAAATATTAAATCACAGTAAAACTGCAACTGATCATTCAATCCAAACAGGAAATTGCACCCATATTTGATCGTGCAAATGTAACAGAATGTAAACAGGTGTTGTATCCAACTCTCACAGAACCTGCGTACTGATTTATCTTCCTAACAATAAGCGTAAGATTTTGTATTCAACTTATTTAAGGCAATAACAACTTCGTAACATAATTTACATCACGAAAGATGAAATATATAAAATCTACAAAGAGGTAAATAGTATTTTTGCATGAGGATGCATAATTTAACACTATCACTTTTAGCACCATAACTATTAAAAAATAACTAATGTAACTGGTCTAATACACTAATTTAGGAACTTTTATTAACTGTGAAGTTTCAATAGATTTGAGCAATAATTACATATGTAGTTCAATTCGCGATAGCTTTACATTAATCTACAATACTAGCTTTATTGCAAATTTAATTTAATGTAGGCTGCTATCGCGATGTGACGGAAAAATTTTAAAAAAATCACTAACCAACATTCGGCACACTTTAGTTATTGAGAGAGAACATAAAACTGCATTTCTCTTTGCTCTAGTTATACGACTATCGCGGTTGTGTATACTTCTCTGCTTATCCGACGTATTCCTTTTATTCTGGTATGAAATTACAGCAAGGAAGCAATAAGTATGATCTCCAAAACAGAAAATTTTTAAATATTAAATACTGTAATTTCTTCATAGCTACTTATCGTTCTTCGGATAGTGGAATTCAGTTGAATACGCCTGTTTTAGATATACTATACTAGCAGCAGAAATTAGTTATGTTACCTTTGAAAATACAAACCTGACACCGAAATGTCAGTAATTCAATTTTCTACGAAAAAGGACAACACGTCCTTTAATGAGGAGTTTAACGAGCTTGTAACAGGTAAGTAGAGTCCATGTGAAAGTCTAAGAGAGATGCTGTAGGGACTCATCACTGGAAGAAAGGTGATAAACCTTTCTAGAAATACTATTGGATAAATTTAGACAACCAAAGCCAGCCTCCGTATCACAAGTTTCCAACCCACATCTGTGCGGTGACGCTCGACTCTGAGATAGTCAGTTCGAACCCTGATGGCGGAAGAACTTTTCACCAGCATTGTTTAGCCGCCTAGGGGAAGACAGGTGGCGGTATAAGTTTCCGGGATCTCAGGAATATTCTAGATTAAAAACAGGCCCTTCCGCGGTGTTTTATGGAATGAGGTCCTCCGGCCGTGATCCGTCCGTCGGATGGAGACGTTAACATTGACGGTTCCTTGCTGCTATTCGGCCGAAGTAGATTGGTACGGGGATCCCCCTTCTCCCTCCTCTCATCTTGGTACAATACAAACATGACACCACACTATATACGTACCCATTACAACCATCTTCACTCAACGGATACATGTGAGACGCACATCTTATACACCGAATGGAAATGGACAATACACGCGTTGGAACAAAACCTCTTCCGGTTAAACGGCTGAACCTACCATTCGGCCTTCTGGACCTCAAAGAAAACAGTGCCATACAACAACACTTCCTTTTGTTTAGAGAACCTGTTTTCGAGAAAGGCTGCAGCTACCATCTTATGCCTCTTGTAGTGGTCATGAGAAAATGATAAAAGAGATTAGGGCGCATACAGAGACACGTAGTCATTTTCCTTCGTTCAGCAGGCGAAAGAAAATAAGACAGAAAATAGCTAATACTGGTATGAAGTACCCTCCATCATATACTTTACAGTGTCTTGTGGAGTATAAACGTTGGCGTTGAATCCATCTCGGTAAGAACTGGATTAAACTGCCTGATGAAAAGTATCTGGACTCCTATTAGTGGACATCAATATGTGATGTGACCACCCTTCATTTTATGGCTCCTTGAAATCAGATGGGGACACTTGTAATGGGTTATCGGATGTCTCGGAGAAATGTATCCCACTTTTCCACGAGAGCCGAAACCTGAGAAGGCAGCGATGTTGGACGCACGGATATGGAGAGAAGAAGACGTTCTAACTCATTCCAAAGGTGTCCCAATGGGGTCACATCGGGACTGCGGGCAGGCCAGTCCATTTCAGGAATGTTACTGTCCAGAAATCATTGCCTCAAAGATGCTGCTTTACGACAGGGTTCATTATCAAGCTGGTACGAAGCGCTGTAAAATGTGTTCATATAATTCACATTTAGCGTTCTCTTAAACGCATAAGAAGACCGCACCCTAACCACGAAGGAGACGCCCATAAAATAACAACACGTCCTCCGCACTCCACTGTTTGGGACTTGTCAAGACGGTAGGTAACGTTCTCAAGGCATCTGACAAACCCAAACCATTCCACCATTCAGCACTGCAAGTCACTCATTTCCAATTATCCACTGTGCAGTTGCGTCCTTCTTTACATCACCTCAAACGTCCGTCAGGATTGATTACGGAAATGTGCGGCTTATGAGGGGTTGCTCGACTCTGGTACCCACATTCTTTTTAACTCCCCATGGGCAATCATTGTTTTAATTGGACTACTGGTTTTTCTACGATCGAAGTCACTGGGCTCTCCTAACACACTGTGCTGTTACTGTTTCTCCACTGACAACACAGTTCTTCCTGCCTCATTTTATACTGGTGGGTCCGCCTCTTGATATCTAGGGTCAATTCCGCATTACACAGGGGGTTTCGTATACTTTCGGTCTCATAGTGCGTTGTTACGTAAAAAGCTCTGTTGTATCCTTTCGAAGAACCCAGTTATCGAGGTGTTGTTCAAACGCTCACAGGTAGCTAGAATTTTAGACAGACTTGTCAGTCTCGCGTGTCTAGAGTTCTAGCTGCCTCTCAGTCTCTATTGGCGTCTCAAGCAAAAAATTTTCGGATGGACCCGTAAAGGAAAACAGCTGAGGTCAGATAAGTTAAAGGAACTGGTCGTGAAATAGTTACTTATCTTCCTATACACCTTTCAGTGAACGTACGATGCATGTATTTATGAACAATATGGACACAATGAGCTGGAATCCGCCTGATTAGAGCAACATATACGCCGCAGGATCAAGCAGGGTATTTTCCCACAGGTATATAGTGTTCACAAATGCAGTTAGCGGGATGGAATCAGTAGGCCTAAACTATCATATTAACAGGTACATAATGACATTGTTAATCAGCGATTCGTATTCCACAAGCAGAGTATCCCAAAAAATATTTGGCTTCGACATTTTCGACGTAGTAGTTTTCGGACCACGGTTCATTAACTCACGCTGATAATTTGCCCTTTTCCCGCTGTCACCCAAAAGATTTGCGTCATCGTTACGGAAACATACTATATACGGGGTGATAGCAAACACCACCGACAAAACTTCAGAGGCAGTTCAGGGATATCTTCTCAGTACTTTGACATAACACACCAGTGACATCCGGTGGCTAGTCACAGAGTAATTTCACCACGTTGAGGATTGTTTAGCACCTTATTCTGTTAACTAGTACCGCCTGTGATCGAAATTCGACCAACTGCCTCATCTGTGATACCAAATGCCATGTATCTTAAAATATCTGAAATTTTAGCCGCATAACTGATCCGTGCCAAATGCTGCATTGTAGTAGCTCGTCTTTTCTAGAAGTAGTTCTTTGATTTCTCTTTAATTGTTCGATCTTTTGAAAGGAGTCTCTGATACACTGCGTTGAAAAATAAATTTTTTGCTAACCTTTTCCCTATCAAATCACAATGTGAATGCCGTTGTATAATTAGGAACATTCTAAATTTTATGGTGCCATTGGCAAACAAACACAGAGTTAGTTACTTTTACTCTTAGACCAAAGTAAGTGAGAAAACGATGCTAATTAACAACGTTTGCTGTCCCCGACGCCTTCGTCCTACGTTTCGTTTTCCACTGTTGACAAGATCAACGACGTAGCAGCTGCGGCATTATAGCCGTCCAGTATAGGTGTGTTACTGCAAATGAACTATCAGCAACATATAAACATAAATGTCCATAGGTTGAAGCTTCACCAAACGTCGTTACTTTCTTGCATCGTTTGTATCATAGCACTTGATCGTTACACGTAGCAGAAGCTGGTAATGGCTGTGTATAGACATGACTTTTTTTTTTCTTTTGTGCACCTCCAGGGCAAACAAAGTTCCTTTCAAATTATATAGGTTTCATTGGCCTTGACATTTAATTAATTTTAAAAATCGGTATTTCAATTTTCGGTGTTCATGTATTAATACAGTATTATGATCGCTAAATAAAACAGATCGATTATCGTTATGAATGTCCACATTACTATTACTTTTTCTACGCAAAAATTGTGTCTGCCTAGCTGTGCGTCTTTCACTCTGACCCGTTAGCGTTCGCCTCCTAGGCATATCCTAAAATAAATACCGTTTCCGCATAATAAGGGAAGTCAGAAGTTGTAGTTATTCAAAATGAAGAAATTAAAAATTAGGAACTTACTTCAAATTTTCTGTTAATGGTAGCAAATGACCGCACAGTTACTCTTACAGAAAAGTTTGCGAAATAACGACGCCAATATACAACGTTATTTACAGACGTCGTTGCTTCGACATGTTGATTTTCATTGCTGACATCATCGACCTGGCCAGTGTTGTATTGTAGCTGCCTGGTATGCATGTTTGACAGCAAATGAACCACAATTTCACGAAATGTGCCATAGCACCTGATCGGTGCGAAGGGCAGCGGTTGGTGGCTGTTCAGTTTTCGATGTTTAGGTATTCGAGATTATAATGCGTCACAGAGAATGTAACAACAGTGTTATGAACGTGAAAGCTTCTACTTCCTTGTACCACGGCTTAACGGCTACAGACACACGTTATTTTTCCTTTTAGCAGATGTATGGCAAAGTACCTTTCGGATTATGTAAGGATCACTGGCCTCCTTTTACAATTAATATTAAAAATCGGTACTTCAATTTTCGTGTTCACGCATTAATACTATGAACTGTTCTGCACTGAAAATATCTGCACGGCAGTGCAAATGTCGATGGTATACGTTATGTGTCTCGTTTGGAAACAAATTTGTCCCTTAGACACTCGATGTTTCCTACTGCAAATAGCAATTGTCCCATGATTGAAATTTAAGAACACAATGCGTCACCAAAGAACACACGGAAATTTACCGAGGCAGTTAACATTTACTTTATAAGGGCAGGCGTTTACAGTGGGATAACACAAAGATAATGACACGAAGTAAGCATAAGCAATCACATCAGATCTCTCGCAAAGCATAAAAGTGTTTAAGCAACGCGGGGTATAACCATTTGCAATGCAAGCCCAGTTTGTTGCAAAGTACTCAACACATAAGCATCCTCAGAAATGAAAAGAATACCATTTGTAGTGATTACTACTATTGGTAAGTCAATTTCAGTGAGAAAATTATGGAGTTGTACCATGGGGAAGCAGTCAAGTAACACGTTTTCAGATCTAGTGATAGTGTACCAACTGTTGAATACAAAGAGGCCTAATTTATTTAAATAGCAAAATACGTGACAAAGTGAATGATTGTAAAGAATGTTCAAATGTAACTTCATATAACTGAGGTACTGTAAACCATAAGGGCACAAAGCACCTACACGTAGTTTTGAGAAAAATACATGTTTCTGAAAGTCGAATTTGTAGACCAACCACCAGTCTCAGTGGTCCGAATTTTTTTTCAGCCATGTCACAACGTCCCATATTTCCTACTAAACAATAATTTATCCACTGTACGTGATGAAGCATTAATTAATATTTAGGTTATTATTTATTATTAATGTTAATTCATAAAATTTCTATACAAAGGCTAGTGACAACAGCGTCTATGGTCAGTTAAGTTTGTAATTAATGTGGAATTAGAATCAGAATATGAAGAACAAATACCAATTCACAACACACACACACACACACATGCACAATGACGACATACTCCAACATTTATCACAATTCTCATTAAGAATTTTCTGCGGCTTGAGGATCAGGTAAAACTGCCCATGTAAGTCCGATTATGAAGTACTACTACTATGTACATGACGTAGACATTAAAGTATGCTGGCACCGCTAGATAACAAAGGGAGCAGTGCAGACCAACACATTTATGCTACTCTAGAAACCGGCGGGGCAGCTTTTCACGTATGTTCATGTAAACAAATTGGGCTTGCAGATATACATAAAACTGATACAGCATAAAATCATAAGATGTCAGGGGCACGCATACATGCTACTGCCTCCAAACAGATAAAAGTGTGGTTTAGGCCCTTACGGTTCTGATACTCCACCCCTTTTCTCTTCTGTCAGACATCAGCAGAAACGCATGTGAGTGCGTCTTATTCTAAGGCAGAGCCCATCACTGTTTAAGCTGTACACAAATTGGTTTTAATGCAGAGTTATTGTCAAGGAAATACACGAATTTACATAGGTTGTAATGTGTCAATGTTAGGACAGTTGTTAAGATAACGCATTTCGTCCTGAGTAATTGAAATAACTCTAAACACAACAATATCAAATGTCTTACCAGAAGTTTCTTTACAAAATTATTCTTACTACCACATCGTGAAGTTCGCCAATATTACGACAAATCACCCTATTCCGGTTCCAAGTTCGGTATTATTTAGGATGACAATTAAGTCTACGGAGGACGGTTCGTTTTTTGTGGCAAGCTGAGCAAAAGATTACTCAAGGTTGCTCGAGTTCACAGTGGATGCAAGCTTGTGAACCAACAAGTTTACACTTCTGCTCGCAATATTTACCTCAACTCCGATGAGCTGTCAGCTGCATGTCTGCTCTCGTCCTCTAAAATTCCTACGAAAGCTAATCTAAACCTTTGCTGATTTTATCAGCAGAAACTCTCCTATGTTTCTCGTTAGGCGAGAAAACATGCACACATCCCTAATCTTGAAATGCGGCGATATGCACGCACATGGCTGGAGCAGTGTGCATAGAACAATGCCCTCTCAGTTCTCGAAAGAACAATTAACTATGTGGCTGGTTCGTTTCTCTATGTTGGATCTCAACGATGCTACAGCTAATATCTAGCTGAATGTCAGCTGCACTGAATGCAGTGTTCACACAAAATTCCTCCTCAGTATCGTACAGAGCGTTATGCGTCCCATTTTGCACTTGACCAGCTCCGAAGATTGTCTGATACACATACGGTAGAAGCTTTGTTTACATGCAGTTGCGACTAGGCCTAATTTTTGTAAACGTCTTTTTCTTCTTTTTTTCGGTAATCTAACCTATTGTCACTAAAGTAAGTTTGTTTACGTACGATTGAGACTAGACCTAATCTTTCGTAAACGTGTTTTCTTGTTTTTCATAATTTAATTTGACTTATTCTCGCTGAAGTAAGATTTTTACCATGAGTGAAAAGTGCCTGACGTGCCTTAGAATTGTTAGCTCCGGGGTTTGGTGTGATGGCTGCAGTAGTTTTTTTTCCATTGGGGTGACTGTATCGGCGTGGGAAATGGGGAAGTGGCTCAGACTCATCAGTGGTACTGTAGGATATGCAGCAGGGATAGGAAAATAGTGGGTCAGGAGGGGAAAATTGTTCCCTTTCAGACCCAGTTACAGCAGGATAGGGAAGGTCTGAACAGGTTAAGGAGGGAGAAGGGTAGATAGAGGTGGGAAGTGGCACCAGGTAACAAGAGGAACAGACCTAGAACTTTGCCAGACAGCTTTGTGGTGAATGTGAAGATAGTTTGACCTGTTGCTTCAGTTAGAAACTGATGAGCCTCAGGGAGAGGTAGGTTTAGAGAAGGCACAACAAACTTTCATTAGAAAATTGAATAAGAATGTAGAGAAGTCAGCAAAGATAAGGTAAGTTTTGTTGTTAGGTAGTTCACATGCCAGAGGTGTAGGCCAACTTTTGCAGGACCAGTTACGATCAGAATACCAGGTCACAAATTTTTTAAATCTAGTGCTGGTCTGGGTCAGGTGACAGAGGATTTAGGTTCAGTCTGTAAAGACTTTGCCAAGGAAGACACCTTGGTTATTGTGGGTGGATCAGGCAGTAGTATTGACAGAGATCCTGGGAACAATATAGAGTGTGACCTGGCAAAGATTGCATCAGCAACGAGACATACCAGTGTTGAGCTTGTGTCTGTTCTGAGACACCATGACCGACCTCACTTAAACTCTTCTGTCAGGAGAGTTAATTTGGAGTTGGCTACTTGGGTTGGGTGCGGGGTCACAAATTGGTTTGGTTCCTGTTGATTCTCTCAGTAGGTGTGATTATACCAGACATGACCTACACCTCAACAGGAAAGGGAAGGGTAAACTGACTGGGCTAATAGCAGGAAATGTAAGGGAGGAGGCACTGCCATGAGTGGTAATACGTTAGTGGTCATAGGTGTTGGTGCAGCACCTTTTTTAGGATAGGTAGGACAGAACGAAGTCAAGTTCTGAGAGAAGTAAAGATTGAAACAAACCATCAGTTTGAGAAAGAAATCAAACAGCATAATCCTGGCACATTGGATCAGCGAACACAGCTCTTGGTTAAAAATTTACAACAATCAGCAGAAATTTTATTTCCGCCCGATTTCATCTCGTAAATGTTAAATGCCGACTTTCTTTAGTGCATCAAAATATTAGAAGGTTTTGAAGTAAAATTAATGAACTACATATGTGCATTGATGAATTAGAGTCATCGAACCCAGTTGATATTATCTGCCTCTCTGAAAATCATGTGACCATTGGTATAGCTATGTTAAACCTTAAGAATTTAAGTTAGACTCTTACTTCTGCAGACAAAATATGGAGAAAGGAGGAGCTGTCACATTTGTTAAAAACAGTCTTAAATTTAAGAATATTGACATTAATAAATTTTGCTTAGAGTAGCACTTAGAAGCATGAGCAACAGAGACAGAATTTCATAATAGGTCCTTTATAATAGTAGCCATATATAGAGCACATTCAGGAAATTTCAACCTGTTTATAAATGGTCTTGAAGATTTATTATCTCGTCTAAAATTAAAAGACAAAGAACTAGTAGTTGCTGGTGATTTTAATATAGATGTCATGAAAAACACTGTCAGTGAACAGTTACTGAAATCAGTTACATTGTCATTCAATTTAATTTCTACTGTAAATTTACAAAATAGGGTATACATGTGTTCGAAGACTGCCTGTGATAATATCATTATAGACAAATCTAGGAAACTCAAATTCTCTCTAGGTAACTCAAATTAGGCAGAAGTCTAATAAGAAACCATGGATCACAGAAGGGATAGAGATATCATGTATGACAAAAACGATACTCTATCTAATATGTAGGGACACCTTTGATACTAGCATTATAGCTTATTACAAAAATTACTGCAAAATATCGAAGAAGGTTATCCAGAAATCTAAACAACTGCATTATGAGGAGAAGATAAATACATCCAGCAATAAAATAAAAACAATATGGGATATAGTTAAGTCAGAGACAGGTAGGACCAGAAATGAGGAGGAACAAATAGCTCTAAAAATAAATGAAACCCTGGTAACAAACGGATGTTGTGTTGCAAACCATTTAAACAAGGATTTGTCTCTGTTACTGCTAGCATGGGGTTGTCAGGGTCAGTAAATAATGCAGTGGAATACCTGAGACCAGTTCACACAAGCAATCTCAGTAAAATGGAATTGACACATACTTCATCCAAAGAAATAGAATCCATCATAAAGTCCTTGAAATCAAAGTATTCTAGAGGTTATGATAACATATCATCAAAGTTAATAACAGAGTGTTAATGTGAGCTTAGTCATATCTTAAGTTATTTGTGTAATCAATCACTTATCACAGGAACATTCCCAGACTGGATTAAATATGCTGAAGTTATATCTCTCCACACGAAATGGGACAAATAAATGCCATAAAATTACCAACTGATCTCACTTTTTCCAGCTTTTTCAAAAATCTTTGAAAAGGTTATGTTCAAGCATCTACTTAAGCACCGCAGTGAAAATAACATACTGTCAAAGTCACAGTTTGGGTTTCTTAAGGGTTCTGATATTGAGAAGGCTATTTACACTTACAGTGAAAATGTTCTTAATTAATTAGACAACAAATCAGAGGCAGCTGGCATATTCTGTGACCTGTCAAAGGCTTTTGACTGTGTGCATTCTTTTAAGTAAGTAAAAATATTATGGCATCACTGGTAGTGCTGCAAAGTGGTTTCAGTCATATCTTACTAATAGAAAACAAAGGGTGTCATCATTTAACACTTCAGCAGTAGGCAATCAGACATCATCTGACAGTGAAGAAATCACATTTCGTGTTCCTAAGGCTCCATACTAGGTCCACTACTTTTTCTTGTGTACATTAATGGCCTGTCATCTGTTACATTACCAGATGCCAAGTATGTCTTATTTGCAGATGATACAAATATTGAAATAAATAGTAAATCAAGTATAAATTTAGAAAAGGCAGCTAATCAAATTTTTACTGACATTAACAAGTGTTTCATAGCCAATTCACTGTCATTAAACTTTGAAAAGACCTACTATATGCAGTTCAGAACTTCCAAGAGATTTCCTTCTAGTGTGTGTATAAAATATGATGACATGGAAATAGGAGAAGTTGAGAGTGTAAAACTCTTATGATTACAACTTGATAATAAATTCAGCTGGGAGCGACATACTAACGAACTGCTAAAGCATCTAAACAAGGCTGTGTTTGCAATGCGAGTGATGTCAGACATAGCAGATATAAATATTAAAAAAACTGGCATATTTTGCTTATTTTCATTCTATTATGTCATATGGTATCATATTTTGGGGTAACTCCACAAACCAAGAACAAATTTTTAGAGTACAGAAGCGTATGATAAGAGTAACGTGTAGTGTAAATCCAAGAACATCATGTCAAAACTTATTCAAAAAATTGGGCATACTAAGCACAGCTTCTCAGTATGTTTATTCATTAATGAAGTCCGTTGTAAATAATACATCTCTTTTGCCAACTAACTTCTTAGTACATGGTATCAATACTAGGAACAAGGACAATATACAAAAAGATTTAAAATCACTTACTCTTGCCCAGAAGGGAGTCCAGTATTTGCCAACACATATTTTCAATAAGTTACCAGGAACATTGAGAATTTGGTTTCAGACAAGGCACAATTTAAACATAATTTAAAAGAATTTTTGGTGGCCAACTCCTATTCCATCCACGAATTTCTCAACAAGTGCAGTAGACCATTTTAATGAAAATTTATTGTACTTTAATTTTTGACAATACTTGATTGTAACAGCCAAGTAACTACCTACTTTGTGAATGATGGATGTATAGAAAGCAGATGTAACTCTTAAGCCTGTAAATAGTGGAAGTTTGATTTTAAATCTTGTACATAATTTGACTGTTCTTAACTGAGGATCATTGAAATGAATAATTTACTTTAATTTTTGACAATACTTGATTGTAATAGCCAAGTAACTGGCTACTGTGTGAATGATGGATTTCATGAAAGCAGATGTGAGTATTAAACCTGTAAGTATTGTAAGTTTAATTTTAATTCATGTATGTAATGTTACTATTTATTTATTAAAATTAATGAGACTCAGTTTTTCTAATTACATTTTTGTAATGTGTTTATCTGACATGTTCCACACCCAGGAGGATCCCCTCTTTCGTGGGTCTATGGAAAGAATAATTAATCTAATCTAATCTAATCTAATACTTTCTCAACGACTGTTAGTTGTCACTTGATGATGCCTTAGTAAAAGTAAGAGTTTTTGTAATAAATATAAATATAAGTACAACATTACTGTCATATTCTTTTGTCACTCTTAAGCATAGAAAAAGAAGATTGAAAAATACATCCATGGAGGAAAAACTGAAGAAATAAAGCCCATTAATGTACTGAATGTGCCTGTTCCTTGGAAAGTTTCGCTTATTATTCTGGCTAGTACCATATTTTAGCAGCAGAGTCAACCTGATTGTATGTGTTTTGAGCAGCTCTGAAATTTTCGCTAAGGCTGCACATTGTAATATCCTGTAAATGTCACCAAATCTGTTTAGGCTTGAAAGCAGGCTAATGGACAAACAAAAATTTCTAGAGTAACTGCCACAACTACAGTCACAGCATTTGAAATGTCCACAGTGTACAGCTAAATTTAATTCAGTGATTGATGATGGAAAAATGTACAACTTGCATCATAAAATACAAAGTCATTTAATGAAATCACGTACTGCATTGGTTTAGAATTCTTTTATAATATACTAAATAATCTTTGTATTACAATTGGGTATCAACTTGTGAGCTGAACAAGGAAGTGCAACAACGATGTTTCACTACATGTCTCTAAACTAGTACGTATTTTATTTCCAATAACAAAGAACATGTTTGTTATTTGGGCAGGATATATTGTGAGCTGTCAGTTGAGCTGTTTAGCTTGCCCTTAAGATGCCGTAAGTCTGATCCCCCACGACTTACATGGAAGGGAAGCTCCACATAAGATCATGGAAATTTAAGGAAAACAATGCCATGCAATGGAAGTTTCTTATTGACGGAAAACTACTGGGGTGGCCCAATTAAGCATGAAAGTATGGGTGACACACCGCAGCACACATACATATGTCAATGAAGGGGGTTAGATAACTGCAAAAGAAAGGAACAATCACTATAACAATTGGTTGATTACCACAAAATACTGAACAAATGATTTACTCTCTGAATTAAGTATGTAAACATTTAGTAAGTGAACAAAAGTATTGTAGTTATGATATAAAGCCTTAGCACAGGTGGGTGGACACATGAAAGTGCAACTTGAAACTCTGTCATTGATGTGGCCATTGACTGTGAAAACAGTTAGTGCTTTAAAGAAAGGGCCCAGAAAAGTAAGTACAAACGCCAATGAGATCGCCAAAATGCATGATGAAAGCAGATAGCTGGCTGCAATCCGAAAACTGTGCAATTAAACCCTGATGTAAGTTAACTAGCCTCGCATGCCCTCGATTTTGTGATTGCGTCACTGGCTCATTCTTACCAGTCCTAAACTGTGTAAGTACAAAAGACAGTGGCAGTAGCGGCTGGAAGTTCTGATTTCAGCTTGTCCTCTGTACTGCTATTCAAGATGGAGACATCCTTCTGGGTGACGCCTTAGCAGTGAGTATCCAATTTTCGACGCCCCAGAAGCAAGTGTCCTGCCTTCAGTGTCTATGCAGCAAGTGTACTCTGACTTAACTCTCTGAAACTTTTCTGATTCTGCCATCTTAGGAATCTCGCCGACCAATTGCACCAGAACTTGCGATTTCTGACCAATAATAATTTTATAAATAAATTTAGCAAAGTCCTAGCTTTGCTATTTTTGTCATGGTTAACCAACGATGGTCCTATGCAGGGAGGAAGGCAGAAAATGGCAGAAAATCTCTCTCATTCGATGTCAAGTTTCTAACCCCTACCAATCAAAAAGCTTACATATAGACATGCATGGGATAGCATACCTTCCACAGAAATGATTATTATGAGTCAATCAGAGTCCCTGTTGCTGGGATTTTAAATGAACATTCTTTCGTAGCATGGCCACAGATAATTGGCCTGTCCCACACTCGCAGATTCTGAGAGTTACATCTGGTTAGATTTTATCTTTCCAAAAAGGATTTTTCCCAGTGTATCCCAAAATGCTGTTTTTATGGATCATAGGCCACCTATGAGGTCTCCTGCAGTGTGGAGACAGGACATGGTGAATTCTCCTCCTCTACCTACCTGGTGCTAGAAAGAGGTCCAAAGGCTTCAGAAAATAACGGGTCCCTCACCATAATAAAAGTGAAGAAAGGGAAGAAGTAATTAGTTGTGTATTTTTTGGGGTAGTGAATATTGTCTGCAGTTATCATGTAGCATTGCAGGATCAACCATATTAACTACTGTGAAGTGCCTATTACATTATAAAATATGCTGTGTGACATTTTGGGGAGAAACTATCATGTAATAGTACATTCACTAGACTCATTTCCCTTCATTTTGCCAGTTTTCCTTATTTACGTTTCATTTTCGATTCCACAGCAGGAGCAGTTAAAAATCTTTCTGAGGGTATTGAAACGTAATTGACATTCAGAAACAAATGTGGATTAGCCATTTGATGCATGCATTTAATTACTTCACTTGACAGAAATTTGCCCGATAAATGACCGATCCACTGTCGATGGAGATCTATTATAAAGGTCTAGATAACATTTGGGAGTATAATACATACTTTTTGGATGGTTCCGCTTTTAGCAAAACAGAATTTTGTTTTTTTTTCCCAAACATGTTTCATTGCGGTTGCAGCATCATCAGCGGGCTTTTATTTTATGGCTGTCAAATACTAAGAATTTTCTGTACTGTTTGTATACATGTAAATATTAGTTTTTGAATCGTAATTACAGATTTTTGAAGAACACATAAAATTATGTATTCATACCTTGTTACTATATTACGTCGTATGTGGTTGCAGATGACAAACTGTGAAAGAAAACAGACACTGTAAAAACATAATACAGCATGAAAACAGCACCATTAGGTAAAATGATATGAATACATAATTTTATGTGTTCTTCAAAAATCTCAAAGTACGATTTAAAAAATAATATTTATTTGTATACAAACTGTAAGGAACATCGTTTATCTTTAATAGCCATAAAATAAAAGCCCACTGATGATGCTGCAACTGCAGTGAAACATGTTTGGGATAAAAAACAAAACTGTGTTTTGCTAAGGGCAGACCCCAGCCAAAAACATATGTATTGTTAATGCAAACACGGACAAAAGAGTTTCAACCTCAAGATGATTATTTTGGAGTATTATTTCCTTAGAAGGTGTGTGATGTATTTCTTCTTGTTATACCGAATTAATGTGGAGCATTGGGAAGAAGCATAGTATACTTCAGAAACCAAGTGAACTTCAAGATGAATGAAAGAACCGCATCGAGTCGTGAAGTATAAAACTTAAAGACATTTCACGTGAAAGTTAAAGTACATTACGGCATGTTATCAGTGTCTAAGTTCAGTGTATTCGGTGTGATAGCGCAAAAAACTACGTCATATCACCCGAAGCATGCGTAAACTTCAGGAGAAGCAGTTGTTTTCATAAATTGTAGCCTCATAGCTTTTGAGTGCTGTTTGCCCTTTGCGCGGCTGGCGGAACTTAGTGACCGGAATGTTGTATGCTGGAATGAATGGAAACCATGAGGCTAGTGAAAAAAGAAAGGAAATTTAAGGTTTAACGTCCCATCATCGTCAAGGTCATTAGGGACGAGCACAAGATCGAAACTGACAAGGATAGAGCAAGAAACTTGCCACTGTCTTTTCAAAGGAGCAGTCTTGAGATCTCACCCAACCGGTTTTCAGAACCCACCGATAGCATAAACCTAGATGGCCGGAAATGTATTTGAATCTCGCTCCCCCGAATGTGAGTTTATTGGTTTAACCACTCTGCCACCTTGTTTGCTAGCAGGCAAAAAGCCTTTTCGTCCACTAGTGCAGGATAAGGACTAAGAATACTCTGGAAACGGGCTGTTTAGCTTTGGTAGTCGATATAGCCACAATAACCACAATCTCATCCATCAATAGAGTAAATCTGTGTGTTGGAACAAATAGCAGAACAAACTGGCCTTCAGATATCTTTGAAAAGCATCGAAATAACTGGAACCAGCAGCAAGTTAGATAATTAGTCCTTGGAAGCAAGGGCGGAGAAAACAGCACTTGTTTTACAAACCAGAGCCAACACTGTTTTTCCATAGAAACCAAGAAATAAAGACCACCTGGAAAAGAGAATTTCCCCTCGGAACAAATTCGCCAAATATTACAATTTAAAAATATTTATAGTTTTTACTACAAAAAACAATGAAAGAACCCAATAATTAATACAAAGAAACCAAGAAATAAAGACCACCTGGAAAAGAGAATTTCCCCTCGGAACAAATTCGCCAAATATTACAATTTTAAAATATTTATAGTTTTTACTACAAAAAACAATGAAAGAACCCAATAATTAATACAAAGATTTATTCGATTTTTAACTGTTTAAACTATGATGTAACTTGCAAATACTTCAACCTCCTGGGGCATGAGCTTACGGTCTGGGACAAAATAAGATTAAAATACTAAGTTTTTAAAAAAAATTGTTGATCACAAAAACTTTAGCGCATGTTCAAGATGAATACCATTTATGTTAGAAAGTAATTTAAAATATGTGCAGTTCTCAACAAACTCAATATTAAACAACTAAAAATTATGGAAACAATGCCACTGAAAGGTGAAATTATAAGCTGTTGCCCGAATATAATTCTAGTGCTACATTGGAAAAAATCGCTCTATTATTGTGATGAAATAAATAATCACTTATTCGATGGTTAAGTGTATTACACATTCTAGTTCAAAATTACTAAAATAAAATAAAAATTATCTTAATTTCTCGAAGACACGTTGACGCTGCGATGAACTACTTTGTTTAAGCAGATGCTACCATTTACGGGGAACATGCAAAAACGAAAACGCATGGCTTGAAGCAGGGGGTGAAATCATGTAGGAACTTCTGGTAAGACTATGTTGGTTCGCTGCCAGGACGCCTGGAGCGCTCCAAGTTCATCAGTCCATCATATCGGTGTCATTGGGTGATTTAAAGTCTTCCATATTTGTTCTCGTATTGCATATCTTCATATTGTGATCCTAGCTTCGACTTCTTGTCTCTATTGCACTCTTTGAAATGCATTGTGAATGCGTTGCTCTTTTTTTTTTTTTTTTGGTTTCGTTACATAGTGTTCTGTGATCATTGTTCCTGCCTAGTATTCCGTGTGTGAAATACTCGATTTAAATGCATTGTAAGTATATTGTTCGTATTACACTGCACTTTATTTTTCTTCTCATCTATTTTTCGTACATTCTCGCATTATTAATGGAGAACTCCGTGTAAGCAGCTTTTGAAAGAATTGATATTCAACTTTGCTACATTTTGTCGCGGAATGAGTATGTATTTGTGTTTTGAACGGTGTTACTTCTTGCTGTTGAATATGCTTTGTATTATTAGTGAGAGAGTATGAAGATAATGTGCCAGGTACTATTAAGCAGCAAAAATATTCTGCATCAAAGTGCATATTGTACACAGGATTGTGTGGTATTGTGTGACTGTACTTCCACTGGACTGAATGATATTGCTTTTAGTAAACGCTAGTTATGCAAAATTTACTAGTAGACCCAAAGATGAAAGCATGAGAGTGT
Source organism: Schistocerca americana (assembly GCF_021461395.2). Classification (NCBI taxonomy): domain Eukaryota; kingdom Metazoa; phylum Arthropoda; class Insecta; order Orthoptera; family Acrididae; genus Schistocerca; species Schistocerca americana. Next base: position 774,809,868 of record NC_060120.1, read on the forward strand.
GTATTATTTATTTTTTAGCTTTAATTGGAGTTGGAGGATGATTTCTTTTACAATGTATTTTTTGTAGTATCTGTTAATAAAGAGTGAATATATTTGTGTAATTACTGTTGCCTTTTTAGTATTTGCAGCGAAAAATACCTTATTGACTAATAGTAAGGGTGCGAAGCATATTCAGTGGTAAGAAGCAGTATCATTCAAAGCAGAAATACATACTCATTCCATGACGAGGTGTAATAAAGTTGAATACCAATTCTGTAAAAAGGTACACGGAGTTCTCCATCAAATGCGAGAAAGTAAGGAAAACAGGTGCGAACTAAAATAAACTAGAATACTAACAATATACTTACAACGCATTTAAATCCAGCAGGCCACACGCGCATTCGTAAGGAGGAAGAAATGCATATGAGTCCACAGAACACTATGTGGCAAGAACTGCTTCTGTTTTATATGAAACAAAAGCAAATATGGAATCATTTACTCCACGCAATATCACGAATGCATGCTAAAATAAAGAAGAATACGTGTGACATATTCACAATGCAAATTTAACAGTACAACACACAAACCTGCCGTAATCAGCAAACAATACGATGAGCCCTGCTTCTTTGTCATGTTAGGTGATTTGTGGGTTTTCAAATGTGCTGAAACGTAATTGTTTCCACTTGATAATGGCCACACAGTCGAAATCGCAGACTCGACATCGCAAATAAATAAATTTACAGTCAAACTACGACAATGGTGTCATTTACAAGACTTCAAATGACTGTGAACTCCAGCTATGAGAAGTTAATCTTCGTTTTTAAGTGAGATTTCTCTAATATGTTACTTTGCCAGGTTACAATAACCGTTTGGTTTGCAGACACGCACTTTACTACTAGACTACGACGCCATCTCTAAAGTACGAATGAAAAAATTGTCATCTAAATCTATTATTTGAAATTAAAAATACGGGCTTTCGCGCCGTATTTTCTCGTATTCGAAGTTCTCTGCCAAGCCTCGAGGAGTTCTTCCGTATCGTAATGTGAGCCTTGCTCTACTTACATTTTAGTGTTCTGTGGTGTGTTATGTATTCTACGATCAGGTACAACGAGTTTAACTTAATACCCAAGCTAGCAAAAAATAAAATTTGAATCTAGCGTAAACGGTACATAAACGCTGAGGAAGTTAATGACAAGACAAATATTTGTCAGAAGCTCGCAATAAATCGGGAACATAAACACATAGAAAGAAACAAAGCATATTATTGAAGTGCTCTGTTTGGCATAGAGTATATTGAAATGTGTCAATATCATAGATGGGTTCTCTGTCAGAGAGACAAAAGAGAATAGAGTACACTGTGCTGTTTCAGAAGTTCAAGCATTCAAGCCGTGAATTTCGTTGTAGTCGCAAGGGTCGAGATTCACTTTTGAGGACCTTATTACGAAGTGGAAAAGTCGGGGAAGCCTAACTCCAGTCATCACACTCTAGACCACCATCTTCAACCACTACTGGATCAAATTTTCATCTAATGTTTTCCATCCATTAAAGACTTCAGTTATACGCATCCGTTTTTTCTTATATGTGCTGCTAAACTTCCATTGCGTTTCCGTTTCGATTTCTTTCATCTTGGAATCCAGCAAAGAAGGTCATTGGCCATCCAGCAAAGGAGGTCATTGGTCCACCCACTATCCCTTCACCTGGCTTCACGTACGGGCTGCCTCCATTTCACTTTTATTACAGTCGTAGTTGCGTCTTTCAGTCTTCTCGTTTCTTTTCCTATCTCGTCTAGTAATTCGCACCATGCACATCTCCATTGCTCGTCGAGGAACCTTCAGTATTTGTATGGTTCTTGTGTTAAATGTCAATGTCTCTATGAAACAGGCCTAGTTAAGAACCGGTAGTAACTTTACTGCCAACTTTCCTGTTTAGACACGTTTTAGTTTAACAAACCAACTTCATGTCATATTTACTCTTCTGTTAATTTCGTTTGTTGTCCATCTATTCTTTGTTCTTCGACTGCACTTTGTATAAAAACTCATGAAATGGATTTGTGTCTCTCTTATTAATTTGTACAATTTTCTTTTTTGTGTTTTAATATTATTATAACTGATATTCAAGCCTGATTTACAAGTTGCTCTAAAACGTTCTTCCAATCGTTGCGATAGTTTATCTGCACTAGAGACAAGCAGTACAACGTCACCAGCAAAACTAAGGTACATTCGTCTTTACTTTCCCATCTGAAACGTCCCTCTGGTGAGAATAGTCATGAAACACACATGAAATCTCGTTACCTGACCATTTTTCGAATTTTGAATTTCTCTTTGTCCTGACAGAGTCAAAAGGAAACTGCAGTGTTCTAGCATTGGTGTATATATTCTGCAGTACACTTTAATACGTTCAATCAGGGCCTTGTTTCTCAAGGACTGTCGTTACCAGTGCGGTTTCTGAAGGGGATAGGGATGTCTAGATAGACCCCAGACAAGGGCACAGATGCGGAATGAGGAGCATGCAAGAGCTAACAAAGGAGAAGACTTCTCTTACACATCGTGTTCCCATCTTCTAGCTACGAGAACAAACCTTTCCCTCGACCCGCGACTGTAAAAGCTCACAGTTGTCACAGTATCATTTCGTCCAAGTAACATCTCAGACGACTACTACACAACAGACGCCTATCGCAACATGATTTGCGTGGTAACAGTGAGCTCTGTTCACATGGCTCCAGCCCACACAGCTCGCTCGTGTTCCACAGTAGTTTTCTTGCTGTTACTTCAGTACGGTAGTGTAGCACCTCAAAAGTCGCCGAGCAGGTTGCTGAATAATTATGTTATTTAACGAAACCTTCCTATTTTTGTCGATTTCTGCCGTCTGAGTACTGGAGCGTAAGGCCACGGTGGAGGAAGGAAGGAAAAATGTGTGGACTGGATATGTAATATACTTGCTCCTCCAGCAAGTATTTCTGCTGCTCCCACGTTTCGGTTGGTAGGATCTATTGGATAAATAAAAAAGAATTAAAGACAAAGTCTCCTGTCGCTGCTTAGTTAATGGTTAGTCGTTGCGCCTATGGACAACTATTCTCTGTTGATCTAAGTTGAAATCTCGGGTAAATAAAAGTTTCCTCTTTCATTGGGCATTGGCTGCATTGTTCAAGGATCTGGTATAAGATCATTCAATTGCAATTTACTTATGTGTTACGTATTTTGTTGTTATTCTATCGCGAATGAAAGAAGTCTTACGATTGTTTCTTAATCACAGTGTTATGCGTTTGACCCATGTACATATTTTTCATATAAAATTTCTCCATATAGTCTGTCTCGTTGGTCCCACCAGTCCTGCCCACATTGATTGGTCGTCGGTATACACGTGGCCGACACAATCGCGGGGAGGCGGTAATGCTTTTGTTTAGACATTAGCCTTCTGACTGGTTTGATGTCACCCGCCACCCAGTCCTCTCCTGTGTCAACCTCTTCATCTTACAGTAGCACTTGCAATCTACGTCCTTAATTATTTGCTGGATGTATTCCAATCTGTCTCTTCCACGCCGGCCGCGGTGGTCTAGCGGTTCTAGGCGCGCAGTCCGGAACCGCGCGGCTGCTACGGTCGCAGCTTCGAATCCTGCCTCGGGCATGGATGTGTGTGATGTCCTTAGGTTAGTTAGGTTTAAGTAGTTCTAAGTTCTAGGGGACTGATGACCACAGATGTTAAGTCCCATAGTGCTCAGAGCCATTTGAACCATTTGATCTCTCTTCCACTGCAGTTTCTACCCCCCCCCCCCCCCCCCCCCCCACACACACAGCTCTCTACTATATCACGATGTCGTAACCTATGTCCTATGAACCTGTCCCTTCTTCTTGACAGTGTTTTGCAAATATTTCTTTCCTCGCTGATTCTACGGATAACCTCCTCATAACCTTCCGTATCAATCCACTTAATTTTCAACATTCTTCTATAGCACCACATCTCAAATTCTTATATTCTCTTCTGTTCCTGCTTTTGCACAGCCCATGTCTCGTACATTCTCAGAAATTTCTGCCGCCAGTTAAGACCTATGTTTGATACTAGTAGACTTCTCTTGACCAGGAATGTCCTAATTGCCAGTGTTAGTGAGATTTTTATGTCATCCTTGCTCCGTCTCGTGTTATTATGCTACGTAGGTAGCAGAATTCCTTAATTTCATCTACCTCGTGATCTCCGATTCTGATGTAACGTTTATCGCTGTTCCCATTTATGCTACTTCTTATTACTTTCGTGTTTCTTCGATTTACTCTCAATCATTATTCTGTACTCATTAGACCATTCATTCCATTCATCCTGTAATTTGTCTTCACTTTCACTGAGAGTAGCAACGTCATCAGTGAATCTTAACACTGATATCCTTTCACCTTGAATTTTAATCCTACGCTTGACTCCTTCTTTTATTTCCGTCATTGCTTATTCGATGTATAGACTGAACAGTAGTGGTGAAAGGCTGCATCCATGTCTTACTTTGTTCTTGGTCTTTCACTCTTACTGTTCCTTCTTGATTCTTGCACATATTGTTTATTACCCGTCTTTTACTATCGCTTACCCATATTTTCCTATGGATTTCGAACACCTTGCACCAGTTTACTTTGTCGAACGCTTTTCCCAGGTGGACAAATCCTGTGTACGTGTCTTGATTTTTCTTCAGTCTTGTTTCCAATTTCAACTGCAATGTCAGAACTGCCTCTCTGGTGCCTTTTCCTTTTCTAAAGCCAAGTTGATAATCATCTAAAAGATCCTCAATTTTCTTTTCCATTCTTCTGAATACTATTCTGGTTAACAACTTGGATTCATGGAAATGTTAAGCTAATTATGTGACAATTCTCGCACTTGTCGGCTCTTGTTACCTTCTGAAATGTGTGAGTGATGTTTCTCCGAAAGCCTGATGGTATATCGCCAGTCTCACACACTCTATACACCATCGTAAGTAGTCGTTCTGTTGCCACTTCCCCCAGTGATTTGAGAAATTCTGATGGAATATTATCTATCCATTCTCCGTTATTTGATATCAAGTCTTCCACAGCTCAGCTAAATTCTGATTCTAATGCTGGATCCTCTATCTCTTCCCTATTGACTCCTAATTCTTCTTCTGTCACGTCATCAGATAAGTCCTCATCAGATAAATCCTCCCCCTTCCCCTCACGGAGACCCTTAATGTACCTTTTCCACCTATCTGCTCTCACCTCTGCATTTAAGAGTGCTTTTAATTTCACCGAAGGTTGTTTTGACTTTTGTATATGCTATGTCAGTCCTTCCGACAATCATTTCTTTTTGGACTTCTTCGTTTTTTCATGTAGCCGTTTAGCCTTAGCTTCCCTGCATTTCCTATTTATTTCACTCCCAAGTGACTTGTATATCTGTATTCCTGAATTTGCCGGTACATTTTTATACTTTCTTCTTTCGTCGATCAAATGAAACATTTCTTCTACTTATCCAAGGTTTATTCGCAGGTACCTTCCTTGCACCTAAGTTTTTTTCTCCAAGAAGAACTTGCAAGCGTATTTCTTCATTCCTTAGTACTTCCGTATCCCACTTCTTTTTGCATTGATTCTACGGGTTGGTCTCTTAAACATCAGACTACTCTTCATCATTACTAAATTTTGATCTGAGCGTATTTATACCCCAGGGTACGCCTTACAATCCAACATCTGTTTTCGGAATCTCTGCCTGACCGCAGTGTAATCTAACTTAAATCTTCCTGTGTCTCTCGGTCTTTTCGAGGTAGGAGTCCTCTTTGATTCTTGGGGAGAATATTGGCTACTAACAACTGAAATTTATTGCAGATCTCAATTAGTCTTTCTCCTCTCCCATTCCTACTACCAAGCCCATATTCTCCGGTAACCCTTTCTTTTTTTCGTACCCCTACAGTCGCATTCCAATGCCCCATGGCTATCAGATTATAATCTGCCTTAAAGTACTGAATTAACAGTTCAATATTCTTGTATTGTTTCTCTGTCTCTACAACTTCAACTTGCGACGTCGCATGTCTACATTAACTATCGTTGTCGGTGTTGGCTTGCTGTCGGTCCTGATAAGAACAACACTGCCATTGAACAGTTTGTGCACATTTAGTAGGCCATTAAAACAACATAATGTGCAACTAGTAATGTGCACTTCTCTGGCAGTTCCAAGAACGTCGCAAAGGATGTTTAACGCGCCTATTGTGTGGCATATGTATCCGTGCATAGGTGCCGGAGTTTAGAGTTTATGTCAGGGTGCAAGTGGTCGCCCAGATCCTCCCAATGCCGTTACCCCTTGGCCGCCGCATCCAATCAGACTTTGGATATTTCGTGTCAGCAGGGGCACTTTTCAAAGTCCGCTACAACACTCTAACACTGACACCGGCAAAAGCTGGCCTCGGACTCGTCAATGTCCGGGCACGATCTTCTGCACTTTCATATTGTGTTGCGGCACTGGCGGGGGCCGGTCCCGTCCTTAACACGCAGTCTCCTAGATATCCTCCGACCAGCTTCTCTCGATCCACCGATCGATGTGGCACCTATTTCTCCATTGTTGTACCACGTCGCCAATTGTTTCATAGAACTCAGCTACGTCTGGGCCGATCTTCCAGTCACCTGTCCTCCCCGTACAAAAGATTATTATCGTTTGTTTATGCTGTCCAACCCTTGCGACCCTATGGCGCTACAGCACCCTGACATTAACTGGCGAACTCTTTGGGGGTGTGTGCATGCACCCTTTTTACCGTCGTCTGTGTCTGCACTCTGGTCTGCTTTAGTCTAGGGCAGATTCTCGACTAATAGTCGACTTTATCGTATAGGACTGGCCGCCTCCCAACTCTGCCCTGACTGTCACCTCGAAGACACCTGGAGCACCGTCTTGCGTGCCCCCTCAAACGATACGGTTGGCTCTTCGTCCAACGAATCGTGGGCTTTTAACTCCGTACCCCGCCAACGACGGTAACCCCAGATTTCTTGTTGTTGCCCTGGACATTTCACTACCCTCTTGCTAAGCACCATAGACTCATCTGGTTTCGAGGACAGGCCTTAGACTACCTCTTCCAGAAAGGTCCGCATACAGTCCTTGACTTTTGGTACAAAGCTGTGGCCGCCCATAGCACCCTCACCCGAAAACCATCTTACCGACAAACTTTTTGCCGGTTATCTCCGCAGTGTCTTCCTTGAACCCCCTCAAACTTGGGGTGTGCCATGCCTACCCGTCACATGATGCAACACCCTTATCCACGTACCCATGCATAAAAAAAAAGGAGAAGACAGAACATGTTATATTTTGTTGTGTTTAATGTTTTCCTAATATATTTCTTTAACTCACAATCATTTGTGTATGTTTAAATGGTACCTTGAAGAACTTTTGCAATTTATATATATATATATATATATATATATATATATATATATATATATATATATATATGCTGTTAGTTTGTTCAATAAAGATTATTGCATAAAACAACAAAAAACGAAAAAAGTGATAAGCGTTCGAGCTTCGCAAGAAGAGCGTGTATGATGCGATGGTTCGACTCCCGCGCGAACTTAATTATTGATCAACTTTTTTTTCATAACTGGTCTTATTATTTAATTTCTATGACATTTGAGAGATAATATGATGAAAAAATAACCACGTGTATTTGCATGTAGTTTCAATTTAGGTTTTCCGTGCCTGTATGACAAATACTATCCCGCAACGTCTGATGCCGAGAGCACGTCTGACGAATAATTGTGCATTAGTCTTGTGGTCTGGCACTTTGTGGCTTACTACATTACTGGTTGTGGGTAACGTCATTCGCATCATTATATATGGAAGTTCGACTTGGGCTTTCCAAGCTTGTCCCTCGTACTTGAAAATTTAATTACAAATAATAATTCGCCAAATAACACATGAAATCCATTACAACTTCATGAAAATGTATGTAGGTTTTTTTAAATTAGGGGTATTACTTCTCAAATATCATATAAATTAAATAATGTGACCAGGGAAGTAAAAAACGTAGATTAAGAGAGGAAGTTTTAGCGAAATTCGAGCCGCCTCCACTTTCACATCCCTCTAGCATAGCACTAACGCTAACCAATTGACGGCAAATACTTGTTACGTCCGGTACCTTCGCACAAATACATCAGTTACATAAATGATGCGTAAAACTTCTTTTGCAATTTTCTCGGAATTGCCAGAGTAGTGCACCTTACTACTTGCACATTGTATTGTTTTGATGGCCTCTTAAAGGTGTACAAAGTTTGAAGTAAATCCGTGATCCCAAAGTCGTGGCCTCCCCTTGTCAGACATCAGCAGGTGTGGCGGGGGTGCCGTCCGCGTGTGACACGATCCAGCTGAGCAGGGGTGACATAAAGACTGCGCGAAGGTAATTGGCGAAGAAGGTGCAGTAGTGAGGTCGGTGGTCGATTTCGTTTTGGCAGTCTTTAAGTACTGCTAGAATTCAAGGCGTGATTTATCTCCATCAGGATACAGGTATGTGATAGTCCATCCCTTGACTCATACAACACCATGATTTTTGGTGGCGGGGAAATGAATGTCCTCAAGAGGTATAAAAGTCCATGGATCACGGTCGAATCCGGCGGAACGCGGAGGTAGCACGCAACGAATTGTCGACCTAGTTTCCAGATGTCACTAGCGGCAGCACAAATCGTCTGGTGGGCGTCGTTGTCCACAGGTGGCTAATTGTACAAAGTGGAGTGGACGAAAATCCGATTCCGTGAAGACGTTGGTGGCGAATTTTCCACATGCGACATGGTACCAAGTTGCCTGGTCGTGGAGGGAAGGAAAGGCTGCTGGATAAGACGCCGAGCCGGCCGGAGTGGCCGCGCGGTTCTAGGCACTACAGTCTGGAGCCGAGCGACCGCTACGGTCGCAGATTCGAATCCTGCCTCGGGCATGGATGTGTGTGACGTCCTTAGGTTAGTTAGCTTTAATTAGTTCTAAGTTCTGGGCGACTGCTGACCTCAGAAGTTAAGTCGCATAGTGCTCAGAACCATTTGAACCATTTTTAAGACGCCGAACTGTGGGCCACAGCGTCGATGGATGTTTGAGTTCGACGTTGTTGCAGGGTATGCAACAATGTAGTAGGATGTAAAAATATTTGGTTCGTGAAAGGCGCGTGCTCAGTAAGTGAACGTGAGCACAACTGAAATCACCGATGAAATTAGAAAGGTGCGCCAGATAGGCACTGGGGACTCGGTCGTGGACATAAGAATGTCCACAAAGCTGCGTGTAAGCGTGGAGTTCCCATTCCACTGCTTATGCATGGAAGCCACGTACAGAAACGCAGCTCGGGGTTACACATTGGCAATGTGCTGGGAGAGGGTGAGCGTTTCGTAACGGACTGTAAAGAGCGTACCGGCCATAAGTATCGGAACGCTGTCTGGACGCTACGTCCAGTAGTTGATGTCAATATGAATACCTGTGCGATGTGGACCATTCTGGACGCCGTATGTTGATTGAGATATTCGACATGCTGTAAAGAATGAGTCAGCGGAGGAGGTTTTGTCGCACTGCCATGTGGATAAGTTGGAGAGTACGCCGAAAATTGAAGGCAGCGGATCGGAGCACTGTGTAAACCAAAATGATATCAATGTATCATACTCTCTATACGCATTGGAGGAGCGCTAAGTCATCGTGTTAGAGGCCGCGACCAATGGGAATCACTGAGGATCTACCACATTCGTGGCACTACTAGCCTCATTTTCGTTCGTTGATATCACATCGAGTACCACCTTTGTTTTAGTCCGTGAATGGACTAAGAGGAAGCGGTCGTATGCATACACAGGACAAAGAAAACAGAAAGGTGGGTCATCAAACACATGATGATAGACTCCATGGTTATGGCACAGAGCAGTGTCGAAGTGGGCAACCTTGCCTTATGGAGCAGCGCATGGTCACTGGTCTCGCTACATGACCTTTTAACTGAATCAGGGGTTCGGCACTGCTGCCGTACAGGCGCTGGATGGGAGCAATATGAGGGGGGGGGGGGGGGGTGGAAAACCCATTCGGCCCATTATGGAGAACAGAAAGCAATGCCGCACCTTGTCGAATGAGCTGTTAAAATAAAATCCATGACAACCACCGCGGTGCGGAGTCTGCACGTCAGTACGAGTGCGATTACATCGCGATGTTCCCCTGTGGCCGTTTTATGTTAAATAGGCCTTCCGGAGTTCACTGTTCCGAGGATAGAATACAAGGGAGTATCTTGCGGCAACACGTCACCACAAGCCGTGCAAAAATTTTATAGTCTGCTTTAAACATAGTTAGGAGATGGTAATGTACTGTCATCACTGCAGATGTCGGTTTGTGAATGGGAATAATAATTGCCACGACAAAGGCTGATGGTACGGCGTGGTCCGTCTTCAACAGATCATGACACATTGTCGTCCACCGCGAAGCTGTTACCGCAAGGAAGGCATGATAAAATTCTATCGCCAATCCGTCGACTCCAGGTGACTTCTTCAGAGGACCATTGCTGATTACATTTTGGACCTCGTCGCACTTAACCAGCTCCGTCAGCTTGTCCGACTCGTCGCCGGCGAGCATGTGTGTGATGAGTGGTAATTCAACCTCCTTAGCACAGGTGTTGGTAGTCTTCTTCTAGAACACTGTGCGGCAGTGACCTACAAAGGCAGTGACGATATTTCGGACGGACAAGTGATGTGCTGGGCGTGACAGTCGTTGTCGTAGTTGTTTCCCATCGGAGGCGATGTGATGCCTGGTAGGGTGTTTCTGTTCCGACTAATCTTGACGTCTGGTCCTCACCACCGCCCCCTGCAGTCTACGGAGTATCGATGTCACGATTTGTGCCGAAATCCTTTTCGTTCCCCCTGAGTTTCAGGGGTGAGCGACTGGGAGCCTAGGTCGTGGAAAACGGCGTAGAAGTAGTCGGCAGTGTGCCGGTGTTATGCAGCTTCTTCCTTGCAGTACTGAATTATGGTATGCCTATCAAATTTGGTACATTCCAGCCACCAAGCCAGTCAGGCAAGCGACGTTCACAGGTGGCCCATGTCTCGGTAACGCGTTGAAGACATTCGGTATCATGGAGATGGGAAGTGTTTAATTCCACGGCGCACGACTGCGCCAGACCACTTGCTGTGGGAGGAGAATATTGCAGATGCAGGTACAATGGCCCGAAAAGGTCAAGGGCCAAAGTTCTTCACCTCGGAGAGCAGGTGTGAGCTCCCGAGATACGTAAATCCTGTCAAGGTGGTTTGCAGAGTAACCCGTCTGGCAAGTATGTGCAGGTGCGTCGACGTGACAAATCTACCAAGTGTCGCTGATCAACGGATCATAGATGAAACGGTGCAGTTCTTGAAGGTGTTGTAGAGGAGCATTTGACACTTAGGGTGTCAAGCAAGTAATGCTCACAACTCCCAAGAAATAAAGAGGCGATTTCTTCTGAGTATATGGATGCTCTATCGTCTTTGTGGTGTAAACATCCCCACGACGGTGATCGCCATGCCTCTGGCATATAGAAGCTATGTGACATCAGCTGCTGGGATACCCTCACGCGCACAGATGACTACGCCACGTCCGAGGTGGTCACCAGGCGAGATATAAGTGGTATAGGCCACGACGTCCGGAAGTGTGGCCTAGTGTACTTCATGTAGTAGTGCGAAATCGACGTTCAACGTCAATATCATCTCTTGCAGAAGTTGAATTTTCACTCGGGTGCTAATGTTGTCAGTGTTATCGTTGCTATCGGGTACGTTCGGAGTCGAGCCCACCATCAGCGGTGGGTGAAGAGGGGCGAGGCAGCAAACTGTTCTAGAAGCTACCTGATGGCGTTGGCGCCGGCGTGACTAGGTCTCCATCTGGGGTAGCTACGTCCCCAGCGCGTGACTCGAGTCCTCGTCGACGCCATGGAGGGCGCTGTCATAGTGGCGTTCATGTGACCCACCTCGTCCGTCTTGACGGCAGTCGAAACGATGAAGTCCATTGGTTGTGGTACACCTGGGCGAGCCGGCTAGTAGGTACCGGAGTAGTCAGATCCGACGCCGAATTGTCTTTCTTGTCGTCGAGGAGATTCTCAGAGGCATCGTCTGGCCGGGCAGCTGTGGAGCGTCAGTGGGAGGAGAGTTGTCTCGCTCCGAGACTGTACAAAGCCTCCTCTTGCGCCGTTTAGGTGAACAGTGTTTGCGTGTCCGTCTCTCCGTGTCGGAAGAGCCGCGGCAGTATGGAATGAGGGCCATCGCAGCGGCGATGAGCAATGTGACGTCAGGGGATCGACCAACAGCGCCGGAGTCGCGTCAGGTTGTGAACCTGATGCGTCGACCACTGCGTTATCCCTGGCATGTTCAAGGAACACTGGAACGTGATCTGACTGGCAACAGTCGGCGGGAGGAGAAGAGAGCGCCGATGCGTAGGTGATCGGCTCCACGGCAGCAGCCGGCAGTTGGGTGACGCGCCGTGAAGACACTCAGACCTGAGATGGCCTTTTTTGTCGCATCCGGAACAGGTCTTAGGTTGGCCGTCCTATATAACGACCGCTGATTTGTAGACTGCTCGACATCGACCGCGCCGACATCGCCGTCGGCGTGGCAAAGCTTAGTCCATATTCCGTGTCACGAAGTATTCGCGTCATTGACTACTTTGACATGCATCATACTACTTAAGATGAGCAAATGTCGGAAGCTGGGATGCGTAGCAAGTGTTCCACTTCCAAAGCCTCTGATTGAGTGGAATCACTGCAGAAGAATTTTGGAAAATGGCTAGCCATGGTTCTATTACACGTAAGTGACGGCCGCTGAAAGTAAACAACAGCGAGTGCGCGCGCTATGCAGGCGGAAAAACACAGCACGTCTGCGCTACACGGATGCAAAAGGCGGACTGTCCACTAGACTAAGAGTAGCGCTGTTGCAGGTAAAATGCGTTGGTAATCAGCGGGTTTGTGTTATCATTGCCCGCCAATAGCAGTAGGATAATGATTTGTTTTTGCTTAGAAAATTTATGTTTTCGTTCTGTTCTTCAGTCTGAAGATTGGTTTGAAGCAGCTCTACATTCTGCTCTAACCGGTGCAAGCGTCTTCATCTCCGAACAACCACTGCAGCCTACAGCCTTCTGAATCTGTTTATAGGGTTGATCTCTTGATCCCCCTCTACGACTTTTACCCCCAGACCTCCATCTATTACTAAACTGATGATCCGTTGATGTCTCAGAATATCTCCTGTCAACAGACCCCTTCTTCTACTCAAGTTGTGACACAATTTTCTTTTCTCCCCAATTCTATTCAGTACATTATCAATAGTTATGTGATCTACGCATCTAATCTTCAACATTATTCCGTAGCACCACATTTCAGAAGCTTGTATTCTCTTCTTGTCTAAACTGTTTATCGGCCATGTTTCACTTCGATACACTCCATATTAATACTTTCAGAAAAGACTTCCCAACACTTAAATCTATATTCGATGTTAACAAATTTTTCTTCTTCACAAATGCTTTTCTTGCTATTGTCGCACTACATTTAATATCGCCTGTACTTCGGCCACCGTCAGTTGGTTTTCTGTCAAAATAACAAAACTCGTGTACTACTTTAATTGTCTTTTACCAATCTAATTCCCTCAGCTTCACCTGGTTTGCGTTCCATTATCCTTATTTTGCTTTTGTTGATGTTCAAGACGCAGTCCATTCCGTTCAACTGATCTTCCAAAATCTTTGCTGTTACTGACAGAGTTACAGAGAGGTGGCGCAGTGGTTTGCACACTAGACTCGCATTCGGGAGGACGACGCTTCAAACCCGCGTCTGGCCATCCTGATTTCGGTTTTCCGTGATTTCCCTAAATTGCTTCAGGCAACTGCTAGGATGGTTTTAAAAGGGCATGGTCGACATCCTTCCCTATTCCGATAGGTCCGATGACCTCGCTGTTTTGTCCCTCCCCCAAATCAACCAAGCAACAGAATTCCAACGTCATCGGCAAACCTCATAGTTTTCCTTTCTGCTCCCCGAACTTCGATATATACTACAAATTTTTCCTTTCTTTCCTTTACTGCTTGCTCAATGTTCAACTTGAATAACATCGTGAATAGGTACAACCCTGTCTTACTCCCTTCTCAACCACGCTTCCCTTTCACGCCTCCTTCACGCCCCTCGACTGCCGTTGGTTTCTGTGGAAGCTGTAAATAGCTTTTCGCTCCTTGTATTTTACCCCTGCTATCTTCAGAGTTTCAAAGAGAGTATTCGAATCAATATTGTCAAAGATTTCTCTAAGGCTATAAGTTGTAATTCATTTTCCGCAATTATGCATTTATTTGTTGTGAGCAGTTATGCCAGAGATGCAGGATTACCTCGATACGCCTCTGATCCGTATAGATTTTGATGAGTCTTCCTGGCTTCAGGCCGTAGACACTTAGCCGAGGCGGTTCGCTAGTTCTGTATAAACCGATCTTCCCAGATTGTAGACCCTATTTCTACAATAACCGCAGGCATTATTTTCATTGCATCATGACATAACTATCTGTTCCGTCCTGCCTTCAATCCATTCGGCATCATACACATTACTACTACACAAATTAGAAAACTAATGAGAAAAAAAGATTCAGACATATCAGCCGTCACAGAACTTATCTGGAATGACTTGGAATGACGATCTCGTGACAGATGTGTATTTTCAGAGGAGCAATTTCCCAGCCTCCTTCAAATATTAAATCGTATAAAATCATGTAAAATGCAGTTCTATAAGTTTTTGGTTAAATTGCAAGGATTCTTGGACCAAAAATCAATTAATATTCAGTTACTTTTAGCCAAATAATAAGACACAGAGAACACTTCTCGGCACGATACAGAGATGGGGTTAACGTTAATGATATACACATTCTCTCTTCTGCACTTCTCACTGCAGTCCGCGCTGCAAAAGTTGCTTTTCGAGCTTTCGAAAGGTGGGGTTGGTGACAGTTTAGCATGTATCTCGTAAGCTGTGCAACTTCGTAGGAGAGGAGACAGAAAAGAAACAGAAAAATTCAGACCTGTGGGTCCAAACAGAACAATTGTGCGATGAATGATCATACACACACAACAATTATCGCCTTCACAATGTCCAGGGCCGGTCCGAGAACATTTTTCCAAGCAAGCGACTTATCATTTGGCGCCCACCCCCTTCTTCCTTTTCCCTCGTACACTTTTACATTTTCATCCATGTCAGTTTTTCGCTACCAAATGTGAAACGTACTGTACATAAATGTTCCAGGTGGGCACATGTGGCGCCCCTCTCTGCTTGTCGCTCCAACGGCGGCTTGAGTCGTTCGTGCCATGAACCGTCCCTGACTATGTCAGATCCTTATCGAAACCTGTATTCAACTATTAAATGTTATAACAGCTGCAGAATGCAGTCCCATCACTTTGAGAACGGCGTATATCACAATGTTTCATATTGTGAAGGTTTCTAAACTTACATTTGCGATTTAAAAACTACCAAATTCATACTATAGCGTGGGTAACTGTATCTTTCACTTCCAACAATCAGAATACATATACGTTTACATTGTGTGTCTCTCCTGGACTGGTCAGTTGTATTTTGACGACTGTGTAGCAAATTCATCTCCTTGTACTTGTGTACATAAATTAGTTACGTTTTACAACATAGTGTTCTAGTATTTTACTGCCCACTTTTTGGTTCTTTTTAAGAATATCATTTGATGATGATTTATTTGAGCTGAAAAATATCATAAAATAATTCCGTAGTTCACTTTTCTTTTTTTTTTACAGCTCTTGCTGTGCAGTAACATGTCAGGTGTCATTTTGATACATGTTTTGCTTACACGGCGTTGCAATGTGGTCGTGACATGTGTTTCGTACAAATGGATAATCTGAAATACCATGTATTATAATTTTATTTCGTTTCGAACGATTGACAAACGGAAATTCATCCAAAGTCTGTGGAAGTTTGTTAATAGTCTACGCCTTCGTTTTCAACAGTTATGAAAGAGCTATATGGATTCAAACATGCCGGTATTCTTCACGAAGACGACCCATGAGAATGTCTCAAAACAGCAACTGCAGATGGTAATATCAAGAAGATGTAAAACACATAATCGGACGAATAAATCTGGGTGAAGCAGCTGTGCTGTAGGCACAACGGGACGAAGAGTGCGGTACATTTTACATGAAAAGTTAACAATGAGATAGGCTGGAACAAAATGAATGCCCTGTTTGTTGACTGCTGACCGAAAACGAATTTGTAGCAACATATCAAAAACTTTTAAAAAGTCTCCAACTGCTTTTGTGTCTCGTTTATTGCTGTGATTTAGACGTATGTCCAACAATTCAATTCAGAAACGCAAGATCGAGCAAAGGTATGTGCTGAAACCTGTGGGACTACACGAAAAAAGGCGAAGTCAATTTCATTTGTAAAAAAATAATGTCACGTAAAAGAAGGTGTAATTAGATGAATGACGAACACTAACTTCACTTAACGAGGGTTTATTCAGCACTTGCACATATAAGATCGCGGAGCGAACTGCCTCCGGCCAGAACACATACAGTATATATACAGTTACAAAACATTCCAGTAAATGACTCTTGACATTTGTGGATACTTCTAGAATACACTCGAACCGAAGGTAGAAATTAAAATTTTGCTGTTGAGGTGTGTTATATACTCATGAACCTCCATACAATAGTCTAGTATCATAACGACTACACTACAGTGACTCCGCTACTCCCCTTCTTCTGAGGCATTGCTCCCTCCTTAAGAGAACAGCGTCTCGGTGTTGCGTCGTCCTAGTTCGGGAAACGAGTCATCGGTCCTGCATACTCCGACTCCCGTAGACTGATGTTCGCCCTGGCGGTGATCTTCTTAGAACTTCCCTTGCCACTACGCTCTTCATCACCTTTCCGCTTGTTGCCTGTCGCTTCGAATTTACCCTGTTTTGCAGGATCCTTATAGGGCTCCATTCGAAGGACGTGGACCGTATCTCTGATCTTTCGTCGTCTTGCGTCGGGGTCGAAATCTTCAACTTCATAAGTAACATCAGACAACGTACAACCTTATAAGGTCCAAAGTAGCGCCTGAGGAGCTTCTCAGAGAGACCAACCTTCCAAACAGGAGTGAAGATCTAGACGAGGTCACCAGGGTGGTAGACAACAGGGCGGTGGCTCGCGTCATACCTTCGGCGATCGTTTTCTTGAGCCTGCAGCGTGCGGAGTCGAGGTTACTGCCGAGCTTCCTCAGCTCTGGTTAACAGCTGACCGATGTAGTCGTCGTACACGTCATCAGGATGTAACGGAAGTACAGTGTCCATCGTCGTCGTCGCCTCACGCCCATGCACCAGGAAAAATGGCCTAAATCCTGTGGTGTCTTGTTTGGCGGTGTTGTAGGCAAACGTCACGAAAGGTAGCACCTCATCCCAGTTGCTCTGCTCAACATTGACGAACATTGATAGCATGTCAACCAAGGTCTTACTAAGGCGTCCAGTAAGCCCGTTAGTTTGCGGATGGTAGGCAGTCGTCATGTGATGAGTAATGTTTCACCGACGGTTTATCTCTGTCACAAGATTCGATTGAAAAACTTTCGCTCGATCCGTAATTAACGACCTTGGTGCACCGTGTTTTAATACAATGTCTTCTACGATGAATTTGGCTACCCCGAATGCTTCGACTGTTTTCACGGCTTTTGTAATGGCATAGCGTGTCAGATAATCAAGTCCGTCTATTGTCACTAGCAGACGTTGGAAATCGTCCGAGGAGGTCAATTCCAGCACGCTGGAAAGGCGTTTCGGCTGGTGAAATTGGTATGAGTCGGCCAGGTGGTTTCTGAGGAACTGCCTCCTCTGGCACTCTCGACAGTTCGATACATAGCGACGGACACTCCTAAATAAACCTGGCCAGAAAAATCTCTTGCGGATCCTATCCTATGTCTTAATAAATCCTAAATGTGCCACCTCATGTGTGTCATGGAATTTCTGTAGAACATCTAAGCGCATGTGTTTAGGAATCACAGGTAGCCACCTCTTTCCAAACTGATCAAAGTTTTTCTTGCAAAGTAATCCATTAACTACCTTAAATCGTCCTTTCACATCCTCCGACCGATTTAAGGCAAGCATAATTTGAGATATCTTGGCGTCCTTCCTCTGCTCAGCAGAGACATCCTGGAGTGCAGCGAGACAGTCACTATCTTCATCAAAGACTTGATGGTCTTGCACAGGGTTTCTTGAGAGCCAGTCGGGATCTTGGTGTTTTCTTCCACTTTTGTACACTATGGAAATGTCATACTCTTGAACACGTAGTGCCCACCTGGCGAGTTGTCCTGTTGGATCCTTAAGACCTGTCAACCAACAAAGTGAATGATGGTCTGTAACAACTGTGAATGGCCTTCCATAGAGATACTGTCGAAATCTGCACATGGCCCAGATCACAGCAAGACATTCTCTTTCAGTAGTTGAGTAGTTTCTCTCGGCTTTTGTAAGTGTCCTAGAAGCATAGGCTATAACTTTTTTTTCCATCCGAAATTTGTACCAGAACAGCACCGATCCCATACCCACTGGCATCTGTATGTAGTTCTGTAGGTGCTCTCTCATGATACAGACCAAGTACAGGGTCAGTTCTCAGAGCATTCCGCAGCACATCGAAAGAATCTAGTTGAGCACCGCCCCAGATAAATTTAGCATCAGCTTTTAACAGCTCTTGGAGTGGCCTGGCTTTGATATAAAAGTCTTTGATAAAACGACGGTAATAAGAACATAATCCGAGGAAGCTTCTCACATCTCTGATACTTTTAGGAATAGGAAATTCCATTATAGATCTCACCT
This sequence comes from Schistocerca americana, assembly GCF_021461395.2. Classification (NCBI taxonomy): domain Eukaryota; kingdom Metazoa; phylum Arthropoda; class Insecta; order Orthoptera; family Acrididae; genus Schistocerca; species Schistocerca americana. Next base: position 774,828,585 of record NC_060120.1, read on the forward strand.
TTTCTGGGTCTGGCCGCACATCTTCGTTTGACACAAGGTGTCCAAGTATTTTGATTTCTTTTGCTCCAAAGAGACACTTTCTTGGATTAAGTTTCAGTCTGGCTTGTCATAGAGACTTAAGAACGGCCCTCAGTCTTTTACATGTTCATCAAATGTATCTGAGAACACTAGAATGTCATCTAAATAACAAAGACACATCGTCCACTTCAGGTGACTTAGAAGATTAAGCATCATCCGTTCAAAAGTTGCTGGTGCATTACACAAACCAAACGGCATTATCTTAAACTCATACAGGCCCTCAGGGGCGATGAATGCAGTTTTCATCTACTTCGATTTGCAAGTATCCCGAGTACATGTCCATGGTTGAGAAAAACTTAGCCCCCTTCAGACAATATAGTCTATCGTCGATTCGTGGTAGGGGGTAAACGTCTTTTTTCTTTTTTTTTAACTGCTAAGGTCATCAGTCCCTAAGCGTACACACTACTTAACCTAAATTATCCTAAGGACAAACACACACACCCACACACCCATGCCCGAGGGAGGACTCGAACCTCCGCCGGGACCAGCCGCACAGTCCATGTCCTCTGTTAGTTGTCTTAGTATGCTTCCTGTAATCAACATAAAAGCGCCAACTACCATCCTTCTTCCAGACGAGAACCACTGGTGACGACCATGGGCTCTGCGAAGGCTGAATGATGTCATTCTTCATCATTTTCTCTACCCAGGCGCGAATTATTCGACGTTCCGTTACTGACATACGGTATGCTCTCTGGCGTATTGGTTGATGGTCTCCAGTGGTAATCCGGTGCTTCACCGGTGATTTGTCTAATTTGCTCTTCACCTGTGGATTGAAGCATTCAGGGAACGCTTGAAGAATGACAAGTAGCTTTTTCGGTTGTTCCCTAGTGATATCTGGTGATAGTCGAGCTAGAAGATCTTGTCTCGTAGTGATAGCGCTAATTTCGCCCACAGACTCGGCATGGGAGGTTTCCATGATGCTCAGCTGTTCTGCAATTAACGGCTCAGCGTTTGCTACGCACATGCGTTTTGGAAGGATCTGCGGTTCTCGGCGACAGTTAACTATCCATAATTCACCGAATCCGTTCTTAAAGGAGACGACAGAGGCTGGGATGACCAAGTTATTCTTCAGTGGTATGCTTCTCTTACATTTCACTACAAGATCCATGGGTTGATGCATGGCATGACACATGACAGTTATCTTTCTAGCACTGACTGCAGGAATGATCACTTCATCCAGCACACATAGCATTCACACACTCGGACGTGCATCTTCCTGTCCACAGTATCTCATCTCGTCTAGCATAATCTTCGAGCGACCACAATACATAATTGCCTGAGAAGCTTTCAAAAACTCCCATCCGAGAATGACGCCATGACTACGCTCTTGTAAGACGATGGATTCTAAGGGCTGTGTATGGCCACTTATACCCACACTAATGGTACACATTCCTGTAGGTTTTACATATTTCCCATTGGCCACCTTCAGCAGAGATGTTTTGCTATCGACGAATGCGGGCCGGTCTCGGTGGCCGTGCGGTTCTAGGCGCTGCAGTCCGGAACCGCGGGACTGCTACGGTCGCAGGTTCGAATCCTGCCTCGGGCATGTATGTGTGTGATGTCCTTAGTTAGGTTTAAGTAGTTTAAGTAGGGGACTGATGACCTAAGATGTTAAGTCTCAGTCCGCAGGTCGTGGCGGTGCGGTAGCGTTCTCGCTTCCCAAGCCCGGGTTCCCGGGTTCGATTCCCGGCGGGGTCAGGGATTTTCTCTGCCTCGTGATGACTGGGTGTTTTGTGATGTCCTTAGGTTAGTTAAGTTTAAGTAGTTCTAAGTTCTAGGGGACTGATGACCATAGCTGTTAAGTCCCATAGTGCTCAGAGCCATTTGAACCATTTGTTAAGTCCCATAGTGCTCAGAGCCATTTGCACCATTTGACGAATACGGTTTCTGCAACTGGCGACGGTACGTCTCCGAAATGACTGTATCTGATGTTCCAGAGTCCACAAGAGCTTGGGCGGGTCGGCCATCCATGAGGATATCGACGTAATTTCCTGTCATTTTTGTAGTGATCGACAGCAGCGGATATTTCTCCTCGGTAGCCTCACCTCCAAGGAAGGTCGCACCCTTTAGTTTTTCAGGTTGCGGCGGGTAGGTGATCGGCTGGAGCTTCTAAACGGCGATGGAGACCTTGATTGACGTGTTCAGGAGCGTCCTCTCCAGCGGCTGGCTTGCAGCGACGGTGACCTGCGTCGTCCTGCACCCACATCTTCTTGTTCAGCTTCGTCGTCCCAGAGTTGACCGAGCGAGGTGGCGCAGTGGTTAGCACACTGGACTCGCATTCGGGAGGACGACGGTTCAATCCCGTCTCCGGCCATCCTGATTTAGGTTTTCCGTGATTTCCCTAAATCGTTTCAGGCAAATGCCGGGATGGTTCCTTTGAAAGGGCACGGCCGATTTCCTTCCCAATCCTTCCCTAACCCGAGCTTGCGCTCCGTCTCTAATGACCTCGTTGTCGACGGGACGTTAAACACTAACCACCACCACCACCAGAGTTGACGTCGACTAAGATCGGTCTGCTGTCTTCTGGCGCGGGCGTCATCAAATATCCTCAGCCTTTCTCGACAATAGCTCACCACATGTCCCGGTCGTCCGCAGTGGAAACATGCTGGCTTGAAGCGTCTCGGTTTTTTGCTCGCCCTGCAATCCAAGTGCCTTCTGAACTTCCTGTCTCTTTATCTGACGAAAACACTTGTGAAGTCAGTTTATTCCTCCATCACAGACATCGATACGACGTTTGGAAGGAGTTCAAACTTCTTGCGTGCAATTTTTTTTTTTTTTTTTTTTTTGATGCATTGTCTCGATATACTAGCACCATTTTCTGAAGTCGTCTGCTGTCGAAACATCTTTCAGGAGTAGAGTTTGATACATCTCCTCAGCAACACCCTTCATGAGATTTGCAACCTTATCTTCCTCCTTCATTCTAGGATCCACTATTTTACACAGCTCCAAGACGTCTTGAATGTAGGATGCTGTAGTTTCTCCTGGACGCTCCGCTTTGCACTTAAATAGTTCTGCCTGGAATACTTCCCAGCTTGTGAACTTCTCCTCGTTGTTCTCATACCGTGCCCTCCAAGTAGAAAAATACGTTAGCCAAACACACGTCATCCCATTTGTTAAATTTGGCTGTACTCTCATATACCTTCAGCCACTTGTTTGGATCTTGGCCATCGTCACCAGAGAGCCCGGACGGATGTCTCATGTGGTGGCACACAGTTGCTGTCATAGTAACGTCCTCTTCTTCTGTCTCGGATAGATTGGGATCTCTTGTATATGGTTCGAACTCGGGTTTCTCGCCACATAAACGGCGGCTCAGTCGTGGCCAGTTGGGAGCCACTGTATCGTCGATAATGTGCGCTATCACAAGTTCCAACACCCAGCGTCTCCACCAGAATAATGTCAAGTAGAAGAAGGTGAAGAAGGTGTAATTAGATGAATGGCGAACACCAACTTCACTTAACGAAGGTTTATTCAGCACTTGTACAGACAAGAGCGCGGAGCGAACCACCTCCGGCCAGAAGACATACGGTATATATACAGTTACAGAACATTCCAGTACAATGATTCTTGACATTTGTGGATACTTCTAGAATTTACTCGAATCGAATAAGGAAATTAAAATTCTACATTTCAGGTGAGTTTTGAACTCACGATACTCCATACAACAGTCTAGTATCATAACCACTTCACTATAATGACTGTGCTACTCTGATTCTTCTGCAACAGTATTATTGCCACCTTCTCCTGGGATGCAAAAGGACTTATCCTCAATTATTTTGGACAGAACAATAAATACGAATATCAAGCAAACCCTTCGCACGTAACGAATGTAAAATTACTGTGTTTTCCAGTTCAGGAACCAATTCTATCCATAATTACATTTTTTGGAAAATCGGAAAACTGTGGGTTGGATTCTGAAATTTTGGATCATAACCCTCTTAGATTAGACACACTATGGCTGGCCCCTGTTTCCACATATAAACAAATTTGTGACTGAGTGCAGTGAACAGTTTAGGGCGTCTGTGGATAAGTATTTTGTAGGCCATCCAGAATTGAACTTTGGAGGCGAGTTCTAATCAGTGACTTTCGAAATATATCCTTTCAACTGAGAATTCAGAAAGTTTCCTGCTTGTCTTGTGTTGTAAGTATTCTAATTGCCGTCTATTAATCGGTGCGCATGGGACAGCATGCGCTAGTGGTATGTTCCAAATCGTCGCGCATAAAAATATGATTTTTCCGGGGCTCATACCTCTCGTTCTGCTGGTGATAAGAAGTGGTTTGGATAGCCTTGGGCTAGGAACCTCTTGTACACCGAATACAAAGATCGTCTTACTGAAACTATTCTACAGTGCAAGTCAAAGTTTGAGTATTGTATACAAAATGTTCAATTTTGTGTGAGTTCTTGAGGGACCAAACTGCAAAGATCATCGGTCCCTAGACGCTACTTGAACTAACCTATGCTAAAGACAAATCACATACCTATGCCCAAGGGAGGACTCGAACCTCCGGCGGGAGGGGCCGCGCAGTCAGTGACATGCCGCCTCTAACCGCGGGGTCACTCCGCGCGGCAGTATTATGCACTTCCTCAAGCTAAGGAAAATGGAGAAAATCGGCTGGTTCTTTTCGCATTAGATATGGTCTACAGTGCGCTTTAAGGGGCTTATTGAGGCACAATTTAGTTCATGGGAAGTCCCTGAGAAGACCCGAAAAACGCGTTTTCCACAATGTTTTCGTCGTTTGCAGCACGTATCTTAATAACCAACCGCAAAAATTGCTCAAAACAACGGTATATCCTCTAGTCATTCATCTAGAGGTACCATTTTCCTGTTTTCAAAAATATGTATCTGCAGCCAAAAAACTCCAAAAACATGGTTTTTTTGGTACCAAAACCGAGCTGCGGATTCCAGTATGGCAACGCACAACAAGTGGCTGAGATCTTTACGACATATTCCTAAGATACAGATCTCGAATAACGTTGAAAACTGTCTTCATATTTTTATCCGTTTCCGAGATTCAGAGGTTCAGAGGTACTTTACTTGTACACATAAAATATGCACATAAAATCCGGTGTGAGGCGAGAACGTAGTTTACAAAGTGACGTAGCAGGGAGAAATATGCTGTAAAGTGACTCCGTTATCGTCAGATTGTTTCGGGGAACCCCATATTGTAGTACTAAAGCACGTGCACGTAAAATCCGGTCTGAGGTGTAAAATTACTTCTGCCTTATTTCAATTTCACAAACTATCAAAATTTTATTGATGCGTATAGTTCTTTTCATCTGAGTGACATGGCCTGCTGTAGTAGAGAAAAGAAGGGAACCAGCGGAAAATTGCTCCTACTGAAGCACAAAAAATGGCGATTATGCTCCTGTTTAAAAGACTCTGACTGAAAAGGTGGGTACCAGCTGCCTCATCTTAACTTCCTGAGCACCTTCAATAATTTTACCAAAATTTTTTTATGCTGAGAGAGAAGGAGACTGTGGCAGTGGGAAAGATATGGAAAAGTAATAAATACTGGGAAAATAATCGACAGTGGTTATAGTACAGGAAGAGCGAAGGAGACAATGGCAGTGTGAGAGAAAGAGGGGATGCAGTGACAGTGGAACATACTTGACAGTTGCAGAACAGTGCCAGGAAGCGATTGAAGGAGACAGCGCCAGTGGGAGAGGAATAAAGAGAAGAAGAAAGTGGAAGTGAGTGACAGCCAGTGATAATGAGGGGTACAGTCTATGACAATGGCAACAAGGAAGAGAGAGATAATGAGAAGAAACAGCAATAGGGGAAGTAATTAATGAGATAAGAGCAGTAATAGAGAGCGAGGGGGTGACAGTGAGAGGAAGCAGTAGTGGTATGACACAACGAAGTAGACTGTGGCTGAGAGGCTGGAGGCAGTGACAGCTAGAGAGACACAAGGAGATACTGACAATGAGTTAGGTCGAATGAGTGAGTGAGAATGGGCGAGTGGGAGTGGATGGGTATGACTGACTTAAGCAGGGACTATTGAGTGTGAGCGAGTTACAGTTAAGGTAGCTTGTTGCAGCGAGTATGTTCGCATGCCAAAATTTTTGGGAATATTTTTAAAGCTGCTGAGGAAAACAGAATGATGCAGCTGGTACCCCATTCGTCAGTATGAGTGTTTTAAACAGGAGCCTAGTAGTCTCCTTTGTGCTCAGACAGGAGCATTTTTCTGCCGGTACTGTACTGTAATCTACATTACTAGTTGCGGGGTGCCGATCTAACAGCTTCCACGATACATTTTTAGTATTTCATATAATTGTTTGTGGAATTTAAAAATTGAAACTGGTTTCGTATTCGACATATATAATCTTACGTTAAAGGTTTAACGCTGTATGCCATAATTAAAGTAGGAAATTGTATACAAGTCTTGAGGCAGTGTAGCTCAAGGCGCGCCAATTGCCCAGACTCTATTCATGCAGTGTTTGAGATTGACAGCAATTAGCTACAAACTTTACACACTTCTGAAGTAACGTAATCCAGAATGTTGCCCTCAATGGCGAGTGTGCATCAGGGACAAGAGTATCGCCAGGAGTGGCACAGCGACGTGTGTGGCACAGCGACGTGTGATAGGACCATTGTTTATTTTATATATACATAAATGATCTGGCCGACCGAGTGAGCAGCAGTCTGCGGTTGTTTGGCGATGATGCTGTGGTGTACGGGAAGGTGCCGGTGTTGGGTGGCTGTAGGAAGGTACAAGATGACTTGGTACTCTGAACGGCAGCTATCTCTGAATGTAGAAAAATCTAAGTTAATACAGATGAGCAGGAGAAACAAACCTATAAAGTTCGAATAGAGCATCAATAGTTTGCTGCTCGCACAGACACGTCGATCAAATATCTGAGCGTAACGTTGCAGAGCAATGTGAAATGGAATGAGCATTTAAGTACTTTAGTAGGGAAGGCAAATAATCAACTTCGATTTAAAGAGAGAATTTTAGGAAAATGTGGTTCACCTGTAAAGAAGACCACATATAGGGCACTAGTGCGATATATTGTTGAGTACTGTTCGATTGTATGGGATCCGCACCAGACCAGATTAAAGAAAGACATGAAAGCAATACAGAGACTGGCTGCTAGAGTTGTTGCCGGCAGGTTGTAACAACAAGCAAGGGCTAACGGAGATACTTCGGGAACTCGGGTGGGAATCACTGGAGAGAAGACGACGTTCTTTTCGAGAAGCACTGTTGAGAAAATTTAGAGAACCGACATTTGAGGCTGACTGAAGAACGATTCTACTGCCGTCAACGTACTGGGTGGTTATAATTAAACTTTCCCTATTTAACAAGTTATAACACGGAAGCTAATTACCGTACGAGTAAAAACTTGGTAGCATTAATGTCCAGAGTATGGAATGCATGATTTGCATGCATCACAGCGCCACCGTCCAGTTTCAACTACGGCCACCAGCTACCGTGACCACAAATCGTGATTCATAGTCTCACACACCTTACCAGTCGCAATGCACTTGTGTGTCAACATGAGCTTCGACAATAGCAGCAAGGCAAAACAACAGTAATCCTGCAGCTGCACTTCGAGAATATCGCCGGTTGAAAGGATTACGGAAGGCACTTCCTTCTCCATCTGCTGTGCGGAGCATGATAGAGTTCGAATCAACTGCAGAACTGGGCGTCGCTCCGGGAAGAGGCCGACGAGCTGTTGCCCCACAGGTGGTTGATGAAATCTCCGTTGCTATGGCGGACAACGCTGCGAGCAATTCCCGATCGTCAGGCAGTGCGCGTGCTGTGTCACGACAGTTGAACATCCCGTGATTCACTGTACGGAAGGTTCTTCGAACCATTCTCAAATAGTATCTGTAGATGTAGTACAGCAGCTTGCATCACAGGACGCACAACGACGTGTTGACTTCGCTCCCCACTTTCTCGCAAGGACTGAAGTTGACGAGGGCTGAGCCTGGACCATCCTATGGATAGACGAATCTCATTTTCCTTGACGGGTGAGGTGAACACACAGGACTGCCTAGTGTGGGGATCTTCACCTCCAGTCACTGTGCATGAAGTTCCTCTGTATGGTGTACTTGTCACCGTATAATGTGGCCTCATGACAAGGTTCATTATTAGCCCATTCTTTTTGGCACTTAAGGAATAAAGACGTGCGGTGTGACTGGCCAGCATTACTGCGACATGCTTCGCTAGCATGTCATACCCGCCCTAAGGAGAGAGACGCACTGAACTCAATAGTTTTTATGTGAGATGGGGCCCCACCGCACGTCGTTCGTGAAGTTCATCTGCTTCTCCGAAATACATTTGGAAACAATCGAATTATCTGTCGTTAGTTTCCAGATACTTGGCCGGCACGATCACCTGATCTCCCTCCCTGTGATTTCTGGTTGTGGGACTACCTGAAGGACAGGGTTTACCAGGGGAACATTGACACATGTACTGATCTGAAGCGCAGCACATCAAGAGAGGTAGCCAGCATAGCCACGGACACGCTTCTTTATGCTGTGCAGAAAGCAATCCTGCGCTTTCAGACTTTTCTGGACGCTGATGGGCGCCATATTGAGCCCTTTTGTAGCAGTGCTGGTACCGGTATGTAATGGTATGATGTACCGTAGCAGCACATTAAAATTGTTTCAGTTGAATTGATTCTGCATTATTTCCCTTCCCCATGTCCTTGAAATTAGTACAAACAAGTTTGGTCCTCGTGAGGTAATTAGTTTCTGTGTCAGGACCTCAGAGATTAGAGAGATTAGGGTTCGTACGAGGCCATATAGATAGTCGTTTTTCTCTAGCTGCATTTCCGAGTGGAACAGAAAGGAGATGACTAGCACTGGCACAGGGTACTACTCTCTGCCAAGCACCATACGGTGTCTTGCGAAGTCTGTATGTAGATGTAGACTTAGATGAAACCTTTTCGAAACTTTTTCTTGCTAACACCTCCCACAAAATTATGAAAGAAAATTTTTTATAGCTTCTTACATTTTCACTGCTCATGCAGAAAAACTTTATTATCGGGAATGACAGTTATTTCTTTACTACCAGCTCTCCACATATACCACTGAACGTACCTGCAAAATTGTATCATTATACGGCCCATAGTTCAGGAGATATGACGTCATAAACATCAACATATTAGTTCACTTTCAGTGAGGCGTCTGAAGCTGTTTTGTACAACGGAGCTAGATTCTTTAAATAATAAGGGGTAGAGGATTACTGGTACTGTATAACATTCGCTTTACCGAAGTACGGGTCAATGGATAGTAAAAGGAATATCAGTTCTTGATTAATAAGGGAGCAGACAAGGGAAAACATCATTCAAGCGCAGAAAGCAAAAGTAAATGCACTTTGCTACAATAGGTTCAGGATGACAGCAGCGTGAGCGCATTTGGACAGCTCCGCCGTTTAGCCGATCACATCAAATAACGACTTCATGCCACGCAACGAACATTATTGCCTGTATGGCTTTTACTCACCTCCCATAAAACTCGCATGCACTTTGAGTCTGGTGTCTGCTTTTACCTTTATCGCCGCTAGCGGCGTTTTAAGGAGCCTTGCCTGAGGTGGATAAATCCCGGTAAATCGTTAATGATGTCTCAGTGTTATAATACGGTCAGCTTGAAAAAAAAATGCACATTGATACGAACGAGCCTCTGTACTGTGTACTGTAGTCTACTTAACATCTATAAATAAAGTATTATTCTTCCGATTGCATATGCCTTGATTGCCTTAGTTTAGTTATTTATGTCGTTCGTAAAAGGGAATTCTGACACCTCGCTACAACATGGATCGTGTCAGTGGGTTTAAAAAATACACCGAATGACAAGAAATGTGTAGCACCTGGAAGACATGTCAACGTAACTTCGTAAATGTATACACAATCTGCGGTTGTGTGAGTGATTAGAGTTGCAATTCCCTATGACAGGTAGAACTGCCACTAGAGTGCATTCGTGTTTGGTGTTGTTACGAGCCGGCCGGAGTGGCCGTGCGGTTCTAGGCGCTACAGTCTGGAGCCGAGCGACCGCTACGGTCGCAGGTTCGAATCCTGCCTCGGGCATGGATGTGTGTGATGTCCTTAGGTTAGTTAGGTTTAATTAGTTCTAAGTTCTAGGCGACTGATGAGCTCAGAAGTTAAGTCGCATAGTGCTCAGAGCCATTTGAACCATTTTTTTGTTGTTACGATAATGATAGTGGTGATGTTTGGTTTGTGGGGTGCTCAACTTCGCGGTCACCAGCGCTCGCACGAAGTCCCAATTTTTACATAACCTAATTTTTTTACACAGTCCAATCTAGCCACTGTCAGGAATGAGGATGATGATGAAATTATGAGGACAATAGAAACACCCAGTCCCCAGGCAAGGAAAACTCCCCAACCCGGCTGGGAATTGAACCCCGGACCCCGTGATCCAGAGGCTGCAACGCTAGCCACTAGACCACGAGCTGCAGACATGTGTTCTTACGAGGCCTGGTAGGGTATAGCAGGGGCTTGAGCGACGTGAGATGTCAAGTGATCACAGAGCACGACACGGAGATTCTGCGTAATCGTATGAGACAGCGTCAACAGCACCTGACAGAGCTCGAAAGGACCCTCACTGCTGCTCCCCATTCGACCGGCTGGTCGTATCATGGAATATCCAGATTTGTGGGGCATTCGGATGTGACAGTGGCCCGATGTTGGACAGCATGGGAACGTGAAGACACGCGCACTAGTCGTCAAGAGTCTGCTTGACGTCTGACAACAACAAGGCAAGGTTGTGAATCAAGCACATGGTGACCCTTTCACGACTTCACTTGCCATTTGATAACAAGTAATGGACTCCCTGCAACATTTCGAGTCGTGCCCGCACAAACCGGAGACTAGCAGCATCGGGATCAGGGAATTACCATTCTTGCCTAGGTTACCATTAACATCACAACTCAAACGGCTTTCGAGTGCTGTAGTAAGTGAGAAGCATGGACTGAAAATGAATGACGTCGCATTGTGTTCAGCGATGAATTCCGGTTGTGTGCGATCCCGGATGACCATTATCGGCTAGTAACGCAACAACCTGAGGAGAGGTCGCATTCTCCCAATGTTTCGGAGCAGCGTAGCTATGTTATTCTTGGCGTCATTATGCAGGGAACATCGGGTACGACTTCTAGTCACAGCTGGTAGTGATTCAGGGAACTGTAATGGCATAACTTTACGTCAGGGACGTCCTGCATCTTCATGCGTTGCCTCTCACGTGGCAAAATCGCGATGCCATTTTTCAACAGGATAACGCTCGACCACGCACAGCACACGTCCTTATGAACTGCCTGCATGATGCAGAGGTACTCCCGTGGCCCTCAAACATCCGCAGATCAGTTCCAACAGAGCGTGTGTGGAACCAGCTCAGATGTCAACTCCATCCCAGTGGGGCTATCCAGGATGTCAAGGTCCAGTTACAACAGTTGCGTCCATGTTGGCTCAGGAGAGGAAATAATGACTTTACGGCACTCTTTACAACTGAATCAGTGAATGAATCCAGGCCAGACGGGATGCAACATCACACTGATAATTGAGAACACACTGGCAGGTACTTTGGTAATTTGACTCTATCTTGTAATGACTGAAATAACATCATATGCCATCTCAACCATGAAGTTTCATTACGTTTCTCCCTCTCCTTCTATATGCATCACTTCTTTTGCAAGGCAATATAATAAAGATTTCCTCGGTAATAATATGGCTACATGCAGACCGTTTGCACAACTGGATTTTCGCTTTAATTGTAGTCTACAACAAAATTTATGAATGTATGCAGCCGAACAACACACAAATATTATAGGTTTGATGCATAAGTTCGTAGAGTTTTTCCATAAATTTAATAAATGCAATGCATAAACATAAAATAGACTTTAGTCATCAATAACATATTCTCCTTCACTATTTAGAACAGTCTGCCAACGATGAGGTAACTTTTCGATTCTCCGGCTGTAGAAGTCACGTGGATTTCCAGCGAAGAACTCGACGAGCCATGTTCGGAGTGCATTTTCACACGGAAATGAAGTTCCTTGAAGGTTTGTCGATAGTGAACGGAAAATGTGAAAATCTGAAGGCGCAACATCAGGTGAATGAAGTGGATGCGGAATGACTTCCCAACCCAACACCTGTATAGAGTGCTTTGGCAATCTGGCAGAATGCGGGCGGGCGTTATGTTGGAGCAGCATCACTTCAAGCAGTCTTCCTGATCTTTGGTCTTGGACTGCGCCTTCAAGACGTCTCAGTTGTTGACAATAAATGTCGGCAGTTATGGTTACACCCCGGGGAAGCAGTTTGTAGTCGATCTTCCACCAGATGCATAACATTATCTTTTGTGGATGCGCATAGATCTTCTTACGTGGAATTGCTGCTTCGTTTGGGATCATACATTCCTTCCTTTTCTTCGTGTTACAAGTCATTGTCAACAGTAACGCAGAAGATAGGAATAGACGGTGTTGTTCACGAGGCAATTGACGATGAGTAAGCAGAGACAGACTTATCACGACTCCCTGATTTTTGTGATTTTGGCTTAAAGCATGCGGTACCCACAGACTCGAGTTGTGGTCCCTTCCTCATCGCATGCAAATTTGCACGATCGCGGAATGATCACAGTTCATCAGATCTGCCAGCTCTCAAGACACTAATGTGGATCGTTGTGAACTAATGCGTTTAAACGATTTTCATCAAACCCGGAATATCTTCTTGGATGTGGAGACTCACTAATGTTAAAACGACCTTCTTTAAAACGAGAAAACTATTATCTTGCCGATATCCCTCCAATGGCATTATCCCCAAGGCGCAAATGTTTCTGGCTACCTCAGCCTATTGAACTTAAACAGAAGAATATGTCGAAAATGTTCCGATTTCTCCACTTAGTTCTCCTTTTTCTGGCGTATACAGTTCCACTCACTATCTCCAGACGACAAAATGGCAATATGTAAACTGAAACAGCAGCAGTGAAGTACAAATAACGAATGACAGTCGATAAATAGACCCGTAGGAACCGGAATACAAACAAGCAAAACAAAAACGCTACAAACTCATGCACCAACATAATACCTATTCAGAGTCGTTAGAAGGGGACTCGCGTTCCGGAGGACGACGGTTCAAACCCACGTCTGGTCATCTTCATTCAACGTGATTTCCCTAAATCACTTAAGCCAAATGTCGGGATCGCTCCTTCGAAGGGGCGCGGCTGCTTTCCTTCTCCATCATTTTCTAATCCGAGGTTTTGCTCCGTCTGTAATGAACCTTTTTGCCGCAACTGCTCAACAAGTATCCGTTCTACACGCCAGCATAAAACAAATGACAGGCTCCGGTAGTACCATACACAGGCAACAGACTGCCTTCGTACTTCGTTGATGAACCAAGATACCAGAAACATTAAGGCCGTTTACTCGAACGCGCCTGATCGTGGATTAGCAGTGGGAACCCCTAGCCTCTTGCTGGCCTACACGGTGCATATTGTCCTATAGGCAAGGCATACCACACCAGCCAGTGACACCAAACGGCTCTGGAATTTCCGCACCGGCCGGTGACCGACTGGGACAGAAACGAATATCCCTGTTTTCGTCGGTTCACTGGTAGAATGACTGCCACAGTATTCATTAAAGCTGTCTGGTTGAAGAAAGAATAGAATCAACAATCAAAGTGCTCTCTACAGCGTTACTAGCATGCTTGATGATTGGAGCCTCTTAACATTCTAAATTTAAAGAACTTCTTAAAAACAGGAAATCAGGCTTTATTAAGTAAGAACAAGTATTTACAGGGCTCATGGCTGAGTCTCTCGAGGTAGCGGCCCCCTGCTACTGCGGTGATTGTGGTAGCCATAAACCGGCCGTGATTGGGTCCTAGTCTGCCTAGGAAGACAAGATGTATTGCCCAGTGCGTGGTCCACATATCGGTCTTCCGTTTCACTGTCAAATACGCAAGGGACACTCATCATTCGGTAGCCGAAGGGTCCCTTGGAGGTCCATGAGGGATTTACTAATTTCAAGGAAAAGCAGAGCCAGAACCCCTCATTGAGGGAGATTAGCCGGCCGGTGTCGCCGAGCGGTTCTAGGCGCTTCAGTCTGGAACCGCGCGACCGATACGGTCGCAGGTTCGCATCCTGCCTCGGGCATGGATGTACGTGATGTCCTTAGGTTAGTTAGGTTTAATTAGTTCTAAGTTCTAGGGGACTGACGACCTCAGCTGTTAAGTCCCATAGTGCTCAGAACCATTTGAACCATTTTTTGAAGGAGATTAAACAGGAGCTTCTGGACTGTAAGCAAGTGCCGGGTTGCAGTCTGAAGAAAGGCATCTTTTCCTACCAAACCGGGAACGATAAGCACTTCTCGTTTTGATTGTCTAGTGAGATAATTCCGGCTATTTTGCATTACTTTCACGATTCTTTGTAGGCGGTCATTTGGGTGCCGCTAAAACCATTTTGAAGCTTAGAGAACACCTCACCTGGTCCAGCTTGTACAAGGATGTTCAGAAATTATGGGTGAATGCCATGGTTGTAAGATAGCCAAGCCTAATGCTATGCCCGCATCTCGTGGTCGTGCGGTAGCGTACTTGCTTCCCACGCCCGGGTTCCCGGGTTCGATTCCCGGCGGGGTCAGGGATTTTCTCTGCCTCGTGATGGCTGGGTGTTGTGTGCTGTCCTTAGGTTAGTTAGGTTTAAGTAGTTCTAAGTTCTAGGGGACTGATGACCATAGATGTTAAGTCCCATAGTGCTCAGAGCCATTTGAACCATTTGAACCTAATGCTATGTCTAAGAAAGGGTGGTTACAATCCACAGCGGAGAATGGTCCGATGGACAAGCTGTTCATCGATTACTTTGGTCCTTTACTTAGGACGTGGTATGGGAACTTTTACATCTTGAATATCGTGAATGCCTTCTCGAGTTTCCTGTGGTTTGTTTCATGGCAATTTATCTGACATACCTTTTGTCCTCCGAGATCTCTGGTTGGTGTTAATGCTCTGGCGCTCGTGTCACAGAAATTTAGGAGGTTTTATTTTGAGAATGCCGTACATCATTCTACCAAAGGACCCTACTATACTCAACCTTCGTTTGCAGCAACGATTAATCGCAATCTCAAGTCTGCTCTCACTGTGTTTCATCAGCATTCTTAGTGAAAATGGAACAGTTCCCTTGGTTACACTTTGCTTTCAATTCTCCTCACAATGAGACCAGAAAGGCTACTTCAACTTCCTTGAGGTTGAGTCTGTGCCGTGGCCGGATCGCGTTGATGCCATTTCTTCTTTGGCATTTTCTCACAATCGAGTGGCGTCTTATTGCTTCCTGAGTTACTACCAAAACGAGTTGCTGACTTGCCTCTGTCAGTGGTAGCAGCAGCGCTTAGCGATACTAGTACTGCTACACCATCTTTGGTGTGACCACTATATTTCCGTGTGGTGGTGTGTGAGGCAGTCGGTCGGTTGCAACAGAGCAGCGAGGAAGTCTCCGCAGTGCGAGGTCAGGCCGGGGCCACTGATGGCGCGCACACGCAGTCGGATTTGTGAGGCACTAGCTGTGATAGCTGCAAAGTTTGTCGCCCACCGAACATGGATACTGGAGTTGAGTAATCAGTTAACCCGTTATGAAACATCAACTGCTGTAACATCTCTTCGTTCATTGCCGGTTGTTACTTCCTGAGCCGTTCCCGCAAGCAGCAACGTATGGTCTGCTGGAGTTGGCAAAATTTTGCAGCTATCTTCCTGTATGGTATTTAACTATGGAATTGTTTGTAACTTATTAGTGAAGTGCACCAGCGGTATCTTCTGTTTTGTGGCCGGAAACATTCCGGTTACCTGCCCTGGTCGTTAGCGTAGTTTTGTGGCAGTGTGTTTTCCTCGCCGTGTTGATACTGTCCAGCACGGCGTGCAGTTCGACAGCCTTGGTGTTGTTCATTTTTTAAAGTGGTTATTGTGCCTTGACTGTACTTAGACGCCAGTTGTCAAGATGTAGTGCTGCTGGCATCTTCGTCCTCACTGATATTTTCGGTTATCGTGCTGTTGGTCGGGTGGAAGGGAATTGATTAGATTGTAGGCTGGTTCTTCAGCTGTCTTTAGGCCGTGTTGCCATCCGATTATTTAGTATTACGCTTGGCTGTTTGTCTCACCTAAACTTATGTTAGAGTGTCCTCCCCAGGCCGACCCTTGGAACACTTCTGAACACCACTGTTCTGTTGTTTTGGATTGTGATTTTCTTTTAGTCCCAAGTACTGTGCAAGGCCTTCAGTCGTGTACTAATTTAGTTTGTTCAGTGTGTGGCCATCAGCCAAACTTCTACGTGAAACATTTTAAGATAAGGCCTTCAGCCGTCTTAAATTAAAATTTGAAAAATCATTTGAAAATTTGAGAATTTTCATTTCTATCTTAATTTTGTTATCCAGGCCTTAAGACTTCAGTTGTTCCATGTTCAATATATGGTCTTCAGCCGAACCTTATTGAAATATTTTAAGATAAAGCCTTCAGCCATCTTAAGTTAAAATTTGAAAGGTCATTTGTTCAAAAGCTTTTAAAATCTTCTTACTGAAATTCTTGTTATCCACTCTGAAGCCCTCAGTTCTTCTATTTTGCAACTAAGGCCTTCAGCTGTGTCTATTCCTTAAGGCAATTTTAACAGCTTGAGTTCTGGCCTTCAGCCGTATTGTTTCTGAATTCTTTAAAGGGCATGTGTGATTAAGTGTTTTAGCAAAATAAAGTTTGTATGTTTGTGCAACTAATAGTAACTGATTTTGGGCCCCTTTCCACAACGTGATCCCCTCTGCCCTGCGATACCAGATTTCAGAGTCATCCTCTTAATTCTCCACTGGCCAATTTGTGATCGACTAATGATTTTCTTCCCAAAACGGTAACCCTGGAGGTCATTAGGCAAAACTGGTAACTTGTCCTTAAGAATACAGAGCTCACACACCAGAAAAAGCGCGCTATTACAAAGCAGGGCTTCGCCGCCTTATCACTGAAAAAAGAGATAACGTTTCTGTTTCCGTTAGTAATTTCGCTGTCGTGGGACCGGGTAAGAATGCTACCTGCAACAAATTATCCCTGCTTTTTGACGTTTTTTGTGAAATTTGAAGGGTCCTTAACAATTCAGTCCGTTGATCTGGAATATATGAACTGGGTAGACCTCTGAATTCCATGAAGAAATTAGGGGCGGGGGGGGGGGGGGGGGGGGGGGGGATGGCGAGGGGGTAGATCCCATGTTTTGCAGGGAAAATAGGGTCTCTCTGTTTTCTGCAAGGAAGAATGGACTATTTGACTCGTGTGCGATATCTCCTTGGGGCCATAGTGCTATCTTTCCACTACACGCTTAGCTTGGGCCACATCTCACACAGCTGGAAGAGTTTTTTCAGGTCGTAAGGAATGAGAAAAAAACACCAGTGAGTAGCAGACGCTTCTTTTCTACTGGATGGTGCCAGGTGTTGATTCTGCGTGGGTTGGCGACAAGGACAACTAGAGCCAGAGTAGGGCTCCTGTGTGGCTGAGTCGGTTGGATTGTGCCAACCGCAACTGCGGTGTAACCTGTCCAAGTGTTTCTTGGGTACTGGCTGGTGTATTCCGCTGGTATGGTATTTCCTTACCCCTGGATATGCTGATGGCTGGTTCTTTCAAGTGAGAATGGGTGACTGTGTTCATGTTGGTTGTTCGATGTCCATCTGATGCGCTGACTCACTTTGTAAGCATGTTTCACTGTGATTGTTAACTTGAATATTGCTGCGCGCGGCCGTTACTGACTGGGTTCCCTAACGTTAAGTGAACCCAGCATTTTAAGTACTGGTGGTGGGCTAGCTGCCATCTTTGTGTGAATTTATTCTTTCCCCGTCCACTTATAATTGGTCTGGCTTTTGATTGTCTCTTTCACGGTAATAACTTGCACATATGCAGAAGTGTACTGTAACGTTACGCTGGGCAACATGAGCGAGGTTCCCAGATTTTGTTAATGTCTTTTAGTGAAGCTAGTTTTCCTGTTCTTTAACATTGGGGGTCCGACTTTCTTTTGTAGATTTAAGAGCAGTTATTCCTGTTCATCGTTTCAAGTGCCTTCCTTACAAGGTTAAATTTCATCTGGAAAATATCAGATTAATATGTGTTATAGTGTTGTATTGAAGTATAAATTTTTCCTGGAGTGTAATGGCCTTATTCTTGCCACAAGTTACGAATTTTGTCGGGGTGGCTTATTGAGTGAGGCTCTTGCGCCATGTCGTAAGCGCTACTATTATTTTTATTTCCCTAGTTGTTCGTACGTTTCTTTGTTTCTTTGTGATACGGCTGCACACACTTGATGCTATGTCCAGCTCACTCTGGGTCTTTCCTGGTTCCGCCCAGGGCCTACAGAAAGAAAAGAAAAAAGGAAAGGCGAAGTAGTTGATGCAGTGTCTTGTATTGTACATTTACGTTTTAATAGTATCTGTTCGATTATCGGTTGCTCATGGCCAAACTTAGCGTTTTAAAGGTGTGGTTCCATTTGAGATATAAAAATTGATTTGCCTATGTTTTGGTCATTATTATTGTGTGCAGTAGAATTATTAATTATTTGAGCCCCTTCTATTCCTGGGCAGATAGACCATTATGATTGTTCTGAGATAAAAATTTCTAGCTATTTAAAATATGGTTTTGCATAAGCATTTGTCATTATTATTTGAGCTCCACTGTTAAAGTGCAGCTTTATCATTATTCTGTCCTAGATTTTTTAATTATTTAAAATCTTAAGTTATAAATAAGAACTGTCATTTATTGTTATGGGAAAAAACCACAGGTATTTTCTGCAATTTGTGGAAGAGAATTACTGAGAGGTGGGATTACCCCTCGGATTAAGGATGACTTAGCTCGTAAATATTTCCTCTGGGTTCAGAGCCCTACGAATACTCTCCAACAATATACTGGGGAGATTCGGGTTGCCATCCTAGCCCTTGACTTAGATACAATAGAGGAGGAGGCCATAGCAAATATTTTAGAGATTATTGGGTCAGAGTACTGGTCGCAGATAATGTGCACCCGTAAATTAACTTCATTATGATCGAATGGTTCCATTTTGCCTCAGTAAGCATGATGAAGTGGGAAGTTTGGGTCCGAGACCCTTCGGTGCACAATCCAATGCTACAGTCGGCGAGATAAAGAGGTTTTTGTTTGTGACTGCATTGCATAGTGGAAGCTCAGCCGAAAGGATTACACGTAAACAGAGGAAACATAGTTAGGCATAAACTGCTGACTAAGCAATGTAATTTCGTGAGGTCGGTACTTAATCAGTCCCTGCTGTTTGTCTGCGCAGGCTTGAACCATAAACCTGTCTGTACGTTGGTTGGCTCTGGGAGTCTGCTGGATTACCAGTGGTATCTTAACAACTGTTCCGTTTGATGGTGACGATGATGTTTGGTTTGTGGGGCGCTCAACTGCGTTGTTATCAGCGCCCGTACAAGTTCCCAACCTTTGCTCAGTCCAATTTCGCCACTTTTTTGAATGATGATGAAATAAGGAGGACAGTACAAACACCCAGTCATCTCGAGGCAGATGAAAATCCCTAACCCCGCCGGGAATCAAACCCGGGACCTCGTCCTCGGGAAGCGAGAACGCGACCGCGAGACCACGAGCTGCGGACAACTGTTCCGTTTGTAGGCTTTCTCCTCTGCAAGCTAAGTCACAGGGATGACATGCTGTTAATTGGAAAGTGTTGTCCCTGAGCAGTTATTGTAGTGAGAGTTCGTCTACACAAGACTTTTCGTGGCTGATTCAGATACTGGTTGCTAAAGATCTTTCGGTTAGTTGTATTCAGCAGATGGGTTTTATTTTATATTGCGCCAGTAAGGGGTTTTCCTTTAGGTTTCGACACACCTGGATCACGTTCATGTCAGACTAGAGCCGGAGTTAGTATTGTGTCTGTGGAGAGTTCTGAGTTTGGCGTGTGTCATTCATCCACTCAGGAGGCGGAGGTCCTGATGAGAATTATTTACCAGTTTCTAGATCTTTCGACTAATATACTCGTATTAGGTGGCACCTGTAGAATCCGTTATAAAATACGGTTGGCCAACGGTGTTCCAGATCGGCAACCTCCCTATCGGCTTTCACCGCCCAGGATGGAAGCGTTATGATGGGTGGTAGACGAAATACTGAAGGAAAGAGTTACTAGCCCGTCTACTTCCCACTGCGCTTCTCACACGTTTTTAGTCCCTAAATGGGAGTTTGGGTATGGATTATAGACAGTTAAACCAGAATGTCATCGTGGGATCTGTTCGGCTGCTGGACTTGTATGTTTGTATTACCTGATTTGCCAGGGCTAAAATTTTCACTGTCCTAGATCTTAACCAGGCCTATTATCTTGTGCCACTGACTGGAGATTCCAAGCCTGTGACTGCTTTTTGCATCGACTGAAATGTGTGTGAATTTAACAGATTTCCACATGGCCTGTCGTTCTTTTCCTGTTACTGGACAATATCTTGAGTGATCAGAAATATAAATCGGACATTATAGTAATACTAAACCAAGTCTGAACCGATTTTAGTTGTGTCTGTTATAGTAAATTACCAATAATTTTTCCAAATCTTTCAGAGGAGCCATCCTTCAATCTGTCAAAATAATTTTAACATTTGGAAAAATTCCAACTGCGTCACATAGTGGTACAAAGCACAACTTCATTGGTGCAATGTCGCTTGCAAAAAATCCTCGGAAAGTACGTCCAGAATCGTAATACCTGACGTAATGTTTTCCTTTAACTCACGAATTTAAAAGCAAGCAATTATATGGCGATTTTGAAATGTACTAAGAATCTTAATTACAGTGTTTCATATAAATTGAGGGATCCACAGGCTATACATACATTGCAGCGGCTGTTAAGATTCAGCATTCATCGCAATTTTTACCTTTTAAGAAGCAATAGCGGGCTGACTCAACGCAGGGTTGCCAGATTGCGGACCGCGGGTAGTGGGCGCGCTGTTTGAGGAGCCATGTCACAGATTGCGCGGCCGCTCCCGCCGGAGGTTCGAGCCCTCCCTCGGACACACACACGCACGCGCGCGTTCGTACAGGACCTACAACATGCGGTCGTGCATTATCCTGCTGAAATGTAGGGTTTCGCAGGGATCGAATGAAGGGTACAGCCACGTGTCGTAACACATCTGAAATGTAACGTCCACTGTTCAGAGTGCCGTCAATGCGAACAAGAGGTGACAGAGATGTGTAACCAGTGGCACTCCATACCATCGCGCCGGGTGATACGCCAGTATGACGATGACGAATACACGCTTCCAGTGTGCGTTCACCGCGATGTCGCCAAACACGGATGCGACCATCATGGTGCTGTAAACAGAACCTGGATTCACCCTAAAAAAAAAAAAAAAGTTTTGCCATTTGTGCATCCAGGTTCGTCGTTGAGAACACCATCGCAGGCGCTCCTGCCTGTGATGCAGCGTCAAGGGTAACCGCAGCCATGGTCTCCGAGCCGATAGTCCACGCTGCTGCACACGTCGTCGAACTGTTCGTGCAGATGGTTGTTGTCTTGCAAACTTTCCCACCTGTTGACTCAGAGATCGAGACGTGGCTGCACGATCCGTTACACCAGGCCCCCACAACCGCACGAGTGGTCGACTGTGAAGAGCGGACAAATTGAATAGCTGGCCGGCGGCCATTAGAGTGGTAAACTGACGCGCGGATTTCGAATGTTTATACATCGCTTTTGGTTATAAAATGCCTTCCCTACAGTTAGGTCACAAACATAATGCCTCATTTAAATACGTTACTACAATATAGTTTTTAATTTATGAACAAACAGCAATTAGTCACTATTTATGAATTTACGTTACGTAGTACATGGAATCTGCCGTAGCTAATAGTTATGCACTGGACCCCTAGCATTTTTTGTAGTTCATTTACGATAGATGTACGCAAAATGCATCAAAATACTCGAAGATATGCCCACTATGTTAATAGACATTTTCTGACTCTACTTTGCTTTAGATTTTATGACGAAAAGTGCGTTATATATGGCGTAGTGCTTTGGCAACTCACGACCAAATTATCGAAAAAAAATGGTTCAAATGGCTCTGAGTACTATGGGACTTAACAGCTGAGGTCATCAGTCCCCTAGAACTTAGAACTACTTAAACCTAACTAACCTAAGGACATCACACACATCCATGCCCGAGGCAGGATTCGAACCTGCGACCGTAGTAGTCGCGCGGTTCCGGACTGAAGCCCCTAGAACCGCTCGGCCACCGCCGCCGGCCAAATTATCGAGTTTCAACCTAACCTAGACCATGAAAACACTACCGATCAGCCAGCTACAACAAACAAGACTTCGGCAGGCATCCAGTATCGCATTAGTCACAATATTTACTTTCGAAGATGTACACTTCAGTTTATATGTGTGGTTTTTTCATATAATAAATAAAACTCAACAACTGTTCCATCGAGAAAATTTGTGAAATCAGATTACAATTACACACATTCAGTTGCATTTTATAACGATAAAAAGCCTGCTAACTCAAATTTCGTGTTGCTTGCAACTCAACTTTTATAGTTAAAATAAAATGTGGTTCACAAAGAAAAATTTATCTTCTGCTGTATATGGTCTGGAAAACGAAAGATGGATGGAACAGCATCATCTTTCAGCTTTCTGCGATTTACGTAATTTTCAAGGAAACAACTTTTTTCAAAATGAACGGCACATATAAAATGGTATTCTGTCGGTCGGAAATCTTGCCTCCTGACAGCGTGTAACCATTTTTGTAACAGCTGTGGTTTTGAGAAAGGAAACCTGCAAATACACTCCTGGAAATTGAAATAAGAACACCGTGAATTCATTGTCCCAGGAAAGGGAAACTTTATTGACACATTCTTGGGGTCAGATACATCACATGATCACACTGACAGAACCACAGGCACATAGACACAGGCAACAGAGCATGCACAATGTCGGCACTAGTACAGTGTATATCCACCTTTCGCAGCAATGCAGGCTGCTATTCTCCCATGGAGACGATCATAGAGATGCTGGATGTAGTCCTGTGGAACGGCTTGCCCTGCCATTTCCACCTGGCGCCTCAGTTGGACCAGCGTTCGTGCTGGACGTGCAGACCGCGTGAGACGACGCTTCATCCAGTCCCAATCATGCTCAATGGGGGACAGATCCGGAGATCTTGCTGGCCAGGGTAGTTGACTTACACCTTCTAGAGCACGTTGGGTGGCACGGGATACATGCGGACGTGCATTGTCCTGTTGGAACAGCAAGTTCCCTTGTCGGTCTAGGAATGGTAGAACGATGGGTTCGATGACGGTTTGGATGTACCGTGCACTATTCAGTGTCCCCTCGACGATCACCAGTGGTGTACGGCCAGTGTAGGAGATCGCTCCCCACACCATGATGCCGGGTGTTGGCCCTGTGTGCCTCGGTCGTATGCAGTCCTGATTGTGGCGCTCACCTGCACGGCGCCAAACACGCATACGACCATCATTGGCACCAAGGCAGAAGCGACTCTCATCGCTGAAGACGACACGTCTCCATTCGTCCCTCCATTCACGCCTGTCGCGACACCACTGGAGGCGGGCTGCACGATGTTGGGGCGTGAGCGGAAGACGGCCTAACGGTGTGCGGGACCGTAGCCCAGCTTCATGGAGACGGTTGCGAATGGTCCTCGCCGATACCCCAGGAGCAACAGTGTCCCTAATTTGCTGGGAAGTGGCGGTGCGGTCCCCTACGGCACTGCGTAGGATCCTACGGTCTTGGCGTGCATCCGTGCGTCGCTGCGGTCCGGTCCCAGGTCGACGGGCACGTGCACCTTCCGCCGACCACTGGCGACAACATCGATGTACTGTGGAGACCTCACGCCCCACGTGTTGAGCAATTCGGCCGTACGTCCACCCTGCCTCCCGCATGCCCACTATACGCCCTCGCTCAAAGTCCGTCAACTGCACATACGGTTCACGTCCACGCTGTCGCGGCATGCTACCAGTGTTAAAGACTGCGATGGAGCTCCGTATGCCACGGCAAACTGGCTGACACTGACGGCGGCGGTGCACAAATGCTGCGCTGCTAGCGCCATTCGACGGCCAACACCGCGGTTCCTGGTGTGTCCGCTGTGCCGTGCGTGTGATCATTGCTTGTACAGCCCTCTCGCAGTGTCCGGAGCAAGTATGGTGGGTCTGACACACCGGTGTCAATGTGTTCTTTTTTCCATTTCCAGGAGTGTATATGCACAGACATTATGCTAATACCGTCTTACAAAAACATTTACTAAACAAGTGCACTGACATACAAAACAACTTAAAATATCCACACACCTGTGAAATGTAATATTCGTTCCTTTCTCGAATTTATTTGTACAATTAATCGCTGCACAACTCTTCACCATTGTACTTCTTTTGATTGGATCGTACAGATAGTAGAATTACGAGTAACAAATACTGTATGCACGCCCCAACAAATATACAACGTTGAATCAGGGTCTTCATAAACAACAGCACTACACAACACATCAGACTACCACCACTATAATGGCGTCCAGCCGAAGGTTCAAATTATCGCGCGACTGCAGCGCCATCAGTGAGTCTAGTTGTTTTTTACAAGGTCTTGGGTTACAGCCATGCGGATAAGATGCCTGTCATCTCGACTGCTAGTAATACGAGGCCGTCGGGATTCAGCACGGCGTTCCGAATTACCCTTCTGAACCCACCGGTTCCATATTCTGCTGACAGTCATTGGATCTCGACCAACGCGAACAGCAATGTCGCGATACGATAAACCGCAATCGCGATAGGCTACAATCCGACCTTTATCAAAGTCGGAAACGTGATGGTACGCATTTCTCCTCTTTACACGAGGCATCACAACAACGTTTCACCAGGCACCGCCGGTCAACTGCTGTTTGCGTATGAGAAATCGGTTGTAAACTTTCCTCATGTCAGCACGTTGTAGGTGTTGCCACCAGCGCCAACCTTGTGTGAATGCTCTGAAAAGCTAATCATTTGCATATCACGGCATCTTCTTCCTGTCGGTTAAATTTCGCGTCTGTAGCACGTCATCTTTGTGGTGTAGCAATTTTAATGGCCAGTAGTGTATTTCAGTTAGTTTGGTTCAGCATGTGTCCTGCTGCCTAGTAGGCACAGGGTCCACCATGGGCCCTGATAACTTGTCCCATGTGTGATGGCCTTAACGCGTATAAGGCTTG
Source organism: Schistocerca americana (assembly GCF_021461395.2). Lineage (NCBI taxonomy): Eukaryota > Metazoa > Arthropoda > Insecta > Orthoptera > Acrididae > Schistocerca > Schistocerca americana. The sequence goes on from NC_060120.1 coordinate 774,853,788, forward strand.
AATGGCCTCCTGTGGCCATCCATGGTGCACTCACCTGCCTCCAAAATTCATATGGCCTTGGTCACAGCACTGCACCCATCGTTCCACCATTTCGCACATATGTCCGATTGGTGACAAGTCTTGTGATCTGGCGGGTCAGGAAAAAGGGCGACATCCTGTAACACCAAGAAGGCATGTGTTCGTGCAACAACGCGTGGTCGTGCATTGTCTTGCTGAAAAGTGGCGCAGAAAGGGTACGGCTACGCGTTGTAATGTGGTGTGTGCCTCACTGCTTTTTTTTTTCTTTAACTAATTTGTGACTGATTTTATTCTGAGAAGCTCAGTAATGTATGTAAAAACCGTAAATGTAAATGTGATTCAAAAAGTACTTGAAGTGAAGTGAAGCGCAGCAAGAAACTCTTTAGCGCGCGATCCACGCAACGCTACTATTAGAGAATATTTGAGTAAGGACTCTAAAAAAAAATTGATTTATTAAAAAAAAAGAGAACTGCTAATCTGTATCTTGTGGATAGAGGACGTGTTGCTGGGCCGTCACTCAGAACGTATTGTTACATTTAATGAAAATTGATATTTTAGTGATAAAACCGAGTAAAGTATGCGTAAGAGTTGCCAAACATTTATGTATACAAATTTTCTGGAAATGAAGAATAGAAATAACTTGTTTTTGGAAATGGAGGTGAGCTTCATTGTCGTTGCCGTCTATCAATCGACAGAATTGTAAGTGTACAAAGTTCACTAAAATACAGGGAAAGAAATGCTTTCTCTATAGTTTTCATTCAATAATTAACAACCTCTCATAATTTCTTCATTACAGTAACTGGATTATGTTCTTGTACAATAATAGTATGGTGCTGAACTCCACTGAGCAATTTTGATGTAGTAGGACGTGTAGTTTGAAGGAAGTTTGTGTGCCAAGCAATCTCCTTTTCTCACGAAATGCAGATTGCTGTTTGATCTTATTTACTTACAACAGTGGTCCCTTAGGTATGAAAAGCTACGAAAACTTGGGCTCAAAGCTATCCGCAATAAGGCCAAGTAACTAACAGAATCGTATTTTAAACCTTAAAGAGCAATAACTTCCTCCAAATTGCAATACGTCAACAACTGGTGCAGAAGCTGATCATTCAAGGAAGGCAGCAACTAAAATTCAGGTACCAGTTGCAACTTAAAGTAAAAATCTCAATCAAAAATCAATCTCTCTCTGTCTGTCTCTCTCTCTCTCTCCCCAAACACATATATAAATATTCATATTATTTTTAAAAAAGTCATTTTTATGTTGGCGCCCGAACAGGGAGTCATTCATGTAGGGCACACTGGGCTCAGTGACCTGGATAAGAACCAACTGTGATTTGTAGTTGTACCGAATACCACCCTACGCCATAACGCCAAGAGTTGACGCTGTACGACTTTTGCGAATGCAGTCATTACTATGCTTCACCCCTGTCTGCGGCGAACCAAAATACGGCCTTGATTTTATACCAAATAGAACCTGGATTCGTTCGAAAACACTATCTGATGCCATTTCTGTCCCCAGGGACGTCAATCCACACAACATTGCCGTCTAACATGTTTCTGCATATTCGTCAAAGGTAGGTGGAGATGTGGACGAAGCGCACGTAACCCATACCGTAATAAACGGCGACGGACTGTCACCCCCGATAGTGTATGATGTGTTACATTGTTCCACTGTTGCGACAGAGCCGACGAGAAAACAAATCTTCCCTGCAATGCTATTCGGATGAGTTGTCGATCTTCTCGTGGGATGGTCTGGGTGGTACGACCTGCGACCTGCCCCATCTCGTTGTATTCTATGACCTTCCGGAACCATTGTGCACACACCCGTTGCACTGCCGAAACTTTTTGTCCTCCGCTAACAGCGGTTTCCCTGACGGATGCATCACACCCTCTCATGCCAATAATGCGCACTCTTTCAAACTCACTGATTTGACGGTACTTCTGCAAGGCATCCTGCACGTCTGTTCAAGTCACACTGGTCCACTCATTACCTTCGGTTCATAGCGACAACGAGAGCCGCAAGCACATTTCACCGGTAGGTGGTGTTGCGCTGTGATGTCGATGTTGACCTTGAACGCGCGGGCCGACATGTTTCAAACGCAAATAATTTCTGTAGAACATACTAATGTGCGTGTCCTGTGAATATGAACGTCCTATCTCTAATCGTTCAAAGTGTTCTATTTTTCTGAACATTAGTGTACCTTGTTCTTTAAAAGCTGTAACTACGATCTTAAAAAGGTAGCTGCCTACAGCTCATGGAGAACCGCTCTTTCCCGTAGTACACTGTATTGCAATCTAAAACATACTGTGAGACATATTAATATAATATCTAACAACTTTTTAATGTACGTGCGTCGTGTTATTGCTTTCGTCTCACTGTCCCAAAAAACAGAAATTCTACAATTATATTGTCATGTATTGAAATAAAAGAATTTCCCATTTTTATTATTACACAGGTGCCTCACAACCAATGCAGTATCTCATACAATTTTAAATTTTTCACTCACAGATGTCATTAGCGTCGTCTGTCGCTGTTTTCTAAATAGTTCTATCTTTCACCGCAGGATGGCAGTCGCATCACCGGCTCAACGTCACTTTCTGATGATCGTTCAAAAACTATTTATTTTTTGCTGCATGAAAACGTAAAAAAAAGACGGAAATTAACTTCTAATCGCTACCTTTCAGCGTAGCTTAAAAACACATTTAAATTACATTATGATTCTGTTTGGGAGCTGAGAAATTACCTGCATTTTCTTATTGGCAATAAATACGCCTAGCTTGCGAACGAAACCCGCTAATCCTAACAGGACATTTCGCACTCACTATCGCTCAGTACTAGTTCCAACTCTGCATCAATGGATGACCCTACTTTTCTCCAGCTCTACGTTATGGTAGCGTTCCCGACTTTACGATTCAGGCTTCATGCTCGTGCAGTTTGGAAAACATCACGTACATTTATTGCTTTCACGCTTTAAGCATAGCTTAAGAAGAGTCGTTTTCACATTCTTTCAGCAAGGAGACAAGAAATGCACATCGATAATGACGTTCAATTGATTCCAAAATTCCCTGGTCCATGAGCTGAATGAGGTCTGTCACACTGGGTGGAAGAAGAGTAGATTGTATACCATCGGAATTAAGTCATATTAGCAGTTGGACCCTTGTCAGTTGTAAGGATAGATTTCAGTGGAAGCTTGTTCTTGTCCAGCTCATTTCTCACGTACAATTTTTCATGAAAAGTGTGTTTCTGTCGCTGTGTTGAAAACAAAGTGGATGTAGGGATTTCTCAATTACCGTGAGCTACAGTATGACTTCCAATTGCATTACAACACTCCATTACTGTTACGCACTGTTCCTGTTGTTTATACCAACGCGCTTGCTTCTCATTCTTGGCAGCTATTGTTTTTGAAGCATGTACAAATTTTAAAAAATGCTTAACATTGTTTTGTCTGTAATGATAAATAAAATAATATTACAGGCACAACATTGCTGTGCATTAAAAAAAGTTTTTGAAGAAAGTATCTTCTAAAATAGTTCGATTTCATCAACACTGTACAAGGCATCAGAAGTTAAATCTTCTTCCGCTGTTACTTTCCATATCTTCTTTATAAATTGTTCTGCATTTTTTTTCATTAGTGAACGACTTTCTCCGGTAACTGTCAGCTCCCGCACACCTAAACGCTTTTTTCCCACTTTGGTTGCCAGTCCTCTGATGCTAGAAACACGTTGCTGCTGCCAGGTTGTTTGTTTAAACGCGACTGCTTTTTCCTATACTGCCGGGCCACTAGCAGGAATTCCTTTACTGCGTTTTTGAGTGAATTGTCTACACTGGGCAACAGAATTAAGGATCACATTTTGGAAAACCCATAACTGTCTTCCACTACGAGGCAAAAGTTTGAAATTTAGCTTTAAGGTGTCTTCAATCTTCCTTTGTAATGTAGCAAAAGCATGGCACCCTGCAACATCAGCCTCGGGCTCGACTGCACTTCAAACAGCAATTTGTCGACACTTGTGATATGTAGGCCAGAGCTCAGAAGTTCATGTGATGTGTGAGGTAGTGATGGGGAGCTAGTGAATGAGTCGTTCAAATGAACGCTTCACTCCAGTGAAGTGTGAACTAACCACTCAATTTCAATGAACTGGTACTTCAAACTCTTCACAGGTAGCACAGTCCACATTTTTTTTCTAGTTCACTCACTCTCTTCCCCTCTCCCTCTCCCACTACATCGGCGCTACGGCACTCATTCTCTCTTCACTTCAGTCCTCCCTCTACTGCCTGTCGAGTGTCGACGAATCGCACGGTGTTTGTGGGGAATTATTGGTTTCGGAGGGGTTAGGGACGTGAGGGGCGAGGGGAAGGCAGCGTCAGCTGCTTTCTGCAGTGCTGACAACATTACTCTTGACTATTCGTGCAGTTATACTTCGCGTCTACGGGTAGCCTACCGTTGGCAACGCTTGCAGACAAATGAATATTAAAGATACAATCGAAGAGGCTGGCTGTGTGAGCACGCACAGCCAACATGAAAATAAAATGCTTACTTTGTGAGTGTGGAACTGAAGCATGCGTGGAACCCACGCTTGAAAGATAATCGTTCATGTTGGAATGTTTATCTCGTACACATTACTGAAATAATTACACTAAATGTCAATTTGAGGATTGTCCTAATTAAATTTTAAAAAATATATTTATAAATTAACACCAACGGATTTTGCGAATGTTCAGAGATTTCCGTTTAAAAACATGATTTGTTCCACTTTTTTCCCGTCAGTCGATATCTTCTGTCAGTTATAAGGTGTCCTGCCTTCGAGAACACTCTTTCACACGGCGTGGAGGTTGCAACAATACGCAGTCGTATTTTTGCAAGTTCAAAGAGCGTGGGGTATACTGACAGCCGGTCAGACCACCACTGAAGAGGATTGCCTTGTCTCTGTAGCAGGGGCTCTTGAAATATTTGTCCACTGCCACTGCTGCAGCAGCTCTCGGGTGTGGATTACTCTGCAGCCTGGAAAACACTTCATCAAATTCGAGCCAGAGACTAGAAGTAGATTCAGTGGTTGGAACTGAGATTGTTGCAGTAGCAGTGGATGTGTTCGTCACAAATTTCTCACAGTGCATGATCTGGTTTGATTTCACCTTCTCAGCAGAATTTTTATCAGAAAACCATGTAATTTGAGCCGAGGATCCAATGAAGTTGCTTCTGCGAAAATGGAATTTTCCTCTATATTTCAAAATCGTTGTTTTAGGTCTTGAGCTAACTTTTCGACCATCCGTTGCATGTCTACATGAATTTTAGTGTTATTAACGAACCTGCAACACCATTTTTTCAACGAGCGACTAAGGAGTGTAACTTTAGAAGCAGTGACAACATTTTCTCTTGACATTTCCTCGGTGCAGTCTTTGAAAACTTTCAATAGGTCACAGGCTTGTGTTACACTTGCAATGTCTCTGCAGTCAGATTTGGAAGATCCGAGCATTTCAGAATGATAACTGTCATTAGGGAATTCTTAACCTTGATTATTCTTCGCAGCATATCATAGGTTGAATTCCATCTGCTAACAGTGTCCTGCTTTAGTGTCAGAACTGGCTCTTTTAACTCTTCCTTCATCTTTTTCAGTTTCGTGCAGGCCTGCGAACTTCTTTAAAAAAAATTCAACAATTGTTTTTACTTTATTCAGAATGGGTTGAATGTGCGGAAGCCCATTCTGAACAATTAAATTGAGTGTGTGTGCAAAGCAGGGGATGTGTTTCCACAATATTAGCAGCTTCGTCGCTAACAACACACACGACTTTTTCTTGACTGCCCCATTCTCTTGTGACATGTCGCAGTTCTTCAGAGAGTTTTTCTGCCGTTGCCTTTCGTCGTATTTAAAAGCACTCTAGGAGGGAAGACGCCAGCTCCAGGTCTTTAAAGTAGTGTGCTGTCACCGACAAATAACTCTCATTCGTGGTTGAGGTCCACCCATCTACTGTCAGCACAACCGCTTCTGCAGAATTAATTTTGACTCTCACAATTTCTTTCATCATGGTGTACTGTTGTTGTAGTAGTGTATTGGTAATGGTCTTCCGAGCTGGCATTCTGTAAGCACCATTCAGTTTGCCTACAAAACTTTGGAAATGTTTGTTTTCCACTATATTGAAGGGCAAATAATCCTTTACAACAGTCTCCAGAAGTGAGAAATCTGTCTCCTGATTTCTTTTGTTCGAAAGAGATTTCGGAAAATACATAGGTAATGTTCTGTGATATTGATGTCTGCTGTCTGATAATGAAGTGATACTGTTATTTTCTGGCACCGACTTCTGTTCGCTTCTGGCAACTGCTGATGTTGGTTCCGGATTGTCCGGGTAATTTGTCCAAGAAATATCGAAAGATGCAGGAGCAGGGGGCGCTATGCGCCTGATTGACAATGACACTCGGTAGCGTTCTCGCTTCCCACGCCCGGGTTCCCGGGTTCGATTCCCGGCGGGGTCAGGGATTTTCTCTGCCTCGTGATGACTGGGTGTTGTGTGATGTCCTTAGGTTAGTTAGGTTTAAGTAGTTCTAAGTTCTAGGGGACTGATGACCATAGACGTTAAGTCCCATAGTGCTCAGAGCCATTTGAACTATTTGACAATGACACTGTTGGATGCAGCACTCGAACATGACGCACTAGATTAAATGTATTTGCTCCTTTATATGAAATACACTTAGAACAACAGTTGCACTTTGCTTTCCCATCACCTAAATCGGCGAAGAAACCCCAAATTTCACTACTTTTACAAAAAAAAAAAAAAAAAAAAAAAAACAGGAAAACTTCTGAATAATTACTTAACGTAGATATATAGAGTTTGTGACAGTGGTAAACATGCTCATTCTATTTTGGATTAAATTTTAAAAGGATCATAAAAGTGGACTGCATTTTGTTGGTAGCCCTAGTTTTCAGTCCATGAATACAACAAATAAGGTTTCACTTGTCAGATAAAGACTTTTTTGGTCGCTTCATGAGGAAATGTCGAGCAAGATTAAAAAACCTTATTTATATGTGACAGGCTTCTCTGTTTATCTTTCCTTTGTCCCATTAGACCATGTTCTGTTTAAGTTAACTCATTGTCAGACGCTGTAAGAGCGTAAAACGATGCGTGCACGTTACTGCATAGTTCGGCCATCTGTTGGTAAAATTATGATTACGAAGCTTTATTGTACGAGCGAGGCGAAGTGAGCGTAGCCGCGGCTGAGCGGCGAAATGGGCAACTTCGCCAGGCTTCGGTACTTCATGAATGAACTACTTCATTTGAACGCTTCACGGCAAAGAGTGAAATGAATGAAGTAGTTCACGGGAATGAACTAGTTCGACCCATCTCTAGTGTGAGGTGGGTTACTCCTGTCACATTGGCACCAAATACCACCACAGTTTTGGCCAACGCCATCAAGGACGTGTCACACGATGGTAAAGTCGTCAACCCCCTCTTAGACAGGTATTGCACTATCATATTTCTTTGTCAACGTCGATATGTCAAATATTTATGGGAAATTTTATTTATGTCAAGTTGGATGGTGTAATAGGGAACTTCGTCAAATTTCGCCTGTCGTCGAATGAATATGATCAAATCTAGGCCTCGCTGTAGGTTTGATCATAAAAGTCGCTTGTCTTCTGTTCACTGCAATGTGAAATGTTACCACTTGGAACGCTAGCATCGCTTCAGTGTTCTGTCACCAGTAGTGTGTTTGCAAACATGGCTGTGAAGTTTAATTCGAGTGTACCGCCAACTACAAAATTAATAGATATGTATGTAGCTGATGAGGAAAACGGATTAATAAGACTGGAGAGCTACAAAAAAATTGCGGAGGTCATTAGCAGTGAGATTCGGCCCAGGTGCACAGCTGACGACAAAAAGACAATTAATGGTCTCCGCTCAAGCTACTCTCACGAGAAAGCACAAAACTGCGTATCGACATACATATTTCATTTTATAAATTTTCTGAGCTCTCCAGTCTTCTTAATCTACTTTTGAACTCAGAATGCCTCACATTGTAAAGCGGCTCATCAGCTTCATACATTTCTATTAATTTTGTAGTTGTTGGACACAATACGTAATTATTACTTTGATCTACAATAAAAATAATACCTAATGCACATAAAGTGTATTGAACATTAATTTACTTTCAGATAGTGGCCCTTTAGTGCTTTATAAATTGCTTCACACGTTTCAGGTATTGTTTTAGCTGATGTGCACTGTGGTATTCGAGTGCTGTACTGTAAGCTAGAGTAGCTCTTTCCTGTACCAAGTAATCGGAGTGTTACTGTGAGCCTGTCCTCTGCAGATATAGCAGTTCTTAAGTGAGTTAGTATTGTGCTTTGTGATATGACGAGACACTTCACTGAGCAAATACTGAAATGTATGCTAATCCATTCTTAAGTAATTTATGTACAACTTGACGTCCTCCACTAGAAGCTCACCTAACAAATTTTTTGAATGCTTTTATCGTCTCGTCGGTCGTAAAACCCACAGTTTCAGCCAGGTGCGTTTCTTCACACCCCCCACACCCCCCCCCCCTTTCCCTTCCAAATGCACACACAGTGCAATTGTGGTACATGCAACGGTTGCGCCTAATAACAAGTTGTTGTTGTCAGTCATTTTGAACCTCGACGAAAAGTGTGATAACGTGTAATCTCCCTTTTTAGCGCCACACGATATCTCTGTCAAACAAATTTGACGAATATTTAATCATATCTTTGATATTTTTATCAAAGAAATATGATAGTGTAGTACCGGCCTTACTCACGTTTTACTCCTTCTACTTGTTTTGACGCCTCTGCGAAGGAGGCCACAACGGCGACACCCAGCGTTGAATTCTTTCAGTTTCCTTACGTGTGGCCTCTCCAAAGATTTCAGAAACTACGTCGCTCAGAATAGATGCAAAAAGGCCTCAGAGTGTGGCATGAAGCGTGTCGATGAACACTTTTTCCTTGTGGTGTTGGTTCCCACACATTCCGCGGGTCAAGATGACAGTTGTCAGTGCGATGAGCAACAAGACGACATTATTAACAACCTTCGACGCTGTTGGCATCTCCGGACGTTTCAACCCTTCTCTGAAGACGTTGTAGGGCTGCGTCCTCTTTAAACGTCATCGCACCCCTTAGGCGTCCAGCGAGACCACAATTTCTGCTCTTGTGTACATATTGTAACCGATTTTGATTCGTTGAAAATAATTCGACAAAATTTGAACATGATCTGAAACAGCAAAGAGTGCTTATGCATTTTCTGCCCTTCTGTTTCATGTCCCTCTGTGGCGTGATCAAGGAGGGTTGCGACATTGATATAGATGTAAATACAGCAGGAAAGGTCCCTCTAAGACACCGCAGTTTGGCAATACCTTCGGTGACACCAGCTCACTTTTACTGAGAATTTTAAAAGTGCGCCTTTACAGAGAAGATCTGAGAAGTAGAGCTCGCCTGCAGACAGGCAGCTGCCATTGGAGCAGGTTGTCTTCCTGCAGGCGCATAGGGCTAATTTGTAGGTTTTCTCTGTAAAGGCACATTTTAAAATTCTCAGTAAATGTGGACAGGTGTCACTGAGGGTACAGCCAAACTGCAGGGGATCGCAGAGGGACACTTTGCTGTTGTATTCGCGTATGAGTCAATGTTGTACCCCTCCATGGCCATGCCATAGGAGGCGGGGGGGGGGGGGGGGGGGGCGTGAAGCAAGTGGGCAGAAAAATGATAAGCACTCTTTGCTGCTTCAGATTACATTCGAATTTGCTTGAATGATTTTCAATGGACGCTAGTGATTCCAGTGTGGGCATGAGAGCAAAAACTAAGGTCGCACTGCGATTTCTGAATCAGTGAGAAAGCAGCCCTACAATGTCTTTAGAGAGGGTTGAAATGTCCGTGGGGGTTAGTAGAGTCAAAGGTTGTCAAGAACTGGCGTTTTGACTGCGGAATGTGCGGGAATCAACGCCCTATTTCATTGACACTCTATAAGCCACTGAGTCCCTTTTGTGGCAATTCCAAGCGGCACTTTGTCTGAAGTCTTCTGCTTGGCCACCCATGAGGAAACTGCGTGATTTCAACACTGGGTGTAGCTGTTTGGAAATTTGTGGTAAGGTCTTATGTGACTAAACTGCTGAGGTCATCGATCCCTAAGCTTACGCACTACTTCATCTAATTTAAACTAACTTATGCTAAGGACAGCACACACACCCATGCCCAAGGGAGGACTCGAACCTCTGACAGGGGTAGCCGTGCGAACCATGACACGTGTCTATCCCGCGCGGCTCAGTCTCTAGGTGTCAAACATACATTGTTTGGCTACAGACCTGTTTACATGTATCTGCACATACGTTCTCATGTTTCCTCACAGTAGTACCTTCCATATTTAAAGAACGGCTACCCTGCGCAGCTGTGTCGCCATTCTGATCTCCATCTCAGAGGTGTCAAAAGGAGTCAGATGTGAGTAATAGGGTTTGTAACGACCCTCCCATCGCGTTACACATCAACGGTGATGTTAGAGAGAACTGTTGTTAAATTCGGTGGCCCACCTCACAGGTCACATGAACCAGAGTTCTGGTCTTCGCTTCTGAAAAGTCGTCAAACGCGAGGATGACATCGCAGGGCACCATGCTTTTGCACCATTATAGAGGAAGGTTGTAGGCATCTTTTAGCCCAGCTGCAAACTTCTGTGCCGCAATGGAAGCCAATTATGGTGTTTCAGAAAACTGATCTTTTAATTGTGTTCTGAGGTGTATGAGCAGCTACGTCCAGTTCTTCCATCTCCCTCATTTGCATAACGTTCCTTTTCCCAACCCCTTCCCGATTTGGTTTGCACGCTGTCGAATAACATCTATGTTTTATGTCATAAGAAAGTAGCTATTCCAACACTGTACTCAGCAGCAATGCCTTTGTGCGAAGAACTTCGGTTCAACTTACCGTAAATGCCGATGCGCAGCGTAACGTGTTTCCTTTCAGCAGCCATGATACTGAACTGTAAACTCACAGTTTCAGACATGTGTAGCATTCTTGTACATTTTAATTAACTGACATCACTGTTGCGCATGATAATTCATTTTTTTTGTCATTTGTGTCCAAGCCGGGTTATGGAGAGGCCTGACTAGTGAGAGTCAAATTAGCGAGAGTATAATGAGTTTGTTGCACACGGAGCGCGAATATTGGCCTTTTCATGGCACAAGTGCTACGGGCTTAGAGATTGTTTAGTGAAGTCTGAAGGACTGGCAGGGAGTTCTGCAACGTCGTGGCCCGTGTACAATGGGGAGAGCCACTGAGACTTAATGAGAAGCGAAGTAGGCAGGTGGCTGTCCCTTTAACTGAATGTATGTTAGTTCACTAGTGACTACACCTGGGTTTGTGCATTTCAGCGCCAGAATAAGCAAGTAAAAAAGATTTTCGCCCAGTGTCACCTTGAATGTCGTAGGTCACAAAATCGCTGTTTCAACCATGAAACGGCTCCAGCTATACCTTGAAACTTAAAAACGGCGGATGCGGCGTCATCCTTGCCTGTGGTAGGACAGCGTCTGCGTGGGAGAACGTTTAGAAAATGAGCTCCATTTCTCACTGAATATTCTATAAGCATTGCATTAGGTTCGCTGACAGTCCAATTTCGACATTGCCATACTGAAATAAGAGAGCGATCAATGAGAAAACTCGCAAGTGGCGATGAAGTCACCAATTATCAGAAATACGAGGGCTGTTCAGTAAATAATGCAACACATTTTTTTTTTTTTTCTGAAAGAGGGTTGCTTTTATTCAGGAAACCAATGCGCCGTATTACTCCCCCTCTTTTGGCTACAAAAACTCTATTTTTCAACTTATCTCTGTTAAACGCGACCACCTTCATGGGAGATCCTGTAGCTGGCCGCTGTGACCGAACGGTTCTAGGTGCTTAAGTCCGGAACCGCGATGCTGCTACGGTCGCAGGTTCGAATCCTGCCTTGGGCATGGATGTGTGTGATGTCCTTATGTTAGTTAGGTTTAAGTAGTTCCAAGTCTAGGGGACTGATGACCTCAGATGTTACGTCCCATTTGGAGATCCTGTATTCCCGCATGGTACCACTCTACTGGTCGATGTTGGACCCAACATCTTGCTGCACTAATAACGTCCCTACCATCCACGTACTGCTTCCTGTGGAGTGCATCCTTCACTGCGCCAAACAGATGGAAGTTGGAAGGTGAGAGACCCTGGCTGTAGGGAGAATGAGGCAAAGTTGTCATCTTGTATTGAAAGGGTAGCTTGCCATGGAGCCGGAAGGAGAGCGGATTTTGATTCTCACGCTCGCACAGCTGACGCCGGCGACTGGGTCGAGCGAGCTGCTGTACTTGACTAATGCTACGTTACACATACTCTCTATGAATCTAAAGAAGTAATATTAAATATTAATAGATCTTTCACATAATTAGTGCACCAAATTCTATGGATAACAGATCCACACTGCTAAAATTTCAAATCAATAACTTCAATACTTTTGTAGATATAAATTTTTACCTAAAACGTATAATAACCGTGCTGGCATTGTGAAACCGTGTTAGGTAGTCACGTATAGTATGAAGCGAAACTACAACCAAGAGGACAGGTCCATATAAATAATTTCCTGGAATTTTCTGTCGTTTCATTGCCACAGATATCTAGCATAATTAACAGTACATTCGAAAATTATTATTTCATTGTGGTTTGATTGTGTGAGCGTTTTCGAGAGACTGACTGAGTGAATGGAGGACATATGTAGTGTGCGAGTGTAATACAGGGTGTCCCACTCAAACGTTCCTGATTTCAAAGAACCAGAAAAAAACCACAGTAGATGTGACAATGAAAAATGCACCACATTGTAAAGCATCTCAAAGCATTTATTTATTTATCAATACATCTCTACATGTGAACCATTTGTAGCCAAAGAATACCGAGTCTATATTCAATTTCTTGGCAAGTTCATACGATCATGAAGAAATCAAGCAGCGTAATGATGGGTGAACGTGGTGGCCAGGTAATGGGTCCTCCGCGTCCGATCCAACAGCTGGGAAATTTCCTATCCAGGAACTTGCAAACAGTCGTTGACCAATGCGGTGGAGCTCCATCTTGTGAAAAAAGATGTGGCCTTGCAAGTCTTGTATCTGAGGGTACACAGACTGCTCCAACATATCCAGATACACTGACCCATTCACTGTTTGTTCCACAAAGAAGAACAGTCCAACAATCCTGTTGTGCATTAGCCGGCACCAGATGTTTAGTTTAGGGCTATCACGAACATGTTCAATGACAACATGCGGATTTTGAGAACCCCAAATCCGAACATTATGCCTATTAACCCTTCAGGATAGATGAAAGGTTGCTTCATCTAAGAATAAACATCTTTAGCAGGAAGCTGGCATCCATATCAATACACTGCAGCATATCTGCAGCAAATTGTTGTTGGCGTCGTTTGTCGTTCGGCGTCAGATGTTGCAGAATTTGCACTTTGTAAGCACACATACGAAGACGCTGGTCAACTATACGATGCAATGTTGATCGAGGCACATCAAGTTGCCTAGATGCTTGACGAATTGACTTACATGTGCTTCTGAGAAACGTTTGTGTGATGTCCTCAACTGCCTCTTCTGAAACTCTGTAACATGCACTGCCAGAATGTTTCAGAACACTTCCTGTTGCCAGAAACTTCCTATACCATTCCTTAATTGTTTTCACATCAGGTGGATCACATTCATACACGTAACAATAATTTCTTTGCACAGTAATCGGCGACTTTGTTTCTGCAGACCACACTACTGCTTGTGCACGCTGCTGTGGAGTCGCCATTTTCACTTCATGCGACCACGCTGCACTCTGGCGACGATACTTGGTACTTCTGGAGCGGAGAGATGGAGGGTAAGGCGGGACACAACAGTGAAGGTATAGCAGAGGGCGGGGGTTGGAGACGAGAGGAAAACCAGGGGATGAGGGGGATCAAGGCAGCAGGAGGTGTAGAGTATGTGGATATGTTCGAGGAATAGGAGCAGTTGGGGGAAAGGAATCAGGTCGTAGAGGATCCATGCGGGGGATGGGATGCGTATACAGAAGGCAAGGAGGAGTGCATGGCGCTCGAGGTTCTGGGGGACTTATAGAATTTGGGGGGGGGGGATATCCAGGCGGCTCTGGCATAACAGAGGATGGGATGGGTTAAGGATAAGTAGGTGTGGAGGATGGTATAGAGATTCAGCCCCCATGTCTGGCCAGAGAGGAGTTTGAGGAGTCAGAGGCAGTTGTGTGCTTTGGATTGTATAGAGCGGAGATGAGGGATCCAGGTGAGGTGATGGTCAATGGTGAGGCCAAGGTAGATGAGGGTGGGGAAGAGGCAGACAGGATGGGTGCAGATGTTAAGGGAGAAATCAAGGAGCCGGAAGGAGCGAGTCGTATGACCTATGATGATTGGCTGAGTCTTTGAAGGATTGAGTTTCAGGAGCCACTGGGTACACCATGTGGCAAAAAGGTCAAGGTGATTCTGGAGAAGGCGTTGGGACCGTTGGAGGGTAGGAGTGAGGGCAAGGAATGCAGTGTCATTGGCATACTGCAGGAGGTGTACTGGAGGGGGTGGTTGGGGCATATCTGCCGTGTACAGGAGGTAGAGGAGAGGGTAGAGGACAGATCCCTGGGGCACACCTGCAGACGGGTATAAGGTGCGGGAATCGATGTTATGGATGGTGACGTAGGAGGGGCGGCGAGAGAGGAAGGAGGCAATCAGATGGGCGTAGTTGACAGGAGGGGCGTAGGTATGGAGTTTAAACAGGAGACCAGGATGCCAGACACGGTCGTAGGCGTTTTCGAGGTCGAGGGAGACAAAAATGGCGGGGCGACGGGAGTTAAGTTGGAGGGAGAGGAGATGAGTGAGGCATAGGAGTTGGTCATCGGCAGAGAAGGAAGGTCGAAAGCCACATTGGGTGTTGGGGAGGAGGTGGTTTCGGTGAAGGTGGTGATGGATGCTCCAGGTAAGGATGTGCTTGCTGAACACCGAGGTGACATACATAGGGCGATAGGAAGAGACATCAGACGGAGGCTTGGTGGGTTTGGAAAACATCACGACACAGGAAGTTTTCCAAAGGGCGGGGCAGAAGCCGGTGGCAAGGATTACGTTGTAGAGGGTGGAAAGGACTGCAAGGAAGGAGGGAGGGCAGTGTTTGAGGTTAACAATGCTGTACAGCTCTTCTTTAAATAATTAATTTCTTGCAAATACACTACTCGGGTTTGCCGCCGGATGGTAATGTGTAACTCGCACAACATTTCATAGCCGCCGCGCGATTATCTTCAGTCGCGCCTTGTAGCGATGACAGCAGCAGCTACTACCACCTGAAGATGTCGAGCAGTTGCATCGATGAAATATTGTGCAAGTTACGGCGCCAAACGCGAGAAGTGCATTTGCAACAGATCCGTCGGGAAAGCATGTAAAGTCACATATAATTTCTTTATTGACACATCATGAGGGTATAGTAAGAATATTTAGTCCTCTAAAATTATGTTTACAGAATATCTGATAAGCTCTTGCTCAAGTTTCAATAACCCCTCAATTACATGAGCTACATTCCTCATTTAACAATTCAGTATGAGAGTTGACGATTATATATGGTTGACAGGATGTACACATTTTGTGTTTCAAACATTTACCTTCTCATAAATATCAGAGTGCTTATCGTGGAGCAAATTTTATTGAATTTATTTTGACATACAGTCAATCAGAATCAGTTGACTACTGTCGCAATGTAAATAAAACGAAAGTCTTAATTGTGAAAGTAGTTCTACACTGACTTCTGTTTTATTTAAATTTTATTACTATGATTCGCCCACGAAATTAATTAACAGTAACATACAGGAATTTTCATTTCTCTACTTAATTTAGAAATCAGTCTCTAGGGACAATTGGAAATTTGTGGTAAGAACTTATGGGACCAAACTGCTCAGGTCATCAGTCCCTAAACTTACACACTACTTAATCTAACTTAAACTAACTTACGCTAAGGACAACACACACCCCAGGACTCGAACCTCCGACGAGGGGAGCCGCGCAAACCGTGACAAGACGCCCAAGACCGCGCGGCTACACCGTGTGGCTCAGTCGCTAGGTGTGAAACACACACTGTTTGGTTACAGACCTGTTTCCATGTATGTGCACGTAGGTTGTCATGTTTCCTCACTGTAGTACCTTTCATATTTAAACAAAGTCTTGATTCTAGTTACTTACTTCTGTCTTCACTTGCGTTTATCATTATCTACATACTTCGATCACTGGGGGTCATAATATTTTAACAGATAAAATTTGAGTAAATGTGCAGATGTTAATGTTTACAGATGATAGTAAGCAGGAAACTAATGACGACCAGGTCACTGATCTTTCTTTGTTGTAGTGATAAAATCTTTTTTATAAATTGTTTGATTACAGATTATATTTGATTATGACTATGTCCTAACTGAAGTGTACGTGATTTTGATCGTCTAACTGAAGAAACGGGTAATTATTAACTTCCCTTTTTTCGAAATGACAAGTGCTCATTTAAACATTTTCTTTTCCAGATCTTGTCGCTGACTGGCGCCATCTGTTTTCTGGTCTCCCGGAGTTCAGCAGCAGCGTAAATGATGACTGGACAAAAGATGTCAGTCATCTTCTCGAGACCAATTACAAGATCCTAGAGGACGCCAATCACGATGCAATTACAACACAAGACGCTACATTAGCAACTGGTGACTCGAAATTAGACAGTTCGGAGGAAAGAAAGAGAACTAAAGACAACAAAGAATTTAATAAAAAACATAATGTGTTGCACTACATTTTTCCTGTATTGGAAACGAACCCCAAAGTGATAGGACCAACTGATTTAAGCTCACAAAAGCCAGATCACACTCCTACGCTGTTACTGAAGAATAGCTCATACCACAATGGAGAGGAAAAAGTTAAATCCGAATACGGTATTCTCACAATACTGCTTCCGTTTAGGATAGAAAAATATGCTGAAAAGAATGGAAAACTCAATCACGACAAGGGTGGTACTTCTGCAGCTCTCGACGATGACCAAGGTATGGAGGACAGAGGTCTAGAGCTAAAGAAAGAAAAGTTCAGGTCATTCAGGAGAAAGAGAGATGTTTCGAACGATGAAAGTGAAACAATGGAGTCACGGCTATTATCTGCGGATAATGAGGATGAAGATGAAAAGTCCGTCTCTGACGAATCTGAAAAGTGGAGTAGTCCAGAGAAGAAAGAAAAGAGGGACACTGGAAGCCTCTCAGTCGAAATCACTACACCTAATCCTAAAGCTAACGTTTCTAATAACCTCAATTACACCAGTGGGAGGTCAGAAAACAACACCGATGACTCGAATAAGATAGCGATTTCTCGAAACCTGGACATGCAAGTGACGACTTCATTACCGCCGTGCACGACCACCAAAAATGGAAGCACAGAGTGCGGAAACAAACACGAGGAACCGAGAGAGGCAACAGAGTTGAGCGTGAAGTACTTAGGGGAAACTACTGACGGAACAGATGGACCGATGAGAGTCGAGGACGACTTTGCCTACGTTACAGATACCCCAGAAATTCATTTGAGCGGAGACAGAGACACTGTATCTGGTGAGATTGTATCAGACTCAGGAAAAATTATTACTCTACACTGGACTCTCAGATTTGAGCCAGAAGACAGCTCTTCTGAGAGTGGGGAGCACCCTCACCCTCCAGCTGATGACGGACGTGACGTGTTCGAACAAAATGTATACGTGGATCACGATGTTAGTCCTGGATACGGACATACGTCAGATTTTCCCGAGCACACGAGAATTGAAGGAGACTATTCAGAATATTTAGACCAGCTGCCCCTGCCATCTGTGGCGGCCCAAGTGTTTCCATACATGCAAAGTGCAGGGCCACCCTCAGTTGGGGAATACCCATCTACAGACCAAGTTATAGTTCCTGTTGTGGAATCGCATTACCCGCCGCCGATTTCAGAGGCGCTTGAGCACGAGTTGGAGTCACAGTCTGGAGTAGTTCTCCCAGACGATGAACTGACGGATGGCCTAGTTGACATGGAGTCAGAACATAGAATGCCCTTTGTTGATGCATCAGAAGAAGAACCACTTCATCCCGATACTACGTATATTCCGTCATCGCTGGAAGAGTCAGTTGAGATGGAGCCCGGCCTTCCAGCGTCGTTTGCGGTCACATCAGTAGAAGAACCACTTGATTCTGATACCATGTATATCCCGTCATCACTGGAAGAGCCAATTGAGATGGAGCCCGGACTTCCAGCGTCGTTTCCGGACGCATCAGTAGAAGAACCACTTGATCCTGATACCGCTTATATTCCGTCATTGCTGGAAGAGCCAGTTGAGATGGAGCCTGGAATTCCAGTGTCGTTTGCGGGCGCATCAGTAGAAGAACCACTTGATCCTGATACCGTTTATATTCCGTCATTGCTGGAAGAGCCAGTTGAGATGGAGCCTGGAATTCCAGTGTCGTTTGCGGACGCATCAGTAGAAGAACCACTTGATCCTGATACCGCGTATATTCCGTCATTGCTGGAAGAGCCAGTTGAGATGGAGCCTGGAATTCCAGTGTCGTTTGTGGACGCATCAGTAGAAGAACCACTTGATCCTGATACGTTGTACATCCCGTCATCACTAGACGGGCCAGTTGACATGGTGCCCGGACTTTCAGTGTCATTTACGGACGCGTCAGAAGAAGTACTGTTTGATCCTGATGCGTTTTATATTCCGCCATCGCTGGGTGAGCCAGTTGACATAGGGCCCGTACTTCCGCTGTCATTTACAGGCGCGTTTGTAGAAGAACCATTTGCTCCTGATACATTGAATATTCCGTCATCGCTGGGTGAGCCAGTTGACATAGGGCCCGTACTTCCAGCGTCAGGAGAAAAACTATTTGTTCCTGATACATTGTCACATATTCCATCATCGCTGGATGAACCAGTTGACATTGAGTCCGGATTACCAGTGACGCTTGTGGACCTGCTCGCTGGCTTACCATTCAGAAATCCGTCATCGCTGGAAAAACAATCAATGATTATCTATGACGACAATGGGCAGGGCGCGGAACTACAGCAAATCATCGATGAGTCAACAGGCGGACAGTTTTATCCTGCTGCAATGTCGCTTGAATATTTACCTGCCTATGATGAAACTGGTCTAAAAAGCTACGTCGAAAAAGACCATCGTGATCTTATCGACAGCGCGGCAGGAGTTCCTTGTCGATGTAACGAAGTCGTCGCTCGCAATTTCAACGATCGACCCTGAGACTGAGAAAGACAACCCTCACTGTCGTGATAACAGTCATGGATGGGTGGGCTGGAAATGGAGATACCTAGGAAAACTTATACAGGACATTCTACATAGGAGTTTCCGAGCAGGGTCCGTCTTACTCTTATACACGTGAGGCATCCTAATTCTTCGTCGAAATCTAAAATACGACCTCTAAGAATTTTCTGTTTTTAAAAGTTCTCAGATCGTCGAAGTTTATTGATAAACACGAATTTAGTAAATTTTTATTGCTCCAACTATAAAAGTTACAGCATTTATTTTTAACTTTCCCTCCCGTACCTTCCTCAAAGCATTACAAGGAAAAATATCAACGAAACTGTCGAATGTCACCCGCATCAGTACAAGGAGTATCCTCAGCGTTCAGGGGCTTCTTACAGCTGACATCAAACACTCCCATCTTATTTCATACTTTAGCACTGAATATATTGCGCTGAATAGCAAACAAATATTTTCTGTACCGATGGAATATTTAATCCAGAACCAGTTGATGTTATATCTACACTTTTAGTCACAACGAGTACACATAATACACACGATGACTCCAAGTCTACCGACAACTTTCATAGCTTGATCACGGATCTTGCTGAGTATTTTGACGCAAATTGGAGGATCAAAATTTGAATTAGGAAGAAAATAAAAAAATTTAAATAATTGACTCTATTTTACTAAGTACATAGCAGTCTCCCCGTAATTTCTTAATCTGTAGTTATTATGCCGAAGTACACCAAGTCATGGAATTTCTAGATGCATGCTAAGTATTCTTTACGAAGTGGTACATTATTTCAGTAAATTACTTTAATTTTTAGGTGGTGAGAAAAATTTCACCATTCTAACTTCCCAGAATGAGTGTTTATCTCTGCAACGGAGTGCACGCTGCAGAGCGAGAAATTCATTCTGGGAACATCCCCGGGCTGCGGCAAGACTACGTCTCTGCAATACCTATCTTCCAGGAGTGCTAGTCATGCAAGTTTCGCAGGAGAACTTTCTAAAAATTTGGAAGGTAGAAGATGAGTTGCTATCGGGAGCAAAGCTGAGAGGACTGGTTGTGAGTTGTGCTTGGGTAGTTCAGTTGTAGACCACTTACCCATGGAAGGCAAAGGTCCCGGTTAGAGTCACAGCCCGACACACAATTTTAATTTGTCAGGAAGTTTCACTCTAGCTTTAGTAATAAGCGATTTTAGTATTTCGAAAAATGCTAGGTATAGGCGTAAATAAGTTTCTCAATAGATTGTTGTTTTTTAGAAAGCCTATAATGGTCTCCCTCTCACTGCTCATAAATTTAATTTTCTGACGTTCACTAGGATCAAGCTGCCCAATACTGTACTTGCTGATTGGCCTGCTGGATCTCTGACTCAGAAGTACGGCAAGTGAGAGTGGTATAATTGCTGATTTATAAGTAGTAAGCATGGCAAGACACCTGCAAAACGATACTAAATGTCTTTTCTGAAAACTACTTAGAACTGATAATTCGGAAATATATTAGATCACATACCAGCAAATAGATCTGATCTCTTTAAGAAAGCCTACATTGAAACTGATGTCAGTGACCATGGTGCAGCAGTAACGATAATGATTATCAAAGGATAGAGGAAATTAAAAGAAGTAGAAAGATTTACATATTCAGGAGGAACTCGAAACTCTTAGCTCTGGATATAAGCATGTAGAATTGAGGGTCTAGTTTAGGAGAATAATTGTCCTAGTAGAATAGTTGATGATGGAAAGGACATTCCATAACATACGCTCCCAGTGAAGATACTACTAAAACGACATCGAAGACTGTTGAATGAAATGCGGATGATTGTCATTGACAGTTGTAGAAGTGTCTTCAGGAGTGCACTAAGAAAGTGTGTTCGTACTCTTGCCGCTCATGTTCTATAATAACGACCTGGCAGACACAGACAATATTAACCAACTTCAGAAATTTTGTAAATGATGTAGTTATTTGAAACATTTTTCTCATATAATCAGTCAATATAAGACTTCAGAGTGATGCAAGTACTGTCAATTACTTTAAATCTTCATAAATGTAAAATTTTGTGCTTCACAGAATGCAGAGTCGTAGTAATCTCTGACTAAAACGTCAATGACCTACATTTGGAACCAATAAGGTCTTAAAATTGTGTGTGGAAATGAAATAGGAATGTTCACATAGGTATCAATCATAGGTACAGTCGGTGTCAGATTTCTTCATCTACATACATGTTCCACTAACCACGGCACAGTCATGGGAGAGTATACACCGCACCAATATCTGACCAGTACTCTTGGAATTGGTCTTTAATGTTACACACGACCACCATTTATGTCATGACTTCGGCACAAATCGGCAAATTGAAGAAGTTCAAAGAAACGAAACCGACTGTAGTACAATAACTGTGTAATCATACAAGTGCAGTGGTTTTCATTAACCATTAACATTGTCAGCTGCGGGATCAAGATGATCAAGAGTTTATAATGCTTATTTTCACATTCTGACAGCGTGTTACATAGGTCATCAGTGGAAAAACACAACGACGAGTTATTATTTGGGGCGTGAAGCAACACCTCTCGATTATTCATAGTTATATGACAGTTCTAGGGCCGACTGATATGAGACAGCATTAGATGTAATCATTATCAGGGATTTTTGTAAACCTGGTGCACATGGGGAGAGATAGCACCTAAAATGCAATATAATATAATTTTCGCAGTACAGCACCACTCACATAGCACAAGTTTATGATGCTCCATTTTTGCATTCTGACAGCCTGTCACGTATGTTATCATTGGAAAACGTAACTCTGGAAATAGCATCATCTGAGACATGTCTAAAATCATTACTAGCTTAGCGGAGTGTACAATTTGGCTCTTTCTGATATGCTTTAATTGGATTTTGAATGGTGTGCTATTCTCACGTTGCTGAACACTTGTTGACTAATAATATGGAACTGTGTAGCAGAGGTCTGAGTGTTTTAACAACAGTATTCCGCAAGGAATAAAAGTGGAGGTTTTCTTTACAATACGGAAAACTGTCTCCATCGAGTAAGGATGGTGTTGTGGAGAACTCCGTCTGACAACTCTACATTTTTGACGCTAAAATGTTGGTTTCTTCTGTGTTTTTTATCCCCTAGAGCCTCCCTCTTTCTGGTGCTCACTCTTGTCTATTTCTTTCTGTCCTCTTCAATTCTGGACGAATCTACGTTTTTCATCTACATCTACAAGGATACTCTGCAAATCACTCTTAAGAGCCTAGTTCTTTAATGTTGGTCAGTTTTTTTAAGTAAGTGTTAAGATAACGATGTAATCATAGCTATCGTATTAAAAGTTGACTGATCTGTGTGGGACAGGCTTAAATGTCTTAACAATAATGCTCTGTGAGGAACATAAGACCCTTTAGGTCAGCAAACGATGCTGTTGAACGTAGACTTGTCTGACAATTCTACGTTTTGGTACTAAAATCATAGTTCTTTAATGCAGGTAATTTTTTCGAAGGATGTGTTAAGATCACGATGTAATCATAACTTACAAGTTAAGCAGCACTTGTAGATGAGAATGATTCGACCTTTGTACAAGAGTAAGCAATATTATTTACACAGCTAAATTGGTTATATTGTTGTTGTTGTTGTTGTTGTGGTCTTCAATCCAGAGACTGGTTTTATACAGCTCTCCATGGTAGTGTATCTTGTGCAAGCCGAGTATCTGCTGCAACCTACATCCTTCTGAATCTGCCTAGTGCATTCATCTCTTGGTCTCCCTCTGCGATTTTTACTCTCCACGCTTCCATCCAGTACTAAATTGGTGATCCCTTGAAACCTCAGAACGTTTCCTACCAACCGATCCCTTCTTCTAGTCAAGTTGTGCCACAAATTCCCCTTCTCCTCAATTCTGTTGAGTACCTCCTCATTAGTTATGTGAACTACCCATCTAATCTTCAGCATTCTTCTGTAGCACCACATTTAGAAAGGGAGGAATGTGCTGGTGTAAGGTGTCGCCAGCACACCAGGTGGCAAAAAGTTTGCGGGAAGATCGATAGTAGGTGCAAGCTCAGAGTCATTCAGTACCTAGCGACCAGAGTAGTGTACATAGCGGACTTGTGTTTCCGTGGTCTGTGCAATTTTTCTGTAGTGCAAAGGAAAAGATTCCAGCAATTCAGAGTCCTCCGCATCGATTTCGGAACAAGATGCAGCAGATGCACCAAAATCAGAGTCTGGGTCAGTGGGGGGCGAGATAGGGCGTCTGCATTGCTATGCTTTGACGTAGGTCTGTACACAATTTCATACTGATACTGCGGAGGCAACAAAGACCAACGTTGAAATTTTTGGGCAGTGTGTGTAAGAAACCGGTTTTGACGAATGAAAAAAGGTCTGCAAAGGCTTGTGATCTGTCACTAAATGGAACTTGCAACCATACAAATACTGATGAAATTTGGACACACCATACACTATAGCGAGAGTATCTTTTTTCAGTTTGAGAGTAATTCCACTGTGTTTGGCTTAACAAATTTGAAGCATAAGCAATAGGTCTGCCTTGTGCACCGATTCTGTGCGAAAGCACAGAGCCGATTCTGTAGGAAAAAGTGCCGACTTGCAGAACTACCGGTTTGACAAGGTCAAAATGTACTAAACATCTGTCATTAAGCAAAGCATTTTTGAGTTTCTGAAATGCGTCTTGACAGTCCTTAGTCCACGTAAAAGGTACTTTTTTGCGACGCAAGCGATGCAATGGAGCCGTGACCTGAGCGGCATTCGGCTATGAACCGAATGTAGTATGTCATCTTGCCTAGTACTGATGGTATGTCACCTTGCCTAGTACTGATGGTAGTCACCTTGCCTAGTACTGATGGTATGTCACCTTGCCTAGTACTGATGGTATGTCACCTTGCCTAGTACTGATGGTATGTCACCTCGCCTAGTATTGATAGTATGTCATCTTGCCTAGTACTGATAGTATGTCATCTTGTCTAGTACTGATGGTATGTCATCTTGCCTAGTACTGATGGTATGTCATCTTGCCTAGTACTGGTGGTATGTCACCTTGCCTAGTATCGATAGTATGTCATCTTGTCTAGTACTGACTCCAGTTCAGACACATTGCGAGGTAAAGGCAGGTCACGGATTGTAAACAAATGAGATTGGAGGGGGTGCACACACTGATTGTTTATCACTTGACCTAAGTACTGTAGTTCAGTCTGAAAAAAGTCACACTTTTCAAGACGACACTTGAGTCCTGTTTCTGACAGCAAAAAGAGTACGCATATTGGCAGTGTGTTCCTCTGGTGTACGACCTGAGGCGACAATATCGTCAAGGTAGTTTGAACAAAATGGCACTTTTGCAGTCAGCTGTTCCAAGTAACGTTGAAAAAGGCGGGTGCGGAAGCACTGCCGAAGGGCAAACGCAAGTACCTGAACAGTCCTAAATGTGTATTTACAACAAACACTTTGTGCGATCCTTCATCCATTGGAAATTGCAAATAGGCATCATGCAAATCTATCATAGAAAAGTAACGTCCTGCATCAAGCCTGTCCATAAGTTCCTCAGGGCGAGGTAACAGATTAGTGTCAACTACTGTCTGCGGGTTGACTGTAGACTTGAAGTCAACACAGATGCTTAGGCAATGAAACGAGAGGACCTGCCCACTGATTAGCTTGAATGGGAGCAATTACACCACTATCTTGCAATTCTTTAAATTCACCGGCTACTTTGTCTCTTAAAGTAATTGGGACGGGGCGAGCGCGAAAAAATGTGTATTTTGCGTTGTCCTTCAATGTAACATTCGTTACAAAGTTATTAGCTTTTCCCATTCCTTCTGAAAATAGATCAGGAAATTCTTTAAGCAAACTAGCGACACTGTCTTTTGGTGCAAATGTAGAGACTGACAGTACATTGTCGTGGATGCTAAGGCCAAACAAATCAAAAGCATCTAAACCGAAAATGTTCTCACTGTCTCTTGATTTCAGCACAGTAAAATTCACTGTCCTAGTGAGGGATTTGTAAGTGGCAGGCAAACTACACTGTCCAAGCACTGGGATTTCCTGTCCATTTTATGCAGTGAGGTGCTTGCTAAATTTATAAAGGCGTGATAAACCTAATTGTTCGTACGTGGCACGATTAAGCAAAGTTATTGAGGCACCTGTGTCTGACGGAAAGTTCACACGACGACCAGCAATGCGTAATGAGACAAATAGTTTGTTAGAACGTCGTTGCACAGCACTAGGGCGAGAAGGAGGCAGGACCTTAACCTTACTTTTGTCAGATCCAGTTGTAGGTTTGGGAAACACAATGTTCACTGCATGTGCACGAACCTGTTTTTTACGAGAATGGGCAAAATTGACTCTTTTGTGTCATTGCAAACAAACTGCTTGGGCATGGACTTTTTTCCACACGTGTAACACGTTGCGTTACGTGATGGGCAGTTCTGTCTTTTATGGCGAGCAAAACATCTAGGGCAAGACTTTATAATATTCACAGGCCTGTTTAGATGTCTACCTGGCTGTCCGCGCGGCTGTGTTCGCGCTCGTTGTGTCTGCTTGGGGCAGTCGCGAGCAAGGGGCGACTTGGCCCGACAAATCGGGGCGTGGTCAGACTTATCGGCCGCTATGGCATCCGAATCACACTGCTCTAAGATTTGCAATACTTGGGGAAGTGATGGACCAGAACACTTTAGGATCTGTCCCCGTATTCTGCTATCGGGGGCATTGAATGTAAAGCATCTCTAATCATTAAATCACTGTAAACGTTGCCACAACTACATTTACATTTCCTAGTCATGCCCGTTAGTTCCGTGTACCATTGACGATATTGTATTGTGTTGTATGTTAACCGGGGACCTAGAAACGACGGAGAGGCTCCGTCCCCGCCGCAGCCGCAGTGGTCCACACAACCCCACGACGACTACCGCAGTCCACTTCACACCTCTGCCGCCCCACACCGAACCCAGGGTTATTGTGCGGGTCGGCCCCCGGTGGACCCCCCAGGGAACGTCTCACACCAGACGAGTGTAACCCCTATGTTTGCGTGGTAGAGTAATGGTGGTGTACGCGTACGTGGAGAACTTGTTTGCGCAGCAATCGCTGACTTATTGTAACGGAGGCGGAATAAGGGGAACCAGCCCGCATTCGCCAAGGCAGATGGAAAACCGCCTAAAAACCATCCACCGGGCGGATTCGTGTCGGGGACCAGGCGCTCCTTCCCGCCTGGAAAGCCGTGCGTTAGACCACAGGGCCAACCGGGCGGGCACCATTGACGGTACGTCTGTTCCCGATTTTTCTGCAAGCGAAAGAACTGATATCTGGCTCCAGCTACTTGAACTTGTTCGTCATAGTATTGAGTTAGTGCAGCGAGTTCGACGGGAGGCGCAGCTGGGAATAATTTTTGTATTAACCTGAACACTGGGGACCCCGCAATCGAAAGAAAGTACTGTAGCTTCACAGTACCTAGAAACTCGAACTTCTCAATGTGCTTGTAACTGTTTCAGATATTCGAGCCACTCCTCTTCTGTGTCGTTAAATTCCCGGAAGGATGGTATGCTGGTCGGCGGCACTTGTTGGGACAGTCGGTAGGTCGGATGTTGTTGTACGGCCGACGCGGCTTGTGCAGCCAGAAGCTGTTGCAACGTAGTCAGAAAAAAAAGCAATTTGTTGGTTCTGAAACTAAAAAGCTCGAGCTAGATACATCACATTGTCCGTCTGCGGCTGAGGCATGGGGCAGTAGTTGGAGGGGGCGGGGTAGCCATGGTTTACACAAATATGTCATAGCAAAAAAGCAAGCAAAGCATTTGGAAAGAGAAATCTGACTAGTTCTGCGGCTCCCCTCCTGGAATACATGCTAGTACACAACAACAAATTAGCAACACGTCAATACGAGCAACCCTGTAAGATAAAATACGGGATGTTCAAAAAGACTCTCCGCAGTTCCGTATGATTGTTAGCCGCGCGTGCCGTATGCCGTACTGAATATACCGAAATGAAACTCAGTGAATTACCAGTTATTAATTTATTGAATATTCATTTTTACTTACAAATTTTGACATAAAATGTTGAAAGTGTCCCCCCTATTGTTGAATACACAATTCAATTCGTCTAATCATGTTTCCAAACACAAGCTGTAACATTTCTTCCGTAACAGAAGCAGTGAAAGTGGATATTGCAGTTTTCAATTCATCGATGGATTTTGGACAGTTTTTATAGACAGTTGCTTTCGCTGCATCCCAGAAGAAGAAGTCAGGTGGTGTTTGGTCAGTTGAACGAAATTTTTGAACCATTGACAATAATGCAGTCTCTTGCCATGATCAGTATTTTTCAGTTCTTGCACGACGTTCACTTTGTATGGGAGAAGTTCTAATTTTTTCCTTAGAGCTGTGTCGGCCGTTCCGACACTAACATCGATTTCCTGGGCGAGTTTTCTTACTGACTTGTTCGGACTCATGGACATTTTATCGGAAATATCGAGTAGTTTATCCTCAGACAAAACGCTACGACGACCACATCTCGGTGCATCTGTCACTGAACCCGTACTTCGAAATTTGTGACTCAAATCTCGCACAGTATCGCGATGTGGGAGTGTTGTCTCCGGGAAAACTGAATTAATTGTTTGACTAACTGAAACTGTGTATTTACCGCCAGCTGTGAACACTTGTTCGACTAAAAACACACGTTCTTCAATGGTTAGCGTTTCAACAGTAACAAAAACGAAACAAATGAACACAGGAATTAAACGTTCACGTCAACACGTAACGACACACACCAACGGCACTACTGACGCTGGCTGAGATAAGCGAAACAGTAGAATGTTGGGAGAGTGCACTTGAAGGGAAGTCACCCAGACAGTTTGAACACCCCGTACAAGAGAAGCAAGCAAAATCTCCACTGAATTACATTCGTCGCCGTTTCTTGTGTAGTCTCGTTGTCACTGTAGGCTTGTACTATCGGAAGCAAGGGGAGGATGTTGTTTGGTGGCCGGTATCCTCTTTCCATAACACAAACTGGCATGTGTTAACCGGGTTCTTTATTCGTAAGAACAAGAAGTTACTTAAGATAGTCCAGGTGTTGTGGTACAAGCTCTTTGTGATAGTCCACATTAGCATCACTGCTGCTGAAGTACAAGTCCAGTATGTACACTGCTTTGGTCGCTAGGTACTGTCTGCCTCTGAGCTAGAGGCTGAGCTAACTGCGACTGCGATTCCCACTGGGCAGCAACTGATACTCGATGACTAACTGGGTGGGCCTTCCGGTCGGCACCGGCGCTCTAAATACTGGTGGCGTGTTGCCTGCGTCTCTGTTTCTGGCCTCTCTCCTGCTGGCGCGTTGCTTGCGCCTACTATCGAACTTCTCGCAACCTCTTTGCCACCTGCTGTGCTCGCAACAGCTTACGCCAGCAGAGAACAAATTGTAAACAGCTTTTCGCTCCCTGTATTTCACCACTGCCACCTTCAGAATTTGAAAGAGAGTATTGCAGTCAAAATTGTAGAAAGCTTTTTCTAAGTCTACAAATGCTAGAAAAATAGACTTGCCTTTCCTTAACCTACCTTCTAAGATTCGTCTTAGGGTCAGTATCGCCTCGCGTGTTCCAACGTTTCTACGGAACCCGAACTGATCTTCCCCGAGGTCGGCTTCTACCAGAATTCCATTCGTCTGTAAAGAATTCGTCTTAGTATTTTGCAACCGTGACTTATTAAACTGATAGTTCGGTAATTTTCACACCTCTCTACACCTGATTTCTTTGGGATTGGAATCATTACTTTCTTTGGGATTGGAATTATTATATTATTCTTGAAGTCTGAGGGTATTTCGCCTGGGCTATCAGTAGTTCTAATGGACTGTTGTCTATTCCCGGGGCCTTATTTAGACTCAGGTCTTTCAGTGGTCTGTCAAATTCTTCACGCAGTATTATATCTCCATTTCATCTCCATCTGCGCCCTCTTCCATTTCCTTAATATTACCCTCAAGTACATCGCCCTTCTATAGACCCTCGGTATACTCCTTCCACCTTTCTGCTTTGCCTTCTTTGCTTAGAACTGGTTTTCCATCTGAGCTCTTGATATTCATACAGATGGTCCTCTTTTTTCCAGTGGTCTCTTTAATTTTCCTGTAGGCAGTATCTATCTTACCTCATGTGATATACGCCTCTACGTGCTTACATTTGTCCTCTAGCCATCCCTGATTAGCCATTCTGCACTTTCTGTCGATCTCGTCTTTAAGATGAAACTTCCTGGCAGATTAAAACTGTGTGCCCAACCGAGACTCGAACTCGGGACCTTTGCCTTTCGCGGGCAAGTGCTCTACCATCTGAGCTACCGAAGCACGACTCACGCCCGGTACTCACAGCTTTACTTCTGCCAGTATCTCGTCTCCTACCTTCCAAACTTTACAGAAGCTCTCCTGCGAACCTTGCAGAAAGGCAAAGGTCCCGAGTTCGAGTCTCGGTTGGGCACACAGTTTTAATCTGCCAGGAAGTTTCATATCAGCGCACACTCCGCTGCAGAGTGAAAATCTCATTCGTCTTTGAGATGTTTGTATCCCTTTTCACCTGCTTCATTTACTGCATTTTCTCCTTTCGTCAATTAAATTCAATATCTCTTGTGTTACCCAAGGATTTATACTAACCCTCGTCTTTCAATCTACTTCATCCTCTGCTGCCTTTACTATTTCGTCTCTCAGGGCAAACAATTTTTCCGCTATTGTATTTCATTCCCATGTTCTTGTCAATCGTTCCCTAATGCTCTCTCTGAAAGTCCATACAACGTCTGGTTCTTTCAATTTATCCAGCCCCTACCGTTTTTCAGTTTCTTTAGTTTTAATCTACAGTTCATAACCACATCTGCCCCTGGAAATGTCTTAGAATTTAAAAACTGGCTTCCAAGTCTCTTTCTTACCATTATGTAACCTATCTGAAACCTCTCAGTGCCCCAGGCCTCTTCCACGTATAATACCTTCTTTCATGACTCTTAAGCCAAGTGTTAGCTATGATAAAGTTATACTCTGTGCAAAATTCTACCAGGCGGCTTCATCTTTCATTCCATACCCCCCCCCCCAGTCCAATTTCACCTACTAGTTATTCTTCTCTTCTTTTTCCTACTATCGAACTCGTGTCCCCCATGATAATTAAATTTTCGTCTTCCTTAACAATTTGAATAATTTCTTTCATCGCACCATTCATTTCTTCATCATCTGCAGAACTAGTTGCCATATAAACTTGTACTACTGTGGTAGGCGTGGGCTTCGTGTCTATCATGGCTACAATAATGCGTTCACTATGCTGTTCGTAGTAGTTTATCCACGTTCCTATTTTTTTATTCATCATTAACCTGCTCCTGCATTACCCATATTTGATTTTGTATTTATAACCGTGTATTCATCTGACCACGAATCTTGTTCCTCCTGTCACCGAACTTTACTGATTCCCACTATATCTAACTTTAAATTATCCATTTCCCTTTTTAAAGTTTCTAACCTACTTGCCCGATTAAGGGATCTGACATTCCACTCTCCGATCCGTTCCCCTGTTAACAACAATCTCCTGGGTAGTACCCTCCCGTAGATTGGAATGGGGGACTACTTTCTCTCCGGAATATTTTACCCAAGAAGCCGCCATCATCATTTAACCATACAGTAAAGCCACATGTCCTCGGGAAAAATTTCGGTTGTAATTTTCCCTTGCTTTCAGCCGTTCGCAGTAGCAGCACAGCAAGTCGGTTTTAGATGATGTTACAAGGTCAGGTCAGTCAATCATCCAGACAATTGCCCCTAAAACTACTGAAAAGGCTGCTTCCCCTCTTCAGGAACCACATGTTTATCTGGCCTCTCAACAGACACCCCTCCGTTGTGGTTGTCCCTACGGTACGGCTGTCTGTATCGCTGAGGCACGCAAGATCCCCCGCCAATGGCAAGGTCCATGATTCATGGGAGGTACAAATGCCTGGGTGAAACGTGATATGCAGAAAACTTGGTACAGCATCAAGTACTATTAGCGTAGTGGAGTGTGCAGAACAAGATGCCTCTGGTGTGCTATTCTCACATCGTGAAGCACCCAAATGTTTATTTATAGCACACTGCAAGAAAGAAATAAAATGGAATCGATAACATAAATGGTCTGTCCATTCGTCGATTTTATGTTTCAGCTCTGCAGTCGTGATGCCTTGATCTAAACTAGTTTTTCGAAAGAAGTGTTAAGATCATGATGTAATCATACACTCCTGGAAATTGAAATAAGAACACCGTGAATTCATTGTCCCAGGAAGGGGAAACTTTATTGACACATTCCTGGGGTCAGATACATCACATGATCACACTGACAGAACCACAGGCACATAGACACAGGCAACAGAGCATGCACAATGTCGGCACTAGTACAGTGTATATCCACCTTTCGCAGCAATGCAGGCTGCTATTCTCCCATGGAGACGATCGTAGAGATGCTGGATGTAGTCCCGTGGAACGGCTTGCCACGCCATTTCCACCTGGCGCCTCAGTTGGACCATCATTCGTGCTGGACGTGCAGACCGCGTGAGACGACGCTTCATCCAGTCCCAAACATGCTCAACGGGGGACAGATCCGGAGATCTTGCTGGCCAGGGTAGTTGACTTGCACCTTCTAGAGCACGTTGGGTGGCACGGGATACATGCGGACGTGCATTGTCCTGTTAGAACAGCAAGTTCCCTTGCCGGTCTAGGAATGGTAGAACGATGGGTTCGATGACGGTTTGGATGTACCGTGCGCTATTCAGTGTCCCCTCGACGATCACCAATGGTGTACGGCCAGTGTAGGAGATCGCTCCCCACACCATGATGCCGGGTGTTGGCCCTGTGTGCCTCGGTCGTATGCAGTCCTGATTGTGGCGCACACCTGCACGGCGCCAAACACGCATACGACCATCATTGGCACCAAGGCAGAAGCGACTCTCATCGCTGAAGACGACACGTCTCCATTCGTCCCTCCATTCACGCCTGTCGCGACACCACTGGAGGCGGGCTGCACGGTGTTGGATGTTGAGGCGTGAGCGGAAGACGGCCTAACGGTGTGCGGGACCGTAGCCCAGCTTCATGGAGACGGTTGCGAATGGTCCTCGCCGATACCCCAGGAGCAACAGTGTCCCTAATTTGCTGGGAAGTGGCGGTGCGGTCCCCTACGGCACTGCGTAGGATCCTACGGTCTTGGCGTGCATCCGTGCGTCGCTGCGGTCCGGTCCCAGGTCGACGGGCACGTGCACCTTCCGCCGACCACTGGCGACAACATCGATGTACTGTGGAGACCTCACGCCCCACGTGTTGAGCAATTCGGCGGTACGTCCACCCGGCGTCCCGCATGCCCACTATACGCCCTCGCCCAAAGTCCGTCAACTGCACATACGGTTCACGTCCACGCTGTCGCGGCATGCTACCAGTGTTAAAGACTGCGATGGAGCTCCGTATGCCACGTCAAACTGGCTGACACTGACGGCGGCGGTGCACAAATGCTGCGCAACTAGCGCCATTCGACGGCCAACACCGCGGTTCCTGGTGTGTCCGCTGTGCCGTGCGTGTGATCATTGCTTGTACAGCCCTCTCGCAGTGTCCGGAGCAAGTATGGTGGGTCTGACACACCGGTGTCAATGTGTTCTTTTTTCCATTTCCAGGAGTGTATGATAAATTGACCTATGTAGATATTATCTGTCACACCCTTAGGGTATATATACAGCACTTTTTGCTAAGTCCATTATAGGATCGGTAATGCAATATCCAAAACACCTACTTGTATTCTTTATCCGAAGTATCAGGTAAGTTAATGTCCATGTATTAGACACCATCAGAACCATCATTTTTATTCTGCAAGTGCTTAAAAAATGACCGTATCTTTAAACACTTTACAGTAAATGCAGGTATCCAATGTCCAGTTCGATTTGAAAATTTTCCATATTTTACATATTTTTTCCATATTTTACATAATTCAACATATTTTTCATATTTCTCTTATTTTTTTCATCTACATCTACATGGATACTCTGCAAATCACATTCAAGTGCCAGGCAGAGGGCTCATCGAACCACCTTCACAATTCTCTATTATTCCAATCTCGTATAGCCCGCGGAAAGAACGAACACCTGTATCTTTCCGTACGAGCACTGATTTCCCTTATTTTATAGTGGGGCTCGTTTCTCCACATGTAGGTCGGTGTCAACGGAATATTTTCGCATTCGGAGGACAAAGTTGGTGACTGAAATCTCGTGAGAAGATTCCGACGCAATGAAAAACGCCTTTTTTTTAATGACGTCCAACCCAAATCCTGTATCATTTCTTTGTCACTCTCTCCCATATCTCGCGATAATACAAAACGTGCTGCCCGTCTTTGAACTTTATCGATGCACTCCGTCAGTCCTATCTGGTAAGGATCCCACGCCGCACAGCAGTATTCTAAAAGAGGACGGACAAGCGTAGTGTAGGCAGTCTCCTTAGTAGATCTGTTGCATATTCTAAGTGTCCTGCCAACAAAACGCAGTCTTTGGTTAGCCTTCCCCACAATATTATCTGTGTGTTATTTCCCATTTAAGATGTTTGTAATTGCAATTCCTAGGTATTTAGTTTAATTTACGGCCTTTAGATTTGACTGATTTATCGTGTAACCGAAGCTAAACGGATTCCTTTTAGGACTCATGTGGACGACTTCATACTATCCGTTATTTATGGTTACTTTATAATTTTCGTACCATACAGATATCTTTTTAAATCGTTTAGCAATTTGTTTTGATTTTCTGATGACTTTATTATTCGATAAAAGACAGCGCCATCTGCAAACAACCTAAGACGGCTGCTCAGATTGTCTCCCAAATCATTTATATAGATAAGGAACAACAAAGAGGCTATAACACTCTGTCAGAAACTACTTCTGTTTTACTCGATGACTTTCCGTCACTTACTACGAACTGTGACCTCTCTGACAGGAATAATGAATCCAATCACATAACTGAGACGATATTCCATGAGCACGAATTTCACTACAAGCCGCTTATGAGGTACAATGTCAAAAGCCTTCCGGAAATCCAGAAATACGGAATCAATTTGAAATTCCTTGTCAATAGCAGTCAACACTTCATGCGAGTAAAGAGCTAGTTGTGTTTCAGAAGAACGAAGTTTTCTAAATCCGTGTTGACTGTGTATCAATATCCGTTTCTTAGAGGTAATTCATATATATACCAAAATCCTGTTGCATTTCGACGTTAATGATGTGGGTCTGTAATTTAGTGGATCACTCCTGCTACCTTTCGTGAATATTGGTGTGCCCTGTGGAACTTTCCATTCTTTGGGTACGGATCTTTCGTCGAGCGAACAGATATATATGATTGTTAAGTATGGAGCTATTGCATCAGCATACTCTGAAAGGATCGAGTCTGGACCAGAACTCTTGCTTTTATTAAGTGATTTAAATTGCTTCACTACTCCAAGGATATCTACTTCTACGTCACTCATGTTAGCAGCTCTTCTTGATTCGAATTCAGGAATATTTACTTCGTCTTCTCTGGTGAAGCAATTTCGGAAGGCTGTGTTTAGTAACTCTATTTTGGCAGCGCTGTCTTCAATAGTATCTCCATTGCTATTTACTATCTCGCAGAGAAGGCATTGATTGTGTCTTGCCGCTAGCTACTTCACATACGACAAGAATCTCTTTGGCTTTTCTGCCAGGTTACTAGACACAGTTTCGTTGTGGGAACTATTATAATCATCTCGCTTTGAAGTCCGCGCTAAATTTCAGGCTTCTGTAAAAGATCGCCATTCTTGGAGATAATGTGTCCGTTTAAATTTGGCACGTATTTTTCGTTGCTTCTGCAACAGTGTTCTGCCCCTTTCTGTGTACCAAGGATCAGCTCTATAGTTTGTTATTTTATCTGGTATTAATCTCTCAATTTCTGCCGATACTGTTTCTCTGAATTCAACCGACATCTGGTCTACAATCACGCTGATAATTTGGAACGAGTGGAGATTGTCTCTCAGGAAGTCGTCAAGTGAATTTTTATCTGCTTTTTTGAATAGGTGTATTTTTCGTTTATTTTTGGAAGATTTAGGGGTTACTGAGCCTCGCTCGATAACCCTGTGTTCAGTAATCCCTGTATTCGTTTTGATGCTTGTTATTAGCTCAGGATTATTTTTTGCTAAGAGGTCAAGAGTGTTTTCACAACCAGTTACTATTCTCGTGGGTTCATGAACTAAGTGCTCGAAATAATTTTCAGAGAATGCGTTTAGCACAATTTCGGACGATGTTTTCTCCGCACCCCGGAATTATACTTGCATTTTCGCCAACATATCGAGGGTAAATTAAAGTCACCACCAACTATAATTGTATGAGTCGGGTACGTGTTTGAAATCAAACTCAAGTTTTCTTTGAATCCTTCAGCAACTGTATCATCTGAATTGGGCGGTCGGTAAAAGGATCCATTATTATGTTATTCCGGCTGCCAAGAATGACCTCTGTCTATACTAACACACAGGATCTATCTACTTCAATTTCGCGGCAAACACGCCACGGCCAACTGTGTTTAGCCTATCCTTTCGGAACGTAGTTAGCTTCTTCGCAAAAATTTCAGCTGAACTTACCACCAGCTTTAGCCAGCTTTCAGTGCCTATAACGATTTGAGCATCAGTGTTTTCTGTTAGCGCTTGGAGCCCTGGTACTTTCCCAACACAGCTACAACAATTTACAACTGCTATACCAATGGTTGCTGTATCTATGTTCTTGCTGTGTTCGGCCTGTGCCCTTTACGACTGAAGTTCTAACTTAAAAAACGGTCCATTCCACGCTACACAGACACTTCTACCCGTGTAGCCGCCTCCTGCTTGTTGTGGACTCCTGACTTCTACATCTACATCTACATCTAGCTGACTTATTCAGCAGAACCCGAAACCCAACCACCCTATAGCGCAAGTCCAAGAATCTGCAGCCTACACGATCGCATAACCGTCTGAGTATCTGTACCAGAGGTTCGTATCGGTCAAGTCGACTATACTGCAAATGGTCAGCTCTGCTTTCATCTCACAAGAAAGACTGGCAGTCTTTACTACCTCTTTTAGCCGCTAGAAACCAGAGAGAATCTTTTCTGATCCAAAGTGACACACATCGTTGGTACCAACGTGAGCTGCCACCGGCGTTGGCTGCAGCCTGTGCTCTTCATGTCATCTGGAAGAATCCGTTCCATGACTGAAATGACTGCCGGCCGCGGTGGTCTAGCGGTTCTAGGCGCGCAGTCCGGAACCGCGCGACTGCTACGGTCGCAGGTTCGAATCCTGCCTCGGGCTTGGATGTGTGTGATGTCCTTAGGTTGGTTAGGTTTCAGTAGTTCTAAGTTCTAGGGGACTGATGACCACAGTAGTTAAGTCCCATAGTGCTCAGAGCCATTTGAACCATTTGAACTGAAATGACTCCACGCAGTACCCAGAGGGAGTGCACATTGGCTTTCTTCCCCTTCTTGGCAGTCATGTCCCTAAAGGGTCCAATAACGAATCTAACGTTGGAGCTCCCAGCTATCCTCTGTGATCGCCCAGGTCTTGCAGGCTGAGATGTTTCCTCTGAAACAGGACAGGCGACTGCACCTGGCTGAACGACAGTGTCAGTCACAGACAGCACCTGGAACCTGTTTGTCAGACTAGCCAGGGAGGCCTTACGTGCGCCCCACTGGGAAGTCTTTCGGTGCCTACCGAAGGCGACCTCCCACTCGACCACAGGTTAGGGGTCAACCACAGTGCGAGTGTTAACTGGGCTGGCCACAGGTGAGAACCGATTGGCGGACTCGGATGTACTGGACGTCCGTTGTATCCCCACGACTGGCCCACAACAGTGGTGCCCATCCACTGCAGCTTCAAGACGTGTAAACGAAGCCATCACAGCCTGGAGCTGAGAGGGAAGTGTCACCAACTCGACTCGCATCCACACACAAGTCACAGTCCCTATCCATAATGAAGACCGTGGTAAACTGCACTAAACAGATACATGGACTATTGGCGTGTGCTGCGGAACTATGCTGTAGACGCTGACAAAAACGCAGGAACTGTGTCTAATAAATGAGATCAATACGCAGGGATTCAAAAACCAAACTACTGAAGCACCCAGGTGAGACTAAATAATTCGCCCCTGATTAGGAACTTGTAATATGTCTCAAAACCGGTTTACTTTCCGACGCAAACGAAAACTCGAGAACCGTGACTGATACATATTAAATTATTACGCAGGAACTAAAGAAACTAAGCTATCAAAGGACGCATATGAAATTGTACGATTCGTTCCTGTTTAGGAACTCGTAAAAGTAACAAAATCGGTTACTTCCCTGTTGCTGCGTCTGTCTCGGCCGGTCGCTGCTGCTATGTGTATATCTGTGCAAAGTATTTGTGCTTTTATTAATTAGCCTACCGGGTTTCCTTTGCATCGAACAATGATTCAGATTCCTTCCTCTGACAAGCCAGCAAGACTCTACAAAGTGTCCGCGAAATTACTTACTCCTATTCATCCAAATATCAACCCAGAAAAAAAACTTCTGTCACAAACTGCTAATTGCCAAGGTCATCTCTCATATATACTAAAACACACGTGGGTTGTGGTGGAATGATGACCTTAGATATCTTAAATACAAATTTATTTTAACAGATTCTTACAAAATCTGATTCCATGAGCACCTACGAACAATGACATCCATTTGTACTTTCTCGTATACTGATAACACAGAGTACTGTCCAACTATGGTTATCAGAGCTTCATACAGTCCACCAAAAAGTGTACGCGTTATGAAATAAAAGACACTATTATAAATATATGTTTACATGAAAATACATGTTACTAGTAATTGCTCAATTACCTAACAGTAGTCCAATCGACGTCATTATCTGTTATAGCTTGGCACATTTTTGGAATACTTTTCACGAGATTTTCTGCATAATCTGTCGGTAACGGTCTCCATATCGTCCTGATTTTATATGACAGTTGCTTCAAATTATATATTGGCTTTCCTTTAAGCTTCATCTCAATATACGACCAAACATTTCAATTGGATTTGCATCCGGAGATATCGCAGGCCAATCCATCGTGGACACTCCATTGTCTTGTTTCCACGCTGCACAGAGACAGCTGCGATATTTAAGATCATTATCCTCTTGAAGACCCAGTTTGCCTGGTTCGAACCAAATAGGTTCTTAACGGATCTCAGGAGACATTTTTGATAAATATTGTACATTTTTTCAGAGTTTAAATTGGCTGTAAAGAAGTGAAAATAGCCAAAACTGCAAACAATAAAACATAACATTCAACTGTCACACTGTTTTCTATACACCGTGCAAAAGTACATTGAGTACAGATGCAAGACCACTACCGGTTACATTTAAATTATGGTGCACACTTTCTTGTGGAACTGACTGCAAGATACAAGATGTATGTAATAGACGTAAGTAACAAAGTCATCGTCAGCTTAAAACTGAAATCTAATGCGGCATTATCTCCATGAGTCATCAATCATACCGACGTATATTGGATAACAAAAATGAACACAGGGTAGAAAAAAAGAAACTTCATAACGTATAAGTGCAGGGTAGGGGATGTCATATCCTTCCAGATAGACATAACTGTATAATATCTACTGTTATGAAAAAATGTGTGTATAGTGGGTGTAGTGCGTGCAGTGGCTGGGAGTGACAAATGAATACGCGGTGTAGCATTACCTTTTTATCGTTATTAAAAAAACGTATTCGTTAATCGTGTTGTACGCTTGGGGTAAACCTAATATGGTAGTACTGTTTTAAACAGAAGGGGCCTTGTATTCGGAAGGGTAGTGACTCCACTCTTTGTGCACCCACCTTGATTTACGGAGTTTGTGGTTTTCCTAAATAGCCTATTAAGTTGGTGCATAAGTTCCTAATATTTTTGTTTTTCATGTCTTATTCCGGTTACTATGGGTTCACTGCTGCTATGCGAGTTTACATATTGGCATTTTGTCATTTGGAGATACTGAATGGAGTTGTGGACGCTATAAAATGGAGTGGGAAGTTGGAGAAATCGTAACACTTCCGACATATTCTTCTGTTTGAGTTCAGAAGAGGCGCTGCAGCAGGAGAGGAAGCCAGAAAGATTTGCGCCTTGTGTGGGGATAATGCCATTGGACAGAGCCCAGCAAGATAATGGTTTTCTCGTTTTAAGGAGGATTGTTTTGATGTTCGCGACTCTTCACGTTCAGGAAGACCTTCGGGGTTTGATGAATATCGTTTAAACGCATTAATCCACAATGATCCATCTCAGTGTACCCGAGAACTGGCAAATGTGATGAACTGTGATCATCCCACAATCAAGAGATATTTGTATGCAATGGAGAAGGTTGTCGGGTGCGTGGATGCTGCATGCTCTAAGACTCCACCAGAAGAATCAGCATGCATCACAAGAATCAACTCGTGGCTGGGCACACGTGGATCTCTGCTCACTCGTCATCAATCGGCTCATGAACGACACCTATTATTTGTATCCTGAATCGTTGCTAGTGACTAGAAATGGTGTATTTATGCTAACACAAAGAAAAGGAAGGAATGTTAGCCCAAATAAAGTAGCAACGCCCCGTACAAAGACCTGTGCGCATCCACAAAATATAAGTTATTCATCTGGTGGAACAGCGACGGTGTGATGTTCTACGAACTGCTTCCTCGAAGCGTAAACATCACTGCCTCCCACAAATATTATTCTTATTCATCGCTATGAGGCTGCTCGTTTAGGTTTGATAAAAATATCTAAATTAAGGGGTCAAACGGGCCGACTTGGAGCAGGAGAGGCATCACAGGACATTTTAATTTCCAGTGTCTATACTTATACAAATAAATTCACCAAACTTTGTCAGCATCACCAGGAAGGATTCAGGATTCACACCCATTGCAGCGGAAGTACGAAAACATAACAAAATTAATTTTTTTACGTGCGAAATTTCATCATTTTTTCACTTACTAATGGCTGCATTTGTTTCTATAGGTACAATTTTCTTCATAAGTTAGAGAGATTCTTCGATGAATTTTGCACAGCATACATACCATACTCACAGGTGTATGAAACTCTAGAATTTATTTAATTTATGAAAAAACCAATGAACTATTATATTTTAAACTTCACGTTTAGAAAAAAAAATTTTATAGTTAATTACCTCAATTTTTGCCACAGTTTTTAATAGATTTGGAAAATTTTAGAGTTTCACACACCTTTAAGTATGGTTTGTATGCTGTGCAAAATTCATCGAAGAATCTCTCCTACAGCAACAAATGCTGCCATTAGTAATTGAAAAAAATGAAGGAATTTCACACATAAAAAAATTATTTCGTATGTTTTCGAACTTCCACTGCTAAGATTGTGAATTCTGAATCCTTCCTGGTCATGCTGACAAAGTTTTATGAATTTATTTGTAAAAGTATAGACAGTGGAAATTAAAATGTTCAGTGGTGCCTCTCCTGCTCCAAGTCGGCCCGTTTGACGTCCTACCCCCCCCTTAAAAATAATTGAATTAAATGTTTAATAATAATGAGAACTAAAATTCGATTGCCTTCTATGAGAAGAAAGAGAAGTTGAGAACTTGTCATCCTTACTAAAATTTCTAAAGTAGGTGAAAACTCTTCATGAGAAATGGATCTAGTCATTCAGTTCTAAAACAAATCGGCAGTCATAGTTAATGGAGACTTGCAGACTGTCCTAAAATATGTATAAAATAGATTAATTTGTAGAAAAAATTGTGTATTCAATTTTCGTCGTTCAAAAGGTGCCATTCGGTCATTTTAATCAAATGTACAACAACCAGCACCGCATAATATGGCAGAAACTTTTGAAGAAGCAATTTGTTAACTATAAGCTATAAGGTTACCTTGGTTAGAAAACAGATACCAGATACAAGACTAAGTAATGGCGTCCGAGATCTCTTCATATCAGTATCGTTTACAGATTATGCTGTGACACTGAATGGGTGCTGCTTACACTACCAGTCTCATTTTACAGTTATTACTTGTCTTCCGTTTTGTCACATTTGTACACCGAATTCGCTGTACATACAAACTGAATGGAAACGGAGAAAAATAAATGTTTAATTCACAAATTAAAAACATGAACGGTAAATACAACGTTGTGTGCACTACAGACATATCAAAATTTACTGCCTGATAAAAAAAGTGAAGCACCTGGAAGACATGGTCAGATGTCAATGTAACTTCGTATATGTACGCACCGTGGGCGTACTTGTAAATGATTAGAGTTACAGTCTCTCTGAGACGTGGAAACAGTCTCTCTGAGACGTGGAACAGTCAAAATAGTGTATTAGTGTAGTTCGTGTTTAGTGCTGCTACCAGCCCTGGTAGGGATATGAGGATGTGAACAGCGTCAGGTGTTCGGTGATCACTGTGGAGGACATGAAGATACTGAGTAGTAGTGTGAGATATCGTTATCAGCACCT
This sequence comes from Schistocerca americana, assembly GCF_021461395.2. Lineage (NCBI taxonomy): Eukaryota > Metazoa > Arthropoda > Insecta > Orthoptera > Acrididae > Schistocerca > Schistocerca americana. The sequence continues at coordinate 774,895,462 of NC_060120.1, forward strand.
GAGAGAATCTGAAAAGCATTGTGGGTCTCCATATGGTCATCTGGTAGTACTGTGCAATACCGCGAGTTGTATAGCATGCAGATGTGACAGCAACTCGGTATTCCGGTCACCCACATCCGACCACCACAAGGGAGGACTGGCGCATTGTGCACAAAGCCCATCGTAACCCTTGCACATCTGCACCTGCTATCTGAGGACAAGTAATGGACTCCCTGCAACGTTCTGTGTCAACTTGCACCACTTATTGGAGGGTAGCAGCTGCCAGAACAGGGAATTACACTCTCATGTGTAGGCTACCGTTAACATCGCAAGACAGTGGGTGGATTTGGAGTGGTGCCATGAACGAGGACCAGAGTTGTGTTCAGTGATGAATCGCGGTTCAGTACTACTCTGAATTACCATTGCCATTGGCTATGACGGCGACCTGGGGAGAGGTGCCATTCTTCGAATATTATGGAGATGCACTGGAATCTTAGTCCTGGCTTCGTGGTGTGAGGAGTCATTGGATATGAATTCATCTCACAGCTGTTAGTGATAGGGGTACTCTGATAGCACAACAGTAAGTTTCAATCAACTTGCATCTTCATGTGTAACATCTCACATGACAGTTTCGTGGTGCCATTTTTTAGCCAAACAATGCTTGTCCACACATGACACTCTCAGCATGACTATGAGATATTCTTGAGGCCAGAAAGACCCCCATGTCTGTCCATGACAGAACATGTGTGGCACCAGCTTGGATGTCAACTGCATGCCAGTGTTAGTACTCAGGATATCAAGGAACAGTTACAATGAGAGAGGACAAGTCGCTCTCTCACTGTTCTCCATATTCAAGGGCACAATTTAGTGTTAGTATTTCACCCAAGACATCGTGTTTTTGAGACGACAGAAAGTTATCAGCATGAGCAGGCATTGATGGAAGCATGTTCAGTGTTAATGGATGCAGGATCTTTATGGTGGCTCTCCTTCAAGTAGTATTTTCCTGGAGTTGAGGAAAAGCAGGCAGTTTATTCTCTTAACAGTAAATCTTGCAGTGGACATTAGTGGCTTGAAACCATGTGGGGCCATTAGGGAAAGGAACATCTTGAAGCACTGACTTGGGACAGAATGATGGGCCAAAGAATTTCTCCCCAAGTGTGTAGACAATGGGTTGGTTCGAAGAGGTAGAAAAATGGCCTACCTGGACCTTCCTGTTAGGCTCCTCTTGCCATAGCAGGAGCCAGGGTCACGAGAGAAACCTATGTCACCAGCCAACGCATTATGAAAGCGTTGTAAACGCCCTTTATGAACAGGGATGGCAACCATAAAAATTCGTGAGTTTCCATGCTCACCGTGGGCTGGACGCTATCGAGGAAGTCATCAGGTGGTGGTGTCCTTCGGCCTACACAGTTTTCTTGGTAGCCTTCAACCTTCAAAACAATTTTAGAATGAACGATGCTCTGAAGTGATCTGTTTTGGAACAAAAGCACGTCTCTTACTTTAGCCACAGCCCCTAGTTAGATGCAGCATAATGTTCAGGCCATCCAGATAATGATCTCTAAGATAAATGTGTTATTCATTTTAGAGCTATACGGAAACTCAAAAGAACGCACTGCCTAAAGTGGCCATGGAAGAAAACAAGTCGAGAGCATGACGTCTCCTCCTCCCTGCATGGCAGTTTGCCAGCCATGGATTGGACACTTCTCCTGAAAAGAGAAGAATATTGTTAACTTTGATTAGGACTGGCAGATGACTAGAGCAGACGAGTTAGTGGGGAGACATGGAGCTTAGGGAGTCTTGTGATTGGCACAAAACCATTGTGGGGTCAGCATTCGGGAGGACGACGGATCAACCCCGCGTCCGGCCATCCTGATTTAGGTTTCCCGTGATTTCCCTAAATCGCTCCAGGCAAATGCCGCGATGGTTCCTTTGAAAGGGCCCGGCCGACTTCCTTCCCTAATCCGATGTTACCGATGACCTCGCTGTTTGGTCTCTTCCCCCCAAACAACCCAACCCTTGTGGGGTCAGTTGCGGGAGTCCTTTTGTAAAGTTTACTAAAGTTCGATGGAAGGTGAGGAGATACTTGATCTCGGGATTCAGACTCCAGGCTGGAGTGAGTCTTCTGATTCATACTCTGGTCTGGAAAGCATTTGGGTCTTGACTTTTGTTGTGAGTGGGTTGCACTTGTCCTGGGCGTGACTTTGCACTAGCAGGCCTTGACTGGGAAGCCTGTGGTGAGGACTTATCTGTACGACAGTTTAGACCTCAGTCATCCCTGACAATTCGCTGTGGCGTGGGCAATCTTATTCGTGACATGTCTGCCGCTCTGATGTTTGATCTCCTTGTGCGCACTGCCGTATAAGTGAGTCAATTTGGTCCTTGGTATGAATGGCGAACGGGAGCAACACACGTTCAAATCTGCTAAGATTTCAAGGCTCTATTAGAGAGCAATTGCGATGTGTCTAACAGATCGCCAGCCGAAACTTTGCATATTTCGTGCCCGCGATAGGGGATTGCCGGCGCCACGCATTGCTGCTCTGGAGGCGATTGAACCACTGCCGTCACCTGAGAGCGCCACACATTGAGAAAAGGGGTATTGTACTGCTGCTCTGGCTTGTTAGGGCAAACAAGATCACAATCTCGCCACTTGTTCTCAGCTGCACCAACCTAGTGTAACTTCTTTTTGTATAAATCCATCAAGTTCTATTCAGTGTTAGATAATTTCAGAGTGCAACCAGGCAAACCTTAGTCTTTGGCAACCAGTCGCCACATAGGGTTGTTGACTATTTGTTGCATATTTCTACTGCCATCAGATCATGTTTTATTTCTTGCCATCACACTTAACATGTATTTTTGTCCAGATTTTTAATCAATAAACTTGTGCCATTATTTTTATAAATGGTCAATCACATGCTGATATATTAGTCACCCATCAACAATTGACAAAAATAGTAACAGGGCCACTATTTCATTAATATTATTTCAGCATTCAAGTTAATTTAGATTATGATAACTGTGATAAACTCTAATGCAGGTGATCAACAACAAACACACATAAAGGGCAAAATTAATTTTGCAGACCCATGGGGCAGGCAGTCAAGTCGAAGGTTTACTAGTTAAAGTGATTGCTGTCAGAGCAGTAACTCAGAGTCGGCTGTCGCCTTGCAAAATGGTTCAAATGGCTCTGAGTACTATGGGACTCAACTTCTGAGGTCATTAGTCCCCTAGAACTTAGAACTAGTTAAACCTAACTAACCTAAGGACATCACACACATCCATGCCCGAGGCAGGATTCGAACCTGCGACCGTAGCGGTCACGCGGTTCCAGACTGCAGCGCCAGAACCGCACGGCCACTGCGGCCGGCTGTCGCCTTGCAAAACATACCCCCAAGTCCAGTGTAGTCTTGCAGTCCTGCCGCACGCAATAGCAATGACAAACGCTTATGTAAATCAGTTTTTAAATACACTCCTGGAAATTGAAATAAGAACACCGTGAATTCATTGTCCCAGGAAGGGGAAACTTTATTGACACATTCCTGGGGTCAGATACATCACATGATCACACTGACAGAACCACAGGCACATAGACACAGGCAACAGAGCATGCACAATGTCAGCACTAGTACAGTGTATATCCACCTTTCGCAGCAATGCAGGCTGCTATTCTCCCATGGAGACGATCGTAGAGATGCTGGATGTAGTCCTGTGGAACGGCTTGCCATGCCATTTCCACCTGGTGCCTCAGTTGGACCAGCGTTCGTGCTGGACGTGCAGACCGCGTGAGATGACGCTTCATCCAGTCCCAAACATGCTCAATGGGGGACAGATCCGGAGATCTTGCTGGCCAGGGTAGTTGACTTACACCTTCTAGAGCACGTTGGGTGGCACGGGATACATGCGGACGTGCATTGTCCTGTTGGAACAGCAAGTTACCTTGGCGGTCTAGGAATGGTAGAACGATGGGTTCGATGACGGTTTGGATGTACCGTGCACTATTCAGTGTCCCCTCGACGATCACCAGTGGTGTACGGCCAGTGTAGGAGATCGCTCCCCACACCATGATGCCGGGTGTTGGCCCTGTGTGCCTCGGTCGTATGCAGTCCTGATTGTGGCGCTCACCTGCACGGCGCCAAACACGCATACGACCATCATTGGCACCAAGGCAGAAGCGACTCTCATCGCTGAAGACGACACGTCTCCATTCGTCCCTCTATTCACGCCTGTCGTGACACCACTGGAGGCGGGCTGCACGATGTTGGGGCGTGAGCGGAAGACAGCCTAACGGTGTGCGGGACCGTAGCCCAGCTTCATGGAGACGGTTGCGAATGGTCCTCGCCGATACCCCAGGAGCAACAGTGTCCCTAATTTGCTGGGAAGTGGCGGTGCGGTCCCCTACGGCACTGCGTAGGATCCTACGGTCTTGGCGTGCATCCGTGCGTCGCTGCGGTCCGGTCCCAGGTCGACGGGCACGTGCACCTTCCGCCGACCACTGGCGACAACATCGATGTACTGTGGAGACCTCACGCCCCACGTGTTGAGCAATTCGGCGGTACGTCCACCCGGCCTCCCGCATGCCCACTATACGCCCTCGCTCAAAGTCCGTCAACTGCACATACGGTTCACGTCCACGCTGTCACGGCTTGCTACCAGTGTTAAAGACTGCGATGGAGCTCCGTATGCCACGGCAAACTGGCTGAGACTGACGGCGGCGGTGCACAAATGCTGCGCAGCTAGCGCCATTCGACGGCCAACACCGCGGTTCCTGGTGTGTCCGCTGTGCCGTGCGTGTGATCATTGCTTGTACAGCCCTCTCGCAGTGTCCGGAGCAAGTATGGTGGGTCTGACACACCGGTGTCAATGTGTTCTTTTTTCCATTTCCAGGAGTGTAGTTAAAATTTTTATGCCAGAACAATAATGATAAAAAAGTTGCACTTAAACAGTAGGGCTCAAATAATTAATGATCTAACACCACACAATAACAGTAACAAAATTTTAAGCAATTAAATTTTTAGATAGTTAAAAACCGCAACAATCAACCAACTGACCTTGGTATATTAGACTAGGTAAATGTAAATACAATCTGCAGGCAAGCAGAAGGGCACACCACGGCCCTTGCATCCAGACGAGGTACACGACACAGTGCCTCTAAACAGGCTGCTGGCCGGAAATCCGGAATGGAACCACACACATACCACATTAAGGCGATCAGGTACTTTCCTTTTCTTTTTCTTTTTGTCTTTAGGCACTGGACAGAAACAGGGATGGTCTAGTGCGGATTGGACACAAGCAAACAAACATATGAACAAGTAGGGCTGTACTAATAATACTAGTGCTCATGGCACGGTACAGGAGTCTCACTGCGCCGTGAGTTAAAAAAAATGCCTACACATGGAAAGCTTAAAACAATACTCTTGCACACTACCACCATCCAGTGTCATAGGACAATAATCCAGACGAGCACAGTCCGCTATGTTGTTGTTGTGGTCTTCAGTCCAGAGACTGGATTGCTGCAGCTCTCCATGCTACCCTATCCCGTGCAAGTTTCTTCACCTCCAAATACCTACTGCAACCTACATTCTTCTGAATCTGCTTAGTTTATTCATCTCTTGGTCTCCCTCTACGATTTTTACCCTCCACTCTTCCCTCCAATATTAAATTGCTGATGCCTTGATGCCTCAGAACGTGTCCTACCAACCGATCCCTTCTTCTAGTCAAGTTGCGCCAAAAATTCCTCTTCTCCCCAGTTCTGTTCAGTACCTCACCATTAGTTACGTGATCTACCCATCTAATCTTCAACATTCTTCTGTAGCCACACATTTCGAAAGCTTGTGTTCTCTTCTTGTCTACACTGTTTATAGTCCAAGTTTCATTTCCATACATGGCTACACTCCGTACAAATACTTTCAGAAACGACTTCCTGATACTTATTTCTATACTACATGTTGACAATTTTCTTTTCTACAGAAAAGCTTTTCTTGCCGTAACCAGTCTACATTTTATATCATCTCCACTTCGACCATCATCAGTTATTTTGCTGCCGCGCGGGATTAGCCGAACGGTCTGGGGCGCTGCAGTCATGGACTGTACAACTCGTCCGGCGGAGGTCGAGTCTCCCTCGGTCACGGGTGTGTGTGTTTGTCCTTAGAATAATTTAGGTTAAGTAGTGTGTAAGTTTACGGACAGATGACCTTAGCAGTTAAGTCCCATAAGATTTCACACACATTTGAACATTTTTTTTTTAGTTATTTTGCTCCCCAAATAGCAAAACTTAGTATCACCTGATTTAACTCGACTACATTCCATTATCATCGTTTTGCTTTTGTTGATGTTGATCTTATATGCTCCTTTCAAGACACTGTCCATTCCATTCAGCTGCTCTCCCAGGTCCTTTGCTGTCTCTGACAGAATTGCAATGTTGTCGGCAAAGATATGTCTAACAATCAAACACTGCTGACTTAATCGCAGGGCAGTAGAAGGCACTTCGTCGCCAGAACACTCCACCTGCCCCAGTTCGAATGCCTATACATGGCAAGTTTCAAATAAAATACCACATCACTGCAGGAAGCAAGGACAGATGATCGATGCGTTTGTTACTAATATCGCACAAGCTCGGCACGGGCCTTGCGGCTGGCAGCGCCCTCCTTACAGTGTGTCAGCTGTGTACTAAGCTGCCCCACCGACGCCCACAAAGCCCAACCGGTGGAAAGAAAGTCTCTCATGAAAGCCCCCTACGCACGTGCACCAGTTAACACACATTAGGGGCTAAAAGAGTTCGGAGACTCGTGTGGAATTATACACTCGCTAAAGTGTCGTTACTTGGTGGCTGAGACCTTGACGTAAAGGTGTTTTGCTTACACTGCAGACAGATTTAGGCTGTTTCCTGACATTCTTTTCCAAACTAATTCGGTAAATAGGAAGTTGGTAGAATATTTATTTCAACCTTACGTATTGATTCATACCTGACAACGCTATGAATACTAAGTGCAGAAGTAATTCTGTTTGCACTTTAGGGTTAGACTTTCGATATGGTCAAAATACGTTGCCCTGTTTCTTTTATTTTTCCGATCACTACAGTGCAAACACAGTGAACTGGTAATTGACCGTGATCGTTGACAAACTAGATTTATGACCGCCAGAGGTGATGATCGTAGGGATCGCCGATCCATTCCGCATGTTGTGAGGAACGTAATCTAATTCCTGATGGTTCAAGAACTGTCTTTTCACTCATCCAAAAATAAGAGAGGAAAACAAAGTATTTTGTAACGGCTACCGCGCAGTTCCGTGCACTGTCGTAATCTAAAGAGTTCGGTATTTGACCGAAAAGATAATTTTCATAATCTGACGTCTCAATTTCGCTTGAGGATGAAACTGTGAATATTGTCAGTATCGATTACAGTTGCCAGATTTCAAATTGCCCAGACGATTTTCTCTCCCGTGCAAACGCACGACTATTCTTGAGGTGTCTGGTTACGGAAATTTGTGGTAAAATCTTATGGGACCAAACTGCTGAGGTCATCGGTCGCTAAGCTTACACACTGTTTAGTCTAACTTAAACTAACTTACAAGGACAACACACACACCCATGCCCGAGGGAAGACTCGAACCTCCGACGGAGGCAGCCGCGCGGACCGTGACAAGGTACCTCAGATCGCACGGCTATCCCGTGCGGCTGTCAGGTTACGTCTTCCTTCTGTGAAGGAGAAGTATAGCACCGAACACGGAACACAGAAAGTCAGTCTCTTCCCCCCTTCCTACCTCCCGCTATCCCCTTGTACTTCTGCCTTTGTCCTCATGAAACGCATCTTTTTCTTAGTAGCGTCGCTTATATTGTTGAAAGAGTTTACAGAGCATTCGATTGTTTATGGGTCGATTGACTTAACTTTGTCGTGTAGTTTCCACATCGCTATAAGCGCTAGAGTTTTGTTTTGTTTTCTGTGACCTTTTGCCACATGTCTTCCTTCTTAAACTGCGCCCGACACTTAATTTTCCCTTAGTGGACTCCCTGCACCACACTCATATAGGTACGAAACGACAGTTACCTGTCGTAGGAAGGAGGCAGAGGATCAATTTTATTAGTAGTACAGTGCAGGCGTTGGTAGTAGTCAATCACAGTGCACATGTCGGTCCTGCAGTGTCGGCCGCATGAGTACAAAACTGGTTCAAATGGCTCTGAGCACTATGGGACTTAACATCTGAGGTCATCAGTCCCCTAGACTTAGAACTACTTAAACCTAACTAACCTTAGGACATCACAGACATCCATGTCCGAGGCAGGGTTAGAACCTGCGACCGTAGCGGTCCCCCGGTTCCAGACTGAGGCACCTAGACCCGCTCGATCACAGCGGCCGGCGCATAAGGACATGCACTGCCGTAAGCACTGTGGCGCGAAATGGAAACCACGGTGAAAACCATAAATGTTTTATTTGGAAGAGTTAGCTTTTCTACATAGTCGCAGCTCCCACTTAGACAGTTGTCCTACAGTTGTACCAACTTTCCAACGCCCTTATCATAGAAGGCAGTCGCCTGTGCTTTTCGCCAATTCTCTACGCTGGACTGCATCTCGCTGCCTATATCAAATTGTCTTCATAGCCAGCGGTTCATGTCACCGGAGATAAAAATCAGAGGGGACGACGTCCTTGCAGTGTGGTGGGTGATAAAACACTTCCCGTCGAAAATGCTGGAGGAAGGTCTTCATTGCCCATGCAGTGTATGACCGAGAACTGTCATGAAGAAGGAAATGCATGCCAGTTACGTTATGTTGGGTTGCATGAAATCAGGGGAAATCTCTCGGCAGGAAACCATACCTGGAGGAAGACACTATTCTTTAGGGATCTTTACGTGCTAACTGTGCGCTCAGAACTGCAAAGTGCATCGACGGGCATACTAGAGAGACTGCCCAACATACTGTACCTGTTCAAAGCTTCAACGGATTTTCACTGTGGTTTCCATTTCGCGACTGATCGAAAGTAGTGATATTTTCTACCACCAAGCCGAATTCATACGCACGCTGATGGCAGTTGGTCAAAAGACGATGGCTGGAAGAACGCTAATAATTGGGTTTACAGCTTCACACAACAGATAGTACTGTCACATCATCCATTCTTGATTGTTTTGGGGCTAATTAGTCCCACTGTAACCACATTCAAGATTTTTTGCAATGACTATGGTCACATCCGTTAACATCAGAAGTCGCCTTGCCTTCAGAGTTGTAACTGCTTGTGTTAGGCATTATACGGCAAGAATCGCATGATACACAACATTCGGGTTGATCATAGCGTCATTACAGATGGACCACTTCTCAGGTCGCCCCTTAGATTTATATCACGACACGTAGGTGCCAAAATTTGTATGGCGACAATGGGAGAAACTTCGTTGGAGATAGTTGGTAACTCAGAAAGTTACAAGTTGTTGTGAGCAGTCGTTTTCAGCAGACATAGATGGAAAACATTATGAACAAAGAAGGCACCGACTGAAACTTGAGAAATGTGTTGCCCGGAATGTAATCTTAAATCTCACGTGGGGGAGTGAGACGTTATTGGAGGGTAAATTTGATTAAAAATAGGTCGCTTGTTGTGTAGGGTCGTGTGGATTTTTTTGTGTGTTACGTATATTCGGCGTCACTGTTTCGCCAGTTAGTAGTGCCAGAATTCGATGTATTTGGAAACATTACTGACAACTTGGTATGAACCTCTGATGGTAGGCAAATGCATTCGGTTGCCAATGCTAAGATCGCAGATCGAAAAAGCGGTAGCTTATCCCTATGAAACATTGAGAGTGATTATCAGTATAACTGTAGCCTTGCAGGAATCGTTAAATTAAATCCTAATTTCATCAGGGGTCCTCACTTATGTGTTTATGGTTGGCAGACGTTGGCAACTTAATTACAACAGTGGGACAAATACCTGAATCATAGAATTTTGGTCTGCTAACAGCGTGCATTTAAAATTCGAGGATTACACATACAAAGCATATCTCCTAGAAATTAACATTATAACACAAACCAAAGAACAAAATTTTTCAGGAAGACAAACTTAGGGTCGCCACCAGTGTGTTGCTGAACTATACTGGCTGAATTAATGTTCAGTTACTGTCAGAGGTAGCTATTTAATTCAACCGTAGCTACTTCAAAATATTCAAAAAAAGGCAGAAAAGTGAACTGAGTACCCAACATCACTATGAAAATAGCAAGAAGAAAATAATCGTATCAGCATGGTCTCAAAGAAATTATTCGTCATTTCAAAGGCTATACATGAGTGGTGCTTAATTAAAGCTTGCCGGCCGCGGTGGCCGTGCGGTTCTGGCGCTGCAGTCCGGAACCGCGGGGCTGCTACGGTCGCAGGTTCGAATCCTGCCTCGGGCATGGGTGTGTGTGATGTCCTTAGGTTAGTTAGGTTTAAGTAGTTCTAAGTTATAGGAGACTTATGACCTAAGATGTTGAGTCCCATAGTGTTCAGAGCCATTTGAACCAGCCAATTAAAGCTTTCCCCCGAATGTAACATAACAGAAAAGAAATAAGTACGCAAACAGTTGCGTAAAGCGGAATTTACAGTAACAGATTAGCGGAATGAAATCTTCTCACCTCAAACAGCTGAAATTCCTGTCGTCGAAGGCTCGCACTGCAGTGCGCGCATACAGCGTCTACAACGAATCGGAGTGGTGTCGCCGTATGCTGGGCCGCTGCGAGCGCTAGTGGTGGTTTGTGTAGGGCAGGCTGTTGTGGTTTCGGCTGCAGGATGCAGTCATCTTGTCAGACGGGAGCACGAGAAATTCGTCTAAGTCCAGTCAACCGCTGGCGACTTAGCACAAAGCCAAAGCCCAGATTAGCTCATGAAAGTCGCGGCAGTCCTGAGAGTGACGCCCAGAGCGAAGTCCCCATGGGTTTCCACTCAGGAAAACCCACTCACTTCCCTTCAAGCCTCGGTGTCTCCACTCAGCGCGCTTTGTTCGGCCAGTAACCGAAAAAGCCTAATTGTGCCTCCAATGAGTAGGGTTGGAATAGATCCGCAACTTTTTCTATGGTTAGAAAAACAGTCATGAAAACTGTGTTGCACCGGAAGAATATTTATTTATTGGTGACCAGTTTCGAACTATTTATACATCAGCCATAAATGTAAATCTTGTGTCTACCAGTCATACTAGTGGAAAATTGGCCATGAAATCATTGCCTTCACATGTGCTCATCACTATCAGAGTAAAAACTCACTTAGCGATGAGCGTATGTGGCAGCCACATATCTGCCATCACACATTTATGTTATGGTCAATTTTCCACTTGTATGACTAGTGTAACACTTATGGCTGATTTGTAATGGACAAACAGTCCAAAACCGGTCATCAATAAATAAATGTTCTTCCTGTGCAACTTAAGATGGTTTTCAAGACTGTTATTATATGACCAAGATATTTAAAAACGCTAATCTGTTCAACAGTTAGCTATAATTCAGATCTTTACTCTTTTGGAGGATCTCCTGGCAAATTTTGGTATCTTAGTTTTCTGTAAAAATATGTTTTTGGCGGTAAGTACAGTCTGATTCTACGGTTACTTGGTCATAGGTAAGTAATAAATCCATCTTCACGAAGATATAAATAATAGAATTTTGTGCATCAAAGCAGATTTAGTAGAGTCAGGTGTCCAACTACACTACTGGCCATTAATATTGTTACACCACGAAGATGACGTGCTACATACGCTAAATTTAACCGACAGGAAGAAGATGTTGTGATATGCAAATGATTAGCTTTTCAGAGCATTCACACAAGGTTGGCGTCGGTGGCGACACCTACAACGTGCTGACATGAGGAAAGTTTCCAACCTATTTCTCATACACAAACAGCAGTTGATCGGCGTCGCCTGGTGAAACGTTGTTGTGATGCCTCGTGTAAGGAGGAGAAATGCGTACCATCACGTTTCCGACTTTGATAAAGGTCGGATTGTAGCCCATCGCGATTGCAGTTTATTGTATCGCGACATTGCTGTTCGCGTTGGTAGAGATCCAATGGCTGCTAGCAGATGGAATCGGTGGGTTCAGGAGGGTAATACGGAACGCCGTGCTGGATCCCAACGGCCTCGTATCACTAGCAATCGAGATGACAGGCATCTTATACGCATGGCTGTAACGGATCGTGCAGCCACGTCTCGATCCCTGAGTCAACAGATGGGGACGTTTGCAAGACAACAACCATCCGCAGGAACAGTTCAACGACGTTTGCAGCAGCATGGACTATCAGTTCGGAGACAATGTCTGCGGTTACCCTCGACGCTGCATCACAGGCAGGAGCGCCTGCGATGGTGTACTCAACGACGAACCTGGGTGCACGAATGGCAAAACGTCATATTTTCGGATGAATCCAGGTTCTGTTTACAGCATCATGATGGTCGCATCCGTGTTTGGCAACATCGCGGTGAACGCACATTGGAAGCGTGTATTCGTCATCGCCATAATGGTGTATCACCCGGCGTGATGGTATGGGGTGCCATTGGTTACACGTCTCGGTTACCTCTTGTTCGCATTGACGGCATTTTGAACAGTGGACGTTACATTTCAGATGTGTTACGACCCGTGGCTCTACGCTTCATTCGAACCCTGCGAAACCCTACATTTCAGCAAGATAATGCACGACCGCATGTTGCAGGTTCTGTACGGGCCTTTCTGGATACAGAAAATGTTCGACTGCTGCCCTAGCCAGCACATTCTCCAGATCTCTCACCAATTGATAACGTCTGGTCAATGGTGGCCGAGCAAGTGGCTCGTCACAATACGCCAGTCACTACTCTTGATGAACTGTGGTATCGTGTTTAAGCTGCATGGGCAGCTGTACCTGTACAGGCTATCCGTGCTCTGTTTGACTCAATGCCCAGGCGGATCAAGGCCGTTATTACGGGCAGAGGTGGTTGTTCTCGGTACTAATTTCTCAGGATCTATGCACCCAAACAGCGTGAAAATGTAATCACATGTCAGTTCTAGTATGATATATTTGTCCATTGAATACATTTTTATCATCTGCATTTCTTCTTGGTGTAGCAATTTTAATGGCTAGTAGTGTAGAATTGAGCTAAGGGTTTCTGAATATGTAAGTGTGGACTAAACTGTCAAAACCAGACGATAAGCAACAAAAAGCATTCGAAATATGATTCTACAGAATGAAATTGTAATTTTAACAGGTGGCTGATCGTAAAATTCAAGAGTATTAGGAACAATAGACAAATAACAACAGCTCTTCGTAGCCTTCAAAGCTTTCATGGAAGAATCAGCTGCCTTGTGGTGCATGTGCTAAGCGATTCAGGTACAGCTTGACAAAGAAAAGGCAGAGGGTACAAACGGTAGACAAAGACTGGAACATGTAAAACATGCACAACCGTTTCGTCTACTTGAATGGATCTTTCAGCCCTAATAACCACTTTAACGGCGCATCGTTTGGTTTCAATTCGAACTTCCTATTAGTCACATAACAATGGAAATAGTAATACCATTCGTAAATCAGTATCTCTTTCTCCGTGGTTGAGTAATTCAGTTTGACTTTATTTAACTGTCTTGACACGTATACCACAGGGTGTTCCTGACCATTCACATCCAAAGTCAGAATACATCCAATTGTCTGTTAGCTGCATCACAGGACAGGATAAATTATTTCCCTGCTCTGAGAATATCAGCACTAGGCTCTTTCAACTTCATAGCTGAAGCTGTTTCATTGTTTGTGGTTGTAAGAAATCACGGACCGTACATATCAACCTTGGGTCACTCTTTACACCATAGTGGCTAATCACATGACCTAGATAGTTTACCTCCTTAGAGACGAAGTGACACTTTTCAATATTTAACGTTAAATATGCGAAACACAGACTCCTAAGCACTTCCACAAGTCATTGTGTGTCTCCCTCTAGATCTTTAGAAAACACGGTAATATTATCTAAACAAACTATACATTGACATGGTTTTAATCCCCTCATTTTATCAAGTTACCTCTGGAACGTGAGTGGCACATTCGTAACCTCAACTGGCATCCGTCAATAGTAGTAATGTCCTCATGGAACGGTGAACATGATCTTTGAGTGGCCTGATGAAATCACTTCAAGCTGATGATATTCACTCTTCAAATCCAACGCAGTGCTTAAATTGGTCAATGTTGTCCAAAAATCCTTTGAATTTTGTATATGATATGCGTCCATGATTATCCATGTGTTTACTTATCGGTTGTTGCAACAGACCCCTGTATTTCTTCATCCTATCCAATGATTTCCTTCCAACAATGAGATGGCTGTTCCACATAGATGGTCACTTTCCTCAACATTGCCATCAGCCAATTGATGAATTCTTCCACCATCGGTTGCAGGTGCTTAGGTATTGTGTACAACTTTTTGTAGACTGGAGGGTTATCCTCCACTGGCATTTTAAGCTGGATCATGTGTGTTCCCAGCAATAGCCCACTAGGAATGAACAGATCTATGAAATATGTTAATGAAGCCTCTTCATTTTAAGTGCTTCAGTTTCTCGTATAATGTAGATGCATTGATGGGTTGTTTGTGGCAAAGGTCTCCACGAAATCGTTCTTGTGTAGGATGTCCAAATTGGCAACCACGTACCATTTTGGCAAATTCACTTTGTCTGAGGCAGAATTATGTACTCACTGGAACCATGTAATCTCCATCTAATTCCTGCATTCATGTTATACTTACACACATAAAACAATTCAAAGTATCCAATTTGTTGTTGTGTTCCAATGGTTCTATGATGTACATCACATTATTTTGTAGGCTGGAACTCACACTTATCGATTGTAATTTTCTTTTACCTCTTGGTGTTTTATCATGCGAAGTGAGCTTTAATGAATGTGTGCACAGCTCATGTTGTTTCTCCTTCATGATTGGTAAAATTTGTGACAATATATCTGTATGTCCGTTTCGTGACTTGTTTTAGAAGCACTTGAAGAAATGTGTACTAGAAACTACAATAAGGAGTTTCATGCATTTTGTACTTTTTGTTGGTATGCGACATGATATTCTGTTTTGTACAGCATTTGATAATATTTTGAGTTCTACACGTTTAAGAGCTGTAAAATAAATTAAAGCTATTTGGAAGATATTGCTAATTCTTCAATTGCAGAATTTTATTCTGTTTGTTTTTGAACCTGTTTTTATAGAATGTAATTGGTTAAGAGGCATTTTGTCAATTGTGCACCATCTTGTAACCTTGAAATGGAACAAGGTCTTCAACCACGGAGAATATGACATATGCAAATAAACTGAGTTTCTTTTAATATCTTGACAATTTTACCTGTCATGAAAGTGGAAACGAATAGTTTCTATTTCAAATACACGTTTAATGCCTAACTGGTTTTTGATAATAATTGTACTCAATTACATTTTACTTACTGGTTATTGGTGGACAGTAGAGTAATGTGTTGAATACAGTACTGACAAAATTTTCACAACTGTAACACTTCTTAATTACGTTGCTGCGGTAATGGACTCTCGAGTCCGGTATGACCAGTAAGTGAATGTGTGTGAGTGTAACACTTCTTACTTTCAATAGCATGTTTCCTTTTATGTACATGACCGTGTTGTGTCTTGGAACATAATTTCACATTTGGAGAAACTTTACGTTTCTCGAGCCTCTTTTGTATTTTCGGATAAAGACTGCAGCACGCAAAAATATCATTTAAAAATGGAATAAGGAAATATATTAAGTTTTAAAGGTGTTTCAAAGCACTAACTCTCCCCTACTGAGTAGTTCTTATACCCTGGAAAGGTCGAGTAGGGCCTCTTGATTGGCCAGAACCTTGGACTAATTAAACACATATTGATATTTTTCCTTAAGATGCATGCCAAGAGGTTGGTGTACGATACTCGATCTGTCACTGGAGGTCAGTTGATATCTGGAACCATTGATGACGTCAGCAACAGAGTTGGACAGCTATAACTGTGAAGGTATCGAGCTTGTAATGGGGTGCATGTCAAACTGTTTGAATACCAGTTGTAGCTTCTTTCGACCATGCTTTTAATGAAACATAATTTCTGTAAAATTGGCGTTATTCCTTCTCAGAATTCACGTGACTCAAACGACGTATAAGGATAATATCGTTTAGTAAAAAAATAATTACAAAGGCTGATTTTCTGTGTACAAGTTATCATTCCTCAAAGTTTGTCGGTGATATTATGAAACACATTGTATTTCGCATGAAAAGAACCTTGCTGCTTCATCTGTTCGACGTATTTAGTTTGAAGTTCGTACATATCTTTCGAAAAACTATACACTCCTCCGTAACAGAAGCGTAAAGAGAAGTAAACATATTTGTTTGTATTTGGTATCGAAGTGTTCAAGTGTTGCGGGGAACATGAATATGCGCAAATGAAAATTTACGAATTGTTCTTTGGTTGGTTTATTTGTCAAAAGTTATATCCTCTTGAAGAATCACCGAAACTAGTCTTCAGGCTGATGGAAGGGGTGACTGCTCGTACCACACCTAGATAGGCGCTGTGTCTGGTTTACCAGCCTGCTGCGTTTTTGAGGGCGGTTTTCTTACTTTTTTACTTTGTTATACTAAATTCATATTTACATTGTAATGTCTAGGCTTCGAATCACATGGCGGTTTGAAAACGGCGGGAAATAATTCTGGGAAGCTTTCGATATTAGCATCGGTTATGGTTTCGATTGATTAATTTTTCTTCAATTTACAGTATTGTTTGTGTTTAGTAATGAGATTACATCTACACACCTGACCCATATGAGAAAGTACAACTTTTATTACTCACAGGTCGACCAAAACACTACAGTTCATAAGATTGTTTTACTAACCACACATATTTTATTCATAAGAGTACCTGGAGACCATGAAAATTCATTGTCTTTATTTAAGGAAGAAGGCCTCCTTCACTTTTTCCTTATTTTTCATAATCATTAATCTTGTCTTTTTTTCTTTTGCCCTTACTTTTAATTTCTTTTCTTTTCCTCTGTTAACGTTAGTGAGTGAAATGTACATGTGGAAAGCTGTGAAGTTGACAAGTCCAGTATGGATCGCTACTCCCATGCACCTATATCAAAATATTGTGCATACGTATCTCAGTCGTAGGCGACTAATAAAAACAGTAGTTACCTTCTTTTTAATAAATATCAATGTAAAGTAGCATTTCTGTTAATTTATTAAGCCATGTTTTCTTTTCTTTTGTTTCCTACATATTAAATGTATTCAAATTCAGTGCAGTTACATAGCAAAAGTTTACATCTTTAAAATGTAGAGTGCATCCTTCTCTAGCCCGCATCTCGTGGTCGTGCGGTAGCGTTCTCGCTTCCCACGCCCGGGTTCCCGGGTTCGATTCCCGGCGGGGTCAGGGATTTTCTCTGCCTCGTGATGGCTGGGTGTTGTGTGCTGTCCTTAGGTTAGTTAGGTTTAAGTAGTTCTAACTTCTAGGGGACTGATGACCATAGATGTTAAGTCCCATAGTGCTCAGAGCCATTTGAAAATGCATCCTTCTCTAGCGCTGTTTTTAGTCAGTTCCAGCACAGAGAATCCTGTGAACGGATGCAATCGATGATTGCCATGTCTGACTGAGAAGTTTGTGTGAAATTTAATGTTAACAGTACTGCGGAACTGAATTATCGACAGCGGAACTTCGCCATCGTTGTGCGTTATGTAATTTGAAGTGTATATTGCAATAATCACCGTTGTCCACAGCAAACCACTTACAGTCAAATATCATCCTTGAGTGATGTACAACGTTTCTTGAGAAGGTATCAGCTTTTTTTAAAAATTTTTTTATAAATGTGTTGTTTAATCCTCGTATGTGTTTTGTGGGTGAAATATTAAATTTATATACGACTAAAGGGTGAAGTAAAACTTAGTGCTTGCAATAACCACCACGAACTATTATAAATGGTAGGTGACAAACGTGTAACAACTTTTCGGCATAATTTTGACTGATAGTGCTGTGGTAATTAGTGAATCAGAGACAGAATTCATCACCACGAAGAGTTACAAAAGGAAACATCTAAAGGAAGAAATCGTGCTGAAATAGTATGTAAAGCGTTTCGGGTTCACTTACAAACTATATTCCTGATACGCTCAGGATTTCTTTCAGACGATTTGGACACTGGAAATATTTGACTAACATGAAGATCTTTTTATTTTTTAAATGTGAATAATGTATACAGTCACTCATTTCATTTGAGCAATAAGCTCAACATGAACAAAAAATTCCCTCAGTCAATTTTTTGAGTTACAAAATAACTAAACACTAAATAAAATAAATATTTACACTAACATTATGAATATTTACAAATATGTTGATGAGAGTGCACTACGAAAAGAAAATGAGCTACAGTTCTGACGACTGCTCTCTTCCGCTCATTTGCCCTTCTGACTTGAACAGATCCTCAGTGATGCTGAACGTTGAGAGATCCTGCGAACAAAAGAGGAACACATGTTACAGTCTGTATCTTCACAACAATTTACAAACAAGCAATTACCATGCCACCTCCATTCCTTAACATTCGAACTCCCGTGCATAACATCTTATCTCCAGAATGTCGTATAATAACATAATATTGTAGGTACATCTTGGGTTATATGTGGGTACTGCCTGCAAAATGTGTTCAGTTAGCGTCAGTAGTAAAGAAAATTAAGACGTCATGTCTGATAGAGAAGTTTTACTGTACGAACAGCTAAAATGTAGTAAGTGATAAACTTCTTTGTCTTTTGTGTGGTTGTCAGCGAGAAAAGGTTCCTTAAAGATTTGAAATTATGTGTAAAGTTTGTTTCAAGTCGCTAAGTACTCTCATTTCGAACACTGGATGAATGAATTCCGAGAATCTGCGTCTCGTCAGTTAAGGTGCTTCAAGATAAACACACAATTTCTAACTGTAATACATCTTGTCATATTGTGATAAAATTTTACCTCTAACTGGGGAGAATATGACGGCGTTTTAGAATTTTAAATTCGGTCAATAATTACGGGAAACATAGAAAATCGAATTTTTGTTGCCCCTACATAGCAACTGGTAACGCGTCCCGGTTCCAGGAATAGCGTTTTACTAGTATAGATGAGCAAGCGTAGGTTTCCCTGGCCGTTGTGATCTGCAACTAAACGTTTCCAGTTATGCAATCGCATCTTGATTTTGTTTCTAAAACCAAAGTTCGTCTGCTGTAGTTTTTTCTCGATCTGAAGTTTTAACTAAAATGAAAAACAAATGTACCGGTGAAAGAATGAGAAATTTTAATATGAGATTCCATGAACGTAATAATAAAACATATTAATAATAGTGAAAATAATCTTTTAATGTTCAGAACACATCTTAGAGGAAAAAATCATGAAGTTACGTACATACCACATCGCCTGTCAGTTTCACACACAGCTGATAAAGACAAATAGAAAAATAGAAAGAGAAACCTTTCCCTACTTGGAAAAAGGTACGAGGAATATTCCAAAAGACCTTACCGAAAAAAATACTTGTAATATTCTAAATGACCAAACCTATCAGAAAAAATCCATTTTATCGAAAATTTTACAAGCATCGTCGTCCAGAGATGAAATAATCTCCTAATCTAGACACAAAAGAATTTATTCTTACTATATTTTGTACAGTTTAGTTTTATATTAAATGCACTTATAGAAAAATATCTCATCACCAAGAAGGAGTTGTGCGACATAAACGATGCTTGGTAGACGTGTTTCTACATCTGAAAAACGATGTCTATTCAAGTTTCGCGCCAGTCGCACCAGAGTGGCGACAGTAGCGCCACTATGAGGATGCAAATCAGGTTTACTTTTAATACTCTCTATAACGGTCGTGAGCATTAACCTTTTGAAACTAGAGGTGATGAGTTGACGTCAGTCAAGAATACCTTTAAGGCAAGAAAAACGTCATTATCAGCACCTCACTCAGTTTGAACGAGGCCGTGTCATAGGGCGACTAGAAGCTGGATATTCCTTCTGCGAGGCTGCAGAAAGGCTTGGCAGGAACAGAGCCACTGCACATGATTGTTGGCAGCGGTGATCATGAGAACGTACGGTCGCAAGAAGATGGGGCTCCAGACGGTCACGTGGCACTACTGAGAGGGAAGATCTTCGGCATATGATCTGTCGCATCGAATTGCATCTGCAGCAGCAATCTGAGCAGTAGTTAGCACCAAACTTGGGCGGTCATGCAGATTGCACAGCACAGTTGGTTTAATGTGTAACTCACACCATAGACGTCGTAATATGATTTATATGTCCTTTATAACCGAACCTATTAAAGGACGCTTGCGACGCCATCTAGTGGGAAAATTTTCTTTAGATTTCTTTTGTTTCCGTGACGTTTGCCCCCTCTTCGATAATGTTCGTCCAACTTCGATGTTAATATATATATATATATATATATATATATATATATATATATATATATATATATATATATATAGTGGAAATGTGTATAAGTGAATAGACGTGCATCTGCTGAGCAACTCGCCAACCAGATGCACCAAGGGCTACCAACAGTGTGTCCTCAATGACTGTTCAGCAAAGGTTGCTGCATATGGCCCTCTGCAACGGCACTTGGTCCGTACAGATATCCCGATTGCCGTTCGTCGGCGACGAAGTTTGGAATTTGTGCGCAAATGCTGCAACTGGACATGCATCGAGTGGCGACAAGTGGTCTTCTGAGATAAATCAAATTTTATGCTCCATCGGACAGGTGGTCGTTGCAAACACCCTGTAACAATCGTCGGAAGAGTCCAGGCTGGAGGAGTGTGTGTTATGGTTTGGAGAATGTTTTCGTGGCATTGCCTGGATGATCTCGTCATTCTGGAAAGCACAATGGATCATCACAAGTCATTAGGGACCATATCGACCCCTACATACAGTTTGTTTTTTCTTAGCACGAAGGCACCTGTGAGCAAGACAATACAACGTGTCACGCAAATCGCAGTGTATGTGCGTGGTTCTAAGAGTACCAGGATGATTTTCCCGCAGAGCCCCGTCCACCAAACCTCCGTGGATTTAAACCCAATTGAAAATCTGTGGGACCACAGCTACTGAGCTGTTCGCGCCACGGCTCCTCAGCCGAGGAACCTGGCACAGCTGGACATGGCACTGGAATCTCCATGGCTTCACGTCCCCATTGGTAGCTTCCACAACCTCATTGACTATCTTCTTGCGTGCCTGCCAGCGATCCACATTGCAAACGGTTATTATTCAGGCTTTTCACTGGCGGTCACATTGATGTGTCTGGACAGAATATGAAAAAACAGTTCTGTCAACTTTCATTCGAATTTCCAACGTAATCTACATGTGCAGTCAGCAGTCCAGTGCACAGCGTCATTCCGAACGCATTATATAAATTGTTGTTCACCATCTTCGTGAATGCTGCAGGAGATGTTGAATACAAAATGCTTGTAAAAACAGTTAAAGTTCTAACATGTTGGCAAATTTGTTAAAATAATGTTTGCTAAGAGGGAAATGCAAGATTTCACTACGCTGAGTAAGCTGTAAGTGGACTCACAAGGAGAACACAGCAAGTGCCATAACGCCATTTCCCAGAAACTTCGCTCAGTCGAAAAGTGATCAAGTGAACAAGTGTATCGAGTCATAAGTAGATACTCGACCGTTTCTGAGAAAACGACGGAAAACATTTTAGACATAATTTAAATGCTTTTTATCGCGCAGTATTGTTAGCTGAAATGAAGGTGGCAGCGACTAGAGTTGTTGCCTATTACTCTTGCGCCCCGTGTTCGAAACTCGATTATTGTGTTTACATATTTTATCATATTTTATTTTTTTCATTTATCTACCCCATTTCCATAGTAGGTTACTGCACAAATGTTTCTTATCAGTTAGGAGATACAAGCACATTAAATTAACTATAAAATTACAACTGGGCTTCTCAATAAATGTCATACATTTATTACATAAATATATGCGTGTATGGTATTTTCAAGGTTTAAAAACTTTCCAAAATTTTCATAATCATGTATTTCATTCTTATATCGAATCTTATATTAATTCTTACATTTTACTCTCATGTTTATTCTTCAGGAAGGTTTGGTGCGTTCCCTTGGATCATACCAATCACAGAAACATTCGAAACATAGATGTTCCGATCATAGAATGAAGGCTTTCACGACTGAATGACATAGTTCCTGGTGAATCTTTCGGGATGTGACGTTTTGTCGAGGTCCGCGCTGGACATCCTCAGAGGCGCTCCTTCGCTGAGTCTTGCCGACTGACCGGTCGGACGTCGAGGAGCGACGAAAATAATGTAGGAAAGGGGGCGTGGTCAAAGTAACACGTGAAGAGAAGAGATAATCCCTATCAGAGATAAACTAACTATCGATTTTCGTCTTGTCTGGCGATTCTGCAGAGCTACTGTCCACATGTCGCTAAGTTTCATTGCCTCCTCTTTCCTATTAAAATTATCCTGATGCTTATAAATTTAAATTGTTTTTCTACATAGTCGTGGACAGTAATTCGACGTTGTAGATAAAATTTCTGTTTCAAAAAACTTAACTTCGTGGTATCCTGACTGAAGAGCATGCTGTGCTACAGCTGATTTCCCTAGTTTTCCTAGACGGCAGAGACTTTTGTGCTGGTCTTCGCCGACTAGGAAAAATAGAGAAATCAGCTGTATCAGAGCATACTCTTTAGTCAGGAAACCATGAAGTGAATTTTTCTGAAACAGAAATTTTATCTACAATACAAATTATTATCCACGGTTATGTAGAAAAGCAATTGAAATTTATAAGCATCAGGATAATTTCAACAGGAAAGAGGAGGCAATGAAACTTAGCGACATGTGGACAGTAGCTCTGCAGAATCACCAGACAAGACGACAATCAATAGTTAAGTTTATCTTTGACAGGGATTATCTCTGCTCTTCAAGTGTTACTTTGACCACGACCCCTTTCCTACATTATTTTCGTCGCTCTCCGACGTCCGACCGGTCAGTCGGCAAGACTCAGCGAAGGAGCGCCTCTGAGGATGTCCAACGCAGACCTGGACGAAACATCAGGAAGAGAAGAGTTTGTTGGAGGACGACCTCACATCTCGAATAATAAACATAATAATCGAGTTTCGAACACGGGACGCAAAAGTGTGAAGCCGCAACACTAGCCTCTGTGCCATCTCTTCGGTTGAACTATGCACGGTGAACATTAAGAAAATCGACAAACTGCGGGGGCAGATTCCAGATTGCAAATGGGGGGAAAAAGGTCCTATGAACATGTGTCCAGAAATGAATCGTTGCGACCGGCCGGAGTAGCCGAGCGTTTCTAGGCGCTTCAGTCTGGAACCACGCGACCGCTACGGTCTAGGTTCGAATCCTGCCTCGGGCAAGGATGTGTGTGTTATCCTTAGGTTAGTTAGGTTTAAGTAGTTCTAAGTTCTAGGGGACTGATGACCTCAGATGTTAAGTCCCATAGTGCTCAGAGCCATTTGAACCATTTTTGAATCGTTGCCACGGCAGGTGACGCTGACGAATCAAAGTTCCTCCTACCACGTGTCAGGGTGTTCCTTGTGTACTGCAGGCTGTGTGGTTGACATAGTGCACTATAAGCAGCAGAATGGTCCGGTATTCATGCCAGGAACAAGCCGAGATGGTGTCTGTGTACGGCCAAGCAGACGGAAACAATCGAGAGGCAGCATTTCCTGTAGAACCCAGTCCTCCAAATCTGGTGTACACACAGCCCGCCGCCTCCCTGCACATTCGTCTGGCTGAAAGGATCCATGATCACACAAACACCCAAAAAGGGCTCGAAATGTTGTGTGATGTGGTTGGCGTCTGTGAGGGACTTTTTTTTTGTATAACCGTGCTGCCTCTCGATCACTTTCATCTGCTTGCCCGTAAACAAACATCCTCGCGGCTACCGAGCGAGGTGGTGCAGTGATTAGCACACTGGACTCGCATTCGGGAGGACGACGGTTCAATCCAGCGTCCGGCCATCCTGATTTAGGCTTTCCGTGATTCCCTAAATCGCTCCAGGCAAATGCCGGGATGCTTCCTTTGAAAGGGCACGGGCGACTTCCTTCCCCGTCTTTCCCTAACCCGATGAGACCGATGACCTCGCTGTTTGGTCTCTTCCCCCCAAGCAATCCAATCCAATCCAGATCCTAGCGGCTTCTTCCCGGATCATTCTGCTGCTTACAGCACGCCACGGCAATCATACAGCCTGGAACGCGTGACTAGTTCTCAGAGGAACTTTCATTCACCAGCGCCGTCTACCGTGGCAACGGTGCGTTTCTGGACACATTTTTATATGACCTTCTTTCCTCCATATACAGTAAGAGATCCTTACCTGCAGTTTGTAGATTTAATTAATGTTCGCCCTCTACAGGGTGTTACAAAAAGGTGCGGCCAAACTTTCAGGAAACATTCCTCACACACAAAGAAAGAAAATTTGTTACGTGGACAAGTGACCGGAAACGCTTACTTTCCATGTTAGAGCTCATTTTATTACTTCTCTTCAAATCACATTAATCATGGAATGGAAACACACAGCAACAGAACGTACCAGCGTGACTTCAAACACTTTGTTACAGGAAATGTTCAAAATGTCCTCCGTTAACAAGGATACATGGATCCACCCTCCGTCGCATGGAATCCCTGATGCGCTGATGCAGCCCTGGAGAATGGCGTATTGTATCACAGCCGTCCACAATACGAGCACGAAACGTCTCTACATTTGGTACCAGGGTTGTGTAGACAAGAGCTTTCAAATGCCCCCATAAATGAAAGTCAAGAGGGTTGACGTCAGGAGAACGTGCAGGCCACGGAATTGGTCCGCCTTTACCAATCCATCGGTCACCGAATCTGTTGTTGAGAAGCGTACAAACACTTCGACTGAAATGTGCAGGAGCTCCATCGTGCATGAACCACATGCTGTGTCGTACTTGTAAAGGCACATGTTCTAGCAGCACAGGTAGAGTATCCCGTATGAAATCATGATAACTGGCGGTGAATCGAGGAAGTACGGTACATACTGACGAAACTAAAATGAGCTCTAACATGGAAATTAAGCGTTTCCGGACACATGTCCACATAACATCTTTTCTTTATTTGTGTGTGAGAAATGTTTCCTAAAAGTTTGGCCGTACCTTTTTGTAACATCCTGTATACGCACTTAAGGGCACATAAAGTATCTGCAAATCTTTGACCATCATTTTCTCAGGAACGGTCGAGTTTCTATGGATAAGCCAAAAAATGTGTTCGCTTATTTTTACCCATCTTGCACTGACCAAAGTTACTGGGAAATCGGATTATAGCACTTGCCGTGTTCTGGGACGTGGAGGTGAAACGGGTACGTACTGGTCAGTGCGTGGGCGGCAGCGGGCAGCCCTGCAGCGGCGGCGCGTTGCGCAGCAGGTTGACGACGCGGCGCGTGGGCAGCTGCAGGTGGTAGTAGGCGCAGTAGGGCAGCGGGTCCCAGGCGGCGAACAGCGCCTCGCGCTTGTCCAGCACGGTGCCGAGCAGGCGGCGCACGGCGCGCAGGCTGGGCTGCGCGCGCAGCGTCTGCAGCAGCGCGTCGGGCAGCCAGTAGCGGCCCGCCGCCACGGCCGCCGCGCTCGCGCTGGCGCCCTGCTGCTGCTGCAGCTGCTGGTGGCGCCGGCACGGCCGCCACAGCAGGCGCGCGTGCGCGCTGTCGTGGCAGATGTACGGCAGCGACACGCCCACGCGGCTGCCCAGCACCACGAGCGCGCCCGACGCCTCTGACACCACGAACCTGCCACATGCCACCAACATCTTATGGTCTGGGCGCACAACGCTTCTCACAGATTCAGAAATGCTGAGGAAACAGAGCGTGTCGCATTCTCCAGTCCACAAAGAACAGATGAAATTGAAGGTGGCCTGTCGACATCATGCATGTAAGGGACAGAGACAACTCAGCTAGATAAGAGCTACATCCACTTCTATTCAAGCCACAGATTCGCGAGGGTACTTCGTGTATTGAGACGTTATGTGCTCGCCGATTCACGTATTAAAAAAAGAATGTACTCTGTGCGACAGGATTAAAGGATCACTTTTATCAAACCCTGTAATTGTCTCCACCACAGCTCAGGAGTTCATGTGAGTTGTAACATGGTTTAGGTTCTACGCAGAAGCAGAGAGGATAGGGAATATGCGGAAAACACTGACAAGAAGAAGGGACAGGGTGATCGGACATCTGTTAAAACATCAGGGAATGACTTTCATGGTACTATAGGGAGCTGTAGAGGGCAAAACCTGTAGAGGAAGAGACTGGAATACATCAATAAAATACACTACTGGCCATTAAAATTGCTACACCAATAGGAAAGCAGATGATAAACGGCTATTCATTGGACAAATATGTTATACTACAACTGACATCTGATTACATTTTCACGCAGATTGGGTGCGTAGATCCTGAGAAATCAGTACACAGAACAACCACCTCTGGCTGTAACAACGGCCTTGATACGCCTGGGCAAGGAGTCAAACAGAGCTTGGATGGCGTGTACAGGTTCAGCTGCCCATGCAGCTTAAACACGATACCACTGTTCAGCAAGAGTAGTGACTGGCTTATTGTGACGAGACACTTGCTCGGCCACCATTGACCAGACGTTTTCAATTGGTGAGAGATCTGGAGAATGTGCTGGCCAGGTCAGCAGTCGAACATTTTCTGTATCCAGAAAGGCCCGTACAGGACCTGCAACATGCGATCGTGCATTATCTTGCTGAAATGTAGGGTTTCGCAGGGATCGAATGAAGCGTAGAGCCACGGGTCGTACACATCTGAAATGCAACGTCCACTGTTCAAAGTGCCGTCAATGCGAACGCGAGGTGACCGAGACGTGTAACCGATGGCACCCCATACCATCACGCCGGGTGATACGCCGGAATGGCAATGACGAATACACGCTTCCAATGTGCGTTAACCGCGATGTCACCAAACACGACTGCGACCATCATGATGCTGTAAACAGAACCTGGATTCATGCGAAAAAATGACGTTTTGCCATTCGTGCACCCAGGTTCGTCGTTGGGTACACCATCGCAGGCGCTCCTGTCTGTGATGCAGCGTCAAGGGTAACCGCAGCCATGGTCTCCAAGCTGATAGTCCATACTGATGCAAACGTCGTCGAACTGTTCGTGCAGATGGTTGTTGTCTTGTAAACGTCCCCATCTGTTGACTCAGGGATCGAGACGTGGCTGCACGATCTGTTACAGCCATGCGGACAAGATGGCTGTCATCTCGACTGCTAGTGATACGAGGCCGTTGGGATCCAGCACGGCGTTCCGTATTACCCTCCTGAACCCACCGGTTCCATATTCTGTTAACAGCCATTGGATCTCTGCCAACGCGAACAGCAATGTCGCGATACGATAAACGGCAATCGCGATAGGCTACAATCCGACCTTTATCAAAGTCGGAAACGTGATGGTACGCATTTCTCCTCCTTACACGAGGCATGACAACAACGTTTCACCAGGCAACGCCGGTCAACTGCTGTTTGTGTATGAGAAATAGGTTGGAAACTTTCCTCATGTCAGCACGTTGTAGGTGTTGCCAGCAGCGCCAACCTTGTGTGAATGCTCTGAAAAGCTAATCATTTGCATATCACAGCATCTTCTTCCTGTCGATCAAATTTCGGTTCTGTAGCACGTCATCTTCGTGGTGTAGCAATTTTAATGGCCAGTAGTGTAATTGAGGTCGTAGGCTGCAAGTGCTACGCTGAGATGAAGAGGTTGACACAGAAGAGGAATTCGTGGCGGCTCGCATTAAACAGTCAGAAGACTGATGATCCCCCCCCCCCCCTCCCAAAAAATAAGATGGGTTAATGATATCTCACATTGGCACCAAATTTCACCACAATTCTGCCAAACGCCATCGTTGAGGTGTCACACGAAAGGAAGGTCTTCACATCCTCTCCTGCTCACATTTTACCCCTCCTGTCGTCTCTGCAATGGAAGTCAAAACCGCGACACCTACCCTTCAAATCAGCAGTTTTCTAATGAGTGTCCAAGGAAAAGATTTCAGCCACACTGTCAATCAGAATCGATATGAAAAGGCCTCAGCGGCTGGCATAAGAACGTTAATGAAACCTCCGCTTCCCTTGGGTCGTTGATTCCAAAACATTTCGCTGTCGAGAACGATAGTTCGTAGTGCGATGAGAAGCAGGAAATGTTCTTGACGCTTGCTCGGACTTTGTGGAGCTGCAGCCCTATTAAATGTGATCACACTCCTTTGAGGTGCAGAGTGACCGCAATTTTTACTCTTGTATGCAGGTTCGAACCGCTATGGACCGTTCAGTACCATGAAAATGAAGTTTGAACGTAATCCAAAGCACTAAAAGATATTTATGCATTCCCAGCCATCCTGTTTTTCGCCATCCTGTCGCGTGATCACGCGGAGTTCGACATTAACTTGTTCTTGTTGTTGTGGTCTTCAGTCCGAAAACTGGTTTGATGGAGCTCTGCAGGCTACTCTATCCTGTGCGAGCCTCTTCATTTCCAAATAACTACTACAACCTACATCTTCACAATCTGTTTAATGTATTCATCTCTTGCTCTCCCTCTACGAGTTTTAGCCCCCAAACTTCCCTCCAGCACTAAATTGGCGATCCCTTGGTGTCTCAGAATGTGTCCTATCAACCGATCCCTTCTTTTGGTGAAGTTGTGCCACAAGTTTCTTGTCTCCCCAATTGAATTTAGTATCTCCTCACTAGTTACATGGTCGACCCGTCTAATCTTCAACGTTCATTACTTATTGAATGCTTCTGTTCTCTTCTTATCTAAACTCTTTATCGTCCATGTTTCTCTTCCACACAGGGATACACTCCAGACTTCGGAAAAGACTTTCCAACATTTAAAGTTATATTAGGTTTCAACAAACGTCTCTTCTTAGAAACGCTTTTCTTGCCATTGCGAATCTACATTTTAAATCCTCTATACTTCCGCCATCATCAGTTATTTTTTTGCCCCAACAGCGAAACTCGTCTACTAATTTTCTAATCTAATTTCCTTAGCATCAGCTGATTTAATTTGACTGCATTGGATATAAAATGTAGACTGGCAATGGCAAGGAAAGCGTTTCTGAAGAGGAGAAATTTGTTGACATCGAGTAGAGATTTAAGTGTCAGGAAGTCGTTTCTGAAAGTATTTGTATGGAGTGTAGCCATGTATGGAAGTGAAACATGGACGGTAAATAGTTTGGACAAGAAGAGAATGGAAGCTTTCGAAACGTGGTGCTACAGAAGACTGCTGAAGATTAGGTGGGTAGATCACATAACTAATGAGGAGGTATTGAATAGAATTGGGGAGAAGAGGAGTTTGTGGCACAACTTGTCTAGGACATGTTCTGAGGCATCAAGGGATCACCAATTTAGTATTGGAGGGCAGCGTGGAGAGTAAAAATCGTAGAGGGAGACCTAGAGATGAATACACTAAGCAGATTCAGAAGGATGTAGGCTGCAGTACGTACTGGGAGATGAAGCAGCTTGCACAGGATAGAGTAGTAGCATGGAGAGCTGCATCAAACCAGTCTCAGGACTGAAGACCACAACAACAACATTACGTTGTCTTCATTTTGCTTTTGTTGATTTTCATCTTACATCCTCCATTCAAGACATTGTCCCTTCAACTGCTCTTCCAAGTCCTTTGCCGTCTTTGACAGAATTCCGGTGTCATTGGCGAACTTCAGTTTTAATTCTTCTCCCTGAACTTAAATTCCTTTCTTTTATTGCTTCTTCACTGTGCAGATTGAATAACATCGGGGATAGGCTACAACACCGTCGCATTCCCTTCTGAACCACTGCTTTCCTTTCAAGCCCCTCCACTCTTATAACTGCCCTCTTCTTTCTGTACAAGCTGTAAATAGCCCTTCTCACCTTGTAATTTATCTCTTCTATCTTGAGAAAGAGAATATTCCAGTCAACATTTTCAAAAGCTTTCTATAAGTCCTCAAATGCTATAAACGTAGGTTTGTCTTCCCTTAACCTATCGTCCTTGATAAGTTGTAGGGTCAGTACTGCCTGGTGTATCCCTACATTTCTCCGGAATCCAAACTGATCTTCCCCGAGGTCGGCTTCTCGCAGTTTTTCCATTCTTCTGTAAGGAATTCGTGTTGGTATTCTGTAACTATGACTCACTAAACTGACAGTTCGGTAATTTTCAGACCTGTCAGCAACTGCTTTCTTTGGAATTGGAATTATTGCATTCTTCTTGGAGCCGAAGGGTGTTTTGCCTGTCTCATCCATCTTGCACACGAGATGGACGAATTTTGTCATTGTTGACCCTCCCATGGCTATCAGCAATTCTGTCTGAATGTCATCTACTCCCAGAGCCTCGTTTCGATTTAGATCTTTCAGAGGCCTGTCAAATTCTTCTCGCTGTATCATATCTCCATCTACGGTCACTTACCTATCTATAATAGTTCTTTCATCTCCCTTGTATGGACCCTCTATATACTCCTTCCACCTTTCAGCTTTCCCTTCTTTGCTGAAGACTGTTTCCGTCTGAACTCTAGATAGTCATAAGATGTTTCTCTTTTCCCAAAAACCTTCTTTAGTTTTCCTGTAATCCGTATCTATCTTTCCCTTAATTAAATATGCTTCTAAATCCTTACATTTGTCTTCTAACCATTTTGCCATTTTGCACATCCTGTCAATCTCATTTTTTAAACGTTTGTGGACCCTTTCGCTTCCTTCATTTACTGCATTTTTAAATTTTCTCTCTTCGTCAATTAAATTCAATATATCTTTTGCTATCCAAGGATTTCTACTAGGCCTTATCTTTTTACATATTTGATCCTCTGCTGCCTTCAAAATTTCATCTCTTAAAGCTACATCTACATATTCGTCTTCTATTGTATTGCTTCCCTGTTCTAGTTATCTATTGCCTAATACTCCCTCTAAAACTCAACTGCCTCTGGTTCTTTCAGCTTATCCGGGTCCCATCTCCGTATGTTCGTACCCTTTCCAATTTATTCAGTCTTAATCTGCAGTTGATAACCAATAAATTGTGGTCAGAGTCCACATATGCCCCTGGAAATGTTTTGCAGTTTAAAATCTGGTTCCTAAATCTCTTTCTAGCCATTCTATAATCAATCAGAAACCTTCTGGTGTCTCCAGGTCTCTTAAATGAAGTGTTAGCAATGTTTAAATTATGTTCTGTGCAAAATTCTACCAGGCGGCTTCCTCTCTCATTCCTTTCCCCCAGTCCATATTCACCTATTATTCTTCCTTGTCTTCCTTTTCCTACTATCGAATTCCAGTCCCTCATCACAGTTAAATGTTCGTCTCCTTTAACTATCCGAGTAACTTATTTTATCTCTTTATACATTTCTTCGATCTCTCCATCATCTGCGGGGCTAGTTGGCATATGAACTTGTACTCCTGTGGTAGAGGTGGGCTTTGTATCTATCATGGCTACTATAATGCGTTTACTATGCCGTTAATAATAGCTTACCCACATTCCTGTTATCTTATTCATTGTTAAACTCACTCCTCCAATACGCTCATTTGACATTGTATTTATAATCCTATATTCACCTGACCAGAAGTCCTGTTCCTCCTGTCACCGAACTTCACTAACCCCGACTATATCTAACTTCAACCTATCCATTTCCCTTTAAAAATTTTCTAACCTACCTGCCTTATTAAGGGATCTGATATTCCATGCTCCAATCCGTAGAATGACAGTTTTGTTTCTCCTAAAGAAGACATCCTCCCCGCCGGGATATCCGAATTGGGGGGGGGGGGGGAGCAGTTTTACTTCCGGAATATTTTAGCCACGAGGACGCTATCATCATTTAGCAATACAGTAGAGTTTCATGCTCTCGGGAGAAATTACAACTGTAGTTTCCCTTGATTTCGGCTGTTCACAGTACCAGCAACGCAAGACCGTTTTGATTGGTGTTACAAAGCCAGAGGAGAAATTACTCAGATCGTTGCCCTTACAACTATTGAAAAGCCTGCTGCCCCTATTCAGGAACCACACCTTTGTCTGGGCTCTCAACAGATTCCCCTCCGTTGTAGTTACACCTAAGAGACGGCTGCTGTACAGCAAGGACACGCGAACTATCTCACCGACGGCAAGGTCCATGGTTCATGGGGGTTGACACATTAACATGTATTGTAACGCATTAACTTGTACTTGAATAAAACGGCAAAGTGTGTCTCTAAGACCGCCCATTTCGGTAACATCCTCGGTATCACCCACACACCTTTCTTGAGCACTTAGATATGCACCTGCCAGAAACTTCGACACCATTGCAGCCTGGCTGCTGCTCTAGCGCGTGAAGGTAGGCAAATGCCATCCAAGGAGGTCGAAGGCGCTACCTAACACATACGAAAACCACGTGATTTCAACTTTGAGTGTCACGGTTCTGACTTCCGTCACAGAGACGTCAAAAGAAGGGGTGAAATGTGGGTAAGAGGAGCGGTGAGGGCCTTCCCATCGTGTGACACGTCAGCGGTAGGGTTGGGCACAATTGTCATGAAATTTGGTGCCAATGTGACACCATTAACCTCCTTCCAGTTCACATCAACTTCTGAGCTACGGTCTTTTTTTCGCATGTGTCGACACCTTGCTCTTTGAAGAATCGCCATGCCCAAGGGTGAGGTTACAGGGCTCCACGCTTTAGCGCCTTTACAGACGGTGGTTGTAGGCCACTTTGAGCCGAAATTTAAGTCTTGAAATGGGAGCTAATTGCCAGGTTTCGAAAAAGTGGTCTTTTAGTTCTGTTGAGCATTGTACATGCCATAATGGGTATTTTATAACCTTTTTGCGAGATATACAATGGTGGCAGCAGAATTGTTGCTCCGTCTTTCTCAAATATACGTTCTGTGAATTTGGCAAACAGTCCCTACGAATCCTTCTATGGTGCTGGAAGCACGTCTCTGAATTCCTTCATTGTCTGCTCTAATGCCTGCTGGATAAAAACTCCAAACGCTGTCGCAGTATTTTATAACTGGTCATATGAGCACCCTGTATGCAATTTCTGTTCGAGACGTCTGCACATTCCCAGAACTTTCCTCATATCTAATGGTTCCATTCATTTTCCCTACTACCGACTATAGGGTCACCAGAAAAAGGATTAGACACTTCCAGGAGTCATCTTAATACTGCATAACATCGTATTTAGTTGTGACAATTACCACTGTTCGTCGAGGAACAAAGACTACAAGTCTCTTCAGGTTGTATCATATCCAACTTAAACTTTTGATCACTAGATCCACTAGAGTATGTCTCACTAAATGCTAAATACTCCCAGGCATTTCCTATAGGATTAAGATCGGAATTTTATCTTGTCAAAGAACACGTAAGATCATGCCAGTTCAGGACAAGTCAATGAATTTTTGTCGAGCACTTCAACATAAACTCACCACCAGGGACACTGACATGGAATGCATAGGGTTCGACTACAGACAGAACAGGAATAGAACATCACTGAAAAAAACATTTCAAGATAAATTTCAACGATGACTCCTAAAATCTTAAAATTCGTAACAACGTAATATCTAAAACAAACTCTTTCAAATAGCCAGGATAATGGATAACGCGAAATGAAAAAATAAAGATAACAGTAGAAAACAAAGCACATAAAATGGAAATGGCGTTCCATATAGAAAAAACGTATGTAACAAAAAATCTTGGTCCTGGAACAGAAAACTAAGATGCTATCAAACAGTGGTAAGGCATGAAACACTTGATGCAACTATCAAGTTTGGGGATCTTGAAAAACAGGAAGAGTTCTAAGGAAAATAAAGGGACCTAAAAGTAATAGTAACAGTAATTAAGATAAAACAGAGAGCTCTATTTGAAAATGGGAAAAATTAACTTATGTAATGAGGAAGAGAAGAATATTTTATGGACGCTTATACCGAATAGATAATAAGAGACTAAACCAAGCAGATCTCCAGCTTACGAAACAGCTACAAATCCAAACCCACGTGGTTCACTGAAATTGACAAAGATATGAAAAACATTGGAATTACAATGGACATAACAGTTAACAGAATAGTTTTTACAGAAACAACACAATAGGCAGAATATCAAGGAGGAAAAAATTTGGAAATGGAAGAAAGTGTGCCCAAGAAGAAAAGGGACAACACTCTCGAAGGGAAAAGGAAGTATGGGAGCAACGAAAATTAAATACAAATAACCAAAACCAAATTTCCAGAATGAGATTTTCACTCTGCAGCGGAGTGTGCGCTGATATGAAACTTCCTGGCAGATTAAAACTGTGTGCCCGACAGAGACTCGAAAGGTCCCGAGTTCGAGTCTCGGTCGGGCACACAGTTTTAATCTCCCAGGAAGTTTCAAAACCAAATTTGATTTATCGTACTCTCCAAAATGGTTACTCGAAAAACGAAATAAAACAACAAAAGCACCTTCTCGATGTACAAGGAAACCCCATATTCATAAAGAGTAAAGAATAAATAAATCATAAATGATCAGACAAATATGGCAAACCACACATATTAAATACAGCCGTCAACCATGTTTCTGACTTTGCAACAAGTCAAATCATTAGCAAGGGGGACCTGGGAGTACTACATAAACGGATCATACAGAACGTTGGCTGAAGTACAACGACTACAGAACGACTGACAGACATCAATGTAGCCCGAATACCAGATACAGGCCCTTGACCACAGCTCTACCTTTGTCACTCACTATCACCCCTGCCCCCCCACTTCCCTCTCCCACTACCAACTACTTTCCCTGTAATCAGTTTCCCCTCTCCCTCACTTCCCCTTCTCTACTCACATGTCTGTTGAACACCTGCCACATCGTCCCCACTACCATCTCCTCCCAATTGCTTTCCCTATAATTACCCCTCTCCTTCACATCCCCTTCTCTACTCAAATGTCTGTTGAACACCTGCCACATCTTCCCTAATAAAAAACTTGCATAAACAAAGTTCACTGTACATCTCACACAGAAAAAACGGAACAAGATACATAAACATAGTGCTGAATATTTCTCTTTTGAAGTTTACGAGAGTGAGGTGAGGTGAAAAAAACATCAATGCAGAGCAAGACAAAGCAGGTTCATAAAAAGCAAAATATTGCGAAAAGGGAAAGTACAACCAGATTTCTTTCAACTTCAACCTCCTCTAACGGCGAGGGAAAAAACAGTGGATTAATAATAGATGCTGCGGAAGGTGGTCATAGGAAACAAATATATTAATTGTTAGTGTATTTAACGCACGTAACGGAGGAAGCCAGGTAGAAGGTGCATGCAAAAATGATGGTACAGGACAGAACACATCTAGGAGCAATGCTGTATTTGTTGCCCGCTATGTTTGCCTGTCTGACTTTCGATGACTGAGAAAAGATGGCGGATGATTTGTATGGAAAATGTTGCTCTATTGTATTTGAAATTACCAGCTTTAGAGCCACAGCAGTCCCACCAGATGGTGGGTATTTACAGGAACTTCTATATTTTAGGCCAAATGCAGGTAGTAGATACGATATTGGCTCTGGTAAAGGTACATTTACATATTCCACCAAATTATACATATAAATAAAGCATAGTGATATTATTTAGTTCAATACGTGTTACATAATCCCGAAAACTGTACAGCACTTTAAACCGGTCCATTATAAACTGGTATTCGAAACACAGCACATAATCTTGTATCAAAGGATATTCAGACGACTCTGTAATTAGTTTGTCGCTCTTGTGGATGCAGACAAATCATCGTTCCTATCTTCTTATTACGAGGGTGACTAATGCTGTTTAGTCACTTCGGACGAAGGTACCCATTATAATACTAAATTCATCCAGGCATCGACGATCGACCAGGAGCCATTTGTAGTTATCACAAATATGTTAAGGGGTCAATAACATTCTTCTGAGTGTGTGTCAGCATTGTCAATGTGAAAAACTACCGACATTTCGACCACCATTGCGAATAGCCTTCCTCAAGGTGTTTTCGCTAAACACCCTGAGGAAAGCCATTTGCAATAGTGGCCGAAACGTAGAATCAAATGCCAAGTGGTGCACCTCGCAAACATTCGTTGGTCACATTTAAAGCAAGGTTATAAATAAAGCTACACTTGTCATATACTTTACACGAAGGAGATAATGTCATGAAACAGGGATATGTATAAATGAAGATGGCGATAGTAGCGTGTACACAAGGTATGAAAGGGCAACGCATTGGCGGAGCTTCATTTGTACTCAGGTGATTCACGTGAGAAGCTTTCCGACGTGATTATGGCCTCACGACGAGAATTAACAGGCTTTGTACGTGGAATGGTAATAGTAGCTAGACGCATGGGACACTCCATTTCGGAAATCGTTAGAGAATTCAACATCCCCAGATCCACAGTGTGAAGGGCGTGCCGAGAATGCCAAATTTTAAGCATTACCTCTGGCCATGGATGGCCTTCACTTAACGGACGAGAGCGGCGGTGTTTGCGTAGAGTTGTCAGTGCTAACAGACAAGCAACACTGCCTGAAATAACCGAAGAAATGAATGTGGGACGTACGACGAACGTGTTCCTTAGAACATTGTGGCAAAATTCGGCGTTAATGGGCTATGGCAGCAGACGGCTGACACGAGTGCCTTCGCAAACAGCGCGACATCGCCTGCAGCGCCTCCCCTGGGCTCGTGAACACATCTTACACGTATGGCCTGGTCGGATGAGACCCGATTTCTGTTGCTAAGAGCTGATGGTAGGGTACGAGTGTGGCGCAAACATCACGAAGCCTCGGACTCAAGCTGTCAACTGGGCACTGTGAAAGCTGGCTGCGGCTCAATAACGGTGCGGACTGTGTATACATAGACTGGACTGGCCCCTCTGGTCCAACTGAACCAATCATTGACTGGAAAGGGTTATGTTCAGCTACTTGGAGAACATTTTCAGCCATTCGTGGACATGTTCCCAAACAACGATGGAACTGACGCTGTGCCACAGATGTTCGCGATTGGTTTGAAGAATATTGCGAACAGTTCGAGCGAATGACTTGGCCCCATTTATGGGATATAATCGACCGGTCCTTTAGTGCACAGAACCCTGCACCAGCAGCACTTTCGCAATTGTGGACAGCTGTAGAGCCAGCACTCACTCCGTCCACAGACCACGAGTGGCCCACCGGGACCATCCGACCGCCGTGTCATTCTCAGAGGAGGATGTGGATAGGAGGGGCGTGGGATCAGCACACCGCTCTCCCGGGCCTTATGATGGTATTCTTGACAGAAGCCGCTACTATCCGGTCGAGTATCTCCTCAATTGGCATAACGAGGCTGAGTGCACCCCGAAAAATGGCAACAGCGCATGGCGGCTGGATGGTCACCAATCCAAGTGCCGGCCACTCCCAACAGCGCTTAACTTCGGTGATCTCACGGGAACCAGGGTATCCACTGCGGCAAGGCCGTTGCGCTGTATCATGGTTCAATATTTCTGCACGGGACTTACAACGACTTGAAGAGTCCACGCCACGTGCAGCTGCTGCACTACTCCGGAAAAAGGAGGTCCGACAAGGTATTTGGAGGTATCCCACAACTTTGGCCATCTCAGTGTATTCCAGGGTTCTAAACAGACCACTTAATTTCGTATAGTTTTAGTTTTAATTTTAGTTATGTTATGTTCCGTACATCATTTTCCTGATTATTTTATCGATATGATGTGGAACAAGTCAGTTTACAAGATAATATTAATATTACTGAAATTTTTAATTCTAAACATGCAACTACATTTAGAGGTACATTTTTTTACCATCTCTGAAACAGAAACTCGTCCATGGAGCAGAAAGAGTTGTCG
Source organism: Schistocerca americana (assembly GCF_021461395.2). Taxonomy (NCBI): domain Eukaryota; kingdom Metazoa; phylum Arthropoda; class Insecta; order Orthoptera; family Acrididae; genus Schistocerca; species Schistocerca americana. Next base: position 774,933,142 of record NC_060120.1, read on the forward strand.
AAAAGAAATGATTTTAAGCTAGATTTAAAACTCGATCGAAAGGCATGCAGTCAGACGACTCAGTAACTAGTTTGTCGCGCGTGTGGAAGCCGACAAATCATCGTTCCTGTCTTTCTTATTGCGAGGGTGAGGGTTAGGTTAGTGTTGTTTAATGTCCCGTCGACAACGAGGTCATTAGAGACGGAGCGCAAGCTCGGGTTAGGGAAGGATGGGGAAGAAAATTGGCCGTGCCCTTTCAAAGGAACCATCTCGGCATTTGCCTGAAACGGTTTAGGGAAGTCACGGAAAACCTAAATCAGGATGGCTGGAGACGGGATTGAACCGTCGTACTCCCGAATACGAAGGTGATTAATGCTGTTTAGTCACTTCGGACAAAGGTACCCATTGCAACACTAAACTCATCCAGGTGTCTACGATCGACCAGGAGCCGTTTGTTGTTATCAAAAGTATGTAAAGGAGGTTACACTGTTTCCAAAACCTGTAGATATTTATAATTACAACGTCATTGCAGATTGTTAGAATTTTTCTTCCTATCTGTGGGTAAAAAGAGTTAAAGGACCAGGCTGCCATTGGCATTAATGAAACGCTATTACACAGAGAAAATACCAAGTGGTGCACCTCGCAAAGATTTCTTGGGCATATTTAAAGCAAGGTTATAAATAACACTCCACTTGCCACCACCTTATATTTTATTTTTAAAAAATCTGTTCTAAGTCAGATAATTTATCCATTCTTATGAGGTGTGCTTACATAGACGTAATGAGAGTAAATATCCACCAACGTTATGTGCCTACAGGTTAATGTCATTAGTTGTGGGCACGAGAGCGAGTTTTCTGCAAGACTTTGGTGGAATTCCAGGCGGACTGCGCATCAGGGCGAATGAGGAGCACATGACCAGTGCTGCTGCCTCTGAGTCACCGTGAATATCGCAGCTGGTTTCTTGTGGTACGCTCGCTAAGGAAATGAATCCAGCGTACGGAAGAATTCCATTCAAATACTTGTCCAGTCTCTGCAACAGATATTCTAAAATTTTCTCGTGGTACTTTCGGTTACTATGCACATGGTTTCTCCAAAACAGATTGTTTATCCACTCCAAGACCTACATACAAAGCAAGACATTGCTATTAAATGTAACTTCCTTTGTTAATGAATAAATGAAACAATGTAGTGGTTACAACCCTGAACACGTAACACAGATGAGCGGGGTACAAATATCCGTCCAGCCATCCTGTAAAGGAAACAAAAGAAAAGTTCGGAGTAGGTATTAAAATCCATGGAGAAGAAATAAAAACTTTGAGGTTCGCCGATGACATTGTAATTCTGTCAGAGACAGCAAATGACTTGGAAGAGCAGTTGAACGGAATCGACAGTGTCTTGAAAGGAGGGTATAAGATGAACATCAACAAAAGCAAAACGAGGATAATGGAATGTAGTCGAATTAAATCGGGTGATGCTGAGGGAATTAGATTAGGAAATGAGACACTTAATGTAGTAAAGGAGTTTTGCTATTTTGGGAGCAAAATAACTGATGATGGTCGAAATAGAGAGGGTATAAAATGTAGACTGGTAATGGCAAGGAAAGCGTTTCTGAAGAAGAGAAATTTGTTAACATCGAGTATAGAGTTGTCAGGAAGTCGTTTCTGAAAGTATTTGTATGGAGTGTAGTCATGTATGGAAATGAAAAATGGACTATAAATAGTTTAGACAAGAAGAGAATAGAAGGTTCGAAATGTGGTGCTACAGAAGAATGCTGAAGATTAGATGGGTTGATCACATAACTAATGAGGAGGTACTGAATATAATTAGGGAGAAGAGGAGTTTGTGGCACAACTTGACTAGAAGAAGGGATCGGTTGGTAGGACATGTTCTGAGGCTTCAAGAGATCATCAATTTAGTACTAGAGGGCAGCGTCGAGGGTAAAAATCGTAGAGGGAGACCAAGAGATGAATACACTAAGCAGATTCAGAAGGATGTAGGTTGCAGTAGGTACTGGGAGATGAGGAAGCTTGCACAGGATAGAGTAGCATGGAGAGCTGCATCAAACCAGTCTCAGGACTGAAGACCAAAACAACACAACAAACATCCTGATACGTATTTCATTTTTCGTGACTACTTCAAACACAGTAAGGTGAATGCCAGAATGGATCATTGGTACGGGACACGCCTCATTTCCTTTCCTGTGTTAGCTTATGCTAATAATCTCGTCACCATGGGACGTTAACCTTTACCTTCACTTTTTTGTGTTATTTTATGTTCGGGCAAACGATATGAAACGCTCCCCAAAGGCGATGAGGACGCAGTAGTATGTCAGCACCCATCTACCTTTTCTTCACTGTTTAACGTTAACGCTTATCCAGAACTTGTCACACTACTCTAAGCGTGACACTGTCATCACACTAATCTGAGGAACATCCCCAGCAACGCATGATTAGCGTCTGCGGTCATCTACCCCGAACAACGACAGGCAATTTACTGTGACAAGTTCCTTCGGCCTACATCCAAAATCTAGGTGACTATTGTGAGCCCTGAACTCCACTTATAAACGTGATTTATCTGGTATTCACTACCTAAGAAGTTTGTACAAGTTCTGACTCTGCCAAGACAGTCTGCAGAAAGGATCTGCTCAGAGATTTAACTATTTGTATCCCAAGGTTAACGTGCACCTTTGGCAGTGTATCGTTGTTGTATTTCTGATTCCGTTTGGTTGTTTGTTCATTTTGACCTACATTTTCCAAGCACTTCGTCTATGAGAACAGTAGTCGGAGAAGTTGCACCGCCTGTAATTCGTCCCTCATTTTGAAAAAAAAACTATTTTGAATTACTAATTTAGTTAAAAATATCGCTACAGAATTTAAAACGCTGCTGCTTTACACGTAACTATTTTTACTAACGAAAATTATTTATGAAAGGTGTCACTTACATGATTAACAAGTGCAGCTTATTTTACCTAAGTAGGTTGATTAACGAAAATTATTCAGCAAAAGATAACGCTTACGTGACCCGCTTACTGCTGTGATATTAAGGTTAGGTCAGTTCACTACCACTACACAAGCATAAAAAGTATCGCAATAAAACTCTTGCAGATAAATTATCTACAGCCTGTAACATTGTCGGTACTGAGCAGATACAAAGACTGGAAAACGTTGTGCTAGATGCTATTCTGAAACCGAAACTTGGCCTTTGGAGCCACTCGCTGTTGAGAAGCCTGTTCTCAATATTTATATTCTTTGTAAGAAAAATACACTTTCATGACGCAGTATTGTGGTTTTTTGATGGCAAGCACTAAACTCATAAAATAAAATAAAATCTCCCATTGTAAACATGATAGTATTTTAGGTACTCACGTTAAATACTTGTAATCTACATGTATTGTGCGTCACTGCAGACGTTCAATGCATCACACATCTGAATACATAAATGTATGCATCGTAATGTCCACAGAAATGGATTTAGGAACAAATGTTTAGAAATTTGCCCCCGTTCGCTGCAACATATCGTTCAGAGAGTCGTCAAGTCAACAGACGCTGGATATATTTATCTACTGATGAAGTAGGGAAGTTCCTAATGCATTGTATGGACATGTTTACTAAATAGTTACTGTTTGCGACTTACAATTTGATGCTTATAGTACGTTTGAGAACAAACACAAAAGAGACTGGAGCTATAAAAAGATGGTGTTTAGAGGATTGTATGTTTATTCCATTTTCATTAACTGAAACTTTACCTTTTTAAGTTTCTCATTTTTTTACTCTCTGCAAGACACCTACAGGTGACAAAATCTATCTGGTTCTCTGTAGGCGACTATTAACAACACAAGCAGTTCTATCTATCCAAAAAAGAATTCCCGGAAATAAATATTCCAGCTACAACTTATCACTATTTATACAACATTTCTCTGAAGTCGAAGTTATTAAGGCCAGAACCATTTCTCTGCAGCATTTGTTTTCTGATATCACAATCAGAGTTTATTTATTTAATGAAGTTGGTCTGTTAGTCTTTCGCTATTCTACAGAAATTTATGGTGCTATATAGTATTTTTGTCAAGATTAAGCATAACTGTAAATAATTTATGAAATATTTGAGCCAGCATGCCATAATTATACTATATGTGATTACGATCTTCCATAGCTTCTGTCTCATGCAACACCTGTTTCCATTGGATTAACTCTTGTATGGATTAAGGAAAGTGAAAGTAAACAGTAGGAAAGACAGAGAAACTAATCCACATGTGACATGACAGAGTCTCGACTCGTTAATCTTTCTACCAAACATTTTAGACCATTATGCTAAGAATGCCCTTACGGCTGTTTTGCCAGCTACTGTGGAGTTGAGAAACTGCTGATTGTATACAAACTTTGAGATGACACTAACGTATGCTAATTCGCGTTAGAACAAGAGAAAGCACATATAGCAGCAGCTTTTCTACGTTGTAGCGTTTACAAAATTTAACAGCTAGCATAATTGACTTTAATCATCACCAGGGGTTCACAATATCTTTGTGTACATACCCAAGCATCCAAAACCCTTCACAACACCTATGGAGATACTCTGAAGGTAGTATAAAAACCGCAGTACTCCTGCCTTCTCAGTGTAGATGAGAAATACATACACGGCGTAATAAATTCGAGCAACTGTCTGATTTACTGAAAAATTGAAACTTAACACTGTTATCAAATTGGTACTTTTTTCTAATCAGCTGCTAATGTTTTTTTTTTTAACCACTTACGGTATTTATAGACTGGCCAGTCCTGGTACCTGCACTGTAGACACGTAGATAAGAAACTCATAACATAAATAAAACAGTTACTCCCTAGTAATTTGATCCAAAATCAAGTTTCCCGGCGAAGTATCACAACCAATAGAAATGAAGGTAGCATTCAGGTAACCCGGCTGATCGCCGTCTGTGCTCTTTACTTCTATCTTCGAGTAAGTGAAAATGCGCTGTAACAAAGCGTGGACAAAAACCAAATACATTCGTTTTAAGTTTGTCACGCAGTCCGTATCAAGTACATGTCATACGAACTAATTGTTTCTGCTAAGGAGCGAATTTCAGCCACAATTCAGTGAAGTAAATTGGATAAGACTACCAAATTCCCACGTCCGACCTGAACGAATAACCAAAATGTTCGATACAGCTACATCTCTGATTTTGGTAAGATCAATGAAATCCAAAATGCAAATATTTCGAAGAATTAAGACAGGTACTTAAATACTCCAAGCACATCTACAGCAGTAAAAAAAATCAATAATTCAAAAATCTCACCCTCATGTAATTATATCGCAAGTGTACTTTGCTGTTGAATATCATACGATGTTTACAGGATTTCGCGAACTAGTAAAAGCATTCCACAATGTATACTGACCCAAGCGATTCGAAATTCTCAGGTGTAGCCAATAGCGGAAGACGGATGTTACACAACATGTACAAGAACCGAGAGGAAACAGTAAGAGTTGAAAACCAAGAACGAAGAGCTCGGATTAAAATAAAAGTTTAAGAAAAGGCTGCAGTCTTTCGTCTCTTATGTACAATCTGCACATCGAGGAAGTAATGGCGGCCGGCCGAAGTGGCCGTGCGGTTAAAGGCGCTGCAGTCTGGAGCCGCAAGACCGCTACGGTCGCAGGTTCGAATGCTGCCTCGGGCATGGATGTTTGTGATGTCCTTAGGTTAGTTAGGTTTAACTAGTTCTAAATTCTAGGGGACTAATGACCTCAGCAGTTGAGTCCCATAGTGCTCAGAGCCATTTGAACCATTTTTGAAGTAATGACGGGAATAAAAGAAAGTTTCCGGTGTGAGATTAAAATTGAAAGTGAAATGATGTATATTGTAAGATTTGCTGATAACATTGCTATCTTCAGCGAAAATGAGGAGAAGTTGCAGGACCTGTTAAATGGAATGAACATTGTAATGAGTACAGGATATGGACTGAGAATAACCAAAAGAAAGACGAAAGTAATAAGAGTAGCAGAAATGAAATTAGTAGTTAACATCAAAACCGGAGATCACGAAGCAGGCAAAGTGAAGGAACTTCGCTAACCTGGAAGTAAAATACCGAATGGCGGATGAAGAAATGAGGACAAAAAGCAGGATAGGATAGGCAAAAGGTGCAAGTACTGCTCAGTAGAGGTCTACCAGTTCCAAACATTGGTCTTAGTTAGAGGAAGAAATTTCTGGGCATGAAATATGGACTGTTGGTACTATAGAAAGGCGTTGAAAATTAAGAGAATTAATAAGGAATGAGGAGGTCCTCCGCGGAATCAGCATATTGAAAACACTGTTAGAAGAAGATCTAGGTTGATAGCGTGTGTTTTTAGAAACCAGGGAACGATGTCCACGGTACTTCAGGGAATTTTAGAGGGTATAGAAGAGCTAGGTTGATAGCGTGTATTTTTAGAAACCATGGAACGATGTCCACGGTACTTCAGGCAACTTTAGAGGCTAAAAACTGCAGAGGAAGAAACATTGATATATAGCCAACAAATAATTGAGGACGCCAGGTGCAAGTGTTACACGTCCTCTGGGAATTTGAAAAAAATGTGAGGACAGATCAAAAAATAATTTTTGAATGTTTCAGCAACAAAAACTCAAGAAAGTTAGGAAGAAACAAATATTTCCAATGACGCATGCAACTTCAGGATGTTTAACAAACGAAAAAATAGTGAATACAGAAGAATCCTCCTCTCTGCGGAACCAAGAGGCAAAAGAGAAAAATAATGAAAAAAATGCTGAGAAGAAATAAAATATCGCTAGAAAAGATGAGGTGGTTTATTGGTCCAGAGTAGGACTCAAACCAAGAAGAAGCTGGAACGCAGAACTGTCGGACCTTTCACTAGGCAGTAGAGTTAAAAACTATTGTTTTGTGGCAGACTGCTGTCACTTGTATTCGGCTTGAGCGAGCCAGTATGGCTGAACTACAAACTGTCACACTTCCCTTGTAGTATAACGCCGAGAGAGGACTTCAGGACACGAGAGCTGTGTGCGGCACGAAAGTGGTTCAAATCCCTGTCTGGCCCTCCAGATTTAGATTTTCCGTGATTTCCATAAGCCGCTCCAGGCAAATGCTGGGATGCTGATTTCCTTCTGTATCATTCCGCGATCCGAGCCTGTGATCGTTAAACCTTCATCTTTCTTCCATCCTTTTGTAGTTCAAAGTGGTAAAACCCCGTGTAAGTGGCCTGCTATTTTTAAAAAAGGGAAAATAGTTACTTTTCTTTATACAACCGCCGGCAGATCGGGTTTTGAAATTAGCAGAGACCCGTGACTTGAATTATGCACAACGTAAATGCTCATTTGGGTCGAACCTAACTACACCTGGAAGTGGTTTGGATTATCTGAACATAAAACCATCTTACAACTATATTATTGCCTTTCATTTTCATTACTCTTTAGATGAGGAAAAAATTATTATTGGGCACAACAAACCATTTTTTATGAATGATATAACATTGAACACGCAGTAAGACCATAATCCCTTGACGATCATGATTACTGCAGGAAAACTAATTCCGAAGGAGAAACCAGCCTATGAATTTTGTGAGAAGGTGAGTAATGTGGCCAGATGTGTGGGAGAACCGAAGATAATCTTGCATTAATGTTCTGCCTGGCTAATACTCGACTCAATACAGACATGAAATATTATGTTCCTCCACAATAAGAACTACTTGGACGGTCTGAGGAGGCTACCTGTTCCAAAACAAAGGTTTCCCATCGACACTTGGCACTGAAGCTGCACATTCCTGTATTACACAACGTATACCGCGTAACAGTAACATCTGAACTCGAGTAACTGCTGAGGGCACTTCCCTTGCACGCTTAACTGCTCGTTGATTACTATACTTCATACGTGGTTTACAAGAACGAATTAAAGACAACTGAAATATACTGAAAATGAAACAGATCGTGATACAGTTTTATTAGACTTAACAAGATCCACGATGATCAAGAAAACACCACACCCAATTACTCAAATGACAGACCACTGCTAAATATACATGGCCACCTGCATCGCGAACAAAGCCAAGAGCTAGTCCATATGTAAATTGACGAAACCGATTCACTGAAATTAAGTAATAACACTTCCGAACGTTCTACAAACTGAATGGAATGAAATTCTCCTACCCATGTAACACTGATCCCACCAATCTAACATCTTAATATATGTTCTGGAGGAACAACAGGTCTTGCCACCTCACCTTAACACTCCTCGTGTTAAGATGGCCAGTGGAGGCCTTATACGACGGAGAGAGCTCTTTTTTTACAGGAGTGGGGCTGGAGGGCTCCGCACCCCGCTTGCTAAAACATGGGAAGAGCTCTGATTCTTCAAGAAAAAAACTCGCCCGAATGTTCTAAAAAGCTAACAGTATCAGAAAGCGGGAAACGGTATGGTTCGTGGGTAAGAAAAAAGTAGCAGACTCTTCTGGAAAAAGCTAACAGAACTGATACTAAAGTATGGACTACTCAAGAAAATCTTTGCTTCTCTCGCTAGTCGATTTCAGACAGACAAGATCATAGGCATTAAATAACCAGAGATTTTCTGTGGAAATGGAGAGGAGCTGAAAGGGTAGCTCGTCGATACATGAAACAAATATGTAATCACACACTGCGCATTTTCTTTAAGAGGCATTAGGACAAAACAATCATCTGTTGCATTTTTATATGAATATTAATTGATATGAATCGGTCAGTAATACCGCTGTCTTTCACACGTAGGCGGTAAAATTTGTTTTCGTTGTAATGTGTTTATGCAGAAAATTTAAAGCATTGTGTCTTTTCTTACGTTCAGTTTGCATGTGGCTCTTCCACTTGCAACACAGGAATTCGGTAAAACGGCAGATATTGTCGTGCACAATGACGACAAAAAAGTCGTGCTCATGTACCAGATCTCACTTTCATCATCTTCAGTTCCTGCTGACCACGTTGTAAGATGCATGACCCCATGGATTTGACCGGGGCGCGACTGTCACAAAACGTTTACCACGCTTGTCTTCAATTGGTCCGCGCCCAGCGACCACTCTCCAATGTACGGCCAATGGCGTTTCTCAGTGGCTGTAAGTTGCACCACTACTCACTAGGGTCATGAGTCCTCCTACGCGCGCAATCACACATAGAAGTATTTAACGCACTTGCATGTTTCGTACGCGAGTTGCAACCCATTACTTACCGTGCCTCCAACTGTTTCTATATGAACGCACAACGTAATGGAACTAGGTGTATATCAAGTTTTACCATCAGGAAGGTCATTAGGGTTGGAAAAAAAATAATACGAATACAGATTTTTTCTGGTTGTGGACATCATAGGCATCCAAAAGGGCGTGAAACCTTAGTGTGATCGTCAAAATCTGAATGTTAAGCGAGCCCTTTATTTCCATTTCTCTCTAAACATATTTTTCGATCCCTTTAGAGATAGTGGATGCCAACGTCCTTGCCGCAGTAACACCTTTTCCCGTCAGATCACCGAAGTTAAGGGCTGTCGGGCTGGGCTGACACTTGGATGGGTGACTGTCAGGTCTGCCGAGCGCTGTTGCCAAGCGAGGGGCATTCAGCCCTTGTGAAACCAATTAAGGAGCTTTTTGATTGGGAAGTAGCGGCTCCGATCACGAAGACTGATAACGCCCTGGAGAGCGGTGTGCTGACCACTAGTCCCTCCATATCCGTATCCAGTGACACCTGTGGGCTAAGGATGACACGGTGTCCGGTCGGAACCCTTGGGTCTTCAAGGTCTGTTCGGACGGAATTTAGTTTAGTTTAGTTTAGAGGTAGCGGACGACATGAAAGACATGTCATTTCATCCTTATGCTAATCAAAGTAATGTAGGATATTATAAGAGGTATCTGCTGAGGCTTTCTCGTCTTGGAAGATGCTGAGAACGTTGCATGTGCCACCTCTGCATAGTCACGTAAAACCGTTTCACATACCTTATTCGTTATCTTTTCTTATACGTCTAAACATATGGTCTAATGGGTAATGCACTGAGACAACTCAAACATTTATAGAGTCTTCCATATTCTTAACACATCCCCTTGTCTTATTAGCATGTAAACACATTTTAGTCTTCGTTGTGAGCATTTTTCAAGATGACAAAATCTCAACTTACATACTTAAAATACTCTACACTACTTTAGATTTCATATTCCACCGAAAATAACATACGGTTTGGGATATCACAGCGACTGGGAAGGAGAAGTGTGGGTTAAATCCATCTATTGGAACAGTAATGAAAAAATTATTAAAGCCAAACGTGTTTCGTTTTATTCTAAAGCATGTTCAGTGGGCCCTGTCACAACATGGTTTTTTTTCTCTTACTATGTAAGAACCATTCGTATGCTTTACTTACTACTATAAGAAGTATTCTTATAATTAATCACAATTTTTTGTTATTTACAGAATTCTTCCTGTTCTTACATATGTATGTTAGATTTTAGCATACAGCACTTTTACTGCACTAAATATATTAGAGTTTCTGTGTTGTGAACAAGCACTTACATCTCGCCATTTCGTGCGTTTTCTTTTGCTATTGTGGGATGCACTCGTGTTTTGTTTGTTTTGGTGGTGGTGGAGTATCTGCTATTGTTCTGTCTGTGTGTGTGTGTGTGTGTATGTGTGTGTGTGTGTGTGTGTGTGTGTGTATGAGTGAGTGAGTGTTTGGGTTTCCCTACTAGAGAGAGAGAGCACAATTTTTAATTAAGTAATAAAAGATATTGTTGAGAAAGAACAGCCCTCTAGACACCGTAAAATAATATCACAAAGTAGGTAATATCCCGACCCCTGATCATCCATCAACCACTGTACCATAGTGAAGCAATAATTTACACACGCAGTAGTCAGGACATGTTGACTCCCTTTATAAACTCTCTCTCTCTCTCTCTCTCTCTCTCTCTCTCTCTCTTTCTCTCTAGTCGGAAAACATACACTCCCTCTCCCTCTCTCTCTCTCTCTCTCTCACACACACACACACGCAAACACACACACACACACACACACACACACACACACACACACACACACACAGGGGAATAGCAGACACAACCACCAAAACAAGATAAACAGGTGAACACATCCTGCAATGGCGAATCAAAACGCACGAGATGCCTGTTTCTTCACAGCACAGATGCGTTAACATATTTACTGCAATAAAAGTGCTGAGTGCTAAAATCTAAAACATACATGTGGAAGAACAGGGAGAAGGATGTAAACAACAAAACACCGCGAGGAACGAAAAGAATTAACAGTGTTTATAGCAAAAATGGTTCAAATGGCTCTGAGCGCTATGGGACTTTACTGCTAAGGTCATCAGTCCCCTAGAACTTAGAACTACTTAAATCTAACTAACCTAAGGACATCACACACATCCATGCCCGAGGCAGGATTCGAACCTGCGACCGTAGCGGTCGCGCCGTTCCAGACTGAAACGCCTAGAACCGCTCGGCCACCCCGGCCGGCCAGCGCTTATAGCAGTAAGTAAAGCATGCGAACAGTTCATGATCCCAGCAAACTAAACTGTAAGAGAAAAAAACCATATTGTTACAGTGACCACTGAAAATGCTTTAGAATAAATCGGAACGCCTTTGGTCTTAAAAAGATTTTCATTACTGATGCAAAAGACAGTATTTAACCTACACAACTTGTATATCTACAACTGCGGGAAAAAAAGAGGACGAAAAACAAAGAAGGCAGCATGACTGGCGATAAAATCAACGTTTTGTTTTGTCTTCTTTTTCCTGACCGCTATCCCGAATCTTCTCGAGATCGGCTTTTTCATTACTGAATTTTGCAGTGTTGGTGGTAGACGGTGGCCTGATGCCGTTCCTGTCACCGTCTTTTCCTTGCAGGACTAAATCTGTGTATCCCATCTGTCTGCGTGTAGTGTTAACCCATGTGGAGGATTGATTGGTTGGTTGATTTGGGGGGGAGGGGACCAAAAGGCAAGTACATAGGTCCCATCGGATTAGGGAAGGACTGGGAAGGAAGTCGGCCCTTTGAAAGGAACCGTGCCGCCGGCATTTGCTAAAGCGATTCAGGAAAATCACGGAAAACCTAAATCAGGATGGCCGGACGCGGGTTTGTACCGTCGTCCTCCCGAATGCGAGTCCAGCCTGCTAACCACCGCACCACCTCATTCGGTCATGTGGAGGAGCAGAAGACTAGTGTTTAACGTCTCGTCGACAACGAGGTCATCAGATATGGAGCACAAGCTCGGATTAGGGAAGGATGGGGAAGGAAATCAGCCGCGTCCTTTCAAAGGAACCATCCCGGCATTTGCCTAAAGCAGTTTAGGCAAATCTCGGAACACCTAAATCAGGATGGCTGGACGCGGGTTTAAACCGTCGTCCTCCCGAATGTGAGTCCAGTGTGCTAACCACTGCGCCGCCTCACTCGGTATTAATCCATGTGAAAGTGTGTGAACGTTTTTCCTAAAGGTTTGCGAATCGTGTAACTGAGGGAGGACATGGGTACCAAACCGGTACTCACCAAGACGAATGTGAGAAACCGCCTAAAAATCACGTCCAGGGTGGCTGACACACCGTTCCTCGTTGTTAGGCGGGCTGGCGAGATTCCCCGAATTCCAAAAGAGCAGTGTTAATGCGCATGGCTCTCTGGGTAGATCCAGCATGTCATTTTATGACGATCAAAAATGAATACAGCGACATCACGTAGGAAAAATGTTAGATTATGTGTCGCACAGGATTATGTGAAGATAGAGTGCCACATATTTTTAAATTTCTGTTAATTACGGCACACTACAGGCTTATTTACACGTTAATATATGTGAATATTGTCACAATGCAGCAGTAGTTTGCTGAAGCAAAGGAAATCATGATTTTACAAATAACAACAAGTGGAGGCGATTTGGCTAAAGAGATAAACAGCTGGACTGAGAGAAAAGAAAAAAAACCGACCATCTTCTACACTGAAGCTGGAAAGAGATGTTAATGACAAATTCAAATAATTCCACAGTAAATTTCTGTCGATATTTGAAAGGTCCCTTTCTAAAAAGTTATCCAGAAAATCCATTAAAAAGCAAGTCAGCTATGGATAACTAAGGGAATTTAAATATCGTGTAGGAGTAATGTGGAAGTTTATTTGCATACTATAAGAAATATTGTAATGTTGTAAGGAAAGTCATTAAAAAGTCAAGAAGAATGTATGTCCTGGCACAAACTAATGCTGCAGATAACAAGATTCAAACTATATAGGATATTGTCGAGCTGGAGACAGGACAGCCAGTATACAACCTACCATTGCATTTAAAATAAATGACAATGTTGTGCCTAATAATTCATAAATTTTGAGTTCTTTCTAAGTGTAGCTGGAAAAATAAGATTAACTGTTTCAGTTCAAGAAACAAGAGAGTATATAACTAAAAATATCATTCTGCAAATCTTTAAGCAAATAGAAGTTGCACCAACACCTTTCACTGAATTCAATAGTATTATAAATATTCTAAGAAACAAAAGATCATATGATGTTGATGGAATTTCAAACAAAATTGTGAAAAAGTTGTTCCAACTTAATAAGTAACATACTTCGTGATATATGTAATGAGAGAAGAAAGATTTAAATAATTATTGCTCAATTTCCTTACTGACATATTTTTCCAAAATATTCGAAAAAGTAATGTACTAAGAATTTCACATTTAAGTAGAAATAATGTACTTAGCGTACAATAGTTTGGGTTCCAGAAGTGTTATTCGACTGAGTAACCATTTACACATTCACCCAACAAATATTACAAGCGTTAAAGAATAAATATCACCAGCTGGTATTTTTTGTGATAGTGCCAGGCGTTTGATTGTGAATATCATGCTCTACTCTCAAAAAAACTCAAGTTTAATGGAATTGATTCCTTTACACACTACTTGTTGGAATTATACTTAAGAAATAGAATTCTAAAAGTTGGCTCAATAATAATTGAAATAATTTTAGACGGGTTGAAAATTTTGGAGACTGAGAAAGAGAAGCCACAAAAGGAGTCTCACAGTGTTCCGTTCTAGGTCCACTCCTATTCCTTATGTAAGAGAATGACCTTTTATTCAACATTCAACAAGCAGAACTGGTAGTTTTGCATACGATGCTAGTGTAATAATAAATCTGATCAGAGAGAAAGCAACACAAGGGATTGTTAATAACATTTTCCGAATAACTATTAAGTGGTTTTCAGAAACTGGATTGTCTAAAAATTTTGAAAAAAAAACTTTATTCAGCTGCCAGTGGCTCAGAAAGGTGTTCAATATGCCACGACAAAATATTTTGATGCTAAAATATCAGAAAGGTAGCAAAGCAAGTTTTAAATCGAACCTAAAACCATTCCTCCTGGTCAACTATTCCATTGAAGAATTTCTATTTAAAAACTTGTAGCCTGTAAAAAAATACTTTTTCTGAAGTTTAGTTGCATGAGTAAGACTGAAAAATAAATGTTCTTGAGTATTAACAATAATCATATAAACATGTCCTGTAAACTTTCTCGTTCCTCATCATTTCGATAAAAGAATCGTTCAAAAACCTATGGGTCACGTAACTAAGTAACGAACCAACTAACTAACTGGCCACAGCTAGAACTGCATAACTGCGTTTTTTTATTTTATTTATTTGTGTATTTATTTTTCCAAAAACCCATCGTTAATAAGAGAAAATAACGCTCTTAGCGTTAGATTATTTAGAGGTTGCTATCGGTATCTATGCAGTTCAAGTCTATGTTGTCACCAGTTTCAGCTTATATTAATCCAGTGTGATTAGAAAAAAAATATTGCTCATAAAAGTAAAACAGAATCAGATCCTGGGTGACATGTTTTGGTCAACAAATTATCATTAAATACTTACTAAGGAGAGCATGTCTCTGACTAAGTGAATACGTCTCAATCGAGAAAAAACATTTTTAATGGCAGTTGTACCGATTGTTATCAGAATATATATATGAGCAGTTTGTATCTAGTGACAATGGCCGATGTTGTATTGTTGTGATATTTTAATTGAAGTGAAAGTTACGCTCAGAAATACGACTGCGGTGAAATGGATAGCATAGCAAATATTTCAGATATTTCGCGGTGTAACACCGAGTGGTCTATAAGGATCCAAACAGAGCAATTTTAGCTACAGGTGTTGTGTTGCTGTAGGTTTTTGAACTGTAGCCAACGCAAACAGCATTATTCTATACTTGAAGACATAGCTTGAGTTTCCACAAACTATGTAACAAGTTTATTTTGAAATATTTTGTTGAGTATGGTGACAATTCCTGAAGTTATTTAGATCTTTTTTTCTTTGTCTTTTATGGATATAAAGTGGCGGTGTCAAACTAGAAGTTTTTGTGCGTAGTTCCAATATTGCGTTGGCATAAAGTACCAGCTACTATATTTTATTATTTATTCAGCTTCCTGTGACAGTTGTGTACATATTCCTTAATGGTCACTAATTTCGAACGAGTCCGTTCAGTTTCGAATCACTGTCTGTGCCAAAAAGTACATTTCTATTCAGAACTGCATATACAAAGCGTTAAAATTTATAAAAGTACTCATTCACGCTCCTTGCGACCTTTGATCTGTACACACATGATGTTTAAGAACTTTTATATCTTTTAAAGTTTCGTACTTGTATTTTTCACTAATAATGTACTTTTGGCATACACAGTGATTCGAAAATCAACGGACTTACTCGAAACGAGTCACCCTTAAAGAACATGTATGCAACTGTGGCAGGAAACATAATAAATAGTAGGAGTTTTTGTCAGAAAATTCCAATAGTTAAGTAAAACGGGATACGCTACGAAAATTCAGCATAGGAGGCATGAATAAAGAAAAAAATTTATTTAACTATGCTATAGCAGAATCTAAAAGTTTGGGTTTACATATTTTAGTTTACTCTACCCTGCAGCTAAGTTACCAGCAACAAAATAAAGAAAAACGATAAAATATATACTACTGACGTGAAGAAAATTTTTTACGATAGATGTATATACAAATTGAGATCGATATGAAACTGATTTTTTATTAATCCCAATGTTATTTGAGAAATGACTTTTTTCCAATTGTAGCAGAAGAAGGTGAGTTCAGATAATATTTTATATTGCTTTATTTAAAAGTATGTAAGAAAAGATTTTAATACATCTTTGAGGGAAATACCTTACATCGAAAATAACACGTACTGCGGGACCAGATGGTTAATGTGTTATATCTCAGCAGTGTTTAGCATTGATGATGATCGAAGAGTTCTGTTTAAGAAATAGCAAAGGGAGATATCGATTTGAAAAATGGGGTCTCCCTGTTACGTAGTAGAAGAGGAAATTAATTAATATTACAAAGACAATTTCATCTGGCATCGATCTGACGACGTAGGTATCATTATATCGTAGATATAGATGAATAAAAAATATTATTTTATATACTAAAGAAGATTTCATGACATTGATCGTAACTTTTAAATAGATCGCAAAACATTAAATCCAGTTCCGAGCACATCGGTGAAGCAATATGTTGCTATTTAATATAGCTAGCTGTGCTAAACGTACTAAAAATAATTAACCATCTGTATAAAGCAGATCTGCAGTTTATTTTACTATAATCACCTGTGGTAATTTATGTGGATTTGCAGATTTGTAATAAACGGTTTTAGTTTTAATATTACCATTATTTTTCCATACCGATATCTTGATAAGATGTATCTGCAATTTTAATCACGTAGTTGACTCGAAACTGCTGTCGGTTGAAACAGATCATTAGCGGCACGGCATGTCGACGTAGACTCGTACTTTGCAAAGAAATCATCCTGCTAACCGCCCTACGAATTTGAGTCCAGCAGCAAAACAACGGCGCCACCTCGTTCTGTTCCAGAAATGAGGCGATGTAGGAAGTTCTCCGTCGTATTTTGCCCAGCTACTGCATTCACTGTTTCGTAGTAAGACGGAAGTCTGTTGCTGGGCGGACGCTAGACTCTGCCTTCGACTTGCGAGATAACGGACGGCAGCAGAGTTACAAAGAACGCGTGTCTCGGCTGGGAGCAGAAGGGCGACCTCAGGCCAGAGAGCCGCGTCCAGTCCGGCGCTAATGAAGGCGAGGCCAGCCGGGGGCCACTGCGCCCGTTAGAGGCGTCGCAGCCTTCAACTCTGGCCCGCGGCTCGCTGTCACGCGCCTTATTAATGCCGTCCACGAGGGAGGCGCAGTCACAAACAAGCTTGCCCCTCTCAGTCTCAGTACAAAGTTAAATGCTACTCATTCCAGTACATCGAGAGCTTCAGGCGATTCGGAAAAACTGAGTGACGTTACATCGTATGTTCACTGCGTAGGACCATTGTGACGTCGTGAGCGTCTACAGGCCGGGCCACATATTCCAGAACCTACTGGAGCCTGAAATGGTACTTACCGTTTGTTGGCACTGTTTATGAGCAACGTAAATATTACGAATATTTAACTACATGATAATCCTGTGTTTGAACTGCTTGGGCACCGTGAAGCGCCCTCCCTAACATTTAGTCTGTTAGATGATTCTGTACACTATTAGAACATTTTGACTGTCGCAGCGGCTTTGTCAGTTACAGCAATCGACTGTCATCACGTTCTCAAATATATAAAAAGTACAAGCGAATTGTGACACCACTGGTCTTCATATGGACGTTTCTTGTACCTCTACTCCTTTAACAATATTCTCCAATTTCGTGCCATTCATCTCATGTTTTCCCGAGTTGTTCTTTTTTTAATAAATTTTTCCTAACTTGTGGAAGCCAATATAAAACATTTTCCCCTCCAGCGCTGATAAACTACACTGCCTGATTGAAAAAAGAGATGCTTCCAGAAGACATAGTCGGATGTCAAAGTAACTTCGTATACGCACACACACCATCGGCGGGCATGTAGATAATTAGAGTTACAATTCTCTGTGATTGGTAGAACAGCCACCAGAGTGCATTAGCGTTGTTAATAGGCCTGGTATGGTATGTAAGGGGCGTGAACAAGGTAAGATGTTGAGTAATCATTGTGGACGTGTGAATGCAGCATACTCACGTGGGACGCCTTATCATCACCTGACAGAGTTTGAAAGGGGCTTCATTTTGGGTCTCCATCCGTCAGGCTGCTCGAATTGCTCAAAATCCAGATTTGTGGGGCACTCAGATGTTGGAATGTTCGGAAAATGAAGGTATGTATCTTCGTTGTCGAGGTTCTGGTAGAGCACGTCTGAGCACTGCAAGGGACTGTCGCCATTTCGAGGACCAAGCACATCGTAAGTCCCTTCACATCTGTGCCTGCCGTCTGAGAACAAGTGATGTATTCCCTGCGACTTCCTGTACCATCTCGCACCATTGGTCTGAGATTAGCAACAGTCCGACTAGGGATTTAACGTCCCAAGTGCAGGCTACCGTTACCACGAAATATACAGTAGCGTTTCATGCGGAGCAGCGATCAGTTTTGCAGAGGCACAATGGGATTACTTCTGATGACGATGATGATGATGTTTGGTTTGTGAGGCGCTCAACTGCGCGGTCATCAGCGCCCATACTAAGTCCCAATTTTTGCACAGTCCATTTTTTTTCACAATCCAATCTAGTCACTGTCACAGTTGTTGTTGATGATGATGATGATGATGATGATGACGATGATGATGATGAAATGATGAGGACAACACAAACACCCAGTCCCTGGCCAGAGAAAATCCCAACCCGGCCGGGAATCGAACCTGGGATCCCATGATCCAGAGGCAGCAACGCTAATCACTAGACCACGAACTGTGGACATTGTTACTTATGGAGTCATGGTGTGGAGTGTCGTTCTGTATGACTTTAGGTCACGGCTGATACTGATCGAGTGGACTGTGATGGCATAAAGATATTTCACAGACATTCTGCGTCCTCATGTGTTACCTCTCATGCGACAGTACCTTAGCGCCTTTTTCAACGGGCAACGCACTTTTACACATGGCACATGTCTCTGAACTGCCTGCTTGCTCAAGTACTCCCTTAATCATCAAGATCCCCGGATCTGCCCCCTATAGGACATGTGCGGGATCAGCTCAGGCGACAACTCCGTCCCAGTGCCAGTATCCAATATATCAAGGACCAGCTACAACAGTTGTGGATCAGCTTGCCACGGGACAGGATACAATGTCTTTGACACACTTCCTAACCCAGTCAGTACGTGCATCCAGACCAGAGGGAGTTCAATATCATACTGATATACGAAATCGCGCTGCCAAGTTCTTTGTAAAACTGACACCATTCTGAGGTAACACCTCATATCTTCTCCAAGTGAAGTTTCATTCCATTTTCTCCTTCCCTTCCAGATGATTCACTTTTTTGTCAACCAGTGCACGCCGAGGTGACAGAAGTCATAGGGTACCTCCTAATATCATGTTGGGCCTACTTTGACCCAGCGTTGCGCTGCCATGCCATGGACTCAACAAGGCGTCTGAAGTCCCCTGTAGTAATAATGAGCCCTGTGGCCGCCCATAACAGTGGAAGTTATACGAGTGCAGGATGTTGCGCACGAGCTGGCCTCTCGATTATGTTCCATAAATGCTCGATGGGATTCATGTCGGGCGATCTGGTTGGCCAAAACATTCGCTCGAATTGTCCAAAATGTTCTTCAAACCAATCGCGAACAATTGTGGCTCGGTGACATGGCATAGTTGTTTGGGAACATGAAGTCCATGAATGGCCACAAATGGACTCCATATATCCGAACATCACCATTTCAAGTCAACGATTGGTTCTGGTGGACCTAAAAACCCAATTCCTTCCACGCAATCATAGCTAACACATTATGGAGCCACCACCAGCCTTGACTTCCTGAGGTTTGCACCACACTCGAATCTTACCATTAGCTGTTGCGAATTGGAATCGGGACTCATCTCATCAGGCCGCGGTTTTCTAATGTCTAACGTCCAACCGACAGGGTCACGAGCCAGGAGAGGCTGTGCAGGCCATGTCGCGCAAAGGCACTCGCGCTTGTAGTCTGCTGTCATAACCTATTAACGCCTCATTTTGCCGCACGGTCCTAACGGATACAATGGTTACACGTTTCACATTGATTTCTGCAATTCTTTCACGCAGTGTTGCTTGTCTGTTTGCACTACAACTCTAAGCAAACCCCGCTGTTCTCGGTCGTTAAGTGAAGGCCGTCGGCCACTGCGTTGTCTGTGATGCGAGGAAATGCCTGAAATTTGGTATTCCCGGCACACTCTTGACAATGTTGATCTCGGAATATTGAATTCCCTAACGAGTTTTGCGTCTAGCTCCAACTACCATTCCGGTTCAGAGTCTGTTAATCCCCGTCGTGGGCTCATAATCAAGTCGGAAATTGTGCAGATAAATCACCTGAGCACAAATGACATCTCCGACAATGTACTGTTCTTTTATACAGTATTCTGTTTACGTGATATTACCGCAATCTGTATAATATGTGCATGTCGCTATCCCATGACTTTTATCACCTCAGTGTGTATGGTGGCACGGGTGATATGAAGATATTGAAGAAGAGAGTAAGGATAAAATGTTTGGTGGGAGTATTGTATAATGGTTGTGGCCGACTGCGTCTCTGGGCAGACGAAGAGGATTATTTATCTTGTGCTGGATATATAGTTTCGGTTGTTGTTATAGGATTGGAAAGACATCTCATTTAAAATGAAGGACTAGACTTTCTGTTGCAATAGAGTAAAAATGTGTCGAACAGGAATTTAATATCGGTGCCACAGTTTGGAAATTATTTAAGTAGATGAGGGCTTATTTGTAGGAGTGGGTGACCTAGGTGTTTAGATAAAAATGGAGGGGGTACCAGGGGGTGTGTGGTCTTTGGAATGTGAGGATATTTGGTGTACGATCGTCACGAACCTTATAACATCATCAGCATGGGAAATGGGTACGCACCTATGGTTAATGGTACCTTTATGTCTTGACTATGAATATATCAGGTTTTTCTCCTTTATTGCATTTCAATGCCCCACCTGGGGCAGGCTGGCATCAGCATTTGCGCTGCTCTTCAGCCAAAAGTAATTATACAACAGGAAGACATTTAAAATAACAGAAAGGAGAAAATATGGTGTACATAGATATAAAAAGGGAGAACAGTACGAAAGAGAACAGGTGGCGACTGTAAAAGGAGATAAAAACCCTAAAAGGTAGCGCACACAAAAAACCACACACTGGGACACTTCAAGAACATAAGGCGACGTATGACTGGATCCTAAAAGTATCGACGTATGGCGTCGCACATAAAAATCACTGCAGTAACACTACATTCAAGTCCTGCACACAATTAAAGCACAGCTCTTGATGCATGGAAGAACAGCACCAAACACAACACTGATCTAGGACACTGATGACGATGACGATGAGAAAACTGAGAGGGTCTGCCAGGGAAGAAGGGAGGGAGGGGAGGAGAGGGGGACGACGGGTGGGGGGCGCGTCGATAAGGGCTGGGGAGGAAAGGACATGGGAGGGAAACAGTCGAGGAAAGGGTGCAGGGGGGAAGGAGGAAAATCTGCTCAGGGAGAAGGAGGGGAGAGGAAAAGGGGGGCCCTGGGGAGGGGATGGAAAAAGGCCTGGTTACAGTTGGAAGGAAGAGTAGATGTCACAGCGAAGTTCAACATCCGGAAGGGGGAGGTGCTGGAAATTGCCCTGATGAAGGAGCTGGAGGGTGTGGAGTTGCAGAGAGGGAGGGATACAGCGATAGAGGTGCGGCAATGGGTGGGGGGTGGAGAGGAAGGAGGAAACCAGGGGGTGGGGGGGATCAAGCTTGCAGACAGTGTAAAGGATGCAAAGATGTTGGAGGAAAAGGAGGAGGTGGGGGAAGATGATGAGGTCATACAGGAGTCATGTGGGGGAAGAAAGGTGGATAAGGAAGGCAAAGTGGAGCATGTGGTGTTCTAGGATTTGGAGGGCCTTATAAAAGCTGAGGTGGGGAGGGGGGGCGGAGATCCAGCGACACTGGAATGAGAGATGACAGGATGGAAAAGGGATTTATAGGTGTGGAGTATGGTGGAAGGACGCAATCCCCATGTCCAGCCAGACAGAGGGGGCAATGGGCTTTCTGCTGGATGGTCAGAAGTTGAGGGGGCCAGGTGAGGTGACAGTCAAGAGTGAGGCCAAGGTATCTCAGGGTGGGGGTGAGCTGAATGGGATGACCATAAATGGTGAGGTAGAAATTGTGAAAGCGGAAGGAGCGGGTGGTGTGGCCTATGATGATTGCCTAGGTTTTGGAGGAGTTGATATGAAGGAACCACTGGTTACACCAAGTGGTAAACTGGTCAAGTTGGGTTTGGGGGGTGCGTTGGGACCGTTGCAAGGTAGGGCGGAGAGCCAGGAAGGCGGTGTCATCAACATATTGGAGGAGGTGACAGGAAGGGGTGGCTTAGGCATATCGGCAGAGCACAGGAGATAGAAGAGAGGGGAGAGGACAGAGCCCAGGGGGACGCCAGCAGTGGGAGAAAAGATACAGGAGTTGGTGTCATGGAGGGAGACATAGGAAGGACGGTGGGAGAGGAAGGAAGCGACCACATGGACAAAATTGATAGGGAGGGTGTAGGTTTGAAGAGGAGACCTGGATGCCATATGTGGTCATAGGCATTTTGGAGGTCGAGGGAAACAAAAATGGCGGAGCGACGGGAGTAAAGCTTGAGGGAGAGAAGGTGGACGAGGTTATGGAGTTGGTCTTCGGTGGAGAAGGAGGATCAGAAGCCACACTGGGTAAGGGGAAGGAGGTGGTGTTGATTAAGGTGCTAATGGATACGACGGGAGAGGATGGATTCGAAGCCCTTACTGAAGACAGAGGTGAGGCAAATGGGACGATAAGAAGAGGCGACGGAAGGGGGTTTGTTGGGTTTGAGGAATAAGAGGATACGGGAAATCTTCCGCACGTCCGGGTAGAAGCCGGTGGAGAGGATGAATTGGCAAGGACAGTCAGGAAGGAGAACGAGAATTCTCTAAGGTGGCGGTAGGTGGTACAGTCGTGACCAGGGGAATATATCAAGAATGAATGTCTTATTTCAAACGGCATATGTAAACTGTGTCAATCAGACGAATAATGGGTACATATTCTTTCTCATGGGTAAATTGTGTCATGTAAACAACTAAATAATAAAAATATTTTAAACATTTTACTGGCTGTGATCTGTAATTAAATAAAAATAATTACTCACAGCAAAAGGCTAATACTAACGCTACTTGCAGGACACTGTAACGTGCTGCTACCTACAACAAGATCCTCGAACAGTTCAGTGAGCCGCTGTTTCCGCTTCTTCCGAACTCTTCATCTCGACAATAAAGGAATTAAACTATAATCTTCTTAGTAGAAAGTCGGTACGGAAGTTTTTACCCGGGTTCTGAGTTACAATAGACGAGTCATTCTATTGAGTGTCCTGGCGCATCTGAGCGTGGGAGCGCGCTTATGTACTTTTGGCGCAGCTTATTGTGGAAGTGAGGAGAGAGCACACGCAGGGTCCTGAGCAGCCACGAGCGGACGTGTCGACACTGGAAGGTTGCATGCGAGTCGCGATAAACTGCACGGAGCGCGCCTCGGCCGGGGTAATTACGGTTAATGCGACAGGCGGCTGTTACCGCGCAGGCGCGCAGCGTCTTGCCACGGAATGAGAGGAGCTGTTAGCGGAAATGGGAGCTCGTTGAGCACCGGTCGCCAACTTGGCCGTGCTGTATTTGATACCCGCCCGCAAAACACGTCGAGCTATCCAGAGCCGCACGCTTGCTGGCCGTATGAGGTACGAAAAGCTTGCCACGAAATTCCAGCACGCCTGTTAAATTTAAACACACTTGCAGTAGAAGGTCGCAATACTAGAAAGGAGTTGTGTGACATAGAAAAAAGTTGGTGGTGTGTTTCTATATCTGAAAGATGATGTAGACACACATTTCGCGCCATTCGTATAAGACTGGCGCTAACAGCGCCACTATGAGGATGCAAATAAGGTTTGCCTTAAACACGCGGTTTAACGGCCGCCAGCGATCGCTGCCTTTGAGACTGGACGTGATGAATTGATCTGAGTTGCCTTTACGGCAACAAAGAAGCCATTATCAGCACCTCACTGAGTTACACTACTGGCTATTAAAATTGCTACACCAAGAAGAAATGCAGATAATAAACGGGTATTCATTGGACAAATATATTATACTAGAACTGACATGTGATTACATTTCCACGCAATTTGGGTGCATAGATCCAGAGAAATTCGAACCCAGAACAACCACCTCTGGCCGTAATAACGGCCTTGATACTCCTGGGCATTGAGTCAAACAGAGCTTGGATGGCGTGTACAGGTACAGCTGCCCATGCAGATTCAACACGATACCATAGTTCATCAAGAGTAGTGACTGGCGCATTGTGAAGAGCCAGTTGCTCGGCCACCATTGACCAGACGTTTTCAGTTGGTGAGAGATCTGGAAAATGTGCTGGCCAGGGCAGCAATCGAACGTTTCCTGTATCCAAAAAAACCCGTACAGGACTGCAATATGCGATCCTGCTGAAATGTAGGGTTTCGCAGGGATCGAATGAAGGGTAGAGCCACGGATCGTAACACATCTGAAATGTAACGTCCACTGTTCAAAGTGCCGTCAATGCGAACAAGAGGTGACAGAGACGTGTAACCAATGGCACCCCATACCATCACGCCGAGTGATACGCCAGTATGGCCATGACAAATACACGCTTCCAATGTGCGTTCACCGCGATGTCGCCAAACACGGATGCGACCATCATGATGCTGTAAACAGAGCCTGGATTCATCCGAAAAAATTACGTTTTGCCATTCGTGCACCCAGGTTCGTCGTTGAGTACACCATCGCAGGCGCTCCTATCTGTGATGCAGCGTCAAGGGTAACCGCAGCCATGGTCTCGGAGCTGATAGTCCACGCTGCTGCAAACGTCGTCGAACTGTTCGTGCAGATGGTTGTGTCTTGCAAACGTCCCCATCTGTTGACTCAGGGATCGAAACGTGGCTGCACGATCCGCTACAGCCATGCGGATAAGATGCCTGTCATCTTGACTGCTAGTGATACGAGGCTGTTGGGATCCAGCACGGCATTCCTTATTACCCTCCTGAACCCACCGATTCCATATTTTGCTAACAGTCATTGGATCTCGACCAACGCGAGCAGCAATGTCGCGATACGATAAACCGCAATCGCGATAGGCTATTATCAAAGTCGGAAACGTGATGGTACGCATTTCTCCTCCTTACATGAGGCATCACAACAACGTTCCACCAGGCAACGCCGGTCAACTGCTGCTTGTGTATGAGAAATCAGTCGGAAACTTTCCTCGTGTCAGCATGTTTTAGGGGTCACCACCGGCGCCAACCTTGTGTTAATACTATGAAAAGCTGATCATTTGCATATCACAGGATCTTCTTCCTGCTGGTTAAATTTCACGTCTGTAGCACGTCATCTTCGTGGTGTAGCAATTTTAATGGCCAACAGTGTATATAATGTCGGGTAAGAGAGGTACGAGAAGCTAGGTGTCCCTCCTGCGATAATGCAGAAAGACTTGGAGAGAAGGTATCCATTGTACTGGCAGTGGTGGTCATGAGAATGTACAGTCGCAAGAAGACTGGGCTCCGGACGGACCAAAGGCCATCGTGGTTTTACCACATACTGTCTTTATATCGTCGACCTTGTGCTACTGACCAGACACTTCCTTCACGACTGTCCATTTGGTTTTAATTGTATCCTGTGAATTAGCTACTCTTTGCCTTTCTAAAAACATTTTAAGCACCTTACAGAACTATTTGCAATGGGCTACTGTAGCTCTCTTGTGACTACTTCTAAGGCTTTGATATAATTTCCACTTTGTTCTACATTGTATGCTTATCCCACTAGTTGACAAACCAGACTGCCCTTTACTGCTAGTACCCTGTTTAGAACTTTTTTGTGGAAAGCAGCTTTCAAAGAGCATGAGAAATGTGTTAAGAAAAGCATTATATTTGTCATCTATGTTATCGGCACTCTGAACATCCTGCCACTCTAGTTCCTTAACGAGGGTTAAAAAAAATCTCTGTTGCCGTTAGATTAGCTTTTCTATATAGTTTGTAGTTATGTATAACATTTGCTTGAGCGAAAAAGCCTTTTAGTATTAAAATTTGTGCATCATGGTCTGAAAGGCCATTCACCCTTTTACTAACAGAATGCCCATCTAGTAATGAAGAATCAATAAAAATATTGTCTGTGGCTGTGCTACTGTTCCCTTGCAACCTGGTTGGAAAAAATACAGTGTGGATCAGATAATACGAATTTATAAGTTTTTCCAACATCATTTTTCTTTCACAATCATGTACGAAATTAATACTGAAGTCACCACATACAACTAATTTCTGGTACTTCCTTTCAAGTGAACCAAGAACCCGCCCTAGCCTGAGCAGAAATGCTCTGAAGTCGGAGTTAGAGTTCCCATAAATAACAACAATTAGAATTTTAGTTTCATAAATTCAACTGCCCCTGCATAACATACAAATACCTGTTCAGTACAGTGCTTTGATACGTCTGCAGGTACAAATTGAATACTGTTTGCTAAGTACATGGCCACTCCACAACTCCACAAAGAACTCCCTAAAAACAACCATCTAATCTGTATCATTGTAAAGAAAGCCTCTGAATTGTCAACTTATTTAAGTGGTGGTCATCTATAAGCAGTTCACTAACTTTATCTCTAATACCTCTTATATTTTGATGAAATATGATAATTCCTTCACTACTTGGATATCTAAGCTCCTCTGAAGATGATTCCTTTGTTAAGGAGACTGCCTTTAAGCAGAGATACCTATCAACTGACTTCAATCTAAAAAAAGTGCAGTTCTAACACCAACTACTACAGGAATTTTTCCCATGGGTGATCCCGTCACCGCCCACTACACTGTCATCTATAAATTTTGCCAGCTTTCCCTTCCAATACCTATTGAGGAGCGTGCTATGTCTAGTAAAACCCGATCTATTGATAGACTCAACTGGCACCACTGCAAAGTAAGCCACGTAGTGCACATTTATGCCATCAGTTTCAGCAGCTATCTTTTTCAGATCACCACCTACATCGTTCTCTCATTCCCTATCAAGACAATTCCCAGCTCGACATACAATCACTACCTGAGCCTCTTTCGTAAAATTCCTACATAACTCCCCTCTGTTAACAGTCATCTGAGGCAATCCTGTACTAGGCTCCACAATGCTGGTGACCTGGTACTCACCCCTCAACACTTCCTGCAACTGCTGGCCTACACCTCTCCCATGCCAACTACCTAGCAGCAGAACCGTCTTTTTATGGTGACAGGCGAGATCTCATCGGAGGGAGAGTGGAGGTCTGTTGTGTTTTCTGATGAAAGCTGGTTCTGTCTCGGTACCAGTGATGGCCGTTTCTTGGCTAGAAGGAGGCCAGTTGAGGGCCTACAACCAACCTGTCTGCGTGCTAGACACACTGGGCTACACCTGGAGTTTGTCTGCGGTGTGATTTCGTATGACAGCAGGAGTACTCTCGTGGTTATCCCACGCACCCTGACTGCATATCTGAACGTCAGTGATTATTCGACCTGTTGTACTGCCTTTCATGAACAGAATTCCAGAGGATACGTTCCAACAGGATAACGCTCGCCCACATAGCGCTGTTGTAATCCAATATACTCTGCAGAGTGTCGACATATTGCCTTGGCCTGCTCGGTCACAGATCTGTCAACAACCGAAAACATATGGGACATCATCGGACGTCAACTCCAGCGTCATCCACAAACAGCATTAACCGTCCGACAAAATGCAACAGGTATAGAGCTACAATCCAGAAACTAACATATGGCACAATGCATGCAAGTCTGCATGCATGCATTCAGTTATTTATGTACCAGCATTTCACATCTGCAAAGGCGTATCTCGCGCTTATACACTCCTGGAAATTGAAAAAAGAACACATTGACACCGGTGTGTCAGACCCACCATACTTGCTCCGGACACTGCGAGAGGGCTGTACAAGCAATGATCACACGCACGGCACAGCGGACACACCAGGAACCGCGGTGTTGGCCGTCGAATGGCGCTAGCTGCGCAGCATTTGTGCACCGCCGTCGTCAGTGTCAGCCAGTTTGCCGTGGCATACGGAGCTCCATCGCAGTCTTTAACACTGGTAGCATGCCGCGACAGCGTGGACGTGAACCGTATGTGCAGTTGACGGACTTTGAGCGAGGGCGTATAGTGGGCATGCGGGAGGCCGGGTGGATGTACCGCCGAATTGCTCAACACGTGGGGCGTGAGGTCTCCACAGTACATCGATGTTGTCGCCAGTGGTTGGCGGAAGGTGCACGTGCCCGTCGACCTGGGACCGGACCGCAGCGACGCACGGATGCACGCCAAGACCGTAGGATCCTACGCAGTGCCGTAGGGGACCGCACCGCCACTTCCCAGCAAATTAGGGACACTGTTGCTCCTGGGGTATCGGCGAGGACCATTCGCAACCGTCTCCATGAAGCTGGACTACGGTCCCGCACACCGTTAGGCCGTCTTCCGCTCACGCCCCAACATCGTGCACCCCGCCTCCAGTGGTGTCGCGACAGGCGTGAATGGAGGGACGAATGGAGACGTGTCGTCTTCAGCGATGAGAGTCGCTTCTGCCTTGGTGCCAATGATGGTCGTATGCGTGTTTGTCGCCGTGCAGGTGAGCGCCACAATCAGGACTGCATACGACCGAGGCACACAGGGCCAACACCCGGCATCATGGTGTGGGGAGCGATCTCCTACACTGGCCGTACACCACTGGTGATCGTCGAGGGGACACTGAATAGTGCACGGTACATCCAAACCGTCATCGAACCCATCGTTCTACCATTCCTAGACCGGCAAGGGAACTTGCTGTTCCAACAGGACAATGCACGTCCGCATGTATCCCGTGCCACCCAACGTGCTCTAGAAGGTGTAAATCAACTACCCTGGCCAGCAAGATCTCCGGATCTGTCCCCCATTGAGCATGTTTGGGACTGGATGAAGCGTCGTCTCACGCGGTCTGCACATCCAGCACGAACGCTGGTCCAACTGAGGCGCCAGGTGGAAATGGCATGGCAAGCCGTTCCACAGGACTACATCCAGCATCTCTACGATCGTCTCCATGGGAGAATAGCAGCCTGCATTGCTGCGAAAGGTGGATATACACTGTACTAGTGCCGACATTGTGCATGCTCTGTTGCCTGTGTCTATGTGCCTGTGGTTCTGTCAGTGTGATCATGTGATGTATCTGACCCCAGGAATGTGTCAATAAAGTTTCCCCTTCCTGGGACAATGAATTCACGGTGTTCTTATTTCAATTTCCAGGAGTGTATTAACTTGTGATCTTGCAAAGTTAATCACTTAAATATGATACCTAGACAAATGTATTGCCGAAATTTCGTTACTCTACATTAATTATATATGGTGCTGCTATTTTTTCCACCAGTGTATATTACTTCCAGTAGTTATCTGATATTTTCTGTTGCTAACGAAATTGGTGTTGTACCATCAGACCATGCTTAGTCAACTTATGTTCTAAACTTTGCTGAAATTAGGTGATTCATGTGAATTGCGGATAG
The DNA here is from genome assembly GCF_021461395.2 of Schistocerca americana. Taxonomy (NCBI): domain Eukaryota; kingdom Metazoa; phylum Arthropoda; class Insecta; order Orthoptera; family Acrididae; genus Schistocerca; species Schistocerca americana. The sequence goes on from NC_060120.1 coordinate 774,962,651, forward strand.
TTTAGGACTGGAAATTGGAAACGGGAACGTGCCAAAATTTGATTTTTTATCTGTAAATCACTGAATGTTCCATGGCTAACAACTTGACATTGGTTGCAAGTGCCAGAGGAGCCTTCTTGTACTTCAAAATACCGCCACAAGATTTAGTAGTACGTACACGGTGACAATTATTGAACTATATCAAACAAAATCGTCAAATTTCTAAACGATTTGCGCTAGGACATCGAAACTGTGCGGTTGGCCGTGTGGCATGACGGGAATTGATATGCGCGTATATCGTTTGGTTTAGCGACGAAGCCCACTTTCATTTGGATGGGTTCGTCAATAAACAAAATTGGTGCACTTGGGGGTCTGAGAATACGCATTTCCCGATCGAGAAGACTCTTCGACCTCAACAGGTCAATTTGTGGTGTGCAATGTTCAGAGCCGGCCGTTGTGACCGAGTGTCACAGGTTCGAATCCTACCTCGGGCATGGATGTGTATGATGTCCTTAGGTTAGTTACTTTTTTTTTTTTTGCGATGATCAGTCACAGAAGGCGCGGTGACTACCCATGGAAGCAGGAAAGTATTTGATGTCCTGGAGGAGCACTTTGGGCTCTGGGGTACCTAGAGGTTATCGACAGCATCGATGTTCCACACTTCAGCGAGTCATGCAAAATTTCACTATTCGGATATTCGTCTTTGAGCCACATCATCGCTGATGATGGCAGGCATATCGAACATGTCATAACCCAAACCCGAATGTCTGTAGTGACGTTTACATGCTGGATAAAGTGTGTGCAAGCTGCCGTTGGTATCTAATTTACGTTTTTTTTTTTCATATAGTTCGATAATTGTCTCCCTGTATGTTCCTTTGTTCGTGACATGAAAAAGACCTTATGTGCCGAGTGTGTCTGATCGCGGTATCTGATATGTTTCCTGTTCGCCTTCCCACAAGCAACAAGCAGTAGTACATTTTATTTCATTTTAATTATTTTAGATGGGAATATTTTGTATTCAGTGTTTTATGATTCAACGAAAGGCTAGACTACAAACATAAAGGTGAATACTGAGCAAACAAAAGGACGGCTATTGCTCAGAAAGCACCTGATGTAAGCTGAAATCATTAGAATTTAACTGCGTATTGCACTGAATAATGAAATAAAATATCGCTTAATTTGTGGTTAAAACTGCATGATCTATTCGAAATATTCCTCGCCTTTCAGTGACCACCAAATTATGTTCTGAGAAAAAAGGTCGATTTTCTTAGGTGAAATACAGGGAATTTTCTTTGTTGTTATGTCAGTGATGTCAATATATTTTCTTGGTTACTGCTCAGAAATAAATGAAATTATGTTGTGCACATTGAATAATTCCTTGGAAGTAAAGAATGACATATCTCCACCTAAATTGTCATTTATACATATACATTTGTAAGATGGCAAGAACTATGCCCCTTACATGAAGTCATTAAAGATCACCTAACTCACGTTGAGCGAACAGTAGGGCTGAACAAAAAATGACTGACAAGGCACAATGCATCTTGTAGAGGGTATAGTATGGACGTATTGGAATAGTTAATGTCGGGTGATGGTATTAAAGTAATTCACACAACATGAAAACTTTGTGGAAACGAGTCGATTTACTGGACGCTAGTTTACCTCAAGGAAGCATTTAGAGTTGACCGTGGCTGGCTGGGGAACGGTGAAGGGAAGCAACAATAGGCAGCTTAGGGCGGTTCAAGCTCTGAGAAAGCGGTAACGTGGCGCGGCCTCCAGCCGCCTTAAGATGAGTGACAGTGAGTGGGTGGTTGACCCCGACTCCATGCTGGTGTACCGAGAAACAGACGGAGAACTTGTACGCCTTTTGATAAATGTCCATCGTCCCGTTTTCCGTGAAACATGCGACAAAGCTGCGCAAAGCTATGGTGGAGCGGTCAACAGAGGTTCGTGACTATAGCAACTTCACACTGAATTCACAGTCTGCAGAGCCTGAAGTAAATCAGGTGAAGAGCAACAGCATGAAATACACCGGCCTCCGATGGGAACATAGGACTAAGGAATTTGAAGTACTCTCCTGGGAGTCAGAATTCCGGAAAACTTAGTGTTTGTGCAGACGCTAACCTTGGTGGGTGGCCTGGGGGGAGCTAAATAGAAGAAGATGAGAGGAAGGGAAATTTTGTGGGAATTTGTTCACTTCCCAGAGCAGGCATTGGTCGGCGCTGGGATGCAACACATAATTAACGCAACTTGCGCTGCAATTGGCGTAAGTGATTTTGTTGAAGGGGAAACCTAGGTGAAGAGTGGACTGGCAGAAATCTCAGTAGAGGTCTTCCGTTCCCAGCTTGCCTAGAGTGCGGACATGGCGTTCTTTACTCAGCTTGCCTGAGAAAGAGTGAGCATCTCTGCAGTTTAGGATTTAGCAAATGGAACGATTGAGCTTGGAAATAGAAAGTTTTGGCTCCGCTATGTACTGAGCAAGATAGCTAGGAGTGAATAGACGAGCACAGCCTTGCAGCACCACAAGGTCCGCCGACGTCCACATAATGATGCCGCTCCCCCACGCTGTATTCGGTGATATTGCGCCCGCTCCGGCTACTGATTAATTTGTTGGATCACGTCGGCAAAGTTTCCACGAGGGTTTCATGGGCCGTGCACTGTAGAATTCTTCTCGCACTTTGCCTGGGTCAGTCGATAGGAATTACTTTTGAGTTATCGAGCTTTACTCCACGCAAACGCAATTTATTACCACTGCGTGGTAGGAGAGTCATGTAATGTGATGATTGAAGATCGTGAGTTAAAATAAATTTGTGATAATCGACTGCATCTGTTTTCAATCAAGTAGTTCAAATCCCAAGTCACTTTCTAAATTAATTTTATGTTCAATATTTGCATCTGGTGTTCAATAGCTGCATATAACATCAATGTGCACCACTTTTTAATTAAAAGTGATGAATTCTGAATCAATTAATGTCAACACTGCCACCACAGTTCAATCAGGAGTCACAGGGCCTTATTACTTTCTTTGCGTTATCCGATATTGCGGCAGTTTTGCACTCTCTGTTGATCTGTCAGTCAATTAGCTGGGGTGAACACACGCCAAAACCAGATAAGCGACGGGTGGGGTGTTACACATTTTCTGAATCTACACGTATTACACTTTTGCGACACTTTTTCTGTCAGACGTTAAAAGCGATGTGATTTGCATTCCTTCAAATAAAATTATTTGTAATGTGAATCTGTGACCGTTTTCTTTTTCCTGTTTTCTTACATGTAGACGTTCCACACTTTCATCGTTCCCCATTCATCCCATAAATCTTGTTAGCGCTAGGTTACACTCATTTCGATCAACGTGATGGCCGATAGAAAATAATTTTATTGCCATGCGTAGTTGGACAATGTAAAATATATCATACCTGCACAGAACTGTTCAGAAGTTAAGCATAATCGAAAAAATGAAATGACAAAAGGACGACTACCATGGTAATAAATGATCCCCACAAATATGAAGTATAGTATTTGGATAGCAAAGGGGAAATTCATTAATTCGAATATAAGCTTCATTCAAAGACAGTGAAAAGAAGAGCACATATGCTGTAACGTTTCAATTGTCTTTACCCTTTCTTTGGGAATGGAGTTCAGTTTGTACTGTATCATGTACGATTATTTTACAAATTTTGTTATTATTTACGGAAAGTATCTTCTTGTGTTGAAATCTAGGGAATTAGGTGCGCAAGTGAATGATCTGATTTAATAGAGTCATTGAGCAAACACAACGGACAGATGAAAGTGCAATGCGCCTCGAACAGTTAGAAATAATGCGACGAGATAGACGCTAATCAGCGCAATGAATTCTCTGACAGAATAATTATTCTTTTGAATTACATGTAATTTGCGTACTGAGTTATTAAATTTTAATCACGATGGCGTGAAGCTTTGAAATGGAAAGACGTGTAGTGAGTTTCGGGAGATTTAAGCGTATTGTTGGGCATCATTAGAAATGAACTGCTAATTTGATGAAAACGTTAAGACACAGTCAACTTGCAGCCAAGTGTATGTTGTTTATGGATCGTTTGTCCTTAAATAAAAATAGTAAAACATAGAAATAAGCACAATTGTGAAATCAATACTGTATAAGTAATTTATGAGCCAAATTGTTAAGATAAATAACCTCTGTACAAAAGCATATCATAATCTGTGGAAGACCTATAATGTCATCTCTGTGTAACTGTTTTGTTTATATAAGATATTTTCGATGTGTAAAGTGTACAAAAAGTTGTGTGTGATGTTTAGTGTGTGTGAGACTCTGCACAAATGGACCATTAGAAAACTGTAAGTACAAATTCTTCTAAATCTCGCGACTAACTTCACAAAATGAATTGATGCCCAACTAAAACATCACGTGTTTCTTGTGTATTGCAGTAAAAGTCAACGAAATGAAGCAGACTCTCATACACTGACAACATCAAAAGAAATGGCTCAATACACACAAAAAACGAACTTGAAAATGGGAATTATTTCTCGAAACGCGTCGTGTGAAAAGTAAAATAAAGAAAAATCGTGACTGGTAGCAGAAGATTTATTTAATTATAAACAAACCTACTGAAAATACAGCTCTCATATACAATATGTGGAGCCAGGTGGCAAATAGACCGCTATGTTTTCAGTACCTTTGGTGTGGTTTGGTTTCGTACTTCATTCTAAGTATTGACGGGAGCTATTGTCCAGTGAATCTCATGTTTTTTCCTGAAGCATCATTTACATTGTATTTATTTGTTCTTAGCACAGCTATGTGTGATCATGATGTGTTGAAATGCATAAATAAATTAATTTGCGAACAAGACCTTCCGCAATTCATTATTTGGCAACTCTGAATGGTCGTCTGCCTTGTATATGCAAGCATTTCTCTGCCAAGCGAAGAGAAATAAATAGCTTGATTAAAAAACAGCTTAATTACAAACCCAGTGATCTGCTTCTCGTAATGAAACCAAATGGTTGGCCGCTTAGCTCTTGACTCTTGAACAGTAGATAATGTACCTCGTGTTAGAAACATCTGACAGTGTTCCGATTTGGGGCAGATGAAAATACGATTAATTCTTAAGATGTAGGTGAAATAACGTGATCACCTAAATACAGTTACAAAAAAGTTTCTTGCCTGGTGAAAATTGGGTAACGTACCAGGAAATTCATTTCCGTAAACTTGTCGTGCATCGTTTTAAAATGTGCCATCAGAGATAAAACTGAAATTTAACGTTGTGAACCTCTTTTAGAACACGCTGATGCCAGTTCTGTATTTCTAAATTGTGTGGTTTGCGAGGTTGAGCGGATTGGGTAGGCTGTAAGATTACTGGTGTGTCGCTTGCGGTAACTGCTCCACGCGTCCACGTGCTCCTGCCGAAGTGTCTGCCCTGGCGCAGTACTGAACGGGCTATTGAAGGCGCCGCGTGGACTTATCTCTGACGCTCGTGTGAGTTGTCTGTGAAGTTCAAAAGAGTGATAGCTGTAAACAATTTGACCCTGCCCACGTGTCTGTGCGCGACGGAAGCAGCCGGGACGTTTCCGCCGTCCGAAGGTTTTCGTCCTGGGGTCGCCGGAGGCGAAACAGATACTCTGGTGGACTACTGGACGGTCGGCCTTGGCCCACAGCTCGCAGCGCGCATCGCGAACGTGCCGCGAAGCACGGCACACACAGCGGCTCCCTGCACCGGCGTGTTCGTGCCACACACACACACACACGCACACACACTCACACACACACACACACACACACACACACACTGCTCACGGTGCGGCCGGGCTAGGAACGAGAAAAACCAACCACCTAAAACAGTTACCGGTGTTTTAGTTCCGAATAACCGGAATTTTTCCGTATTTGGTCTCGATTATGACACGTGTTTTTCATTTTTAATAGTAGCCGAGTAAAAAAACCGAAATACCAATTAGCCATAGCAGCAGTGCTAAAATTGTTCGTTTTTAAATGAACCTGGTTTAAAAAGGAGTAATTTTTATTCATAACATCTGCATTGGTTCGCTATGTTGTGCTATTAAAGAAAATTGGAAAAGCGATCAGCGCTATTTTAATGTTCAAATGTGTGTGGATTCCTAAGGAACCAAACTGCTGAGGTCATCGGCCCCTAGACTTACACACTACTTAAACTAACTTAAAGCTAAGGTCGACACACACATCCATGCCCGAGGGAGGACTCGAACCTCTGGCGGGACTATTTTAATGACAACGCCGACGGAAAGAAGCGACAAACACATGGCATAAGAACTGAGACAATTATGACCCTGTTGCTGTGTGTCGTGGCTTGAGGTAAGCATACACTCGCAGTGTTTTGTTTCTCGGAGTCGTCTCCAGACAACCGTTGCGTTACAGAATGGCACCAACCACAGTCTGGAGATATTTTTACGAAGTGACGTAGCAATGAAGAAAAATCCTTTAAAAGATAAAAGTATTTCTACGAAATAATAAAAGAGGAAGGAAGTTATGGTAACAACCCTGGGTGTACATAATTTGCCTTTCTCGGCTATGAAAACGGACAAATTAACACGAAAAATAGAGTTCTTTAATCCTCAGCTTGCATCCTTTTGCACTGTCTATTAGTAATGCCCCAATAGTGGTACGATTCCCGATTGCAAGATGATTTTTCAGCAGTTTCAGAAAATTATAATCAGTAGGAGAATATTGGTGATTTTTTGTAGTATTCAACCACTTATTACTTTCCGAGGAAAGCAGCGAACGGTGGAAAGACTAAGTTTTCTTTTACTTGCCTATTTAATATTTTCATTCTATGTATCTTGAAACTGAGGCAGTGAAAATTTTTCAATTTTTTCGATTTGTACGTTTATTACAGGAAAGAATATGAATTAAAAACCGAAAATCGTTTATTTCAAAAACCTATTATTTTGAGCGCTTTTATAAGTCATGCTAAACTGGCGTGAAAAAAAAACGATATACCCGAATAGCGGTTGTTTCAGCGATAACCGCCATCCCTAGGCCGGGTGCAGTCACTATTGGTATGGGCATTTGGTAACTCTTGTCTCTTTTTGTTAAGTTGCAGACGTTTGTGGTGACACTTTCAGTGTAATCAGGCATCCACTCAAACTACCTGCTAGAAGCTTAAGGGGGTCTCTTTGATGCGCTCACGATCATTCGTGCCGCGTTTCCGTCCCAACGTACAGATATCTACATCGACGTCTTAGCTACGTAAGCTGGAGTGTGGCAGAAGATACACAGTACGTTCTCCCAGCCCCACCTTCCACCCCCACCCCAACTCCCCTCTTCCCCATGCTCTTCTTTTTCATGGATGTTACGTGGGAAGAAAGACTGTCGGTACCCACCACCTGAGTCAGCTCAAATTTCTCAATATGACGCGTCGTAGACATTGCAAGACATGTAAGGTACGAGAGACAGCACGTTCCTTGACTGGTTTTGGGTGCTGACTCACACAGTTTTATAAGACCAGGGCAATTTATAGGACCTATAGACCTGTAGGCTGCACCTGTGGTGTGGGCCCTGTCAGAGAGAGTTTTGTGATAACTAAACCGCTGCAGTAGCACTTTAAGACAATTTTCGAATTAAAAGACTGAAAGGCAACATTTGAGATTTATTATTTAATTCCAAAAAATAGTACTATACAATTTGTGATTTAATTAATTGTTAAAATAAACAATAGAATTTTCGTTTCGCACTTCCGCATTTGATGTCGATACAAGTAATTACAGATTACCAGCGACCCGTCACAGCTTCGCAAGGGTAGTACTATGAATCTGTAACCGGGTGACTTCCTTGAGGTAGTGGCAATTTTGTTTACAGGCAATGAAATTCAGACAATAACGTTTGCTAACTGAATAGTGATTCCAAATTGTAGTGTAACTTAAACGATTTCAGCAACGCACACCATACAAGATCTCGACAGGCACGACTTAAACGTCAAACATCATCGTAGTTCATCCAGTTTGCACGAAATAAAAATTATACACATAAACCTTCTTCATGAATCAGCCTATCTATTAGTGAAGACCATATCAAAACATCTACAATAGTTCCTGAGATTAGGTTTCAGTAACAGACAGAAAAGCTAGGCGAGGACCTTTAATTTAGTGATATGTGTAGCCATATAAAAATATAAAACAACGCCTCATTACGGTAAACTGCACAGTGATCGGAAACAGTCTGGAAAGCTTGTAAGGGTGTTGCAGGGTAGGTTGTGCTGAGAAATAACTGTTAACGTTATACGTTGCACCGCTTCCGAGTTAATTTCAATTGAAATTAGTCAATCAGACGGTTGCCTGTGTAAATTCAAGCGGCCTCCCTGATACAGTTAATGTCATAGCGCAGGTTATGGTGCTCGGACTGCTCAACCTATGGCTCGGGTTCAATCTCTACTATCGTCACACGTCCGATTTTTGTATCGCTCGCTTCTTCGGTTTTAAGAAACCAAACGAAGAACACGTTTGGTGACACCGTCTCTGGCGGACCGCTTGAATTTTCGCGCGCAACAGTCTTTTTGGCTAACTTCAGTGCCAACTAACTCGGAAACGGCACGACGTAACGAATCTTTTCTTAACAATAATTTCTCTGCACCATGTACGCTGCAACACCCTTACAAGCTTTTAAGGTTGTTTCTGATCACCTTGTACATTTCTAAGCGGCTAACCCGGTTCATGGATCATAGTTTCATATTTCCAGTTGAAAGTTGCCTATTTAGCGGCCTCCAGCGGCAACAAATATTTTGTTCTCAGAATTTCATACAGTTATTGAAGAATTTAAAAATTTCAAATGCTGTCACAATTTATATAATCTTATGTCAAACGTTTGGCACAGTAACGAAAGCTTTACAATTAGAAACTGTGTGTATGCACTGAGGCAGCGTAACAGATGGCAGCCCATTGCCCAGACTACATTCATACAGTATTTGAGAATGAGAGCACTTAGTGACTTCCAAAAAACTTTATACATAATTACGAACTTTTACGATCCTTTGTCCGCTGACATTCGGCAAAAAATGATGAACGAAAAACGTTTACCCCTGACTTCATTCGCTGTTCTTGCAGTATGAGTTTTAAACTTAGACCTCTTTACTACTAACTAACATACTTTTCAGACGATATCCACGTATACCACTGATCATACTGGAAAAATTATATTATTTTACGACACATACTTCGCGAGATATGACATTTCATGCATGGGAGATCGATTCTTGAAACAACCGGGGGTGGGGACCTTACTGATGCCACACTACTCGAGATGTGCCAGACGCTACGTTCGCTTCTCAAAATGACTCCCGATGGAGAATGAGACCTCGAGTTCTGCTTGCTAGGATGTCTTCGATGCAATCGCTTATCTGTCTGGATATTCATATGTAGGTATTTTCATTAAACTCAGAATAATAGAAGCGGGGAAACTGTCGTAGTGGGTGTCGCTACGAGTAAGTACGTGCTTCAGCGGAAGGCAATGATCTCTAAATGTACGATACACTTGCAAGCAACGTGCTCGCGAAAAATTCATGAACTACTTGAGTAAAAGACTGACGCACTGTTCTACGCCTGAGCATTCGGTGAGCCACATTGCTTGCGGGCGTATAGAAACTTAGGGCACTTTGAGCTCGCCGAAAAAACAGCAAGTGGCTCAAATGGCTCTGAGCACTGTGGGACTTAACATCTGAGGTCATCAGTCCCCTAGAACTTAGAACTACTTAAACCTAACTAACGTGAGGACATCACACACATGCATGCCCGAGGCAGGATTCGAACCTGCGACCGTAGCGTTAGCGTGGTTCCAGACTGAAGCGCCTAGAAGCGCTCGGCCACATCAGCCGGCGCAAGTGGTTCAGATCAGCGTCTCACTAGCCGCTCGCAGAAACATATGCTCTTGGCGCAATGTGCTCGCGAGCGGTTTATGAAGCGGTTTCCATACGACTGAATACGCACCTTGAGATATTACGGTTCCAAACACTTCGTTAGAAGGAATTCACCACCCAAAATAGAATAGACGACAGCGCATTAGTGGAAGCTAAATTACAAACGAAATTCTGTATGCTAAGTAAACCTACAATCAAATCCGTGTACAGATAGGGTTTTCTCAAAAAATAATTCGAAGAATCTAACTCAAGGGATAAGTGATTGACCCTTCCATTTAGTTGAGAAGAAGTGATATTACTAACTTGTTTACACGTGGTTATTCGTGAGCTAAATTAAAACTTTATCGTAACATTTTCATAAACTATCAACACTGCGTATACTTCAAAATTGATGTTACAACATATTCCATTTTAAATATACTCTTGCTTTATATGTATAAAAACTGTATTTTCATCTTTCTCATTACAGAATTTCATTTATAACAGTGTCTTCTAGAACACTGCAGTGATGTTTTTGAAATAAACATAAAATAAGCACAATTGACAAGCATCTCTCTCTGTAAATGCTAATTTAGGTTTTCTATATAATTTCCTAAAATGGAATAAGGGTAATGTTGGAAGGTTACTTTGAAAAACACATGGCTGGATTTCTTCCCCATCATCCCTCCATCAAAGATTGTGATCCGTTCCTGGTGATCTCATTCTCGACAAGACGTCGAATCCTAAATTATAATTTTTCCTTTTGCTGTTTTTGGGCATCAACCATCCGTTTTTTCTGCTTTCTTGATATCATAGAACAGCAGAGCAAGCTAGGTTTCATATGAGCATTGGATGTGGAAAGCATCTTGGTTCCTAGAGAGAAGTTATTCATTCTCCAGAAATTCTACAACTCTTGAGTGACAGATCTCTATTTGCTTCTGGATAGGAATGATTTTCATTTTTTTGCGCTACAGTCTGGAGCCGCGCGGCCGCTACGGTCGCAGGTTCGACTCCTGCCTCGGGCATGGAAATGTGTGATGTCCTTAGGTTAGTTAGGCTTAAGTATTCTAAGTTCTAGGGGACTGATGACCTCAGAAGTTAAGTCCCATAGTGCTCAGAGCCATTTGACCCACTTTTTTCCATTTACGTGGTATGCTTAGCTGTTCCAGCGAACTTCGGCTAACTGCTGAAGGCTAGGGCCTATTCCTCCGCGTGGTGGATGTAGAACAGCTTCAGTGTCCATTCCTATATCGAGTGATCTGAGCGAATTTCGATTCCGTCCCCATACATTTCTACATGCGATATCTACACATCTGTGGCGGTTTAAATTATAAATTGCTTTTCGATTTATAAAATGAAGTCCAATACGGAAAAGAAGTTAAATAAAAATTAAAATGATTAGTGGACTCTTTAAAGTGATGCTTCATGTGAGCCATTTCACAATTAAATAATGTTGTACTCCATTTTTGTGTAAAGTCTTCAGGCTTATTTGATAACATGATTCATTACTTAGTGTCAAGTGCCAAAAAGCGAATGTATCAGAGCGTTCCTCGGCCTGCAATACAATTTAACACAGTTTATTTTCGCAACAGTGGAATAGTAACTAGCACACTTAACACAAACAGTGTATAATACTTCTGCACATAGTCGTTTAGTGGTAGTGTCTTAGCCTTGGTCCTGGATTCTAACCCAGCTCCTGCATAATTTTTGAATAAAAGTCATCAACAATGGTAGCCGAAGACTTACTGTATAAGAAGTCAACCTCGTTCTGGCAAAGGCCTGCTCAAAGAAATCGAGGAGCAGAAAGAGTTTCATGGTACCCTCTTGCTCTTGGGGTGAGAAACTGCCTCTAAAAGACGGACGAATCAACAATGATCGACGGCATAATGTTGTAGAAGCCAATGGAAATCACTGCATTAAAGACACAACCATAGGGCACATGGCCTGTAAGTGAAAAAGCATCATGATGATCTCTCCATTGGTAAAAAAATTCTAGTTTAGTTCCCTACTCAGATATCCGCAAGGGTTCTGCCAAGTGGAAGGCAAACGTGAGAAAAAGATTATACAATGAAGGCTTCCAGGACCGGATGGTACTGTTGTTGATAATTCTTTCGGGTTATATGGCCGTGGTCCATGGAATACTTCTATTCCTAACGTTTCGTCCAACGCAGTATTGGACGAAACGTTAGGAATAGAAGTATTCCATGGACCACGGCCATATAACCCGGAGAATTATCAACAACAGAAAAAGATTAAATAATCAACGAAAGGGTAACAGAGTCGGAGCGTGGAATGTCAGAAATTTCAACGCGATGGTGAAGCTAGAAAATCTAAATGGGAAATGCAGAGACTCCATTTAGATATTGCGGGGTTAAGGGATCATTGAAGTGAAATGGAAACAAGATAATGATTTCTGGTTAGACGAATGTAGGGTAATATCAACAGCAGTAGCGTTATGAATAGGAAGATACGGCAGAGAGTGAGTTTCTGTGAACAGGTCAGTGATAGGGCTGTTCTCATCAGAATCGACAGCAAAACTACGCCAAAAATTGCTGAGGTATACATTCTGACGTCATAAGCAGAAGATGAAGAGGTAGGGGAAGTGTATAAGAATACTGAGCGAGTAAAGGGAGACCATAATCTAATACCTGGTACGCGACAGTAAGGTAAGGAACAGAAGAACGAGTTACGGGAAACTATGGGCTTGGTAGCAGGAACGAAAGAGGAGAATGAGTTCTGCAATAAATTTCAGCTAGTAACAGCGAATACACCGTTCAAAAATCACAAGGGTAAGCTTGTTTGGTGAATGACGGCGAGACGAAATAATTCCACCTTAATTACGCCGTGGCCAGACAGAAATTCCGAAATCGGATATCGGATTATGGGCCTACCCAGGGAACAGGTATAGACTCAGATCGCAATTTATTAGGTGAAGGTTGTCTGAAGTTTAAGAAAATCATTGGGGTAAGAAGTGGGATGTACTAAGAAATTATAGGAAAGATAAGATGCTTATGAAGTTCTGTAGGGCCGTAGATACTGCCGTGATAGAAGCAAAGATGGAAATAAAAAAGAAAGGTTTAACAGTAGTATTAAAATTCAGGGTGGAAGGATATCAGTGATAAAACTGGATGATGACGGTTGCTATCCTTAGTGACAATGAAGAAGAATTACAGGACCTGCTGACTGGAATTAACAGTGCAACAAGTACGGAATATGCACTGAGTGTAAGCCGAAGAAGGAAGAAAATAAGGAGGAGTAGCAGAATTAAAAATTGCGATTATCTTAACATCAAAACTAGTGGCTATGAAGTAAACGAAGTGAAGGACCTGTGCTACGTTGAAAACAAAATAACACATGACGGACGGAGCAAGGACGACGTAATAAGCACAGGACAGGCAAAAGTGGAATTCCCGGCCAAGAGTAGTCTATTAGTATCAAAGTTCAGCCTTAATAACTGTAGAGGGTAAAAACTGCAAGGGAAGACAGAGATTGGAATACAAAATATAAATCAAATTATTGAGGCCGAAGAGTCAAGTGCTATTTTGATATGACGAGGATGGCACAAAAGAGGAATTCGTGGGCCGCCGCATCAAACCAGGAAGAAGACTGATAATTCATAAAAAAGAATCCTATTATCACACCTTTCCGTACCTCGTATAAAAGCGTTCTTCGTTGAAAATAGTGCACCATCAAACGATGCACGTCCAATGGTGACGACACTTTTTTTACTCTTTTAAATTAAGAATGTAGGTAAAAATCGTTTGCCCTCATTTTCTTTTAATTTTAATTTTTACTATGTTAACCAAGGTTACAGTGTTATGACCTTGACACTTGATCCCAGATCCGTTTGAAGTGTGCTGATATACTGATACAAGAACAAAGAGAAAACCGAACATTTCGGTTTTTTGCTGAGCTAGCAGTTATAAGGCGCGTGTGAAAAAGAATGTGTGGCACTCCACGACCTCTACGATCCTGCGACCTTTGGGGCAACCCTCTATCAGTCTACCCGCTGCATATGAATTATATCTGCGCAGACACTAATTAACTGTTGTTCCAGTAACACAAAAACTTGTTATATGTGACATTATAATGACATTTTTTCCTGAGACCATTCGAATGACATCATTGCCTTAATCTTCTAGGCATTCCAGTTTGGTTGATGTTCTATATTATTGCTGCTTCTCGAATCAGGATGGAAAAATAGAGGAAAGTATTTTGCGTCTTGGTCAGACGAATTCTCGGAGGTTCCCTTCGATGAGGTCACAGTTCACCATCTTTCTAAACTGTGGTGGTCTTGGGAAACCTGGTACCACAGATGGTGGGAGATATACAACACTCGTTCTTGCTGAGAGTGGACAAAGGACAGTTGTGTTGAAATTTTCGTCATTGAATGAATCGGTGGTACAATGACAGTAAAACAGCTTAGGCTACATGAAGAATTTTGATGCTGTCACTGGTTGGAGCAGGGTGAGTACTGTAACAAAGCGATGTTAATGCGAGAAAGAGTAAACTGAAAGAGTGTCTGCTGGTGTTTTGTGGCTGGAAGTTCAGGAGCCTAGATGAACTGTAATTGGTTGCGATAACATAGTCGACTTCTTAACGACAAACAATCCGAACAAATAGAGAGCATCTGACGGAGAAAGAAATTAGGTCATTGACTTAATACAGTAACATCCAAATCCACCAGAAATAGGCCTCAAACATATGTATTTGCAAAAAGATAAAATTCTCTTGTTGAATTCTTACGGGACAGTCTCCATTCCTTTCACTTTATGTAAGCGTCGACATCATCCGGCTTAAACTCAAAGAACATACAAATCCACCAAAAACAATCGTCGAATATATTGATATTAAGTAATTGATGCTTTCTACAAGGGATATAGAGTTGGTTATACTATCCTAGAAAGCTTCTGACATAGTTGCTCACAAGACACTTCTAATCAAATTGTGTGTATATATGGAATATCGTCGCCGTTGTGCGACTGGATTCGTGATTTTCTATTAGAAGGGCCACAGTTCGTAATAAATGACAGGAAGTCATCAATAGAAACAGAAGTATATGGCGTTCCTCGAGGAGGTGATACAGCCCCTCTGCTGTTTCTAATCCACACAAACAGTTCAGAAGACAATCTGGGAAGATTGTTTGCAGATGATGAAGTTATTTACCGTCTCCTAAAGTCGCCAGAAGAGTAGAACAAATTGCAAAAAGATTTAGACGTAAGAGCTGTGTTGTGCGAAAAGTTGGAAGTAAACAATAAAAAGAATAAATAAATATCGTTAAATTTCGATTACACGATAAATCACACAAATTTAAAACTTGTGGATTCAACTCAATACCTACTGATTACTATTACGAATAACTAAAATTGGAACAATCACACAGAAAATTATCTGGGGAAGGCGACTCGAAGACTGCGTTGTATCGGCAAAACACTTAGAAGATGCAACAAATCCTTTGAAAAGATTGGTCTACATTACTGTTGTCCATCATCTTCTGGCGTATTTCTGCGCGGTAAAAGGTCCTTACCAGATAGGACTGACGGAGGACATTGATTAAGTTCAGGGAAGGGCAACTCGTGTTCTAAATCGCTTAATAGTGGTGAAAGTGTGATGGATATGATACGCAAGTTAGAGTAACAGTGATTAAAACAAAGGCGATTTTCTTTGCGGCGAGATCTTTTCACAAAATTTCAATCACCAAATGTTTTGTTGGCACCGTATAAATAGCGAGAAATGACCAACGAAATAAAATGTAAGAAATCGGAGGCTCCACGAAAAGATTTAGCTTTTCATTTTGCTCACTTACTATTCGAGAGTGAAACGATGGACAAATTGTCTGAAAGTGCCAAACACTGAAGTGCCAATTGCTGAGCAGTGGTGTAGATGTAGAGGGAGTGTGCGTACTGACTAGATTAAAGGAACATTCCCTGTAGAATGGAATAATACTGGTGTTCCTCGCGAGAGTAAATGAATGGGAGTTGATATCAAGCTGAGGAAGCTATTGTCGTTTTACTGAATAGAGCAAAATGAGAAAATGAGGCCATCTACGAAATCTAGAATAAAGTAGGGACTACGATACTCTATTTAAGGAAACTTACATACCTAGTTATTAGTTTAATTCGTCTTCACCATCCAGTCTTCTGAAAGATGTCATCAAGGCCTAGAAGTTTATTCAGCGATATGTTCGTGTCCAGAAGGTGAACAGAGAAGAATGTTTTGAAAAGTAATCGTCAGAGCTAACTCAAATGGTTCAAATGGCTCTGAGCACTAAGGGACATAACATCTGAGGTCATCAGTCCCCTAGAACTTAAAACTACTTAAACCTAACTAACCTAATGACATCACACACACCCATGCTCGAGGCAGGTTTCGAACCTGCGACCGTAGCGGTCGCGCGGTTCCAGACTGAAGGGCCTAGAACCGCTCGTCCATACGACAGGCCAGAGCTAACTGTCACGGTGTTTAATTAGTTTCTCTGATATTTATCAATCTTAGTAAAGCTGTGGAAATGTCTGGATTTGCTTCATAATCCCGATGCGAGTGCTGATGAACTCGAGTAGAGTATTTACATGGATTATACACATTGTGAGTGAATGCTCAAGTATTTTCTGCGGCTACGGGCAACGGCGAGATTTGGTAATGAGTGGTAATAGAATGGTGTCTTTCACAGATAACGCTTAATAATGTTCTGGGAGTGTTTCAGCAACACTTATGTGAGGGCCGTAAGCGTACAGGAGTGAAAGCATTACTTCTGTCTACAGCAGTGAGCCAAAACATGCCGACCGCGAGACAAATGCCGACTTGAGGCCTTGCGAACAGGTGACACGGTAAGCACAGAATCTCTCTGGCGACCATACGGACAGAAATTCACTGACATAAGCTATTTCGACAAAGAGAAAATTATTACCTCGTAACGAGCATCTCGGAAACAACGGAACTGGTTAGCTGTTCGCGTGCTACCGTCGTTAACGTCTATGGAAGGTGGTTGAAGGACGGTGACCACAAGTAGGAGACAAGGGGTTTTGACGCACACGCCTCATCACAGAACATAGCGGTCGGGGGCTCGCACATTCTGTAAAAAAGAATAGTCGGCGATCTGTGCCAGATCTGACAACAGAGTACAATGCTGGCCCAGGCACAAGTGTTTCGGAATTCATTGTTCAGCACACACCGTTGGACATGGGGAAGTGCAGAAGACGTACTCTGCGTACTGCCACGTTGACCAACAACATCGGCAATTACGAGTGCAGTGGGTACAGGGTCATCAAGACTGGACAATGGACTATTCGAAACGTGTTCGTTTCAGAAGTGCAGAATTGTGCTACGATATGAAGAACATGACAGTGAATTTACGTTTATGTCTTCCCCACAAAGTTCACCCGATCTGAAACCAGTGGAACACATCTCGTATGCTACAGGGAATTCCGTGACCAGCGAGCAGACTTCTGGTGCTTTATACCTCCCGAAACCTACCAAGAATTTGTCGAACCCATGCCATGGAGAATAACTACTGTTTTACTTTTCAAAAGTGGTTACTTTTGGCTCATCAGTGCATTTCGTCAGCTTGAGCTGTTAAGAATCCAGAATTCAAGGATTATTTTCACCAGTTGCAATGTGATTATCTGCAGTGCATTGTACCTAATCGGAGGCTTTCGATATATACTTGGGTGTTAGCTGCGAGGATCGATGTAATTCAACGATTCATCTGTAGTAACGGATGGAAAATTTCAATCTTCCATTTGAAGAGTAAACATACTTATCCAGAAGTAACTATGGATAATACGAAAAAGTAGTGTCTACGTGATCTCAGGCCAGTGATATGAACGGGAATTTCACAACAGTGGTGTTTAGACCTGTGCAACATGGGCCCATATCGTTCACAAATCTATGCAGATATGTGAGAGTCCTACTTAGGGTTCCACAAATGGTTGAAATGGATCTGAGCACTATGGGACTTAACATCTGAGGTCATCAGTCCCCTAGAACTTAGAACTACTTAAACCTAACTAACCTAAGGACATCCAACACATCCATACCCGAGGCAGGATTCGAACCTGCACCGTAGCGGTCGCGCGGTTCCGCCGCCTAGAACCGCTCGGCCACTCCGACCGGCGGGGTTCCACACACTTGTGAAATACTACCAGCTAGTGGTATGTCAAACTCAGCGCCAGCTGTGATGTCACAACCTCCACTTGGGATCCAGATTGGTATCTGAAGGTACTCCTTTCCAGAGGACCAATCTCTTCCGTGTGGGTAGTTTTACCTTGAACGTTTCAAAAGTAGAGTGTAGAGTTGCGAAGCAGACTCTAAGCGACATCTGTAAGCTATATAAAAATTCAGTTATAGTTACGGTTACCATCAAAAAGGGTAACTACAGACATTGTAATTCTGTCAGAGACAACAAAGGACTTGGAAGAGCAGTTGAACGGAATGGATAGTGTCTTGAAAGAAGCATATAAGATGAACATCAACAAAAGCAAAATGAGGATAATGGAATGTAGTCGAATTAAGTCGGGTGATGCTGAGGGTATTAGATTAGGAAATGAGACACTCGGAGTAGTAAAGGAGTTTTGCTATTTGGGGAGCAAAATAACTAACGATGGTCGAAGTAGAGAGGATATCAAATGTAGACTGGCAACGGCAAGGAAATATTTTCTGAAGAAGAGAAATTTGTTAACATCGAGTACAGATTTATGTGTCAGGAAGTCATTTCTGAAAGTATTTGTATGGAGTGTAGCCATGTATGCAAGTGAAACATGGACGATAAATAGTTTGGACAAGAAGAGAATAGAAGCTTTTGAAATGTGGTGCTACAGAAGAATGCTGAAGATTAGATGGGTAGATCACATAACTAATGAGGAAGTATTGAATAGGATTGGGGAGAAGAGAAGTTTGTGGCACAACTTGACCAGAAGAAGGGATCGGTTGGTAGGACATGTTCTGAGGCATCAAGGGATCACCAATTTAGTACTGGAGGGCAGCGTGGAGGGTAAAAATCGTAGAGGGAGACCAAGAGATGAATACACTAAGCAGATTCAGAAGGATGTAGGTTGCAGTAGGTACTGGGAGATGAAGAAGCTTGCACAGGATAGAGTAGCATGGAGAGCTGCATCAAACCAGTCTCAGGACTGAAGACCACAACAACAACAACATAGATCAGGAACAGCAGAGGTCCCAGGACGCTTCCTTGGGGAACACCCGATATCACTTCAGTTTTACTCGACGATTTGCCGTCTATTACTACGAACTGCGACCTTCCTGACTGGAAATCACGAATCCAGTCGCACAACTGAGACGATACCCCATAGGCCCCCAGCTCGATTAGAAGTCGCTTGTGAGGAACGGTGTCAAAAGCTTTCCGGAAATCCAGAAATACGGAATCAACCTGAGATCCCCTGTCGATAGCGGCAGACAGTTTTAAGCTAGCAGGAAGTTTTAAAATGATGACTCACCTGAAGGAGACGTGTCCCGAGAACTGCCTGAGGACGCGCAGCCTGCTGAAGAAGGCGGTGAGCCACTGGTCGACGGCGCGGTGGTCGACGGGCACCAGCTCGCCCGAGTCGAGCACGCGGCACGTGACGTTGGCGAGCACGACGGCGTCGCGCACCGTGGTGCAGGTGAGGAAGTGCTCGCCGGGCAGGTCCTGCACCACGACCCACGGCCGCTGCGGCGACATCTCGTACGGCATGCGGAACTGGGCGCGCGCCGCGGGCAGGCGCAGCTTGACGCGGTCGCGGCAGCCCAGCGCGCCCGCGCTCGCCATGAAGTGCGTGCCCGCCGCCAGCACGCCCGACTCGTACAGCCGCAGCACGTCGTCGCGGCGCGCCACCGGGTAGTACAGCGGCGCGTGCAGCCCCGCCTCCTCGGCGCGCCGCAGCACCTCCTGCACGTCGTCCAGCAGCCACACCTCGCGCACGCCGGGGCAGAACACGGTGCACCCCTGCCAGGCAACACGCGGCACACTTCAGCACTCTCACTCCAGGCAGTTCCACTTCGCGTGATCGTTCGCCGGCAGTTGGGAGCCCGCGGGCCGAGCAGGACAGGGGTCAACCAACACTAGCAGTCAACACTTTGCACACAACATTACTTGGTATATACAGGGTGTTACAAAAAGGTACGGCCAAACTTTCAGGAAACGTTCCTCACACACAAAGAAAGAAAATATGTTATGTGGACATGTGTCCGGAAACGCTTACTTTCCATGTTAGAGCTCATTTTACTACATCTCTTCAATTCACATTGATCATGGAATGGAAACACACGGCAACAGAACGTACCAGCGTGACTTCAAACACTTTGTTACAGGAAATGTTCAAAATGTCCTCCGTTAGCGAGGATACATACATCCACCCTTCGTCGCATGGAATCCCTGATGCGCCGATGCAGCCCTGGAGAATGGCGTATTGTATCACAGCCGTCCACAATACGAGCACGAAGAGTCTCTACATTTGGTACCGGGCTTGCGTAGACAAGGGCTTTCAAATGCCCCCATAAATGAAAGTCAAGAATGTTGAGGTCAGGAGAGCGTGGAGGCCATGGAATCGGTCCGCCTCTACCAATCCATCGGTCACCGAATCTGTTGTTGAGAAGCGTGCGAACACTTCGGCTGATATGTGCAGGAGCTCCATCGCGCATGAACTACATGTTGTGTAGTACTTGTAAAGGCACATGTTCTAGCAGCACAGGTAGAGTATCCCGTATGAAATGATGATAACGTGCTCCATTGAGCGTAGGTGGAAGAAACTAAAATGAGCTCTAACATGGAAATTAAGCATTTCCGGATACATGTCCACATAACATCTTTTCTTTATTTGTGTGTGAGGAATGTTTCCTGAAAGTTTGGCCGTCCCTTTTTGTAATACCCTGTATTTGAAAATTGTCAAGACTCGCCGCCAAGACCTGGTGTTAAATTATGTATAATCCAAAAGATATTAGCCACTTGAATCGTGTGTTTGCAAACCACTGGACATCTTCGTTCGACTTGTAAACAGTAATCAGGTACAGAGTGCTTCCTCTCGTAACGCTGTAAACTGACTGTTAATGCAACATGGAGTGCAGTATCACAAATAATTATTTGATAACAGGTGACACTGTATATTTGCAAAAAAAAAAAAAAAAAAAAATGATTCAAATGGCTCTGAGCACTATGGGACTTAACTGTGCCGCGCGGGATTAGCCGAGCGGTCAGAGGCGCTGCAGTCATGGACTGCGCCGCTGGTCCCGGCGGAGGTTCGAGACCTCCCTCGGGCATGAGTGTGTGTGTTTGTCCTTAGGATAATTTAGGTTAAGTAGTGTGTAACCTTAGCAGTTAAGTCCGATAAGATTTCACACATTTTGTTGTTTTTTTTTTTTGACTTAATGCTGACGTCACAGTCCCCTAGAACTTAGAACTACTTAAAGCTAACTAACCTAAAGACATCACACACATCCATCCCCGAAGCAGGATTCGAACCTGCGACGGTAGCAGTCGCGCGGTTCCAGACTGTCAGACTAGCGCCTAGAACCGGTCGACCACACCGGTCGGCATACTTGCAAACTACTGATGTATTTCGTGATATGTTTTGACCCTATCTGTTACAATACTTTATGTGTCGCACATTTGTTGCCAATGCAAAATTATGGATTTTATATTTTTTACGTCAATTATTTCGTATCACCTCGTAAACTGTTGTAAATAGTGGGTAGTTATAGTTAAGATGCAGCTACTCGCAGAGATCCAGTAAGTGAAGTAATTATCGCATGGCAGCGAAACTTGGCAGAGATTCTAGTGCGTTATTGAAGAACCCATTTACCTGGAAAAAATTAGTTCCACTCTGAACCACGAGGTCCAAATCTGGCGCTGTGAGTGCAAGGAAGACATATGGAAATGGTTCCGTACGTAATGTTGATCGAAAAGATCAAACAAGTCAAAAAGGCATAATGTTGATTTCAGTATTAACCACCGCTTACGCGATTATTTCAACACGAGCACCTGGTGACTAAAGCTGCATTTTTTTTCCCAGCGTAAATGATTTCCACATTGCTGCATTAGCATACCTACCAAGTTTCGCTGTCATACGATAGTTACAGCCCACGCTAGACCTCCTTGAGTAGGTGTACATTAATTACAACCACCTGGTTCTTATGTGAGTATGTGACATCTTACTATATGTGTTTTTTGGAAATTTGTGATAAGGTCTTACGGGACCAAACTGCTGAGGTAATCGTTCCTCAGCTTGCACACTTCTTAATCTAACTTAAACTAACTTAGGCTAAGGACAACACACACATCTATGCCCAAGGGAAAACCCTAACCTCCGACCTCGACTGGGGGTGGGGGGGGGGGGGGGGGGGGCTGCCGCACGAACAGTGACGAAACGCCTCAGACCGTGCCGCTACTCTGAGCGGCTATACGTGCTTCTGGAAAAGCTGTTACAGCTATAATGACAGTTCAGTTTTCAATGCCTTTTATGTGTCCTTACGATTAGTACAAAAGATATCTGATGAAAGTATATGATTTGTGGGCCGGAACTGGTTGTATGATAACGGGATTTTAATAGCTGCTATTGGCAATTAACCATGATTTTTTCAGAAAAATTCAATGCAAGTAAAAATAGTTACTTTGTATTACGTTTGTGTAACATGACATATCTTTTTATTCACAAATGACAAAATTTTCTGTCAGGCTCCGAGTTATTGCAAGATACAGAACTCTCACCAGTGCAGCACAGTTTTTGTATTTTTTTCATGGCAGGAAAAAGCTGCTCGCAACAAAACGTTAGGCCAAAGAACTGGTGTTATCTGCGTTACGGAGTAACTTTGGAATCTCTTTTAGAATTGCATCAGTAATACCCGCACTTGAGCAAAGTGCCGTTCTGTAAATCAGCCATTTATAAATGCCTTGTCGATGGTTCAGTATATGGTGAAACTGAAAATGGCGAGCTGTATGATTTCAGTAAATTTTCTATGCCATATAGGTCTTGGATCGTTTTTTTTTAAAGCTCTGAAGTAGCTGAGCATTACTTTACCATTAAATGATGAAATATGTGTCTTGATGTAACCGTAATCATCAAGGATATTCCAGAAAATTTAAGTTCTTGCACCAAACTGCCTCTGTAAATATTAGGTTGGTCCATAAGTGCGAAGCATTTTTGTTTTGCATGTTGGTATTCCGGTTCCCATTTATCGATTGTCATTTTTTAATTGTATTCAACTGTTGCTATTTATTTGAATTCACATATCGTCATGTTGTTATTTGCAGTTAGTGAATGGAGCTGTGGACGGTAGAAAGTGGAGTGCCAAGTGGAGAAAGCGGAATATTTCCGATAAATTCTTCTGTTTGAGCTCAACAGACGGGTGACATCAGCGGAGACAGCTAGAAACATTTGCACTGTGTATGGGTATAATTCCGTTGGACAGAGCACGAAAAGAAAATGATTTTCTCGTTTTAAGGAGGATCGTTTTCACATTAGTGACTCTCCATGTTCAGCAAGACCTTCAGGATTTGATGAAGATCGTTTAAACACACTTGCCCACAATGATTCACTTCATTGTACTCGAGAACGGTGATCATTTCACCATCGTACGGCATTTACAAGCAACGGGGAAAATTCAAATATCGGGTGTATACGTAAATGTTCTAAAACAAAACCAAAAAAATCAGCAGGTGCATCACTGCTTGTTCGTCGTGAGTTAGCCCGTGAATAACAGCAACCAGTCATATTCTGTATCGTTACTGGTGACGAAAAATTGTGTCTTTATTCTAACATAAGGAAAAGAAAGGAATGGTTGAGTCCAAACAAAGCAGCAACTCCATGTACAAAGACCTGTGCGCATACACATAAGATATTGTTGTACCTCTGGCGAAACAGCAACGGTGTGATGTTCTACGGATTGCTTCCCCGAGGTATAACCATCACTGGCAACATTTACTGTCAACAACTGAGACCTCTTACAGACGAAATCCAAGAACAACGACCAGGAGGACTGCGTTAAGTGATGCTACTCCATGATAACGCTGCCTGCATTCTACTGGACTGATAAGAAACACTGTGCAGGAGTTCGGTTGGGAAGCCACTTCGCACCCTCCTTATTCACTTGCTCTTGCCCTCTCTATCGAACAACCTCAAGGAATTTCCTTCGAAAAAAATGCTCACCTCATTGCTCGCCTCAATGGCAAGTGATTTCTCCAGTTGCGGGATCGAAAAGTTACCCCATCGTCGGCAGACTGTTGTAAACACTGAAGGATAATGTACACTCCTGGAAATGGAAAAAAGAACACATTGACACCGGTGTGTCAGACCCACCATACTTGCTCCGGACACTGCGAGAGGGCTGTACAAGCAATGATCACACGCACGGCACAGCGGACACACCAGGAACCGCGGTGTTGGCCGTCGAATGGCGCTAGCTGCGCAGCATTTGTGCACCGCCGCCGTCAGTGTCAGCCAGTTTGCCGTGGCATACGGAGCTCCATCGCAGTCTTTAACACTGGTAGCATGTCGCGACAGCGTGGACGTGAACCCTATGTGCAGTTGACGGACTTTGAGCGAGGGCGTATAGTGGGCATGCGGGAGGCCGGGTGGACGTACCGCCGAATTGCTCAACACGTGGGGCGTGAGGTCTCCACAGTACATCGATGTTGTCGCCAGTGGTCGGCGGAAGGTGCACGTGCCCGTCGACCTGGGACCGGACCGCAGCGACGCACGGATGCACGCCAAGACCGTAGGATCCTACGCAGTGCCGTAGGGGACCGCACCGCCACTTCCCAGCAAATTAGGGACACTGTTGCTCCTGGGGTATCGGCGAGGACCATTCGCAACCGTCTCCATGAAGCTGGGCTACGGTCCCGCACACCGTTAGGCCATCTTCCGCTCACGCCCCAACATCGTGCAGCCCGCCTCCAGTGGTGTCGCGACAGGCGTGAATGGAGGGACGAATTGAGACGTGTCGTCTTCAGCGATGAGAGTCGCTTCTGCCTTGGTGCCAATGATGGTCGTATGCGTGTTTGTCGCCGTGCAGGTGAGCGCCACAATCAGGACTGCATACGACCGAGGCACACAGGGCCAACACCCGGCATCATGGTGTGGGGAGCGATCTCCTACACTGGCCGTACACCACTGGTGATCGTCGAGGGGACACTGAATAGTGCACGGTACATCCAAACCGTCATCGAACCCATCGTTCTACCATTCCTAGACCGGCAAGGGAACTTGCTGTTCCAACAGGACAATGCACGTCCGCATGTATCCCGTGCCACCCAACGTGCTCTAGAAGGTGTAAGTCAACTACCCTGGCCAGCAAGATCTCCGGATCTGTCCCCCATTGAGCATGTTTGGGACTGGATGAAGCGTCGTCTCACGCGGGCTGCACGTCCAGCACGAACGCTGGTCCAACTGAGGCGCCAGGTGGAAATGGCATGGCAAGCCGTTCCACAGGACTACATCCAGCATCTCTACGATCGTCTCCATGGGAGAATAGCAGCCTGCATTGCTGCGAAAGGTGGATATACACTGTACTAGTGCCGACATTGTGCATGCTCTGTTGCCTGTGTCTATGTGCCTGTGGTTCTGTCAGTGTGATCATGTGATGTATCTGACCCCAGGAATGTGTCAATAAAGTTTCCCCTTCCTGGGACAATGAATTCACGGTGTTCTTATTTCAATTTCCAGGAGTGTATTATTGATGACTCTGTTACGCGTATCTGTTGTGTTTATAAAAATTATAGAAAAACGCTTCGAACTTATGCACCAACACAATGGTTTGTCCACGAATGCATTAATTTTACCATACCCACTAACAGTCAATAGGCTCTTCCCTAGATGTGTCACATTGAAGTTATTTAATACCCCATTATATCACTGAGGGCGGTTGTGTGCACACGATAGAATAGGGCAGTGCAATGACAGCTGCTGGTCAGCCACCAGTGGCACCTGACCGGAGCGGCCGTGTCGTGGCGGGGGGGGGGGGGGGGGGGGGGGGGGGGGGGAGCGAGCCGTAAGTGGTCGTGGCCGCCTGCGTCCGTGGACAGAATTGGAACAACCTTGTCTAACCGATGACTGGCTCAGATTGCTACCCATCACTCATAGCACAAAAAATTGTTCATTTCATTGTGCCAATCTTAATGTATATGAAGCACTGGTGCCCGATCCCAAATAAATGGCTTTCATTGGCAGTGCTCTTGACATGGAACTACCTGAGCCCATTTTCAAACCACAACTCAAAGAGTCAACTTCGAACAGATTCGTCTCCCGTTATCACCACAGAGCTTCTCCCACTGCGTTTTGCGTTTAGCAACTACGAGACAACCGTGAGGCAGACTTCAGTGGAATAGCGTCTAGACAGAGCCTCTCCTATGTCTCGGCGGATCGAGAGGTTATAACGGCATGTAGCAATGAATTGATCCATGAATCATGCTCAGATGGCCGAAGTGTGCAGCACTTATGTAACGGAAGTGTGTGTATTCGGTGGTAACCATAGGAGAGAAGTAATATAGTATCTGGGTGACTATGTGCATGTGGTAAGATCTGAGTAACTGCTGTAGACATTGTATGTGGCTACACTCACAACAACAGTTCGTGAGGGGTCATCCTGAAAACAGCTCAGTATTTGAAACTTCGTGGCAGATTAAAACTGTGTGCCGGACCGACACTCGAACTCAGGACCTTTGCCTTTCGCGGGCAAGTGCTCCACCAACTGAGCTACCCAAGCACGACTCACGCCCCGTCCTCACAGCTTTCTTCCGCCAGTACCTCGTCTCCTACCTTCCAAACTTTACAGAAGCTCTCCTGCGAACCTTGCAGAAGGATATTGCGGAGACATGGCTTAACCACAGCCTGGGGGATGTTTCCAGAATACTTGGGTAGCTCAGTTGGTAGGGCACTTGCCCGCGAAAGGCAAAGGTCCCGAGTTCGAGTCTCGGTCCGGCACACAGTTCTAATCTGCCAGAAAGTTTCATGTCAGCGCACATTCCGCTGCAGAGTGAAAATCTCAAAAAAATGCTTCAAATGGCTCTGAGCACTATGGGACTTAAACATCTGAGGTCATCAGTCCCCTAGAACTTGGAACTACTTAAACCTAACTAACCTAAGGACATCACACACATCCATGCCCGAGGCAGGATTCGAACCTGCGACCGCAGCAGTCGCGCGGTTCCAGACTGAAGCGTCTAGAACCGCTCAGCCACTCTGACCGGCTGAAAATCTCATTCTGAGCTCAGTATTTGTTTGTTGGCAGATAGCTTGCCGTACCTATCTGAAACCTAATCCATCCACTTGGACACCAGAATCGTTGATTGCAACACAGAAAGTCCAGTTAGAAAAGGTCCGCCAAAGACGTCGCAAAATGACATCGAGTTGAAGGGAACGTTGTCGTCGTAAAAGGAGATTTCCCATGGCTACAAGCATATAACAGAAAAACATGAATGTTTCTACGTGTTTCTGGGGGAAGTCGTTTGGCGGATAAACAGAGTTGTTAGCAATAATACCTAATACGAGTTCAGAGCTTGAAAAACCAAATGCCATTACCTGGAGCATATACGGGTTAAACGGATAAATCAGTGTCAATAAACCAATCAAAAAAGAAGAGCGAAGAGGGGAGAACAGTTTGAGGTCGAAGCATTTGCAAGCAGGAATGTTCTGTTGAAGTCTTTGAACAGTCAAATTGTCTCACTAGCCATCACTGCTTGGAGACGGTAGCCTAGTTGTCTTCCACAGTTCCTATATCAATAGCCTGAGATCCGGCCATTTTAGATCTGATCGATACCTGCGTCTGGGATATGCGTCATCGACTGTTTGAGAGGAAGTAATCATACTTTTCATAAGCATTTCTAACTGTAGACCAGAACTTGTATTGGTGTATAATATGTGTCTATTCTTACTCAACTCGGGAAAGTTTTGCCCTCTGAGCAGTCTATTGATATTTTTTCCTGCCAGTCAAACACTGTAAAGACTTTGTCCCGTTGTTGATACTTCCAACGATTTAAGGTACGTGCTTACCAATAATAATGTTTCACTGGCTCATACTTGCACATACGAGGGCGCTGGTAATCTCGCCATTGAGCGTTTATAAGCTTCAAACACACAAGCACATGCATATCACTTTCCTGATTCTTTTCATTCAGCGTTGTATCAACACCGTAACACATTTTAATTAATTGTTTTGTTGTAACTAGTACGAAACCCAGGTCACTGATGAAGTTGAACCCTTTTGCATAAACTCCATACGAATTGATTACCCTTGAAAGTCAAGCCTCAGTACATACTGTATCCGATCAGAATATATTTGTCTCTATGGAAGATGAATCAAGAGGTACATGACCCTAGTGTCGGTAGTACAGGCGTAACAAATGGAAGAAGACTTCCTGCAAAAGGAACATTTCTGGTTTTGAATCACCGAGCCGGCCATGGTGGCCGAGCGGTTCTAGGCGCTACTGTCCGGAACCGCGCGACTGCTACGGTCGCAGGTTCGAATCCTGTCTCGGGCATGGATGTGTGTGATGTCCTTAGGTTAGTTAGGTTTAAGTAGTTCTAAGTTCTAGGGGACTGATGACCTCAGAAGTTCAGTCCCATAGTGCTCAGAGCCATTTGAATCATTTGAATCACCGATACGGCATCCAATGTTAACTTGCCACACACAATCAAAACACAGAATACACCACAAACAGTCAAAGGATTTCTTCGTAATAATTGTACAATAGTCACCTTGAGCGGCCATATCCATTGACTTTATTGTGACACAAGAAACAACATTTAGTGTTATTACCAAAAGGGCTTTATAAGTCGTACTGGAACCGCAAAAGTGGAT
This sequence comes from Schistocerca americana, assembly GCF_021461395.2. Taxonomy (NCBI): domain Eukaryota; kingdom Metazoa; phylum Arthropoda; class Insecta; order Orthoptera; family Acrididae; genus Schistocerca; species Schistocerca americana. The sequence goes on from NC_060120.1 coordinate 774,991,261, forward strand.
GGTGAATAATGGGAGTTTTTCGATGTGACAAATGTAGTCAGGCAAGGTCGTATACTGTCACCTCGGTTATATAAAATCTCTACATAATAAGTCATCAGGGATGCAGTGGATGGCTGGGAAGGTGAAATTTCAATTGACGGCGGGAAAATCAACGATCTGCGCTTTTCATGTGCTACTACCCTCACTGCAGGAAGTGAGGAAGAACTCTGTTCTCCAGAGTGAAGACTGTACTTTTTGTGGTTCAGTCCGAAGTCTGTTTTGATGCAGCTTTCCGTGCTACTCTATCCTGAACAAGCCTCTTCATCTCCGAATAACTACTGCAACCTACATCCTTCTGAATCTGCTTGAAGTATTCATCTCTTGGTCTCGCTCTACGATTTTTACCTCCAAACGTCCTTCTAGTGCGAAATTGGCGACTCCTTGATGCCTCAAAATGTGTCCTACCAACCGTCATCAGGATGCGCCACAAATCTCTTTTCTCCCCAGTTCTATTCAGTACCTCCACATTAGTTACGTGGTCTACCCCTCTAATCTTCAGCATTTTTCTGTAGCAGCACGTTTCAAAATCTTCTATTCTCTTCTTGTGTAAACTGTTTGCTGTCCTCGTTTCACCTCCGTACATGGCTAGTCTCCACACAAATACTTTCAAGACATCGTAATACTTAAATTTATATTCGATGTTAACAAGTTTCTCTTCTTCAGAAACGCTTTTCTTGTCATCGCCCGTAACACTTAAATCTATATTCGATGTTAACATGTTTCTCTTCTTCAGAAACGCTTTTCTTGCCATCGCCAGGCTACATTTTATATCCTCTCTACTTCAGCCGTCATCGGTTTTTTGCTGCCCAAATAACAAAATTCAACTACGAGTACTACTCTGCCTCGTTTCCTAATCTAATTTCCTCAGAAGCACCTTATTTGCTTCGACTACAATCTGTCATCCTTGTCTTATTTTTGTTGATGTTCTTCTTACATCATCCTTTCAAGACATTGTCCATTCCGATCGAGTCATTCACTGTATCTGACAGAATTAGAACGTCATCGGTAAACCCCAAAGTTTTTGTTTCATCTTAGTGAACTTTAATTTCTACTCCATATTTTCCTTTGGTTTCCTTTACTGCCTGCTCATTGCACAGATTGAATAACATGGGGAATAGGCTACAACCCTTTCTCACTCCCTTCTCAACCACTACTTCCCTTTCACGCCCCTGAAGGCTATTTCTTTAAATTTGGTCAAAAGGTAAGCATGAAAAAGACCAAAACTAAATGTTATTAATCGACAAGGTTTAGATTAAATTCAACTTGGGAATTAGTTAAAGGATCTAGAGGTAGTGAATGACTGTGGGTCTCTGTTCAATGACAGGAAATTTTGATGAAGGAATAAATCGATTAATCATCTTGGCCGGGCATCAATAATTAATTACACTTAGGCTGGCAGAACCGTGCAATCATCAGTCTTCCGTACGTTTTTGTGCGACTGCGTGAGTGGACTGGAGGCAGAAGCATGGACATTACATTGTCAGTGCTAACAAACAAGTAACACTGCGTGAAATAATCGCAGAAATCAATGCAGGACGTACGATGCACGTATCCGATAGGACAGTGAAGCGAAATTTGGCGTTAAGGGGCTATGGTAGCAGACGACCGACGCGAGTGCCTTTGTTAATAGCACGGCATCACCTGCAGCGCCTCTCCTACGCTCATGACCATATCGGTTCGACTCTCGAAGAATGTAAAACTGTGGTCTGGCCAAATGAGGCCCGATTTCAGTTGGTAATAGCTGATGTTAGGAGTGTGGTGCAGACCCCACGAATCCATGGACCCAATTGTCAACACGGCACTGTGCAAGCTGGTGGTGGCTCCATAATGGTGTGAGCTGTATTCACACGGAATGGACAGGGTCCTCTGGCCAACGGAACCCATCATTGACTGGAAATATTTAGGTTCGGCTATTTGAAGACCATTTACAGCCATTCATGTATGGATGACAATGCGCTATGTCACTGGGTTCGCAATTGTTCGCCATTGGTTTGATTGACGTTCTGGACATTTCGAGCATAAGAATTGAACACCCAGAAAGACCGAATTGAATCCCGTCGAACATTTATGGAACAATCAAGAGGCCAGTTTGTGCACAAAATACTATACCAGCAATACTTTCGCAATTACGGACGGCTACAGAGGCAACATGGCTCAATATTTCTGCACGGGTCTTCCAGCGACTTGCTGAGTCCAGGCAATGACGCGTTGCTGCACTATGCCGGGTAAAAGGAGGTCCGACACGATATTAGGAGGTGGCCCACAACTTCTGCCACCTCAGCGGTGCATACTTTCAGTTGTGTTGTCAAGTAATATCATAATTCGGCACCAGAGGGCAAGGTGAATAGATTGGTATGTAATTAAGTGCTCTTCCAATTATTGAATCACACAAGTATATGTGAGGGCCTAGTTGAGACTGGCTCCCCTCCATTCTCTCTAAATTCCACAGAGACTCACTCACAATAATAAGCAACAGAACCCATTAAGGGAATTGTATACAATAGAGTGAGACCTCATGAAGCACCTAGAGACTGTAGGGGGAAACGATAGGCTTTACTGGTGGCTGATGAAAGACACATGTGGGAGCTCGTAAAGCAGGTACGTCAGTCTCCTCCTACAACTGCCACTGTGTGGAGCTGTAAATTAAGTTATTCTTACGAAGGTTACAATAGCATTATTCGTGAATTTATAGTAAATAATGGAATATGGCATAATCATTTGCATGTCGGAAAACGTTTCAATGTGTGTGTTGTGAAGTGCTTTATACAGGGTGAGTTAGGGGGAAAGGTACGTGTTTTGACGGGTGATAGCAATACCGATTCTGAACAAAAAACTTGATGTGGACCTATGCCGTATTCCGAATGGTTTCCGAGATAGAACACATTTAATGTACATTTATATTTATTTCCTGTATTATTCATTGTCATTGTTTACAACGTATCACAGTAATATAAAGGAAGTTGAGACGAACATTTTGATACAGGACGCTTGTGGTCTATCACGTCGGAAAGCTACCTCAAACTGGCCTACAAAAAGTACCTAAGCTACAGCGCACGCGCGTCGCGCGAGATTTTCAATATTCCCGCGATCTCTACGCGCAGAGTTTTAGTCCTAGACAAAAAGCAAATAGAACCTTTTTTGTAGCAAGTTTAATTTAGTGTATCTGTGTATTGAGACACGTTTTCGTTGGAGTGCGTGGTTTTCGAGTCATTAAAAAAACGTACAAAGTTATATTAAACGTGTTCTATCTCGGAAACCATTCGCAATAGGTCATACGTCCATACGAAGTTTTTTGTTCAGAATCACTAATACTATCGCGTCTCAAAGTATATACCTATCCTCCTGACTCACCCTGTATATCATTTTCAGTTTTATCAATAGAAGGCATAAAGCTCATGATCAGTTTTCGGTTCTCCTGTTCCACTAGTGAATATTATACAGAAATAGCGGATGGCAGTAAGCCTTAGCATGAAAGAAAATTTCTCTGATTTTAACATATTTTTACTACGTTTCCGTCTTATCTGTGTGGTGAGTACAAATTTTGCAATTGATTTTAAGCTTACTTCCCCATAGCTAGAGATACTTGTTTTTACACCTAGCCCAGAACTGGATGACAATGGGACAGTGTGGGGACAAAAATCACTTCCTGCAACAGGGGAGGATTAGGGGTAAACGGGGTAATAAATAAGCGTAACGCAGAGCACCGGCTGTCCACCTGGAGTTCCCGCACGATTTCTCTGCTTAGCAGATTGCGTCATAGCCCCTACGGGCGCAGTGTCTCAAATGGCCTGCTGCAGAACCTCTGTGGCTGAGGGTTGGAGTGAAAAATTGCAATAAAATTTGGTGTATGCATGACTCATTTTATTACGTATTTAACTCTCTCTCTCGTCTGTGTGGTAAAAATTTTGCAAATTCGATTTAAACTAACTTCTCAGTGAGCTAGAGACTTTAATCTTTCAACATAGCTCAGAACTGGATGACAATGCAATATTAATTCGCTTTCTGGTGCGGTGTGTGGTGGAGGGTATTTTCTTTACCACTGTCATTTCCCGTAGCTGGATGACAATGCAATATTAACTTACTTTTGTGCCTGGTGTGTGGTGGAGGTTGCTTTGTGTACCACTTCCATTTCCCCCTTTTCCTGTTCCAGTCGTGAATGATGCGCGGAAGGAATGGTAACTGGTAAGCTTCCGTGTGGGCTAGAATCTTTCCAGTTTTTACCTTCAAGATCTTTTCGCGATATGTACATAGGGGAAAGCAGCATATTGATTGACTCAGGTGTAGAGAAATTGAAATAAACCTGAAATTTGCTACACATCTTAGTTGTTATCTCATCAAAGTTTTTGAAATACATGGAAAAATTTCACATTTACAGGACTGAACAACAGGAAAAGTTATTTAAATAATTTTTTAATACAACATGTTTTTATATTGGACTAAAAAGCATAAAGTAATTGTTCCAAACACTATGCAGATCCCAAACCACATAGAGATAGTTGTGAAAATTGGTGATTGTGAATTTTCAATAGCTTTGAAAACATTTGTAAAATCCATGACAAAAAACATGGGGTGAATGCAATACATAACTGAGGCATGAAGTGCTCACCTCCTGTCCATCTCAAGCGCTCCACGTCTTTCGTTACGCATTTTAGAACTATTTTTATAGCTGTTAAAAATTCACAGTCACAAATTTTCGGAACTCTATGGAGTTAGGAATCAGTATGGGGCCTGGAGAAATTATTTTATACTTTGTAGTCTGGTATAAAAAGTGTTATATTAAAAATTTATTTTTATTTAAATAATTACTATCGTTGTATACCGTGATGCACAATACCTTCTTGTGGCACCAGCCACTGGAGATGATTGGGCGTCATCAACACTTTCACAATAACAAAACTATCCACCGCTAAAATAAGCAGTTCCACCTGAATCTTCTAAGTCTTCTTAAAATACTCTATAAGGCCCCAGATTATGGAGATCCGTTCAAGACTCGATCGAAAAGCGGTTTTACATTGAATTCGTCGAAGAATTACAGTGAATCTTAGTTTGATATTTCGTTACATTTAGAGCTTTTGCTATTGCATGTAAGGCAGATGCTAAAAAAGATGTCTCTATTGCCATGAGCTATCACGATTCTGGCATTTATTTTGGCAAATATAGAAATGCAGCTATCCGGAAAAATAAAAATGGGACATTAGATACCAGGGTGTCCCACCTAAGTCTGCCACCTTACATATTTCCGAAAAGAAACCTAATGTGAAAAATGCAATTGGCCAGGGATGCATTTATGTCACGGGTCACACAATGGTCAGAAATGCACAGTAAACAAACATCAATTTCAACACAAAATTACGTTTTTTTCAAGTGCCATACGTATGTTTTGTCTATGGAAGCCAAAACTAGAGGTACAGTCAGTGACGGCAGACTTGTTTTCACTGTTCTAAACCTCATACCTTCTGAAATACGTAGACTTTAAAGGATGGCAACGGCGCCACAGCTCCCGCTCTAATACACAGAGCAAGAGTTGCCTTCAGCAGTCATCAGCACAGTGCAGGCAACCCCCATTACGACCTTTCAATATCAGAGATGAAACTAAGGCATCGTTTTCATTATTTAAAGTCTAAATACTCCAGAAGACGTGAAGTTCAGGGCAAGTAAACCTAGTCTGCCATCACTAATTGTACCTACAGTTTTTATTTCGGTAGAAAAAAACGCTCATGTGCCATTAAAAAACATAACTTTGTATTAAAAATGTGTGTGAATTCCTAAGGGACCAAAATCCTAAGGTCATCGATCCCTAGACTTACACACCACTTAAAATAACTTTCGCTAAGGATAACACAGATACTCACGCCCGGGGGAGGACTCGAACCTCCGGCGGGAGGGGCCGCGCACCTACTCCGCTAACTTTGTATTAAAAGTCATGTTTGTTTACTTGTAGCTGAGTTTTCATATTTTGTTTCATCTCGGAAATAAATGAGGTGGCAACGTTCTGTTTTTCTTGGAAATTCGAATGCTGGTGTTAGTGTTCGACCAATTTAATATTACCTTTCTCCATCAGAAAAATTATTTTGGAACCATACATTAGTATTACATGTATCACTTACTAATACTATTTTGTGCAGCTGCGAAGAATTTGGGACTGCCCCTAGAGACATGTGAGCAGTCTTGGACACGCATTTCTCTTACTGCAGTAGTCGAATCGTACTTGTTTTCGTAGATATGGTTGCTGGAATAGAGTCGCCTCCTCTATTATGTTGTATGTATTGTTAGAATTCGTACCTTCAGATGAAACAGAGCTTTAAAAGCCGTGTTTGAACTACTGTTGTTGTCAACCCAATCACTAGCTGTAGCAGCTGACTCCATAACCATCCACTTGAACCGAAGTGAAGCATGTCCTTGATTTATTTTCATACTTCTGAGGAGGAATGTGAGAGAGATAAGTCTTGTCATCAACAAGACCGGACGACCTATTCCCACCAATAGATCGGCAAAAATGCAGTTGAGCAATGCTGTTTACATTCTGCCAGCCACAGCAAGCGTTCCGGGTGCCGTCTCTGCAGGGGGCGTTCCACTCGTAATGTAAACCTACACACGGATCATCTTGCTGTACTTTGGAAAAATGATTATCGCCCAGGGAGAAACGGAAGCAAATGCGATTGCGAAATTTATGCTTGGTGAATTGACCACGCAGGTGGGCATGTCCTATTACTTGCCATAAACTCTTAGTTTCAGCAAGGAACTAGAGTTAAGGCTAATAATTCCTTAATCTCGATAAAAACGTACCCTTGTCAGATATTAGTTATGTATCGCCGGAACTTTCCATATTGTCCTACAGGTCTTTGGCTTGTTACGGGGAGTTAGGTTCTATCTAATAAGACGACAGCTATTTCACAATTTTGACAAATCGAGAGCTGGTCTGCAAGTGATGAACACTATTAAGCATCCTACATCGTTACCCGAGCTTTCCAGACTAGACAATCTGTGGCACATTTCTGGATGGGAGTTCGATTATGTACCACAGCCGTGTGATATTTAGAAACTGTGGAGCGTTATTCGAGCCACCTGCTATAGATTGTCACAGAATGTGGATACTTAGCAAATAACACTCAAGTTCCTGGCAGAGGGTTAATCGAGCTACCATCACACTAATTCTCTATTATTCCACACTCAAACAGCAAGCGGAAAAAACGAACGCCACTATCTTTCCGTACGAGCTCTGCTTCCTCGTATTTTATTATGATGATTGCTTCTTCCTATGTAGGTCGGCGTCAACAAAATATTTTCGTATTCGGAGGAGAAAGTTGTGAGTGAAATTGCGTGAGAAGATCCCGCCGCAGTGAGAAAATATTTGAAACTTCCTGGCAGATTAAAACTATGTGCCGGACCGAAACTCGAACTCGGGACCTTTGCCTTTCGCGGACAACTGCTCTACCATCTGAGATACCCAAGCACGACTCACGACCCGTCGTCACAGCTTCAATTCTGCCAATATCTCGTCTCCTACCTTCCAAACGTCATTCTGTAAACATCCCCCAGGCTGTGGCTAAGCCATGTCTCCGCAGTATCCTTTCTTCCAAGAGTGCTAGTTCTGCAAGGTTCGCAGAAGACCTTCTGTAAAGTTTGGAAGGTAGGAGACGAGGTACTGGCAGAACTGAAGCTGTGACGAGAGGTCGTGAGTCGTGCTTGGGTAGCTCAGGTCCCGAGTTCGAGTCTCGGTCCGGCAGGAATTTTCATATCAGCGCACACTCCGCTGCAGAGTGAAAATCTCATTCTGGAGAAAATCTTAGTTTAATGGTGTCCACCCCAAATCCCGTATAAACGTGACACTCTGCCTCTATTTCTCTGTAATACAAACGTGCTGCCTTTCTTTAAAATCTCTCGATGTACTTCGTTAATTTTATCTGGTAAGACTCCCATCCCGTACAGCAGTACTCCAAAAGAGAGCGGGCGATCGTAGTGTAGGTAGTCTCTTTAGTAGATCTCTTGCATCTTCTATTCTGCCAATAAAACGCCATCTTTCGTTCGCCTTCCCCACGACATCTTCTCTGTGTTCTTTCCAATATAAGTTGTTCGTGATTGTAATTCCTAGGAATTTCATCTACATCTACATGGATACTCAGCGAATAACACTCAAGTGTCTGACAAGGGGTTAATCGAGCTACCTTCACACTAATTCTTTGTTATTCCACACTCAAACAGCGAGCGGAAAAAAGGAGCACCACTATCTTTCCTTAGGAGCTCTGCTTCTTCGTATTTAGGGCCTTTAGATTTGACTTATTTATTTTGTAACCGAGGTTTAAGGGATCACTTTTAGCACTCATATGGATGACCTCACACTGCTCAATATTTAGGATCAATCGCCAATTTTCGCACCATATAGATATCTTTTACAAATTTTTTGCAGTTTTTTTTTTATCTTCTGATGACTTCACTAAACGATAAACAACAGCGTCATCTGCAAACAACATAAGACAGCTGCTCACCTTATACAAATAAGGAATAGCAGAGGGCCAATAACGTTACCTTGGGGAACGCCAGAAATCACTTGTGTTTCATTCGGTGATTCCGTTAAATTACTACGAACTGCGACCTCTCTGACGGTAAATCACGAATGCGGCCGCATAACTGAGACGATATTCCATACACACGCAATTTTATTACAATCCGCTTGTGAGGTACGGCGTCAAAGGCCTTTTGGAAATTTAGAAATACGGAGTCAGTCTGAAACCCCTTGTCAATAGAACTCAACTTCGTGTAAGTATATAGATAGTTGTGTTTCACAAGAGCGATTTTTTCTAAATCTGTGTTGACTTTGTGTCAGTAGATGGTTCTCTTCGACGTAATTCATAAAGCTCGAACACAATATATGTTTAAAAAACCTGCTGCACATCGACGTTAATGATATGGATTTAGTGGATTACACCTATTGTCTTTCTTGAATACTGATGTGACCTGTGCAACTTTCCACTCTATGGGTACGGATCTTTCGTCGAGCGAGCGGTTAAGTATGGAGCTATTGCATCAGCATACTCTGAAAGAAACCTAATTGGTATACAGTCTGGACCGAAAGACTTACTTTTATTGATTTAAGTTGCTTCACTACTCCGAGGAAATCTACTTCTAAGTTACTATGTTGGTAGCTGTTCTTGATTTGAATTCTGGAATATTTACTTCATCTTCTTTGGTGAAGATATTTCGGAAGGCAGTGTTCAGAATCTCTGCTTTCGCAGCACTGTCGTTGACACTATGTTCACTGCTGTCGGCAATGCTTGTGACTTTCCGTTAAATAATAATGAGCGTATGGCATTGGTGGCCGGGAGACCCATCGCGGGGCGGTTAGGCCGCCGCTCCACAAGTTCTTTAACGCCACTGTGGCGACTTGCGAGTGAATGAGGATGAAAGACACACAACACCCAGTCATCTCGAGGCAGAGAAAATCCCTGACCCCGCCGGGAATCGAACCTCGGACACCTGCGCGGGAAGCGAGAACGCCACCGCAAGACCACGAGCCACGGATTGTCTTTTCGTTAGCTACTTTACATACGATTAGAATCTCTTTGAATTTTCTGCCAGGTTTCGAGACAAAGTTTCGTTGTGGCAACTATTACAAGCATCTCGCATTGCAGTCTGCCCTAAATTTGGAGCTTCTGCAAAAGATCGTCAGTCTTGGGGATTTTACGTTCGTTTAAATTTGGCTTGCTTTTTTCGTTGTTTCTGCAGCAGTATTCTGACATTTTTTGTGTATCATGGGGTATCAGCTGCATAGTTTGTCAATTTATTTAGTATAAATCGTTCAATTTCTGTCGATACCACTTCTCTGAATTCAGTCACATCTTGTCTTAATTTGGACGAAGTGGTCTCTCGGGAAGGCGTCTAGCGAATTTTTACCTGCTTCTTTGATTAGATATATTTTCGTTTATTTTTAGAGGATTCGAGAGCACTGTATTCAGTTACGCTACGACAGCCCCGTGTTCACTAATCTCTATATCCGTTTTGATGCTCCTTATTGTCTCAGGATTCTTTGTTGCTAAGAGCTTCAAATAGCTCTGAGCACTATGGGACTTAACATCTGAGGTCATCAGTACCCTAGAACTACTTAAACCAACTAACCTAAGGACAGCACACACATCCATGCCCGAGGCAGGATTCGAACCTGCGACCGTAGCGGTCGCGCGGTTCCGGACTGAAGCGCCTAGAACCGCTCGGCCACTCCGGCCGGCTTACCATTAATCCCACAGACAGTGACTGCCGGGATCTTGAAGGCGAGAGGTTTCCTCTGAAACGGGACAAGCAGCTGCATCTGGCTGAGGGACAGTGTGAGCCACAGACGGAACCTGGAACCTATTTGTCAGACTAACAGGGGAGGACTTTTCTTCGGACCCCCGGGAAGTCTTTCGCCGCCTGTACGCGCTACTCCAAGCTACAACGCAACAGCTCCTTCCAGAAATAAGAAGAAAACTGCACTTTGAGAACAGCGTACGTTGAGCAGTGTTCTCAGAAATGTATTTTGGCAGAGTCTTTCGTGGTGGTACATATTTCATTTTTTCGACGTCAAGCGGAATTATGTGCACTTGAAAACAGATAAATGGAACTCATTTGGAATACTGTGTGATAGAAAGAAATAAATACATAGCACTCCTAAGACCACAATTCATTTTTATTGCGCCATAGGGAGGAAGGTGGGCGATTTAGGCCTCGTCTGCGCATAATTAAATACCAAGTAGTAGTTTAGTTTCAGTGGGCTTAGGCGGCGAGCCACCACAGGTTGTCTATGAAACTTTCTTGACGTTCTGTCTGGCATTTAACATTCTAGTGATCTCAGGGAAGGGTGGAGGTGGGGGCTGGAGGGAGGAAATCAGGTTGGCTGAACAAACATATGAATGAAAAAATGAGTGAACTGGCGCAAACGTTAAGGCACTGGACTCCATGTTCGGAAAAAGTGTCGTTCAAAATTCCATGCAGCCAATACAATTTAGTTCCCCGTTCACTGCTGGCGCGACGGGCTCATTAGTTCGCGTGCCGAGCATGTAATTTGTGCGGTAAGCGGGGCTAAATTTTGATGAGGTTCATTTGTTGTGGTGATTATCAGAATGGCGTTAATAAGTAGAGGTGGTCGAGATGGAATTCCTTAAAGTGATCAAAGCATATACGCTACGAGATAAGAAAGAATGAAAATTGTCAGAGAAATTTTGTATCCGGATGACCTGTGCGTCACACTTCGCGTTGCAAGCGGAGAACATCTGTCTTCTCTAAACTGAAGGTTGAAAATTGAGGTGGGTAAGTGTCCTATGCTAGGAGATACCTGCACTTGACTCAGCTATCAAAGGAACTTCCAGAAAAACGAAATCTGAAGGAACCACTAATGAAGTTTAATAGAAGTGTGTTCTCTATCCTTAGGCAACGATAAATTACAAGAAGTACATAGGATGTGCACAGGAACTTCACAAAAATACTCATCTCCGACGGGAGGTAATGTTGGCACCAGTGCTAATTGCTGAGACGTGAAACTTGAGAATGCGTAGTTCTACATCAGATATCGACCATCACAGGTTCGGCGCCTGTGTGCTTGACGCAGAGAAAGCCCTGTTCAAGAAAACATGGAGTTTTATAGGCTAACAAGGAGAACCACGGCCAACCAGTTGGGCTCATATTTGACAGGTACAACCTAAAATGAAAGGCTCTAAAGTATTTTGGCTCAACACGCGCCCGTTGCTGAGATAACCTTCTCTGAAGTTCATGACGCATGATCGACTCACTTTTGACGGAATCGACAGATAATTGAGTATTTATCATCATCCCATACCGGGTCCGTAAAGGCGTGTTTTCCTAAAAATCGTAGAAAGAAACGCTTACGACTGCCGCTTGCTGTATGTACCGAAGTGGTAGACGATATTCAATAACAGCGCCGCTGGTGTAACGACGAAGGCATTTGTTTCTTATGTTACTGTACAATTTTTATGTTGACAGTTCACATTATACAATGTTCCTTCAGACATGCAAGCATTTGCGAATCAAACTTTTTTAATGTTTAAGATACCTTGTTGCTGAAGAAAAAAACTGTGTTCCATTCCCAGTTGCAGTCTGCACTTTTTTTGTTCGTATTTCTTTCCATTTTGTTGTTTGTAGGTATATGAGAGGTAATATGGTAATTGGTAACAAATAATAACAAGATAGGCAAATAAATTTGTCAAAGAACTGAAGTTTTAAGGCTCACTGTGTGAAAAAAGTTCCGAGTAATAGTGCTGTAAATTCGTTACGAGAGACCACAGGCACAAGACCACGAGATGCTTGTTTACACAGAAGCGCGGTATAGCCCTCTATTTGGAGGTTGCAAAATTGCTATATGCTTCTGGAAGCGCAGCACGAATTACATAACCATGCATATGCAACTACGATCCACAACATAATTCATGAGCAACTTTCAGCAGAGATTTTTCAGATCGTGTGATCTCATGCGTGGTATGCATTAAAATTAATTTCCGAAAACAAGAAACTTTTTTAAATGCAAACAAAGTCTGTTTGTCCGTTAAATATTCGGAAGGAACGATGTTATTGCGGGAGGATTGCATTCTTTAGATGTTCTTCGCGCCACGTGTATATTTACTTCGAATGTGTGTGTGTGTGTGTGTGTGTGTGTGTGTGTGTGTGTGTGTGTTTGATCTTTACGGAAGCTCAACGACGAGGTTATCAGCGACCTTACAGATATCCAAAAAAACGAATGTGGGTAAGATGGCTGAAAAACGTTATCACACAGTGAGGAGTAGTGCTACAAAATGACACTCACTCATTTGCTTCGAATGTTTGTATGAGAAGTACCGCCCATGTACTGGGTGGTTTATAATTAATCTGTCGCTGCTTGAGACCATGTAAACGGAAAACTACTTGCCGCATGCGTACGGATCTTTATAGGAATGGTGTTCAGATCGTGTGCTGCAGCATTTGCGCTGTTAAAAAATGGCTCTGAGCACTATGGGACTCAACTGCTGAGGTCATAAGTCCCCTAGAACTTAGAACTACTTAAACCTAACTAACCTAAGGACAGCACACACATCCATGCCCGAGGCAGGATTCGAACCTGCGACCGTAGCGGTCGCGCGGTTCCAGACTGTAGCGCCAGAACCGCTCGGCCACCAGCGGCCGGCATTTGCGCTGTTAGTGCCGTGACTTGCCGTTAGGCGCAGGTACAGGTAGGGCGAAGTAGAGTTGAAACACAACCAACAGACAACACAAACACGCAGTCCCCGGGCAGAGAAAATCCTTAACCTGGCCGGGAATCGAACCCGGGACCCCGTGATCCAGAGGCAGCAACGCTAGCCACTAGCCGTCGAGCTGTGGACTCCAAGCACAGAACTGTCATTTAGTTTCCGTTGGCGAGAAACGAGATCAACGCAGATATTCGTAGGCGCTTGCAAAATGCCTACGGAGACCTGGCGGTGAATGTGGTGAGCAGCTGGGCGAGGCGTCTCTCACCACCGCAGCCAGGTCGCCCCAACCTGTCCGATCCCCCGCGGGCCGACCGGTCGCACACAGCCGTGACTCCTGCAATTTTGGAACTTGCGGACACACTCATTGGAGGTGTGCGACGGATCACAATAAAACACTTCGTCGCACATCTGGTAGTGCTGACACACTCGACCACCGGCTGGGGCGCTCAAAGTTGAGTGCCCAAAAAAATGGTTCAAATGGCTCTGAGCACTATGGGACTTAACATCTGAGGTCATCAGTACCCTAGACTTAGAACTACTTAAATCTAACTAACCTAAGGACATCACACACATTCATGCCCGAGGCAGGATTCGAACCTGCGACCGTAGCGGTCGCGCGGTTCCAGACTGAAGCGCCTAGAACCGCTCGGCCACAGCGGCCGGCGTTGTGTGCCCGCTGGGTTCCTCGTCGAGTAGAGTATGACCATAAAGAGCGATGAAGGATGCATTCCACATGGGACATTGTATGGATGCTGCAGCATGATGTTCGCTCCGACGTCCACCAGTACAGTCGTGCCATGCGAGCATACAGGCCCTACCAGTGAGGTGGTGATAGGTCGTAGCGTAGAACGGAGATGATGTTGAAAAACAGGGTTTTGTGGCCAAATGAGTGTAGGATAATATTGTGTATCACTTATTGAACGCCTGCTCTTGACAGAACCCAGTACGTGTTCCTGCACGGCGTGTGATCACCAGAGACAAGTTGATGGACAGGATGAACAGCAGTCTGCAACACTTTAGTGACGGCTGGTTGGTTGGTTGATTTGGAGGGATGGGACCAAACACCGAGATCATCGGTCCCATCGGATTAGGGAAGGTATGGTGAAGGAAGCCGGCCGTACCCTTTCAAAGGAACCCTCCCAGCATTTGCCTGAAGCGATTTAGACAAATCACGGAAAACATAAATCAGGAAGGCCGGACACGTGTTTGAACCGTCGTCCTCCCGCATGCGAGTCCAGTGTGCTAACCACTGCGCTACCTCGCTCGGTATTTTAGTGATGACCACATAGTGTACGGAAAAGTATCGTCGTTGAGTGATTGAAGGATGATACATGATAACTTATAAATGGAATTACTACTTCGGATGGTGAATAGTACCTTGCTCTAAATGTAGAAAAGAAATGGGATGGGAGGCAGAAACAATGCTGTAACTTTCAAGTACAGTGGTGACCTATCGGGCACAGTCAAGTTGATTAAATATCTAGGTGTAGCGTTGCACAGTCTAAAGGCGGTTGTAAGAAAGGCGAATGGTAGACATGAATTCATTCAGAAAATTCTAAGAATGTGTAGCTTATGCATAAAGGAGAGCGCATACAGATGAACTGTGCGACCCATTCTTGATTACAGCTCGAGATCCCCACCAGGTAGGATTCAACGAAGACATCGAAGTAATTCAGAGGCGCGCCGTAAGATTTGTTACCAGTAGGTTCGATCAAAACGCGTGTACTACGAAGATGCTTCGTGACAGCAAATGGGAAGACGAAATTCTTTTCGTGAAACACCAGTGAGTAAATTTAGAGAACCAGTATTTGCGGGTAGATGCAGTACGAT
The DNA here is from genome assembly GCF_021461395.2 of Schistocerca americana. NCBI lineage: Eukaryota > Metazoa > Arthropoda > Insecta > Orthoptera > Acrididae > Schistocerca > Schistocerca americana. The sequence goes on from NC_060120.1 coordinate 775,006,338, forward strand.
TCTACTGTCATCAATGTACATCTAGCGTGAGGATCGCGGAGACAAGATAAGAGAAATTAGGGTTCGTACGGAGGTTTGTACACTGAGGCGCCGAAAGACAACAAGTGTCTGCGGCAGTTGCTAGATCGGTTACTGCTGCTATAATGACAGGTTATCGAGATTTAAGTGAGTTTGAACGTGGTGTTATTGTAGGCGCACGAGCGATGGGACATGGCATCTCCGAGGTAGCGATGACGTGGGGATTTTCCCGTACGACCATTTCACGAGTATACAGTGAATATCAGGAATCCGGTAAAACATCAAATCTCCGATATCACTGCTGCCGGAAAAAGATCCTGCAAGAACAGAACCAACGACGACTGAAGAAAATCGTTCAACGTGACAGAAGTGCAACCCTGCTGCAAATTGCTGCAGATTTCAATGCTGACCCATCAACGAAACATCTTCGATATGGGCTTTCGGAGGCAAAGGCCCACTAGTGTACCGTTGGTGACTGCCCGACGCAAAGCTTTACGCCTCGCTTGGGCCTGTCAACACCGACATTGGACTGCTGATGACTGGAAACATGTTGTCTCGTCGGACTAGTCTCGTTTCAAATTGTATCGAGTGGATGGATGTGTACGGGTATGGAGACCTCATGGATCCATGGACATGGCAGGGGACTGTTTAAGCTGGTGGAGGCTCTGTAATGCTGCAGGGCGTGATATGTTGGAGTGATATGGGACCCCTAATCCATGTAGATGCGACTGACAGGTGACACGTACGTGAGCATCCTGTCTAATCACCTGCATCCCTTCATATCCATTGTGCATTCCGACAATGCGACACCCCAAACGTCCAGAATTGCTACAGAGTGGCTCCAGGAACACTCTTCTGACGTTAAACACTTCAGCTGTCCACCAAAGTCCCCAGACATGAACATTATTGAGCATATCTGGGATGCGTTGCAACGTGCTGTTCAGAAGAAATTTCCACCACCTCATACTCTTACGGATTTATAGACAGCCCTGCAAGATTCATGGTGGCAAGTTCCCTCCAGCACTACTATAGACATTAGTCGAGTCCATGCCACGTCGTGTTGCGGCACTTTTGCGTGCTCGCGGCAGCCTTACACGATATTAGGCAGGTGTATCAGTTCTTTGCCTCTTCATTGTAGATGGTCGATTTTCTTTCGCTCCATTTGCCAGTAAAACACAATGGACAATGACTAGTATCGATAGAATGTATAACGCCCCTTAGAAAAATTTAAAAATGACAGTGGTTGAAAACCTCTTACATTATTTGATTTTCAAACAGCTGAGCGAAACTGAACGTACTGAGACATTTCTCTCTTTACTTATTCTGATCATCACTAAACTGACACACGATATTTTTAGCGCAACGCAATCTGACTTTCAATAATCCCTACAAAAGAATGGCCCTGACTAACAATAACCTATACCTTTCATGAATCACTTACCTCACAAAAATCTTCGTTATTCGAACTACTGCAATACAGCGAGCGCCAATACTGCCAGCTACATAAAAGATTCTAACTGCTGAAGGCACTAACTACTGATAGGAATAGTTAGCAAATGAAAGATTTTGATAGAGAAGAAACAATGTATTTACCTTAATAGTGTTCAAAAGTGACATCTAGTCTTACAAATCTCGTCTTTCTGACGGACACACGTCCATATCGTCCGCTCTCAAAACTCTGGCATCTCTGCCCCCACTTCCATGACTGCTGGCGGCTCACCTGCAACTGCCCAACACTACGCGCTGTTCACATCCAAATGCCCAGCACTACACATGCGAATATTGCAACAGTGAGTCCAACCAGCCACAGACTGCACACAGCACAGTCAGTGATTTTCATACAGAGCGCTACGTGGCGTTACCAACATAAAAACCTAAACAGCCTACTTACAAAGGTACCCTCTGCCCCGCATCGTATGTTGGCTTGCGGCCTATGTGTGTAGAGCAGGCAGGTGTTGTGCGTACTTACTAGCATTTCGAGGTGCGGCTTGGCGAAGGCGTCGTAGTAGGCGGTGGTGGAGGAGCAGACGGGCACGTAAAGCGAGCAGCGCTCCTTCTGCACGATGTCGCAGAGGGCGCGCACGTAGCGCTGCACGCCGTCCTCGGAGGCGGCGGGAGCCGGCAGCGTGTAGAAGCGGCGCACCGCCGCAGAGAAGCGCGACAGCCGGAACACGCCCTCCACCTCCACGCAGATCACGCGCGCCCCGCAGCTGCGCACGCACACACACACACACGTCCAACAAGGGCGCGTAAGGCTGTCTCTCAGACAAGCAGCATTAAAACAGCACGACTACAGATAGTGCAAACTCTCACGGTAGTGCCGGGAGGTTTTACGAGGGCTATTCGCAAAGTAAGGTCCGATCGGGCGCGTAATGGAAAACACAACGAAATCCAATAAAGCTTTGCACTGTTGTGTTGGGCAGTGTGTCTAGTATCCCCATCGATCGCGTCACGTCGCTCTTTTCAGTTCTGGGCGCACAGTGGGCACGTAAAGATACCTAGACTAATACTATCTTTTGCCACGTGTGAGGGTCTGATGACAGATTTTACCTAATATCATTGCAACGAGTATAATGTAACTGACATTCTTTTCTTTCTTCATGACAGTTCTCAGCCGTGTGTACGATGGGAAGTGTCTGACCATGCAGAGCACAGTCCGTAACCCTCTGAGATCCATCTCTGCTCAAAAGAACTGCTGATTATGAAGCAACGTTTTGACACACACAAGAGCTACAGACCAGCGTAGAGAATTCGTGGAAAAAAAAAAAAAAAAAAAAAAAAAAAAAAAAAAAAGTTCAAATGGCTCTGAGCACTATCCGACTTAACTTCTGAGATCATCAGTCACCTAGAACTTAGAACTAATTAAACCCAACTAACCTAAGGACATCACACATCCATACCCGTGGCGGGATTAGAATCTGCGACCGTAGCGGTCACTCGGCTCCAGACTGTAGCGCCTAGAACCGCACGGCCACTCTAGCCGGCCCGTGGAAAGCACAGGCGACTCCTTCCTATTACGAGGGTATAGAAAAGTCCGTACAATGTTAGAACAAATGTGTAAGTCGGAGCGGTGACTATGTAGAGAAGTAGCTGTGAGGTGTAGCTAACTATTGTAAATAAAGCATATTTGATTTTGACAGTGGTTTCCATTTTGAGACCAGTCGGACGTAACTTTCCGAATAGGCCTCGTGATTAAACTGACAGTGTTCCGAGCGCTGCAGCACGGGACGTATACATTGCAGGACGCTGAAACACAGTAGGTATGTTCATTAATCGGTGCGCTAGCGGAGTAGTGCCGTTCGTATTCATATCGAGTCTCCAGCCGGAACATATCGTCATCTGGACACAATATTTCGGCGGTCCGCTTGGCCACCATCTTCAGGTGATTAGGCCGTCGCACCCCGACATTGCGGGAAAGCCTATATTGGACAAACGATTCGTACGGCCCAGGACAATGCGTGGAGCATCATAGCCACACGTGTTTATTTCAGCCAGAAAAATCTGTTGTGGCGGAACATTTCCTTACTGAAGGACACAAAGTGTTTTACGATGAGACACAAGTAGTTGCCCCTGTGTAGCGAAATTGGGACTGTGTAGTGAAAGAAGCCATTGAAATCAGGCTCTCTGATAATATTATAAATAGAGATAAGGGGTATCCTTTAAGTAAGAGTTGGAACCCCGTTATGTTTGACATTAAGAAACAACGGTCTCTGCTTCGGTTATCAAAAATTGTCAATAGTGTTTGATATCGACATATCGTTTCCGCGAGCTTTCACCACCGGTGCGCTGTTGTGCCTGTCGCTAGAGAGCAATTACGTTCCGCGCACGCGCGTTGGACCCACCGTCGGTGTATAAAGGAGCCGCCGCGGCGTATTTGATTTCAGTTCCGGCGAGATAGTGCGACGGCCTGCTCACCTAAAGATGGCGGCCAGTTGGACCAGCGAAATATTGTATCCAGATAACGATATGTTCCAGCTGGAGACCCGACATGAATACAATCAACTATTACGTCGGGAAAGTTTACGGAGCCACAATAGTGCCACTTTCTGCTGCCAGGTCAAAATATGGTGCTGTAAGGTGTCAGAGTGTGGTGTGGATGCAGGAAAAGAGGAGTAAGGATCAAACAAATGATAGTGGTCGATCTGGCACGTTTATTAGGATATGGTTACAAATTACAACATGTGTCGAGTATGGTCTCCCGACTAAGTAACATGCTGCATTTATAACACGGCATATCCAGTGTAATCGGAGTGATATATCGTCGAATGCTTTCTTTGAGATCGTGAAGAGTCCGGATACCTCCCTGACAGACACGATCTTGGAAAACTTCAACCTTCTTAACCGTTTACACCAACAGTCACTTCACAAAAGAAATCAACATGCACTGCGAAGTGACAAACAGCATACTGACGTCAAAACAGAAAACATTTCACACTCTGCTTACAGCTCCATATTTTCACCTGGTGGCAGAAAGCGGACTATTATTTGTTCAGCATAGTTCGCGAGGGCACCAATTAATGAACATATCTACGATGTTTCATCATCCTGCGACGTATACAGTCCACACTGCAGCACTCAGATCACTGTGATTTTAATTATGACCAGCCGGGAGCAGCAAAAACATTCCTTTGAACATCGGTCCATAAATGACATAATTGCGAATGTTTGACGAAGAGACGCTACTGACTTCGGTACAATGCTGTCCTACTGAATACAAACATTTTTTAAATGTAAACTTTTCAGTTGTATCCCTAATGAACGGGGATCAAATTTCGCGAATTGTCTATCTTAGCAAAATTATTGCAGTATTCCACTTGAAAATGGCCTAAAAACCGAAATTTCAACAGTGAATTTTATGAACAGATAATTTTTACAGTCAAAGGGTGTAAGGATGTCCTTCAAAAAAATTCGCCGCTCAAGGTCTTCAACAGTACGAGAGCGCTATGTACTTCACTCGTGACCTGACCACAGACAGGAAACTCAAAATCGTGCACGTATAGTAATCTTCATGGCCAAAGTGCAGGCCTTGCTGGACCAATCCATGAATATATCGAAACATTAAATGGCATTTCACGTCAGCAGCAAAATGAAACGGTGGCCCAACACGCCTGTACAATACAATTTGAGCCCAGTTGGATGCGAACTCTATCGACAAGTTTGTATTTCAAATACATTTTTACTAAACAGGACAATATTTCATACTGAAGTTCGCAAACTTGAAAACGGCTGTTTTGCGGATCTATGTTTATTGGAACGATTCATGCCTCTATTATCGTGTACTTCCGACCGCCTCAGTTTTCGCACTTTCCTGATGTTCCACAAAATATTATTTACTTGTCCACGATCTGGCTGAGTTATGCTTTATTTAGCATGAAATGAGGCCCCTGATAGTTAACCACCGTGTGTCAATGTCGAACGATAAAGAAACCACGATGGGTCACGTGCATCAACTTGCTCGTACACAAACGACCAGTACCTACTCCACCACGCCGCCCCTGAATAGTATCAGAATGGTTTCAGCAACATTCCACTTATGATAGAGCTTTATAATATCTCAGAACGCTCGACCTGGTGCGCCAAGAAGTCAATGAGACAGGGTTGCAGTCTATCCCTATGTTATTCGTTCTCTACATAGAGCAAGCAGGAACGGAAATGAAAGAGAAATTCGTAAAAGGGATTAAAAATCTGGAAATGAAGGATTTGGCGATGACACTTCGATTCTGAAAAAGACACCAGAGGACTTGAAATATTTGAGTATTTCGAGCAATAGTTTTGTTATAACCCTTAAACCATTAAAAACACAACGACACCTGTATCAAAGTATGCTGCTGTCAGCAATTGAACTCATGTGGCCATTCTAGCTCATGCATGTGTGCTGAATCTATATCGTTACTTCCAACTGTTCGTATGACTTTTTTGCTGTAATTCTTGTACGTCAAGAGCTGGTTGCCTATTTTTGCGTCAAACTGATACATTGTTATGATCTAATTCGACGTGAATATTTATTTATTAGACAGGACTTCCTCTTAGATAAATTATCTAATGCCAAAAAATTTTGCTTTGCAGCTACCACTATCATCTATATCCATCATGTATAAAATAAAAAGCAATGGGTCTCGTTCACTTTCATGTGGCGCATGGAACATTATTTCTGCTTCTAGATGACTCTTCATCGAGGATAACGTACCGCACTCTTTATATCAAGAATCTTCAAACAATTCTCAAGCCTGGTTAGACACAACATATGAAAATATTATCTTCATTACGCATGTGTACAGTACTTGGTAAAAAGCTTTCCAAAAGCTCCTGAACAGTGTGTTGAACGGGTTACTTATGTTGGTAGCACTTAGGATAGCGATTTAAGTGTTGTTTCTGTATAATCGGTGCTAACCAGTGCGATACTCTCTTTGCAGTTGAAGGGCCATTGAATGGAGGCAATGTTCCTTGACTTTAATTTAAAGGAATCTTAATACAGACATCAACATTTCTAGAACATTAATACAGACATCAACATTTCGAATTTCGTTTTCGCGTTATTTATTTCGATTCCTGTATATTAGTACGTTTCTCTAGACTTTAACACATAGCCAAAATTTCGAAGGAATCTTGTAATAGGGTATTGCTGCTGAAGGTAATGAAAGCTTAACTCATTGCCCTTTTGACAGGCCAGCAAGTTTCCTTAACATCTCCCTATTTTTTGCTTTAGTTTGTACCTTTTGCTTAGTAAGATCTGGTACTTAACTTGGTATATTGCTTGAAACAACACCCTTCAGGCCACACGGATTATGTTTTTCATGTACTACCTAAATCGCTTAAGGGTAACAGAAATGACTGCTTTGAAAAGAATGCCAACTATTTGCTACCCGTATCCGTCCTCATCAATAGTTTGTGTTCCGCCTCTTATGACCTCGCAGTCGACTAAACGTGAAGCCCTAAACTTCCTAACATTTTCCATTTCTTATATTGTTTGTGACTCAAGGAATATGTTTACACCTTTTAGTAATAAGTTAAGAACACATTTTTCAAGGGCTTGATCAGACACGCTCTTGAATTTTCAGCCACAGTTCCTCTGTATCTTCGTTAAAACGATTTACCTCTTGACTGAAAAATGAGGTCATTTCTTTCTTAAAAATGATCATACACATTTTTATTCTTGTTTTTGCAGCAGCTTGCGATATCTAGGTATCGTATAATCACAATACTCACAGGCAGGGCATATGTTATATTCTGAGACCCTGTTAAGAGTCCCAAACTAAAACGAGTTCCAATATCCAAAAGAGCTGGTTTACAGGATTACGGGAGATGTACGTATTACTTTTCAACATCATCACCATGGCGATCCAAGAATTTATCGTCTCACCGCATCAGCATTCCACTAACTGCAGCAGTGAGTTGTCAGTATTTAAAGCCAATACCTTTAGAAGCGTTTGAAATTCTCCATTTGGGACGAAATTATGAAACACAGCTTTCGAGACCTTTCTTTTTATCTCTGGAAAAAGAAAAAGTCGAACGCCACATGGTGCCAAGCTTATAGCTGAATCTTTCAAAAAGTAATTGTGCTGAAGCAGCACGTAGACTGGCTTTTTCATATAACCGGTGAACGTCTCAAGATAACATAGGCGTCTGTTGTTTTGAAACTTGCGTAATGATCTTTGGATAGCGGAGAGTATAGCTTCACAATGAATTGATTTAGGGTCTATGAAGTCGATATGCAGAACAGCGCTATGCATTCAGATAATTATAGCCACCAGTATTAATGAAGTGAGTGCGTGCTTGAATTTTTTTGTTTCGGAGTGTGTCAGCATCCACTGTTTAAGTTGCTCTTTGTTCTCGGGTGGCTGAAAGAAAGCGTTTCATCTCTTCTCACGTAATGACCTAACACACAAGCGGCAATCTCACTGACAAGGTTGTTACACACTTGCGCACCTGTGAAAATGCCTCAGCTGCCTGAGTAATTGTGTTCAGAAGTACTGTAAGCAAATCTTTATTGGTACGAACACTTATTTTATTTCCAGTCCTTATAACGAGCCTTAGGAATTTTCCCTCCTAAAAACAGTATTGGGTTCGTCTGGCGTCTTCTTAGTGGGGAAACTGAGAAAACTTGTCGTGCATCAGTGGCTGTGGTGAAGCAACTAATGACAAGATGATGACGTAATGATCCTCTCATCAAAAGAATTGTGCTATCAATACTGCGCAGCAGAAATGCAGCTACAAGCAACTGTGTAGGCACGCGGTCAAGGCCCAGAGCGTAAGTCTTACAATTTGAGAAGCTATAACGTAGTCGTAAGCTTTACGCGATGAAAATAGCAATGCAGTCACTTGCCATGATATCTTGATCACAGTGTAATAGCCTGCAATATGGCGCAGATCTACTACTGCATAAGTGACGAAGCTAGTCGCTGTCAAGGCGTATTCTGTGCGTTGTTATGACGTGGTTCTTACACAATGTTAGAACTGTTAGATACGCAACGACATTTGTATCATACCGTTATGACCAGGACAAACCCATACATAGCTACTGACGACAGAGCAGCTGTAATGTTACATATTATGTAATGTTCTTCCCACTCTGGCATACCCCTCAAGATTTTTTTGTGACTACACGCCAAAAACGATCATCAGACAACTGCAGAATTTTGACGTAATTTGCTTCTAGTTTAAAAGAAAAAGCCTGCGATTGTTTGTATTAAGTGTTACTCATTTAACTACTGAACAGATCTCATTGTCACTTTTGTACTATAGGAGCTTGGGGGTATGTTCACTGTTACTGCGTTTCTGTGGTTGCAGCCTTGTAACCCCTATGGCCAAGCTGTTATTCACTTATTTTGCGTCGGATTATTTCATGTTTTTTCCCCTTGCAATTGGTAAAATGTAGAATATAAAAAATGTTGTGATCAATACTGGGACCACCTCGTAGTGCAGTCCATATTTATGAGTAATTATATTGTGTTAGGGGACTGATAACGTTTCATTTGTTTTCCGCCTATTGCACAAGCTGAAATTGGTACAGCTAACGTGTGATAAAAGTCAATATTCTTGGAATTAAAATGTGTGCGCATTGGAAGACGATCATTATACCCTAGAGGAATCGGAAAGGTATTGATTGTCAATTTTCTTAACGTCAAGAGAAGCTTCACAGTCAAGGAAATTTATATTGAAGTCACACCTTCACTTCAGTAACCAACGAAAAAATGTGCTGAGGCTATCTGTTCGAGTTGTCTGGTGAGATTGTTCGTGCCTTGTTAGAATTATATCTGTAGTGGCTGCTGAAAATATGTTTTAACACTTTTCTGTAATATTTGTACTGTATTCGGAAGATGTGATTATTTCGTTAGACTACCGAATTTTCTCTTCTGCTTTCTGCCGTGTGTTGAGCTCAACAGATATTGCATTACTATTATTTTAACATATTTTTTTCTTGCTGGGTAAACCTTTTTTTTACAGATTCATACTTAATCCGACGTGTGTGCGCTGAAGAATATTAAGGGATTTAATTTATTAATTACGTAAAGCATTCAGTATGGCGAAGTCTGTACTGATTGTCAGTTCCGTCAAAGATGCTGGAATACAAACCAGCTATGTTTCGTACGAGGTATCATTTATCATTGGCGATTTGTTAATACGCAAATATCGCTCTCACAGCTAAACAATTCATGTTCTCAATACAAATCAAAGCCGGCCGAAGTGACCGTGCGGTTAAAGGCGCTGCAGTCTGGAACCGCAAGACCGCTACGGTCGCAGGTTCGAATCCTGCCTCCGGCATGAATATTTGTGATGTCCTTAGGTTAGTTAGGTTTAACTAGATCCAAGTTCTAGGGGACTAATGACCTCAGCAGTTCAGTCCCATAGTGCTCAGAGCCATTTTTTTACAAATCAAATGTCAAGAATTAATCAGGGGAAATCCGCAGTTACATACACTACAAATGTTGATCAATTCATCGTCTATACTTAGTATACACGTGAACCAACTTCCCATCTTTGCAAGTGACATATTGCCTCAGAATTCAGTCAAGAAATATTCCGATCTCCGATTGTGACTAAGGTGTTAGGGAGGTTTTCCTTGGTTGTGAGGCAAATTCTACAACTGGAAATTCAGTCCCAGCTGTTCGCAATTGGGATTCCCTCTGCCCCACCAACAGCTCATGTATATTTGACTCTTCAGTGGCTCATTACTCGAGTGAAATTTTGGGGTAGGGAATGAAGAGTAATATATACAAAAAAATTAGCAATTAAGCTACCCCTGCTCCACTCCCAGCCTGCTGCGATATTTGGTTGAAAAAATGGTTCAAATGGCTCTAAGCACTGTGGGACCTAATAACTTAGGTCATCAGTCCCCTAGACTTAGAAACACTGAAACCTAACTAACCTAAGGACAACATACACATCCACGCCCGAGGCAGGATTCGAACCTGCGACCATAGCACCAGTGCTGTTCCGGACTGAAGTGCCTAGAACCGCTCGGCCACAGCGGCCGGCTATTTGGTTCAAAAGTGACTGCATTCGCACAAGACATACAGCGCCAACTCAAGGTGTCAAGCGTCACTCCAGAAGAGCTGGTTGCCCATTAAGCTCTGGAGGCAGCCATTATTCGTGAAAGTAGTGGCTGTTTTGTTCATGTTAGACAATCAGTAATAGGCATATGACAGCTGCGCCTTAATGTGAATGGAAGACATTTTCAGCAACATCTTTGAAATAATATTCATCAGTTTGCAGTCAGTACTTTCATGGTCCCCAATCAGGAAAACGGTGCATCTGACATTTTTGGCACATAAAAGATGTATTTCTTATCATCTCCGCTAAACAACCCAAAATTTTGTATCCAGAGTTTTTTTACAGCAAGTATACCAAAGTCCTTGAAAACATTTGCCACAGATACAAATTACAATCGGAGATGAAGAGTTACACTGTCTTTCCACGAGTGATTTCTATAACACTGGTCTCTGAGAACAGAACTTCAGCTTGCCGCAGATTCCTGTCACATGCATCGTATGCCGTGTTGTTCTTAGGTAAAACATTTCGGTCGGCCTGTACACGCATAAGTATTATTCCTTCTCATTTTGGCTTACGGACCTTATGCCACTGACTGTAACCGTATCTGAAGCATGGAAGCAGGGGATCAACACTACACTGCAATATTTCTTAGATGACTCCCACACTACAAGAATAGCCCCTCCCTTCGCATTAGCTCGGAGTTTTAAAGCCTCTTTTGTGGTTTTGTTACTGCAAACGGTAACAGAAAATTATGACCGGCTTATTAAATTAAAATTGCTCACACGAATTTGTTGTGTATGTCCTGCAAGAAAATGATAAGTATTTACGACACTATTTCAATTGTCACCTAGTTCACGTTTGTCTTTATCGGTGAGAACGACCAACTGGACAAATCCAGTGGCAGAATGATTAAGCTGCAAGATTGATGGCTTAGTGTTTGACCATGCGGCCTGAGTCCAATTTGTCAGCTAATAAGGCCACATGTAGTAGGCATAAGTACAGATCATCTTCCTGAAAACGCATCACATAATATCCTTTTCAGAAAAGAAGTAAAATTGACAGTACGTCTCTCTATGACACTGGAGAGGCAACATAACTAATCATAGACACTGCGTAACTTACGATACAAAGTGACCCTAAGGAAAAATGTACTTCGCTTAAGATTGAGAGATAGGTCTTTAACAGATGTTAATATCAGCTTCTGTTTAAGGAGTACTTGCGCAGCTCATTCGTAATTTTTATTACCAGCAACAGAATGTTTGAGCAAACGATGTCAGGAGGCGTCTAGATTGTTTGGGACTCTTGATTCTACGAATGTGTACTTAAAGATTTGGAAAAAATAGTTTTTTTTAGCAGTTTCAACTACATCTCGTAACTTCGTTTTGCGCTCACGACTATGGAATGAATGACAGAAACATAAGTCAAAATAAATCAGAGTTAAATTTGTGACCAGCCTGTCAGTATTATGATCATTCTCGAAATTTAAAATAATTCTGAAGAAGTGTCATCGTTTTTCGCGCAAGTTTTGAAACAGTTCATTCTGTTCTCTAGAAATCGTAAATGACTTATGCAACAGATTCATGAGGGTGCAATAACGGAAAGTATTTTCTCTTGCTTTCTAGCAACACTTTTAGGCCACCATGTATATAGTCAGGCAAGAATCGAAATTCGGGGATCTGTGGCCGGCATACTAGAAATGCTGTAGCTCCGCTTCCACTTTAGACAGGATCACTACTTTTCCTGCGTTTATCTTAATTTCTTTGCGCCAAGTTTCAGGTGACTGCACAGATATTACAACGATAAATGTTTATGATCTTAGCCTCGCTATGATTGCTGGCAGCAATTGTTTTGGATTTTAACTTTCAGTTGATTTGTTTTCGGGGTGAAAAATTTATCGTTTTGATGCTTCCGAACTTACTCGTAAGCTCGGATAGCCTTCCCATCATCATGGAGAAACCTTGTACCTAGGATATATCGTCAGGAAAAAGACATGCATTGGAAAGCAACAACATCAACATTTCTGAAGGAAAAATGTCGTAAAAATAGTTGCTTTATCCAACATGTCATACGAGATCAGCTATTTGACACTGTCTGGAACGGGGATAAGTATACGGTACTAACAGACAATCATTTGGACTGCATTGTCAATTTACCTTTATGCGTTAAGTTGAAAAATGCTACCTTAAACGTCAATCCATGTTGCATTTTCTATAGTCGCATCGTGTGTCGTTAATCGAATTTGGCGTCTAGGTTTCTCTTTAGCTTGAATAGACACAATTAAAAAGGAAGTGAGCGCTTCCTTCGCCGGCCGCTGTGGCCGAGTGGTCTAGGCGCTTCAGTCCGGAACTGCGCTACCGCTACGGTCGCAGGTTCGAATCATGCCTCGGGCATGGATGTGTGTGATGTCCTTAGGTTAGTTAGGTTTAAGTTGTTCTAAGTCCAGGGGACTGATGACTTCAGATGTCAAGTCCCATGGTGCTCAGAGCCATTTGAACCATTTAAGCGCTTCCTTCCAGTTTTGCCTGTTACCTTCGTCCTATAACGAAAGCCACAAAAAACGTAGAGGAGAAAGGTTGCTCTCGAGACACCCATATCAGTATATTCCTACAACCTTATCTTTCAGAACAACATCTGCCAAAGACAGATTGAGAAAAGTACAGTCACGACATAAATTCTTCTGTGTTTTTTTGAAAGGTAATGACGAAGAGCACGAGCGCTATTACGCACTGGCTTGGTCGGAGTTGGTGGACCATGGCACAAGGCTGCTGCCGTGGCGCCTGCTTAGTTCCTGACTAGCGGCCAAATTGGATCCAGGCCGCCGGTCACACACCAAGCCATCTATCTGCGGCGTAATCGCTTTGCCACTGGATAGATCCGGTTAGCTTTTCTGGTCGAAAAAAAGTAGGAATATTCTCAAGAGCATCTGTCAACTATCTCCAGGAATGCTATGATGCAACTTGGTCTCCCAAACGGTAAGCTATCCGTCTGTTTACTTCTCGGTTCACTTGCTGCGGTTTTATTTGCACTCAGTATGTTTTACGATTTTAATCATGACCCTGTGAATTATTTCTTCTGCTTTGGTGGATTGTAAAGTAATACAGCTTTGGATCATTTTTATAAATGTTTAAATTTTAATTGACATGATCATTAAAATGCGCAACATAGGCTCAGATAAGCTCGCTTTTGACAATGTAATGAGAGAGAAAACTGGGATAATTAATATTCTGTAGACACTCAGTTTTTATTTCCACACTATACCACCCTCCCCTTGTCTGATCCAACCCACATTACACTATCATCGTAAGTCACTGATACTGTCTAGAGTATAGTGTGCACAAATGTAGAGTGTGGTCTGTCTGATTAAATTTCCATGTACTCAAGGGGCACTCAGCGAGGGGCACGAGGGGCAGAGTAGGGCACGTGACCCACCCCCCCTCCCCACTTCCCTTTGTAGAAAAAATTATCTCCACACAACCTGGACTGGCATCGTACCCGGCATTACAGATAAACTGAGTTCAAAGAAAGCCAGAATGTGTGAAGGATATTAACTTGTAACACATATACCTAGAACCGTGTGGTGTACAATCTCTAAGTGCAGATATTTCTTTTGATGACTGAGGACAGTGTATTTAACAACATTACTTCAGTATTTATGTCATTTGCAAATTAGTAATTGCAGCTACTAGAAGTTGTATGTTTTCAGGCAAGTTAGTACCACCAGGTATGCATGGCAAAAGCAAGCCATTAATGTTTATCTTCCCATGGGCAGTAGGTCAAGTGTAGAAGTGTGGACACGTGGACGCAAAACGATTAGTATGCTGACTTAATGGTGCAGTTACGACCGTTCAGGAAACGACAGGTCATAAGAGAAAAAACGACTAACACAAAAAATGGTTCAAATGGCTCTGAGCACTACGGGACCTAACATCTGAGGTCATCAGGGGACTAGAACTTAGAACTACTTAAACCTAACTAACCTAAGGACATCACACACATCCATGCCCGAGGCAGGATTCGAACCTGCGACCGTAGCGGTCGTGCGGTTCCAGACTGAAGCACCTAGAACCGCTCGGCCACAATGGCCAGCCAACTAAAACACTGATAAGATACCACATACAGAAAGATTTGCAGTTATACGTGTCATACCTTCTATCTTGATTTACTGTGAAACTAACAAGCGTGCTTCCACCACTGTGTCTAACATCCTTATTCCTTAAGACAATCTAATATGGTTTCAGATATAAATAAAGATTCTGCAGTACGACGTAATTATTAAGATCTTATACAGTTTATTCCACCTTCAAATCTGTCTGACAAAGGCTCCTTGCACCACTTGGAATATAACATATGTTTTTGTTAAGTTTATAGGGTGGTTTACGTGCTGTTACGGGAATGGATATAGTCCAGAGCTCCTCAAAATTTCAATGTTTTTCGGCAATCGCTGAGCAGTTGCAGAAGTCACATTCAGACGACTCGCAGAAATGCAGCCAGATGACGTCCTTGACAACCACCGATAATTCGACAGGTGAGCAGCCTGTCTTTTCAAGGCACAAGTGAACGTTATGGTGCAGTTTGTATAAATTTAAGCCTTCGGTAGGCGGGGCAACGCCGACCAAGAAAGATGATACGGCACGTGCAGAAAGACTACACACACGCTGTAAGCAACTAGCTCCACCACACAGCCAAAGATGACATAGAGAAGTAGTAGGTAATGAACAGTAATTACCAATGGACGAACAAGTAGTGTTAACTTTGTCCTTGTGTTATCTGACGAGCGAAAGAGTAATATTTCAAGCAGACCTGTTTATCAGGTCATACGCTAATTTAATCCCTACCCCCTTTTTGATAAAACTATACCAGTAGCTGAAAGTGCGTGCCAGATTCTCTGTTCTGTTATGTTCCATACGATGGCCGGCACTATGGGAAATATCTTACAGCAACAGATTTGCCCGGCTGTTGTGACTGCAAGCGAATGTGACGCCTATACTTTATACGCTGACCCTCGTCGTCCAGGTGGTCTGACCAATGTATGACACCGGTACAGCTGCATGGGCCTTACGCAAACCAGGACCATCCTCCACAGAGCCTAAAAGAATCCTAATCTTATATGGTGGTCGAAATCACGCTTCACATCAATTTTTCCGCAGAATACATCCAATCCTGTTGGGAATACAACGTGCGTAAGGCAAAAAGATCATAATTTAGGTGCGATCTCGGTATTTGAACCACTCGCCTGGTTCCCTGTTGTCGATAACACAACGCGCCTCTGGTCTGTTTCTCACAAGAGGAGGCCCCCAGGAGTGGGACTGAAGTTTGATACGGTGATGTAGGCTGGACTCCCAGATATCACACTCTGCAGCCATTCACCCTGATGGGCCCTCGTTTGCGAGTAATCGGTAATCGATGAAAAAAGAATTCGGAATTTCGCGTGACATTCTAGAGCGTTAAAATGGTGATGATTCATAGAGCATCATTCTTATGTAGTGGTTAATCCACGTTTCACACGTACAGAAAGTTGTAGGTTCAGCTCTCATCAGGTTCTTCAAAAATTTTTATTTTGAAATCTTAATCGAAATTAGTTTGACCATTTTTTAAATTCAATTAATTGGTTTAAATGTAACGGGGTTGTTTTGGGGAGGAGACCAGACAGCGAGATCATCGGTCTCATCGGATTAGGGAAGGACGGGGAAGGAAGTCGGCCGTGCCCTTTCAAGGGAACTATCCCGGCTTTTGCCTGGAGTCATTTAGGGAAATCACGAAAAACCTAAATCAGAATGGCCGGACGCGGGATTGAACCGTCGTCCTCCCGAATACGACTCCAGTGTGCTAGCCACTGGGCCACCTCGCTCGGTTGAAATGTAATGTTTTAAGTTTTTAATCCTTTGTCACATCATTTTAATCATCGTTGTAACTATTTCATTTGGCCTTATTTTGTCTTAGATTTTTTTTCCATTTGGAATCTTTGTACACGTGATTTCACTTATTTGTATGTATTAACTTTGATTTAAATTCTTCCATTTTATCGTTTCATATTTTCATCTATGTTATTACATTCATCGTTTCTGTTCCTCATGTTGCTTGAATTTCGTTTTGTTTATAATTCCTGCTTTCGTTTGGTTCTTCATCTGCTTTACTTTGCCCACAGAGCAATAAGAATTTATGTTTTAAATGTTCGTGTGACGATCAAATGTTTGTTTGACGATTACCATCCACAAAGATGTACATCTTGTAACAAAAAATATATTTTTGACACCACTGCACAAGCAATGTAAGTAGATTGTTTCGTATTTCGTCTTTTAAGTCACAGGTCGGCATTGTCAAACTTTAAATATCGTGATACATACATAAAAATAATGAAAATCACATGCACAAAAATTGAAATGATTCTTTTTATCCAGACAAAATAAGAGCAAATGATATAGACAATACGGTGGGTAAAATGATTTGACAAAGGATTAGAAATTTAAAAAAAAATTACATTTAAACCAATGAATTGAATAAAAATAATGATCAAAGTTATTTCGAAAAAATTTTGAAATAAAAAATTTCAGAGCACCTGACGAGATTCGAGGGCACTATTTTTAGCACTTCTGGAAACTAACTTAATCACTACACTACGACGCCACTAAATGTACACATGTCTTTATTAAGGTTCTAGAAAATCACGCAAAAGTCCTTTTTTTTCTGTCGATCACTTGCTCACAAAGGCCCACCAGGGTGAATGGCTGCAGGACATAACACCCGGCACCTTAACCTACATCACCGTATAGATGGTTTCAAAGCTTCAATCCCAACCCCGAGGACCTTCCGTCGAAATGTGAATTCGAGGTGGGGTAACAGCTGACATATTTTCAGGGTCTCAGATGACACAGGCCCTATGAACCATGGCATGAAATACGCCAGACCGCTGAGCTAGAAGGTGACAACTATCAGCCTGAAGTGTTTTGGCTTCCTGTTAACCGTACCATCAAGCTTCCTCCAGACCAGCACATCAAGGAAGGGAAAGACGATCATCCGTTTCAACTTCCATAATGAAGTGAAAGGTTGGATTGAATTCAGATGCTCTAAAAAGCTGTGCAAATACCCACTTTTATGAGGTCAAACAACGTATCTGTGGTCTATGTATCTTTTAAAAAATTGCAGTTTGGAATGCTGCCAATTTCAGGCCACATCTCTCGCAATCTTTCATAAACAGATTTGCAATAATAGCTGACAGAGAGCTCCCCATCACAACTTCATCTTTAAGTTGTTTCAACATTTTTTACGTCAGGAGAAGTCGCATTCAGGCTGCCTGTGAGCGTGGACGCTCGCAAATATATGAGGGTGCAAACTCGAAACGCAGGCCGACAGGATGATTAGATCATTCATTTCAGAAACGTTTTAAGATAAACGTTAGAGCCAGAGCGCTGAATGGATATAATTTTTAAGTGAACTGTCATTAATTAAAGTGAAGGTAGGATATTTTAAAATTTGAGTGTGATCGGGTAGGTGTACATCTTCACCTGATGGATTGATAACGGACAGTAAAGATTAGGGGCACTCATACGACATTTAAGCACATGAACTGTGTTTCATAGCCCTCAGGGTCAACATAATTTATGATATATCTCAGTCATGAAACTGAACAGTGATTGCATTAACGACAATCAGGAGCGTTTCTTACCTTTTATTCCAGTAGAAATCAGAAGTACAATGAAACTCTTTATCTGAATCGTGTAATAATAAGTATCAAGAACATTTAATAATATTAGGCATGTTTATGTTCTAGGGCATGTGGTCATTAATACCGAAAGTAGGTGCTAACTGTTTGGTTAAGATTTTACCCTGACAGCCTTAACCTTGTGACTTTCAATAATTCAAAATTGGAAGATAGGCGATTGGTGTTGGTGGGGGAGGGGGGGGGGGGGGGGTCGGAGGGGAACTTACAGTTCTTTCCAGGCCTGATATACACGACTATGTGATCACAAATAGGGCACGATAATAATACTGCTGTTGCCTTCTTATTTATCCTTACCCTGTTAAGCTATTGCAAGTGTTCTACACCATCAGTAAGTCTGTGATGTTAAACTATTAACTTATCGTTAGTTGTAGCATATCTGATAACGACTGCAAATCTGCTAGGAATCTAGTGTTAGTATTGAAAAACAATAGTGGAAGAAAAGCCAAACGGAGTGATACAGTAAACCATAAAAGAGGTTTGTTACCTGTAACAAAACGACGACAGTAACGAAAGTAGCTGCTAAACATAATATGAGTCTCGAAAAGACAGTGTTAATGAAAACAGTAATAGGGACTGTATGAATAAGACTTTGGTGGTTGATCCATCGTTGTCTAATATCGTGAAACCAAATAAACGCAGTGAAGAGGCCTCTATGACCAAATCTCGATAATGGATATGTAACCATGTAGTCTTATACAACTAGTCTACTTTTATAATTTTTTCCGATGCAGCACATGTTTATGTGTGGAGAAGTTCAGTAGACACCGAACTACCATCTTCGAACAATGAAATATAATGGTGGTTCTACACTGGTAATGGTTTGCAGTTCATACTGAAAACACAGGATATGAAAACGTTTTAGGAGATATGCTGTCAAAATTGTGCAACCATTATTCTCAGTGCTTGACTAGCATTTGTGAGGTATTGAGCACGAATTCCCTTCCAGACATCCAGATTTAGATTTCTCACGGTTCCCATCAATCACATAGGTCGATTTCAGATTGGTCCCATTGAAAACACCAAAGATAGTCATCTCTTCCAATCTCGTGCTTCGTCTCTGAAGTCTTCGTCCGCGAAGAGACTTTAAAGTTTTATCTTCACTTTCTTTACTATTCCTGCCAGAACATTACATCTTCCATGATGACAGTGCGTCCATTCACACGACTGGACTAGCCTCACGATGTTGCTTAGCAGCATCAGTTGCCTTACAGATCCCTAGCTTTTGTTGACTAACACATAACATCACCGCCAAACACTGAAGTCTCAATGTTGAAAACATTATGATGGTTCTATAAACAGGCACAAATTAGGATACTCATTAAGTTGATGGAAACTTGTACAGTTTTCTCTGTACATCGATATCTATATTACGACAGTCGCCATAAGGTGATGACGGCGGATACATATTGCTCCAGTGTTATTCCCGCGACCCTTCTCGCCAAACTCCCAAATATATTAAGAGATGGCACGCATCGCACAAACTGTCATCAGCAGAAAAGCAAAATATCAAGAGCAAGAAAAGACGTCCCCAACACTGCCCACGCTGACCTTGTGCCCGAGTGGTTCTAGGCGCTTCAGTCCGGAACCGCGCTGCTGCTACGGTCGCAGGTACGAATCCTGCATCTGGCATGGATGTGTGTGATGTCCTTATGTTAGTAGGTTTAAGCAGTTCTAAGTCTAGGGGACTGATGACGTCAGATGTTAAGTCCCATAGTACTTAGAGCCATTTGAACCATTTGAACACTTCCCACACCTTATTATGAGTTTATTTCTCTGCACTCTGTTTGTGTATGATGCAACAAAGAATAACTTCTACGACAAATTGTCAGGTGCAATGGAACAAAGTACCAAAACGCTGTGACATTATAGTAATAGGGGTTTTTAAAGCAAAAATAGGAAAAGAGGAAGTACTCAAACCAACTATCGGAAATTAAAATTTACACGATAAAAGTGACAATGACATTCAGCTGATAAAATCTGCTCATCAACGGAGGTAATCATTAACAGCACTACATTCTCTCAGAGACGTTTACATAATGAAATCTTGTAGACAACAACTGTAGAAAGGCGGTTAGTGATGCACTATCCTTCTGTGGAGCGGAAATGGAGTCAGACCACAATCTAGCAGTAAGTGAAGGAAAACCAAGTTCACGACAGCACCTAAGACAAAAAATAAAAAAAAAAAAAAAAACTAGAAACACCTGGTCTATAAAATCTAATAGGGACAAAAAAATACTAAATATGAAATACGAAGCGATTTGAGGTTTTAAGTATCTTGGGAGAAAATCATGAATTAACCAATAATAAATGTTGGAATAGAATGAAAGAAGTCCTCCTCGCAGCTACGTGTAATAGCCTGCAGTGGGTGAAGAAACGCATTAAGAAGAAAGTGAGGAAGCTGAAGACAATGTTATGAAATTACACAGGAAATAGTTACAGGGAAGAATCCTGAAATAGAACTTCCTTATTGGTAGCCACAAAAGCAGGCTACTAAAACAAATGGTAGGGAAAAGACACAATACCTGAGACAATAGAATGACTATTCACGAACACTGTCAATTAATAACATTAGGAAAATGAATGACCCAGTCAACAAAATAAAGCTTTTAGTTGCAAATTTAAGATAAGAATGGCAATGTGGTTAGTGGTCCAAGCAAAATTTTCCCAACAAGCAAGGAATATTTTGACGAGCTACTGAATTTTTCTGATGCGGAATTACAATTTACAAATTCCAGCAGCAACCCCAATAGTGACCAAATTCCAGAACCCACACAATAGGAGGTGGTGGGAAGTATCAAACATCTAAAAAATCACAAGGCAACTGGACGTTACGTAATTCCAGCTGAGATACTAAAATATGGAGAACGACTGTACAAATATTAGTTTCACCTGACACAAGTAATATGGACACTGAGACCATACCAACAGAATGGAATAATAATTAATAATCTCAATACACAGAAAACGAGACATGGAAGACTACATAAACTATAGCGAAATATCATTAGCTAACGCAGCCTATAAGATTTTATCTTGTTTAGGGCTAAACAGCTTGAAACCCTACACAGAAAATATAGGGGATTATCAAAACGTTTTCGTAGTAACAGATCCACTACTGACAATTTATTTGTAATCAGAGGAATAAATAAAAAGTATGGGAATATAAACAAAAATACATTACTTGCGCATCCATTTAGTGAAAGCTACTTTCACAGGCAAAGCCTTTGTAGTGTAATAACTGAACTTGGATTTCCATTTGAACTTATAAATCTTTGTAAAATGTGAATGAATAATAATATAAACAGGTTGTTGCTAAATGGAATAGAATCTGACCACTTTAAAAATAAAACTGGACTAAGACAGGGAGATGCTCAGTTCCCTCTTCTCTTCAATGAAGCATGGCAGAGAGTTGTTTGGAAACTCAAACTAGCACCTTCTGGGATCCTCAACAGAAACAACGCTAAGGTTAGCAGATGCTGATGGTATAAAGATCACCGAAAAATGTTAAATAAAAATTACACAGTTATTTTTGGACCGTGAAGAAGAAGAATCAAAAGTTGGACGAAAAGTAAACGACCAAAAAAACTACACGATAATTCAGAGATATAGAGAAGAATTGCGTCTAATAAGCGGCAAACATTCAAGCAGTTCAAATTTCTGGGCACGATTACACACGAACGAAGTCAAGGACAAGTAGAAGTGAAAATTCGACAGAGATATGCTAACATAGCCTGCTATTCCATACAAAAAATTCTAGGGTCTAAACAACTGAGAAGAAAAACTAAAATAAAGCTGTATAACACAATCATCAGAGCAATCCTAACATATGGAGCACAAACGTGGAGTTTAAAGAAAACGGAAGAACACCAGTTGCAAGTATTTCAAAACAAGGTGTGTAGGGAAATAGTTGCTCTATACTATGATAATGAATCGCAAAGCTGGGAGAGAAGACACAACACGGAAATCCACATGCAACGCAAGAAGCAAAAATAATTAGCATGATAAATTCCAGAAGAATTCAAGACTTTGGCCATTTGAAGCAGGCCATTTGATGAAGACGAAAGAGGATCGAGTGGATTCAAGGGTATTCAAGGAGACGTCATTTTAAAAAGAGCAGGAGTACATGGCTAAATGAAATTGAAACAGTATACAAGAAAATTGGCGTAAATAATCTCCAAGAAGTAACACAAGATAGTAGCACTTGGAGGCAACGTGTGAGATCGGCTTGGAATCTTCAAGTACCTTAGAAGCCAATAAAAAACCGTACATTGTCTCTTACTTTGTCAGAAATTAATTGCTTTCGTATTAAAATAGTCGCTGACATAAAAAAGACTTCATCAGTTGAGTATTCTTGCTTATACGTATTTTAATTCTTCTTGCAGCCTGTGTTGCGTTCATTACTTTCTCATGCATAATATAATAGAAGAAAGAAAATTGTAGCATGGTAAGTGAAAGAAATGCAACGAGATCAAATGCAATAAAACAATAAGCTCAAATCAAAAAGTCTTGTAATGCACAAGACCTTGAACTGGATGGGAAGATATGTGGCGTAAGTCAGTCAAGTACTTTCATTGGTCATATCTGAGACCTTCAAAACCTTTTTCCTATTTCAACACAACTTTCAGAAGTGCCAGACTGTAGGGTTTTAGGTAGTAGCAAGCATGTTCTGACTATTCCAGTCTCTCTCAGCCGTTAGCAACGTACTTTCGCTACATCTTAGCTCGAATAATTTGCCCAGCTATTCTCTGGCACACTTTTTCGCTATCGACTCATGTGTAACATGCTTAACGTACGCCACTGAATTCTAGAACATATCCAGACATCTTCCTAATTTACATGTGTCTGCTCTTCATGGATGTTTCAGTTATATGCAGTGGAACTACATATCTTTAGAATCTTTTTCGACAACAGAACTTAATTTTACGGAAGCACATAGCGTAAAGTCTGACAGACAAATTCTGGACCGACTTTGCAGTCTTTCTCTAGAGGAGGATCTTGTCGTGAACGCAACCTCATTCCACTTAAACTCCGAATGAGCGTAACTGTATGTGGCCGACTTTCGCATCACTCAAGCAAAAGACAAATGCAAATCTACTACTACTGCATTCACAAATCTCAAACCCGTTTAGCCTTTAATTACCATGTTTTATAGTGGAAACTATACTGTTCTCAAAAAATTACAACCGAATGCTACTCGAACAGTGAGAAAGATTAATCAAGAGAGCAAAGGAACCTTCGAAATTGTACATACAGGTATGATAATGTTAGGAAAAGTATACAACGAACAAAGGCAAGAAAAAATAGTTGCTAAGAACAAGTACTTCTTTTAAGAAAGTAAGATTGATACTTATATATCCCATATCAAAAATAACGGTTTAGGAAGCACAAAAAGAACAGTCCTAAAGAAATTTTGTGGTTAACTACTACAATATCTGGTGGTGTACGTCAGAGTGATATTTTTTAAACTCATTATGTGACACACATCGTTTCCCTACTAATACAAATGCTTCACATCGGCATTGATCTTAAGTTCATATGTCTGTCTTCTTCACATGGACCACATCACATGTTTCATTTGGGATGTCGATCAATTTTCTTTTTCATTACTTGAACTCAGCATTGTCTGAGACATTTCAGATGTTTTGTCAGATCGGCAGAGCAACACGGGAGTAGACCTTTATTTACGAACTCTGAACTGTGTTCGTTCTCTTGCTCTGATGTTTGGACTGAGGCATTGATTGATTTCCGATGTGCAAATTTTTGGGAGAGGGGCCAGACTGTGGTGGGGGGAGGGGGAGGGGTAGGGGGAGAGGGACGAGAGCACTAGCCTTGCCCTGAAGTGCAGCCGGATGTGAGGCGCCAAAGGCCGACCAGCATCGGTTTGTTTGCAGGACTTTGTTCTATTGTCACTCGCGACCACGTTGTGCAAGATGTGGGAATTTCTGATAGTAACACACATGTCTGCGATCGTTACTGCCGGACACTGAAACCAGGGAGTTAATTACCGAGGGCTAGAGGACTTTCTTGGTTGTTACTTTTCGTAATTATTACAAAAATTTCACAGACGTCGCTAATGGAACATTAACTCACTGACTGAACCATGCCAAAAAATCCCACTACAAGATGGTAATGGGGTATTGTAATGCAAAAGTAGCATCAGAACTAGAGGACCATACTTGGTTGTGAAACTTTTGGTATAATACTAGAGATGACAAAAGATATAAGTTATTAGAATCTTCGGAGAAGAACAACATATTTCTGCTTAACACGTCCTTTCAAAAGAAAGAAAACAGGAAATGGACTAGGTAAGAATAAGATGGAAGAAAAATAGAAACTGTCTCTCTTTTATCATACAACAAGAAAATTATGCTGTAGGCGGCAGTCTCAAATCATTTTAGAATTTCATGTTTTCATAACCTAGTAATGTAACTATTATTTGTCTAGATCGCGAGTTTATAAAATATTACCGGTTTCGATTGTATAGCTATCATCTTCAAATTATTAAAAAAAAAGTTACAGTATGCAACACGTCATATGCAGCACATTAAAGTACTGAATCAGTACTTTAATGTACAAAATGCGACTTGATAGACTTTGTAACGATTTTTTACGCGATCTAGACAAATAAAATTCATGCTAAAAATCAAGATCGCTGTTTCACTTTCTTGATCATGTCAAGCCTAAACAAACTAATAATTGTGTGTGTGTGTGTGTGTGTGTGTGTGTGTGTGTGTGTGAGGTACCCTTATAACTTATAAGTCGAAAAACGGATTCGTAAGAAAACTAGCAAAGTCTCAGCCTTTCTGCGCGCCTTCGACGAATTAAGACCTCTGCTATTCGATACACAAGACAGTCAAAAATAATCTGAAAAGCTTGAGCTGAGAAATAATTATTAAGAATCAAAATTCTATAAGTTGCATTGTTTCCGATTTAATTAGCATTGAAGTTAGCTAATCGGGCCGTTCTGCGATCTGATTGAAGGGGCCCGCCAATGGAGGTGTAGCCAAACGTGCTCTTAGTTTGGTTTCCTAAAATCAAATGAGTGATCGATACAAAAATTAGACATGGAACGGTAGTAAACATCATACCCGAGCCAAAGGATGAGCAGTCTCGTGCACTATCATCTATGCTATGAGAATAACTGACACTAATTGCATCTGGCGGGCCGCTTGAAGTTGCAAGTGTAACGGCCTGATTGTCTAACTTCAGTGCTAATTATCTCGGAAACGGCGCAACGTATCGAATTTTTTCTTAACAGTTATTTCTCAGCACAACGTACCCGTACCCGCCAATTCCCTCACAAGCTTTTTAGGCGGTTTCTATCCACTCTGTATATAACTTGCATGTGGATATCTGACAAGGAATGAATAAAAAATCGCCTAGAGGAGTAGGTTTGAATGTCATTATTTACTCAGACATTGACTAACGAACATTTTACAAAAATTCATACCAAATGATCAAAATGTCGTCTGCTTGCTTGGATACTCGCATGTACTCGTCAGATCACAAGACTGTCAACTTCTCTCAAACACTAACAGGCGGCGCCGTATGGTTTTGCAAGCTCCTATGACATGTTGATGGAGTGTTCCTTAGTTTAGTATGTCTGCTTCATAAACGATTGTTTTATGTGATGTCAGAAATAATGATAAATACAATAACTCATGCCGAAGGAATGTTCAGCCGACGGTCATCTGCTCCAGCAGCCATCGTGCGTGCTTCGTTTTGTTTGCAAGAGGCGCATAGTATAATAATTCTGGAAGAATAGTTTGAAAAACGTTCTTGTAGCCAACACCTGTAAGACGTGCTCGGATAACGTATTACTCTTCAGTCCATATTCAAACCATTGCAAAGTTATGCTAGAGTGCTAGTATCTTGCCTGAATTTGTTACACGAATATTTCCGTCTGTCCACAATAGCTTGTTGTCTAAATGGCTTAAAAACTTAATTTGTTTCGTTTCACCTAAACACTGTTGAATGAAAATTTCTGAATAACTCAAAAACGTATGAGTTTCGGACACATTTTTTATATTAACTGTTATCCATTGTTTTGCTACGAGTAAAATTTCTAAAATCATTACCGATATATCTTCATGAGTATGACATCAATTATAAATAAAATATTTGATCTATGTAATATAAATACCTGGTTACAACGTAAGGCTCCAGGGTTTGAACAAAGAGAGACCACCTAGCACTGTAAGAGGTAGGCCTAAATATCATGGAACCGTATGACAAAATCTCTTATGGTCTCCCGAGGAATGTTACATCAGATAGCTTGCTGTTATTGTGGTCTTCAGCGATAAAATTTTTTGGAGCGGCACTCTGTGACACTCTGTCCTTTGCAAACATATTTGTCTCTGCGTAACTATTACAACCTACAACCTATTGTTTTTAATGTAGTCTGCATCTACATCTACATGGCCACTCTGCAAATCATACTTAAGTTCCTGGCAGAGGTTTCATCGAACCACTTTCACACTAATTCACTATCATTCCACTTTCGAATAGAGCGTGGAATAAAGAACACCTAGGTCTTTCTGTGTAAGCTCTGATTTCCCTTATTTTATATTGACGATCATTTCTCCCTATGCAGGTGAGCATCAACAAAATATTTTCACATTCGGAGGAGAAAGTTGGTAATTGAAATTTCGTGTGATGATACCGCCGCATGGAGAAGCGCTTTTGTTTTAATGGTTTCCACCCCAAATCCTGTATCATGTCCGTCACAAACTCTCCCCTGTTTCTCGATAAAACAAAACGTGCTGTTCTTCTTTTAACTTTCTCGGTGTACTCCGTTAATCCTATTTTGTAAGGATCCCACTTCGCGCAGCAGTACCCCACAAGAGGACGGACAAGCGCAGCGCAGGCTGTCTCCTTAGTAG
Source organism: Schistocerca americana (assembly GCF_021461395.2). Taxonomy (NCBI): domain Eukaryota; kingdom Metazoa; phylum Arthropoda; class Insecta; order Orthoptera; family Acrididae; genus Schistocerca; species Schistocerca americana. The sequence goes on from NC_060120.1 coordinate 775,033,449, forward strand.
CTCTACTGCATCTTTTCTTCCGCCAATAAAATGCAGTCTTTGGTTCGCCTTCTCTATAACATTTGCTACGTGTTCTTTCCACTTTTAGTTGTTCGTAACCGCCAATAAAATGCAGTCTTTGGTTCGCCTTCTCTATAACATTTGCTACGTGTTCTTTCCACTTTTAGTTGTTCGTAATTATAGTTCCTAGGTATTTAGTGAGCAGATATAGTTACGCCTTGGCATCACTCTTCAGTTTGTACCCCGCTTCCCTAGATAAACAGCTTGATCATTCGTTGATACCTCAGGGTGCGTCCAGTCAACCAATCGCATGGTTTAGTCCAGTTGTGACACAACGTCCTTTTCTCCCCAATTGTATTCCGTACTTCTTCATCAGCTATCCGCTCTACCCATCTTACCTTCAGCAATCTCCAGGCATCTATTCTCTTCTTGTCTGACCGCTTATAGTCCAAGTGCAAGGCTTCACTCAAGACAAATATCTTCAAATAAGACTTCCTATCTTGGCGCTGTGTTTGTCTTGGCTACCATAATTGATTCACTATGCTATTCATTTTAGCTCGCCTGTATTTCTTCCTTCTTTTTCATGATTTGTGTTACCCCTGCATTGCCATTAGATGCATTGGCTGGCTTTGCGTTGGTAAAATTGTACTCATGCAATCAGTAATCCTGTTCTTCTTGGCACCACCACTAATTACCAATATAACTTCAGCCTATCTATGTTTGTTTTCCAGTTTCTGTAACCGATTTTTACGATTAATAGGTCTTTAACATTTCTGGTGACGACCTGCAGAATGTCAGATTTGTTTTTTTGAGGTGACAACATCTTTCTTAGCAGACCTTTCCTGGAAATCCAAATGTGAGACTATTTTATGCCTCGAATATCTTACCGAAGAGGATATTATCGTCATTAAACTATACGGAATAGCTGCATATCCTTGGGAAATATAATACCTGTAGTTCCGCTTCCTTTTAGGCAGTAGCAATATAGCACAGCCACGTTAATTAATGTTACAAAACCAGATCAATGAACTATCCAGACTCTCGCCCTTTAACTACAGGAAAACCTTCTGTCACATTACGCGAACCACACGTTAGTGTGGGTTTTCCATTGATAACCCACCGATGTGGTTTCATCTACTGTACAGCTCTCTGCATCGTTGAGGAACATAAGCCACACCACAACAACAAGGCCAGAGTTTCGTATGGGGAAGTTTATCACAATTTATATAGACATCACAAGCGAATCACCTATCGACGATATACCAGACATGTTCCACTGTCGCCGTTTCACCTGTGAGCAGGCATGGGAAGTAGCACTTCAGTCTTAAGCATTGTTAACAATGTGTGTATGAGTAATATACAATTGCAGTTTTCCAGAACTGCTCAGTAACTTGATAAACAGCCCACTTTTCAAGTTAACTACCAAATCAGTTCAAATTAAAATTGGAGCATGAAAGTAAGCAATTGACTGAAACAAACGCCAATGCTCGTGATTTAATAAGTACTTCGCTTCATTTCTAAACGCTGGTGAAAAAAATGTGCAATTTTTTGTGAGCTGAGCCCACTGGTTGTCTATGAGGACGCAAGGGACGCAGGTGAAGACTAGCAAATAGGTCGTAAAACTATTCTTTCGCCAAAGAGCTAATTAACTGGCAGGTATGCACTGGGCGACAGCCGCTCTTCATCATGGCCATAGCACCTCGCAGTCGGCCACAGCAGGAGGCTGTGGGTCGAAATCGGCAAGTTGTAAACTGGTATTGTGAGATGCAGGGAAAAGAAAATCTTTATAGAAAGATAGGGATATGCATGGGGATGGGAAAACACGAGATACTCACAGCGAAACGAATCTGCTAGGTTCAAAGGAGACCAGCAATAATTAATGTGTTAGTTTTGTAAGGAAGCCTAGGATTATCTCACCAGAATTAATATTGTAGCGGGGATGAAAACTTGTAAGTGCCTATATGCAGCCGCAATCATTGGCCAAAAAGTGAAACCATGCTCATAGTGGGAGATAATTTCTGCTTTCTGCCCTCACTCTAAGAATGGAATGTGTATTATTGGTTCATCACAGTAGATTCGTAAAGGCGTGAGATGGATAGTATTTTTACGAATTTTTAATTGGACAGCACTCAGAAGATCCCCAACTACTGACTACCGATAATGCGGATATGAACACTAGTTTCGTCTTAGAGCTCCACTTGGTCTTCGTCTGCATTTCCAGTAGGTGATGCTTTGGCTGGTGGTTGCCTTGAGACTCAGGGCTGAACTTGTGACTTTCAGCTACGACTGCAGACATCTGTGCATCTAACTTCTAGACTAATGGTAAGCTTCTGCAGTGTTTGCGCACAACGTGGCCAACAGAACACGAAATTATTTGATTCAAACTAGGGTTTTGCTTTTCTGAATTAATTCACGCACATAGATAGTCGAGCACAAGATGCATTTAGGCAAGGGTATCGACTTTTATGTACTTTTCTGGTTTTGTCGTTTAATCTGTTAACTAATTCAGCATTCATAGGAGGTGTATGTGGACATAGCAAACTGCATGACATTATGCATTTCCGTTCAGTTCCATCCCCCTGTGCAAGATATTATCATTTATGTTCAATAATCCTATTTAAACCATCGTGCACTTAATAACTACTTGTATTATCTATTCAGTGCTTGGAGTCAAGTCCATGCATTTTTAGCAATAAACACGACTTGATTGTAACCTTCCGTTTCATTCCATAGTTTGATGAAACACTTTCTCATTATATCTATGTGAACTAAGGTACCCATATTTCATGTTAGAATGGGCCACTCATGTACAAGCTCAGATGTTCATTAATATCCGTTTCACAACTTGGTCTTAATATTCCAAATGATCTTATGGGGAGCCGTCCTCTTATTGTATAGGTCACCAGGTTCACATCTTCACAGCATTACAATCTTCTCTGCAGTTTCACACAGCTTCACAATCGCAACAATGGTGATGCAGTGCAACCTAACGGCGGTCTGAACACTAAGCTAGACTATTCGTTCAGTGTGGCCCTGGACCCCTTAGTCTGACAGGCAAAGTTAAAATCCAAAGCATGCCATGTTTACTTACGACTGCGATAGACCCCGAAGCGGGACTCGTCAGAAAGACCATACACATTGGCTCACAAAAAATGTGAGGCATCCAGAAGAGGAGGAGCAAACGAAATGAGGCTTCACGGGTTGAGAGGGAGAGGTTACGTGATTTTATTGCAGCGATTACAAAATCGAGCTACGTTTACAAAGAACTCGGCTGTATGAGCCCACTCACGAGTAAGATGTGGCACCCCCTCTAGTCTGTATGCATGTTCTAATTCGATTGGGCAGGTTAACTGTTGTAATTGCTCCTTGGTATGCAGGACAGTGGCAGTGGGATGGACTTGATGTCCCAGCTGATCCCAAATATGTTGTATCAGGGACAGATCTGGGGCTCTTGCTGGCAATGAGAGTATCCCAACATCATGCAAACAGATTATAGAGACAAGTGCCATGTGTGTACGAGCATTGCCATGATGAAAAACGGGACCATGACACTGTCTCATGAATAGTACCACAAAAGGGCGCAGAATGTCCGTTACTTTCCATTGTACCGTCAAAGTTCTCGAAATTACTAACCAGTTGTGACATGAAGTCATATTCTATGGGCCTTCACACCATGGTCCCAAGAACAACATCGCTGTGCCTCTCCAACTCTGGTGGACGTTCTATCTCTCATGGAAAATTGCCCCACCGATGGTGTGTGCGTACAGAGTTACATTGACATCCAATCATGTCTAGTGGGTGCTTCAATTTTTTTTGTCGGGCAGTGCATTTGCAATCAACTTTTCTGCCAATACTGACGGGCTTCTTGTGGGAATATATTTCCAGTGCTCCATTGCTGCACTTAGACTCAATGGTCAATCATTTCATTATAAAGTTGGTGTCTGACGATCATATATTGATCAACTCTGATCACCTCCCCCTTCCTGGCTCTGTCCTTCTCCTGGGCTCCCTCTCCCCTCCTTCCATCCGGTGTTTCCACCGCCTACCCTCTCTTTATCCCCATTCTCTCCCCCAAGTCCTTTTGCTTTCCCCTCCACTGCCTTCCCTACTCCTTCTCGCGTCCACCCTGCCCCTCCCCTTTTATGTGTCTTCTCCCTTCATCGGCTCCCCCCTCTTGCTTTTCCTCTACTCTCCCCTTTTTCCCCCCTCATCTGTCCGGGTCCTCCCCTCTCCCATCTGCCTTCGTGTCTATAGTGCAGTGTTTACGCGTGTGTTCAGTGTTGTTTGTTTTTAAATTTTACGAACAGACAGTCGCTAGGTATGTTTTTTAACTCTTGCGAACAGAAACAAACTGTCGCAGTGTGTTTTTAATTGTGCCTATCTAATTACTATGTGTTTTCATCACCATCACCGACCCTTTGTTTTTATATTTTCACTTCCTCAACTTTTCGCCATGTTACTGTTTTAAACAGTCACCGTTTTATCGCCTGTTTTTAGTGTTTGTTATCTACTCATTACGTTTTTAACTCTTCTGTAGGCTGCAGAGCGGCATAATACGCTGATGCCAGCCGGCCTCCCCACGGGTGGGGGGGGGGGGGGGAGAATCGAAATTCAATAAAGAAAAGAAAATCATATACTGAAATCAAATTCCGTGATCCTTAGCCAGTTCTGTTGGACCTGCTTCTTCCATAAACGCCAAGCGAGGTGATGCACTGGTTAACTCACATTCGTAAGGATTTCAGTCCGAAAAATCGTTCTGAAATTCGGCTGTAGATATTCCGGGATTTTATTAACGCGACACGGGCCAAATGCTGCGACGGTTACTTTTCAGATGCGTATTTCCTTTCCAATACTTCTTTAATCCGAGCTTGTATTCTATCTCTAAGGACGTCGTTAACGAGAATTTAAACCCTAATCACCTCCGTTCTTTGCCTCCACATGACCCACGTGACAGTGGCATTACACAGCATAACCAACGCAGTTTCATATGGTGGTGACCATGTTCACGAATGCTGGCTGTTTAGCCCCCTTCAAATTATGCATTCTGATTATATTATATTAATCATAATAAAGCATAGCGACCCCTCACGCAACATTTACCATTAAGAGACAGTGATACAGATTATATATCAACCAGTGTTGATCAAGATTTACCACGTGTCTACAAGAGTTTCCTACAGGGGTAATAAATCTATTCAGAATCCACGCTTCAGACCATGCAGGTGTCATCGCCAAGTTATTACAATCATTTACTCGTCCTCTACTGTTCTGTTTGTCACGTCCTCTAACTTTATAGCTAATTGAATTCTTCCTCCGTTGTATTGAAAGTTTAATAGTCGTTATTCTGCATTTCTAACAAAATTACTCTAATTGCGAGTCTAATTTTCCGGGTGTCGTGTTTCTGCAATTAGCAAAGTTTCAATAGTCGTGGTTCCTCATGTAAACCCAGTGTCGGTTCTTCTGATGACCTTCCTGAATTAAACCATCATTTATAATTATTAAACTTCGACAAGACACGTAACTTTTATTTGTACATATATCACTGGGCGCTTCTTTTTAGAATTATGTATATTTGAAGTCTGGATACTAGTTTATTTGCCTGTTTCTTGAGGAAGATAATCTTTGTTCCATGGTAGTCTAAACGTGTGAGCTGAGAATGTTATTAAATGTATTGCTCTTACGTCAACTCAGTGTCCACCACTGCCGGCCGGAGTGGCCGAGCGGTTCTAGGCGCTACAGTCTGGAACCGCGCGACCGCTACGGTCCCAGGTTCGAATCCTCCCTCGGGCATGATGTCCTTAGGTTAGTTAGGTTTAAGTAGTTCTAAGTTCTAGGGGACTCATGACCTCATATGTTAAGTACCATAGTGCTCAGAGCCATTTGAACCATTTTTTTGTCCACCACAGATGTCGTCTCGTGGAATATCCAAGAAATCACTCACGTTATAAAATGTTTTGCACGAACAGTATGCAAAACGCTACTCAGCAAGTGTAAGCGATTTTCCAGTGTTCTGGCAACACTTTTTTTGAGTAGAGCGAAACAAATATTGTTAGTCCAAGACTACCCTTTGCCTTTGTGGACTCATATTCTGAGGAATATAGTATCCTCACTAAGTTTCCCTGGTTTGCGTGTGGCCCACTGTCAGAATAATGAAACTTTAGACGATAGATTTTGCCACCGTAGCATCCAAAATTCACTAATAATATAGCTGTCAGCTGGATATTTCACTTCAGCGTGACATTTCACTTCAGTGGCAACGCCTGCCCTGTACCAAGACGCTCCTCTTTCTACCCGTGGAACACAGTTACTGATAATACTCACTAACTACAATCTACACTTTTGCTCTACTGTAAGATCAAGCTACGGCAATTACAGATGACGTTGGAACAATTTTCTTACTATATCACTCATCATTACTTAAATATATTTCTCAAATTTTAACTATGCGTCGGATCAGCATACTTTCTCTCCGTTCTCATAGCAACTGGCTTAGCTTACTTCAGACCTGCATTCGGAAAACGGGACAAGATGCAATCTCTAGAGTCTAGCCCATCACCTTCACCAACAACATTCATAATTACTTAATACACACGAATCGGGTTAAACAGAGTGCTCATTTTGTAACATCTAGCAACAGTAAAAAGACTGCACATATGAACAGGAATGCAACCCAGTAAACAGACAATATGCGATAGTGACAATATTTTCTGCTTAAAGTATCCATTAAATGAGTGAAAAAGTGAGATTTCACTCATTTAACAGATAAAATTTAGAGATTATTTATTTACGACTGCCTCGTTTTGTGGCATTCATTATGTCGTGTCTATACATTGCAGGCATCACGAAGTGGACCAAAGACCAAAGATCGCTTCGCAGGGTCTTCTGTCAAAGGCGCAATAGATCGAAGTCCAGCTCGTGTCAGACTCAACATTGGCAGGCGTCCCACAATTCTGATGAAATGAAGGAAAGAAGTGAAAAAACTAGCGGGCTAAATACAATTGTTTTTGAAAGCGTAAAATTTCCTGTAATTGTTGTCATGACCAGTTTTTGACAATGGCATACAAATTTAACTGTATATATTCTAGGGTGTAAAATAATAAACATTAGAAGTCACAATAGAAAGTGATATTATTTAATTTACGACTGGTTTCGGATTTGTGCCCATCTTCATGTGGTTTACAAGTACATTTAATCGCATGTTTCAGTGCTCAGTGTTGGAAATCACTGTTTAAGTAAAGAAACAAATAATGTGATGATGACTAGATAGACCCAACTGAAACATTTGGAAGATACTAACCGACATGTGTTGTGAACTAGTATAGTACTGACATAGAGCTGTATACAAGTATTGTAATACTTTACAACCGATGTTGCTTAGGAACTTCCAGTTGTTTCAGTTGGGTCTATTTAGTTATAACATTATTTGGTTTTTTAATTTAGACAGTGATTTCCAACATCAATAGAAACTCGGAACGAGTCGTGCATTAAATAAAATCACCTTCCATTGTGGTTGGCAGCGGTTATTATTCTACATCCTATAAAGGAACGGTCACAGAGTTCAACTGAATCCATTATGGATAAAATTCAGATAGATGTTCCGTTTCTTGAAGCCATTGGTTTATGTCGAGGATCAAAATCGACAAAATTATCACATCCAACAAAAATATTCAGCAGTAATGGCCATAAAATTGCCAGTTTAATACCTGTAATTAGTAGGACTATATGAAAATGTAAACAAAAAAATAGACAAATGTAATTTTATCCGAAAATTACCTTTATTAGACAATTAGAATTGAGCAGGTAAGGAGTCCAGAATTTATATTATATGAATTTGATATTTTCTTGAAACCACTGCAGTCTAAACAAAACGTAGCCGTTTCATCGGTGGAAATTATGCAACGCCCTGAAAAATCCTCAGAGAGATCCGTGATAGTGTTCGTCCTGAGTTTCGATTAACGGCGTCCGTCGAAGACAGTATTTAAGTTAGATGTAGAGTAGACGATATCTGCTACTTTATTAGAAAGAGGACAAGCCAGAACATTCTGTTCAAAGTTGAGAGAACTTGCCATACTACCGCACGTTTCAAGTCAAATAATCGCTGTGGGACAATAGTTTCGTTTAAGCTCAAGGTGCACCCTGATATTGGTAAACAGATTTGAGTCCATTTTCGAAAAAACTACATGACGTATAGTAAGGAAATTCCTAAAACCTCTGAAGCCTAAAATCAAAGTCTAGTGCTATTTTTAACGATGCGACATGTACTACAAATCCACAAAGCATACAAGTTTTGAGACTTACCTAACAGGTAATGCAAGGAAGCATGTTGTTAATAGAGAGCAGACGTTGGAAAACAGTTAAATGGGTAAGAAAATATGTAACAGCTGAAGGTGTCATAGTGACAGCTAGAAACTGAAATGGACCCAAACGGACGAACTTCGTGATTCAGTATGGAAGCTCTTTTCCTTATTCCTCGTGACGAGGTGTAATATAAATAACAACTTAATAAAATGTGGAAGGATAAGATCAACAAACAACCAGAGTACAATGAGATTCGAAAAACTGAAAGCGTGATATGTACAGAAGTCTTAAAAGGATCTTTATACAAGTGTAGATGAATAGTGACTGATACGGTTGTGCTCTGTGCTACGAGGTGTACGTATTCATTTCCAGAGCTCTGGGGTTCGACCCAGAAACTTGATATTTGAATCTCAGAAACGCAAGGAATTGCCACGCTTCGTATTTACCCGGAAACGTGGAAAATATTTTTTAATCTACGTATTATACTTCAAGGATAACATTAAAGACATCAGTGGGAAGGTCTTTATCCATCAGTGGATGATAAATCGTTCATGATGATGGAATTCAGTTGCGCTCCATAATCATTCTCATATGTCGAATTTACAAGTCAGTGCAATTCATTACAAGATGCCATTGCATTACGAGTCATACAGATTAAGATCGAATAGTTGTATTTTACTGAATGTTTAGATTAGAATCTGAATGACCTGTCACACAACTGAACTAGTGCATTCATTAAGTTAGTAAACAATTCCTCAGTTTTCAGAGAAAGCTTATAAGAATGGTAAGCAGTGTTTATGCCATGCAAGTGTTGCATACAAAGGCGTGAAAAAAGTCATCCATTATGTTTACTTGCAAGAAAGAGTTACACTAAATAAATATAACTGGTAACTTATCTTAGTGTATCAACTGATTTCTACCTTTGGCTATTACATCAGGATGTAGGAAACGTAACAGTAGATATTTGTAAAGGAATGTTTATTTACCAAAGCAGCCAACAATACTGTTTTCCATTTTCTCACGCCTTTACATTGCGTTTTGCTGAAGAGTTTCTTTGAAGTAAAAATAGTCCGATTTAGCTACACGATAACCTGTTATTCAAAATAGGAAAAACGCCGAGATAAGAGTTACACATGGTCGAATGAATGGGCTACTCACATCTACAGTAAACGTTTTCCTGACATATCGTTTCGTCTCCTTCATAAAACCTAGACAGCTATTTTTAAACAGTAGGGTGACACATATTCCTATGAAAAAAAAGTGAGTGTGGTCGAGTAAAGTTCGAACCCGGAAAATGGAAAAGTATGTACTACGAGTCACCAGCCAATGATATTGGGTGCTGTAATGAATTCATTTCTTGTACACATGTGGCAGCTGCAGATGTGAAGGGCTACAATGTGTATGCTGCACAGCAGACAATACTCCCTTGGTGCACTCAGGCTTGTTTACCAGTAGGCTGTACTTTGGTGATGAACATTGTATCTCTTGTGTACCCGTTGTCCACCACCGGACAACTGCCTCATATAAACACCACACATACCTGAATGTTTAAGACTACCGACCAATTGGCCACCTGCAGACCCACAATGACATCCCGTTTAAAACTCTGTCAAGTACTGTTATCACTGTCTCATGCTAGAAAGTAAGTATCTTATCCTTAAATAACGAAGTGTACTATATTTTGATGAAAAGTCTAAAAATTTACGTAATATATGCAGTTTTAGACTGTTACAATAATTTTACTTACTGGGAGACTTTACTTATGTATGTTTTGTTGTGTGAATGAGTGAGGATATGAATGCGACATGTGTATGAATTATAAATCACTGACATTGTGAATAACTAGGTGAGTGAGCGCGTGAAACAAATAGTGTAGCCTTGACGTGAATCACATACATGGGGGACGATGATAATTGTAAAGCACTCAGTTCTTGGTGTTTTAGAAATGTAAAAATTACTTCTGTCCTTCAGAAGGTTAAAGGTGGAGTTAACTGGTTTTTATCAGCTCTTTAGAAATGTGTAATTTTGTAATTCCATCCAAAGTAATTTGGGGGGGGGGGGGGGGACCGGTCTTAATGAGGAGATTATCGGGTTATGTGAATCGAAATATGTAACTTATTGTGTATGGTGTTATTTAGGCCATGAAACAGAATACCTATCGCGCGCTTTGGTACAGGTAGAGAAATTTCGCGGATGAGTCGTGAAGAGCCCTCGGTCCATTCTTGCGACGAGAGGTCATGTAGCTCAGAGCTCTACATACTTTTGTCTACTACAGCGGTCTTTTGGAGGACTTCATTTATCAGTAAAATTTCATATCATTAGTGGATGACGTCTGCGAAAATTTCTGAATTTTTAATGAGAAATGAGAATTTATATCGTAGGCTATAAATTCCGCGTGGTGTACTGTGCAGTCATAAGCGCGAACTTCAGAGTTCATAAGTAATATCATGGACAGTACTTGAGCAAGCATTCAGAAGTATTAAGCGCCATGTGTTTTTACAAACAGCTTATTATCATGTATGAATGCATGGTTTCGCGGCGATATGAGTTAATGAAATTTTCTCGGGCTTCCAGCCGCGTCAGGTGGTTAAAATCCCACGAGCTTTCAACCGAGCTCTCCTCAGTCATTGTCAAGTGGTAAGACTGATTCGCCACTTGACAATGGCTGAGGAGAGCTCGGTCGAAAGCTCGTGGGATTTTAACCACCTGACGCGGCTGAATGCCCGAAAAAAATTTATTACCTTATTATCAGATGAAAAGTGCTGTTGCTTCAATATCAGCTCTGACTGAAACCTTAACTGGCTACTAGGAAGAGAGAGTGTGCTCCAAGTGTGAAAGGATTAGCAAAAAATATACTTATTTTTGCACTTACGTTTCTCATACTGTATGCTAGGTCGGACTTGCTAGCAAATATGTGTAGAGAAAGTGACAATACAGAACAGGTATTTCTATCTAGGACTTTGCTGCATTTGGTAGTTACAGTCAGACCTGGAAAAATTAGTGCACTTCGCCAGTATAATACAGTTCAAACACTTAGTGCGCCTTTTTGACATGTGTAGTGCAGCAGTTTTTTTTACAGCTTTCCTTCGCTAATGTACATTATACGTCGTTTCAGGGCAGGCCGTGCTTCTGAAAAACTCACTAAGGAGAGCACTTTCTATGTCAGCAGGGAAGCAGAAGAAAACCGCGCTGCCACATTGCGAAAGCCTACTTACAAAGTTGCAAGCACCATCAGTAAGTGAAAAATCTAGAGGTCTACTAGATCAGACTAATTACAGCAGGCACAGAAGCATTTAAGCAGCAATTCTTCCCGCATTAGACATGGACTGGATCGTGAAGTAACAATAACGTGTTGTAAAAAGGCGGAGTAACGTCTGCCATCATTTCACAGTAGTTTGCAATGTTCAGTGCGTAGCTCAAGACACCGTAGTTCGCTGGAGAAGCGAAGCGTTCGTAGTGATTGGAAAAATATGCGGGTCACTCTCGTTTTCAAGAAGGGTCAACAAACAGACGTCAGAACTATAGGCCTGTTTCGCTGACGGCAGTATGTTGCAGAATTCTGGAACACGTCTAATGCTAATGCTCGCAACCTCTACAGGAAACAATATGGATTTAGAACCTAAATCGTATGAAATCCAGCTCGCTCTGCTCATCCACGGGACTAAGACGGCAGTAAATTCCGGCGCTCAGCTTGATCCGGCGTTCCTAGAGTCCTGGTAGTCGTTCGACCCGGTTCTTCACTGCCGTTCAACGATAGAAATACGAACGTATAGAATATCATACCAGCTTCGTCACTCGATGAAAGGAAATCTATTAAACATTTCACCTCCTATCATTCTTTTTCTTTCTTTTTTTTAATCATCAGTCTTCTGACTAGTTTGATGCAGCCCGCCACGAATTCCTCTCCTGTGCCAACCTCTTCATATCAAAGTAGCACTTGTAACCACCTTGTCAATTATTTGCTGGATGTATTCTGACGTCTGTATTCCTCTACTGTTTATGTCCTCTTCAGTTCCCTCTAGTACCATGGAAGTCATTCATTGATGTCTCAACAAATGTCCTATCATCCAGTCCCTTCTGCTTGTCAGTGTTTACCACATATTTCTTTCCTTCCTGATTCTGCGAAAAACCTCCTGGTTCCTTACCTTATCAGTCAACCTAATTTTCAACACTCGTCTGTAGCACGACATCTCAAATGCTTCTATTCTTTTCGCTTTTCCCACAGTCCATGTTTCACTACCATAAAATGCTGTGCTCCAGACGTACATTGTCAGAACTTTCTTTTTAAAATTATGGCCTATGTTTGATACTAGTAGACTTCTCTTGGCCAGGAGTGCCCTTTGTGCGAGTGCTAGTCTTTTAATGTCGTTCTTGGTCCGTCTGTCATTGGTTATTTTGCTGCCTAGGTAGCAGAATTCCTAAATTCATCTACTCCGTGATCATCAGTCCTGATTTTAAGTTTCTCGCTGTTCTCATTTCTGATATTTCTTATTACTTTCGTCTTTCTTCGATTTACTCTCAGTCCATATTCTGTACTCATTAGATTGTTCATTCCATTCAGTACATCACGTAATTCTTCTTCACTTTTACTCAGTATAGCAATGTCATCAGCAAATCGTATCATTGATATTCTTTCACCTTGAATTTTAATCCCACCCCTGAACCTTTCTTTTATTTCCATCACTGCTTCTTCGATATACAGATTGAACAGTAGGTGTGAAAGACTACATCCCTGACTTACACCCTTTTTTATCCGAGTACTTCCTTCTTGGTCGTCCACTCTTATTATTCCTCTTGGCTCTTGTACAAATTGTATATTATCCGTCTCTCACTATAGCTTACCGCTATTTTTCTCAGAGAAATCTTGAGGCGTTAAAATAACATGAGGGGTACCCCAAGGGAATTTATAGCACCATTACGTTTCGCAACATACGCAAGTGAATAACATCGGATTTCCGGTTAGGCTACTCGCGGACAATGTTGTTATATACAGAGAAGTCCCAATGCTATAAAATTGTTGCGGGATGCGAGGAAGACCTACAGAAGATCAGCTCTTGATGTAGAGATTGTCAGTTGAACCTCAACCTAAAGAAATGTAACGCATTTCGCATAAACAGGGGAAAATACCCATTATTGTGTGATTATACGATTAAATAAGAATCCAGGAAGTAGTCACATCCATAACCTATCTAGGGCTATGGATACGAAAAGGTTTAAAGCGGAACGGCCACATAATACTGACCGAAGGTAAGGCATATGCCAGTTGAGATTCGTTGGAAGTACCCTCAGGAAGTGTAGTCCATCCATGAAGGAGGTAGCTGAAAAAGCTCTCGTTCCACCGATATTTTATATTAATCGTCAGTCTGGCACTCAAAGCAGGTAGGAATGATGATACAGAGAAGATACAAAGAGAGCAGCTCCTTTTGGTACGGGTTCATTCAGCAAGTGCAGAAATATCATGGAGATTCTCTACAAACTCAAGTGGCAGTCACTACAAGACAGGCATTGTGCATATGTAAAATTCTGAGAGGGTATGTTTCTAGAAACGTGAACCAATAACCTCTTTCCCCCTGTCTCGCGAAGATACGGTGAAGGTCAAATTAGGATTCGAGCTCACATGCAGACTTGCCAACAGTCATGCTATCTGCAGACTATTCACGACCAGAATAGGAAAAGGAGTGAGTGACAGTGGTAAACAAAGTACCCTCCACCACACACCATGACGCAGCTTGCAGAGTAGAGATGTTGATTACACTCTGAGAAATTTGTGGCCTCTGAGCAACGGAAGCTGGTCCAATGGAATGACTGCAGCGTGTAGTATACAGTGTCAAACCTAATCCAAGGTTGACCTGACACTATGATCAATGATGTTTTATTACGGGTATATTGATATCCCGTGCTGTGGTCATGCTGCATGCTCGACTAGTAGCTCAGAACTGCTTATAAACTTCTCACCACCAATTCTCCAGTCAGTGTCGAGCTGCAGTGTCGAGTACAAGAGACCCATTTCTTGGTGCCTAACGATTCTCATCCATTCTATGTACCCACTTGAATTGCACTTTTCGACTTGCTCTCTAATGTGTTTTTACTTGACCCTACACATGTTTATTGACTGGGCTTAGCATAATAGTTCCATTTACGGTCAAACAAGTTGGGAAGCAGTTTGATCCAAATGCCCACAGTTTCACTTCAATAGGCTGTTCCAAATCGGCCCCATACGACGCAAAACTCCTGGAAGTTCGTTAGTTCATGCCTGTCAAGGCACAGCTAATATAGGCTACCCACCAGAGGCCTTCATTGCTCTCATTATGCGCATGCTCTTGCCACTTAGGCCAGTATTACACTATCAAATTTCTTCGTCAAAGATTTGATCAAAGATGTGATCAAATATTCCGTCAAATATATTTGACAAAGATCTTTGACGGAGCGCTAGAGGGAGTATTTCACTGTCATCACATTTTTCGTCAAAGTTCAAGATGGCTGACAACCACAACTTGTTATTAACCGCAGCAGTTGCATGTACCACAAGTGCACGGTGTGCACATGCGGAAGAGAAGCGGGGAAAAAAAGGAAACATACCTGGGTGAAGCTGTGGGTTTTACGACGACACGATAAAAGCATTCAACAAGACTTGTTGCGTGAGCTTATAGTGGAGGACGTCAAGTCGTACATCAATTACTTAAGAATGGATGAGCATACATTTCTGTATGTGCTCAGTGAAGTGTATCCTCATATCACAAAGCACAATATTCACTTAAGAACTGCTACATCGGCAGAAGACAGGCTCATTGTAACACTCCGATTCCTTGCTACAGGAAAGGATCAGGTTAGGTTAGGTTAGGTCAGGTCAGATCAGGTCTCCAATCTTCTTAATCTATTCTTGTATTCATGGTGCCTCACGTTGTAAAGCGCCTCATCAGCTTCATACATCTCTATTAATTTTGTAGTTGTCGGCACACACCAATTGTATTTACCAGCAATGTTTATAAAAACATTACAGACGACAGAACGCTGCAGCGATGCTAGCTGTCCATGTGGTAACATGTCACATCGCAGTGAACAGAAGACAAGCGACTTCTTTGATCAAATCTACAGCGAGGCCCTAGATCTGATCAAATATTGGACGACATTTGATAAAGTTCCCTATTACACCATCAAATATCTTTGACAAAGATTTCTTACAAAGATATTTGACAAAGAAATTTCATAGTGTAATACCGTCCTTAGCCAACCCAGCTCGCTGGCGCCCAGATCGAGCAGTATGACCGCGTACGCTACTTCCTGGCTGCCTGACTGCTCTCACATCAGATGTTACACACCCCTTCAACCTGTGTCTCTGAGCGTCTGCTGCCCGCCAGCCGGCATGCGACCTTGAACAGCTTGCTACGTAGTCATAAGCACTCATTACTGGTACACTGTTCAGTACAACCTCCGAGTTTGGATTCGTTCGGATATTATATCCGGGTGGTTTCAAAGAAAGAAAAATCCACCTACGATGCGATAAATCACACCTCGGATGTACGTCATAGGTGTAATGATTGATATATCTGGGACATTTGATAATATATGGTGGTCTGCCTTATTCAGAACACTGAAATAGGTATCTCTATAACAGATTACGAGATTATTTCAACACAGACAGGTGCAGTTAGAATTCCCAAGAAAGAAAATAGTGAAAAACATCACTAAAGGCTGCCCACAGGAATCTGTGGTTCTGAGATTTGGGTTGATGGCATAAAGCCATTACTGAACCATCTTCAGAGTATAACAAATGCATCGAAAACATAGACAATCTGCTAATTATAGCATCTGTCAACATAAAGAATAAATTAGAGGAAAATAGAAGGGTAGTTCTTGAAAGACTAAGTAACTGGTGCTTTTATAACAGGCTAACGACACAAAGTAGTCTGTACGTTAGTAAAAGGAACATTGTCAAGAACGAGAAACCTCACAATAAGAACAAATCATGAACCTATGAAAAGAACATAAGTATATAGTTATCTTAGAATTAAAATCGGGGAAAAGCAAAATTTTCATGTATATGTAGAAATCAGCTGCCACAGAGACATTAAAATCCTAAACAGAATTGTAGCAGTTGACAGTTGACCAAAGAAGTTTTCAGCTACCCCTAAATGCAAGAAGTACGTACACTATGTGATCAAAAGTATCCGGACACCTGGCTGAAAATTACTTACAAGTTCGTGGCGTCCTCTATTGGTAATGCTGGGATTCTGTATGGTGTTGGCCCACCCTTAGCCTTGGTGGCAGATTTCACTCTCGCAGGCATACGTTCAATCAAGTGCTAGAAGGTTTCTTGGGGAATGGCAGCCCATTCTTCACGGAGTGCTGCACTGAGAAGAGGTATCAATGTCGGTCGGTGAGGCCTGGTACGAAGTCGGCTTTCCAAAACATCCCAAAGGTGTTCCAAAGGATTCAGGTCAGGACTCTGGGCAGGCGAGTCCATTACAGGGATGTTATTGTCGTGTAACCACTCCGCCACAGACCGTGCATTATGAACAGGTGCTCGATAGTGTTGAAAGATGCAATCGGCATCCCGGAATTGCTCTTCAACAGTGGGAAGCAAGAAGGTGCTTAAAACATCAATGTAGGCCTGTGCTGTGATAGTGCCACGCAAAACAACAAGGGGTGCAAGCCACCTCCTTGAAAAACACGACCACACCATAACACCACCGCCTCCAGATTTTACTGTTGGCACTACTCACGCTGGCAAATGACGTTCACCGGGCATTCGCCATACCCACACCCTGCCATCGGATCACCACATCGTGTACCGTGATTCCTCACTCCACACAACGTTTTCCCACTGTTCAATCGTCCAATGTTTACGCTGCTTACTCCAAACGAGGCCTCGTTTGGCATTTACCAGCATGATGTGTGGCTTATAAGCAGCCGCTCGACCATGAAATTCCAGTTTTCTCACCTCTCCTCTAACTGACATAGTGCTTGCAGTGGATCCTGGTGCAGTTTGGAATTCCCGTTTGATGGTCTGGATAGATGTCTTCCTATTACCCATTACGACCCTCTTCAACTGTCGGCGGTCTCTCATGGCCGGCCGGAGTGGCCGAGCGGTTAAAGGCGCTGCAGTCTGGAACCGCACGACCGCTACGGTCGCAGGTTCGAATCCTGCCTCGGGCTTGGATGTGTGTGAAGTCCTTAGTTAGGTTTAAGTAGTTCTAAGTTCTAGGGGACTTATGACCACAGCCGTTGAGTCCCATAGTGCTCAGAGCCATTTGAACATTTGAATCGGCGGTCTCTGTCAGTCAACAGACGAGGTCTATATGTACGCTTTTGTGCTGTACGTGTCCCTTCACGTTTCCACTTCACTATCACATCGGAAACAGTCGACCTTGGGATGTTTAGAAGTGTGGAAAACTCGAGTACAGACGTATGACACAAGTGACACTCAATCACCTGGCCACGTTCGAAGTCCGTGAGTTCCGCGGAGCGCCCCATTCTGCTCTCTCACGATTTCTAATGTCTACTGAGGTCGCTGATGTGGAGTACGTGGCAGTAGGCGGCAGCACAATGCACCTAATATGAAAAACGTATGTTTATGGGGGTGTCCGGATACTTTTGATCGCATGGCGCTACTGTGGGCTACGGGTGGAGCGTTTGGATGCATTGAGCCAGAAAGGTAACCACAGCACAGGCGCCATGGCGAGCACAGAGAAGTGTACTTCTGTAACTGATAAGCTCGTGTAGAACAATACTGACTGAGGAATTGCTGGTGATAGTAGGCTTGCTACCTCTGGATCTAGCGGTAAGAAAAAAAAATTGCATAATTTTGGCTCAAAAATAGCGAATATAATAAGGTTGGAAAGACAATGGAGACAAGGGCCACCTGTAATAAAGAAATAAAGGCATGCATTGACAGAGAATGGCAGGAAATATGGGAAAGGGCAGAAACATGGAGGAGAACCTACCAATCCGTTCCTAACATAAAAGGAAGATGCAGAATGGCACACTTCCTTCCGGCCAAGGAAGCTATACACTACTTGTCGGGACGTGGTCCATAGCACAGCTACTTACTAAAAGTACACTACTGGCCATTAAAATTGCTACACCACGAAGATGACGGTCTACAGACGCGAAATTTAACCGACAGGAAGAAGATGCTGTGTTATGCAAATCATTAGCTTTTCAGAGCATTCACACAAGGTTGGCGCCGGTGGCGACACCTACAGCGTGCTAACATGAGGAAAGTTTCCAACCGATTTCTCATACACCAACAGCAGTTGACCGGCGTAGCCTGGCGAAGCGTTGTTGTGATGCCTCGTGTAACGAGGAAAAATGCGTACCATAACGTTTCCGACTTTGATAAAGGTCGGAGTGTATCCTATCACGATCGCGGTTTATCGTATCGCGACATTGCTGCTCGCGTTGGTCGAGATCCAATGACTGTTAGCAGAATATGGAATCGGTGGGTTCAGGAGGGTAATACGGAACGCCGTGCTGGATCCCAACGGCCTCGTATCACTAGCAGTCGAGATGACAGGCATCTTATCCGCATGGCTTTAACGGATCGTGCAGCCACGTCTTGATCCCTGAGTCAACACAGGGGGACGCTTCCAAGACAACAATCATCTGCACGAACAGTTCGATGATGTTTGCAGCAGCATGGACTATCAGCTCGGAGATCATGGCTGCCGTTACCCTTGACGCTGCATCACAGACAGGAGCGCCTGCGATGGTGTACTCAACGACGAACCTGTGTGCACGAATGGCAAAACGTCATTTTTTCGGATGAATCCAGGTTCTGTTTACAGCATCATGATGGTCGCATCCGTGTTTGGCAACATCGCGGTGAACGCACGTTGGTAGCATGTATTCGCCATCGCCATACTGGCGTATCACCCGGCGTGATGGTATGGGGTGCCACTGGTTACACGTCTCGGTCACCTCTTGTTCGCATTGCCGACGCTTTGAACAGTGGACGTTACATTTCAGATGTGTTACGACCCGTGGCTCTACCCTTCACTCGATCCCTGCGAAATCCAACATTTCAGCAGCATAATGCCCGACCGCATGTTGCAGGTCCTGTACGGGCCTTTCTGGATTCAGAAAATGTCCAATTGATGCCCTGGCCAGCACATTCTCCAGATCTCTCACCAATTGAAAACGTCTGGGCAATGGTAACCGAGCAACTTGCTCGTCACAATACGCCAGTCACTACTCTTGATGAACTGTGGTATCGTGTTGAAGTTGCATGGGCAGCTGCACCTGTACACGCCATCCAAGGTCTGTTTGACTCAATGCCCAGGCGTATCAAGGCCGTTATTGCGGCCAGAAGTGGTTGTTCTGGGTACTGATTTCTCAGGATCTATGCACCCAAATTACGTGAAAATGTAATCACATGTCAGTTCTAGTATATTTGTCCAATGAATACCCGTTTATCACCTGCATTTCTTCTTGGTGTAGCAATTTTAATGGCCAGTAGTGTACAATGCACGACAGTCGCTTGTGAATGTGGAGCTACTGACAGCATGGAGCACATGATTTCCGTGTTTGAGAGTGTGGTATTACAGGATGTTACAGACCAGTACAGGAACGTCTTTGGTAATACAATGATCTATAGCATGATAAGTAATGCGGAAGGGTGGCATAAGCTGAACTTACTGATAGCTAAAATATCAGCTCGTAAACTGCAAGCCTACATGCCTGAGAGACAAGCAAGACGAGGCCACGAGACACACCACGACAGAACGTCCACCTGCAATAACATTTTGGAAACAGTGAGAATATGAGTCTTGGAAAGGACCAGGCAAGATTTAGGGAGAGCCTGATATCCATCTCCCAATTTCTACATCTTTGGTGTCTAATTCCACAACTAATGTCACAGCTCCCCGATCTCAGAGATGTCCTGTGATTTATTCACAACATGATTTTGTTGTATTAAAAAGGCTAGTGTCTCAATACTGTCCGGACTGTGGCGACTGTCCGGATAAAAGGTTGTGTCTTACGGTATTAATTTAGATAAAGCTGAATTGGTAATATGAATATTTACTTTATTCATTTGTATTATTGAATTTACGTCCTGGCCTCATTTAATAAATATTCGTTGCTGGTCGTCGTAATACGATGATGCAGTGTATCGGCCACCATTGTCGCAGCCTTAAATGCTTATAGCACGTTCCAGAAAACGAACCTATCTTCATTTAATTACACGAGAACGAAGTCCCATGTCGATTTATTGCAAAGTTAACTCTGATTCATAAAAGTGATTAACCATCTTTTTACGGTCACACATCATCGTGTTAATGATAGGTCTACAACACAGACTTCACCGATTTTCGTCATTCATCTCATCATTACAATCACCCCTTCTCTCTTCCGAGTTTTAGTTTCACTTCAAACAATGTTAACAACCTACTAAACGGAAAGAGCGCAGCCGCTGTGACTCCTGAGTTGTGCCTCAGCGCGCGATGGGCTAACTATCCAGACAAATGAGGAATATAGCTTAGTTCTAATGCCAAGTACGATAGGGTAGTATAGTATAGTGGAGTGCAGTGTAGTATAGTGTAGTCCTATGCAGTGTAGTGTTGTATAATACTGTAGCCTAGAATTATAAATTTCAAAAGTTTCGGTCCAGCAAAGTAGCACAGTACAGCAGAACGATAGCAAATGCCTTCTTTATTCCGAATGAACTTATATCTGTGTACCAAATGCCCAAAGAATGGTATTTAGAATTGTTTCCTTTCTTTCAAAAATTATTATAATTATTTTTATGTAGAGCCCCTAAAACACCATAATGCTTAGCTACATTGACACATTTGAATTATTGTAAAATATTATGTGCTGTATTCAAGGCAATTCACGTGCGACAGTTGATGAGAGGGTGTTGCGAAATTCCCGTTAAAAACTTCTAGGACTTATGAAGGGGACAGAGACATAATAGTTCGAATAGGAACCCATGTCCGGAATCCTTATCCAAGGACGCTGCAAAGCGTCAAAGTATTGTGCCCCGACGCCTGTAAACATATGCGTATACAAGTTGATTCTGGATAATGTTGCAGACTTAACAGAATACTGTAGACGGATAAATGTATCAATTGCGGATAAGGGTCCCTTTACCAGAAACGAACGAGTCGAAAGTTATAAGTGAAAACTGTTCTGATACTTCTGACGCAGGAGTACATGTACTGGTACTGTTTTGGCTAAGATTGTAGGGTACACAGCTTTCAAAGGTGGTTTTATGGACCAAAACAAGGAAAAATGTTCAGCAAACATGGGCTCTAAAATGTCTACCTGAGGGTCTATTAGCAATTGTTCATCTTCGCTACTGTGAAACATCTCCTCTACTGAACAAATGTTCATAACTCTTGAGGAATGCATTTTAGAGCCCATGTTTACTGAACTTTTTTTCTTGTTTCTGTCCACACTATCACCTTTTAAACTTGCCTACCCTACGATGTTAACAACAATAGTAACGATTCATTATTCAACTGTCAGGTGTTGCAACACCAGAGCTCCATAGCTCTACTGACATAATTTTTTCTTTTTTGTCTGTTCTACCATTTGTCATTAAGATATCGTAAATATTGTTTGATTGTATTGATACCACATGAGTGTTCGTTTTTTCCTTTGTAAAAACTTCGATGTCATGGTTTATTCCTATACGATGTAGTGTCTCTGTTATTTAAATTCTTTGCCTCATTTGGAGGGGGACAAAACTTACTGTGTATAATTGTAATTTCTGTGTGAATAATTTTTTGTAGAAATACCAATATGTATAACTGATCTATTTTATTTAAAGTGACTGTTTCCTGTTATGTACCTGCTGATCCTCACTGTGGTTCCCCTCGGTAACGGAATCACGCAGCGCGTGAAAAATGTGGTTGGCGTGGATTGAAAGGTGGAACCAAGAGTCAGTCGGGAAGGAGCTACCAAACTGTCGACAGCTTATGTAAAAGTCGTCTATTGTATTGGTGCCGAGAGAGGCTTTTTGTGGCGTTTTCCAATGTTGCAAAACCTCGGATGGGTGTATAAATAGCTGGAACTATTCTAGAATTGATATCTATCATCGCCACCAAGAAATAACAGGGTCCAGCATTCCTACCTGCAAATCCACCTACCAACATGCACTCGCCACCACATTCCGCAGTCACTGTAATGGAATGGAGGAATTCTAGATATGCAAAGTGAAGGATCAGCTCATTGGATGTTTTAGTGTGCTCAAATATAAAATAACTTATACCTGAATCTATGTACCTCTCTTGATTTTTTCTTTATCACAACACCCTCAGGAATCTCTCTGTTTGAATTATAACTTCCGAGTGTCCTGATTTTGAAAAATAATATTCAAAAGGAAAGACTATTACCTAATTAAATTTGTTCAAAATTTAGTTAAGTAAATTATCTAATATTATTGCGGATTTTGGTGAAGTCGAAAGAGGAAGTAAGTGTAGCTTTTGTAAGAGCCTCCCAGTATCTGAAATTTTTCATATTTTTGCTTTGAGATCTTTCAAAATGTCTTACTTCTGGTTTAAAAAGATAAAGAACTATGAAACAGTTTTCTTAAGTTGGCATTCTTTAGATCATTTATGAAAGTGTGTTTAGTTTACTTTACTACAGTGATCAAAATTAAGCACGCCCCCCCCCCTCCCCATTGAAAGTTGCTCAAATGCACAAAGTTACTTGATTATAGAAAGTTCTAACTACTCTTGATATTTACGTTGAATTCTGTGCTCATTGTGTTCTAAAAAGTGTAATAGCAGTTTATGAGCACCCTCTTAATGTTTTATCCTCACTGAACGTAAAGTTACTATGAATCTCAATACCCATGAGAACAGTTACTTCTTTGCATTTAAAGAATAGTGTGATACTTATTGCATGTGAATATTATTTAAATTTGTACTGTGTAGAAAATATCTGATGAAGGAAGACTAGGCCCATGCCGAATTTTCAGTTTAACAGTGATTTCCATGTGTAGTGTTGATGGAGTTATTCAGTTTGGCGAAGCATTTAATACTGATGAATGTAACAGTGTCTTTTGTGAATGTGAGAACGTGAACATCTAGCTGCTACGCTCTTGTACACTATAACGTCTGTTGTGGCCTGTGACTGGGTACATTGCACTTTCGTATGAGAAAAGAATAAGCTGTGTCGTTCCACTAAAACTGCTTACTTTTTCTTTAAAAAGGAATGTTACTTATTCTTATGCCTAACTGGGCTGGCGACCTTTTCTTTATTCTTTGAACAGTGTGGATAGGTAAAATATTGTTTATTACTGATTAATTATTTACGTAATTTTAACTTCCACATCCGAGAAGCCACCTCCGTTGGGTACATTACGGTCAACACAACGAAATTTCTTTCAGAGGGTAACACTGTACTGTTGCTATATACCATAATTGGTCACCAATATAGTTTCAGAACGTACGTAAAGAGCAGTGACAGTGTTGTAAGGTGTCAGAACGGTTTTCGCTTATAACTTTCGACTCGTTCGTTTCGGGTACTGGGACCCTTATCTCAAATTGATGCATTTATCCTTCTCCATATTCCTAGAACGTTTGTAACCTCATCACGGAATCACCCTGCATATACACTACTGGCCATTAAAATGACTACACCACGAAGATGACGTGA
This sequence comes from Schistocerca americana, assembly GCF_021461395.2. Classification (NCBI taxonomy): domain Eukaryota; kingdom Metazoa; phylum Arthropoda; class Insecta; order Orthoptera; family Acrididae; genus Schistocerca; species Schistocerca americana. Next base: position 775,057,353 of record NC_060120.1, read on the forward strand.
TCAGGCACGAATTTTAACCGACAGGAAGAAGATGCTGTGATATGCAAATGATTAGCTTTTCAGAGCATTCACACAAGGTTGGCACCGGTGGCGACACCTACAACGTGCTGACATGAGAAAAGTTTCCAACCCATTTCTCATATACAAACAGCAGTTGACCAGCGTTGCTGGGTGAAACTTTGTTGTGATGCCTCGTGTAAGGAAGAGAAATGCGTACCATCACGTTTCCGACTTTGATAAAGGTCGGATTGTAGCCTATCGCGATCGCGGTTTATCGTATCGCGACATTGCTGCTCGCGTTGGTCGAGATCCAATGACTGTTTGCAGAATATGGCATACGTGGGTTCAGGAGGGTAGTGTGGAACGCCGTGCTGGATCCCAACGGCCTCGTATCACTAGCAGTCGAGATGACAGGCATCTTATCCGCATGGCTGTAACGGATCGTGCAGCCACGTCTCGATCCCTGAGTCAACAGATGGGGACGTTTGCAAGACAACAACCATCTGTACGAACAGTTCGAAGACGATTGCAGCAGCATAGACATGGACTGTCAGCTCGGAGAGGCTGACGCTGCATCACAGACAGGAGCGCCTGCGATGGGATACTCAACGACGAACTTGGGTGCACGAATGGCAAAACGTCGTTTTTCGGATGGATCCAGGTTCTGTTTACAGCATGATGGTCGCATCCGTCTTTGGCGTCATCGCAGCGAACGCCATACTGGCGTATCACCCGGGGTGATGGTATGGGTTGCCATTGGTTACACGTCTCGGTCACCTCTTGTTCGCATTGACGGCACTTTGAACAGTGGACGTTACATTTCAGATGTGTTACGACCCGTGGCTCCACCCTTCATTCGATCCCTGCGAAACCTTACATTTCAGCAGGATAATGCACGACCGCATGTTGCGGGCCCTGTACTGGCCTTTCTGGATACAGAAAATGTTCGACTGCTGCCCTATCCAGCACATTCTCCAAATCCCTCACCAATTGAAAACGTCTGGTCAATGGTGGCCAAGCAACTGGCTCACCACAATACGCCAGTCACTACTCTTGATGAACTGTGGTATCGTGTTGAAGCTCCATGGGCAGCTGTACCTGTACACGCCATCGAAGCTCTGTTTGACTCAATGCCCAGGCGTATCAAGGCCATTATTACTGCCAGAGGTGGTTGTTCTGGGTACTGATTTCTCAGGATCTATGCACCCAAATTGCGCGAAAATGTAATCACATATCAGTTCTAGTATAATATATTTGTCCAATGAATACCCGTTTATCATCTGCATGTCTTGGTGCAGCAATTTTAATGACCAATAGTGTTCATAGATATACAGGCGCCTGTATCTTTAACTCTGACGCTTGTGGCGTCATCGGATGACATTTCCAGACACGGATTCCTACTCAAAATATTATGTACACACTCCCGTCCCCAAGTCCTAGAAGTTTGTAACGTGAATCTGCAAACAACCTGTAGATAACAGACTAAAACAAAACAGTAAATAAGTAATTATTTTATCCGAGTGCTAGGGCTTTCATTGACAGAAGAGATGTTGTCTTGTACCTGTAGAGGTTCCTGGCGAGGTGCAGAGCCTGCACGGAGCCGCCGCCGCTGACGAGCACGGTGGGCCTGTTTGTGCGCACGCGGTTCCAGCCCCAGGCGAGCAGCAGCCGCCAGGGCCACAGCAGCACGTACAGCCAGGCGGACAGCCAGACAGCGGGCCACAGCAACAGCAGCTGGCTCCACACCAGGTAGGCCGTCGTGCACAGCGCGTGCCCCAGGAAGTGCAGCACCCACCACAGCGCGCGCACCGCCAGCGGGCTGCGGCGCGCCCCCAGCCGCGCGCTCGCCGGCGCCGCCACGACTTGCCGCACCTGCGCCGGCAGACAGTCAACTGTTAGCTGTGTGCCACGCTGCAGCTCTGCTGGTGCCACTGCCGCCTAACTTGCTACTAGGATGAGATTTTTACTCTGCAGCGGAGTGTGCGCTGATATGAAACTTTCTGGCAGATTAAAACTGTGTGCCGAACCCAGACTGCAACTCGGGACCTTTGCCTTTCGCAGGCAAGTGCTCTACCAACTGAGCTACCCAAGCACGACTCACGCCCCGTCCGAGTTCGAGTCTCGGTTCGGCACATAGTTTTAATCTGCCAGAAAGTTTCAAGCTTGCTACTGTTCACAACTATTTCCTGAAGCTCACTGAGGTTACGCAATATCCTCAACCTGACAAAAAAGGCGAAATGAAACTCCACATCTGAGACGATACGTGACGTTGTGTCAGTGATTACAAATCTAATCAAATATACAAAGAATTTAGCAGTATAAAGCCAGTTATTAGTGTGACGTGGCACACCTGGCCCGACTGAATGCATGATTGGGTTGGGTACAGTGTCATAAAGCTATTGTACCCTCTCTGGAGGCAAGATGGCCCGCAACTATTCTAACTGGCTTTGATATCCTCAATACTGGGCCTGAAACAGCGTTGAAGTCCTAGCTGTTCAATTGGGAACAGATCTGCGTATCTTGCTGGCTGAAGGAGTACCTCGGCATCACGCAAACAGTTTGTAGAGATAAGTGCCATGTGTGGACGAGCACCATCCGGTTGCAAAATGGCACCACGATAATGTCTCATGAGCGATAACACACGAGGATGCAGGACGTCCATGCATACCACTGTGCCATCAGAATCCCCTGTCACCGACAGCTATTACCTGACGCCTCTCCACACTATGACACAGGTACAGATAGAATTACGATGCACTTGGTGCACACTACAGCCATCCTCTTTTGTAGTTGTTAGACGTATTCGACTGGAACCTTGATAACGAATGTGCCTGACATCACGTTCCCATTCCCATGCAGTCCAACATCAGGTCACTGTCACATCTGAATGCCCCACATATCTGGATATTGCACGATTCGGTCAGATGGCCAAGCTGGGATCCAGAATGAAGACCCTTTCACACTATGCTCTGTGCTGACTATGCTGTCTCACATGAGTATGTGGAACCTCCCTATTCTTCACTGGAGTGTTCTACGTCTAACGCTATTCACTCCCCTTATCCTTCCTACCAGGCATGGTCAACACTAAACACGAAAATACCAATGTCCTATTGCGGCCGTCCTACCTGTGACACGGAACTGCAACTCTAATCATTTACAAATATGCGCAGATGAACTTAGATTGATATCTGGCAAAGTCTTAGAGTGCTTCACTTTTACTGTCAGGCAGCGATTTTCCTGCTTTTCTGGACAGTGACTGTTCCATTAGAGTGCAGAGGTAAACTGTAGGAACACAGTTACATTGATCTAACAAAACACTTCACTTCTATAAAAAGGCAGCCCACTCTCTCTCTCTCTCTCTCACACACACACACACACACACACATATATATATATATATATATATATATATATATATATATATATATATATATATATATATATATACTCCTGGAAATTGAAATAAGAACACCGTGAATTCATTGTCCCAGGAAGGGGAAACTTTATTGACACATTCCTGGGGTCAGATACATCACATGATCACACTGACAGAACCACAGGCACATAGACACAGGCAACAGAGCATGCACAATGTCGGCACTAGTACAGTGTATATCCACCTTTCGCAGCAATGCAGGCTGCTATTCTCCCATGGAGACGATCGTAGAGATGCTGGATGTAGTCCTGTGGAACGGCTTGCCATGCCATTTCCACCTGGCGCCTCAGTTGGACCAGCGTTCGTGCTGGACGTGCAGACCGCGTGAGACGACGCTTCATCCAGTCCCAAACATGCTCAATGGGGGACAGATCCGGAGATCTTGCTGGCCAGGGTAGTTGACTTACACCTTCTAGAGCACGTTGGGTGGCACGGGATACATGCGGACGTGCATTGTCCTGTTGGAACAGCAAGTTCCCTTGTCGGTCTAGGAATGGTAGAACGATGGGTTCGATGACGGTTTGGATGTACCGTGCACTATTCAGTGTCCCCTCGACGATCACCAGTGGTGTACGGCCAGTGTAGGAGATCGCTCCCCACACCATGATGCCGGGTGTTGGCCCTGTGTGCCTCGGTCGTATGCAGTCCTGATTGTGGCGCTCACCTGCACGGCGCCAAACACGCATACGACCATCATTGGCACCAAGGCAGAAGCGACTCTCATCGCTGAAGACGACACGTCTCCATTCGTCCCTCCATTCACGCCTGTCGCGACACCACTGGAGGCGGGCTGCACGATGTTGGGGCGTGAGCGGAAGACGGCCTAACGGTGTGCGGGACCGTAGCCCAGCTTCATGGAGCCGGTTGCGAATGGTCGTCGCCGATACCCCAGGAGCAACAGTGTCCCTAATTTGCTGGGAAGTGGCGGTGCGCTCCCCTACGGCACTGCGTAGGATCCTACGGTCTTGGCGTGCATCCGTGCGTCGCTGCGGTCCGGTCCCAGGTCGACGGGCACGTGCACCTTCCGCCGACCACTGGCGACAACATCGATGTACTGTGGAGACCTCACGCCCCACGTGTTGAGCAATTCGGCGGTACGTCCACCCGGCCTCCCGCATGCCCACTATACGCCCTCGCTCAAAGTCCGTCAACTGCACATACGGTTCACGTCCACGCTGTCGCGGCATGCTACCAGTGTTAAAGACTGCGATGGAGCTCCGTATGCCACGGCAAACTGGCTGACACTGACGGCGGCGGTGCACAAATGCTGCGCAGCTAGCGCCATTCGACGGCCAACACCGCGGTTCCTGGTGTGTCCGCTGTGCCGTGCTTGTGATCATTGCTTGTACAGCCCTCTCGCAGTGTCCGGAGCAAGTGTGGTGGGTCTGACACACCGGTGTCAATGTGTTCTTTTTTCCATTTCCAGGAGTGTATATATATATATATATATATATACGCAAGCACACATACACACAAAGTCACTGAGTTAGAGACATTAGCATAAGACCCATGTGTAAACACTGTAGAATAGACATCTCAGAGCTAGAGTATTCAGGTACAATCTATGAACCCGAAAGGTTATCATTTCGGAAACACGTCGTAGTTCATATGTTGCACGACTTCCTTTCGTTAATATTACAAGAAATTAATCTTCAGATATACTTCATTTACTGAGGTAACAATTTGTCTTATTCTTCCTATTTTTATAGCACATCAATCTGTCGTGCAACTAACAATCCGGTTCATCCCACAAGTAAACATTGGGGCTTAATCTGGTGTTTTTAGTAGTTTAGTCTGCCAAATATAGCTGATTTTCTTCTAACAACTATGTAATAATATTTATGGATAACACCATTATAACGCTAAAACTGAGGATTGATGGCTAGATGATACACTGCGAAATCCAGGCCACTGATGCAAAATATGGTGATCAGGAACTTTATCGTATCATAACGAATCAAACTGGCTGCGAGTCGAGTGCCAATGAACAAGTGACTGTTAGTAACTGACTCTGGAGGTGCATGCACATTTTCAACTTACATACCAAGTCACACACATCATAGCCTAATCGTTGATTGTAACAACTGTGCGTATTTTACTTAAAGACCGCCTATATACTGTCTCTTACCACATTTATGCTGTCTTAACCGTCACCTCCTCAAACTAGGCTGCACGAGAGGTCAAAGCAGGCTAATTTATGAGGCTTGTGCAGGGGAGAGAGTTGTACCTGGTGAGCAGTCTGCCTTTCACACATCATGTTTTCTGGTCAGTGTCAAAGTCTAGTGACTGATTTTAGAATCACGTGTAGGAATGCGCACTGGAAACCGCCTTTGCTGCCTTTGTTGTTGTGAGATACGAGGTTGTGATTTATGCATCGTGTGTAAACATTACGAGTTCTAGATACTTAATTGCCATATAATGTATTAAAGCTATTTGAAAGATACTGTTAATTCTTCAGTTACAGAGTTTTATGGTCAGTAAAATAGTTCGTGAACCACCCTTCCGTGAAACGGAAGAAGGTCGTCTACCGTAAAACTTTTGATATTTATAAATGAACTGAGTTTTTTTAATGTCTTAACAATTTTCCCTGTCTTGAAAAAGGAAATTTGCTTTGGTTGCCAATAGCTTCTACTCCAAAATGTTTTTAACTTTTAACTGGGTTTTGATTATATTTCTTCTTAATTTCATTTCACTTACGGATTGTTGACGTGTAGTAGAATAACAATGTAACACACAGACCATTAAATAAATTACTGACAAGATTTTGTCGATTGCAACACTTAAATTCGAATAGAGGCTGCACCTTGAAGAACTGAAACATCTCATGAAGCTCACAGACTCTGCACATCGTGCACGAAAAATCATATAGCTTAAGAAGCAGATGCGCAAGAGAATCAGACAAGCTGTAAGAGAGGCAGTACTCAGACATGCCCGTATATTAACCGAGAACAGAAATAGATCAGCTGTCCTATTGAAAAACCTGCGTGGTCTTGCAATAGGCTTAGTAAAACCTGCAGCTTATACCATTGTCCTAGCCAAAGAACTCAACCAGTACTTCACGTTACCAGCAGCCACAAATGAAACACAAACGAACCAGAGACTCGTTGATTACTTCATGGGGGTAAACGACTGCAGCCGCGAAAAATTCTGTCTAAAGCATGTTACTTGCAATACCGTCAAAAAAACATATATATATATATATATATATATATATATATATATATATATATATATATATATGCCGTCATGTCCAGTAGATGCTGATCTGATACGCTTCATATATATATATATATATATATATATATATATATATATATATATATATGAAGCGTATCAGATCAGCATCTACTGGACATGACGGCATCACTGTCCAAATGATGAAGCTTATTACTGAGCCACTACTGCCCACTATAAGAGATATCTTCGTCCACTCCTTAAGCACAAGTGTTTTCCTAAGGCCTGGAAACAGGGACTATTCAAGTCACTATCAAAACAGAACGTTGTCACAGCATTCTTTGATCGTCGTCCTATTAGCACTCTTCATGCGCTGTTCAGGTCCTTAGAATATATAGTCCGCGACCAGCTAACGAAGTACCCAACTACAAACGACCTACTAGACGAATGCTGATCAGTTTTCCGTAACTTCGCAGCATACCATCTGCCTTAATAAAGGTAACAGATGACCTTACTCTCGCCATGGATGCACAAGAGGCAACTATCATGTGCTTCTTAGGCAAGCCTTTGGATCACACTACATGCCTCCTTTCAGCCACTGTCCAGTTTATGCGTTCTTTGGTTCAGTGAAGGCGTGCAGCTTTATGTGCCGCTGCAAGGCTTGTTCTTCTTCTTTTTTTTTTTTTTTTAAGTCAAATATCCACTGCATGATCGCCTGGAGACTGGTCGAGACGGACCCGCTTTCACTGACAGAAATTCGTCTCGTGCTTGCTGAGATTGTCATTGACAAGACGTGTCGCTGTCTGTTAGAATCTTTCTACGACCACTCTTTTCATGATGTGTTAAAAGGCTGCGAGTGGTATGTCATTCCTTGTGGAAACGTTGAACGGTCCGAGTTGATGCAGCAACAGACCGGATAACTACATTCACGGTATGTTCATGGGCACGGCCACAAACGATAACTCCATTTTATAAATGTCTCACGCCTCATTCTCTACCCATCTTACTACGATGATGCCATACAACCGAAAGGACACACACATCTCACTGTGACGAATTACATCAGAGGTGTGGGATCACACGACCTTCTGGTACCCTCTAAAGCACTCCAGAGCAAATAGTATAATCTTTTTTTCTTTAATGACTGATATTTTGTCCGATGAACGTATCCTCATAAGTGTGCTTATACCGATGAGGAATTAAATTAAAGTCGCCAAGCGAGGTAGTGCAGTGATATGATATGGCCTCCCATCCAAGAGAACGGCGGCTACATCATTCTCCAGCCGACCAGGTTTATGTTTTACGTGGGTTTCCAAAATCAGTTTAGGCAAATAGGGGGATAGAGCCTTAAAGACAAGACCGATTTCCTTCTACAATCCTTCCAAATCAGAGGTTGTGCTTCATTTCCAAAGACCTCATTATCGACGGAACGTTAAACTGTCCTGTCCGTTCTTCCCTGAATTAGACACACCAAGTTCGAACCCTCACGTCCCCTCCTACCTTGACGATCTCCGCGACACGTCATTGCATGGACGCCATGAGGCATCGAAAGCCTTGTGCAGCTGTTCTGAGCAGTGAACACTCAACCGTCGTCTCACTAGTGACGGAGGTTACTCGGATCCGGGTGCGAAGTGCAAACTTCTGTCTCGATGATGTCCCATATGTACTCAATATTGTAATCTTGGCAAGCACCTTCATTTCTTATGAACGTTCTTCAAACCTTTCTGACGTAATATGGCAGCGGCGGGATGGTGAATTCTCTTCTGAAGGTAGGTCGTCTGTGGGAGCTATTGGCTTCACACGATCAACTAGTAGTTTCACCGTTGATCGGTACCAAAAGCCGCATTGCAACCCATGCAAACATCTCCGGCTTGAGAATATCTGCACCATTTATCTAAATAGTAGCCCGTTGACAAGAGCGATCTACGTCATCATCTCCAATCCTTTAACAACCCTGTAGTGTGCGACGAAGGGCACGTTGTGTGCCACTAGCAATATCCCCCTGTATGTTCCAGTCGCGAATGATGCAGGAATAACATGAGTTGGTAAGTCTCCGTACTGGCACAAATCTAATATTGCCTTTATTGTCATTTAGTGGAACATATGTAGGAGACGCAAGTGTACTAACTGACTCTTTTACGAACGTACGCTCTTGGAACTGTAACAGTAAACTACAGCGTGATGCACAACCCCTCTCTGGTAGCGTCTGGCACTGGAATTGCGTGAGTATCTCCGTGATGCTTTCGCGATTACTAAACGGAATTATGACGAAACGCGCTGCTCTTCTTCGGAGCTTCTCTACTTTATGTATCTACACTGAAGAGCCAAAGAAACTGGAACACCGGCTTACTATCGTGAAGGGTCCCTTAGAACAAGCAGAAGTGCCGCAAAACGAAGTGGCATGGACTCGACTAATGTCTGTGGTGGAGGTAATTGACACCATGAACACTACACGGCTATCCATAAATCCGTAAGAGTACGAGAGGGTGGAGATCTCTTCTGAACAGCACGTTCCAAGGCATCCCAGATATGCTCAATAAGGTTCATGTCTGGGGAGTTAGAGGGCCAGCTGAAGTGTTTAAATTCAGAAGAGCGTTGCTGCAACCACTCTGTAGCAATTCTGAACATGTGGAGTGTCACGTTATCCTGTTGGAATTGCCCAAGTCCGTCGGAATGCACAATGGAAATGAATGGATGCTGGTCATCAGATAGGACGCTTGCGTACGTGTCATCTGTCAGAGTCGTATTTAAACGTGCAATATCAGTCCATCTGCACAGAGCCTCCACCAGCTTCAACTGTTCTCTGCTGACATGCAGGATCATGGATTCATGAGGTTGTCTCCATACCCATCTACGTCCATCCGCTAAGTTCAATTTGAAACGAGGCTCGTCCGATGAGGTAACATGTTTCCAGTCATCAACAATCCAATGATGACGTTGATGGGCCCATGCGAGGGGTAAGGCTTTGTGTCGTGCAGTCATCAAAGGTACACGAGTGAACTTTCGACTCGGAAAGCCCATATCGATGATGTTTCCTTAAATGGTTTGCACGCTGACACTTGCTGATGGTCCAGCATTGAAATCTGCAGCAATTTGCAGAAGGGCTGCAGTTCTGTCACACTGAACGATTCTCTTCATTCGTCGTTGGTCTCGCTCTTGCAGTATCGTTTCTGGCCGCAGTGGTGTCGGAGATTTGATGTTTTACCGTATTTCTTATATTCAAGGTACACTCGTGAGACGGTCATACGGGAAAATCCCCACTTCATCGTTACCTCGGAGATGCTGTGTTCCATCTCTCGTGCGTCGACTATAACACCACGTTCAAAGTCAATTAAATCTTTATAACCTGCCATCGTAGCAGTAGTAACCGATCTAACAACTGCGCCAGATACTTGTTGTCTTACGTAGGTATTGCCAACCGCAGCGCCGTATTCTGCCTGTTTACAAATCTCTGTATTTGAATACGCATACCTATACCAATTTATTTGGCGCTTCAGTGTATCGACTGACAAGCGATACTGAAAAAAGTGAAATGATCATGTGGCATTATTGGCAGTGAGGCCCCATTCGGGGAAGTTCGGCCGACGAGTGCAAGTCTTATTTCAGTCGACGCCACATTGGGCATCACAACACCCAGTCCACATGCAAAGAAAAGCTCAGACCCGGCCGAGAGTCGACCCCGGGCCCGCTGTATGGGAGGTAAGCACGTTACCACTCAGCTAAGCAGGCGGACAGCGATACTGAAGTTTCGGTCGAACGAGAGTTTTTGAAACTACCTCTTTCATGGGTGGACTACACTTTCTAAGAACTCCTTCCATGAATCTTGAATCTCAATTAGCTAACGGGGAACACCGAAGATCCTGAAGAAGATCCCAGCAGATAGGTTGAAACGTCGATTATGTAAGAAGAAACTGAAAATAAACATGACGCGGCCTAACAACTTAGAAGATTTTACCTTCTCGACTGCGTACTAATTGGGACGGATGCCTTGAACCTTCGCCTTGTTGTCAAGATGGATCATCTGTGCTCGGCGTGACTCCTGCAGTCAAATTTGGCGTCCGCACTCGTTACATATGGATGTCCCAGAGTTTATCGGGCGTGTACCCGACCCTTTGACAGCCGAGCGGTAATGAGACTGCCATGCTTATATCAATTCAAAGTTCAGGGCTTCCGCACAACCTGCACTGTGATTTACTGTAGGTTACCTTATGGAGCTAACCTGTAGATAACTGTTTTCTCCTCTCCGACCTTCATGAGGCATTATAAGTCCTACTTATGTTCCCACAAGGCCGTATATTGCTGACTGATACGGAGTGGCTTCCGTGTCATAGAGTTCAAAGCGATAGAACTGTTAAGAAATCTTCGTCGCTGACATCAGCTTCACGAGTCCCCTAGGAAAATGTACTGCTGATGGAGATGCTGCTGAAATGCGAAAGTTGGCACCGTTAGTGAGCCTGCTACGTTTACTGTGTCCAGAAATGTTGCAGTTACCACAAAATCACTCAACATGAGAAGTCAATCTGATTCTCTTTAGGATAAAAGGATTGTATTTTTTCATGTCATAATATTTAAAATATATTTCGAAATAATGCATACTGCCTTCATTTTCCGACTCTGAAAAGAGACGAATATCGACGTATATGGTAGGAGGGAAGAGGGGATGGGTCAGTTAACATACTTTTTGAATGTAACACTAAATAGAGGAAGGAATCACATTTGAGTGAAAGAATAGCGGAATACCGACGACAATTCGTCGCTGACAAGGTCATTAAGAACAGATCGCAAAACCAGGCTGAGGAAAAATGGGGCACGGAATCGGGCGTGTCCTTTTCAAAGGAACTCTCCTAGTATGTGCCTTATGTGATTTAGGGAAGCCACGGAAAAATTAGATCTGGTTCAGAATGCGAGTACTGTGGATTATACTTACATCAGGGCTCAGGGAATAGCTCGAAGAAACTGTTTAAACAAAATGTAGTTCACCAAAAGCTTCAAAATTGTATGTCTCGAGTAAGATAGTAATATAAAAAGGCATTTTCAGGAAATGCAATGACCAATGCCGTAAATACTTGTGGTACAGAACACAAAACATCGAAATGTAATATGACTTTGACACTTTCGGCGCGACGTGTTATAGCGATCGCCCGATGAATCATAAAGTTTAAACTGCTTCTTCCAATTCTGCTACAACTTTTACAGGACATTCTGAAAGTGTCTAACAGCTGTTTGAATATTAGTGTACCAATGGAGTATAATTCCGGCAGGTGGCTTCGTATGACTGCCCTGCTAACGGCAGGACAAGTGCGAAAGAACAGATACTATTGGTGATCTTGCAGCACTAGAAGAATGAAATTACAATGAAATCCAGACCTTTAGCTGATTACAGGAGTTGATAAATATCAACGGGGTCAACTGAAAATGTGTGGCCCGACTGGGACTCAAACCCGGGATCTCCTGCTTACACGGCAGACGCTTTATCCGACTGATCCACCGAGGACACAGAGGACAGTGCGACTGAAAGGACTTATCTCTGGTACACTCCCCGTGAGACCCACATTTCCAACTTACTGCCCACACACTACATTTGTAGTGCCCCTGCCCACTATACTCATTACTTGCGGCAGTCAATCTACCGATTCCCGTAAGAGTTTGAGTAATGGGAGTGCATCCGCACTGAAGACCATTGGCCGGTAAGCCTTATCTGTGTGAAGATGGTATCCGTTCTTTCGGACATGTCTTCGAGAGCTGCAAGATCATCAATGGTAGTCCGAAACAACAGATGCCATCTTCATATATATAAGGCTTACCGGCCAATGGTCTTCAGTGCGGATGCACTCACATTGCTCAAACTCTTACGGGAATCGGTAGATTGACTGCCGCAAGTAATGAGTATAGTGAAACTGGATCAGTACGGTGGCCCCGAGCTTGAGAAAAAGCCGGAAATTAAAAATTCGAAATGATAAGATCACAAAAGCTCCAAAGGTTTTTTGTTAAAATCTTCCATTACACTCTACTGAACTCCTTCGTTTCGGATCATGGTGTCGCTGAGAGACAACTGGGACAGAATCGTGTGAAGCTCCTGAAACCTTTATGGATTCTTAGAAACAACAGTTTTTGTACCGTTTTCATATTAGAAAGATTCAGTCACAGTTTGACAACGAAAAAAAAAAGTGTTTCATAGCAGCAGTACAAAACATATTACGTGTTTGTTCGTGAAGCAGAATAGACACATATGTTGAAAAATCTAAATCACAGCCCAGGATATTTTCAACGATGGAAGATATAGATATAATCCTGTGATGGCGACGCCAGGGTGTTTGATAGATTTTAAGGTAGTAATAATTCTATTATTCAATACGTTGTAAATCTTTTTCGATTGTTTATGTCAGCGTTGTATTCTTTCTGCGAGTCTTTATATTTCAGAATTTTCCAAATTGTATGTATAAGTATTTTGACTACTTCTGTATCACTTTGTTTGTTTTAATAATATCTGCAACGGTGAATTCCTTCAATTGCAAGTCCTTGAAGACCAGCCAATTAACTGAGCCACATAACTTACCAGGACTGTTAATGTAACTCGGACTGCTAACAGCGTGAAGAATTGTAATTTTTTGATCTAGATGATATTCCTCAAACTCTTTCAAGTTGAAGAATCTTGATCACAAAGAAGATCTGTTGCTTATTTAGTTGTTCTATACCACAACAAATACGAGGCAAGTATATTGTTGCGTTGACGTGGATAACCATCACAGTCTTCAAGACCAAGAGTAACCTATCCCAATGTGTGAACTAACATGGAATTCGTTTCCTGCCACATACAAGAAAGATATCGGAAAGAATCTAGGAACATCACTATCGTGTATCATCAAGCCACATGACAACCAGTGTGTTTTTGTTAAGGATAATGGTACAACTGCTGCCTCTTCGTTGCCCATTAAGTCCGTAATAAAAGCTGAGAAGACCTAAATTTCGAGGAGACCAGTGGCTGCTCAAACATTTGTCCATACTTTGGAAATACGAATGTTCCTTTAGATGTTCCTCTGCTTGATCCTGTCCTCAACGATACTTCACGGCAGAGAATTTGCGTTTTACCGTTGCATATGAATTTAATACAGGAGCACCCTGAGAGTAGTATATCCGTCAGTGACTAAAAAGGGCATGCATCCAGGTAACCAATGGCAGGTTACAACGCGGACGACCTCAACAGAGATGGCGCGGTGTCATTAAAAAAGATACGAAGCTCGTCGGCAACCCAGAAGACGTAAGATATTGTAAAAGGTAGCTGTAGTCCTAAGGTTGTTAAGCTACAGAAAATATATTTCCCGGACGACATAAACAGAGATGGCGAGGTGTCATTAAAAAAGATGAATCTCGTCGGCCACTCAGAAGATACAAGAGATCGTCATAAGTTCATTAAGCTATAGAAATAAATGTATTTCCTGGACGACCTAAACAAAGGCGATAAGGCGTCATTAAAAAAGATACGAAGCTCGTCTGCCACCCAGAAGACGTAAGATATCGTAAAAGGTAGCTGTAGTCATAATGTTATTCAGCTATAGAAAATAAATACATTTCCCCTCGAATACGATAGAGAAAAAAATGTACGCTCAATAGACTAAGAGCCGACCGTTTAATAGCGCCTGTTTCCCTTGGTGGGTCGTTAGTAGGACAGTCATACGAAGCAATCTGCCGGAATTGTACACCATTGATACACTAATGCTCAAACAGCTGTTAGACATTTTCAGAACGTCCTGTAAAAGTTGTAGCATAATTGGAACTTACTAGAATAACAAAACGCAAACCAATGCAAATCGAGCCCCCTTGCACACAAGCTTCTCAGTTTCATTATTTGTCTACTGTACGCTGGTCCCCAGAGTCTCAAGTACTAAAAATCATCTTATGCGTCACACAGTTTCATTTGTTACTGTGGTCTTCGATCCGAAGACTGCTTTGATGCAGCTTTCACCCATCTAAAATTTATACCACCTACCCTCTCCTCCAATACGACACTGACCATTTCTTGATGCTTGTGGACGTTTCCTATCAAGCTATCCACTTAGCTAACTTACGACATAAATTTCTATTCTCCCCAGTTAGATTCACTACTCTTTTAGTAGTTAAACTGTCTATCCACCTAAGTGGGTTCCACAATTCGAAAAATATATATTGTTGGGTACGGAATGTCTTGCGGACTGCTAATTCTTACTCGTTCTTGCTGTCGCGTTTCCAAAGTCACAGCAATGGGCGTGGTTCGTTATATAAAGCTAGAGAGGGGCACGCGGGCTTAATCCCGTGCATGAGGTACGGCGAACAAAAGCCGGCTTGAGAGCACCCCTGGAAGAATGCCCGCCTTGCGCAACTGCCCGCCGGCTAACGGCCGGGGTCAGGGGCGGACGCGCGCTCGTCTCCTCCACAGCCGCCCGCTGCATGCTGCCTGCTGCTGATACCGCAAACACGCTGGCCGTCTCATTACGACCGCAAAAATATGCCCGTATCGCTACTTGGACAATCCCGCTCCCAGAACTAATCTCACACAGCTGACATTAACACAATATTTTCCTCACTAATTAGTTACGCCTCGCGCGAACTCCTCAACATCATGGCCCAGAATCTATTAAGCAGCAAGAAGAGGTAAATCTATCCTCAGTCTGAAAATTAGTTGGAACACCGCTCTGTTTTACTAGATATCGTTATTTTACGGGTGATGTACCCCTGTCCTCTTCTGACTTTTCATTTGACTTATTGGGTCAGTTGTAGAGGAGGGGGGCTCCAAACCACTGCGCATCGTGGCGTTTTTCACATTGACAAATCATTACCAGAGGGAAGGAAGGACCGCCTGAGGAATGAACCCCGAAGCTTTAGATTCAGACTTTGACACCTATCCTCTAACCCACCAAGTAGCACCGAAAACAGCTACAACAAGAAAAAAAGATATTCATATAGTCGTTACTGGCTGAGAGTTTGCTTGGGGTCCTTCGGATGCCTACCTGCTGGAAAGAATTTCTCCTCGTACCCCCGAACTCTTTCGCGGCGTTATACCTAAATAAAATTTTCTCACATCAAGCACCATCATTTAGAATAATTCTAGAAATCCAACCGGTATTCTTTCTTGAGGCACCAATCTTCTGACTGGTTTGATGCGGCCGGTCGTGGATTCCTCTCCTGAAACAACCATTTCATCTCACAGCAGCAGTTGCAACCTACGTCATCAAAAATTTTCTGGGTGTATTCCAATCTCTGCCTTGCTCTGCAGTTTTCTAACCTCTACAGCTCCCTCTACTACCATGAAAGTAATTCCCTGATTTCTTAATTATTATATCATCCTGTCCCTGCTTCCTTTTCTCGTCTATGCTTACTAGGACTGTCGATGAAATATTAATATATCGATATATTGATATTTTCTACTGGAAATGTCGTTAGATATATAGATAACGGCGATATTTTCTTCCCAGAAAAATCGATATCGAAATGGCAACATCGAGTGCCTATATTTTTATATGATATTTTTTTTCGCAATGTCGGTAAATATCTGAAATTTTCTTTCGTAACTGTAGAAGAACATAATTTTATTTTCACTTTGTGAAGAAGTCTCACTGCGTTATGAGCTTTCATCACGTCCACTCTTTCTCTTCGACTGTGTGAAACAAGTATAGGTGGCACGAAGAAGACGTCCGACTGCACTGGGGATGTCTGAATGGAGTAACAAAATTTCCCATGTGAAGAAATAGCACACCAGTTGCGTTAAAAATCAGTTTTTAAGGCAACTGGTGTGCCACTTGTTAACATCGGCATTCTTCAAAAACGGTTGCTGAAAATGAACATAAATCTAAATGATAACATTGGTCTTTGCGGTGGGCGGAAACGTGTAAGGGGAAATGTTGACGTAATCGGTACTCGGCGCTACTAAGAGAAATTGCAATATTTAACTGCACCACGCAGTTTTCACACTACAACACCTAGGTCGCAGGCGTTTGCAGAAATGAAAAAACAGGGAAGTCGATATGTTCCGGACAAATCCGATATGTGACGAAACCGAACGGCGAACCCTTAGGACACCATTTATTGTTCCACTTACATGGAGTTACCATTTTTAGCAAAGTTGTTATCGCCAAGCGTGAACGTGAATCGTTTTCCTTTCATTTCTTCAAGGGGCATAAGCAGGCTGCTAATTTGTTGATGTACGTACTATCTTACAATAAATCAATACTTAAATATACAGCTCTAAAACCGGCAGTATATTTACAATGTGCAGCCCTTATTTTTATACGGCGGTACTTCGATATCTTTTCATGCGACATACCCTTGTAGCGATATTCCTTTCGATGTATCGACTGCATATTATGGATTGTTCTAATATCGATACATCGGATTCCAGATATTTTTAAAAATGTCAACAGTCATATTTCTTACCTCATCAGTCCACTTTATTTTCAACATTATTCTGTAACACCACCTCTCAAATGATTCGATTCTCTTCTGTTCATGTTTTCCCACATCCCACGTTTCACGACCATTCAATGATGTGCTCCAAACGTACATTTTCAGAAATTTCTTTCTCAAATTGAAGTCTATGTTTGTTACTAGTAAACTTCTCTCAGACAGATTCTTTAAAGAATCTAATCCCCGTGTACAAAACAGCTCAAACATTTCATTGATTTATGAAGCCAGAAAATGTTTAGAAAATTTTTGAAATTATGTTTAAAGTTTGTCGAAAATCGCTAAGTGCTCTCATTGTCCAATAATGGATGAGTATACTCTGGCTAATTGACGTTCAGTTTTAAGAATAGCTAATTTTTCACATATATTTCAGTGAATTTGACATCTCTCCTGAACTATTTGTCTTACAACGGCATTATTTTGCAGATACATTCAGTGGTGTGTCTGGATAATATCTGCAAAATGTATTCCGAGTAGTTTTAGTAATGAGGAAGTAATAAACTGAAATTTTGCTGTATGAACACCGAAAATGCAGTAAGCAATAAGCTTTTTATATTGCGACTTTTTCGTCATGAGTGAAGAGTCGTAGAGCAAAAAATTCGAAGAAGATTTGAAAATTACGGGTAAAGCATCTAGGAAGTCACTAATTGGTCTCATCCTCTAATACTCGATGAATACAGTACGCGTAATTTGCACCTCATGAGTTCTACATCTACATCTACATTTATACTCCGCAAGCCACCCAACGGCGTGTGGCGGAGGGCACTTTACGTGCCACTGTCATTACCTCCCTTTCCTGTTCCAGTCGCGTATGGTTCGCGGCAAGAACGACTGCCGGAAAGCCTCCATGCGCGCTCGAATCTCTCTAATTTTACATTCGTGATCTCCTCGGGAGGTATAAGTGAGGGGAAGCAATATATTCGATACCTCATCCAGAAACGCACCCTCTCGAAACCTGGACAGCAAGCTACACCGCGATGCAAAGGGCCTCTCTTGCAGAGTCTGCCACTTGAGTTTGGTAAACATCTCCGTAACGCTATCGCGCTTACCAAATAACCCTGTGACGAAACGCGCCGCTCTTCTTTGGATCTTCTCTATCTCCTCTGTCAAGCCGGCCGCGGTGGCCAAGCGGTTCTAGGCGCGTCAGTCCGGAACCACGCGACTGCTACGGTCGCAGGTTCGAATCCAGCCTCGGGTATGGATGTGTGTGATGTCCCTAGGTTAGTTAGGTTCAAGTAGTTCTAAGTTCTAGGGGACTGTTGACCTCAGATGTTAAGTCCCATAGTGCTCAGAGCCATTTGAACCATTTTTTTCCTCTGTCAACCCGACCTGGTACGGATCCCACACTGATGAGCAATACTCAAGTATAGGTCGAACGAGTGTTTTGTAAGCAACCTCCTTTGTTGATGGACTACATTTTCTAAGAACTCTCCCAATGAATCTCAACCTGGCACCCACCTTAGCAACAATTAATTTTATATGATCATTCCACTTCAAATCGTTCCGCACGCATATTCCCAGATATTTTACAGAAGTAACTGCTACCAGTGTTTGTTCCGCTACCATATAATCATACAATAAAGGATCCTTCTTTCTATGTATTCGCAATACATTACATTTGTCTATGTTAAGGGTCAGTTGCCACTCCCTGCACCAAGTGCCTATCCGCTGCAGATCTTCCTGCATTTCGCTACAATTTTCTAATGCTTCAACTTCTCTGTATACTACAGCATCATCCGCGAAAAGCCGCATGGAACTGCTGACACTATCTACTAGGTCATTTATATATATTGTGAAAAGCAATGGTCCCATAACACTCCCCTGTGGCACGCCTGAGGTCACTCTAACGTCTGCAGACGTTTCTCCATTGAGAACAACATGCTGTGTTCGGTTTGCTAAAAACTCTTCAATCCAGCCAAGCAGCTGGTCTGATATTCCGTAGGTTTTTACTTTGTTTATCAGGAGACAGTGCGGAACTGCATCGAACGCCTTCCGGAAGTCAAGGAAAAGGCCATCTACCTGGGAGCCTTTATCTAATATTTTTTGGGTCTCATGAAAAAATAAAGCGAGTTGGGTCTCACACGATTGCTGTTTCCGGAATCCATGTTGATTCCTACAGAGTAGATTCTTGGTTTCCAGAAATTACATGATACATGAGCAAAAAACATGTTCTAAAATTCTACAACAGATCGATGTCAGAGATATAGGTCTATAGTTTTGCGCATCTGCTCTACGACCCTTATTGAAGACTGGTACTACCTGTGCTCTTTACCAATCATTTGGAACCTTCCGTTCCTCTAGAGACTTGCGGTACAGGGCTGTTAGAAGGGGGGCAAGTTCTTTCGCGTAATCTATGTAGAATCGAATTGGTATCCCGTCAGGTCCAGTGGACGTTCCTCTATTCCGTGGACACTTATTTCGATGTCAGGCATTTTTTCGTTTGTGCGTGGATTTAGAGAAGGAACTGCCGTGCGGTCTTCCTCTGTGAAATAGCTTTGGAAAAAGGTGTTTAGTATTTCAGCTTTACACGTGTCATCCTCTGTTCAATGCCATCATCATCCCGGAGTGTCTGGATATGCTGTTTCGAGCCACTTACTGATTTAACGTAAGACCAGAACTTCCTAGGATTTTGTGTCAAGTCGGTACATAGAATTTTACTTTCGAATTCACTGAACGCTTCACACATAACCCTCCTTACGCTAACTTACACATCGTTTAGCTTCTGTTTGTCTGAGAGGTTTTGGCTGCGTTTAAACTTGCAGTGAAGCTCTCTTTGCTTTCGCAGTAGCTTCCTAACTTTGTTGTTGAACCACGGTGGGTTTTTCCCGTCCCTCACAGTTTTACTCGGCACGTACCTGTCTAAAACGCATTTTACGATTGCCTTGAGCTTTTTCCATAAACACTCAACATTGTCAGTGTCGGAACAGAAATTTTCGTTTTGATCTGTTATGTAGTCTGAAATCTGCCTTCTATTACTCTTGCTAAACAGATAAACCTTCC
Organism: Schistocerca americana; assembly: GCF_021461395.2. Classification (NCBI taxonomy): domain Eukaryota; kingdom Metazoa; phylum Arthropoda; class Insecta; order Orthoptera; family Acrididae; genus Schistocerca; species Schistocerca americana. The sequence goes on from NC_060120.1 coordinate 775,077,397, forward strand.
TCCCCTTTCTTATATTCCTATTAACTTCCATATTCAGGGATGCTGCAACGGCCTCATGATCACTGATTCCCTGTTCTGCGCTTACAGAGTCGAAAAGTTCGGGTCTGTTTGTTATCAGTAGGTCCAAGATGTTATCTCCACGAGTCCGTTCTCTGTTTAATTGCTCGAGGTAATTTTCGGATAGTGCACTCAGTATAATGTCACTCGATGCTCTGTCCCTACCACCCGTCCTAAACATCTGAGTGTCCCAGTCTATATCTGGTAAATTGAAATCTCCACCTAAGACTATAACACGCTGATAAAATTTATGTGAAATGTATTCCAGATTTTCTCAGTTGTTCTGCCACTAATGCTGCTGAGTCGGGAGGTCGGTAAATGGAGCCAATTATTAACCTAGCCCGGTTGTTGAGTGTAACCTCCACCCATAATAATTCACAGGAACTATCCACTTCTACTTCACTACAGGATAAACTACTACTAACAGCGACAAACACGCCACCACCGGTTCCATGCAATCTATCCTTTCTAAACACCGTCTGTGCCTTTGTAAAAATTTCGGCAGGATTTATCTCTGGCCTCAGCCAGCTTTCCGCACCTATAACGATTTCATCTTCGGTGCTTTCTATCAGCGCTTGAAGTTCCGGTACTTTACCAATGAAGCTTCGACAGCTTACAATTACAATACCGATTACTGCTTGGTCCCCGCATGTCCTGACTTTGCCCCGCACCCTTTGAGACTGTTGCCCTTTCTGTACTTGCCCGAGGCCATTTAACCTAAAAAACCGCCCAGTCCACGCCACACAACCCCTGCTACCCGAGTAGCCGCCTGCTGTGTATAGTGGACTCCTGATCTAACCAGCGGAACCCGAAACCCCACCACCCTATGGCGCAAGTCGAGGAATCTGCAGCCCACACGGTCGCAGAATCGTCTCAGCCTCTGATTCAGACCCTCCACTCGGCTCTGTACCAAAGGTCCGCAGTCAGTCCTGTCGACGATGCTGCAGATGGTGAGCTCTGCTTTCATCCCGCTAGCGAGACTGGCAGTCTTCACCAAATCAGATAGCCGCCGGAAGCCAGAGAGGATTTCCTCCGATCCATAGCGACACACATGATTGGTGCCGACATGAGCGACCACCTGCAGATGGGTGCACCCTGTACCCTTCATGGCATCCGGAAGATCCCTTTCCACAACTGGAATGACTTCCCCCGGTATACACACGGAGTGCACATTTGTTTTCTTCCCCTATCTTGCTGCCATATCCCTAAGGGGCCCCATTACGCGCCTACTACCAGTAAGCCCACCCTCTGCGACCGCCCGGATCTTGCAGACTGAGGGGCAACCTCTGGAACAGGAAAAGCAGCCATCTCCGGCTGAAGATCAGTATCAGGCGGAGACAGAGCCTGAAACCGGTTCGTCAGAAAAACTGGAGAGGCCTTCCGTTGAGCCCTTCGGAATGTCTTTCGCCCCCTGCCACACCTGGAGATGACCTCCCACTCTACCACGGGTGAGGGGTCAGCCTCAGTATGGGCAGCCACAGCCGTAGTCCGATCGGGGGATGCATAGGACGAGCTGGCCGTCCCCGGCAAACCCCCATCCGGACCCCCACAGTGATGCCCATTGGCAACAGCCTCAAGCTGTGTGACTGAAGCCAACACTGCCTGAAGCTGGAAGCGAAGGGATGTCAACTCAGCCCGCATCTGAACACAGCAGTCCCAGTCCCTATCCATTCTTAATACTGTTGTGCAAAGAACGTCTGAACTAATCTACAGAGAGCACAAACAATTCGACACAAAATTTAAACGGTTATTAAAATACAAGATTGCCTAGTAAATGCAGTAATGCTGCTACTTGCGCACTGCTGGCACACTGCTCGGCGGCAGAAGGAGACTACGCGATTTTACACAATTCAGATACTAAATCGCGATGCTACAACTCTCAAATACTATAATACGCCCGAAATTTATGAATTAAACAATGCAAGTACCCAAAAACACGCAAAGAAATTAAGAATTAAACTATGTGACAAATAAGTGAGCTAGGAGTATACGACTTGCTGCTGGCAGCTGCTTATCCAACGGCGACAGGGAGCACACTGAGTTGCGCTGCTCAAGAAATTTACCAAGTTTTTAACTTTAATATCTGGGTTATTGTGTCAAATCTTTAACGTAAGATTTTATCTCTTAATGAACAGATTATGAAAGCATATTAAATTTGTAAGTTCGGTCAGTAATTACATGGAACCCGTAAATCTAATTCTTGTGGTCCTTGTAACCCGTCAGACAGGCAGGTACCAACTAGAAGCTGATGAACGGATGACCCTTACAGCCATTCAGTAATATAGATTGTCGGGTTTTTGTTTGCTGCCTCCTCCACGGTCAGCAGGATTAAAAACTACTGACCTCCAAGGCTGCCATGAATTCCAGTTACACAGCGTTGGTGACATACTACACCCTTTCCTTACTGTCTGGCTTGTCTGTTTCTGGTATCAGCATTTTGGCAGTGTCTATTTTTATTTTTGTGTTCTCATACAGAGTGCTCAGAAACAGTCTGAAAAGCTTTCAATAGTGTTGCAGTGTAGGTTGCACTGACAAATAACTGTTAAGAAAAAAATCGATACGTTGTGTGGTTTCCGAGTCAATTAGCATTGAAGTTAGCCAATTAGGTCGTTATGCTCACAGATTCGAGCAGCCCGCCAGATACAATTAGTCTCAGCCGTTCTCATAGCTTAGATGATAGAGCACGACACAGCTCAGCCTTTGGCACGGGCTCGATTCTCACTACCATCCCGTGTCAAAATGTTGTATTGCTATCATGTTCAGTTTTAGGAAACTAAACAAAGAACGTGTTTGGCGACACCGTCTCTGTTGGGTTGCTTGAATCTACGCGCGCGACGGCCTGATTCAATGCTGATTAACTCGGAAACAGCGCAGCGTGTCGAATTTTTGTTCGTCACAGCTATTTCTCAGCAGAACCTACGCCGCAACGCCCTTGCAAGCTATTCAGGCTGTTTCTGACAACCATGTTAAGTCGCGGCAGTAGCCTGAGGAACCTTTGAAAGGAAAGTCTTTGATGCACACTTTTCCTACTGTGAGTATGATGGACCTGCAATGTGGCTTGTGGAAACCGAACCGCCTGAAAGCCGTGAAGATGCCATAACGTTGAGCAGTAAAGTTTTGTTTAAAGAGCAGACAGTTACAGCTAGACAAGCAGTGTCTATACGGAGACCGAGTAATCGCAGCGCTGTAATCACAGAATAGACACAATAGTAGCAACAAGAAATGTGTCCATCAAGCACCAACACAAGAACTCACGGACATGGACCAGCTTTTTATTTACACCGCTAGTAGACAGAATAAAGTACTAATGAAACACATCGTGAGTCTTGAGTGTCTGAGAGATACATTACACGAGGAGTGAGATCCGAAGGACAGTGATTCTGGAATAGTGCGAACTTTTCCTGTCCCGCCTGAGCCAGATTATTGGTCTCAAAATATTGTCAGTCAACGTAGACAGTAATTATTTAAAGCAGTCCACAGCCACAAAGTCTAATATTAACATCATAATTTAATGTAAGTAGTACTTAAACCTATGCAGCCATTAAGGACAGCATAAATTTTCGTGAAGTACGTACATTGGTGGCCAGTATCGTTGTTGGCGAAACACTTGATGTCCTCAAGACCACTAAAACGGACTATCCCAAAGACCTATCTTTGATAAGATACTTTGAGATCTCACAATTCCGAGAGACTAAGCCACAAAACGAATCAGGAAAGATATTACTTTTTCCAACATACATACTGTTGTATCACCAAAATGGTAAAAGTACCGAATGTGGGACTTATACAGTTTTTCCTCCCGCTTAACATCGGGGAATGCATTATATTAACAGCAATGTCCTAAACTCGTATCTTTTCAGGAACAAAATGGTTTCCGAGAAACGGACGAACTTGATATTTCCCTTTCTTTGCCGTAAAATTCAGTAGACTAATGATTAAATTGAAGCTCTGCTGATCAACAACTTTTTCTCGTACAACTGGCCCTGCATCCTAATTTATGCTGCTGCATAGCTTGCGAAGATATTTTAAAATGAATGGACTTCACTACATTGATAATACACAGAAACAAAAACTTTATCTGCCACAAGTCACTCGCTGCTGCGATAAGCTGTGATGTATAGTACGTTCACGCAGTATTTGCAGTGGCAGTCTGTGTAGAAGCCCTTGAGTTAGAGGGTCAGAGGTATGATTTCATCAGAGAAAGATAAAGAAAGAAATTGTGAGTCACCACGCTGTTAAAAGCCTCCAGAATGATGCCAACGTGTCACATGCTAGCGTGTTAAAATTTCTCTTATCACCGCTTCACTAAATGTTCTTCGTGCTGTTTCAATCGTACAAAAAATTAGCAGTCATTTAGAGTGTACTCATGTAAAATTTGTTATTTAGAAATAAAGGTTATGTTGTTTACTGAAAAAGCAAGGCCGATTACACAAATTTATTTTAAAATGTGAGAAGTCACTTTTTAGTCAAGGAGATGTTCGAAAATTCTTTGTTACTTTTGCTGATACGACTTGTAGATTCAAAGATATCATTTTAACATGATATCTGTGGCTTAATGCATTAACAAATAAACCAAGTTCATTAGTTTAACGTTACAATAACGTAATTAGAGATATAACGCTGTTTATTTGTAAAATAAATCACGATTAGTGCAATATTCTTAATACTGTCAAGGATGAAACTTTTTTGACCCAGATAAGCTTTGTTTCTTGTTCGTCTAAAAAGAAAACAGATTTTTATGTATCACTATTCATCCAAAGTACCAATAAATAGAAAGAATAAAAACATTAGCACTGCTGTTCTAATCACCCGTCTCTATGTGTTGAATAGAAACACCAGGTTTTTATTTTTTTATGTTATAAAATCATGATCTAGGTCACAAGACATAATAAATAAAGTTTAGGTCAAAGCTCCATAATCCCATAGAATTTTCATTTTTTTAATTATTAATTTTTTCCTTCAAAGTTTAAAACTGTTTCTGTTCACCCCATTTGACGGTATTGTTTTCGCACCATGAAATGTTATTTACTATTAGAGAAACTCAGTGGTAGTGAACAGCCAGTTTACTACAGAAGTGTTCTTTCACTGGGCAGCAAATCAAAAACGTCGGAGATACAGCTCAGCTGCATGGAATCGAAACGCAGAAATCTGGTATAAAGCTGTGACGCTTGGTCGTGAATCGTACCTATGTACACAGTCTGATGTCGAAAATCAGTCGCCCACTAATATTTTGTGACGAATAACTGGTTAATAAACCCATCATTTCCGTTTCTTCTGTACCAGAATTCTCAAAACACTGCACTCGTGACCAGAACGTCTGCGTTCCTAATCCATTTGCAACGGTTCCCGTTCAGCTGTTCTGTTATACTCATACATCAAAATCATTCACGGGATTGGAGTGTGCGTTCCTTCAAGAAGTTCACGGCCGTTCCTTCGCCGATAAAGTACCAAATACTCCCTCTCCCTGATGACCTCGATGTCGGCAGGATGATAAACTCCAACAAAACAACGGCATTAGCCACTGCCTGCTGCACAAATAAGTTCGCTTCAGTTGAGGAGCATTTATCATATATCTTTCCTTGGCAGCAAGCCACTGCATATAAATCATGCACATTAATGCAATAAATTAATGAGACAGCATAGTGGTGGCTACTGCACAATTACAATATAATCAATAACTGTCCGTAATATGCAGCTGTGGTTGGAAGGAAAGTGAAATTAATTTGAAACGCAGCTAGTTTTGTGTGGCTGGTGATGAGCTGCTTCGTCTTGGTATGCTTCCCACGGTTACGTAAGTTAGCGTAGTAATTAAGGTTTTTCGTCATGGACTCACACTATTTATCGTAATGTGTAATAAAATTTTACCAACTGCAATACCTGCCTTGTTGTATGCGGCTTGCTTTAAGCAGAGCCGCCATAAATCTCTCCTCATAAATCCTTCTATAGGGAAGACAGCTACCTTCCTGGATAGTTCACTTGCTGGACCCAAGGACGGTCGCAAATATTCGCTAGACCCCTCATCTTCTTACAACTGCCTTTTGCGTGAGTAGATGTGAGGGCGTCAGACGCTGTGCAGTGCTTTGAAGTGAAGTGCAGCGTACAGCAAAAGTTAGTTGGCCTGTAATATACACTACTGGCCATTAAAATTGCTACACCAAGAAGAAATGCAGATGATAAACGGGTATTCATTGGACAAGTATATTATACTAGAACTGACATGTGATAACATTTTCACGCAATTTGGGTGCATAGACCCTGAAAGATCAGTACCCAGAACAACCACCTCTGGCCGCAATAACGGCCTTGATACGCCTGGGCATTGAGTCAAACAGAGCTTGGATGGCGTGTACAGGTACAGCTGCCCATACAGCTTCAACACGATACCACAGTTCATCAAGAGTAGTGACTGGCGTATTGTGACGAGCCAGTTGCTCGCCCACCATTAACCAGACGTTTTCAGTTGGTGAAAGATCTGGAGAATGTGCTGGCCAGGGCAGCAGTCGAACATTATCTGTATCAAGAAAGGCCTGTACAGGACCTGCAATATGCGGTCCTGCATTATCCTGCTGAAATGTAGAGTTTCGCAGGGATCGAATGAAGGGTAGACCCACGGGTCGTAACACATCTGAAATGTAACGTCCACTGATCAAAATGCCGTCAATGCGAACAAGAGGTGACCGAGACGTGTAGCCAATGGCACCCCATACCATCACGCCGGGTGATACGCCAGTATGGCGATGACGAATACACGCTTCCAATGTGCGTTCACCGCGATGGTGCCAAACACGGATGCCATCATCATGATGCTGTAAACAGAACCTGAATTCATCCCAAAAAATGACGTTTTGCCATTCGTGCACCCAGGTTCGTCGTTGAGTACAGCATCGCAGGCGCTCCTGTCTGTGATGCAGCGTCAAGGGTAACCGCAGCCATGGTCTCCAAGCTGATAGTCCATGCTGCTGCAAACGTCTTCGAACTGTTCGTGCAAATGGTTGTTGTGTTGCAAACGTCCCCATCTGTTGATTCAGGGATCGAGACGTGGCTGCACGATCCGTTACAGCCATGCGGATAAGATGCCTGTCATCTCGACTGCTAGTGATACGAGGCCGTTGGGATCCAGCACGACGTTCCGTATTACCCTCCTGAACCCACCGATTCCATATTCTACTAATAGTCATTGGATCTCGACCAACGCGAGCAGCAATGTCGCGATACGATAAACCGCAGTCGCGATAGGCTACAATCCGACCTTTATCAAAGTCGGAAACGTGATGGTATACATTTTTCCTCCGTACACGAGGCATCACAACAACGTTTCACCAGGCAACGCCGGTCAACTGCTGTTTGTGTATGAGAAATTGGTTGGAAACTTTCCTCGTGTCAGCACGTTGTAGGTGTCAGCACCGGCGCCAACCTTGTGTGAATGCTCTGAAAATCTAATCATTTGCATATCACAGAATCTTCTTCCTGTCGGTTAAATTTCGCGTCTGTAGCACGTCATCTTCGTGGTGTTGCAATTTTAATGGCCAGTAGTGTATGTGGCACTAATGGCTGTATCGTTTGGCTACATTGACTTAGATGCTTCATTTTTTATATCGCCAAGGGATTGTAGACCTTAGTACGTGACATAAATTTCAATACAATACGTGTACTCGTTGCTGGGGAAAATAGCTCTGAATAGTCGGACAGATAGACTGATAGACTGGGGGACAACAGAGTGATTCTATAAGAGTTTCCTTTTTACCATCTGAGGAATGTAACCTTAAAAACAGTAATAAGTGACTGCTAAAAAATCATTCAGTTAGCAGGTTTCAGAACTTGAGCTGGCCAGTTAAACGTAAGGAAACGTCCATACCAAGTTTTACAGCACGTCGGGTAAAGAGAGATAACAGCTACCAATGTGATACACCAAACAGTTGCTGAGAAAAAACAGGCAGACGGACAGACAGACAGTCATAAATAACGACAATTTTTTTTCATGTGTTATAATTACAAATTCACCATTTTCGGATTTTTTCGTTTATTTGTGCAGTGAAACCTTGTTTCTTGTCAAGTTTCATGATTCTCGATCAACGGAAAACACTTTGCTGTCAAGTATTTCGATTTCTGGTGCGGAGAAGCTCAAGATTGATTCTCGCTGTAAGAAATGATCATCAGTAAGGTTTTGCCAGTAGACACCCATCTTACGAGTCACTCGGCAGTAGACATACAAACTGGTAATGAAATACACTGCACAACCCGTCTAAAAGACAGCCTGCCCATGTTCCATTTTATTTAATTCACTTACAGATAAGTTCCTTGACAATTTTCTAACTCAAATAAAAACAAACACATTCTAAAAGTAAAACAATCATCTAGCCGAAGACTGTTTTCAACACCTAGGCATGGTCCTGTTGGACGTGGTATGCCGTTAACTTCGTCCGACGTCTGAACTGTCTTCCTCAGCCAAGTATCGGGGGACCAACAGTTTCGAGTGGATTTCCAACCACGATGCCACTCGGCTTTTTTCACACCAACAAACACTGCTAGAGCTGAAAGAAGTGACTACTGACAGATAAAAAATCCTAGGGTTGACCAGGGTTCGAATCCGAGGCCTTTGGATTTATAGTGTACCACTTTACAACAAAAGTAAATGGATAATGGAATGTAGTCGAATTAAGTCGGGTGATGCTGAGGGAATTAGATTAGGAAATGAGACACTTAAAGTAGTAAAGGAGTTTTGCTATTTGGGGAGCAAAATAACTGATGATGGTCGAAGTAGAGAGGATATAAAATGTAGACTGGCAATGGCAAGGAAAGCGTTTCTGAAGAAGAGAAATTTGTTAACATCGAGTATAGATTTAAGTGTCAGGAAGTCGTTTCTGAAAGTATTTGTATGGAGTGTAGCCATGTATGGAAGTGAAACGTGGACAATAAATAGTTTGGACAAGAATAGAATAGAAGCTTTCGAAATGTGGTGCTACAGAAAAATGTTGAAGATTAGGTGGGTAGATCACGTAACTAATGAGGAGGTATTGAATAGGTTTGGGGAGAAGAGAAGTTTGTGGCACAACTTGACTAGAAGAAGGGATCGATTGATAGGACATGTCCTGAGGCATCAAGGGATCACAAATTTAGCATTGGAGGGCAGCGTGGAGGGTAAAAATCGTAGAGGGAGACCAAGAGATGAATACACTGAACAGATTCAGAAGGGTGTAGGTTACAATAGGTACTGGGAGATGAAGGAGCCTGCACAGGATAGATTAGCATGGAGAGCTGCATCAAACGAGTCTCAGGACTGAAGACCACAACAACAAAGCTTTTCTACCGAGCCTCTTTTTCTAGAGAGCCACACGATAATTGAACTTGCAAGGAGAGTAACAGTCAAGAAAGCAAGCCTGCATCGGGCAGAAGACTGGGTCAATCACCACCAGCCAACAGACCAACAGGCGAAGTCTCGACAGTTCTGGAGTTGAGTACCGAACTCCATGACTAGAAACATACGGTAGGCACTTCTTTTGCGGAGGTATAATGTTTCCACTCAGCTAAGCAAACATAAGGAACATTCAAGAATAACTTAAAGTAAAACTAAAGAGATACATATTGTATTTCAGTGACATTCGTAGTATTTATTCACAACATTTCTGAAGAGAGTCTCAAAAAATCCACGTGAAAAGGAATAACCATCAGTGTTCATAAAATTGCTAAAATGCGAACCAAAACACAGAATACTATCACAGTAAACATTATGAGTTTACGTATCTAGCAAAATAAATGTTATTTAACACTTATTTTATTTATAGAACTTAGCTTCGCCGTAGTTAATTTCAATTTTGCCCAAGCGGAAATTGTCAGCGATGTGTTTCTATCTCACGTCACAGTACTTTGCCATCCTTCAGGTTTATCAAGGTTTCACGCGCGAAGACTGTTCGGCAGTGATGCTGCTTCGGCTGCTGTTAGGGGCTTCGTATTCTTAAACACATCCACACAGACACACAAACCACAGAGCGGCAGATAAAATCCTACATTTGGCCATTTACTTTAAAAATTGCTTTGTGTCGATTGCTGTGCGCCCTTTTTGATTTTCGTCTTCCTGTTGCTTGTTTTCGCATTGATCTCCAGATGTGAATCGTCTGTGCATTAAGTATCATTCAGAATACTCACATAGTCGCTCATTAATTTTATAACCAACAATCGGTATTTTGCCTAACAAATTCCTCAAAAAAATTTTTGAGATGCGTACGAAACTAATCTGTGTCGCAAAATCCTACGCAGGAAGCCCTTCAAAGATGCAGTTACCACACGTGCTCAGTCAGTTTAATTACGTATGAATTTTATGCAATGTATCATTGCTCGTCTAGCAGAAAAATATTTGCATGACAGAATGTTAAACCCAATGTTGTGAACCATAGGTAGTTCTGGGACTTTATTTTCCTCTTTATTTTTTAATTTCTTTGTTGTAAACGAATTCCCTTGAGATTGCTCACAACTGTTATTATCAATGCTTCTAAGAACACAATTTACACGCTTACTGGTGTTAAGCTCTGAATTTCATGATGCTGAATAGTTTCGTACTATACGTTTTAGACATATTCCATATTATACATATAACACAGAATGTTCTCTATCATAAATTAATTTCAGTGTTTCTTATTATATACTTATCTGTGAACGTTCAGCCCCTAGAAATCAACAATGCACTAAGGTAGGTTGTTGGTTTATAATATAAGCCCACAAGCGTTTTATGGCTTTACTAATTACCGTCTATAATTTTTTACACCCATAAAGGATGCAGTTTTGTTGTTGACCTCCAAAAATATCGAATGTTTATGGCTTTTAGATAAACAAACTTCCCTACGAAATTATCTTTCCTACGAATATTTTTTGAGTAGAAAATTGTGACAATACCTACAATTGTTACTGTGGCAGGCTTCCATGTAGCTATTGTTTTAGACATTGCGGTATGGGAATTGTGATGAAGAGTGTAGTACTGCGATACAATTTGTCTGTACTCCTGACTGTAAAAGATATTACGTTATCTCGATAGATACACGTCTGAATAGACTCATAAAACTTTTTATTTGGAATATTAGAACACGTTTAAAAGCCGTCACTTTCATAGGGGCCACAACGAAACCTTACAGCCATCGCAATCAAGCAAACCCAGCACCAGTTTACACATTTTTTATAAAATTGGGCATAAACGTTAGACTCGGCAAAATAAAAGTGGTCTTCCAAAGGAAAAGACGCAAGAGTTTCAACACAGCTGAATGTCGTTAAAAGCAAGAATGGTGCAGGAAGGAAAAGATATGACAATTTTAGCTTAGAGTACAGTTGTTGTGTTAATACATTTGCTTCAGTCTGTATGTACAGCGCACACTCATCCTGGCCCAGGGAACTAGATATTCTTGTGCGTGATTTACTTTTCAAATATCAGCGTTGAAGTTAACGCATACGCGCAATAGTCGACAGATCGAAGTTACGAGCATCTTATGTACAGGGTGATCAAAAAGTCAGTATAAATTTGAAAACTTAATAAACCACGGAATAATGTAGACAGAGAGGCACAAATTGACACACATGCTTGGAATGACATGGGGTTTTATTAGAACAAAAGAAAACTAAGTTCACAAAATGTCCGACAGATGGCGCTGGAAAACAAAACGTCAGTAACTGCTACCGTGACGGGTGAGAGGTATGTTACAGAATGACATCATCCCCAGGCTGGCTGATAAACACCTGCTGGAACGTACGATGTTTATGCAGGATGGCGCTCCACCCCATATTGCTAGACGCGTGAAAGATCTCTTGCGCGCGTCGTTTGGTGATGATTGTGTGCTCAGCCGCCACTTTCGTCATGCTTGGCCTCCCAGGTCCCCAGATCTCAGTCCGTGCAATTGTTGGCTTTGGGGTTACCTGAAGTCGCAAGTGTATCGTGATCAACGGACATTTCTAGGGATGCTGAAAGGCAACATCTGACGCCAATGCCTCACCATAGCTCCGGACATGCTTTACAGTGCTGTTCACAACATTATTCCTTTACTACGGCTATTGTCGAGGAATGATGGTGGACATATTGAGCATTTCCTGTAAAAAACATCATCTTTGCTTTGTCTTACTTTGCTATGCTAATTATTGCTATTCTGATCAGATGAAGCGCCATCTGTCGGACATTTTTGAACTTTTGTATGTTTTTGGTTCTAATAAAACCCCATGACATTCCAAGCATGTGTGTCAGTTTGTACCTCTCTATCTACAGTATTCCGTGATTTATTCGTTTTTCAAATTTATACTGAATTTTGATCACGCGGTATTTGTGAAAGTGCCCGATAATGTTCTAGGTGAAGTAAACTCAAAAGAGGAATGTACAAATATTGCATTACATAAATTATCAGCAGGCACGTGTTGAAATTAATCTGAGCAGTAATATCCTGAGAGTACATGTAACGACCTTAGACGTGGGACAAGAGGTAACACATTTCTCAGGCACGTGCCGTTCAGGAGATTAGTTTAGGAGAGTTCTGCTTGTAACGCTCTTTTAATTTCCAGCAGCAGATTTTTCAGCATCATATCATCTATTTACAAAACAAGTTGGCGCGATTCATTTCAGCAGCAACTTTTTATCTTCCTGCACTCGTGATGTAATACGGAACTTACTAGCACCATGTTAGCTCATCCACTCATAAAGCGTAAGGAGTAAGAGGCAAGCTTGAGCGATACAGAAGTGACCCAGATCCGTTCGAAAACGTGTACCAGATTAATGAAGTTGCTGAACTATACTGGCAAGCGTAAGTATGCTTTTAGAAGGTCTTCCATACAAATTCAGGCGACTGCAGCGCTGGTTTCTTATCTTCCTCTTGTAACGGGACATCCTCCTCTAGCCTTACTTTTCCTCAACAGTAGTTGTTGATACCATTATTATTTTTCGAATTTTGGGCAGGTCAGTTTTATCTGAGTTGCTTTTCTGAGAACTTTCGTATAATTTTATACACAGTATGTTACATTTCAAGCTAAAATATATGAAAATGAATTACTTTATAAAATATTTTAGTTTCGATGCTATAATCGATAAGTACTAGTTCTGAATGTACAGTTAAAATTATTTTTTTTAGGAACATCTGAAATTACGAATTACTTGCACACTTAAAATTTCTATTATTAATAACGCAATCCTGCACTCTTTACTACGTTTATTTGTGGAGTCATTTATGAAATAGTAATCGAAATTAATAATTTAACGAAAACTAGTAGGAATTCAATTGTTAAGAAAAAATTGTAAACGCTTTGGAATATTGTTATTTCCGCAAAGTGTGAGAGTCATAAGCTTGCTTCTGATGGGATCGGACGTACTTTTGTATAATAGGTGGGAACAACGTAATTTCGGCTTTGTTAATGAGAAAAATCAGAATAGGCCTACTGTATGATATACTAAAATGTGAGAAAATCAGTGGCAAATACATTTACGAAAAAATTCTGCAACAACAATCTTCCAATTTATTTAGTTCAACAAACCAATCGTGAGGACTTGATGCTAGATTTTTAACTTCAAGAATTAGACCTCTAGACAAGAAGAACTGGAACAATCTCAACATGAAAAGCGAAGTAAACTTAAAAGTTTACTGTAATCTTCGCTCCTCTCAAATCTTCATGAAAGACTTTGCTTATTAATTACATGGACTGGGCATTGTCTAATGTGGACAGTAGATGGGAGAAGGAAGGAGGGGGGAAATTAAACTCTCCTCCTCCTTTCCTTCTGCCCTCCCAAATGATACATACAAACAGCATTCCATCTGAAGTTAAATTCAAGGTTCATGATTTCGTAACGGGAATACCATACGGATGTGGAAATAAAAGAATGATAACTCCAGGAGATTTAATGAATCCCTGTGATGTTGTGCGAATAACCCTAGGGAAGAAAGACACCAGTTTAAAAAGCCCATAACAGCATATATTTCTGAAGGCGGCTCATACCATGCATGTCACATGAGAGTATTAGGTAGACGAAAGGCTAGATGGTAACAGGCGTGTGATTGACTTCAGACTAGACAATAAAAGTCTTAAGACGTCAATCAACAGGAGTTCAAATTTTGGGCATCTTTCCGTAATCACGTAAAAGAATCGAATTTATCACAGCGGTTTCTCACTGACCAATCTAACTCTCTCACGAACATACTCGCATTTTGCAACGGGAACGCAGCCTTGCGTCTGCCTTATAAATGACATTACATTCGTAGATGTTCATTTATCTCGTTGTATATTGCGTAGCGTATTTAGTCAGGTGAGAATATAGTTATTAATTGAATTCAATGCGACACTGTAGAAACGGTTAAGGGACACCATTGTTGCTATAATAAGACAATGTGGAAAGACACAACCAAAGATAACGTGTGCTGCATTCTGCAAGATTTGACAGAGCATATGGAATTGATAGAAGTGGTGCTCTAACGTTCCTACTTCATCTTTGTTCCTCATTCCCTTGTTTTGTCGCAAGAGAGAACTAGTGACTGTTGGAGATTCCACCTATTAATGTACTTTTTCACTCTGTCCTGACTATGCTGAGGCTCTAGCTTCTTTCCTTCGACTTGAAACATGACATACGGCTTTGCGGTGGATTATACTGATGAAGAGCGTCATTTCAGCTTATAATATAACAGTATCTCGTAAGTGCTGCGTCTAATTGCAGGGGTCAAGTCATTCTCAAGATTTCGCACTGCATTTGCGCTGAAAAAATGGTTCAAATGGCTCTGAGCACTATGGGACTCAACTGCTGAGGTCATTAGTCCCCTAGAACTTAGAACTAGTTAAACCTAACTAACCTAAGGACATCACAAACATCCATGCCCGAGGCAGGATTCGAACCTGTGACCGTAGCGGTCACGCGGTTCCAGACTGCAGCGCCTTTAACCGCACGGCCACTTCGGCCGGCATTTGCGCTGAATTTCTGTAATTTATTCTAATATCAATTCTCCAGTTGTAAAGGTATACATTTTTGAAACTATCCAGTTAGCGTGCCGTGTTTCGAATCACGAGAGATAGCAATGTCCACCGGGATTGGGTACCGCTGACAGCAGTGATTTTACAGGCAAATAGGGCATTACGCAATACATCGTTTCTAATAGCTACGATGACGACAGGCTTTACGATCAAGAAAAACCTAGAAATTATTAATGAAGTTGTATCTTAAATGTAATCCGAGCTTCTCTGTGTTGCTTGTAAACAGCTATTGGTATTTTATCCCGGCATTAGATAAGGTTGTTTTGATTGTTGCCTAATGCTTATAACGGACACAGCTCTTAGGGACGACAAAATTTCCTATTTGCTACACACGTCAAACAGTCCTCTGTTTTGTGTAAGTACTGATCAGATGACAATCTCATTTACCCGCCCTTGTGTAATTACAACTTAACTGCTACTGGGTTCATTACTTATTAACAGTTCGGTTCTAATATCTTAATGACTATTAGATAGTGCGCTGGTAGAAAATACTTGTTAAGTACTAACTACATAAGTCCAGAAAGTTACAGGCTGTCCAATGTTTACGATTGGTTAACTGATGTCTCTAGGGCACACAGAGATCCAAATCTAAAACCATGATTTCTCCCGTCGGAATGTCTCCTGTAAAGTGTTCCTGCAGCTCTCTACTTCTGCGATTAGATGGCGCATATTGATGAAAGGGTTACGCATGAATATAGGATCAGGAGAAACATTCTTTATCCTCGTAGATGGAAACTGTTTTTAAGAGTAACACATTAATGTGGACAAGGACGGGGCAGTATATTAAGATCCGTTTTTATGGAGGAAGCATCACGATATTACCTGAAACAATTAAAGGTAACCGTGGAGAAGCTAAATTAGGACTAACCAATAGGGACTGGTAGACTAGTTTTGAGTACAAGCTCAGTCGTAAGTGCGAAGGCTTCTGCGGCCCGTGTCCGCAAACATAAGAGTTTTCAGGGTATGATGACGCGTCACGTTGTAAAATATGTGTCACTCAACTAAACTGACGTTTAGGCTACGGTTTACAGTGGTCTTCCTCCAGGTCTGCTGTACTGGAGGTGTGCCGGCAGGAGGAGTCAGCCAATCAGGTTTGTGTTCCTGTGCTGCGGATCATTTCGCTGGGTGTAATACACAGATCCATTCGTCAGACGTAATCGTACTTCGGCCGGTAACTTTCTAGCATTGTTATGCTGTTGGCATCAGCACAGTAATTAATTTTCTCACTTATTTTTGCTTATAGTAATTAATTTTTTCACTTATTTTTGCTCATAATCGGTCACGTTCAGGCCAAACTTTCTCATCTGCATACTACCTGTATAGTACCTGAAAATGGACTTTTGAAATAAAGATATTTTGCTTTTGTGCCTCCACCCATTATGGCACCTGGTACCTGAATCCACTTTATTCTGTGGATTATTTTATAACTTATTTTGATTGGTTGTGGTTGGTGTCAACAGATAATGAGACGGACGGTCGACGGTCGACGAAATAGAACGTCTGCTAGCTGACAGTTATAATATGCACATAAAGAGAAGGACAACTATGGTAATTATGTCCGCAGCGGGTGGATACGCTGGACGGCTAATTGAAAATGTGAAAAGACCCTCTTGAACAGGTGGTCGGATTTTCCTACCTCGGTAATAAAATAGATTAGGAAGGATCACGTAAGAAAGCTTATAATACAGTCTGGCGCAATGGCCGAGTGGCCGAGTGTGTCTTTCAATTGGGCGGCACTTCGGCGACTTCAGTGTCCCCTACTATATCCCATTTATTCATCCGGGGAAAGGGGATCTACAGTTTAATGTAGAATCCGAAAGACGTGCTATTCCTGGCGACTCTTCACGTCGTTGAGAGGAGGAGGCTAAAATAAAGACAGACTGAAAATTTTCGTGTTCTGGCGGGGATTCGATCTGCGACCTCTCGGTTTTCAGGCACGCGCTATATCGCTCGACCACCAGGGCCGACTGATCACAGTTGACACTCAGCACGTATTTTTAACAGTGCTCTGTCTTGAGTGAGTACTAACCATTACAGATTCTCATTTACCTCTCCTTATGTTTCCTTCTACAAGGTGTACATTGTTTAAACCGACTAACTCTGGGAGGTTGCACCGGACTTTTTTTCTAATGTCATTATTTCTTGCGAGTATTATTTAACCCGTGGAGGGCGTATCCACTTTTCAGTTGTAATAACTGATTTATTGTTGCAATTGTTCTTGTTGTAGCGGTAGAGTGCATACTTCACTCTTCAGTTGTATTAGCTGTTTCGTATTCACATTTAGTTGTAGGTCTTGACGCAGCACTGTACAGGTTTACCAATGGGACGATAAACCTTAAGTGACAACACTGATATGGTTGGTGCTTATTACATAGCAATGGGGGTCTTCAATATCCATAAGTACCATGTATGTAGTGAGTTTAATCCAACTGCCACATTTTCTGGTGCTCATCAAGTGCGGTTCTACGTGAATGTGTCGGAAAGTGTTGTTGGTATCTGCTTAATTGGGTCATATCTCCTACCTAGGCTATTAAATGGCAAGTATTATTACAATTTCCTTACAGACATTACCAGAATTGCTAGATCACTTTCCACTCGCTGCAAGACAACGAATGTGTTTCCATTAAGACGGGACGCCGGGACATTTCAGTCGTCGTGTGCGTCGATTCTTTGAGATACATTTTCCAGAAAAGTGGATTGGCAGAGGTGGTCCTATACATATCCCCTGATTTGACCCCCCCCCCCCCCGACTATTTCGTGTGGGAAGAGATGCGCAACATTGTTTAGAAAACCCCTGTTGAATCAGAACAGGATCTGACTGCCCGGACAGTAGCAACAGCAGGAGAAATTAAGGACACTGCTTCTGTCTTTAACTGTGTTAGACAGAAGGTGACCCGCCAGTGTAAACTTTGTTTACATATCAGTGGAGGCATTGTGTTAATGTTGTTGTCTCTTAGCAACAAAAAATTGAAATTGTTTTATTACTTTTTGTCTATTGTAAGTAAGATTTGATGCCCTCCTCAATGGTGTCTCACAGGAAGACACATTAGAAGAAGTGTTTTCAATGTCCCATGCAATGTACAGATTTTCTTGGTTTAATTAATTTGTATCCAAAGAAAACTCCTTCTACCAGTTTAAAAATTCTCACAGGAAAATATGACATTATGGAAAAATATTTGCTTTGGTGACCCGTGCAGCCTGTCAGAGTAAAATAATTTTCTGCATTTTCTATAAAATTTCGGGAGAACTGCCGTATGACTGTAACTTGCTGCTACGATATTTCGACTCAGAGTCTCCTGGCCATCTTCAGCTGAACACTAACGAGTTATACACTAAGCTGCCCTAATCAAGATTCCGCCGGCACATGCTTGGTGTGCTAGTTGGCATTGTGTAAGCGTTCCTTGAGGGCATGCTCGTGTGCTGCAAGTTTGTGCGCTGCTCTGCGCGCCCTACGTGGTGAAAACTGGCCTCTTCAGTATCAAAACGATTGTCTTCGCATTGTGAGATCGCAGTACGACGGCTATTACTTAGAGCACGAATTTTTTCTACAGTCGGGTCCTATGCAGAATTCGATTCATAATGGATTCACACAGTCGTATTTCCACTGACTCATTGATGACTCAACTCCAAAAGACTGATGTATGGGCCACGATTTTATTTCGTTATATTTCATCGAACGAGCAGTGGAAATATAGTGTTCAGCGATAACGGACTTATTTTCTAGGAGGAGTATGCCGCTGATGTTCTATAACTCGACCCTGCACAGTGCGCGTCGTTTGCGGTATGTAAGATTTTCGACGTTCATACGGAATCCTGTACACACTTGCTTTGCGCAACTAAGAAGTCTTTAACACATCCAAAAAGCTCTAATATTTTGGAAGGAGGTCGAAAGATTAGTTTAACTTTATGTCTTTTAATATTCCGCCTATTTTAGTTGAAATATTTCCAATATATCGTAGACAAGCAGTCGTTCTGAAGGCCTCATCCTCTTCCTTGTCCTGTCTGTCGTACGTCTGTAACTCTCTCTGCTCTTATTGAGATAAATATCCGTTGTTCAGGAAGGCAGTTTGCAGGAGTTCCAGTTCCGTCTATCGGCATCTGAGGTGGTACGGGCTCGGTGGATCAAGGTCTTTAGGACGATCATCGTTTGTGCAGTATGCTGGCAACTAGTAGATTGTAAATAATGGTCAGCATGAGTGGCATTTCGAAATTGTGCCAATTGTGGAGTCACACAATTTTCACCATGTATACGAAATTAACTTTACAGTGACATTCGAAGGATATCGGTGCAGTCCTGACAACAAACACTGATGCCCATTCATAAATTACAACAGAATGGCTAACGGGTAATGTAACGTTGGTAATTCTTCAAGCCCTAAGGCCTGCCTACGAAATGTGACACAAAAATGACGCGTTTCTACTCACGCTCATGCTCTGTATTGAGTCAAGCCCATGACTATCACTATTCGTGGCAGCGACGGTGCCCCCAGGCCGTGAATACTGTTTTCCCAAATGACTCGAGGCCAGTTTTGGGATAGACTCCAACTGGGCCACAACCGAGTCAGTTCTCTTCTTCGTATTGGTTAAAAACAGTCTTGGTTGCAATTTTAGTTTCTTTATTTTTCAACGACGCGTTTCGCCTTATTTAGGCATCTTCAGGTTATCTTTTCTAGATGGACGCGAGAGGCACCAAGATCTGCATAACGCATTCCCGTTCCCAGGAGCGAGTAACAGAGTAAGATGGAGGCTCAGGTAGTAAGCATAATGCGTCACAGAGTCGTATGGCACACGTCCATCTAGAAAAGATAACCTGAAGATGCCTAAATAAGGCGAAACGCGTCGTTGAAAAATAAAAAACTAAAATTCCAACCAAGACTGTTTTGAACCAATACTGTTAAGCACTGGTTTGCTGTATGCCACATTATTGGAAGAATTTCTATTCCCTCCGTCTCTAATGGCCACGATATGGACGGTGCATAAACCCTATTCTTCCTTACTTCCGCAGCCCGGACCATCACAGCAGTGAGCCTTGCGCTTACTCTTTTTCCGAATCCCGCCGAACTGACCTGGACAGTGGTCGGCGCGCCGGCCACGTGGCGGCGAATGGCGCCGGCATGTCCGTTGGCGGTGGCCGACTTGTGGCGGAGGTGGTCGCGCTCCGCGGGGGCGGCCTTGTCGCGGGGGCTGCAGGGGGCGGAGGCGACGGCGTCGGCGTCGGCGTCGGCGAACCTGGGGGCGCCGGGGGCGGGCCGGGAGGCGGAGGTGGCGCGCGGCCGCGGGGGCGACGTGGGCGCCGACGGCGGCGAGCCTGGTGGGCTGGCGCTGGCCGGCCGGCTGGGCGGCCGAGGGGCCTCGCTGGCGCTGGCGGACGGCATCGCGGCTGTGTCTGCCGAGGCTCCAGCCGCCAGCCGCCAGCCGCCAGCCGCCAGCCGCCAGCCGCCAGCCGCTGACCGCGCGGCCTCCCCCTATCTTATCTCCAGGTCACGCAGAGGTGTTCGCCGCTCTTGCTGAGACAGGGCTGCGTAAACACACGACGGCCGCACCCTACAGCCGACGTCTCGGTCCTATCGATCTACATCTACATCCATACTTCGCAAGCCACCTGACGGTGTGTGGCGGAGAGTACTTTGAGTACCTCTATCCTTTCTCCCTTCTATTCCAGTCTGGTATTGTTCGTGGAAAGAAGAATTGTCGGTATGCCTCTGTGTGGGCTCTAATCTCTCTGATTTTATCCTCGTGGTCTCTTCGTGAGATATACGTAGGAGGTAGCAATATACTGCTTGACTTCTCGGTGAAGGTATGTTCTCGAAACTTCAACAAAAGCCCGTACCGAGCTACTGAGCGTCTCTCCTGGAGTTTATCCATCATCTCCGTAACGCTTTCGCGATTACTAAATGATCCCGTAACGAAGCGCGCTGCTCTCCGTTGGATCTTCTCTATCTCTTCTATCAACCCTATCTGGTACGGATCCAGCACTGGTGGGCAGCATTCAAGCAGTGGGCGAACAAGTGTACTGTAACCAACTTCCTTCGTTTTCGGATTGCATTTCCTTAGGATTCTTCCAGATCGACGGTGATTTGATCTCTGGACATTAGTAACAGCTACCCCTCGCGAAGAGAATAATAGTGGGGAACCCACAAGAGACTACAAACGGAACGAGTACGGATCTGACGTTGAGCGATGCATACATTAGGCGTCAAGGCGCAGCTTTTACGTCAGTGCTATACCGCCTTCCTTCCTTTCATCCCACTACAGTTCCGTGAATACGACGAGACTTCATATCAGTGGTGCTGCAGTTCCTTCCTACTCACACAGGAAACGTATCCACAGTTGCGAATATGAACCACCATCTGCTGTATAATGGAATGGCCACAACGAAAATTTGTGCCAAACTGGCACTCGAAAACGTATTTTCCGTTTTTGGGCCAGCCGTCACCTTAAGGGGGAGTAGGACGTCAAACGGGCCGACTTGGAGCAGGAGAGGCATCACACGAAAATATAACAAAGTAATTTTTTTTACGTGCGAAAGTTCATCATTTTATCACTTACTAATGGCTGCATTTGTTGCTATAGGTACACTTTTCTTCATAAGTAAGAGAGATTCTTCGATGAATTTTGCACAGCATACATACCATACTTACAGGTGTATCAAACTCTAGAATTTATTTAATTTATGAAAAAACAAATGAGCTGTTGTATTTTAAACTTCATGATAAGAAAAAACAAAATTTTTGTAGTTAATTACCTCAATTTTTACCACAATTTTTAATAGATTTGGAAAATTCTAGAGTTTCACACACCTTTAAGTGTGGTTTGAATGCTGTGCAAAATTCATCGAATAATCTCTCTTACTTATGAAGAAAAGTGTACCCATAGCAACAAATACTGACATTAGTATGTGAAAAAAATGATGAAGTTTCACATGTAACAAAAATCATTTCGTTATGTTTTCGAACTTCCACTGCTATGAGTGTGAATTCTGAATCCTTCCTGTTCATGCTGACAAAGTTTTATGAATTTATTTGTAAAAGTATAGACAGTGAAAATTAAAATGTCCCGTGGTGCCTCTCCTGCTCCAAGTCCGCCCGTTTGACGTCCTACTCCCCTTAACCTCTTCCGCTATCCGTGCACGAATCACGGTCGGACCGAAACTTCCACGTGTCGTCGTCCATGTGTCACAACCGGCACTCGTACGTTACGTACATTCCCGTCCAGGGAGGACGTACACTACTGGCCATTAAAATTGCTACACCCAGGAGAAATGCAGATGATAAACGGGTATTCATTGGACAAATATATTGTACTAGAACTGACATGTGATTACATTTTCACTTAATTTGGGTGCGTAGATCCTGAGAAATCAGTACCCAGAACAACTACCTCTGGCCGCAATAGCGGCCTTTATACGCCTGGGCATTGAGTCAAACAGAGCTTCGATGGCGTGTACAGGTACAGCTGCCCATCTGAAAAGTGCCGTCAATGCGAACAAGAGGTGACCGAGACGTGTAACCAATGACACCCCATACCATCACTCCGCGTGATACGCCAGTATGGTGATGGCGAATACACGCTTCCAATGTGCGTTCACCGCGATGTCGCCAAACACGGATGTGCCCATCATGATGCTGTAAACAGAAGCTGGATTCATCCGAAAAAATGACGTTTTGCCATTCGTGCACCCAGGCTCGTCGTTGAGTACACCATTACAGGCGCTCCTGTCTGTGATGCAGCGTCAAGGGTAAACGCAACCACGGTCTCCGAGCTGATAGTCCATGCTGCTGTAAACGTCTTCGAACTGTTCGTGCAGATGGTTGTTGTCTTGCAAACGTCCCCATATGTTGACTCACGGATCGAGACGTGACTGCACGAGCCGTTACAGCCATGCGGATAAGATGCCTGTCATCTCGACTGTTAGTGATACGAGGCCGTTGGGATCCAGCACGACGTTCCGTATTACCCTCCTGAACCCACCGATTCCATATTCTGCTAACAGTCATTAGATCTCGACCAACGCGAGCAGCAATGTCGCGATACGATAAGCCGCAATCGCGATAGGCAACTGTCCGACCTTTATCAAAGTCGGAAACGTGATGGTACGCATTTCTCCTCCTTACACGAGGCATCACAACAGTGTTTCACCAGGCAACGCCGGCCAACTGCTGTTTGTGTATGAGAAATCGGTTGGAAACTTTCCTCATGTCAGCACGTTGTAGGTGTCACCACCGGCGCTAATCTTGGGTGAATGCTCTGACAAGCTAATCATTTGCATATCACAGCATCTTCTTCCTGTCGGTTAAATTTCGCATCTGTAGCACGTCATCTTCGTGGTGTAGGAATTTTAATGGCCAGTAGTGTATTTATTGAGAATCGAGGGCCTACAGGCGTGTCCGAAGGATCATCGTACTTCTTAATAACACAGGCACTGCTATTTCGTATTCGTGCTTCCTAATCGTAGACACGGACCCCTCTCTGAAGCGTTCAGAAATGAGAGGCACGATCTTGCGGTTGCAATGTACACTGGCGTACAAAACTTACGAACGAAAGTTGCATTGCTGCCAAGTAATCTTGACCAGAAAGAGCTGCTGCCGTATAGTGCAAAAGGCAACTGAAAGAAATACGCAGTGAGAGGAACAGAACTGTCACTTTCATTCAAAGACAGTAACTGCACAGAAGTTAGCGCTATTCATTATGACCCCGTTGACAAACGGTGGGACTTGGTTCTTAATAGGATGTGCCATCACCAGGGACGGCAGTGGATGCTCTGCAGCCTGCTCACATGCTAGCCACCGAGGTTCATAAGGAGTTGGTGTGGTTGGGCGTTTCATTCCTCCACAGCCGCGGTTCGTGCCCGTGGACGAGCTGCAATACGTCACCTCAATGCGTTCCACACGTTCTCGATGAGATTTAACTAGGCGGATAGGCGGATACGGCAGGCAAACTCCTCCACCGGCGCTTTCAATACGGTCATGCGTTGTCATCCATAGAATGAAGAGGCAGACGAATGCACACCTAAAAAGACGCACGTCGGCAAGGACTGCAGTGTCATAACAACGTTCGTGTTCAAAGTTTTGGAGGTCAGTACGCCCAAGCAACGTAATATCCCCCTCGCCATAACACCTGGACCACAAAACGATCACATTCAATGATGTTCCTTGGTGCCGTATGACGGTATGTATAGCATTGTTAAACATCGTTTAGGTGATCCAGATAATGTACTGTGGGAGGCATATGTTACATGGGCGTACTAATCTCAAAATGTTGCAAAACGATACACTCAATCGTCAACGTTATTCTAAAGTGTACTCCTTCCTCATGTGCGTCTTTACATGGTTGCATTCGGCCCTCACTTCATTTTTATAGAGGACAACGCTCGACAACATCGAACATCGCAGATGGAGAAGCCCTTGGAGCGAAAACATATTCAGCGGATGGACTGGCCTGCCTGTTCGCCGGCCGGGGTGGCCGAGCGGTTCTAGGCGCTACAGTCGCTACGGTCGCAGGTTCGAATCCTGCCTCGGGCATTGATGTGTGTGATGTCCTTAGGTTAGTTAGGTTTAAGTAGTTCTAAGTTCTAGGGGACTGATGACCTCAGATGTTAAGTCCCATAGTGCTCAGAGCCATTTGAACCATTTGAACCTGCCTGTGCCCTCGACTTAAGTCCCATGGGGCACCTGCGGAATGCGTTGGGGAGGTGTTTTGCTACACGTCCGCATGAAACAATAGCCATCCAGCAGCTGTCCACACGTCTGGTGGAAGAATGAAACTCCCTGCCACAAGAACTTAACAAACTTGTGGCCAGCGTGGGAGAGCATGCACAGCCTTTCGTCATCACATATCCTATTAAGAACCATGTCCGCCAATTGTAATGTCCAGGGGATAATGGTGTATAGCCGTCTCTTCATTGTAATTATTCTCTTTAAAAGAAGTTTCCTTTCTGTTTGTCTCATTCTGTATTTCTTTTTACTATAGTGTAGTAGTCCTTTATATGTATGGACCACGTTTCAACAAGCTATGCCACTCGTCAGTGACATATCCGAAGGTTACTCTCGACCTTAAATTTTACTGACCAATGTAACTCACACTGGACAAAATGAGAGATTCTGCGGTTAGATGACCTGTAAGAAAGCTACGTTTTGTGAGATTGTGGAAAGTGTAAGACGAAAATTAAGTAATGTACTTTATAAAACTGGAAATGTGCTCCATGAAAGAAAGAGTTATATCTGGAAAACAGTTGATGCTATAGTCCACGCTTCAGGCGAAAAACATACGAAATTCATTCAATGCAAACAAGTAGATGTATCCTTGTTTATTCCATCTCCACCATGAGAAAACATATGTGCTCCGTCAAACGAAAACACGAAGCAGCCCAACGGCACTTTTATGTCCCTACAACCAAAAAGCGAGCTATTTGCGAATTCTTTTCATCATGGCAAATTGCGTGTACGGGATAATAGCGTGTAGTGTAGCTTGTCAATGAGTTCTGTAATTTTTTAAAGAGCGCTGGTACATTTGTTTTAATAACTAACAACCATTTAGAGAAGGCACTTATCTAGGCGCTCAGTCCGGAACCGCGCGACTGCTACGGTCGCAGGTTCGAATCCTGCCTCGGGCATGGATGTGTGTGATGTCCTTAGGTTAGTTAGGTTTAAGTAGTTCTAAGTTCTAGGGGACTGATGACCTAAGATGTTAAGTCCCATAGTGCTCAGAGCCATTTGAACCATTTTGAGAAGGCACTTCCTCCTCCGGTCTGGTATTTTTGACAAACACACACACACACACACACACACACACACACATATATATATATATATATATATATATATATATATATATATATATATATATATATATATGCACACTGGACTCACATTCGAGAGGACGACGGTTCAGACCCGTGTCCGGCCATCATGATTTACGTGATCTCCCCAAAATCGCTTCAGGCAAATACCAGAATGGTTCCTTTGAAAGGGCACAGCCGGTTACCTTCTCGATCCTTCCCTAATTCGATGGGACCGACGACATCGCTGTTTGGTTCCCTCTCCCAAATCATATATATATATATATATATATACCTACACACGCTGAAGCGGAACTTGTTGTCCCATTCCATATTTTTCTCAATAAATTCCGGTACCGGAAAATTATAGCGAGAGTGTTTCTACTCTGCAGAAATAAATATGTGGGTAACAAGCAGGGGAGAATGGACCCTACGGTGTTTATTTATATACTCATTGATTTTATTTCGTGTGTGCCACGTTTCCCTGCATCCTTCCCCTTATGCGACCTGGACTGTATGAATGAGATATTGTATGAAGTAGCAGAAAGTTTTAGTCAAAGGCTGTAGCACTGCGTGAGAAGACGAGTTCTGTGGTTGGATAGTACCAACCCCTAAACACGAACAAGTTTGGCAAAGAAGTTGAGCAAGTCAGGTCAGATAGGTTGCGAAGGCACGAGTATGGGGCTCTGTCAGGTTGGCGAACCACCCCCTCCACCACTTTTTGAACAAACAATAGTTAGACGATGTGTCCGCAGGTCGACTCGTTCCTGGGTAACGGCACTGGACAGACGTGGAGGATCGAGCTCACAATTTTGGTAATGTTAACAAATGTATTAGAATGTTTAAAATATGTTCGTTAATAAAGTCCAGATGGTGAAGTAAGGTGTGCGATTACCACGAAACCCCCATAAGGGAGTTTATTTTCGTATTTCAGTCAGATTTCAGTAAAAACTTTGCGTTTGTGCCATGGCCAGGCGACGCATCATGGGCCTCAAGCTCACGATCGTAATATTAATCTGTGCTTAACAGAAGTTAACTCATTTAATGTACGAGTATTTTAATGTGGCCTTTCTTTTACAGTAATATTTTGGGGGATTTTTTTTATTTTTCATACGTTTTCCTTATGTACTTGCTTTCCCGCCACATGATCGGTTGGAGCAACCGCCACAATGGTAAAGTGCAGTTTCGGTCTGAAAATGTACAGTAGACGAGTGAATAACTGCAGGGTTATTACAAATGATTGAAGCGATTTCACAGCTCTACAATAACTTTATTATTTGAGATATTTTCACAATGCTTTGCACACACATACAAAAACTCAAAAAGTTTTTTTAGGCATTCACAAATGTTCGATATGTGCCCCTTTAGTGATTCGGCAGACATCAAGCCGATAATCAAGTTCCTCCCACACTCGGCGCAGCATGTCCCCATCAATGAGTTCGAAAGCATTGTTGATGCGAGCTCGCAGTTCTGGCACGTTTCTTGGTAGAGGAGGTTTAAACACTGAATCTTTCATATCACTATGCGTGAAACTTGCCCGCACGCGTTCAACCGTTTCTTCGCTCACTGCAGGCCGACCTGTTGATTTCCCCTTACAGAGGCATCCAGAAGCTTTAAACTGCGCATACCATCGCCGAATGGAGTTAGCAGTTGGTGGATCTTTGTTGAACTTCGTCCTGAAGTGTCGTTGCACTGTTATGACTGACTGATGTGAGTGCATTTCAAGCACGACATACGCTTTCTCGGCACCTGTCGCCATTTTGTCTCACTGCGCTCTCGAGCGCTCTGGCGGCAGAAACCTGAAGTGCGGCTTCAGCCGAACAAAACTTTATGAGTTTTTCTACGTATCTGTAGTGTGTCGTGACCATATGTCAATGAATGGAGCTACAGTGAATTTATGAAATCGCTTCAATCATTTGTAATAGTCCTGTATATGGTAGTGCATGAGTGTAAGACAGGGAAGGAACAATCTCGTGTGTTGGTATTTTTTGCATCTCTGTTGGCTACCGCAACTTGGCCACGTGTGTGGACCACTATCATGCTGATAGTTAATGTTTCTTGTGCCAGCCATAACTATTTGATTCGCTTACAATGAAGTGCATTACGTAAAATTCACGGTTTAAACTAATGTATCTAAGAATGATCAGATTTTAATGCCCATTGATTCGATAAAGACTTGCTAAATTTTCCCACCACATGATAGTAAATGTTCTTCCTCCCAGCTCAATAACGTGGCGTTGTTTCTGAACGCAAGATTACACCAAAATAGGCAGTCATAGTCAAGTGCACCACTTGCTACCGCCTCTTCAGCATACGTTTCAACAAAAATTGAAATATTTAGGCAAATACTCTTCCGCTATGACCGAGTTCACTTTTAGTGTATTTACTGAGCTTGTTCTGCGTGAATATAGCAATTAAACGTAATAATCACGGGTTTAGGTATAACTGTGTGCCTGGATAAAATTCCATTGAAACCAGGTCTGCACTCCCCTCTCCCTTTCTATAATTACGTGGCGTAAGTGAATCATGTTAACTAGAAAGACGAGCTGTGATGATGTATATTCCAACAGACGCAGGGCTAGTTGTTGAAATGCCATCGATATTGAATAAATATCAATTGATCTACACCCTCGACTGATTATTTCCTCTTTTCATCATAAAGAATAGATGAAAGTCAGTACCACAGTCGAATGCTGGGTCATGAAAGTAAATAAAGGCTTTATGCTGCCTATTAAGTCCTGCATAGGTGCCTGGTGTAGTGGTTCTAAGAAACTATTGCGTTATCCGTTTCGTTCAAATTTTTACCAGTTGGTTAAACCCACCCGATAGAAATTGTTAATACCCCAGCAGTAACACTCAGAAGACTGTAATTTCGTGGACGACATGAATTTTTTAAGCCATACCTACAGAGGGTAGCTTGCAGGAAGTGTAGGACATGATAAGCGACGTTAAACTTCCTACCAGGTCATGTTTTAACTATCCCACCGGTAGTAGAAGGTTACGTTGCAACGCGCACACGCAAATTCATTGGTATACACACATATACATACATATACCTTCATTACATATATACATATACATACATATGTACAGATACATGTACCTGTACACAAATACAATACACTCTAAGACAAGAAAAACGACACATTGCAAAGCCATTTATTGAATGAACAGAAATCGACAGGTATGATGGGCATGGACAGATGACCTAATGATCAAAATTTCAGAAAAATTGGAGGATTTATTCAAGAGAAAGACCTCCACAAATTGAGCGAGTCAATAATGCGTTGGGCCACCTCTGACCCTTCTGCAAGCAATTATTCAGATTGGCATTGGTTGATAGAGCTGTTGGATTGGTGGATGTTCTCCTGAGGGATATCGCGCTCCCGCTGCGTGCAGTGGAAACTCTTGCTGAAATGTGAGCCCAGGAAGACTTGTAATGAAGTGCAACAAAACAGCATCTGCAATATCTTCGACGTACCGCCGTTTTGTAAGGGTGCCGCAGTCGACAACCAAAGAGGTTCTGCTGCGAAATGAAACGGCGCCCCGGAACGTCACTCATGGCTGTTGGGTCGTATGGCGAGCAACAGTCAGGTTAGTATCCCCACCACTGTCAGGGGTGTCTCAATACGCGTCTTCATCTTGGAATCTCATTGACTGCAGTAGAATTGTCTCCAGTGATGAGTCTCGTTTCGAAGTGAGAGCTGACGACCAGTGAAGTTCTCTCTCTTGAATAAATCATCAAATTTTTCAGAAATTTTAATAATTTGTTACTTTTTATACGTACAGTATACACTCCTGAAAATGGAAAAAAGAACACATTGACACCGGTGTGTCAGACCCACCATACTTGCTCCGGACACTGCGAGAGGGCTGTACAAGCAATGATCACACGCACGGCACAGCGGACACACCAGGAACCGCGGTGTTGGCCGTCGAATGTGGCGCTAGCTGCGCAGCATTTGTGCACCGCCGCCGTCAGTGTCAGCCAGTTTGCCGTGGCATACGGAGCTCCATCGCAGTCTTTAACACTGGTAGCATGCCGCGACAGCGTGGACGTGAACCGTATGTGCAGTTGACGGACTTTGAGCGAGGGCGTATAGTGGGCATGCGGGAGGCCGGGTGGACGTACCGCCGAATTGCTCAACACGTGGGGCGTGAGGTCTCCACAGTACATCGATGTTGTCGCCAGTGGTCGGCGGAAGGTGCACGTGCCCGTCGACCTGGGACCGGACCGCAGCGACGCACGGATGCACGCCAAGACCGTAGGGTCCTACGCAGTGCCGTAGGGGACCGCACCGCCACTTCCCAGCAAATTAGGGACACTGTTGCTCCTGGGGTATCGGCGAGGACCATTCGCAACCGTCTCCATGAAGCTGGGCTACGGTCCCGCACACCGTTAGGCCGTCTTCCGCTCACGCCCCAACATCGTGCAGCCCGCCTCCAGTGGTGTCGCGACAGGCGTGAATGGAGGGACGAATGGAGACGTGTCGTCTTCAGCGATGAGAGTCGCTTCTGCCTTGGTGCCAATGATGGTCGTATGCGTGTTTGGCGCCGTGCAGGTGAGCGCCACAATCAGGACTGCATACGACCGAGGCACACAGGGCCAACACCCGGCATCATGGTGTGGGGAGCGATCTCCTACACTGGCCGTACACCACTGGTGATCGTCGAGGGGACACTGAATAGTGCACGGTACATCCAAACCGTCATCGAACCCATCGTTCTACCATTCCTAGACCGGCAAGGGAACTTGCTGTTCCAACAGGACAATGCACGTCCGCATGTATCCCGTGCCACCCAACGTGCTCTAGAAGGTGTAAGTCAACTACCCTGGCCAGCAAGATCTCCGGATCCGTCCCCCATTGAGCATGTTTGGGACTGGGTGAAGCGTCGTCTCACGCGGTCTGCACGTCCAGCACGAACGCTGGTCCAACTGAGGCGCCAGGTGGAAATGGCATGGCAAGCCGTTCCACAGGACTACATCCAGCATCTCTACGATCGTCTCCATGGGAGAATAGCAGCCTGCATTGCTGCGAAAGGTGGATATACACTGTACTAGTGCCGACATTGTGCATGCTCTGTTGCCTGTGTCTATGTGCCTGTGGGTCTGTCAGTGTGATCATGTGATGTATCTGACCCCAGGAATGTGTCAATAAAGTTTCCCTTTCCTGGGACAATGAATTCACGGTGTTCTTATTTCAATTTCCAGGAGTGTATCTAACGGTTTTCGTCCCATTCAGAAAATTCCTTCGTAGTGCGTCATACTTTTGTGTCTTAGAGTGTATAAACATTTATGAATATAGATGCGTATACACATACATACACATAGATACATATACAAACACGTGGGCACACACACGTAAACATTTACATCTATATAAATGAACGTATGAACAGAAAAATATTCACTGCTGGCTGATCAGTCATTATATTGGTATATAATAATCGACACGGCCAACAGTTGCATACGTAGCAGGCAATGCCACGGGACCTCGTATACTCACTTTCCTTTCCGTATGGTCAATTTCTACCCGAGCGTAGACTGAAGTCACGAGTTATATAGGCAGAGGCGGAGACAGGCGAGTCGAGTGTCCGAGCGTTCTGAGGCAGCAAGTTCGCGAGGTCCACGAGAAAGAGAGGCCGCAGCGCGTACATCACAGCACGTGATACTGTACGTTTTAATGTGTGTTGGCAACCGTTTCCGTCGAGGAACGAGTAATTATTTAAGGCGAGTATACTAAGTCTTAACTGCGCGTTTAAATGCATCCAGGCTCTCGATAGCTCACACCAAAATTAAGACTTTAGTGAGTACCTTTTCACTCATTTTCCGTGAGCCCTGCGCGGAGCCGAGTGTTCGCGAAGTATGGCGCACAAGGCGACTACTGTGACGTCACAAGTTTGTTACAGGGACCCTTACTTCTTTCGGTCGCTGCGAGTTCTAAGACGACGTCATAAAAACCGCTTGCGAGTTTAAAGAGACTACACAGAGCTGATTTCTGATCTCCAAAATCCACTCCATTTTGGAGGTGAATACCAACTATAGCTCGTGTCAAACATCGAGAATTTAAAATGTTTTTACGTTACCCTCAACGTTCATCAAAGGTAAATCCGCAGCCTAGGTAGCTTATACCGCTGCAGGAAGCTGGTTCGTGGCTAGGTGTTCGAACAAATTTCACGTACTAGAATTACGCTGGGAAAGTGATGAGCTACATTAAGAAACAATGCAAGTTAATGACAGCGGTTTGTAGATGGTCAGAGAATCTAATACGGAATCTTTAGAACGAAGATGACGTTCTTCTTTCGAACCAGAGTGGAATAAGAGACACCTTCTTCGTCGTGGAGATGTGTTGTTGAAGCGCAAATGATTTACTGTAGGAAATAAATACGTCACCTCTTACAGTACGCCGATGTCTTCGGTTTCCTAGCCTTCGCTCACACATCCAGATATCCCAAAGGACTTCTCAGCTCAATTCGACTGTTTTTCTTCCTCATGTGATCAAACCATCGGAAACCAAGCCGATAATTACAGAAAGAATCGTCTGCAACGTACCTCTCCAGAACTTTTTCATATCCATTTACCACCGATTAATTAACAATCGAAAATACCAGTAGTTTCTTCCTGTGCGAGTCCACATCCTCGACATAATTTCTGAATGCCAAAATCATTTTAAATATCCACCTTAGGCCGTCAAATTCTATATAAACCATGTAATACGTTATATTACTGTTCAGTTTTGGTCCGTGTTCACTTGAAAATACTGTTGCGTCAGTGATATTACGCAGTACGCAGCTGCATTTTAAAATGAACACAGAAACGGACAGTAACGTAACATTATACGTGATTCATTTAAGGTCATCTCGTATATAGCATACGACAGCTTACCGTGGCTATTTAAAATAGTTTTAACATTCAGAAAAAAACACCTCGTACTAATCTTCGAGCACAAACTGATACGGAAACCACTTACAATGTCCGTCCAGCAGAAAGCCAATAAAATTTAAATATGTAACTCATTTCTCGTAGGGACTAAATATTGAAGCCATCATTTTATATCTATGCAGTAATCAGCCGAACATAGATTTGCATCCCTCTACCATCTCTCACAACTACAAAAGCTTGGTCCTTCCTACGATCTGTTATGCCAATGCAAACTGACATTGACTTCACCTAATGTTTATCAAATCCTTGAACGTCACACACTCCGCCTTCCTTTTAGCGTCCTTTTACCCTCCATGACATGAATTCCTTGCCAACTCTTGACTTTCCCCTACGTCCTCATATACATTAAACTCCTTGGTTTATGCTAGAAATGTGGTGTCGAGCCCACTCGTCTGTTATAGTGTGTCTAAAGGATGCTGCTTTCTCGGGTAGCTGTACAACAATTCAAGCAAATCGTGTTAATGGTTTTTATTACAATAAAGTAGACTGACAATACTTGACTTTGATTTACAATGTCGTGTCGCAAACTATTGACGACATGCAAGTAATCAATGTCTTTCGCTATACAGAATGTCCACGCAAGTAAAGGATATGGATCACACGTAGCACCTCTTCTAGTGCTCTCTTGTAGCCCGGATCTACTTGCGTCCGTCTTCTACTGTCTGGCCGAGGCTGGCAGGAGCGGCTCTTGTATTCTCCTCTTGCAGAGGCCGCTCCTGTCGTGGTGCGGTCCTAGTCAGCGAACTATTGGCTGACGTCGTCCCGCAGCCTTCCCTGCTCTTCGTGTCGGCGCTTGTGGTTACGCCTCAAATTCGACTGCAACAAGCCTACAAGTCCGTCTCTTATTCCAGTGCCAGTACGCTGCCGCATCTGTATCAACACATCCCAGCACCCCTACACCTACACATAGTCCATATCCTTTCCCTGCGCAGTTTTAACACACTCCCTCTACCACAAAATGAAAATAGATCTGACATTTAACTTCTCTTGCTAATCAGATTTACTCCTTATCCTCTCTCGTATCGGTCTTCTCCCTTCACTACCCTCTTTTACTGTTCCCATCTCATAGCACTGGCCTAGGCTCCTGTATTACACCCATTTCCATATATCATCTCTCCTCCTCCACTTATACCCATACCTAACCTTACACCCAAATTATGCTCAACCATCCCCCTTTTCCGCCGTAGAAACGTCGTCTTTTGTGCAGCGAAGAGTTTCGTCAGTTTTGTCAGTATGTCTTTTAAAAGAAAAGTGGTTTTCAACACCATGATAACTAATCATCATTTTAACAACTTTAAAGAGTAATGCAAATATATTGTCTTTTTTTAATATTTTACGGCTCTTACTTTTAATACAGACGCTCGTGACCGAAGGGTGGCATGTTCTTCTGCTGTCACGCCACCGGAGCCCGTTAGCGACGAGAGAATGAAAGGACCTAAAAGGACAAAAGCCAACGGCCTTACTGCAGTGGTAACACTGGTTCCCGTCAGATCACCGAAGATAAGCGCTGTCGGGCTGGGCTAGCACTTGGATGGGTGACCATCCGGTCTGCCGAGCGCTGTTGGCAAGTGGCGTGCACTCAGCCCTTGTGAGGCAAACTGAGGAGCTACTTGATTGAGAAGTAGCGACTCCGGTCTCGGAAACTGACATTCGGCCGGGAGTGCGGTATGCTGACCACATGCCACTCCATATCTGCATTTAGTGACGCCTGTGGTCCGAGGATGACACGGCGGCCGATCGGTACCTTTGGGCCTTCATGGCCTGTTCGGGAGGAGTTTAGTTTAGTTTTAAAAGGACAAAAAGGTGACTTTTCACCACTTCACGGGATCCCTACTGCATAGTTCACATAAATACTATTTCAATAAATTTTGGAAGTGTGACACAGATATTGTCAGAATTTAATAGCGAAGGTGTGTCGTGGTCGTGCCTGTATAACTAAGTAAATGACGGAAATGAAGATTCACTCCTTCACATTCCGACAAACTCAAATGATGCGAAAATGAAATCAGTTTCAATCGATTTTAACAAGGCATTTGACAGCTTCAGTTACTACCATCCGCAAAAGACTTTTAGATAGACTGGGGTTTACTGAAACACAGTGTAGCACAATTCAGCCAGTAGTAATTGAAAGAAATCTAGAATTCAGGTTAACGGTTACCCCTTTGAAATGATTTTATTCGCTTGTGCTCTTCAGCCATTAACTCTATAATGAGCTAACATTCAGATGAACCGAATGTAGTTGCCGTGAAGAACGATGAGGTAGAGAGGATTCAGGAGCTACTAAAAAGCTATTCCTAGACTTCTTACACGGAAGTAAATATCAGGTTGGCTACATTAATCTGCATAGATCTTAGAAGAGATTAAAATTCATCAGAATGGGTAGAAACAACTCATGAAATAAAGGCCCTAGTAGTACAATTTACAAATAGTGTGCAAAACGTTATCGCCTAAAGTTGGAGAGCAAGCCTACATTTATCATCCAACCATACAGAATTTATCAGCTCAATTTTCATTTAATACCAAAATGAAGTACATTACGCACATTGTAAAGAATAGTTGATAGCAAGCAGTACAACTCAATTTTCACTTATCTGTTTTGTCTCGATGTCGAAGGTAATACATTGTAGTCATCTGTAGAACACTATCCTCAGGCAACTTTGTGTCTTTCCTAATTTCACATACCTCATGCTGAGTATGAGGGATAGTCATGAAGTTTTAATTGCAGCCTCAAAATGTATGGCTAATGCTGTTTGTGGATGACGCTGAAGCCGTCGTCGAATGATGCCCCATATGTGCTCTATTGGAGGTAGATCTGCTGATCGAACACGCCAAGGCAACATGATGACGCACAGTAGAGCATGCTGGGTTACAACAGCGGTATGTGAGCGAGTGTTATCCTGTTGGAAAACACCCTCTGGAATACTGTTCATGAATAGCAGCACAACAGGGCGAATCACCAGACTGACGTACAGATTTGCAGTCAGAGTGCTTGGGATAACCACGACAGTGCTCCTGCTGTCATAGGAAATCGCACCCCAGACCATAACTCCAGGTGTAAGTCCAGTGTGTCTAGCACGCAGACAGGTTGGTTGCAGGCCCTTAACTGGCCTCCTCCTAACCAAGACACGGTTATCACTGGCACCGAGACAGAAGCAGCTTTCACCAGAAGACACAACAGACCTACACCCTGCCCTCCAATGAGCTCTCGCTTAACACCATTGAAGTCGAAAATGGCGGTAGTTTGGGGTCAGGGGCCACACTACGGGGAGTCTGGCTCGGAGCTGTCCTTGAAGTAACAGATTTGTAGCACTTTGTTGTGTCACTGCGTTGCCAATTGCTGTTCAGATTGCTGCTGCAACACGATGCGCCAGAGCCATACGCAGAAACTCGGTGGTCGTCCCTCTCTACAGTGCCATCTGGCCATCCGGAGCCCGGTCTTCTTGCGATGGTACACTCTCGCGATCTCCGCTCGCTGCCAGCAGTCGTGCACAGTGGCTACATTCCTGCCAAGTCTCTCTGCAGTACAGCAAAAAGAACATCCAGCTTCTCGTAGCCCTATTACACGGCCTCGTTCAACCTCACTGAGGTGTTGATAATGGCGTCCTTATTGCCTTAAAGGCATTCAACAACCGAGGTGATCAAAGGGCAGTTAGGCTGCTGAATACAGAATTCAAATATGCTCTGTGGCGAATTACGTCGTGATGTGTGATTAGTAGCGTAGAGTAGTAAATGTTCGTCGACGGCCAAGAAATGATTCTAGGACGTCATGTCGAAGGAAATGCTCTTAATGCTGACAGGGTCACCATGTAGGCCTCTTAATAATGTAGACTACGTTGGTGTGGTTTAGAATGGCAATACCAAATTTGAGGTGATCAATCGAAAGGATCATGAACTGAAATATTAAGAAACAGAATTCCTCAAATAGTTTGATTATTCTTACGATAGAATGAAGAATGCAGTGCTACAATCGTGAAGTAAATCAGCCATGGCGTGTTATTGTTTTTTATTGTCATTGTTAAATATTCGTTACAAAAGTTTACCAGTATTCTGTTTGCGATGATTGTTCACACGCTGCAACGAGCATGCTGCTGATGGAGGAGAGCTATTACTTATTCTCTGTAGAGTTGTACTTTAACACGCTAGTATGAGATCATTTAAATCATTGTATCATCTGACGGCGAATTGCTTAGTAGTTGAAACCCGCAATGATACCATTTGGGCGAATTCATAGTGAAATATACCACGAGAAATCTCGTGTGCAATACGGCCAGTGCGTTCTCGTAAGGCAGCATCCCTGTTACGTGCAAACAGTCATGAATTTATAATTAACCTCCCCGTTCATTTGCTACGTCTGTTTTCCATGTTATTCTGTTTGTCATGCAGAACAGAATACACTCCTGGAAATGGAAAAAAGAACACATTGACACCGGTGTGTCAGACCCACCATACTTGCTCCGGACACTGCGAGAGGGCTGTACAAGCAATGATCACACGCACGGCACAGCGGACACACCAGGAACCGCCGTGTTGGCCGTCGAATGGCGCTAGCAGCGCAGCATTTGTGCACCGCCGCCGTCAGTGTCAGCCAGTTTGCCGTGGCACACGGAGCTCCATCGCAGTCTTTAACACTGGTAGCATGCTGCGACAGCGTGGACGTGAACCGTATGTGCAGTTGACGGACTTTGAGCGAGGGCGTATAGTGGGCATGCGGGAGGCCGGGTGGACGTACCGCCGAATTGCTCAATACGTGGGGCGTGAGGTCTCCACAGTACATCGATGTTGTCGCCAGTGGTCGGCGGAAGGTGCACGTGCCCGTCGACCTGGGACCGGACCGCAGCGACGCACGGATGCACGCCAAGACCGAAGGATCCTACGCAGTGCCGTAGGGGAGCGCACCGCCACTTCCCAGCAAATTAGGGACACTGTTGCTCCTGGGGTATCGGCGAGGACCATTCGCAACCGTCTCCATGAAGCTGGGCTACGGTCCCGCACACCGTTAGGCCGTCGTGTCGCGACAGGCGTGAATGGAGGGACGAATGGAGACGTGTCGTCTTCAGCGATGAGAGTCGCTTCTGCCTTGGTGCCAATGATGGTCGTATGCGTGTTTGGCGCCGTGCAGGTGAGCGCCACAATCAGGACTGCATACGACCGAGGCACACAGGGCCAACACCCGGCATCATGGTGTGGGGAGCGATCTCCTACACTGGCCGTACACCACTGGTGATCGTCGAGGGGACACTGAATAGTGCACGGTACATCCAAACCGTCATCAAACCCATCGTTCTACCATTCCTAGACCGGCAAGGGAACTTGCTGTTCCAACAGGACAATGCACGTCCGCATGTATCCCGTGCCACCCAACGTGCTCTAGAAGGTGTAAGTCTACTACCCTGGCCAGCAAGATCTCCGGATCTGTCCCCCATTGAGCATGTTTGGGACTGGATGAAGCGTCGTCTCACGCGGTCTGCACGTCCAGCACGAACGCTGGTCCAACTGAGGCACCAGGTGGAAATGGCATGGCAAGCCGTTCCACAGGACTACATCCAGCATCTCTACGATCGTCTCCATGGGAGAATAGCAGCCTGTATTGTTGCGAAAGGTGGATATACACTGTACTAGTGCCGACATTGTGCATGCTCTGTTGCCTGTGTCTATGTGCCTGTGGTTCTGTCAGTGTGATCATGTGATGTATCTGACCCCAGGAATGTGTCAATAAAGTTTCCCCTTCCTGGGACAATGAATTCACGGTGTTCTTATTTCAATTTCCAGGAGTGTATATCTTAATAATTTTTCAGCGTTAATGAAGAGGAAAACTTGCTATTTTTTTAAAACACTGACAGCATTCCCTGATGCTTTCTATCAAAAGCGATTCATTGTAATACCTGCTTCATTTCCTCCCCCGTGAACCATGGACCTTTCAGTTGGTGGGGAGGCTTGCTTGCCTCAGAAAAGATACAGATAGCCGTACCATAGGTGCAACCACAAAGGAGGGGTATCTGTTGAGAGGCCAGACAAACGTGTGGTTCCTGAAGAGGGGCAGCAGCCTTTTCAGTAGTTGCAGGCGCAACAGTCTGGATCATTGGCTGATCTGGCCTTGTAACACTAACCAAAACGGCCTTGCGAACGGCTGAAAGCAAGGGGAAACTACAACCGTCATTTTTCCCGAGGGCATGCAGCTTTACTGTATGATTAAATGATGATGGCGTCTTCTTGGGTAAAATATTCCGGAGGTAAAATAGTCCCCCATTCGGATCTCCGGGCGGGGACTACTCAGGAGGACGTTGTTGTCAGGAGAAAGAAAACTGGTGTTCTACGGGTCAGAGCATGAAATGTCAGATCCCATAATCGGGCAGGTAGGTTAGAAAATTTAAAAAGGGAAATGGATAGGTTAAAGTTGATATAGTGGAAATTAGTGAAGTTCGGTGGCAGGAGGACCAAGATTTCTGGTCAGGTGAATACAGGGTTATAAATACAAAATCTAATAGGGGTAATGCAGGAGTAGGTTTAATAATGAAAAAAAAAATTGGAATGCGGGTAAGCTACTACGAACAGCATAGTGAACGCATTATTGTGGCCGAGATAGATACGAAGCCCACGCCTACTACAGTAGTACAAGTTTATATGCCAACTAGCTTCGCAGATGACGAAGAGATTGATGACATGTATGATGAGATAAAAGAAATCATTCAGATAGTGAAGGGAGACGAAAATTTAATAGTCATGGGTGACTGGAATTCGATAGTAGGAAAGGAAGAGAAGGAAACGTATTAAGTGAATATGAAATGGGAGTAAGGAATGAAAGAGGAAGCCGCCTGGTAGAATTTTGCACAGAGCATAATTTAATCATAGCTAACACTTGGTTCAAGAATCATGAAAGAAGGTTGTATACATGGAAGAAGCCTGGAGATACTGGAAGGTATCAATTAGATTATATAATGGTAAGACAGAGATTTAGGAACCAGGGGCAGATGTGGAATCTGACCACAACTATTGGTTATGAACTGTAGATTAAAACTAAAGAAACTGCAAAAAGGTGGGAATTTAAGGAGATGGGACCTGTACAAACTGACAGAACCAAAGGCTGTAGAAAGTTTCAGGGAGAGCATTAGGGAACGATTGACAAAAATGGAGGAAAGAAATACAGTAGAAGAAGAATGGGTAGCTTTGAGAGATGAAATAGTGAAGGCAGCAGAGGATGAAGTCCGTAAAAAGACGAGGGCTAATAGAAATCCTTGGGTAACAGAAGAGATATTGAATTTAATTGATGAAAGGAGAAAATACAAAAATGCAGTAAATGAAGCAAGCAAAAAGGAATACAAACGCCTCAAAACTGAGATTGACAGAAAGTGCAAAATGGCTAAGCAGGGACGGCTAGGGGACAAATGTAAGGATGTAGGGGCGTGTATCAATACAGGTAAGATAGATACTGCCTACAGGAAAACTAAAGAGACCTTCGGAGAAAAGAGAACCACTTGCATGAATATCAAGAGCTCAGATGGAAACCCAGTTCTAAGCAAAGAAGGGAAAGCAGAAAAGTGGAAAGAGTATACAGAGGGTCTATACAAGGGCGAGGTTCTTGAGGACAATATTATGGAAGTGGAAGAGGATGTAGATGAAGATGAAATGGGAGATATGATACTGCGTGAAGATTTTGACAGAGCACTGAAAGACCTAAGTCGAAACAAGGCCCTGGGAGTAGACAACATTCCATTAGAACTACTGATAGGCTTGGGAAAGCCAGCCCTGACAAAACTCTACCATCTGGTGAGTAAGATGTATGAGACAGGCGAAATACCCTCAGGCTTCAAGAAGAATAAATAATTCCAATTCCAAAGAAAGCAGATGTTGACAGATGTGAAAATTACCGAACTATCAGTTTAATAAGCCACGGCTGTAAAGTACTAACACGAATTCTTTACAGACGAATGGAAAAACTAGTAGAAGCCGACCACGATCAGTTTGGATTCCGTAGAAATGTTGGAACACGTGAGGCAATACTGACCCTACGACTTATCTTACAAAAGAGATTAAGGAAAGGAAAACCTACGTTTCTAGCATTTGTAGACTTAGAGAAAGCTTTTGACAATGTTGACTGCAATGTTCTCTTTCAAATTCTAAAGGTGGCAGGGCTAAAATACAGAGAGCAAAAGGCCATTTACAATTTGTACAGAAACCAGATGGCAGTTATAAGAGTCGAAGGCCATGAAAGGGAAGCAGTGGTTGGGAAAGGAGTGAGACAGGTTTGTAGCCTCTCCCCGATGTTGTTCAATCTGTATATTGAGCAAGCAGTAAAGGAAACAAAAAAAATTTGGAGTAGGATTTAAAATCCATGTAGAAGAAATAAAAACTTTGAGGTTCGCCGATGACATTGTAATTCTGTCAGAGGCAGCAAAGAACCTGGAAGAGCAGCTGAACGGAATGGACAGTGTCTTGAAAGGAGGATATAAGATGAACATCAACAAAAGCAAAACGAGGATAATGGAATGCATTTGAATTAAATCGGGTGATGCTGAGGGAATTAGATTAGAAAATGAGACGCTTAAAGTAGTAAATGAGTTTTGCTATTTGGGGAGCAAAGTAACTGATGATGGTGGAAGTAAAGAGGATATAAAATGTAGACTGGCAATGGCAAGGAAAGCGTTTCTGAAGAAGAGAAATTTGTTAACATCGAGTATAGATTTGAGTGTCAGGAAATCGTTTCTGAAAGTATTTGTATGGCGTGTAGTCATGTATGGAAGTGAAAAGTGGTCAATAAATAGTTTGAACAAGAAGAGAATAGAAGCTTTCGAATTGTGATGCTACAGAAGAATGCTGAATATTAGATGGGTAGATCACATAACTATTGAGGAGGTATTGAATAGAATTGGGGAGAAGAGAAATTTGTGGCACAACTTGTCTAGAAGAAGGGATCGGCTGGTAGGACATATTCTAAGGCATCAATGGATCACCAATTTAGTATTGGAGGGCAGCGTGGAGTGTAAAAATCGTAGAGGGAGACCAAGAGATGAATACACTAAGCAGATTCAGGAGGGTGTAGGTTGCAGTAGTTACTGGGAGATGAAGAAGCATGCACAGGATAGAGTAGCATGGAGAGCTGCATCAAACCAGTCCCTGGACTGAAGACCACAACAACAACTGCTTCATTTATCAAATTTGAGGTCATTCATGTACAGGTAATTCAGCTGCCCCTACCACTGTCGTTTTATAAAACCCAC
The DNA here is from genome assembly GCF_021461395.2 of Schistocerca americana. Lineage (NCBI taxonomy): Eukaryota > Metazoa > Arthropoda > Insecta > Orthoptera > Acrididae > Schistocerca > Schistocerca americana. The sequence goes on from NC_060120.1 coordinate 775,119,362, forward strand.
AATGTTGTATCTGGCTTTCAAAAACCGCGCGCGACTTTTTCATATTCTCTCGCTCGCTACGCACAGACTACTTTAAGTTTTTCTTGAATAACTCGAAAACTGTGGGCTCCAGCGAAAACGTACACAAGTAAAAATATTTAACTTCATTAAATTTGTTACATAAAAGTTCCTGTTCATTTTCTTCTGTAGGACTAGTAGTCTGCAGGTAGAGAATATGAAAATCTCGCACCTGGTGTTTAAACACCAGGTACAACACTGCGGTTTACATAAAACGATAGCGGTAGGGGCAGCTGAATCATCCTGTATATGATGAACAATAGTGACCCTACGATTCAGCCTTGTGAAGCTACGTTGCTAATGTCTCTCGAGTTCCAAAAAAAATCTCTTTGTCACTTGCGCTGTTTGACGTAATTACCAGCAAAATTTGAATAATTAATTTCAATATGGTGTCAGGTCAGGTGTTTCTAAGGTGTTCTTAAACAGTGTCATGATTTATGTAGTCAGTTGTTTTTAACCAAATACAGAGAAGTCAATTAATGATCTTATGTGTCCTAAGAATTAAAATATTTGACGAAAGAATCTTTAAATGGCTTTTCAATCGAGCAACATTTCTGGAACAAAAGACTGTAACTGTGACTCATTGTGTGAGAACAGTTGTTTGCAATTTTGTCCAGATTACCAGGGACAAATGCATTAGGTTCTAAAATCTTATAAAGTAATATCAGAGATTCTACAAGTTTCAAGAAAGCTTGCGACAAGTGAGAATGGATAGTTGAAAGCGGATTTGTGGCACGGAGTCTTGGTCCCCTAATCTTTGGCTCATGTCATAAAAATTGTGAACAAAAAAGTAAAATCACCTGCCACGCTGTCGGCCCTGATGTTCTAAGCGCGTGCATAGAAACGGAAAGGTCGCAGTATCGAATCCCACTCGGCCACCAGACTTTTTTTCGCTGTCTCTTTAACCAAGCTTTTATCTCTCAGTGGTGTGAAGATTCGCCAGAAATTACATGTGGTTCGGATTCCAAGTTAAACTGTAGGTCCGCTTTCCCCAGTAGAATAACTGACGCTGATCAGGGACACGCAAGTAGCCGAAGTGGTGTCGAGTTGAAAGAGTTTTACCAGCTCAGTGATCCACACGAAATTATTATTAACATCTGCGCTACCACATTTATAGGACGAGGACAGAAGTGTAATTGAGAACTGGCAACAATTAGATCAAATATCAATCGAGACGTTATTCTCAGACGCTACTGAGGACGTTAACACCGAACATTGGTGGCTTAGTAACAAACATCAGAGAAATGTACTAAGTGATTTAGTAATGTGTTCTTTTGCCAAGGAAGTCCGAGAACAAATATGGAAATAAATGACCAGGTCAAGGCATATTCCCGTGGAAGTTCTGTAAGCTCGTCATGTGCGTATCAGCCTATACTACTATCAGTTGAACAGTGCATATCTTGTAGAGGGAGAACATAAAAAATGTGAGAAAAGGCAAACGCGATTATTTCAAAGAAGGATGAGAAGAATGAGCCACAACCTATAAAATATACAGGACAATTTGTCTGCTAGACACTTTAGAATAAGCATAAAGAATGTTATATGGAGTTAGTCTTGTTGTAACGATCCCCGTGTATGGTACATCGAAAAGCAATATCGAAACATTTTGTAGTGTAAATCCTCAAGAGGCAGACGACTGGTGACGGGAAATAAAGTTATCCGTAGCGCCCCGAAAAACGACACCCATTTTCTTGAGTCCGGTTTTAGAAAACGGAACTAAACGGAGGATACTCTAAGCGAGGCAATAACTTCAGGATAAAAACTCTCCCTACACATACGTTGCGGCCATAATTAAAGACATTCCTGGGGCGTTTGACTATTTGTGGTCAGAGCCTTTTGATCACCTGAGAGAGTTGGCTTGTCCTACAGCTGCATACAAATGTCAAAAAAATTTATTGTCTAGACGGAGACCAAGACTTGCATGTCAGCACTTACATAAAAATATCTCCAACGGATGCCTACAAGAATATATTTGTATTCTTTTGTTATGGAATTTGATCCTGGATCTATTCTTAGGAAGCCCGAAAAAAAAGATCAAGCAATCAAATGACTGGTGATATATGCTAATGTTGTAATGATGCTCGTAAACTGTAGCTCGAGAAGCTGTCTGGAAAGAGTTTTTTAAGAGCTACGCTTTTGGTGCCAAGAGGTAAAGTTATCAGTGGGGTCCCAAAGAATTACACCCAGTTTATTAAAAGGTGCGTGTTAAGAGATACACTAATACGACGTAATAAGATTCCATAAGAAATATGTATGCTGATATTTAGGTGTGTTTATAGACGAAGACCCAATTTCAGCGTTCATATGGAAGAAGCACATTGGACAGGCGGAAAACTAATGCAAAAAAAAAACAAAAAAAAACAAAAAAACAGTCTCAATAATGTGGAAGCATTGTAAAATCTAAGGAAGCATCAAGAAGAATTTCTTCAGTTAAAGCTCTTTTCGTGCTGCTATCCGGTACAAACCAACCACACCAAATTAAGGCACCCTGTCTCTGATAATTCTTGCCTGGCTGACTCCTGTCACTAGATGTTGTATGCATCCGTGTGCGTTACCTATGAGATGTCAAAGGACATTGCATAGAACATCAGCATGAAACTAAACAGAAAATTTTAAAAGAAACGTATTTTCCTTGGACAGCTATATATATGTCATGTAATTTCCTCTTATAACAAAATACCAGTTGGTGGTGGAGAATTATCCTTGAAACAAGTTCGATATAACGAAGACACTGCATCATGGCGGGCACGCGAATCCTGTATTGGAGAAAATACTGTTACAGTGTCAGGATAATAATTTAGAGTTGAGCTCTTCTATCTTTCTCCTAATTAAGCTGCTTCAGTGTATAATATGTTATAGTGTTATAAAACATGTTTGTTGCACAACATAAATGAAGAGTGCTCAGTTCAACAGTTTCTCAGTCAACGTCAAGACTTCAAAAACTTTAGCATTTTAACCATTGACTCTGTAACGTTGTGTAGTTTAATTATTTATTATGCTTAATATTGTCGATTGGGTAAAGTGAAATTTCAACGTTAAGAAAGAAGTTTGATGCATAACACTCTACGCGAGTGGAATGTATCTTTGCTTATAATGTTTGGTTACCTAACAACTAGCGTCCCTTCCAGCAGGTGCTCGATTGTTTCCTGAAGATGTCTCAGTAAGCCGAAAACTAGTTTTAAATAAACAAAAATCACCAGAACAAAAACAGTGGAACTTGTTATTCAACATTAAACGTGGAATTGTGCTACCAAGAAGTAACGGAAGAGCCCACAAACAGGTAAAACAGAACAAGTCACTCGGAGTTTCGTTTATATTCCGCGTTCTCTTTTGCCAGTTCACACGTAGCGACGGACAGTGTTACAGGCTATTGAGAAACGTACTGCGACCAGGATGTGCTCTGGCGTACAAAGTCCAGGCTTGTCGAGTAGTAACACTGCAGTCAGCGCATATCTGTTGACCGTCAGTGAAGCCTCTCTGACGCCACAAACATCTACTCATTACGTGCTTAAATGTGTACCGTAACTGTAGACCCGATGGACATTGAGAAATGTCAAAGTAAAAAGGCGTATACCGATAAGCTTGGTAAAAAAGCCATTAAGATTTTAAATGTATTCCGAACATAGCCTCGACAATTATATACCACACGTGAATGTTGTAGGCAAACGTTGTATATGGCGCCAATGTATCTACACCCACATTTACATAAAAACAGACCTATAAAAACACACATACATACTTTCACAAGGAGAATGCTCCGGACGACATAGAAACAGCTGCGACAGCGAAAGTACTCGATTCGGCTTCGGTCTTAATCTCCAAATGATATTTCCTGTTCTCTACTTTGAAAATTTGGTTGAGTAAGAATAAATTATCGTTAAACGAAACTTACTTTTCTAATGGAACGAAAGGATTATAATGTTTCTGGTTCCGTTAACATGTGAGATTACAATCTCTTCGTTCTATGGAGGTGATTTCGTATGGTAACACTTTATCGCAATGAGTGCCTAAAAGTGAGGAAGACGCCGTGACACGAGTGGATCATCAGCTACTGCAGCCTACACGGCGCACTTGTCTTCGTACAGTTCTGGTAGAAATGGATCCTGACATCCCACATCCAAATCGGCGGTGATCAGCAAAATGTCAGTCATCCCTTGTGACTCTGTGGAGGCGACGTGACGTCGGCTCATCACATGCTTGCCGTCGTCTTATACGGCATTTGAGGCGTGTTTAGACATTGTCTCTGCGATGCTGAGTTAAGTAGTTAGCTGCATGTTCCACGATCATTTGAACGACTCTTTTATCGAAATGATGTGGAACGTGTCAGTTTACAGGATTTATATACATGATTAGATAATAACTGTTAACATTAATGAACACATTTTTTTTACCAGCTACCAGATTTTAAATAGAAATTCGTCAATGGAAGAGAATAATTTTTCCCGGAGAAATTATTTTAAATTAGATTTAAAACTTGCTTCACCACCTATCAGACATTTTATTTTGTTGGATAAATGATGAAATATTTTTATTGCTGCTTATTGAACTCCTCTATGAACCACTGACACCTTTAACAATGGGTAACGAAGATCATTTTTCCCTTCTGTGGTGTGCGTACAACTGTCACTGAGCTTGTCACGAATTTCATTAGTGAAAATATGTACTGTGAAGGCGCAGTTAGCATACCTACTTCCTTAAAGAGGTACTGACATGACGTCCTTGGGTGAACACCACATATTACTATTACTGCTCGCTTTTGTGCAATCAATACTTCCTTTCTAAGTGATGAGTTACCCCGGAAAACTATTACGTAAGACCAGAATGAGATTTTCACTCTGCAGCGGAGTGTTTGCTGATATGAAACGTACGACACTGTTGAGTGGCAACATCCAAAATATGTCAGGAGATTGATACGTTTGTTTCCTAGATTAGTACGTATACGAGAAGCAAAAGTGGCTGAACGTCATTGTTTGAGAAGCTCAGTAATAAGCTTATTCCACTTCAAGTTTTCTTCAACATGTACACCCAAAAATTTGCAGTGTTCTACCCCACTTACTGATTCCTTCTCATGTGCTTCACCAGTTGTTGGCATGACTGTATTTATTGTACAGAACTGAAAGTAGTGCGCTTTTTTTTTTCAAAATTTAGGGAGATTCAAGTTTCAGAGAACCGCTTACAATTCTTTGAAAGTCTCATTTACTAACTCTTCTGTTGGTTTCTCTGTAATAGGATTCATTACAACACTATTATCGTCTGCAAAAAGTATCAATTTTGCTTCTTGAGTTTCAAGTGGAAGGTCATTCATAAGGAATAGGAGTTGGCCCAAAATTGAGCCTTGTGGGACTCCCGAAATTTTCTGTCTTTTCGACATTGTCTGAATTATTCAGCACAACCTTTTTTATTGTGTTTGTCAAGTATCATTCCAACCAGCTGTGTGTAAAACCATCAGTTCCACAAAACTTGAGTTTTCCTAAGAGAATATCATGGTCTACACAATCTAAGGCCTTGGAGGTATCACAGAAAATACCAACTGGCGATATATTATTATTTAAGGTTTGTACTATTGGATGAGCGAATGTAGAGATAGCATTCGTCAGTCGAGCAATTTTCCGGAATCACATTGTTATATGCTAAGTAAATTGCTTCCATTTCAGTGTGTTACTACTCTTGAATACATTACTTTTTCGAATATTTTGGAAAATAAAACTGGACGATAATTGTTTAAGTTTGTGTTGTCGCCTTTCTTATGAAGTGCTCTAATAATTGCATATTTTGATCCATCTGGAAAAAATCAACAGTGCCAGTGGTGATTTGCATATATCACTAAGGACATAACGTATCAAGATGGAACAACTTTTCAGAATTCTGTTTGAAATTCCGTCAACCCCCCAAGACCTTTCGTATTTTAGAATTTTTATAATTTGGTGTAGAAAAATTTCCGTTACCAGTCACAATAAAAGGTTATTTATTTGTAACACGACCGGTTTCGGGCGTGCGCCCATCCTCAGGTGTTTATACATTCACATACATGTTTATATTGCTGGAAATCACTGTATACATACAAAAAATTATTTGCTGGTGACTTAACAGATACAAGTTGGACAATTGTAAGTGGCAAGGCAGCATTTGACGAAAATATATCTGTACTTACATAAAGATGAAGCATCATTATTACAGTTATGCTGTTGTGACAGTTTTTCCACTTAATTGCACACTTATTATCATTTTCACGTCCATATTTCAGTTCTATAAAGTTTAGCTGCATATTTCACTATTACGATGTGCACTCGTGAAATGCACTGTGTTTGCATACAAACATGTGGGCTATGGTCAAAGACCTTAGACGTTACCGGCCGTTGTGGCCGAGCGGTTCTAGACGCTTCAATCTGGAACCACGCGACCGCTACGGTCGCAGGTTCGAATCCTGCCTCTGGCATGGATGTGTGTGATGTCCTTAGGTCAGTTAGGTTTAAGTAGTTCTAAGTTCTAGGGCACTGATTACCTCAGATGTTAAGTCCCGTAGTGCTCAGAGCCATTTGAACCTTAGACGTAGCAGGTGTAAAGATGTTGCTCATACAGAAACATGTAGGTTATGGTCAAAGAATGTAGCCACAGGAAGTGTAAGGGTGTTGCACATATAGAAACTTAAAAAGCTATTATAGACTGCGAAGTTTTTTGATACACACCCACTATGGATAAAATTCATTTTTATAATTGTATTGATTTCAGTGAAGGGCGTTGGTACTACTTCTAGTTGCTTACAGTTTTGTAGAAAGAAAATTTTAATATATTCTCTTCCTTCTTCAACTGAACCATTTAATCTTATATTTGCTGCTACTTTTAGAAAGTGATTGTTAAAAGTAGTTGCAGCTTGTGAATTACCACCACAACATCGTCATTCAGTTTAAGTATTATGGAATCTAATATACTGACTGGCTGTGATGTCTCACTCTTGACAATGTCCCATATAATTTTAATTTTTAATATCTGCAGATGCACAGTAGACAATGTAGACGGTGGAAGGCCGAATTCTTTCTTTGACGTAAATCCCCGATATTGTAGCATTCATGCGCATTGCAGTGATTATCATCCCACGGCCAAAGTGGTTTAGTTTCCTACATATCTGAGTAGTCTGTTACAGACAGGTGTGCAGTGAACTACAGACCTGACTTTAACAGATAGGTTAAATTTCTGCGTTCAGATGTCATAAAAGGCACACCTTCAAACACGACAACCCTTCCTGTTACTATGATTACACGGTCTAGTCACATTAATGTGACCACCACCTATGTACAACATCAGCGAGCAATAACCACTCGCAGACACAAGGTGGCAGCATTAGCAGTTAAGGGTGCGCAAAGCATGTCGCAGGGACGCGGAAAACAGTGCAGTCGTCGTGGTAACACGGAAACGGAGAGATTTATTTGACTTCCAAAAGATTATCCCCGTTAGCTTTCGGGCCAATAGTGGAATCATTTCCGAAACGGGTATGTTCGTGAACTGTTCGCGTGGCGCCACGGTTAAGGTATACCGTGCGTGAGAAAATGGCGCTGTTCAAAACCGTCGCCGAGGCAATTTTGGTGCACTACGGGCCATAGATGAAACGGATGAATGGCGGCAGTGGAGATGCGTAGGGGCAAATAGACGTGCAGGTAGCTGTAGAACAACTGACCATCGAGGTGAACCGAGTGGCTACCGACAGTATCTCCTCAACGAGCGTCCAGCGAACGTTGCTGCGTATAAGCCCCTGCAGCAGGTGCCTGATTGATGCATTGATGCTGACTGCTATTCATCGGTGTCAAAAGCTAGAATTAGCCCGCCAGTATCGCAGCTGGATGTCCACTGAGGAGTGACAGTTGACCTTTCCGGATGAATCACGATTTGTGCTCCATCGGACTGACAGAAAACATCCTGTAACAAACGTCGGAAGGGTCCAGGCTGGAAGAGGGAGTGTTATAATCTGAGGAATGTTTCCGTTGCATTCCCTTGATGAACTCGTCATTATGGAAGGAACAATGAATCAACATGAGCATGAATTTATCCTTGGTGACCACGCTCACTCCTAAATGCAGTTTGTTTCTCCTCGTCACAAGCAGCACAATGCAACGTGTCACACAACTTGTAGCCTACGTGCGTGATACGGAGAGCACCAGGACGAGTTCATCGTAATCCCATTTTCCCGGATTTAAATCCAGTCGATAATCTGTGGGACTACCTCTATCGTGCTGTTCGCGCCATGGATTCTCAACCGAGAAACCTAAGGCAGCCGATCAAGGCACCGGAGTCGTCATGGGTGCGCATCCCAGTCGGCTCATTCCAGAACCTCACTGACTCTCTTCTCGCAGAAGTCTGCGCTGCAAAAGGTAGTTATTCGGGCTTTAGACAGATGGTGACAGTAAAATTACTGTACAGTGTAATATTTAAGTACGTGTGATATTCCTTCGAAAAATTATCAGACACAGTACCATGCCGCTGCTTATTAACGAAAGTACGACTATATGGAAAATAAAATGAGTTGAGGATTTTCTCATATGGAGGACAGGTTATGAAATCTTAGACGCACTGTTATCGACAGGCGTGAATGTAACTTCATGCCTACCCCAAGGGAGTGTATTCGCGCTCTTGCTGTTGATGTTGTATACCGATGACGAGGCAGACAATATAAATAGTAACCTCAAACTATTCGCAGATGAAGCAGTCGTCTATAATAAAGTACTGTCTGGAAAACCTGAACAAATATTCAGTTAGGTCTTGATAAGATTTCAAAGTGTTGGAGATACTGGCATCGTACCTTATATGTCTAGAAATATAATTTGCACGCTTTACAAAATTTAAAAATATCATCCTGTGTCTACAATATTAGCGTCACGACTGTAATCACTCAACTCATACAAATATCTGAATGTAAAAATTTATGGGGACATGAAATGGAATGACCACATAGGCTCAGTTGTAAAGCAGGCAGGATGATGTTGGGACGTTGGGCAAATGTAATCAGTTTACAAAACAGATTGCTTACAAACACTCGTGTGAACCATCCTCCAATATTGCTGAACTGCGTAAGACACACATCAAATAAGACAAACAGGGCTTGTTGAACTTGAACAAAAAATAATACGCTCCACGTCTAGGCTCTAGAGGCCAAAGGGATGTCGACCGGCCGCCATGTCATCCTCTATCATGTGGCGTCATGAAAATGTGATATGGTGGGACACGTGGTCAGCAAAGCGCAGTGCCGGCCGTTTTGCTGACCTGCCAAATTTTGGAGCCACTACTTCGCAACCAAGCAACCCCTGAGATGGCATTACGAGGCTGAGTGCATGCTATACCAGTCCTCACACCGAGGAAGTAGTCTTTGCAGTAAAGGAAATCGAACCCGTGTCCTCCGCATGGCAGTTGCTTTGACCAGCCAGTTACTGTAAACTTCATATGGAAGATGCTTGGAGGTAGACTGTGGTTTTTTTGCGTCATCAGTCTTGAGACTGGCCTGTGCCAACCTTTTCATCTTAGAGATAATCTTCCAACGTATGTCCTCAACTACTTGCTGGATGGATTCCAGTCTCTGTCTTCCTCTACAGATTTACCTCGCTACACCTCGCTCTGGTACCATGGAAGTTACTCCCTGATACCTTAAAAGATGTCCTATCGTCCAGTATGTCCTTCCTATTCGTCAGTGTTTTGCATATGTTCCTTTCATCAGCGAATCTACAGGGACCTCCTTATTCCTTACCATATCAATCCATATAATTTTCAACATTCATCTGTAGCACCACATCTCAAAGGCTTCGATTCTCTTCTGTTCCGATTTTCCCCACACTCCATGTTTTACTACCATACAATGCTGTGATCCAAACGTACATTGTCAGAAATTTCTTCCTCAAGTTAAGACCTATGTTTGATGCCAGAAAATTTCTCTTGACGAGGAATGCCCTCTTTGCCAGTGTTAGGCTACTTTTTATGTCCTCCTTGCTCCGTCCATCATGGGTTATTTTGCTGCCTAGGCCAGTTCTTACGTTAAGTTTTTGGCCGGCCGAAGTGGTCGTGCGGTTAAAGGCGCTGCAGTCTGGAACCGCAAGACCGCTACGGTCGCAGGTTCGAATCCTGCCTCGGGCATGGATGTTTGTGATGTCCTTAGGTTAGTTAGGTTTAACTAGTTCTAAGTTCTAGGGGACTAATGACCTCAGCAGTTGAGTCCCATAGTGCTCAGAGCCATTTGAATTTTTTTTTTACGTTAAGTTTCTGGCTGTTCTCATTCCTGACACTTCTCATTCCTTTCGTCTTTTTTCTATTTAATATCAGTCCATATTCTGCACTTATTAGACTGTTCATTCTATTCATCAACCCTGTAATTCTTATTCACTTTTACTTAGGATATTAATGTCATCAGTGAATCATATCATTCACATCCTTTCACCCTGAATTTTAATCCCACCCTCGAACCTTTCTTTTATTTCTCTCGTTGCTTCTTCATTGTGTAGAATGAAAAGTAGGGCGAAAGACCACAGCACTGTCTTACATCCTTTTTAATCCGAGAACTTCATTCTTGGTCTCCCACTCTTATTGTTCCCTCTAGGCTCACGTACGTATTGCATATTACCCGCCTTTCCCTATAGTTAACGCTATTTCTCTGAGATTTCGAACATCTTGCACCATTTTCCAGCTCGGCAAATCTTATTAATGTGTCTTGATTTTTCTTTAGCATTGCTCTCATTATCAACCACAACGCCGGAGCTGCGTGTTTGGTGCCTTTATTATTCCTAAAGCCAAACTGATCGCCATCTAACACATCTTCAGTTTACTTTTCCACTCTTTTGTATATTATTCTTGTCAGCAGCTTAGATGCGTGAGATGTTAAGCTGATTGTACGATAATTCTCGCGCTTGTCGTATCCTGCTATCTTCGGAATTGTGTGGATGATATTTTTCAGAAAGTGTGATGGTGCGTCGTCAGTTTCATACGTTCTATGAACCAATGTAAATAGTCGTTTCGTTGTGACTTCCCCCAACGATTTTTGAAGTTCCGATGGAATGTCATTTGTACGTTTTTTTTTAAGTCTTCCAAAGCTGTTCTAAATTCTGATTCTAATACTGGATCCCCTATCTCTTCCCTGAGGACTTCTGCTTCTTCTTCTGTCATGTCATCATACAAGAGTTCCCTGTTGTAGAGGCCTTCAATGTACTCTTTTCACCTATCTGATTTCTTCTCTGCATTTAACAGAGGAATTCCCATTGCATTCTTAATGTTACCTCCCTTGCTCTTAATTTCGCAAAAGGTTGTTTTGACTTATCTATTTGTTGAGTCCGTCCTCCCGACCATCATATCTTTTTCTATATCTTCACAATTTTCATGCGGCCATTTTGCCGTAGCTTCCCTGCACTTCCTCTTTATTTCATTCCTAACTGATTTGTATTTTTTATGTATCCCTGAATTTCCCTGAAAATTCTTGTGCTTCTCTTTCGTCGATCAACTGAAGTACTTCTTTTCTTTTTTCCTTGTACTTACGGTTTCCTTTCCAACTTCTGTGAGTGCCCTTTTCAGAGATGTCCATTCCTCTTGAACTGAACTGCCTACTGAGCAGTTCATTACCACAATATCTATAGCCTCAGAGCATTCCTCTTGAATGAACTGCCTACTGAGCTATTGGTTATACGAATATCTATAGCCTTAGAGAACTTCAAGCGCGTCTCTTCATTCCTTAGCACCTCCGTATCCCACTTCTTTGCGCACTGGTTTTTCGTGACTACTTTCTTAAACTTCAGCCTACTCTTCATCTTTACTAAGTTGTGATCTGTATCTGTGTCTGATCGTGGATAAGTATTACAATCCAATATCTGATTTCGGAATTTCTGCCGGACTATGATGTAATCTAACTGAGATCTTTCCGTATATCCCGGCCGTTTCCAAGTGTATCTTCTCCTCTTGTGATGCTTGAGAAAAATATTCGCTATTACTAACTGATATTTATTGCTATCTATTGCAGAAATCAATTAGTCTTTTTTCTCTCTCGTTCCTTCTACTAAGCCTTTATTCTCCCGCAACCCTTTCTTCTACCCATTTCTGCCCTGAACCTCTATCCGCCCCTCCGTCCTCTTTGATAAGACCGTTGATAGAATGAGGATGACTTCTTATGCCGAAAGTCATTGACTGCCATTGCTGCTGATTTTTATTCAAAATACAAGCGGTGGGGAGGGGGAGGGGGTCGTCGAATATGGGTCCGAGTGCGTTTTGATCCCTAATGAAAGAGACTGCGTCTAGACCACGGTCTTAATAATAATTAATCGTCCATAGTGTAGCGGTAAGTATGTTATAGTACATACGCAGTGTGAAAGTTGTCACAGGCAGCTATTGGTTGTTACACATATTCTCTGAATACACCGTTGAACTGGTCTTCAACACCTCTAGGTACAAAATGTTGAATCAAAACACTTCAAGCCGACTAAATTTCCACTTATTTTATTTCGGAGCAAACAGTTCCAGCGCTATATTACGGCATCCTCAGGCCCCTGACCGACATGTAGGAAGAATGCCACCTCTGGTCCAGGCGTAATGCTGAAAGAAGTTGCTCAAATAAAGTAACTAGAAAATTAGATTGCTGAAGGTGTTTTGATTCGACATTTTATACTGAACAGCCGAGGTCTCACAATCATCTGTACAAAGATGAACTTGCAGAGACTCCTAGCTAAAGTCCACTCTATCTTCATTTTGCCTGATAAAAGTACTGGTGTTCGATAGAATTGCAACATAGTGAAGGAATCATCGGGAATAAATGGATTGTACTCCAAATGGGACCTATAGTCGCGCAGGAGGATGATTACGTATTCGGAGCAATGAAACAATACGAATTTCTCAAAATCAGTATGTGGCTGAATCAGTATGGACTACGATAAGAACTTTCACACAGTGCTATGTTTCACACAGTGCTATGTTTCGGGTGGGGAGGTTATAGTTTCTTGCTTTCTCCTCCTCCCTTTCCACAACCCAAATAAAATGTACGGTCACTCCCAATTTTAACGTACTAAAATACCTCTGATTTTAACAATAACATTAAAATACTATAATAATAACTTGACTGATTTTTTTTTCGGATCGTTTCCGCCATACTCGATCCGTCATTCTGAATTTTTCAATTATGATACAAAAATCGTTATCAGAAGGGTCAGAAAGCACATTACAGCGCTGGAAGGAACAGGAATTGCTGACGACTTGAAAGCGGGGCTGAGAAATAAAGTAGTGTCTATGCGTCAATACAGCAGCTTTCACATAACTTCGGGTTTATAAACAGTAAAATAAAGATAAAAAGCTTCCAGTAATAAAGCATCTCATCTTCCTCTCGCGATGCCGTCATTCAGTCAACACACGCGGATACAAAACACCCTTGTCATGCCATAGTTTGAACCGTGAAGAAAAAATCGATTTCATCGTCTCATAAGATTATGAGAACATATTTCCAAAACGGCGACTGGAAACAATCTGTCATCAGCTGGTTATTATTTCGATCAGAAATTTTTGACAATTAATACGACTCAAAAAAGGGTCCCACGTTGAGACAAGCGTCCGACAAAAAAAGGCAATTACATAGAAAATTATCAGGCGACACTTGTCCACGTATTTATTTATAGTTTATATGACATCGGTATATACTTTCCAAATGGCCATCGCATGGAGAACTGTAGTTGTGTGTTGTAGACTGTGTATAGGCTTCTGTTTCAGAAGCAGTGACACTAACGTAGCTGTTACGAAACTTCGCGAGTAGTCATCCTCACGGTTCCCCTCAATGTTGCTGTTTTATATTGAAACATGATCGGGTTATAATTCCCACTTATTGTAGATTGTAGTAGGTCGCGGAAGCTACTGAAGCTACTAAGCGACTGAAAAACGAACAATTCGTTAGTGATTTTAGGAAGGGCCTTCAAACTGAACGGAGCTCATATATCGTTTACGTTGCTCTGTTGCCGTAATATGCGATCATTAAATTTGTTCCATAATTCTGTAACAGACGAACGCCAAGGATACAGACTTACTATCACGTACAGTTCCACGACCCTTCTTGAGAATAGTAATAAACTACGCCTGATAGAGCAGATAATCATTTTCGAAAGAGGTCATAATACGAGACCATTAAGTGTGTTTCATAATTTTACCTCTCTGGAAAATGATCATCTCGTCTATACGAATCAACATGGATTTCGAAACAGGAAAGCTTACTGTGTTTGTCCATGAGATCCAGATGGTCGTAGATAATGTCGCCCACGATGATGCAAACAAAATAGGAGTTCTGTCATTCTCCAAGTTTTCCCGGTGTGAAGAGGATTCCGTTAAGTTTCGAGATTGCAGCCGGATGAAGTCGACATATCGCCACGATATTACGGTTGTCAACAACTCAGCCACCTTCAGGTGAGTGTTTTAGACTGGAGACTGCTAGTGCATCTCGCCAACTTTATACCAAAAATTGACACAGAGAAGCATGAGCATAGACAGCCACTACATCAGGGCCCTCTATCGAGTTTAGCGCTTTCTTCGAATTTTGGTTCATCTTTGACGCGCGTTGCATGTGTAAAGATTATACTATACGCTCCCTCTCTGTCGGAATGCGAGCTCGCAGAGTTAAAATTCAGATGTCAAATTAATGAAAGAAATTGTCGCTATAGAATCTTTAAGGATAAAATATTTTATTTTTGATGATATCAAGTCACCGGAGCCCACACCTTATCCAGTTCAAAGCCGTCATCAGTATTAATAAGATCTCCTGCCACAGATCTCTTAATAGTTGAGTCTCAGAAGGATCTCGTCGAAGCCAAGATTTCCATGGAAGAATAATGAGTAGAATGCCCTGTCGAGATTCAATGATCAGAAATGCTGAGAAAGGCGATTGTGGCGACCGTGTGCACTGCACCTTTCTACGATAAAATATTGCTAGCATATGGAAGGAACGGCAAAGGACTTGGAAGAGCAGTTTAACGGAATGGACAATGTCTTGAAAGGAGGGTATAAGATGAACATCAACAAAAGCGAAACGAGGATAATGGAATGTAGACGAATTAAGTCGGGTGATGCTGAGGGAATTATATTAGGAAATGAGACACTTAAAGTAGTAAAGGAGTTTTGCTATTTGGGGAGCAAGATAACTGATGATGGTCGAAGTAGAGAGGATATAAAATGTAGACTGGCAAAGGCAAGGAAAGCGTTTCTGAAGAAGAGAAATATGTTAACATCGAGTATAGATTTAAGTGTCAGGAAGTCGTTTCTGAAAGTATTTGAATGGAGTGTAGCCATGTATGGAAGTGAAACAAGGACGATAAATAGTTTAGACAAGAAGAGAATAGAAGCTTTAGAAATGTGGTGGTACAGAAGAATGTTGAAGATTAGATGGGTAGATCACATAACTAATCAAGAGGTATTGAATAGAATTAGTGAGAAGAGGAGTTTACCGCGAGACCGCTACGGTCGCAGGTTCGAATCCTGCCTCGGGCGTGGATGTGTGTGACGTCCTTAGGTTAGTTAGGTTTAAGTAGTTCTAAGTTCTAGGGGACTAATGACCTCAGAAGTTGAGTCCCATAGTGCTCAGAGCCATTTTTGAGAAGAGGAGTTTGTGGCACAACTTGACAAGAAGAAGGGATCGGTTGGTAGGACATGTTCTGAGGCAACAAGGGATCACCAATTTAATACTGGAGGGCAGCGTGGAGGGTAAAAATCATAGAGGGAGACCAAGAGATGAATACACTAAGCAGATTCAGAAGGATGTAGGCTGCAGTAGGTACTGGGAGATGAAGAAGCTTGTACAGGATAGAGTAGCATGGAGAGCTGCATGACGCCAGTCTCAAGACTGAAGACCACAACAACAACACATGGAAGGAACGCCCTTAACTTCAACAGCTCCTTCTTTTGATCTCGCCAGCCGGGTTGGGCGAGCGGTTCTAGGCGCTACAGTCTGGAACAGCGCGACCGCTACGGTCGCAGGTTCAACTCCTGCCTCGGGCATGGATGTGTGTGATGTCCTTAGGTTAGTTAGGTTTAAGTAGTTCTAAGTTCTAGGGGACTGATTACCTCAGAAGTTAAGTCCCATAGTGCTCAGAGCCATTTGAACCATTTTGATCTTGTGAGAAATTGGATTTCTACCACCATAAAGATGTGCTGTTCTAATGTAGAGACTATCAATTTTCTTTGAATACAGACTGTAGATGTTCCCGCTCATTTGCAACACTGTCTCTATCCGACACTACCTGTGCCCGGTGCACCAATGTTCGAAGGACGCCCGCAGTTCGTGATGGGTGTTGACCACTATACCCCTGAAAATACGTGTCCATATGAGTGGGGTTACAGTAAACGTAATGTTATAATCACTCATCCACTTTCCGACTGACCAAGAAGTCCAGAAACGGCAGACAGCCGCCCCTCTTCACATCCATCGTAAACTGGATTTTCTAGTTGTTTGAATTAGCAAACAGAACTCGACACGTCTTTCTTAAAGGGGCGAGGTCGTCAGATGCCAAAGGTATTCATTCCAAAGGCGTTGCTGTTTACGATATGTGTAGTTAGTGCATGCTAATGTGTAGTTAGTGAGGCTGTTTGCGAATTATTGCTGTAAAAAGCCAGTAAGCCGATTTTCCACGAAGAATCCGATAATGTATCACTTCCTCACACACACACCTCGCGAAATGACCGCGATGAGGAAATCTGGTAAACTGAAGCTCTTACAGAGGCTTTTGAACACTTTTGCGTCGTACAACATTCGCAAACAGAAACACGAAACGGGAAAATGACTGCGATACTAAAGGTAAATACCAACAGACCCCGTGAGAACTGAAGGAAATTTTTATCCGGATGATTGCGGTAGCATTATCCAATGATAATATTATCACTCCAGAATGAGCTTTTTACTCTGCAGCGGAGTGTGTGCTGATATGAAACTTCCTGGCAGATCGAAACTTTGTGCTATACTGAGACCCGAACTCAGGACATTTGCCTTTCGTTGGCAAGTGCTCTACCATCTGAGTTACCCAAGCACGACTCACTACCCGTCCTCACAGATTTACTTCTGCCAAGATCTTGTCTCCTACCTTCTAAACTTCACAGAAGCTCTCCTGCGAAACTTGCAGAACTAGCACTCCTGGAAGAAAGGATATTGCGGAGACAAGGCTTTGCCACATCCTAGCGGATGTTTCCGGAATGAGATTTTCACTCTGCAGCGGAGTGTGCGCTGATATGAAACTTCCTGGCGGATTAAAACTGTGTGCCGGACCGAGACTTGAACTCGGGACCTTTCCCTTTCCTGGGCAAGTGCTCTACCAACTGAGCTACCCAACCACGACTCAGGATATGTCCCCACAGCTTTACTTCCGCCAGTTCTTCAAGTTTCGCAGGAGGGCTTCTGTGAAGCTTGGAAGGAGGGAGAAGAGATACTGGCGGAAATAAAGCTGTGGGGACGACTCGGCAGTCTTGCTTGGGTAACTCAGTTGGTAGAACACATTCCTGCGGAAGGCGAAAGTCCCGTGTTCGAGCCTCGGTCACGTACAGTTTTAATCTGCCAGGAAGTTTCAGTATTATAATTACTGGAAAATTAGCACATCAATACTGTAATTACATCGTAGCCCAAGACGGTCTTGTTCCAACGTATGCATTTCACATTGTAGGAGCCGTCAACAAACTGTAGGAGCAGACAAAGGGAAACTTACAATAGCGTTCCAACGTTACGCCACGCAGCTATAAACTCCATCAGCACCTAGCGGACACGGCATTTGTTGAATGCCGTTTACGTAACATTTGTGGACAATATTCACATCGATCTGATTCTTTTCCGTTCGGGTGATAAATGTATCCCCCCTTTCACTCACTGTGGCCAATGGTCAATCGCACGTTACATTTTGAACCTGAGCGGACTGGCAGTTCATAACACGACTATCCACGTTTGAGAAGGCTGACCATTCTGTTTCACTCCACTTGCACAACTTATGGCGCCCACTGTAATCTCGGAACATATAGATCTCTCCCGCTTATAGATACCTATACACAGTGTACAACACACAACTACAGTTCTCGATGCAATGGCCATTTGGGAAGGATATAACGATCTCATATAAACTATAAATAAATACATGAACAAGCATCGCCTGATAATTTTCTACGTAATTGCCGTTTTTTGTCGGACGCTTGTCTCAACGTGGGACCCTTTTTTCCATATTAATTTTCAAAAATATCCGATCGAAATAATAACCAGCTGATGACAGGTTGTTTCCAGTCGCCGATTTGGAAATCTGTTCTTATAATCTTATGAGACGATGAATTCGAAATTTTCTTCACGGTTCACTTGTAAGGGTATTAGCGCCCTATAAGGTTTTTACACAGAGGAGCTCGGTTGGACTGTGCAAATACACATACATTGTTCTACGTGTGTGATTCACCGTGCAATTAAGGTTATACATATAAATTTTGTCCAGTGTTTTGGGAACTGAGTCATATGTTGTCGACGAGACTGCCCTTTATTTCAACATTACGTTTGCTGATCATCTTTAGGTGCTGTTGATAATCGTTGGGCTCTGTTGCATGCAAAAACAGCATTGTAAAAGTCATAAACAGCTGATAATTTAATAACAGGGATTGTATTGTATTGTACTGTATGGAACTGGGGACCTAGAAACGACGGAGAGACTCCGTCCCCGCCATAGCCCTCAGTGGTTCACAACCCCACTGCAGGCTACAGCAGTCCACTCACCCCACCGCCACCCCACACCGAACAAAGAGTTATTGTGCGGTTCAGCCCCCAGTGCCGCCCCCCCCCCCCCCATCCAGGGAACGTCTCACAACAGACAAGTGTAGCCCCAAATGTTTGCGTGGTGGAGTTCAAAATGATTCAAATGGCTCTTAGCACTATGGGACTCAACTTCTGAAATCATTAGTCCCCTAGAACTTAGAACTAGTTAAACCTAACTAACCTAAGGACATCACACACATCCATGCCCGAGGCAGGATTCGAACCTGCGACCGTAGCGGTCTCGCGGTTCCAGACTGCAGCGCCTAGATCCGCACGGCCACTTCGGCCGGCCGCGTGGTGGAGTAATTATGGTGTACGCGTACGTGGAGACAGTGTTTGCGCAGCAATCGCCGATATAGTGTAACTGAGGCGGAATAAGGGGAACCAGCACGCATTCGCCGAGGCAGATGGAAAACCGCCTTAAAAACCATCCGCAGACCTCGACACCAATCCGCCGGACGGATTCGTGCCAGGGACAGGCACGCCTTCCCGCCCGGAAAGCCGTGCATTAGGCCCCATGGCTAACTAGCCGGGCTTAATAACAGGGACGCTGGGTGTCATCTCAAAATCATGGGATCCAGCTCTGCGTCGTCTTCTGTAGCCCCCGCCAGGCTATAGAAGACGACGCAGGAAAAGGAGTGGGCAGTACACTGCTTTGCGCCTTGGGATTCTGCAGCCCAACCGACAGGCCTATTTTCGTCGACTCTCAACAGAGCGCGCTCTCATAGCGGGCCTGAAGGCCACAGTCTTTCTGCTTCCGCAACTCTGCGTCTTTTTGTCGATTCGCTCCTGCGCAGTCCGGTTTTGCTACGGGAGAAACAAGATCCTTCTGGGTCTTCCACCGGTAGTTTATATCGTTACCTGACGATACTGAGCAGGTGCCCCGTCTAAATATTACGCAACGCCCGAAAGCATCACAATTGTATACTATGAGTCGTAAATCTAGGTGCACGATTTATAGGTGAGCAGAGTTGTGTCCAAACTGTTTTGATATTAAGGAACAGTTACTGTCTGTTCTCGAGTGACTCGTGGTAAAAACGTTAATGTGGATTGCTGCCGCAACAACTCTGCTTTCTGTACCGACGTAATACGTCTGTACACCACTCCTAATGAGGTTAGCGTGTAGGTGTATTACAAAACCACTGTATGCAGGGACTACGATGTAACTCATCTCTGCACACCTATGGAAAATCTAGTCGGTCCATTTCAGAACGCTTTCCAAGGGGAGTAAACCCTTACAAGAAAATCAGGCACGGTGGAAGGTCTTGACGAGGCAGCCCCATTATCTAACTATACCTCGACAGCCCCCGTAAGGCGGCCAGACGAAATAAAAAGTTACTTGCAAGCTACATAGCGAAAGTCAGACGGAAAACCATACAACGAACCGGAAAAGGAAAAAGGTTAAAGATTTTGGTATAGCGGAAGATATAAACTTAATAAAATGGAACGCCAGAGGGATATCGACAAAGGAAGGAGGACTACACAAAATATTAGAAGAGAGGAGTTGTTATATAACATTTATCACAGAAACTAAAAAGAAAATGAAAGGAACTAAAGATGTAGGAACTTGTACTATGATATACAGTGGAGTAGAACAAAGCAAAAGAGCATAAGCTGGGGTTGCCTTAATAATAAATAAAAAAATGGACAAACGGATTGATAAGCTATGTATGGATAAACGAGCGGATATGCAGCATAAAATGGAAGATTTCTATAGGATATCTAACCTGTATAGCAGTGTATGCCCCAGAGGAAGGGAGAACGAAGGAAAGCGAGACGTTCTTGAAGATCTACAGAAAACACTAGATAGGATAAATAAGAATGACTATATTGCAATTGGCGGAGACCATAATGCAAGAATAGGAAGGGAAAGAATAGATAACATAGTTGGCTACGCTGGAGACACTACAGTCAACAGCGATGGAACCATGTTTCAAAACCTCCGAATATTAAACTCTTCCTTTAAACACAAAGCCATACACAAACACGCATGGGCCACCAGAGGATTTAGAACCATAATTGACTACCTCGTAGCAAACCATAAAACAGCTGTTCTGTTTCAGGATGTGCGTGTATATAGAAGGTACGACATTAACGCACGCAGACCACTTCCTGCTACAAGCAAAAGTTGCCCGAAAGCAGAGATGGCATAAAACACGTAAAAAATCCCCAGAACAACCAAGGGTGGTATATAAAGTCTACTTACTAGAACAGGAATCAATCAAGAATCTTTAGCAAAGACGCTTAGACACAATAATGGGCACATTTCCAGAATCAGAGAGTATTGAAAATGAGAGGGAACAGATTCAGAAGATTTGAAGAACTGTAGCCAGTAAAGCTTTAGTTAAAACGAAATACAGGAAGAAAAAAAGAGGCCCGTGATTTGGACAAAAGTAATTGAGGAGGCTGTTGAAATAAAGAGAAAACTATATAAAAGAACACCAAACTCAGGAGAATAAAGAAGCATATAAGAAGCAGACAGCAGAAGTGAAAAAACTAAGCAGGAAGCTCCATCAAGACGGTTGGGATAACAATGTTGCCAGGATCGAAAACGACGTCCATGGGAGACAAATACTTGCATATAAAATGGTAAAACACTTGAGTAACAGCGAAAAGGATGTGGCAGATATCAATGTAATAAAGAACAAAGACTGGTAGCATTATCACGAAGAAATGTGAACTGATGGAATGAACATAGAAAATGATGATCTTGAAATAAATCCAGATCATCTTGAATTCCAAGAATTAGAACATGCTCTCAGATATACACAGAACCGAAAGGAAGTAGGAAGTGATGGTATTCTTCAGTAGCATTTAAAAAAAGGTTCCTCAAATTTTTTAATCTTTGCTGGATAACAAAGAAACTACCAAAAGAATGGAAGATCTCACTTAAACCAATATTTAAAAAAGGAGACAGATCAAAACCCGAAAATTATAGAGGCATATCACTATTAAATACAGGCTATAAGATCTATGCTAGAATAATAACTGAAAGACTAAAACCCATTATGGAGTGCCTGCTGTCAGAAGAACAAAATTAATTCAGAAAGGGGAGAAGCTGTACAAACAACATATTTATGCTACAGCAAATTATAGAGAACCACAAGGAATTCAATAAAGAAACACACATCCTTTTCGTCGATTATGTAAAGTCTTTTGATAAAGTAACTAGACAGCTATTGTGGGAAATTTTAATAAGAAGACGTATACCAATACACATTGTACAGGTAGTTCAAAAGATCTATGCTAATACAAGAATCCAAATAATTGGGGATAATGAAGAAACAACAAAGTTTATTAATTTAGGAGTTCGAAAAGGTGTCAGCCTCTCTCCATAGCTTTTTAATATATACAGTGACGAGATTATACGGCAATGGAGAATGAAATTGAAGAACTATACGTATAACTTCCACGAAAAATATTACTTTATGACTTTGTCATTCGCAGATGACCAAGTGTTAATTTCTAATAATGAAGATTGGAAGACCTGCAAAACGATGGAAGGACCAGGTGTAGCTGCAGCAGGCTGAGGGACAGCCTAATACATGACGGGAGAAGGAGAAGAAGACTCGGAAAATGTTTTCCAAAACGCCACCAACTTCAGAGACGTGTCAAAATTCTGTCAGCTGCTACAAGTCAACCAGTGAATAAACATAATTTTACGAAACACTTGCCTGAATGTTCGTCACTTTGCAGTAGATTTTGAAAATTTTAGTATCACAGCGCACGTTTTGTGAAGCTAGATAAACAGAATACACCGTCTTGTAGTCATTGAAGTCATGAGTAGCTGCAGTCTTATCTCTTTGGGGTATAGATGTTAAGACTTTTTCGAAATTTGCGCGTTATGGGAACTCACTGTGGACCGTTTGGTATAATTTGTTATGGCTACTTTCAATATAACGACATTTAGAAAACAGATTTCTTTATCCGTCATAAAACTCGTAAACTACTGTTTCACTATGTAATATATGTGACATGCAAAAGTTTGGTTGTGGAGAAAATGTTATGATATGTGTTACTTATTTCAATGTAACCCATTCAATAGCAAGTGAGATAATGGTTGTCAAAATGTTATATGTAACTATTATTGTTACTATTTAGCAACATAGACGTATTCTGTGTGTATGAAGTAGATAAAATGGTTACATTTATTACCGATTTATGCCAATTAGTCTACGTGTATTGGCATACAGCTTCAGAACGTGACTTTGTAATTTGAAATTTAGTGCCAGTTTAAAAATGTGTACCAGTCCAGGACTCGAACCTGGGACATTCACCTTTGCAGACACGCGCCCTACTGGCGGAAATGAGGCAGTGAGGGCGAGGCGTGTGTCACGGTTGGGTAGCTCAGTCGTTAGGACACTACCCCGCGAAAGACAAAGGACCAAAGTTCGTGTCTAGCACAGAATTTTAAACTGCCAGGAAGTTTCCGATCAGCGCACTTTCCACTGCAAAGTGAAAAATCCCTATGATTTCGTATATTTGCTGATCGTTTGAGGCTATGAAAGAGCCTGAAATTTTCCACGACCATAAAATTTTAAAAAATGAATGTTTATTTAAACAATGTAGGCAAAAACCACACACACTTCTACTTTAAAGAATCAATATATCTTAAAGAATTAGACCAACAACAGATATAGGCTACATACATGCATTAAAAACCCCCGTCACAGATCAAAGGACCAGTTTTCATTAGCATCCTCCATTTCCCAATAGAGCTATGTCACACAGTGCTTAAAATGCTGGATTGTTTTCCAATCCACTGTTGGTCACTCTGGTTAAGGCTTGCAGTCGTTTTCGTAAAACATTCCAGTTGGATACTTTGATGATTGTTCGAACAAGACTGTGACCGATCTCCTTTGCTATCTCTGTGCAGCTGAACTAGTGCTAGCCTCTAAGAAATTCCGTGCCGATGACACCTTAATCTTTAAACTTCCTTTCAGAGATATGGCAACGTTTTACAACCTTTAAATACGAGTTGTTCACAAACTGATGAGCAAGTCTCCGTTACACCGCTATATCAGTGGAATTACTGTAGCCTTGTGTATTCGTAAGTCCAAGATGAATAGCATCGAATTAAAATATCTTGAAGTAAAATACGACAATCTAAACTTAATCAATCGTGAAACTTTGCATCATCAAGAAATGCTCGTTGCGTCTGTTACGTGTGCATCACAAATTAAATCAGTTACTTCAGATTTCTCAGTAACAAGTATAAGTGTATTACCGATTTATCATTAACAAAAATGAATGTTTCGTCACTCGAATAATGAGGGTGAATTCATTTTTTATTTCTTTTTAATTTGAAAGAGAGTAGGATTTGATTGAATGCGATAACATGGTGCGCTGTCATGTGTTCTGCTGCGGTGAGTGTGCGTCCTATATACCGTAAAAAAGCAACTCAAAGTAGTTTCCTATAAATGTAAATTTGTGTTTGATAATTTCTGAGTCCATAAGCTAAAATCATCAAATATATTCAACTGCAGTGCCAAAGATCGAAATCCTACCTTTCAAGCTGAATTTCACAACGGGCCATCTTGTTCCATTGCAGAATATTTCTGTGTATGAGTTGGCGAAATATTTCTATTTAAGAGTTGACGATTTTACCATGGGCAACTCGAACGGCTTGCTCTACTTTTTCACATGTTACGCATACGCCTATCAATTCGGCAACCCGCCGAACAAAATGAGAGTGGCTGCCACTTAAATGGATACATGAGAATGACGTAAGCTGTGACGAAGGAGGTACCGCAATTTTCTTTAGTTTTTTTGTCTGTTTGGTTATATACGATTACGTAGTCACACAATGATATCATGTATCAGTTTAACTGAGCGCTTACTTTCACAAGTGAAGAAAGCATAGGAAAAGAAAGTGGTACATTCTGTTTTATTTAGTTCCCAATCGTCAGTTGGCCGATAGTATCATTATTCCTCAAAATATTTGAAATTTCTTAGATTTATCTTTTTACTTGAGCTGTTACGTCCTCATTCCTCCTCTTGATAATCAGCATAGCTTCTTCGATCCTCTCATCTTCATTAATTCCATTTTTGATTCATCATTTTCGTATTCTTCTTTACAGCTATCAATGTAAATTTTTCGTTTTGTAGTTTCTTTATATTTGCATCTTTCATTGACAAGAAAACACTTCCTTCTTCACCTCAGAAATTTTTATTTTCTTGTTTTGTACCTACATATTTTATCGGCCAATTAACAAAAAATTCTGAGAGACTGTCTCAAGTAAATATCAGTACTTACTGCAGTTTCAAGTATCGTTAATACTAAAAGTACTTACTTTCAGTGTTCGATTTTCATAAAAAACCTTTCAACGCTGGCAACAACCGCAAGATGTGGCTCAAACACTACGCAATGGTACATAAGAGTGGTCTCCACTGTACACAGATGTGTCACACACCAAAATAAAGTAATTTTCCACCCTTCTTTTAGATCTGAGCTTTGGACTGGTACGGACTGAGAAGTACGCATTTCTGGGTATCGCTATATTTCATCACAAGAATTAATGCATATTATTACTTTTCATATGAAACATGGAATTAATTTTATGTAAGGAAGGTGATTACGCCTTACTACATCTCTATTTCGTAATGACCTTTGTTAATACACACTCTAAGACAAAAGAAGCGACGCATATCTGGGGTGCCTTGCAACGTGCTGTTGAGAAGAGATCTCCACCCTCTCGTACTCTTACGGATTTATGGATAGGCCTGCAGTGTTCATAGTGTCAATTACCTCCAGCACAGACATTAGTCGAGTCCATGCCACTTCGTGTTGCGACACTTCTGCTTGCTCGCAGGAGCCCTACACGCTAATAGGCAGGTGTTCCAGTGTCTTTGGCTCTTCAGTATAGATGCATATAACAGAGAAGCTCGGAAGAAGAGCAGCGTGGAAATACCCACGTATGTCATGCACATGTACAGACAAACAAATGATTACAATTTCAGAAAAATTGAATGATTTGTTCAAGAGAAAGAGATTCACAAATCGAGCGAGTCAACAACGCTTTGATCCACCTTTGGCTCTTATGCAAACAGTTATTCGGCTTGGCATTGGTTGACAGAGTTGTTGGACGTCTTCCTGAAAGATATCGTGCCAAATTCTGCCCAATTGGTGTATTAGATCGTAAAATCCCGAGCTGGGAGCGGATTGGAGGTCCCTGCCCATAGTGCTCCAGACATTCTCAATTGGAGAAAGATCCTGCGACCTTGTTGGCCAAAGTGATATTTGGCCAGCACGAAGACAATCAGTGGAACCTCTCACCGTATGAGTGTGTGCATTATCTTTCTGAAGTGTAAGCCCAGGACTGTTTGCCATGGAGGGTAAGAAAATGGATCATAGAATATGCCATGGTGTGAGGGTGCCGCGGATGACAACCAAATGGGTCCTGCTATGGAAAGAAATGATATCCCAGACTAGCACTCCTGGCTGTCGGGCAAGTATGGCGGGCGACAGCCCACCGCTGTCCAAGCGTCTCCAGGTGTCTTTGCTGGTCATCGGGTTTCATTTCGTAGCAGGACTCATCACTGAAGATAATTCTATTCTAGTCAACGAGATTCGAGGCCAATGTTCCCGACACCACTGCAGACGGGCTTGTTGGTGTATGGAGGTCAATGGTAGTCCGCACGAGGGGCGCCGTGAACTCAGCTCCTGTGAGCCGCCGTTTAATTGTCCTTGTGGGTACTGAAGCACCAGTTGCACGTCGGATCGATGATAATGATGAATTCGGGACTTCGAAAGTCTCTCTGAAGATTGCTCGGTGGTGTCGTCTCTCTAGGTCGACCGACTTCTTCTTGACGCTGTGCTCGGTCTTGGTTCATCCATTTCTGCCAACATAGTAGAATAGTAGCATCGCTGTTATTCAAACGTCGAGCGATTCGCCGAATACTCCAACCGGCTTCTTTAAGCCCAAGCACAAGTCCTCTCTCACATACTGACATCTGCTTATATTTTTCTCGTGCCTGTCTGCCAGGCATAGTTACTGTGCAACTGAGTACACGGAATGAAATTTGCAAGTATTTTATACTCTGTTATCGAGTTCCTATCCTTGCCACCTGCGCGGTGAAATTACGCTGCAGTGCCACACTTTCATCCATCGGCCACCAACGTTTGCAGTTTTGGTTTTTCCGTCGATACCTGTCTTAATATAAATTTATGACTAGTTTGCATAACTATTTCGTGGAGTGTCTTTTTATTTGCCTTCATATTGTATAAACGAGGGGACTTAGAAAAGTAAGATACATATGTCGTCCACACAACAAGAGTGACGCGTTGTCAAATGAGCGTACATATTCAGGGTCTCCTGCAGACACAGATACTTCATTGCTGATACCTCCATTGCTGATAACTCCAGTGGAAGACTGCAAGAGAGACGCTCAGTAGCTCGGTACGGGCTTTTATTGAAGTTTAGAGAACATACCTTCACCGAGGAGTCAAGCAGTATATTGCTCCCTCCTACGTATATCTCGCGAAGAGACCATGAGGATAAAATCAGAGAGATTAGAGCCCACAGAGAGGCATACCGACAATCCTTTTCCATGAACAATACGAGACTGGAATAGAAGGGAGCACAGATAGATGTACTCAAAGTACCCTCCGCCACACACCGTCAGGTGGCTTGCGGAGTATGGATGTAGATGTAAATGTAGATGTAGATTTGGGCCAAATGCAATGTCCTGTCCAACTGAAGTGAAATGGTACCAAAAATTTGACGAAGGCCTCACAGACGTGGATGGTGCCGACCCGCCGTGACGGCGTTTAAACAGCGGTTCGCGAATGGCTCCGTGGCCAAGGAGTGGATTTCTAACACCGAGGAACTGAACGACTGGTACAATTTACATAGACTTGTGACTATGTTGAAAAATAGTGTCATGTATCTGTGGCACTTTGAAGTGAAGTGCAGCGTACAACAAAAGTTAGGTGGCCTGAAACATACTTATTAAAGCCCCTTCGTACTGATATATAATTAAGCAACTGTACGATCCGTTGCAGCAAGAATTTCAGTATATCGTCGCATTATCAAGTAGTTCAAAAATGGTTCAAATGGCTCTGAGCACTATGGGACTTAACATCTATGGTCATCAGTCCCCTAGAACTTAGAACTACTTAAACCTAACTAACCTAAGGACATCACACAACACCCAGCCATCACGAGGCAGAGAAAATCCCTGACCCCGCCGGGAATCGAACCCGGGAACCCGGGCGTGGGAAGCGAGAACGCTACCGCACGACCACGAGATGCGGGCTATCAAATAGTTCAAATGGCTCTAAGCACTATGGGACTTAACATCGGAGGCCATCAGTCCCCTAGACTTAGACCTACTTAAACCTAACGACATCACACACATCCATGTCCGAGGCAGGATTCGAACTTGCGACCGTAGCAGCAGCGCGGTTCCAGACTGGAGCGCCTAGAACCGCTCGGCCACAGAGGCAAGCGTTGCATTATCAATCGATAGGAAAGATAAGAAAAAATTAACAAACATTTGGCCGGAATCCGTCATTGCAGTCGACAAAGCACCCAGAAGACATGATTGGATTACTGTAACTTCGTACCTGTAAACGTCATAGATGGGTATGTATATGATTGGAGTTGCCATTCTCTGTGACAGGAAGATCGGCTGTCCAAGTGCATTACTGTTGTGATGTTCCCAGTATTAGTAGAATATATGAGAGACGTGAACAGCGTCACCTGTTATCACTGTTAAGGTCACGGAAATGCCGCACACTCATGTGAGACAGCTCTATCTACACCCGATAAAATTTCAAAGCGGAGCTTACTGTGTGTCTCCATTTGGCTGGCTGGTCGAATCGTGACATGTCCAGACTTGTGGGGCATTTGGATGTGACAGTGACCTGATACTGGAATGCATGGGAAGGTGAGTGCAGGAATACTCGTCGCCAAGGTTGCACCACGTCTGACCACCACAAGAGAGGATCGCCGCTTTGGGCACCAAGCACATCTTAACATCTTCACATCTGCGCCTGACTTCGAGAACAAGCAATGGACCTGTGTGTCATTCAGTACCATTGGTCGGAGACTAGCACAGCAGCTGCGCCAGGAATTACAGTCCTATGCGTGGCCTGCCAAGTGGACAACTCAAACGGCTGCTTCTGGAGTAGTACCGTGACCGGGACGAATAGTTTGCTGGTGAACGGTGTAGTATTACGTTCAGCGATGGATCACGGTTCTGCACTACCCTGGATAACCATCGTCGGCTAGTATAAGGACGATCTGGGGAGAGGTTTAATTGTTCCGATGTTTTTGAAGGGGCACAGCGATGTTACTTCTGGGATTATGATGTTGGAAGCCTGTGTGTATGTCTTCAGGTCACGGCTGATAGTGTTTTGAGGAACTCCGGTGGCACAACGGTACGTCACGGACGTCCTACGTCCTCATGTGTTACGTCTCAAGCGACAGTAACGTGGTGGCATTTTTCAAGAGGACAATGCTCGTCCACACACGTTTGTGTGAACTGTGAACTGTCTGCTTGATGATGAGGTACTCCTACTGCCAGGAAGATCCCCATATCTGTCCTCGATAGGACATGCGTTGGAACTCCGTCCCAGCATCAGCATTCAGGATATCAAGGATCAGTTACAACAACTGTGGGCGAACTTGTCTGAGGAGAGGCTTTATGATACCCTTGCAAACCGAACCTGTGAATGCATTCAGGCCAGATTTAGTGCAAAGTCATACTTACAAGTGGGCTCATACTATAAGTTGTTAATCTGACTCGATTACGTAATCACTGAACTAAAATTATATACCCCCTCAGCCAGTGAAGTTTCATTTCATTTATTCCTCCCCTCCTGGATGCTTCACTTTTTTCGGACAGTGTATATTACTTCACTCAACTTATATCGTCAGAAAATGCAGAAATAAAAACAGGAAGGAACTTCAGATTTTGGCTGAGTTACAATTTATAACGGTTCTTTGCTAATACTGAATATTTTTTAAAAAATAATCATTTCGCAGCGAGAGCGCATTCTCGTTGGTCCGTCGTATGACGGGTCTCATTAGACAGTTAACTATGCGTTACTACTGCTGTGAAGCGCGTGAACCGGTAGCATCCGTTAAACGTCATTATTGTCTTCCTTGGACCCCTAAAGTTATTGGGATTATCAAACGAGTTAGGTTACTTTGCGCTCTGAAAGCAAAAAAATATTAGTGTGCACTACGCATAACTTCCTAACTAGTGCATTGCGTGCGGTGCCTTCCAGTTTGAATTGGAACTTAATGTTCCACTGGGTTTCTTCGGGAACGAAAGAGACGCTAGCACCACGTTTTCACGCGTTACTTCCGTGACACTGAGCTGTGTCACTGAAATTCATTTTTAGTAGGGCGCCACCGCTGTGCGTTCATTTGACAGGTGGCGTCCACACTGTTCCGCCGACACTCTGATCGTGTGGCCAAGCTTTCAGATGTCCCTGACATGCCAAGTGGAGCACACACTAAAATAAAATATCCATGGGGTCTATATTCACAGCTACTACTGACAGTTATCATTTGCAAGTTAAGATTCGCTGTCTCCATTTATAGATTTATCTTAATATGGATAGTTACATAGCAGCTACAGACTGTCACTACAGATAGTACTGTAAAAGGATTAAGAAAGACATGAGATAGACCAGTACAATGCTTTACATCAAAAGTATAAGGATATCTAAGAATAAAATTAAAACTATATATTCAGTAGTGAAATAATTATCAGGGATAACGGACAACTCATTACACCTTTTCTTGGGGAGAATGAAACTGTAGGTGAATAATCAGAGTCGCGAAAAATATTTAATGATCACTTTTCGTCAATAGTGAATAATCAAATAGTTGTGATGGTACAGACAAGTATACAGAACTTTCAAACGCTGGTGTACTGAAACAATTATATCACATGCAGCTACAAGGAGCATGCAAAGTGAAATTTGAGTCAGTTATTAAGTAACCGAAAATTGAAGAAACACATGGGTATACAGAAGTAACGAGTACGCATATCACGGCACCGTACATTAGTGCTATCCTCACTTGTGCTATGTGTGTTTCTGATGTAAGCAATTTCCAAACACATCAAAATTTTCGTTGGTAGTACCATTTTGTAAAAATAGAGTAAGAGATATTGGACGTAATTAGATGTCAATTTCCTTGCTGCCAATATTTAAGGACGTTATTTGACAGCGATGTGTTAAGATAGTGATGATACTTTTCATTTTATATAATTTGTTGTCAGACTCCCAGTATGGTTTCAGTTCAAGAACCTCAACGGAAAACAATTTATTCTCTTGCATGAGAGGCAGTTGGATCAAATGATAAACTGAGAACAGGAAGTCCCTTCTATAATTTAATAAATGCATTTGACGGAACTGCTGATTCTCCAGTTCCGCGTGTTGGAGCGTGAAAAACAAGGATGAAAAACAACACTATGTCTCGATCAAACACATGTCCCACCTACTTTCTGTCTAATTGTCAAAACGTAACAGTGCAAGGCATTTTTGTTGTAGATGCCTCAAAACTTTTAGGATGAGTAGCGGTCTTGAAAACTACATAACTGATTAGTTGATAGTTTGAATAATTGATTGATTGATTTCTCCAACCAGGAACCAATATGTGTGAAAATGCCTACTGAGGCGAAGAAGTTCTTAAAATTTAAGAATGGCCATAACAAGGAGCGCTGACCCTATGTAATTTACGAGCATTTCGATTGCCTCCTAGCCCCTGTGGCACGTTGTGAAGGAGACCTCACTGCCTCTCATACTACATTCACAGAACTGCATGTTCCATATGCAGTGGTGTGTCAAGTTGTAACTTGTTTAACTCTAAACTCAGTCGCTCTAATTCACGCACTGGGAATTGTTCTGCAAGGTTGTTACCCTCTAAGTTCGAGAAACTTGAGTGGGGTGCTGAAGGTAATTATAATAAAAACATACCCAAGACCAAATCACGGAAGAATAATGCCTTATACAAGCAGGCATCTGACTGCCATATTTATGGGTTGTCATTGGCTGTCATCTAACTGGCAATCCTGTGGTGTTGCTTACAATACATGTCACTTGAAATACCAACTGCCACGAGGCGGTATGAGCCACGCACGTTCCAAATCAGGGCTGCTCCATTATATCGATAGCAGCCGTCCGTGATGAATGTCTCTAATCAGTCGCTGGGTAACGGAAGGACGCCTTCCCACCAGGGGGGCAGGGAGGCGGTACCGAGCGGCAATACAAGGATGTGCATGGCATACTGCTGTAGTCTTGTCTTGTCGGCAGAACGACGTGTAGTTCAGGGTCTACTGTTGCTGCAGATGTGCTGACATCCTTGTGTGCTGAACACCTCGCGAAGTCAACAGCCTGGCTTGGGGTGCGCATTGTTGGCACCAAGACGCCGATTAGAGTTCAGACTGTCCATCACACAACCATTTCGAGAATCCAGACTTGACTTGGGATTCCGCCCCATCTCAGGATTGTGGTTTTATAGTGTGTGACCATTCCCACTTATGGAGAGCAATTTTGAATTTGACAAACAAGTGTTGTGGCCCTGGGTATCCTGATAACCTTTCTAGTTTCTGAGAGATTTTCCTGTGTCTGGCCTAATATACTGTGGGGTATTTTTGAACTTTATTGTCGCTGTACTGGACTATCTCTAGCCGTTTTGAGCACGTTTCGCAACTTGTGGCGAATGGAGGCTAACCATTAAAGTTACTAGAGGCAATTTTGGCATTCTTTTGTCATACTGATGCAAGGCGTGGCTTATTAGCCTCTGTACCAGCTCCACGTTTTTATTCGTATGCTTTGGGGTCCGTTTAATCCCTTACAAACCAATGAACAGAGTTATGTCTTCTTAAAACAGCTGGCCAGCTAATTTCATGTATGTACTTGATGTAAGTTATTTTCTCTTCTACTACATTTGAATGTCCTCGCCTCGTGTGCTATTATCACACAGCGTGTTTCTTGTCTCCCTTTGCTGCCCCAGTGGGCTTAAGCAGAGTGTCTGAGTGTCTGTACTGTTGGCTGTAGACTACCATTAACAGTTAGTTACACACATTGAGCATTTAACTTCTTTTAGTTATCTAAAGGCGGTTCTATTTTAATTACACTGACGTGCTGGTAGATGATCCTTTGCTATAATATCCACTAGAGCTCACACTTAATTTCATAACTGTTTTAATAATCTGAATGTCTTGTACTGTGCTTGATTATTCACAGTTATTGATGTCAAATCCTTTTGCTAAATCTACTTGTGAAAATCTTTAATTGAATCATGTAGAGGTGCCTGTTGGTATATCAATGCATTTGCCAACTGCAATGTGTTCTAAAATTTAAAATCTTTTCGGGTTCATATTACACCTCATATTTACCTGTGTTCAATGCTCTGTGTATGTTTAACCTTATGAGAGGTCTCACTTACCATAAACATTTGACTGCCTGAGGGGTGCAAATTTAATTCTATTAAAAAAAGGAACAACAGGCTGTCTGCTGACAACGGCGTATGTGAATTAACAGTATAGACATACTTTTTGGTGGATCTTCTTGTATTCTAGTGATCTATTCTGTAACAACCTGATTGGACCTAAGCCATTAATTTAGTTGTTTAAGACTGTTACTATTATTTGTATTGCTTAGCCTGAAGCTCTTGCTTGCAAACTGTTAATGTTGTCTGGGCTCGCTTTTGTATTTTATTTTAGGCACTGCCATACTTTAAAAGTGAACACACAGTCTCGACCGCAAAAAACACTTATTTTGTGGTAAACGGTTTTGGTCAGTTTTAGACCATCATGGTGTAAGGTCTGAAGATGGTCAAAACTGACCGAAATCGGTTACCACAAAATAAAAGTTTTTGTGGTCGAGGCTGTGAGTTCATTTTTAAAATACTCTTCAGTAGAGCGCGGTTCACCATGAGAAATGTTCTCAAAAATTTTTGCCATACTTGTACAATTGTTCGGTGCTTTTAAAATTTTGAAAAGTGTCCTTAATTGTTTCTTAGTTATTTTTTGCTAAAAGGTCATTGACTCTTCCATCTTAATTGTTATCTTTTGCTGTTAAGAACTGTTTTGTCAAGCGACGATAAATGGTCTTTTATGGAGATACTATTTAATTTGCCCAGCGCCTTACTACTCACCAACCGGTTCCTTAACACTTCTTCTGTGGTATGATGCTTACTTTGTTATTGAGCACTATGATGATTTTCGTTTGCAGAAGGGTAACGTCAATGTCATGTCCGACTCCGCTAAGAAGTACATCTCATTTTCCAAGTGAATCACATATAGAATAACGATCCGCTTCCTGGATTCGCTACGGTTCACGCATGCGTCTTTTCAGAAATATGCTAAGACAATGTGTCAGGGGGTTATGCATATCGCCAGAGCTCCAATCCCAATGATGCCAAGTGTCAGCTTGTAACAAAGAAGGGGGAGGGGTCTGTCTTGGAAACACCTGGATTCGAAGGAGAGACTCAACGAATCCTAGTTGCTTGACATGACTACATTCACCAGTAAACTTGCAGACACTGTCATAACGGATGCGGACTACGGGAATGCGGTCAATGTATGGCAGGAGTTCAAGATACCTAAATTAGGGAACTAATTGAAGGACTTATTTCAGTAGTGATACAAATCCATTTTTGTTCATTCTGAGATACAGAGTCCTAAAGTTAAATGAGAGCTGAAAAGTCTGCAGTTGAGATACCAGAAATATTCAGGTATATATACTTGAATGAGCTGCATCAAACCAGTCTCATGACTGAAGACCACAACAACAACAACAACAACAACAACATATACCTGAATATTTCTGGTATCTCAACTGCAGATTTTTCAGCACTCATTTAACTTTACGACTCTGAATCTCAGAATGAACAAGTATGGACTTCTACGACAATTGAAATGAGCCCTTCAATTATGACTATACATGAACACTGATTTATGTTCCCATGAAGATATATTTGACAAATTCTGCAGTGTATGCATGGATATTTACACTCTGCGTCCTGTCTTTTGTCATTCGCTGCACCAAGGCTTCCGTGGGACGTAATGTTAAAAAAAAAAGTCAGCATTAACTGTTGACCCATGTTAGCATGTTGCGCTTTTTCAAACGCTGGATTCGTGGGCGAGTATGCCCGTGGGAGCATAGTTATGCCAAGGCAAATAACCCACGAATGAGTGAGGAGGAGCACAGACCATCAGACGATTTCAGTTACATCCTATATGACCGTGGCGCGCAATATTCTCTGCCGATTAGGGGGTTCTGATGGCTGTCCGATGAGGAAATCGATAGGCCGGATAAGTGCCAAGAAGTGGCTGCGGATTCTGTTGAAGGAGACGTTAATGAGGGAGATCTGGCGTGTCCTGCTGATTCTCATGGAGCGCACAGTAACCTGCCGTTGTGACCGGAGCGGATAAACCCGCGCATTGGTTCCATTACCAAGTTGATAACAACAGGGAATAAACAGAAATTGATTCCGCACGACAGAAACCTCTAGTAGTGTCTTAGTTTGGGGATGAAACTTCCTAGTGACCCCCAGCATCTCCTTCGAAGTCATGTCTGTTGAAGAAGTACATTCATGCAGATACCAAAAAAGTGGACTCTCATTATGCGTGATTTTGAAAAAGTTTTTTTTTGAATTAATTAATAAGGCTATTTTCGTTGAAACCATGAAAATGTAAGAAACCGCAGCGAAATTCATTTAGTTTACCGTTGGGATGGGCATTATGGCACAGCAGATTATATTGCCATGCCAGCTTTTAAGCGAGCCATGATCAATCAAGAACTAGTCGCTGTGGCGATTTCGGTGCAGTTCACGAAGCCTGTCTATGTCAGTATGTGTATTCTGGACTTCTCCAGCCCCACATGTATCAACTCCACTATGAGTTTCCGAAACCAGACTTATTCCAAGTCATTTTATGTGGATACAGAAAGCTTCCTCTACCGGGTGGAAGGCTGCAATCTGTATGAAGTAATCAGGTACCACTACGACGCAGTCAACATATTTGATTATGCGCTGATATCCCTTATAGCACAACACCTCAAAAGATGGATATCGGTCTGGTGAAAGACCAGGTGAATTTGTCACAGATTGTAGATTTTCTGGGGCTCAGATCTAAAATGTACACATAGTGTACATACAAGTGCCATTCAAAGTTGGCGCGGCGTCAAAGGCTCTCAGGACTGAAGATTGTAAGAACCGTCTACTAGATTGCCTTAGCGGTGCTCTGTTTCGCTCTGCACATATGGTGCGCCAAGTAGGCTTTCGATCTTGAGGCCGAAGGTACATACTGCAACTCAGCTGAAAGTAGGTCTGTGCACCATGATGACATACGGTTCACCTGTGGGGACAGAATTGCGACCATCCCATCCTCACATTATTCACTTGAGTGACCGGATGTTTATCTGCAACTAGTGTGTGTGTGCACGAGTGTATGTAGAATAGCTGGAAGAACTGTTTGTCGTAGATGTATGCATGCAAATGCGAGCCCGAGTTGAATCTTCTTTTTTTTTTGTGCCTTTGTTCTACTTCGGAGCAGTGTTGGCATAGTTATTAGCACATTTGGAGTAGTTTATGTAAATGGGTGGGTGGATGCCTTTCCTGTCGCCACCCTCCCATCCTCCCCCCCCCCCCTCCCCACACACACACGGTTACGGAAAATGTGTATCCGAACTGTCAGCGTATAGTGTTATTCATGTGGAAGTGAGGGAAAGTTTTGTTAATGTTGGCGAATCGTGTAACTAAGGCGGGACTGAGAACCAGCCTGGTATTCACCTAGTGAGATGTGGGAAACCACCTGAAAAAAACATCCCGGTCAGCTGGGATACCGATCATTGCCATTAATATGCTGGACGTAATCGATGCGGAGCCAACATACCTCCCTATCCAGAAGTGACACTTTAACACACACATCTATCTGGCCAGTTTGTGCCTGAGTTTATTGATTGTAGACTATGCTTGCTTGCAAATTGTATATATTATGTGTACTATTTACATGTCCAAATCGCCTCCACGCTTTGTATATATGTAGTGTGTGTGTGTGTGTGTGTGTGTGGTTTTCTTCAACTATTTCTGCTGGTCCCCGTTTACCAAGCACTATTGTATAACAGAAATGACTGTTGTAAAAAAAAAATAACAAAAGCAACCAGAAAGAATACAATGAAAACTGTATATAAAAACAAAATTGATTTATACATAAATAACAAAAAAGAAAGTAGTAACTAAGTATAAATGTTGCATAAAAGAGTGTAAACTGTATATATGAGAAAGTAATTATATAGGAAATGCGGTATGTAGGCTTTCCTTCTTCTTCTTCTTCTTCTTCTTCTTCTTCTTCTTCTTATTTACTTATTTTATTTCTACCTTATATTATTAGACTGTAAAAAAAATTATACACAAGCAGTCTTCAAAGTAATAAAAGTACGGCAAATATTTGTAAATAAACTAAAAACTCAAATAAAAAACTCTTTGAAAAAATATTGTTAATAAATAAAAAAATTGTCAACAAAAAGAAAATCTTACTGCCAATAAACCATAAGTTTCCTTTCACTACAGAGACAATACGACAAGACCCATGCAGTTGCTCTGGAGAGAAATTGTTGCAATTATTGTTAATAGTTCAGAAATTAATTTGTGGTTATTTTTATAACAATCTTGATCCTCTCACTAAGGTGAATAGACCACAGTTGACAAGGCTCATACGTTTGAACTGGTGAGAAGGGGAAGAGAGGAGAGGAGTTTAAAGTGATCCCATTGGTACCGGTTTTTGTTCGCACATGTGTCCAAGATACAAGTACATGGATGGGGTGTTAGGTTAAATCCTGACCTTGAATGTACCATATACAATTACCTCAGATGCTTGGACAGACTGATCAAGCACTGGAAGGAGGGGACAGGAGTGGGGTTATCTTGAGACAACAAGACCAACTGCCTCAGCTGTAACATGGTACCTCAAAAGTATTATCTTATATGTATATACATTGTTTTTGGGCGACGTCTCGTTCTCAAGTAGGACCTAGAAACAATGAAGCTAGCATCACCACAAATATCTATTGTTACTGATATAAATACACAATTTTTGGTTGTATTATAATTTTTTACCTTCTAAAATCTTAAATGTCATTTTTCAAATATGGTCCACTTTTGGTCTGTCATATTTGTGCATGGTTGTTACAATATCGATTATGAGTGAGAAATAACTTTTGTTACTAAATTTACATATGTGACGAAAATCGTACATAAAATTTAGGATTCTCCTTTTTACTGAATTATTTATTACCGATAAAAATTTTGTCGAAGTATCTAACATGTTTTTTTGTTTCTAAATCCTCTTTGTTCGTTTAAAATGTTATCTCGATTATTCTCTCAAATGTCTGAGAATTTCTGTTTCTCCTAAAATGTTCGTGTGGGTTCCTTTTTCGGGTCTATGAGAATTGGAAAGATTGGTGCTTATGTCTAAAGTAGAGTATCGATTTTGTCGTAGATACATACTAAAGGTGGTGATGTAGTTTTCGATTTTCTATGTATCTTGTTGTAAATTTACGTCCTTTTTATCCGATGTAGAACATGTCTCAGTCGCTGCATTTAATTTTATGTACTCCTGATCGGTCGTATTTTTTAACTTTGTCTGTTCTATGTATTATCCTCATTCCTAGTTTATTCTCTGCGCAAAAGCTAATTTTAATGTTAGTGTTACGAAACATATTATTTTTTGAGAAATATTTCCCATATACGGTAGCGTAACGAATTTTTCTTTCTTTCTGCTTTCGCTAATATTAGTTCGTGTTTTCGTTTGCAAATTCGGCTCTAGTTTTCTTGATATATATTTTATCGATTATATTAGGATCGTAGCCGTCATTTGCGGCTACATTTCGAATTGCATCCAATTCTGTCATTATGTTCCCTTTAGTAACGGGCACCCTAATGAAGCAATCTATTATATCGTGAAAATACGCTGTTTTACATGCTAGTCGATGACATGATGAGATTTGTATTATACAGTCAATTGTGGTTGGTTCACGAAAAATGTCAAATTTATGGACGCCGTTATCATTAGCTATTTTTATATCTAAGAAGTTTATGCTCTTATCTGTTTATATCCGACGGTAAATTTGACGGTATTACGCATTTTTTCATTTGTTGGAGAAATTATTAATTTCATCATTATTTTCATTAAAAAGGATAAGGATATCATCAACATAGTGTCAGTAATAAGTGACTTTATCAGCCCATTGAACCTCCTCTCTCAAAAAATTATCATTTTCTTTATCACTGTTCACTTTAACGCATACATCATTTTCAATGAGAGATCACTTTTGCCGATATTGTTGCCCTGTCTCTTCTATTGATAATAATTTTTCCATAGTTGTTTGTGATCATTATTGCCAGAAAGGAGCCGCTGTTGTCCTTATCTTATATGACTTCAGCGTAGATTCTTCTCTACGTTTCTTCTACAACAATTTTTCATCCGCTTATCTATTTTGTGGCGTATGTCAATTTTTTGACCCCTGATGACATCAGTTATCAACATAAATAAAGCTCTTTACTTTATACTGTCAATTTTACTTCGCTGTCTTCTTATTCTTTTCTTCCTCTTGAACTCAAGCAGTAGATAATGAGAGAGAATTACCTAACCTAAAAACAAAACTGGTGAATTTTACCTATAACATCCCGTCCTCTTTCAGAAATTTGCGTTACTTATTTGATTGGATTATTTACATCTTTGTCTAAAATCTGTGGTGTCTGCGAAAACAAATTTATATTTTACACAACATTAATTGTTCAGTTTTATAAATTTTCATGTATGGACTCTTTTATCTAAGGTATCAAGAATGTCAACTGCACAGAATTAACATTTGAACAAGATAAATCCGAAGTAAAGACTCTGTTATAAGTAGGTACTTTTTGATGCGTTTAGACGAACAGTATTTGCATAAAATGTCTTAATTACCACAGGAATCAATATTCATGGAGGTCCAACACGCATTTTTGCAATACAGGAAAAATTCTTAAACGCATATAAGATTCAAATTAATAATGGAGTGCAGTTAGTTTGCGAATAATAACTTCAAGAAAAATATAAGTTTTACTTTTTTATTCATTTTTTTCTCAGTTGAGTGATCAATATAATGCAATAGTGTCTTGCTCCGTTCTAGCATATATACAGGGTGAGTCACCTAACGTTACCGCTGGATATATTTTGTAAACGACATCAAATACTGGCAACCGATTCCACAGCCCGAATGTGAGGAGAGGGGTTAGTGTGATTGTTTAATACAAACCATACAAAAATGCACGGAAGTATTTTTTTAACACAAACCTACGTTTTTTTAAATGGAACCCCGTTAGTTTTGTTAGCACATCTGAACATATAAACAAATACGTAATCAGTGCCGTTTGTTGCATTGTAAAATGTTAATTACATCCGGAGATATTGTAACCTAAAGTTGACACTTGAAACCTCCGACGTTCAGTTGCGTGTTGTAACGAACACGGGCCACGGTCGGCGAGCAGCATCTGCAGGGACATGTTTACGATGACGA
The DNA here is from genome assembly GCF_021461395.2 of Schistocerca americana. Taxonomy (NCBI): domain Eukaryota; kingdom Metazoa; phylum Arthropoda; class Insecta; order Orthoptera; family Acrididae; genus Schistocerca; species Schistocerca americana. The sequence continues at coordinate 775,159,693 of NC_060120.1, forward strand.
CCGTGTTTACGAGTGTGGCTGTAGTGCACTGTTGTGGTTTGGTCTAGCTGTCGCAGCGTCCGCACGTAGCGCTTGCTGCTATTGTTATCCTGCATTCGTCTCCGCACGCAGACCAACTGTAATACACCGTGTTACCAGACGTCTGTGATAGTGTAGTGTTGTAGGAACTGTGACCATGATGTATTCGAACTCTGAAAAGGCGGAGATGATACTCATCTATGGTGAGTGTCGACGAAATGCAGCTGAAGCCTGCAGGGTGTATGCAGAACGGTACCCGGACAGAGAACGTCCAACGTGCCACACATTGCAAAACATCTACCGCCAACTGTATGTAACAGGTATGGTCGTAGCACGCAAACGGGTCCGTAACAGGCCCGTCACAGGAGAAGCGGGTGCAGTTGGTGTGTTAGCTGCTGTTGCCATGAACCCACACATGAGTACACGGGACATTGCGAGAGCCAGTGGACTGAGTCAAAGTAGTGTCATGCGCATACTGCGTCGTCACCGCTTTCACCCGTTTCATGTGTCGCTACATCAGCAATTACATGGTGATGACTTTAACCATCGAGTGCAATTCTGTCAATGGGCATTAACAGAGAATGCGTTGCAGTTCTACCTGTTTACCGATGAAGCGGGTTTCACTAACCACGGGGCAGTGAATCTACGGAACATGCATTACTGGTCCGTGGACAATCCTCGCTGGCTCAGACAGGTAGAACGACAGCGACCGTGGACTGTAAATGTATGGTGCGGAATCATTGGCGACCACCTCATTGGTCCTCACTTCATTGCAGGGGCCCAAACAGCTGCAACATACATCGCGTTCCTACAGAATGATCTGCCAACGTTGCTCGAAAATGTCCCACTGGAAACGCGTCGATGTATGTGGTATCAGCATGATGGTGCACCTGCACATTCCGCAATTAACACTAGGCTGACCCTTGACAGGATGTTCGACGGGCATTTCATAGGACGTGGAGGACGCATAAATTGGCCAGCCCGTTCTCCTGATCTTACACCTCTGGACTTCTTTCTGTGGGGTACGTTATAGGAGAATCTGTACCGTGATGTGCCTACAACCCCAGAGGATATGAAACAACGTATTGTGGCAGCCTGCGGCGACATTACACCAGATGTACTGCGGTATGTACGACATTCATTACGCCAGAGATTGCAATTGTGTACGGCAAATGATGGCCACCACATTGAACATCTATTGGCCTGACATGTCGGGACACACTCTATACCACTCCGTAATTGAAAACGGAAACCACGTGTGTGCGTGTACCTCACCCCTCATGGTAATGTACATGTGCGTCAGTGAAAAAGACCAATAAAAAGGTGTTAGCATGTGGACGTAATGTGCTGTTCCAGTCTCTTCTGTACCTAAGGTCCATCATCGTTCCCTTTGGATCCCTACGTAATTCGGTGCTCTCCGATACACACGATCGAACAGCGGAGGAGTGGTACTCAAGCGTCAACTTTAGGTTACAATATCTCCGGATTTAATTAACATTTTACAATGCAACAAACGGCACTGATTACGTATTTGTTTATATGTTCAGATGTGCTAACAAAACTAACGGGGTTCCATTTAAAAAAACGAACATACTTCCGTGCATTTTTTTATGGTTTGTGTTAACCAATTACACTAGCCCGTCTCCTCACGTTCGGTCTGTGGAATCGGTTCGTCAGTATTTGATGTGGTTTACGAAATATATCCAGCGGTAATGTTAGGTGACTCACCCTGTATATCTGTGTGTGTGTGTGTGTGTGTGTGTGTGTGTGTGTGTGTGTGTGTATGGCGGAAATCGTGCGCTTTGGACAGATGCCTGAAATCGACCCCCTTCCGAGGAAGACAGAAGACAGGTAGCAACGATGATCGCTTATCAAAATATCTGATAAGCTAAATTCAATCAGAGATAATTCAATTTGATTCTCTGGTGCTGAGACCACGTAAAATTATTAGATTATTGCAATAAAGTCTTTAAGTTTTGGGGTTGACCTTCTAAGTCTCACAATAATGTTTTTAAGAACTGACTGCGTCGCCACATTTCATGAGCGAGGGAGTGTTGTTAAACATTTGATTTACTTTGGACAGGATTCTTGGAACATAAAAACCTATTTTTATTAGTAACATGGAAGTGAAATTTCTTGACCTTATACATACTTATTACTTTCGAACATCTATGTTTTCAGACTGCACTCTTCACACTCTTCTCTATGAATTTATACCAAGTAATCACGTCAATTTGTATTAAAATAATTACGCCACACTTTATGAGGGATAACAGTTACTGGCGGAGGTCGTTACAATAGTGTCCGTTCCCCCGCTGATGAGCGTGAAATTTCGCTAGTAGCATCTTTGTCTTCGTAAAGAGCAAGACAAATGAACACACAGAGAGTAAGTGAAGTCATTGCTCTACACATCGTAGATAACAACATCTGCATAAAATTACGTATGGATATGAATACTGCTGCGTTGGAGGCGCAAAATAAAATTGAGATACTACATTGCGACCTTTACTGTATGATCTTGTAGAGGTGGGAAATTGAATACGTACTACACCTTTTAACAGTACAGATCAAATTTAAGAAGATACTAGTGTGAGGTGAGTAGGCAAACGTACTCAACGCGTCTCACGGAGTTTTCTAGCTGTTGTTATAATGATAAGGACGAGAAACTCAGCCTTTTCAGATTTACGAGTTTAGGAAATAGTTACTAAACAAACAATCTTTACAAAAGGAAAAGCTGTCTTGGATTCTAATGTCAAACAGTCTGACCTTTCACTCAGATCGTCAATTGCTACGCTCCACCATCTCAGTTTTCCCTGTGTTAACAACTATAATTTTGAAGCTCGTTTTACGGAAACTAGTTGGATTTTTGAATAGATTTAATTACGTGTCTGACTGGAAATCAAGTTTCGTTGAAAGTCATCTTCCCAGCTAAGCCATTAGAGAACGGTGTGACAAAAACTTCGTAATGTGTGATTTGCTGGACATTTTTTCCTAAGAGATCGGTTACCTTGAATATTGGTTGTCTCAGAAAATGAGCCATGCATTGCTCGCATTTTCCGTTACGCATGTGAAGTTGAAATAATGTACTGACCGCAGCCACGTAAATTGCCTTCCTAGTGATTAATTATTTTTACAGCAAATCAAATTATGTGGAGTGTTATAGTAATGAATTATACACTACCTGAAGAAAAGAGATGACGCAGAATGAGAGAAGGAAACCAAGTGAATATTCACGGGTTGAGAGGTTATGCGACGTAACTTCAGCGATTAAAAAATCGAGTACAATTTACAAAGAGCTTGGAGTATGAGCCCACTTATCAGTATGACGTTACACCCCCTCCAATCTGGATGAATGTATGCATTGATTCGGTTGAAACGGATGTAAGAAAACCGTTGTATCCCTCCTGAGGCAAGCTAGCTCATAATTATTGTAACTTGTACTTGATATCCTCGGTACGTTCGAGCTGTTCCCACATATGTTCTATCGGCCATAACTCTGCAGATCTTCCTGGCCAACGTGACACAGATAGTTCATAGAGACAGGAGCCACGTGTGGACAACCATTGTCCTGTTAAAAAATAGCACTACGGTAGCTTCGAAAGAGAAGTAACGCACGAGAAGGGAGGAAGTCAGTAATGGACTACTGTGCCAAGTTCGCTCAAGCACTACCAGCCATGACGTGGAGTAGTTAGTACCCAGTGGCTACCCACACCATGGCACCGGGAGTAACACTGCTGAGCCTCTCCATAACATTGGAGAATGGGGCTCCTCCCCAGGTCCCCACCATACTCTCCGACGATGATCATCCTGGGTAGTGCAGAGCAGTGATTTGTCGCTGAAAGTGCGACAGTATTTATCGCTTCCATACATGCGGTCACGGCACCTCTCAAAACGCCGACATTTGTTTTAAGGTGTTAATGGCAGCCTACATACTGGATGGTACTTACCTTGCCCGCCTGCTGTTAGTCTCCGACCAATGGTGCGGGATGACACAGAATTACAATGAAATGAATACCCCTAGCTGGATACATGCGTTGATATAAGTCAACGGGGACAGTTGAAAATGTGTGCCCCCCATCGGGACTCGAACCCGGGATCTCCTGCTTACATGGCAGACGATCTATCCATCTGAGCTAACGAGGACACTGAGGATAGTGCGACTGCAGGGACTTATCTCTGCCACACCTCCCGAGAGATTCACATTCCCAACTTATTGTTTCGCACTAGATTCATAGTGCCTCTGCCCATTATACTCACTGCTCGCGGCTTTTTGCCGATTCCCGTAAGAGTTCGGGCCCTGTTTGTGCATCCGCACAGAAGAAGATGGTCAAATGGCCGTTGAGCCTTAACTATATATCTGTATAGGAAGATGGTATCTGTTTTTTCGGAAATGTCAAAAATGGTTCAAATGGCTCTGAGCACTATGGGACTTAACATCTGAGATCATCTGTCCCCTAGACTTAGAACTACTTAAACCTAACTAACCTAAGGACATCACACACATCCATGCCCGAGGCAGGACTCGAACCTGCGACCGTAGCAGCAGCGCGGTTCCGGACTGAAGCGCCTAGAACCACTCGGCCACAACGGCCGGCTCGGACATGTCCGAAAGAACACATACACACACACACACACACACACACACACACACACACACACACACACACAAAGAGAGAGAGAGAGAGAGAGAGAGAGAGAGAATGTTGCAGGGAGTCAGTTGTTCTCGGGTGGCAAGCGCAAATCTGAAGGGGCTACAATGTGATTGGAGCTCAGTACGGCGTTTATCCCTTGTGCTTGTCTGACGAGGTCAACCGGAACCTTGACGATGAGTGTGCCTGCTCTCATGATCTAATGCAGTCCAACTTTAGGACACTGTCACTTCCGAAAGCCCCACTAATCTGAATATTGTCCAATTCAACCAGCCGGCGAAGCGGAGAGGCACAATGAGGTCCCTTTCAAACTCTATTAGGTGCTGTTTCCACTTATCTGACGCTGTTCACGCCCTAATATACCCTACCAGATCTGGAAACATCATTAAACACGAACGACATTCATGCACCTGTGACCATTCTACCTGCCACAGAGAATTGCACAATCATTTACATACCTATTAACGATGTGTACGTGTACATATTTACATTAACATTCGGCCACCTCTTATTGTTGTTTTACTTCCGAGTTGCCTTGCAAAGGAATGTACATATAATTACTTTCATTTGTACATTAATTACATTCTTTTGACAACGACTAAATAAATTTTTTATTTTATCATACGAGGGCGCACTGAAAAGTAATGGCTCCAATTTTTTATTCTTTTCTCAACATCGTTTGAGGCATTACATGTCATTCATATTACTTGGTCGACTTTCGGCTTCGCTAACACAAGTTGCAACGCTCTCCTGCTAGAGGGGTCCGAACTGAAGCCTGTCAACATGGCGGCGTGTGACACAACGAGTGACTTTGGATTTTTCGGGTTTGTAATGAAGGAACCAGTGGTGTTAAGTTCAACGTGTGTGACAGAGCTTCGTCTGTTTCCAAAAGAACAGCTTCGAGGACTTCACTTTGATTGTAATGAAGTAGTACAAGGTGAGGTAAGGTTGTGGCTCCGTCAACTGAGTCAAACATTCCACAGTGACGGTATCAATAAAGTGGTCTCTCGTTGGAAGAAATGTATGTTCGTCGCGAGGGTGACTGTGTTGAGAAATAAATATGTAGACATGAAGAATAAAGCTGTAGAGTGTTAATCAAGTTTGTTTTATTTGAAAAGCTTTGCGATTGATCATATTAAAAATTCAAAATCATTACTTTTCAGCACGTCCTCGTAGCCACCTCTTCTTGTGTACTCTAATTTGTGACTCTTAACTGTTAGATTTTTATTATATACACACACACATATATATATATATATATATATATATATATATATATATATATATAGAGAGAGAGAGAGAGAGAGAGAGAGAGAGAGAGAGAGAGAGAGAGAGAGAGAGTGTTAAAACTTATTTGCGTGAAATTATACGATAATAAAAGCAGAAACGTTCTAATAAAAATGAGTCCACATGCGAGTTGTTTACGAGATAATTTCAATGCGACATAACCAGTGGCAACTTATTTCAGTATGAAAAATTGTCGTAATTGGTGCAAATGCCCAAAATGTAGGCTTATCAGTTCAGTTCCCATCTAACTGGGCTCAAATTTCACCCCTTGGTTATCTAAGCAATTAATATCGTACTACTGCAGCACGTTACATGTTACAGTTTAGCGTTCTCTCGTGCCTATCGAGTTGTTTCACGAGTCATCCTCGCATCTCGACGCAATACTGGACTTGAGTCTGTGGAGATTTACGAATCATCCCTGAATCATCTCGTAGGTACTGACAAGCCTATACAGTTCGCCACTTCAATTCCTCAGCTGTATCAACAGGAGTACTGTGTACTCCACTTTCGGGATAACCTCAGGCAAAAATATCCACAGGAAAATCCACAGGACTCATGTCAGGTGATGTTGTCGGCCAAGGTGCAGGTCCTTGTCTACCTTTCCACCTTGGTGGATATTGGTGTGTAATATATCGTCTTACATCATCAGCAAAACATGCCGGTGGCGTTTCAGGCATCTACCATATTTCCCAAGCAACATCGGTGAAATTTGAGACCACAAACACAAACCATATGTGTTAAGTTCAACGTGTGTGACAGAGCTTCGTCTGTTTCCAAAAGAACAGCTTCGAGGACTTCACTTTGATTGTAATGAAGTGGTACAAGGTGAGGTAAGCTTGTGGCTCCATCAACTAAGTCAAACATTCCACAGTGACGGTATCAATAAATTGGTCTCTCATTGGATATATATATATAAGGTTGTGGCTCCATCAACTAAGTCAAACCTTCCACAGTGGAATGTTTGACTTAGTTTATATATATATATATATATATATATATATATATATATATATATATATATATATTCCAAGGAGAGACCAATTTATTGATACCGTCACTGTGGAATGTTTGACTTAGTTGATGGAGCCACAAGCTTACCTCACCTTGTACCACTTCATTACAATCAAAGTGAAGTCCTCGAAGCTGTTCTTTTGGAAACAGACGAAGCTCTGTCACACACGTTCAACTTAACACATGGTTTGTGTTTGTGGTCTCAAATTTCACCGATGTTGCTTGGGAAATATGGAAGATGCCTGAAGCGGCACCGGCATATATACACTCCTGGAAATTGAAATAAGAACACCGTGAATTCATTGTCCTAGGAAGGGGAAACTTTATTGACACATTCCTGGGGTCAGATACATCACATGATCACACTGACAGAACCACAGGCACATAGACACAGGCAACAGAGCATGCACAATGTCGGCACTAGTACAGTATATATCCACCTTTCGCAGCAATGCAGGCTGCTATTCTCCCATGGAGCCGATCGTAGAGATGCTGGATGTAGTCCTGTGGAACGGCTTGCCATGCCATTTCCACCTGGCGCCTCAGTTGGACCAGCGTTCGTGCTGGACGTGCAGACCGCGTGAGACGACGCTTCATCCAGTCCCAAACATGCTCAATGGGGGACAGATCCGGAGATCTTGCTGGCCAGGGTAGTTGACTTACACCTTGTAGAGCAGGTTGGGTGGCACGGGATACATGCGGACGTGCATTGTCCTGTTGGAACAGCAAGTTCCCTTGCCGGTCTAGGAATGGTAGAACGATGGGTTCGATGACGGTTTGGATGTACCGTGCACTATTCAGTGTCCCCTCGACGATCACCAGTGGTGTACGGCCAGTGTAGGAGATCGCTCCCCACACCATGATGCCGGGTGTTGGCCCTGTGTGGCTCGGTCGTATGCAGTCCTGATTGTGGCGCTCACCTGCACGGCGCCAAACACGCATACGACCATCATTGGCACCAAGGCAGAAGCGACTCTCATCGCTGAAGACGACACGTCTCCATTCGTCCCTCCATTCACGCCTGTCGCGACACCACTGGAGGCGGGCTGCACGATGTTGGGGCGTGAGCGGAAGACGGGCTAACGGTGTGCGGGACCGCAGCCCAGCTTCATGGAGACGGTTGCGAATGGTCCTCGCCGATACCCCAGGAGCAACAGTGTCCCTAATTTGCTGGGAAGTGGTGGTGCAGTCCCCTACGGCACTGCGTAGGATCCTACGGTCTTGGCGTGCATCCGTGCGTCGCTGCGGTTCGGTCCCAGGTCGACGGGCACGTGCACCTTCCGCCGACCACTGGCGACAACATCGATGTACTGTGGAGACCTCACGCCCCACGTGTTGAGCAATTCGGCGGTACGTCCACCCGGCCTCCCGCATGCCCACTATACGCCCTCGCTCAAAGTCCGTCAACTGCACATACGGTTCACGTCCACGCTGTCGCGGCATGCTACCAGTGTTAAAGACTGCGATGGAGCTCCGTATGCCACGGCAAACTGGCTGACACTGACGGCGGCGGTGCACAAATGCTGCGCAGCTAGCGCCATTCGACGGGCAACACCGCGGTTCCTGGTGTGTCCGCTGTGCCGTGCGTGTGATCATTGCTTGTACAGCCCTCTCGCAGTGTCCGGAGCAAGTATGGTGGGTCTGACACACCGGTGTCAATGTGTTCTTTTTTCCATTTCCAGGAGTGTATATTACTGACCTTCAAAGTAGTCACCAGCATTGTGTATAACCCGTTGCCAGCGATTTGGAAGTCTTAGGATACTCTTAGCAGTGCCAGTTATGTTGACAGTTCGAGCGGCACGGTCTATTGCCCGACGAATTCGTAGCTGTTCTGAAGCGAATGCCGTGAAGTGTTTCGTTCAGTTTAGAAATCAAGTTGAACTCACGAGGGCTTAAGTCAGGGGAGTGCAGTAAGTGGTATAGCAATTAGCAGCCCCGTCAGCCACTAGCTACTTTACCTTGCAGGAACATTAAATGTCTTCACGAGTTGTAACTGATGTCTCCCGTATTATAAAGCCTGGAATAGGACCTGCGTGACGTGGGTAAACAGGCAGCTCAGCAGTTCTATGCCGTACACGCGTACGTCCATCACTCGCATACAGACAGAATCTACTCTCATCAATGGAGACAACAGAGCGCTATTTCACTCTCCAGTTACCTCTTTCTTGACACCAGAGTGGCCATGGTTGGTAGTGTTGCCGTGTCAGTGATAGCGTGGCCGCAGGCGCATGTGATCTTAATCCTTCTGCAATCAGACGGTTCCCAATGGTCCCTGAAAACACAACAGTATCAAAACGTGCATAAATTTTATCCCGGGATGACGTTCGGTCTGTCACCGCAGCTCGCTCAACGTGGCGACCTTGATGTTTATCTATACTACGCGGACGCTCAGGTATGAAAATGTCCCACACACCACTGTTGAAGGTAGTGATACTCCACCAATACGTTGTGCCTAACACGCGCAGCAATCCGTCGAAACGTTCATCCAGCTTCCTGGAGGCCCACAATGCATTCGAATGACTAAAACTGTTCAACAAGAGTACGTACTCGTCGATGGGGCATAGTTGTTCCCTAGAAATATATCTACAGAAGGATCCAGATAGCACAAGACATGCATCTGCCCTCCTTACTTCTGCTGCTGATACTTGTAACATGCAACTGACTACGACGTAAATAAATCATCAGTCGAAGAGGAAACGCCTTCTAGAGGATACTTTGTAAATGGTCAGTAAGACATTTTTTGTTTCTTGCCATTTTTCATGAGCGTATCTCTAGTTTATTTCTGATATCAACAATTCTAATCCTGTCTGCTCTTTTACATTCCTTGACACTTTTTGGAAACCTCGTTTCCGACTCTGGATATGTAAGTCTTGCTTCCTGTTTTCCACCAGTGATTCACAATTTTCAGATAATATATTTTGCTCAATTCACAAACTGCTATCTTCAGGTCATCATCTTTTCTTGAAACTACTTTATCATCCTCTTTCTTTGAAATCTGTGTAAGGTCCTCCGCATAAAAACAACTCCGACAAACATTCAGATGCATCCTAGCGTTTAAAAGACCATCTGCGAATCCATCGTCGATGTAAACATTAAATAACTAGCAGATAAACTACATCTTCACCTCACCCCTTTGGTTTTTTTGTGACTGCGGTCCGTTAGTTTTCGAACTAAGTACAAATGTTGTCTTCGCAGATCTCAGACGTAAATGGTACCCTCTGCACTTCATTATACGAGTATTCCATATTCTTCTGCAACTGCTATAAATGCGATGTGCGCTTATTATATTATATTTATATAAAAAAGCCCAGGAATCATGGACCTTGCAGTTGGTGGGGAGGCTTGCGTGCCTCAGTGATACAGATGGCCGTACCGTAGGTGCAACCACAACGGAGGGGTATCTGTTGAGAATCCAGACAAACGTGTGGTTCCTGAAGAGGGGCAGCAGTCTTTTCAGTAGTTGCAGGGGCAACAGTTTGGATGATTGACTGATCTGGCCTTGTAACACTAACCAAAACGGCCTTGCTGTGCTGATACTGCGAACGGGTGAAAGCAAGGAGAAACTACAGCCGCAACTTTTCACGAGGGCATGTAGCTTTACTGTATGGTTAAATGATGATGGCGTCCTCTTGGGTAAAATATTCCGGAGGTAAAATAGTCCCCCATTCGGATCTCCGGGCGGGGACAACTAAAGAGGACGTCGTTATCAGGAGAAAGAAAACGCGTTCTACGGATCGGAGCGTGGAATGTCAGATCGCTTAATCTGGCAGGTAGGTTAGAAAATTTAAAAAGAGAAATGGATAGGTTAAAGTTAGATATAATGGGAATTACTGAAGTTCGGTGGCAGGAGGAACAAGACTTTTGGTCAGGTGAATACAGGGTTATAAATACAAAATCAAATAAGGGTAATGCAGGAGTAGGTTTAATAATAAATAAAAAAATAGGAGCGCGGGTAAGCTACTACAAACAGCATAGTGAACGCATTATTGTGGCCAAGATAGACACAAAGCCCATGCCTACTACAGTAGTACAAGTTTATATGCCAACTAGTTCTGCAGATTATGAAGAGATTGATGAAATGTATGATGTGATGAAAGAAATTATTCAGGTAGTGAACGGAGACGAAAATTTAATAGTCATGGGTAACTGGAATTCGAGAGTAGGAAAAGGGAGAGAAGGAAACATAGTGGGTGAATATGGATTGGGGGAGAGAAATGAAAGAGGAAGCCGTGTGGTAGAATTTAGCACAGAGCATAACTTAATCATAGCTAACACTTGGTTCAAGAATCATAAAAGAAAGTTGTATACATGGAAGAATCCTGGAGATACTAGAAGGTATCAGATAGATTATATAATGGTAAGACAGACATTTAGGAACCAGGTATTAAATTGTAAGACATTTCCAGGGGCAGATGTGGACTCTGACCACACTCTATTGGTTATGAACTGTAAATTAAAACTGAAGAAACTGCAAAAAGATGGGACTTTAAGGAGATGGGACCTGGATAAACTGACTAAACCAGAAATTGTATAGAGTTTCAGGGAGAGCATAAGGGAACAATTGACAGGAATGGGGGAAAGAAGTACAGTAGAAGAAGAATGGGTAGCTCTGAGGGATGAAGTAGTGAAGGCAGCAGAGGATCAAGTGGGTAAAAAGACGAGGGCTGGTAGAAATCCTTGGGTAACAGAAGAAATATTGAATTTAACTGATGAAAGGAGAAAATATAAAAATGCAGTAAATGAAGCAGGCAAAAAGGAATACAAACGTCTCAAAACTGAGATCGACAGGAAGTGCAAAATGGCTAAGCAGGCATGGCTAGAGGACAAATGAAAGGACGTAGAGGCTTATCTCACTAGGGGTAAGATAGATACTGCCTACAGGAAAATTAAGGAGACCTTTGGAGAAAAGAGAGCCACTTGTGTGAATATCAAGAACTCAGATGGAAACCCAGTTATAAGCAAAGAAGGGAAAGCAGAAAGGTGGAAGGAGTATATAGAGGGTCTATACAAGGGCGATGTACTTGAGGACAATATTATGGAAATAGAAGAGGATGTAGATGAAGATGAAACGGGAGATACGATACTGGGGGAAGAGTTTCACAGAGCACTGAAAGACCTGAGTCTTAACAAGGCCCCGGAAGTAGACAACATTCCATTGGAACTACTGACGGCCTTGGGAGAGCCAGTCCCGACAAAACTCTACCGTCTGGTGAGCAAGATGTATGAGACAGGCGAAATACCCTCAGACTTCAAGAAGAATGTAATAATTCCAATCCCAAAGAAAGCAGGTGTTGACAGATGTGAAAATTACCGAACTATCAGTTTAATAAGCCACAGCTGCAAAATACTAACGCGAATTCTTTACAGACGAATGGAAAAATTGGTAGAAGCCGACCTCGGGGAAGATCAGTTTGGATTCCGTAGAAATATTGGAACACGTGAGGCAATACTGACCCTACGACTTATCTTAGAAAATAGATTAAGGACAGGCAAACTTACGTTTCTAGCATTTGTAGACTTAGAGAAAGCTTTCGACAATGTTGACTGGAATACTCTCTTTCAAATTCTAAAGGTAGCAGGAGTAAATACAGGGAGCGAAAGGCTATTTACAATTTGTACAGAAACCAGATGGCAGTTATAAGAGTCGAGGGGCATGAAAGGGAAGCAGCGGTTGGGAAGGGAGTGAGACGGGGTTGTAGCCTCTCCCCGATGTTATTCAATCTGTATATTGAGCAAGCAGTAAAGGAAACAAAAGAAAAATTCGGAGTAGGTATTAAAATCCATGGAGAAGAAATAAAAACTTTGAGGTTCGCCGATGACATTGTAATTCTGTCAGAGACAGCAAAGGACTTGGAAGAGCAGTTGAACGGAATGGACAGTCTCTTGAAAGGAGGGTATAAGATGAACATTAACAAAAGCAAAACGAGGATAATGTCATGTAGTCGAATGAAGTCGGGTGATGCTGAGGGAATTAGATTAGGAAATGAGACCCTTAAGGAAGTAAATGAGTTTTGCTATTTGAGGAGCAAAATAACTGATGATGGTCGAAGTAGAGAGGATATAAAATGTAGACTGGCATTGGCAAGAAAAGCATTTCTGAAGAAGAGAAATTTGTTAAAATCGAGTATAGATTTAAGTGTCAGGAAGTCGTTTCTGAAAGTATTTGTATGGAGTGTAGCCATGTATGGAAGTGAAACATGGACGATATATAGTTTGGACAAGAAGAGAATAGAAGCTTTCGAAATGTGGTGCTACAGAAGAATGCTGAATATTAGATGAGTAGATCACATAACTAATGAGGAAGTATTGAATAGAATTGGGGAGAAGAGGAGTTTGTGCCACGACAAGAAGAAGGGACCGGTTGGTAGGACATGTGCTGAGGCATCAAGGGATCACAAATTTAGTATTGGAGGGCAGCATGGAGGGTAAAAATGGTAGAGGGAGACCAAGAGATGAATACACTAAGCAGATTCAGAGGGATATAGGTAGCAGTAAGTACTGGGAGATGAAGAAGCTTGCACAGGGTTGAGTAGCATGGAGAGCTGCATCAAACCAGTCTCAGGACTGAAGACAACAACAACAATATAAAAAAGCTATCGGTCTAGCATTTTTTTTTTTTTTACTCATTAGTCTTCTGACTGGTTCGATACGGTCAGCCACGTAATCCTTTTCATCTCAGAGTATCAAGTGCAACCCACGTCCTCAATCATTTGCTGGATATATTACAAAATTAGTCTTCCTCTACAGTTTTTATCCTCTACTGTTTCTACCCTCTACAGCTCCCTCTACTACCAACGGAAGTTATTCCCTGATGTTATAAAACATGTCCTAGCACCCTGTCCCTTCTATTTGTCCGTGTTTTCTATATCTTCATTTCCTCGCCGAATCCGCGGAGAACCTTTTCGTCCTTACCTTATTACTATATCTAATGTTCTACATTCTTGCGTAACAAATTGTCCAAATGCTTTGATTCTCTTTTGTTCCAATTTTCACACTCTCCTTTTTCTCTAACATATAATGCTGTCCTCCAAAAAAACATTTTGAAAAAATGTCTTCCTCAAATTAAGGCCTATGTTTGATACTAGTGGACTTCTCTTGGCCAGGAATGCCCTTTTTCCCAGCGATAGTCTGTTTTTATGTCCCCCTTGTTCAGTATCTGATGGGTTATTTTGCTGCACTGGTAGAAGAATTACTTAACTTCATCTACTTCCTGATCCCCAACACTGACGGTAAGTTTCCCGCACTTTTCATTTCTGCTACTTCTCTTTACTTTCGTCTTCCTACGATTTACTCTCAATTCATATTCTGAGCTTATTAGGCTGTTCAGCCCGTTCAACAGACCTTTTAATTCTTCTTCACTTTCACTGAGGAGAGAAATGTCACCAGAGAATCTTATCACTGATAACCTTTCACACTGAATTTTAACCTCACTCTTGACCCTTTCTTTTATTTCCCGCGTTGGGTCTTCGATGTTTAAACTGAACAGTAGCGACGTAACATTACATCCCTGTCTTACATCCGTTGTTCTTGGTCTTCCAGCAGCGTTGTTCCCTCTTGGTTCTTGTACACATAGTATATTACCCATCTTTCCCTGTAGCTTACAATTATTTTTCTCAGGATTTGGAACGCCTTGCACCATCTGCCATTGTCGAAAGCATTCTTCTGGTCGACGATTCTTATGAACATGTATTGATTTTTCTTCCGTCTTGTTTCCATTATCAACCGTAACATCAGAATTGCCTCTCTGGCACCTTTACCTTTTGTAATGCCAAACCAATCGTCACCTAAAAGATCCTCAATTTCCATTTCCATTCCTCTGTATATTATACTAGTCAACAACTTGGATACATGAACTATCAACCTGATTGTGCGATAATTCTCGCTCTTGTCGGCTCTTGCTATCTTCGCAATTGTGTGGATGATATTTTCCAGAAATACTGACCGTACGTCGCCAGTTTCATACATTCTACTCACTAACGTTGATAGTCGTTTCGTTGTCACTTTACCCAATGATTTTAGAAACTCCGAAGGAAATTTATTTATCCCTTCCGCCTTATTTTATTTTAAGTCCTCCCAAGTTATTCTAAATTTTAATTCTAATACTAGATCCCATATCTCTTCCCTGTCGACTTCTGTTTCCTCTATCACGTCATCAGACAATTCTTCCTCCTCGTAGCGGCCTTCAATGCACTCTTTCCGCCTATTCGCTTTCTCCTCTGCATTTAACAGTGGAATTCCCATTGCATTATTAATTTTATCGACCTTGCTTTTAATTTCATCGAAGATAATTTTAACTTCCATATATGCTGAGTCAGTCCTTCCGACAATCACTTCTGTTTCGATTCCTTCACATTTTTCATGCAGCCGTTTCGCCGTAGCTTCACTGCATTTGCTATTTATTTTACTCCCGAGTGACTTGTATTTCTGTATTCCTGAATTTCCCTGAATATTTTTATACTTCCTTCTTTCGTCGATCAACGGAAGTATGTCTTCAGTTACCTGTTGTTTCTTCGCAGTTATCTGCTTTGAACCTATGTTTTTCTTTCCAAATTCTGTGATTGCCATTTCTAGAGACGTCCACTCCTCTACAACTAAACTGCCTTCTAAGCTATTTATTATCGCAGTATCTATAGCCTTAGAGAGCTTCAAGCGTCTCTCTTCATTCCTCAATACTTCCTTATCCCACTTCTTTGCGTACCGATTCTTCCTGACTAGTCTCTTAAACTTCAGCCTACTCTAAACCGTTACTAAATTGTGATCTGAGTCTATATCTGCTCCTGCGTACTCCTCGTAATCCAATATCTACTCCTGCGTACTCCTCGTAATCCAATATCTGATTTGGGAATCTCTGCCTGGCCATGATGTAAAGTAACTGGAACCTTCCCGTATGTCCCGGTCTTTTCCAAATGCAGCTCCTCTTCTTATGATTGTTGAACAAAGTATTCGTTATTAGTAGCGGTGGTTTATTGCAAAACTAAATTATTCTTTCTTCTCTCGCATTCCTACTACCCAAGCCTATATTCTCCCGTAACCCCTTTTTCTACTGCTTCCATTGCAACCGCATTCCAATCCCCAGTAACAATTAAATGTTCATCTGCCTTTACATACTGAATTATCTGTTCAGTATCCTCATATTCTGTTTCTGTCTCTTGATCTTCTAATTGAATCGTCGGCATATATACCGGAAATATTGTTGGTGTTGATTAGTTGGTGAAACCAATCCTATCAGTGAACTATTCACAGAAATTCGCTCTCTTCCCTTACTTCCTGTCTGCTGCTGTTAATATTACCCTACACTTTTCTGACAAGAAATCCTTGCCTTCTTTCAATTTCACTTCACTGGTACTTCACTATATCTAGACTGCGCCTTAGCATTTCCCTATTCAAATTTTCTAGTTTCTCTACCTCGTTCAGCCTTCTAGCACACAACGCCTGGATTTTTACCCTTTCGTTGAATCGTCTAATATATGAGTTAATAAATTTTACAACTCTTGTTTTACATTATTCGTTTTAATGAAACTGTTTAGCAAACATTGTGCAATATTTTTCCTGTCCTTTTTCTATTACTTTCAACCTCTACCGGATGATCACATTGAACGAGCTTCAATTTTATTTTTATATTTATCTTTGTTCTGCAATGAATCTAACATCTAGGAGTAAGTTATTTTGTGGTACTGAATGTATTCTATATGTTGTATCGTAACGTATGTAGAAGTACTTCTACAATTTGATATAAAGGTTGGAGTATTTATTATTGTCTGATGACTGCTGTATTCAGCTAGTGTGGCGACGTTTTTACAGCTTGGGCAAAGTCTGTTCTAGACCTATTACTCCATACAGCTACATCTAACACCGCCGCCTCAACACTCGCTTATTAGATTTGTGTAGGTATTCAGCCTTGCAGCTACTGTCAATTTAGCTCAAGGTCCAGTTTTGCCGTGCCCTGTTCTTCCTCGGCATCGAACCTCTTTCCTCCGTGCAGATTTCTGTAAGTGAAGTGGCTATAATGTAAAACACTGCTCCTCTACTTAAATAAAGTGTAGACTGGTTCTAATTAACTCTGCATGTTGCCACAAACTTCCACAAAAGGTTACACGCTACTTGGGAACGAACTAATATTATTATCTCAAACCCCTCTCGTTAAAATTCTGTGAACTCTCGGTAACATTCTGTGAATAATACATAACAACATTCGGTTATATGTATCATATTCGTCTTCCTTGGTACCGGAAATCTTTCACGATATCAGAGTTCCTTCATTCCTCCTTGCTCCACGGAGATTACAAATGCTCTCCAGCAGGTAGACTCCGCACCTGTTGAGTAATACTTTACCACAGTATGTGACCCGATGTTTACAAACTAATTGCTATCATGCACATCTTTACTCTGAGTTCTATATTTGACGTACATGTTACATGTCCTTCGTGAATGGCGTGAACCCCTACAAGGTGACCGCTTATGACGGTGCAAACAAGTAATCTAAAGATATGAACGTTATTACATCTGATAACAAAAATTACATTAATGAACATAAACTACAAAATGTCTACATCAAGAAGTAGATAACAAGTTGCCTCGAGTCTACCCTGTTGTGAGCGTAAAACTTTAGTGATACAATGTAGCTAGCTTGAGCCTCCTAAGTACAGCTTGCCGTGAAACCGCAACTCCTAAAGCAGTTGTAGAGTGTCTTGTTGTGGAGTGGTTATTTCAGGTTGACTTTATAAGCATCTACGAGGCACATTTCTGGTTTTTCGGAACCTTGTGAAATCTCGCTTCTAGCATGATCTCGATCCAAACTCTACAAGACTTCCAAAGATTCTAAGCAGGAAAAGAGTGTCCCTATCTCTCTTTTGTCACACTGTATTGTGGACTTGCGCTCAGCTCACAACGAAAGTGGAAGTACAACTGTGACAATTTGATTGAGGAGGAGGGGGAACCAAATCCATAGCATTTCGTTACCTTTTAATGACGTGTGCATTCAAATCATAAGTAATCCTCCCTTACGCAGACAACATATTTTTGACACACGGGGAGTTCTTGGAGGCCATTTACAGTAATTGTTCACGTATCTTTTTTATGTATTCCTCCTTTTCCAGTTCTTCTTATCTCGAGAACATTGGTATAGCTTGTTTCCAAAAATGTTTCCAAATTAGTATCAGCAGCAAGCTATAAAGGGTGATTCCGTGATGAAGTTACAAACTTTCGGGGCTAATGGAGAAGAATAAATGTATCATTTTGAGATAAGGGACCCTGGTCCGGAAACGATCGAGTCGAAAGTTATAAGCGAAAATCTTCCTGATACTTCTGACAGTGAATTACATGTACAGTAGCTGTTGTTGCTAAGAATGTAAGGTAGAAAACTTTCATAGGTGGTAGGATCAAACCAAGAAAAAATGTCTCGTAAACACGGGCTCTAAAATGCGTACCTTGAGGGCTATGAGCACTAGTTCATCTTCGATACTGTGAAACATATCTCTTCCGCTGCAGGCTCTTTGGTCTTCGTATTTTTGGAGGAGGTAATACTGACCAAAACAAAAAAAAGTTTAGTAAATGGGCTCTCAAATACATACATTAAGAGCTATGGTCATTTTTTCAGTGGAACAGATGTGTTTCACAGTAGCGAATATGAACAAGTACTCACAACTCTTAATGTACGCCTTTTAGAGCCCTTGCTACGAGACTTCTTTTCTTGTTTTAGTCCACACATTCTCTTTCAAAAATGTGGAAACCAAAGAGTTTGCAGTGGAAGAGATGTGTTTCACAGTCTCGAAGGTCAACAAGTGCTCATAGCTCTTAAGTAAGCGGTTTACAGCCCATGTTTACTAGACATGGTCCATACTATCACCTCTGAAAGTTGTTTGCCCTCCAGTCTTAGCAACAACACTACCGATACAGGTATTCCACTTTCAGAGGCATCAGAATGGTTTTACGCTCATAACTTTTGAATCGGTCTTTTCCGGACCAGGGTCCCTTACCTCAAAGCGATACATTTACCTTTCTCCATTATCCCTGAAATTTAGTAACATCTTCATGGAATCACCCCGTGTGATATCGTTATGTTGCACTGTTATGAGACGCTACATGAATTTCAGCTGCCTAGATGAAAAGTTTGTACAATGTTCCACAAATACACTGAAGAGCCAAAGAAACTGGTACAACTGCCTAATATGGTGCAGGTCCCCACGAGCACGCAGAAGTGTGGCAAAACGACATGGCATGAACTCGACGCCTGAAGTAGTGCTGGAGGGAACTGACACCATGAATCCTCCACGACTGCCCATAAATTCGTAAGAGTACGAGGGGTTGGAGATCTCATCTGAACAGCACGTTGCAAGGCATCCCAGATAACCTCAATAATGTTCATGTCTGTGGAGTTTGGTAGCCAGCGGAAGTGCTTAAACTCAGAAGAGTATTCCTGGAGCCAATCTGTAGCAATTCTGGACGTGTGGAGTCCCGCATTGTCCTGATGGAATTGACCACGTCTGTCGGAATGCACAGTGGACATGAATAGATGCAGGTGATCAGACAGGATGCTTACGTTCGTGTCACCTGTCAGCCGTATGTAGACTCCAATTACACATGCCCCATACAATTACAGAGCCTCCACCAGCTTGAACAGTCCCTTGCTGACACGTAGTGTCCATGGATTCATGAGGTTGTTTTCATGCCCGTAGACGTCCATCCGCTCGATACAATTTGAAATGAGACGCGTCCGACCAGGCAACATGCTTCCAGTCATCAACAGCCCAATGTCGATGTTGACGGGCCCAGGCGAGGGAGGCGTAAAGCTTTGTGTCGTTCAGTCATCAAAGGTAGACGAGTGGGCCTTCGGCTCCGAAAGCCAATATCGATGATGTTTCGTTCAATGGTTCTCACGGTGACACTTGTTAATGGCCCAGCACTGAAATCTGCAGCAATTTGCGGAATGGTTGCAATACTGTCACGTTGAACGATTCTCTTCAGTAGCCGTTGATCCCGTTCTTGCAGGATCTTTTTCCGGCCGCAGCGATGTCGGAGATTTGAAGTTTTACCAGATTCCTGATATTCACGGTACACTCATGACATGGTCGTACGGGAGAATCCCCACTTCATCGCTAACTCGGAGATGCTGCATCCCATCGCTCTTGCGCCGACTGTAACAGCACGTTCAAACGTACTTAGATCTTGATAACCTGCCGTTGTAGCAGCAGTAGCCAATTTAGCAACTGTGCCAGACACTTGATCTCTTATAGAGATTAGATTAGATTGGTACTTGTTCCATTAGATCATGCATACGACACTTCGTAATGATGTGGAACGGGTCAGGTTAATAAAAGGTGTCTATACAAGATATTACATTACACAAAATATTACATGAGAGTTAATATTTTTAATTTTTTGTTTTTTTGGGGGGGGTGGGGGTGAGGAAAGTTTCCACTTACTATATCCAAACATTCATCTAATGTGTAGAAGGAGTTGCCATTCAGAAATTCTTTTAATTTGCTTTTGAATGCTAAATGTCTATCTGTCAGACTTTTGATGCTATTATAAAAGTGACCAAAGACTTTCGTAGCAGCATAATTTACCCCCTTCTGAGCCAAAGTTAGATTTAACTTTGAGTAGTGAAGATCATCCTTTCTCCTAGTGTTGTAGCCATGTACACTGCTATTACTTTTGAATTCATTCGGATTGTTAATAACAAATTTCATATTGTGAGGCTACAGTGAAGATCTCTAGCTCTTTAAATAAGTGTCTGCAGGATGATCTTGGTTAATCTCCAGCAATTATTCTGATTACATGCATTTGTGTAATGAACACTCTTTTACTTAATAATGAGTTACCCCAGAATATGATGCCATACAAAAGCAGAGAATGAAAATAGGCGAGGTAAGCTAATTTACTGAAATGTATATCACCAAAGTTTGCAATGACCCTAATAGCATAAGAAGCTGAACCCAAACGTTTCAGAAGATCCTCAGTGTGTTTTTTCCAGTTCAACCCCTCATCAATGCATACACCTAGAAATTTTGAATATTCTACCTTAACTACCGATTTCTGATCGAAGTCTATATTTATTAATGGTGTCATTCAGTTTACTGTATGGAACTGTATATACTGTGTTTTGTCAAAGTTTAATGAGAGTCCATTTGCAGAGAACCACTTAATGATTTTCTGAAAAGCATCGTTTACAATTTCATCAGTTAATTCTTGTCTGTTGGGTGTGATAGCTATACTTGTATCATCGGCAAAAAGTACCAGCTTTGTATCTTCGTGAATATAGAATGGCGAGTCATTAACATATATTAAGAACAGCAGAGGACCCAAGACCGAACCTTGCGGCACCCCATTCTTGATTGTTCGCCAGTTTGAGAAATCACCAGTTTTTTGCATATTATGTGAACTTATTTCAACTTTCTGCACTCTACCAGTCAGGTATGATTTAAACCATTTGAGCATTATCCTATTCATACCACAGTACTTGAGCTTATCTAGAAGTATTCCATGATTTACACAATCAAAAGCCTTCGGGAGATCACAAAAAATCCCAATGGGTGACTTCCAGTTACTCAGAGCATTTAATATTTCATTAGTGAAAGTATATACACCATTTTCCGTTCAAAAACCTTTCAGGAAACTGTCATTTTGCCAAAACTTTATTTTTACAATGGTGTGAAGCTACTGTACAATGCATTACTTTTTCAAGAATTTTGGATAAGGCAGTCAGAAGAGAGATTGGGCGGTAGTTGTTGACATCAGACGTATCCCTTTTTATGCAGTGGTTTAACAATGGCATACTGCAGTCTATCTGGGAAAATACCCCACTTCAGAGAGCTATTACATATGTGGCTAAGAATCCTACTTATCTCTTGGGAACAAGCTTTTATTATCCTGCTGGAAATGCCATCAATTCCATGTAAGCTTCTATTCTTGAGAGAGTTTATTATCTTCCTAATTTCAGAAGGAGAAGTGGGTGGAATTCCAATTGTAATAAACTGTATGAGTAAGACCTCTTCCATTATATGCCTTGCTTCTTCTAATGAACATTTAGATCCTATTTTCCCTACAACATTTAAAAAATGATTATTCGAAATGTTTTCGACTTCCGGCTTGTTGTTTGTCTAGTTTCCATTCGTTTTGATGGTAGTGCCATCATCCTGTATTCTTGGTTGCCCTGTCTCCCTTGTAATAATATTCCAAATTGTTTTGATTTTGTTATCGGAGGTATTAATCTCAGACATGATGCACATGTTTCTGGACTTTTGAATAACCTTTCTTAATGTAGCACAGTAGTTTTTATAATACATTGCTGTTTCTGGGTCATTACTCTTTCTTGTTGTTAGATACAGTTCCCTTTTGTGGTTACAAGATATTTTTATTCCTTTAGTAAGCCAAATTTTTTTGTGTGGTTTCGTATAATTAGATTTAACTACTTTCTTGGGTAAACAGTTTTCAAATTCTCTTATAAGTGTATCATGAAATAAGTTATATTTTAAATTAGCATCAGGTTCCCAGTCTAACTGATGAAGATTTTTCCCTGAAATTTCTAATTGTTGAGTCATTAATTGAATGCACAACTTTGGAGGGTAGTTTTGAATTACTGAATGGAGCTATGTCATATACTGTAACTAGCTCAGCACCATGATCAGAAAGGCCATTCTCAACAGGACAAGAATTTATGTTTTTAAACTCACCTTGGTATATAAAAGTGTTACCTATCAATGAGCTGCTGTCCTTTACTACCTGAGTAGGAAAATCAATGACAGATGTCAAATTGAAAGAACCAAGCAAGACTTCCAGGTCATTCTTCATATTACACTCTTTCAGTGAATCAACATTGAAGTCCCCACAAATAATAATTTGCTTTCCCCTATCTGACAGATAGCACAACAAGGCATCCAATTTTTCCAGGAATAAATGAAAGTTTGCTGAAGGGGACCTATATACTGTTACAATTATAAAAGAGCTCTCCTTCAGTTTAAGTTGACAGGCACATGCTTCTATATGTTACTCTAGACAAACCTTTTTTGTATTTAAGCTATTTACACAGTGATAACTTCCTCCTCTCACCTTATTCACTCTGCTCATATGTGCAGCTACTTTATAACCACTGATATTTACCTTTTCCATATCAAACACAATGTGATGCTCAGACAGGCATAGTATATCTATTACATTATCAGATTCAATGCCATCCAAACAAACCAGGAGCTCATCTACTTTATTCTTCAATCCCGGAATGTTTTGGTGAAAAATGGTAACATTATTTTTGACTTTAATTTTCTGAGAATCGACTTTTTTTCTTTAATCCACCAATATTTTGGTTAAATATGGTAACACTATTATTTACTGTACTGTTGTGAGAATTTTGTGAGTTTTGGACCTCTTTAGCACCTGCCTGCCTGCCTGAACTTCTCATTGGACACTGATATTAGTCTATAAAAGAGGTACATCCATGAGTGTTAGTGTCCCCCCTTACGGATTTCGCTAACAACCCTGCCACTTTACCCTTCCCCTTCTTATTGAGGCGCTGATGATCGCTGTGTCGTATTCTGCCTTTTTATATATCTCTGTATCTGAGTATTCATGCCTATACCAGTTTCTTTGGCGCTTCCGTGGTACATACCGGCTTTATTGTTGCTAAGACAGTGTAGACAGCATTCAGAGGTGGCAGTATGAACCGAAATAAGTAAACATGGGCTCTAATATGCATATCTTGAGGGCTATGTGCACTCATCTCTTCCAGTGCAGGGTTTTTGCTCTCGATATTTTCGGAGGAGGTAGTATTGACCAAAACAAAACAAATTAGTCCAGTAAATATGAGCTCTAAAATGCATACCTGAAGAGCTACGGGCGTTTGCTTAGTGGAAGGCATATCTTCCACAGTATGAAAGATGAACAAGTGCTCATTGCTCTTACGGTATTCAATTTAGAGCCCATGTTTCTTATTTCGGTCCATACTACCCCTCTGAAAGTTGTCTACCCTACAGTCTTAGCAACAACACTACTGTTACATGTATTCCACTGAAAGAGGTATCAGAACGGTTTTACGCTTGTAACTTTCAATTCGGTCGTTTCCGGACCTGGGTGCCTTACCAGAAAGTGATATACTTACCCTCTTTCATTATCCCTGAAAGTCTGTAACACTTTCACGGAATCACCGTGTATAATATTGTTATGTTGCTCTGTTAAGAGACACCACACGCATCTCGGCAACCTAGATAAAAAGTTTGTATAATCTTGCGCAAATATACGAAGTTGAGATTTGTGGGTAGAATGTGTGATATAACTTCAAAGCGAAGTTCTTCCTACATGGAAAAACTCTAACTACGTTCAGGACCTATTAGACGTGTTAGTGTATGTGGGAAAAATATTTGTCGGGCAAGATAGTCTGACTTGTGTTTCCTTTGCAGTCTGACACCTTCATCGTCAAGCTCCGTGACTGAATGGTGAAATATCCCTTTATCTTGGCGTATCTGGTGAACAGTCATATCTCCGAAGATAAGATATACAATGCAGCTGTTAACTGTCTCTCGCGATTTAAATACAAGCTGCTGACACAGCGAGAATTTAGATAGTATTACTCAATTCGTGTTATTTTTGAGAGTGATGTATCTGATACCGTATCAAGACTGTGAGTCATTTCTTTGAACTTTACGCAAACTGTGTGTCTAATTGTTTGGTGTAAACAGGTGAATTCTCAGTACAGAACATCAAAAAGGTTCTTTGAACCGTGGTAGTTAAATTTCGTGCAGGGGAGAAAAGATAACTGCGACGATTGTAACAAGCTTCACGTGAAGTGATACTCAGAATTTTATAACTGACACGACTTGGTTTCTAAATGGTTGCTTGGCTCTAACCTGTGACACATTACAACGTGAAGTGTGATTATGGTTGTGTAAGTTTTATTAATAATATTGAAGACGTCTCTTTAAGATGCGTACAGACAAAATGTTTCTCAAAGTTTTCGGTGCCCATATGTGGGCATCCTGGTCGTTAGCATTTTTGCATTAACTTTAAGTCCAATTTTGAATTTGGCATACATATATGCATCAAACAAAATGAAATAAGCAGTCATTAAAAGTAAATCCGTTTAATTTTTAAACCTTAATTGTCGATTAGCACCTTTAGTTCACTGAAACAGCTCTCAAAGATTGATATGGTTGCATTATTTGCTACTTTTAATTCGCGAATATTGGAGGCTTTTTTTTTTAATTCTAGCATTCTATTTATGAATTGTATGGTTGTTTTTAGTTTATGATCAGTCTGGTAATGACAAGCATGAATTTACTGGTTAGTACAGTATATTTAATTGTCTTCTTTAGATCAGAAATTGTTCACAGAAATTTTTGTGGATATTGCTTGTTTACGTGAATTGAATATTTTTCTACGGAAAGAATGAAATAATGCGACGCATTCAGACTCCTAATTCTATCGCTGATCTCAAATACACAGCATATACTGCTGAAAAGAGGTGTTTATCAAGTTCCATAGTATGTGGTTTCACTCAGACATCTTACTAGTAAACTCTCAGGGAATATGTTGCCCTTACTAACCTACGCTAATACGCTCTACCTAATTCACAACAGTGCGAATTACGTTGTAGTTATAATCCTTTTGTTGAACGTAGCTCAACAGTTTCCGCGATAAAGTAGTTTAGTGTTTCTGCTATTGGTGTGTTCAAAATGGCTCTGAGCACTATGGGACTTAACTTCTGAGGTCAACAGTCCCCAAGAACTTAGAACTACTTAAACCTAAGTAACCTAAGGATATCACACACATCCATGCCCGAGGCAGGATTCGAACCTGCGACCGCAGCGGTCGCGCGGTTCCATACTGTAGCGCCTAGAACGGCTCGGCCACTCCGGCCGACTATTGGTGTGTGACTGCATAAATTCATTCTCGGTACAGTTCATCTAGAAACACTGCAAAACGACAAAACATATGGAAATCCAATGGGTTATATAAAGAAACTGAGGGAAAGTATCCGATGCGTGAAATAGCATAAATACAAAATGACTAGCTGTACTCAAAGTATTTATATGTTCATACATCCTACATGTCTGAAATTTACAGGAAGATTGGATTAGTTTGATACACTAAGTGAAAAATGTATTCAATAGTGAGTAAAAGCCACCGGTTTATTAGTGGAAAGTACATGTGTTGAAGCCGTAATTATTTGGGACGGATGAGGGAGTAGGCGTCGGAAGAGAGTTAGAAACAAAAGAGTTGAAGTAGTTGATAGTAGAATAAGGGAATAGGAAGTGGGAGAGAAGGCTGTTCAAGTCCGAGCAAACTGGTGCCCGGTCGAGAACAGAGCCGGAGCCAGATGGCCTGAACGATCCGCTCTGTGTGAAGGCTGGAACACAATAGAGAGTGTGAGAGACCAGACTGGTCTCTGTGCTTCACGGAACAGCCACCAACCATCACGTGAACCCCTTCTTACGCCTCCTATTGGTTAGCCATGGTTAAACATGTCACTGGTTTGGTCAGCAAAGTACCGGAAACGCTGGAGTCTACTGATGCCACAGTCGCTGCTATAAAAAAAAAAAAAAAAAAAAAAATGTAAATGTCGTGTGACTAGGGCTTCCCGTCGGGTAGACCGTCCGCTGGGTGCAAGTGTTTCGATTTGACGCTACTTCGGCGACTTGTACGTCGATGGTGATGAAATGAGGATGATTAGGACAATACAACACCCAGTGCTTGAACGGAGAAAATCTCTGACCCACCCGGGAATCGACCCCGCGCCCTGAGGATTGACATTCTGTCGCGCTGACCACTCAGCTACCGGGCGCGGACGTCGCTGATATGTAGCAGCGTGGAACAGCAAAACAGGGCAAGTGCTGTAATTGAAATATTAATAGACAAGAAATGGAGAAAGGCCCTCACATCCTACAGCTACGAAATGAGAGAATAATTAGTGTTCGATATAAGACTGAATGAGGATACTTCACCTCGAGTGTAAATTTTTAGACAGTATAGTTGTATGGAGATAAACAGCGATTAATTTACTTATAATCAATTATTCAAAATGGCAGTCACAAGCGCATTATTTATTTTGCCGCCAACCGGTTTCAACCCGCGATGGGGTCATCTTCAGGGCAATTTACACCATTTGGTCGCTCGCTGGAGTCATCACCCTGCCTGTGCACGGTTGGTACCCTATCGCGGTTAGAAACCGGTTGGCGGCAAAATAAATAATGCGATTGTGACTGTCATTTTGATTAATTCACCTCGAGTGGACTGTAAGCACCAGAGGATGGAAGGGAAGGAGATGCAGAGCAGTTCTGTCATACACTGCAGGCAGAAATAGACCAGACAAATAAATCAGTCTATTTAATTCTGTCAGGGGATTTAAATGAACTAGTAGGGAATGTGGAGGGTGGAAGTAGAAAACGTGGTAGGAAAATATGGAGAAGCACGCCTTAATAGCAGAGGAATAAGACTTAAATAATTCCGTAGCTAAAACATCACAAATACATTTTTACGATAAAGAGAAATAGACAAATATTACTTGGAGTGTCACAGGACTAGAGTCACCAATAGACTATGGAATACTCAATGAAAAACGCAAGAGAATGGTACAAGACACACGAGTCTACAAGGTGAGAGACATATCTACAGATCAAGTTCTATTTGTTAGTAAAGTGATTCTTTGTCAAGGTGGGACAGAAATAGTAAAAAGAAGAAAGAGGGGAAAGAAAGTGAGCGGTTTAAAATTGGGATTATAGTATTAGAGATCTTTACCAAAGACGGCAGACAAAATATATGTTAGCAGTACCAAGAGCAGAAGACATAGTCCTAGACACAGAATGGAACAACATCAGACGATTCGTTATAAGAACAGTTACGGAAGTATTGGGGAAAAATAGAATAAATAAAAAATAAGAAAGGCTTAAGGATATGGAATAAAGAAATAAAAGAGCGTACTTGAATTTAATACAAAGTGACTCACAGGAATCAGGTGGAAAATGCAGACGACAACGAAACAAGGCTAAAGCAGTAATAACGACTGCTCATTGGGAAAGCTGGAGAAGGTTTATCACCGGAATAGAAAATGACCTGCATGAATGTGTGGAAGTCTCTTACAAATTGTTGAGGAACCTTAAAACCGGAGAGAAGTGCTGTGAAGATGGACGTAATAGAAATACGTGATTGGATGAAGCAGTGTAAAGTTCAATGACGATCAGGTGATATGCGAGGAGCAGATTATGGAAAGAAAGGCTTATATCACGTAACTATAGAAGAGTTGGAAGAAGCATTAACAAAAACAAAAAACAGAAGGGCCCTCGTTTCAGAAGGAATTACTGCGGCCCCACTGAAATACGGAGGAATGCTACTGAAAAAGCTCTTTCTGCATTTCATAAATATATATGACAGAACCAGAGCTAAAAATTAGAGCGGAATAAGTATACTGAACACAGCGTATTAAATATATGCTAGGATTCTTAGTGTTCGTTTGCAACTCATAGCAGAGGCCAACTTAACTGAAATTCAAAATGAGTTTAGGAAAGGAAGATCTTGCTCAGATAATGTACACACAATAAGTATAATATTGGGGAAGCGGAGAGGATATAACCTTCTGATATAATTATATTGCTCTAGTCTCGTCGTTTTTGAAAAGGCATTCGACAAGGTATAGGAAATTTTACATGCCCTATTTTTTACAATTTTACATGCCCTAAACATCTTATATCAGCAATACAGAGCCTGTATTTGAAGACGCAGATACTTCTGCAAAAAGGAAGAGAGATAGTAAATCAAGGAATAAGATCACTCGTGTATGGAAAACACGTGCTTTTATCCTAGAACAAAGCGAATTTGTAAATACATTGCTGTTTGCTGACGACCTAATGATTATAGATAAAAGAGAGGTTTGATTGCAATAAGCAATACGTAAGTTGCAGGTGTATTCACCTCAATATTACCATAAACAAAACAAAGGTGATGGCTTTCTCAGGGAGAAACCTCCTAAGAGCCAAAATAATAACCAACTAATTCAACGGGTCTCTAGCTTTAGCTACCTTGGATCTATCAGACAGAGGTGTTAAATAAGAAGTTAAATTAGTAATAATAAAATATTTGCCGTACTATAAGAACATTAAAAAACAAAACCCGGAAGGAAACTCAGCTCACGTTCTGGAATGTAATGGTTGTCCCTACGCTGCTTTATGGAAGGGAGTCATGAATAATGAGAGAGAGAGATAAAAGCCGTGTACAAACAGCGGAATTGAAATTTTTAAGGTCTGTAAAAGGCTGTTCTGAACGAGATCGATTTAAAAATGGTCAGAGAAGACTTGCAAGTACATAGGGAGCCTAACCTAAACGATAAAACACAACTACATAAAAAAGACGGAAAGACTATCTAGAACGTATGAGTGAAATAAGTCTACCAAACGTAGCAAGAAGATACAGGGCTGTCGGAAGAAGAAGTGTGGGAAAACTAAAGAAAAGATGGGAATAAACCCAATGAAGCCGGTAAGGTTACAGTCGCCTAACCCCTGTAGGGAAGAAGAAGCAGAACAAGTACTCCTCCTGCGATTTTTAAACACTGTACTCGCCATTACTAGCTGAAATTTATTGTATAACTCAGTCTTTCTCCTCTCTCTTCCTACTACCGATCCCATACTCTCCCATATCCCTCTTCTATTCCTTCCCCTAATAACAGCGTTCCAATCATTCACGATTAATGGATTTTCGTCCACCTTGACACATTGAATTACGCGTTCAGTGTGCCCATTGGCTTTCTCTGTCTCTTCACCATATTCTTGACGAATACTATATTTTACGCAGCCATAGAGAACTTCAAATGCATTTCATCATCCCTCAGGACGTCAGTATCCCACCTTTTTGCACGCTGATTCTTCCGACGACTCCCTTAAACCTCAGTCTAGTTTTTAATATTACTAAATTGTGATCTGAATCTACGTCTAATTCTGTGTATACCTTACAGTCTAATTCCGATCCCTGATCTGATTTCAGAATCCCTGTCTGATCATGATATAATTCCGATGGGATCTTCCCGTATCTCTGGGCCGTTTCCAGTATACCTCCTTCTCTTATAATTTTTTGAACACTGTATTCGCTACTACCAGCTGAAATTTATTGCCGAACTCAGTCCTTCTCCTCTCTCATTTCAACTAATGAGCCCATATTCTCCTGTAACTCTGTCTTCTATTCCTTCCCCTGTTGCAGCCTTCTAAATCACCCATGATTATTATTAGGTTCTCACTTTCTCTCTCTCTGCTTCTTTTGCTTGTGATGTCGGCATGCACAGCTGAACTGAAATATTGTTGTTGTTGTTGCTGGTGGTGTTTTATGTTGATTCTAATGAGAACAACCCTTTCACTGAACTGTTCACAGTAATTCACTCCATCCACTTATTGCTGACGAATGCTGTTGCTGTTTCATTATTTTCTGCTGCCGTAGGTATTACCCCATACACGCCCGACCATAAATCCTTATTTTTTTACTAATGCACCTCACTGGCCCGCCCTATATTTGGACTGAACCTTTGCGATTCCCTTTTCAGATTTTTTAGCGTCTGTAACTCATTCAGACTTCTGACATTCCATTCTCCGACACGTAGAATGCCATCCTTTCGTTTGTTATTACGTCATTTTCTCGTGGTCACCTCCCCCTTGGCAGTCTCTTCCGGAATCTTTGGTCAACAGAGAGATCTTCATGACACTTTCTGAATTAAAGGCCATATATCCTGTGGAGTACACATTACGTATGTTTAATATAGAGGTTTCCAATGCCTACTGCAACCTCATGTCGTTGATCATTCTAGGCCAAACCAAGCTTGTGTTACATCTCTTACGAGTGTAATGTAAACGGCACGTCAAAATCTTCCCTTCGCTTGCATTGTTAGCTGCAACAGGCAGAAGACGGTTTTTGTTGGCGCTGCGCATTTTAGCGAGTTTCACCGAGATAAACTCACGCTGCATTGTTCTTCTACAGCACACCACTGTAGAAACGTCCAGAGAAACAGCTAAGTGAAAAACACGTGCAATAAGCACCTTTATTTATATATAAAAACCGACCTCGTAATTTTCCTTTGTGTGAGACCGTGTGTAGAAGGTTCGTGGGCCGATCACAAGTTCTAGATTCGCATATTTTACTATTGTCGTCGCTTCTGTATAATCTTAAACTGATTGTATCAGTACCCGTTTGTACTGCGACATATTGTGAAATATCTAAAATTCACGAGTGGCGCTATAAACTCGTACTATTACCCTCAACTTAATTGTCCCATGTTTCCGTAAGCTACATGTGTAAGTGTTTCAGTTACTTATTTCATAGCAAATCAGCGTTTGTGGTTCACTTTTCTGCTAAAAAATACATCAGCCCTGAATTTCATTGTAAATCAACGCTAATAAACGTGCGTTTTCGATAATTTTCAGAATAATCCATTGTCCTTTGCTTAATCCACAAGCAATTTGTAGGAAATCAGTGATTGTGATTTAGTTACTGTTGCAGATTTTCTAACTAACATATTGCTTTACATCAAGTTTTTCCTTAAAGAGGAGTAGCCCTATATATTATCTGCATTTATGATAAATTAACTCTGTTTTCGAGTTTGCTAAAAATCATAATTAACCTCAAAACGTTGTAGGACACTAGTAGCTTTTATCTGTTGCCTTGACAGAAATCCCGTGTTGTGTGTTTGCTTCACTTCATATAGGGAATTAGTAACTTTTTAGCTCAACAGATTAATTTAAAATTATTTAAATTATTTGTTCATTACCTCGTAATACACTGCAGCAGACCAAAATGCAACCCCACTGTGAATGCTGTTCTCGAACACTGGATGAGTTGATTGACGTTCATAAGCAGCTGGAAATCGCCCTCATTACTGTCTAACGATGGCAGCTGCTGCGAATCAGTGTGTTGAAAGAGTCATGTATCTGTGATACCAGTACCAGAGGTACCTCAAGTACTATACTCTCCTGTGGATCCTGTCTCCTCCGCAGAAGGTATGGGATCTGTCATTACTCGTCCACTTGACTGAGAGTGGCGTGTCCATAGTGGATCTAGGCGTCCTGTATGGGGTGGACGGGGACCAGGGGACCAGGCTGCTGCACCGATCCACCTAATCTATTAAGTCTGAGGTGTCGTCTTTCATTGCAACTGAAACTGAGCCAGTGGGACTCACTTCATGTGTTCTGGGGAAACCTGTCTCGTCCGGTGTCAAAAGAAGGCAAACACAAAAGGGTAGCGGTCGATTAATTGTCGGCAGCTCAAACGTACTACGAATGATGGTATCCCCTACGGAAATGGTAGCAAGGGACACGTAAGGACACCAGGTGCACTCAGTGTGTATGTCTGGGGACCTCATTCAACATTTAGAAGAGGCTGTTCCAGCAGCCACTGATGGAACAAGGAGCAACCAAGTGCAGATTGTGGCGCAAGTTGGAACAAATTTGCCTGTCGTCTGGGCTCTGAGATCACACTTGGGGCATTCCAGAGCTGGCACATAAGGTTCAGAAGACCGGTCTTGTGGATGGAGTTTCAGCGAAGCTCACAATCTGCAGCATTGTCGCCAGAACTGATCCTGGCTCTTTGGTTTCGAGTCGAGTAAAAGGACTGAAGGACTTCGGTAGTTCTGTGGCAAGTTAGGCTGCAACTTCGTGGACTTGCTCCAGGTATTAAGAACTATAGGATCGCCCTAAATGGGTCAGATGCGGAAAACGGAAGTATCAGTCTCAGATCGAAAGAAATGCCTTCCACAGATGATAGCATTAAAATCCTAGTGGTTAATTCCCGAAGCATTCATAAACAAAGTGCCAGAGTTTGAAGCGCTTTTGAAAAGCAATGAAACTCACATAACGCTAAGCACAAAAAGCTGGTTGAACACTGAAATTCATAGCATTGAAATTTTTGGGGAAAATTTAAATGTATATTGAAAGGATAGGCAAGTGGGAAATGGAGGTAGCGTATTTGTCGCAGTAGACAAGAAACTCATATCCAGCGAAACAGAAATTGAAGCTGCATGTGAGATTGTATGGGCGAGAGTCAGTACCAGGAGTGGACATAAAACGATATTTCAATCCTTCTAGTGTCCACCAGACTCATATCCTGATGTAGCCAAAAACGTTAGAGAAAACCTCAGTTTATTTGTACGTAAGTTCCCCAATCACAGTTTTGTTAGTTGTGGGCGTGATAAGACATCCTGTGAAACATTCCTAAGCGCCTTCTCTGAAAACTACGTACAACTGATAGTTCGGGACCCCACTCATGATGGAAATCTATGGGATCTAATGGCAACAAACAGATCTGACCTCTTTGAGCCTGTCCACATCGAAACTGGTATCAGTGACCATGAAACTGTTGCGGAAGCAATGATTACCAAAGTATAAAGGTCATATAAAACAAGCAGAAAGATACATATGTTCAATAAACTAGATAAAAAATCAGTAGTGTCATATCTCAATGAGGAAGTTGAAACCTTCAGCACAGGGCAGGAGGCGGTAGAGAAACTATGGCTTAAGTTTCCAAATGTTCCTTTACAAAGGGAAGTCCAGGAGACTTGCTCCAATTTAATTCTCGTACCACTGAAAAGACGAATGAAATAAGATTAGTGTCAGTGGTGTTCAGAAAAGTTGACGATTCACTGGAAAGATACATACCCAGTAGAACAGTTCATAATGGGAGGGTAAATCCATGGTATACAGTCACTATAAAGAAACTTCTAAAGAAACAGAGACTGCTGCGTTATAGGTGTAAAACAAAGCTTAGGGCTAGAGATAGAGAGATGCTGAATGAAACGCATTTAGCTGTCAAGAAAGCAACGCGTGATGCCTTCAGTGACTATCTTAGCGGAATACTGCAAAATGATGTTTCACAAAGTTCAAAGAAGGCTGTGAGCGGCACCAAAGTTGTTGTCCAGTCCCTAGCGAATGATACAGGAACTGAAATTGAGGATAGCAAAGTAAAAGCTGAAATACTGAACTCCGTTCCCAAATGTTCCTTTAAAAAGGGAAATCCAGGAGAATTGCTCCAATTTAATCCTCATACTACTGAAAAGATGAATGAAATAAGTACTATCGTCAGTGTTGAACAAAGCTCCAGGCCACAATGGAATCCCTGTCAGATTCTATACTGAATTTTGGCTGAATTAGCCCTCTTCTAACTATAAGCTATCGCATATCCCTCGAAAAAATAAAATAAAATAAAATAACCGTGCCCAGTTGCTGGGTAGTAGAAGTGATCCACTAAACTACCGTCCAATATCTTTAACATCGATTTGTTGCAGGACCTTAGAACATATTCCGAGCTCAAACATAATGAGGCACCTCGAACAAAATTACCTACTCAATGTCAACTAGCATGGATTCCGAAAACATCGATCATGTGAAACTCAACTCGCACTTTTCTCACAAGGCAGTGAGCTAAATGCAGTCAGCTAGATGCAGTATTTCTTGATTTCCGAAAAGCATTTGACTCAGTGCCACACCTATGCTTACTGTCAAAAGTACGATCATAAGAGGTATCAAGTGAAATTTGTGACTGGATTGAGGATTTTTTTGGTAGGAGGACGCAGCATGTTATCTTGGATGGAGAGTCATGGATTTGGAAGTAATTTCGGTTGCGCCGCAGGGTAGTGTGTTGGGACCTTCTGCTTTTTATGTTGTTTATTAATGACTTTGCAGACAATATTAATAGTAACCCCAGACTTTTTGCAGATAATTTATAATGAAGTACTATCTGAAAGAAGCTGCATAAATATTCAGTCAGATCTCGATACGACTTCAAAGTGGTGCAGAGATTGGCAACTTGCTTTGAATGTTCAGAAATATAAAACGGTGCCCTTTACAAAACGAAAAATCGTAGTCTCCGATAATACCAATGATTCACTGTTGGAATCTGCCATCTCGTACAAATACCCGGATGTAAGACAGTGTAGGGTTATGAAATGAAATGGTCACATAGGTTCAGTCATGGTGAAGCAGGAGATAGACTCCGGTGTATTAGTGGAATTCTTGGGAAGTGCAATCAGTCTGCAAAGGAGTTTGCTTACAAGTCACTCGTGCGACCCATCCTAGAAAGTTGCTCAAGTGAGTGGGACCCATACCAAACAGGACTAACAGGGGATATTGAACGTATACAGAGAAGGGCAGCACGAATGGTCACAGGTTTGTTTGATCCGTGGGAGAGTGTCACAGAGATACTGAAGGAACTGAATTGGAAAACTCTTGAGGACGGACGTAAATTATCGCGAGAAATTAAATTAACAAAGTTTCAAGAACCGGCTTTAGGCGACGACTCTAGGAGTACACTCAATCCCCTACGTATCGCTCACATACGGATCGTGGGGATAAGATTATAATAATTACTACACGCACAGAGGCATACCTGAATGAAACGGGAAGAAGCCCTAATATCTGGTACACTGGGATGTACCCTGTGCCATGCACCTCAGCTGAATCGTGGCTTGTTAGTTTACTCAACAGATGGCGTTGTAAGGCCTTACACAGCTCTATCGGGATGCCTCCGCCATCTGTCGGCTACAGGAAGAATGATTTACGCCAAGGTCACACTCCAGGCAGAGTAGCGCAGTATCGCCGTGCTACAGTACACTTCTGTTGTTGGTTCATGAAATGCTCTGAGCTGTAAGCACCTCTTCACTATTTCAGCCTTAAAGCTGCCTCGGAAACGCTCCTACTTATTTTATCAGGCGGACACTTAGGAAACTGTGAACAATATTGGCTTCTGATATGTTCCTGTCCCAAAATATTCAGCTGTAGTACAGGACTGTCCATTAGAAACAGATTAATGTATGATAATTAACAATACGTATATAACATACCATATCAGATATTATTCATAATCAGAGAGAAAAAAGATACTTCTGTTTCTCAATACTCTGAAGATGTGATCAGTTAACAGCGACTTATTTTTCCCACTTTGCTTAGATTTCTCGTGCGAGTTGAAACACTTTATTATTTCTCTAATCAGCTTGTGACGGCTTCGCGCATGTCTTATTGAGCTATGCCCGATAGTCACTCTGAAAGCTTTGCGAAATTGGTGTAATTTCCTGTTTTTCCAAAAATTCACCCTCATATTTTTCATATTACAAACACATGCGTATTGTCTCTAACTATTTCGTGAAGGTCCTACTAAGTGTAGTTCCCATGATTGTTACCGTTTCATAATTTAAAGATATTTTTTATTCAGCGAGGTTTCCAACATACCTTCCAAATTAATTCGCGAGCATACTATCGTCCTTAATAACGATAGTTATTTTCCGATAATATGAGCTCATTATCAGTTAACAGCGTAACTTAATGTAGTAGAAATTAAGTGCGTTTTTTTTCGTCAAAATACTGTAAAGAAAACACAGAACACTTCACCTAAAGCAATCGACATATTTCAGAGAATCTCTTTCATTAAATTTTTGCTAATGTGGTGTTATTTATGGCTCTAAAGTCTCTACCATGCAGTTTCTGTCAGCGTTATCATTCGTTTGAATAAACAACCAATCGCTACTCAAATGTAGATGAACAATGAGTGGTGTATGGATGTGGACATGTTTAGGACATTGTGGGTGCAAGAAGAGGAAAAATTAGAAGGATAGTTCGTATGGGCCCCCTCCCCACCCCCCACCCCCACCCCCCAAAAAAAACACCCTACATCTAACGGTGAACGATTTCTAATTATGAATTTAGAAAAAATAAGCAAAAAAAAACAAATCTCATAATTTAAGAATGACTTGCTTATAACTCGGTACAATAAGCTGACGGTATTACTGGGACACTGTATATCGCTTTGCACATGATACGCAGAAATTAAATTTATTTCCGATCGATATTTGAACTGTCGTTGCAAAGTTTATATGAAAACATAATAAAGGCTGTAGTCGACTATTAAACTTGTTATTTCTTTGGATGGTGGAGTGTTATATCAGGCCCTCTAAGACTCCCTCCAGTGCAGTGGAAGCTATTCCTTGGTGTCTTAACATACGTCCTATCATCGCTTCCCTTCTTCCTGTGAGAATTTTCCATATGTTCCTTTCCCCCAAACGTTCTCAGAAATTGTTTCCTCAAATTAAGGCCTATCTTTGCTATAAGTAGACTTCTTCTGGCCATGAATGTCCTCTTTATCTGTGCTTGTCTTCTTTTTATGTTCTCCTTGTTTCGTCCGTCGCGTGTTTTGCAGCCTAGGTAGCACAATTCCATCACTTGGTGTATTTCATGCTCACCAATTTCGGTATTACGTTTATAGCTAATCTCATATCTGATACTCCACATTACTTTCTTCTTTCCTCAACTAATCCTCAAGCCATATTCTGTACTCATTAGACTGTTCATTCTACTCAATAGACCCTGTAGTTTAATTTCCCTTCACTGAACCCCGCTCATATACACTAAGCATTTGCATTTCCGTTTGTAATTCAGCGAACTGGTGCGATGAACTAGCATTTGGGAGTAGGGTGGTTACAATCCTCGTCTGCCCATCCTGATTTAGATTTCCCGTGGTTTTCCTAAACCACTTAAAGTGAATGCTGGAATGTTACTTTGAAGAGGACACGAATTCCAATTTTCACCTGCCTGCCGTAAAACCTACTCATCCGTCAGTCTTTCTTAGTGAAACTGGCGGCGATGCGTCGCGTTTCTGCCACCTTCGTGACAGCATGCTGGCGCTGTGCCATGATGACGTTCACATATATATGTAGGTAAGGGAGGTGAAGGCCACGTGAGTTTCGCGTGATGTGAAGAAGGGCATAGTCATGGTGACCGGCAGAAAAAGATTCAAGGACGTTTGCGGTTCTTGCCTCTCTCATCTCGCTGCGATTCAAGCACGACAACTTAAATAACTGATTGTACTGACATCAAAACTTTGACAGAGACAGTAGTTCTAAATTTTTCATCGTGTGAACTTTCTCCTTACGCTGAACTGATTGTTTTGTCACTGTTCTGACCGATCTGATGCATCTCACCACAAATTCTTCTCCTGGTACAACCTCTTCATCTCAGATGAGCACTTACAACCTACAGCGTCAATTACATGTTGGATGTATTCCAGTTTCTGTCTTCTCCTACAGTTCTTCCCTCTGGTGCCATGGAAGTTATTTCCTGACGTCCTAACACATGTCCTATCGTTCCGTCCATTCTTCTAGTCAGTATTTTGCCGATGCTGCAGGGAACCTCATCATTCCTTAGCCTATCAGTCTACTTAATTTTCAACATTATTCTATAGCAACACATCTCAAAGCTCCGATGTTCTTCTGTTCCGGTTTTCCCACTGTCGGTGTTTCACTACCATACAGCGCTGCACTCCATTCTCAGAAATGTGTTATTTTGCATCAAAGGTAGCAGAAATCCTTCACTCTGTCTTCTCCCATATACCTCTGGTACCACTATCGTGCGTGGGCCGATCGACTACCTGTAAAACTCTACATGAGCTCTAATACTTAGGAATTGCAATTACAAATAACCTAAATTGGAACGATCACATAGATAATATTGTAGGTAGAACAAACCAAAGACTGCGATTCATTGGCAGAACACTTAGAAGGTGCAACAGGTCTACCAAAGAGACTGCTTACACTACGTTTGTTCGCCCTATTCTGGGGTACTGCTATGCGGTGTGGGATCCGCATCAGGTGGGACTGGCGGATGACATCGGAAAAGTATAAAGAAAGGCAGCTCGTTTTGTAATATCGCGAAGTAGGAGAGATAGTGTCACAGATATGATACGTGAATTGGAGTGGCAATCATTAAAACAAAGGCGGTTTTCGTTGCGAGGGGACCTTCTCATGAAATTTCAATCACCAGTATTCTCCTCCGATTGCGAAAACATTCTATTGGCAGCCACCTACATAGGGAGAAATGCTCATCACGATAAAATAAGAGAAATCAGGGCTCGCACGGAAAAATTTAAGTGCTCGTGTTCCCCGCGTGCTGTTCGAGAGTGGAAGGGTAGAGAGACAGCTTGAAGGTGGTTCATTGAACCCTCTGCCAGGCACTTTATTGTGAATAGCAGAGTAATCACGTAGATGTAGATATAGAATCTCTGTTATTTTCTGGTCGTAATCATTTGGCGAGACAAGTGTGGGAGGAAGTAATATGTTGCCCGAATCTTCTTCGAACGTACGCTCTCGAAATATCAACAGTAACGTCTCTCCGGTAGCGATTGCGACCGAGCCTTGTTGAGCACCTCTGTAACGCTCTCGAGCCGACTAAACGATCCATTGACGAAATGTACCGCTCTTCGCTGAATCTTCTCAATTACTTCTGTTAATCATACTTGTTTATCGTCCCAGATTGACGACCAATACTGAGTAATCGATCGAACAAGTATTTTGTAAGCCACTTCTTTCGTGGATGAATTCCTTTTCCATAAAATCATTGCAATGAGTCTCAGCTTGGCATCCAGTTTTTTACTTTTCCTAGAATTAACTTTAGATGGTCTCCACTTAGGCTGTTCCAGTCTGTTACTCTTTGGTATTTTACGGTTGTTGGTGTTCTCGTTGAGCTTTCACGAATAGCGTAATAGAGTAGTAACGGATTTCCTCGCCCGTTTACGCAAAATATGTAACATTATTTACGTTTAGGGACAACTGCCGGTCCCTTCACCAATCATCGTTGCAGCTGTCAATCTTTTTCAGTCGTCTGTAGTCTTTATTGTACACTGGATGCCACATCAAGTTTCGGTCTAACAAAACAAAGCAGATAGTAACACATGATACTTAGGACAAGTTAATCACAAGTCACAGAACCCAGAATTTTGTAGCGCTAAAATATATGTTCTAGACTTTCTTTCATAAAACTAGTTTCGCAATTTTATGAGTAGGTTTTCTTTACATAACTGTCATTCTTCATTGTGAGTCTGCCGGTTTAGATTTTCCAGCGTCTCTTTCACACTGTCCCACTCGAGGGAAAAAAATTGCTACTATTTGTTTTCCTCTGCCGTGCACACATTCGGAATCTCTTCTGAGTACAACGTGACTCAACAGTTCTTTTCACAAGTGACGTTCAGTTTTTACCACTGGACGAGAGCTTGCAACTGATTTTATCCACGATTGAAACTGCACTTCGGAGTTAGAATCGTTACAAGTTATAACTGCGTAGGTATCCACGTATATTGTTATTTTTATTGTTCCAATGGTTCAAATGGCTCTGAGCACTATGGCACTTAACTTCTGAGATCATCAGTCCCCTAGAACTTAGAACTACTTAAACCTAACTAACATAAGGACACCACACATATCCATGCCCGAGGCAGGATTCGAACCTGCGACCGTAGCGGTCGCGCGGTTCCAGACTGTAGCGCCTAGAACCGCTCGGCCGCTCTGGCCGGCATTTTTATTGTATTTTATGGTTTTATAAACAAGGTTAGCGTATATTCTTGGTTTTCAAAAGGTGAATTGAAATGTTGATTGAAACTAAATTCGCCTTGTGTGTGTGCTTTGTCATGTGATAATACTTTGGTAAAGAGCTGTGGCAGATTTGTCGTTGCGTGCTCTTGAGGTCTTTGAAAGTCGCCGTGTTTATTTACAGATTCGTTCGCCAGTCTCCCAAGCGTCTCTCAAACTCCACGTCGAAGTAATGTTACTGAAACTTTATATAGTAATTAGAATGACTAGAAAGAATAAAATTTACGTTCGAGTTTCACCTAATTATTTATCAGAGATGTGCACTCGTTTATTTCTTCTTTCAGTATAACTTTTACTCTTACTGTCGAGTTGTAATATATAATATTCACAATTATAAGTTCCCTTCGTCTTTATCGGAGCAAGAACAACATCGGAGTCATTGACATTACATTCAACAAAAGAGACAAAAAAATGAAACTTTCGCTTTCTTATGC
Source organism: Schistocerca americana (assembly GCF_021461395.2). NCBI lineage: Eukaryota > Metazoa > Arthropoda > Insecta > Orthoptera > Acrididae > Schistocerca > Schistocerca americana. Next base: position 775,200,450 of record NC_060120.1, read on the forward strand.
AAGGAGTAACGTCTTTGGTGCCTATGCACAGCACAGTATCTGACACAGTTATTTCCGTAATAAAATGTGCTATTACACACTGTAGGAGACAGTTGACGTAAAATTTTTCTGGACATAGTGCCGAGTCATGTTTTAACACTTTATCTGGCGGTGTTACTCTGAAGCGACACAGAAATCAGGGGTAGTTTCGAGAAATTAATACACTCTCTTACCATTTCCTTGTCATTGAAAGATACAAGTAACATTCACTCTGTGTGATCCGGAGATAATTACCGCTTACAGTTGACCAAATTTCCAGAACGAGTGCCGGTCTGTCTGTATAAGTAGTACCTGGAAAAGTGAAAATGCATACTAACTATGCTCTATTAGAATAAAATTTTAATTCTACTGCTGGCACAAAGCTACATTGTCATTCAGCATAACTTTAGACCAGTCTTAAAAAACAAAGAATTTTTTCCTATAATTAATGCTCTGGGTAAATTTAGATCATACCAGAAGGAAATCAGTTGTTAATAAGAAGTAAAAAAAAACAGTGCTATTTCAGAATTGTAGGTTTACTTTGAAATATCAAGGCATTTGTGTTGAGCTGGCGTTATTCAACTTAATCACTGTCGCCAACAATTCTTTTCACAGCTAACACAATTAAAAGACAATCACAAAACTAAGAGCTTGCATGAAGTTGGAAAGACAATTGAAATACTGCTATTATTAGTCCAAAATTCTGCAAGTAGGTAGATCAGAAGCCATTTGAGCAAAAGTAGTAAGCGGTAAAATGGTACCCTGACTGGTGAATAGCTACTCTGATTGACTGTGGTATGGTGAACAGTAATGAGCTAGGGGAAGAAAAATCCATCCATACTGTACTAGTGAATAAAAGAAGACATTTTTTTCAGATTCGTGAGTCCCTGTCACATTAGACTGTGTTCGCGATACAGCATTGCAATACTAACAAGGAGAGGTCCCCAGAGGTGCGATCGAATTTTTGAAACTATCCATACACGGTGATGCAGGTTAAGATCCCATGTATCACACACTGCAGCCATTCACCCTGGTGAGCCCTCATTTGCGTGATACCTGGGATCTTAACCTACATCACCGTATAGATAGTTTCAAAAAGTCGATCGTGTCGCTGGGGAACTGTACTTGTAAATAAGTCTTAGATTCTGCAATAATGGATACAATAGTGAGAGACCCAAATGGTTTGATTGCAGGGCTAAAAGAAGGATTGTTAGACGAGCACTGGATGCAACGCAGCCTCTTGAGTAGAAGAAGGAACAGCAGCTTCCTCCTTGCAAGGAAGTTAGATATAAACGTGTAGAACACTGGCCTGAATGTGGCGCTATAGAGAGGTGTCAATTTTGTCCACTTGGATATTCTACAGACAGACATGGAAAATGCACTGCGTTGTGATTTGTTCCCAAGCAAAATTGTTTTAAAGGTTTCTCTGAAAAATTAGAAAATATTTGTGTAACATAATCAGAAAGAGGCCTGGAGTACTACTTTGTATTTCTGTGCCTGTGTTGGTAGAAAATGTACCTCCAATTGGTACTGTTGGTTACAAACATCTTGTATTTTCTAAAAATAAAAATAAGAATTAGAAAGAGTCATATAACACTGTTCATATGACTATAGACAATAAAATAACTAATTAAATAATTTGTCTTGTAGAATGTTTTGGGTTTGTAGAATGAAAGTGTATAATAAATGTCACTGGGAAAAACCAACGTTTCGGCCATAGCTGCAGTGGCCTTCTTCTGGGTCCCACCTCCCAGCTACTACGTTTACAGTTTGCTGCAACCAGACGGAACTCAGACTCTAGAACCTCTTATTTTCTCTCATTTGTTTCTCCCAGCCTACATTATACAGAAATTCTGCCTTCTTTTCTCTCACCTATTGTAGCATTTCATTCGCCTAGTACTATATCATTTTTCCTCCCTCCATATATTTTATTATTCGTCGTGTACTGCGATTGCTGACTTTGGTTTCGCTTCAGTCCTCAGAACAATAATCCTGCCACTGCGTTGTTCGCAATTACTGACACTCTTATCTATATTCCTATTCAAAAAGGTCTCAACACCTGTTACCCCAGTTACTCATGGTGTTGTTATTGCTCTATAATCGTGCTTTCCCCCTAAGTCTGTTTTTATCTGCTCATTACCTTCTTCAGGCTTTCAAGTTTCCCGACAACGTGCATATTTACATCATTCCGCCCTCTGGTTAATAGAACATTAGAGCTATGCATCCTCTTGTCAAAACACTTCCTCGGCGGGCCAAACCCGGATGTTCGCACTAAGAACTAGTTTACCTCCGAAGTAGTTCTCATGAGTAAACAAGTATTTTAGAAGACATCATATGCATTGGCTACATTTTTGTCTTCAGTGCAGTGATTTCCATTGTTTTCTTCATCTTCTTGCCGATATTCATTGTTGAATTTTTCAATATTTTTAATCAATTTGCTTACTCAGGTGCGAGACGCCCCTCTGAACGTCCAACCACATCTCAGTCCTCTTTTGACAGTCATTGATAAAATACAAACACCTTATGTCGGAAGTCGATGGCGCCACGGTCATGATGTTTATTCGAAGTGGGTGCGACTTCAGACGGAACATCTGTATAGCCACTCAAAGGCTGTTACTCCAAGTCATGCCGCAAATGCGATATTGGAATTATTGTCTGACCTGCAGCTTAGGACGTGTTCATCAAACTAGTTACATTTCTATAATTTTCAGCTCCGCTCACGTTCGGTCTAGCCGCTATAGCTCTATTTTTTGACCAGCATAAAACTCGTCATTTGAAAGTAAATTAGACATTGTACATATTTCTACTGTATTGTTTAAATGTACTTGGCTATTCCATCACCTACAAAAAGTGACATGCTTTTTTGCTGCATTTCTGTATTTTTGGCTAAATGCGAGACTCATACGCCACACTTAATAAGTCGATTATCAGTAAAATTAGTTCAGATAACTGACAAGGAAATGTGAGATTCCAGATTCGCATTGCCTACACTGCTAGAGAATCGGGAAATAACCGGTCAGATACCAGCACAACACTAGAAATCCGATGAGAAAAAGGAAGATTACGGTTGACGACGAGGTTATTAGAGGCGCAACAGAAAATCTGCATATAGATTGGAATCGGCCGTTTTCTTTTCAAAGGAATGAGCTCAGCATTGTTCTTAAGGAATGGAGGGAAATCGCGGAAAGGCTAAAATGGGAAGGGTGGAGGCGGTGTTTTAACCCTGCTCCACCTGAACACGCCTCATTGCTCTAACTTCTTCGCTGCTTCTTTCGGTGCGACACCCATTAACGTGGAAGATGTGCCAACGTAGAATATTTACCTCTTTCTAAGTTTACCAGCGGTCAGAATATGCAGCCAGGAATATCAAATGAGCATTTGCACCGGACAGAGTAAGTGAAAGAAGAATACAACGATGCATCAGAAAATGTTACATGAATCTGAAGAGTCTGAACACGGGGATAGTGTAGTTTGACCCTTGCAGAAGTGAAATGGTCGTAGCAGTAATGTGGCAAGTGTATTATGCAATTCGTCCTGTCACGCAGGCCAGATAAGCAAGCTTCCCGTCAGCTGCTGACTATTGCGTGACGCATTGACGGAAGGTGGACATTACTCTGCTCTTGCAGATAAGTTGTTTCAGATGAAAGTAGTCCAAAGCACACACTGAATCGTCCACTGCATGGGGAAAGGAGTGTGTCAACTCATGGAGTGCTTAGTATATGGTCACCCCGAACAGCATAGCACAAGGGGCAGTACTTCAGAAGGGTGAAATTCATCAAAGATTATGAGTTGACAAAAATGTTTTGGTACTCCGTGGCAGACTGCAGCGTAATTTGTCAATATCAGTAGTATCAAATCTTTATTGCAATTGTATGATGAGCTAAGATCTCCTTTCAAAGCCCTGCACGTCTTCCGAGTATGTGGTTCTGTCTCAGACCACTACACGTCATTTGCAAGGTGCAAAATGACCGTACCATACGTTTTCAATAACTTGCCAGCAGCCATAAAAAGCTTAACAACCATGAAATACAGTTTAAGAAAAGCCTAAAGGATTTATTGGTGGCCAACTCCTCCTACTCCATTGATGAATTTCTCAGTAGAACCAATTGATTTGTGTTATATATATATATATATATATATATATATATATATATATATATATATGTGTGTGTGTGTGTGTGTGTGTGTGTGTGTGTGTGTGTGTGTGTGTGTGTAAAGTACAATATAACTTCTGCACAATTTCAGTGCAGTAATGCGTTCATTGTAAATAAGTATTATAGTAGTAGTATTACATGTTTATTACCTTATGAATAAAAAACCTTTTTTATATTAAATTCAGTGCATTAGTGTTTGTAAAATGATTCTTTCATATAGTGTTCCTCAAAAAAATGACGATCATTCCACTTGGGACCTGTGGAAGATACATTAGCTTATTTGTTTCAGTTGTAAATATTTGTCATGTATTATTGTTTTCCTGACACGTTCTACATCCTGGAGGACCTCCTCACTACGGATCAATTGGAATGAAAGCAAATCTAATCAGATCTTTCAAAAAAAAAAAAAAAATACAAGATTCCCTTGCCTAAAAATAAGAAGAACGGAAAATATGGCGACGCAGGACGACGAAAATGAAGATGCTGCAAAAGTTAACAAGTTACTTGTAAATATAGTCTAACTGCAGCGAAATTTGGAACAGAGCAAAGAGATATTTAAGAAAAATGAAACTATGGTAGTAAAATAATGAGAGAAGCGAAACAAGCAGCTAGAAACAGAGTTTCAAATCGAACAGAGAACACTCTGTAACCACAATGGCACTGAAACTGAGGACGACACAGAAAAGGCCGAAAACTGAACGTCTTTTTGCAAAACCGTTCCACAGAGGAGGGTCGCACCGTAATGCCTCCCTGAAATCGTCGCACGGACGACAAAACGGCTTACATCGAAATGAGTGGCCATGAGATAGAAAAGCATCTGAAATCGCTCAACAGAGGAAATACCACTGGACCTGACTGGATACCAATACGATTCTACATAGAGTATGCGAAAGCAAGAGTGCCTTCTTCTAGCGCCAGTGTACCGTAGGTCTTTGGAGGAGCGAAGTGTTCTTGGTGACTGGGAAAAGGCACACGTCATTCTCATTTTTAAGAAGGGTCGTCGGACAGACGCAAAAAACTATAGGCCTATATCTCTGACGTCGGTCAGTTGTACAGTTTTGTAACAAGTTATATGTCGCATATTATGACATTTCTGAAAGCCGAAAATCTACTCTGTAGGAACCAATAATGGATATCGACAACAACGAGCGGGTGAAACTCAGCTGGCTCTATCCACGAAACCCAGAAAGTAGTAGAAGCAGGCGCCCAGATAGATGCAGTGTTCCTTGACTGCTAGAAGGCATTAGACACAGTCCTGCACTGCTGACTAGGGAAAAAATAGGTGTGTACGGAATATCAGACCAACTGTATGATTGGATTGGAGAGTTTCTAGCAAACACTCCGAACGGGGAAGTCTTCAGACGTAAAAGTAACTTCGGGCGTGCTCCCGGGAGGTGTTACAGAACTATTACTTCTCACGGTATATTTAAATGACCTAGCACATAATATCGGAAGTGCCATGACACTATTCGCGGATGATGTTGTTGTATACAGAGAATTCGCGGCGCTAGAAAATTGTAGCGAAATACTGGAAGGCATGCAGAGGATCGACGCTTTGGGCTGGGAGCGGCAGTTAACCTTCAACAAAAGCAAATATAACCTACGTCAAGTACATAGACAGGAAGACCTTTTACCGCACGAATAAATAATTGAAGAACAATCACTGGTAGCAGTTGCTACCATAAAACATCTAAGAGTATGCGTACGGGACGATTTGAAATGCGACGACTATTTAAAATTAATCACAAGTAAGGCAGATGCCAGACTGAAATTCATTAGAAGAATCCTTATGGAAAGTAGTCTATCAACAAAGAGCTTAGATTAGAAAACGTTCGTTCGACCATTACTTGAATACTGTTTGTCAATATGGGATCCATACCAGATAGTAGTGATAGATGAAATAGAGAAGATCCAAATAAGGTCAGTGTGTTTCGTTTTAGGTACGAGGGTGAGTCAAATGAAAACCTTAAATTTGTAGTAACAAATCTAAATTTCGCGCCGTTATCCTGTAAGTTGGTAAGCTTGCTACAAACAGCGTGCAGAATGGCCTGTAGGTGGCAGCATAGTGCAGGTACAAACAGGAATCGTTAGCGCTAGGATTTCACCCGGAACAAGTCCCGCCCACTCACCCCCACCGGCCACCGGTTCACCCCCGGCACTCACCCCCACCGGCCACCGGTTCACCCCCGGTTTTCCCAGTCTTTGTTCGTGGACTGGGCATCGTTTCAGTTGACCCATGTGGTTTCCGCGTTCGGCTGCACGTTGCGGTAGAGCATTGTTCTTTTAGCCGATTTATTTAACATATTTCGCGTGTGAAGTGTTTTGCTTGTTAAAAGTGTTTCATCGTGTATTGCGTGTGAAATAGATTTACAATAGATTATGCAAACAGACATAATGTTCAGACTTTTTGGAGTGAATGTTAAATTAATATCTTCTTAGGTGTTAAATTTTGCCAGATAGTTAGAAGGCATGGTCTCAGCTGTGCCAGCTACTTCCACAGCAAACATAAGAGAAAACAAGTTAGCAATGAATTCTTTAAATACGAGAACTCAGTATTCACATGAACAGCCTATGAACAAACATGCTTCTATGCGAAAAAAAGCACCCAAAACTAAAACTGGAAAACCCTACCCTAAAAGAATAAATTGCTTGGAGAAAGTGGAACCACAGTATACTTGACACTTCAGTTTCAGAACTCAGACAATATATGTGAAACAAGCACCAATGTTCACTATACTTCCAAAGGGCATCAAAATTACTTTGCACCGCATGAAGGACGTTTTACATATCTGAAACACTGCAGCATGTATTTCCTCCATAGCTACTCCGTGACAAACAAACATATCATCATCATTATTATTTGTAAAAATGGTTTGAATGACATTTACGAAATTAATAAATCTATTGGTTAAAAACAGACAGGGCAGAGAATAACGATAGATTATTTTCCTGAAACGTTTTCAACTGCATATAGGGCACTAATCACACAGAAACAGCCATAATTCTTTATAACCTTGTTTACAATGCGCAGGGATGGCATTGAAAGAATTTACAAGTTAAAATTCACCCATTACCCATACAAATACTAACGAAATATGACATTTAAGCAAATATCTTACTGCTTTCATTAAGCATATCTACTTTACGGTATTCTTATATTCTTTAATGTTCGTGAGCTACTATGAGGGCCTACATAAACAAAACGACTTTGACTTATATCTGTATAATGTTGATTTTAGACAGTAGAGTTATTCGACTGCTTCCGTGGTTTTACTACCAACATAACAGATTGAAGACCATTGTTTTCGCATCGTATGTTTGCTCTGTTGTATCCCTCAAATGAACGTATTATAATAAGTGAGTTAGTTAATGAAAATTTGTCATTATTGCCCTTAAATAACATCACGTTATTTTTTTGTTTTCTCTTGCTGGCGATGCTTTCAATTCTCTATAAATATTTTTATTTCTTTATTAATACACATTCATATTATATTACTATCCAGAAAAACTTCAATTTCTTATCATTACTGAATTTCATCGCAGTCTAACGTGTGTTGGACTGAGACGATAGCAACTTCGCTGTAGCTTCCAGTTCGCGGAACTGGCGGCTGTTTAGGGGAGGGCCTTACACTACGGATAGGCATGGAGGGGGGTGAATGGGCGGTACTTGTTCCGGGTGAAATCCTAGCGCTAAGGGCACGTGGTACAAACATACAGTCGCAGTATCAGTATAAAGATGGCCGCCCCACTTGCGACTTGCACCAGGGAAGAACAGCGTGCTGTTATTCGGTTTTTACGTAGTGGAGGTGTGAAACCTATTGAAATTCATCGACGAATGAAGGTTCAGTACGGTAATGCATGTTTGACACACAAGCAAGTCTACGAATGGAGTAGGAAGTTCGCAAATGGTGTGACTTCAGTGGAAGATGCTTCTCGTTCAGGCCAGGCTCGAGTTGTGACTCCACAGAACGTTGCAGCAGTTGAAGCCATAGTGAAGGAAAACCGCCGAGCAACACTGAATGACATTGCAGCATGTTTACAGATTAGTCATGGGTCAGCACATCACATTGCGCATGATGTGCTCCAGTTTCAGAAAGTCTCTGCAAGATGGGTGCCACGGCAGCTGACTCCTGATATGAGAGAACGACGTGTTGATGCTTGTGAAGAACTTCTTCGGCGCTTTAAATGAGAAGGTGATGGCTTCCTTGCAAGAATCGTTACTGCGGACGAAACCTAGGTTCACTCCACCTACCGGAAACGAAGACAGCAAGCAAGGAAAGGCGACATTCCTCATCACCAAAACTAAAGAAGTTTCGAGCAAAATCATCAACAGGGAAGGTTATGCTGACTCTCTTTTGGGACGAAAAAGACGTCATTTTGGAGCATCACATGCCTAGATGGACCACTGTCACCAGTGCATCATACACAGATCTCCTAGAAAATCATGTGCGGCCTGCAATCAATTCAAAGCGACGTGGATTGCTGCCACCAAATGTTTTTTTTGCCACAGGACAATGCAAGGCCCCACACTGCCCGCACAACAGTTGCAACAATCACAGACCTGCATTTTGAGCGTTTTCCTCATCCACCAAACCCACCAGACGTTGCCCCAAGTGATCTCCATACGTCTGGACCACTCAACGACGTAATGGGAGGAAAGAAGTTCCGTTCTGATGAAGAGGTACGCCACGCGGTGCATGAGTGGCTGCGCAGACTACCAAAAGAATTTTTTTCTGAAGGAACTTATGCACTTTGTAAGCGCTGGAGGACTTGCATTGAGCGTGGGAGAGATTATGTTGAAAAGTGATACAGCTTTGTACCACGTCTGCACAATAAATAATATTTTAAAAAATGTTTAAGATTTTCATTTGACTCACTCTCGTACATTTACTAAGCACGCAGGTCTCAAAGAGATCATAAACATTATCAACCAATTCCAGTAGCAGAAGCTGCAAAAGAGGTGTTCTGCATCACGGTGTGGTTCGTTATTATTATTCACATAAGGGCGCCCAATAGGAGTACGTGAAGTACGATTAGTCAATGTCGCTTTTGATGGTTAACCTTCCTTTGTGTCCAAATTTGTTTCATCCTTTCAGAATGAAGTCTCTTTCTTTCATCAGCCCATGGCGTTCCAGCGCGTTTTCTAATTTCCCTCTGACGAACTTTCCAATCACATATCTTTTGTCTCAATGTTTTCCTATCTGTGACGTCTGCCTGAGTTATACCGGCTACTTTAAGATCCTTCTTAATCGCAGCAATCCATTTAATTAGCTCAGTTTTGACCCTACTTCTGTTTTCGTAGAATTCTACCATTTGTTTTTTCAACGTAGTGGGCGCCATTCTTTCAATGTGCCCATAAAATTCAAATCTTCGTTTTCTCATGTCGCCATGTATGTCTGTGTATTCTTCTGTTTCAAATGGTTCAAATGGCTCTGAGCACTATGGGACTTAACATCTGTGGTCATCAGTCCCCTAGAACTTAGAACTACTTAAACCTAACTAACCTAAGGACATCACACACATCCATACCCGAGGCAGGATTCGAACCTGCGACCGTAGCAGTCGCGCGGTTCCGGACTGAGCGCCTAGAACCTCTAGACCACCGCGGCCGGCTTCTTCTGTTTCCTTATTACTTCTCAGCCTACAAGTTTCTCCATCAGTAGTTTTGGCGCCTAATATTTTCCTAAGAATCTTTCTTTTTCCTTTAGAATTTCTTCAATATCCCTCCTTCTATCTAAAACTAAAGTTTCTACTCCACAAAGAAATTCAGGTCTGATTACAGTGCTGTAACCCCTAAGTTTACTTAACGTAGAAAGTGATTTTTTTATTATAAATAATTCGTGTTATTTGAATGCAGTTGTCAATTTTGGACAGCGAACTTCGTTTGCACCTTTTTCCAGACCATTTTCTTGTATGAGTTCCCCCAAGTATTTAAACTGAGAAACCCTTTTTATTTTTCCATATTTCGAGTTCAACAAATTTGGTGCTTGTTTGTTGCATGTCACATATTTCGTTTTTTTTTCGAATGATTCTTTTGTCTTCCTTTTCCCTCAACTTCTTTAAAAATTTCAATTTGTTTTTGAGCTGTGGTAATATCCCTAGTTAAAACTGCCAGATCATCTGCAAAGGCGAAGCAATCTACTCTAATATTACTTCTACCTAAGCTTATTGAGTTGGTCACGAGGCCCGAGCGGTCGAAGCCACGAGCTGCACAAGGAGGGCATGCGCAGAGCGAAGATACGGAGTACTTCACCGTGGTCAGCGTCGACTACAAGCAGCAGGCCGACATACCGTCGGCTTGTTGGCAACATTCGTGTCGGACGACCACTCGTGGCCTGGCTGCCCTCCTCTACCTGGCTTTCACAGGCACCACTCGGTAACCACTGCTACGCACCGTGGATCCATGGAACTGCTTGCTTATATAGGGGAGTAACATTGTCTACCTGCTCTCCTTATTATTTTCTGGTTTGTATACGACCCTCAACGTTTTACTCGGTCGGCTCTTTGGTCGCAAATATAGGCAGTAGTATTGTCGTTTGAAAATTTGTCCCGATATTATATTGCCTTTTCTTTTTGGTTTGTATCCGATTATTAATGTACTAGTTAATCAGCTCTTGGTCGTAAATATACCCGCAAGAATTGCACTAAGGCACAGGTTGCCGTTAAACAAAAGAGGGACCTTGTGGTTAGATTTAGCTGTTAACCTGTTCAATTTTTTGATTGTAATTGCATTTCTCAGTCATTAGTTATAATCTGACCGCCGGTCGGTGTGGCCGAGCGGTTCTAGGCTCTTCAGTCTGGAACCGCGCGACCGCTACGGTCGCACGTTCGAATCCTGCCTCGGGCATGGATGTGTGTTATGTCCTTAGGTTAGTTAGGTTTAAGTAGTTCTAAGTTTTAGGGGACTGATGACCTCAGATGTTAAGTCTCATAGTGCTCAGAGCCATTTGAACCATTTTTGTGTGATGTCCTTAGGTTAGTTAGGTTTAAGTAGTTCTAAGTTCTAGGGGACTGATGACCTCAGATGTTAAGTCCCATAGTGCTCAGAGCCATTTGAACCATTTTTATAATCTGACCAACCTGTTGTACTAAGCTGTTCGTTTCTGTGTTTGAAATACTAGGTCATTATTGGTGTATTTTAGCCGGATCTTGTGGTTCCGTCAAGTGAGTCCTCTTGTAACAAGTGTTCACAAGTGATGTTTTAAGACGTTCCTTCAGAGCGGTCTTAATAACTGACAATCATTTTAACCTTGAAAATATTAACAGCCAACTATCACCAGGGCTTTAGTCAATTGTCAAAAGGGACGGGTTGGGGTCCAGTCTCACTTTGGTTGCCGACTGAAGTTAAGAGGTTGGTTGCTTTGAAGTAAGCCTTATCCTTGTCATATTGTTTGCTGTTTTGCAATACAGCACTTCAGATTTCTTTTGCAAAGATTAAAAGTCTATGCAACTTAAGGTTTAAGGTCAAAAGAATTTTGCAAATTTGTTCATTATGTTAAAGAAAATTTTTTGGTTAAATGCTTCGACTATCTGTAAAAAACAGTTAATATATTGTTAAATAAACAGGTTGTGTGAAAAGAAATCAATATTGGTGGGTCCTCCATTCCACATTTTCCTTAATTCCAGTAAGTACCACGTATCAGTTCGCGTCGTGCAGTCATCAAGGGTACACGAATAGGCCTCCGGCTCCGAAAGCCCAAATCGATGATGTTGCGTTGAATGGTTCGCACGCCGACAATTGCTGATGGCCCAGAACTGAAATCTGCAGCAATTTGAGGAAGGCTTGCACTCCTGTCACGTTGAACGATTCTCTTCAGTCTTCGTTGGTTCCGTTCTTGCAGGATCTTTTTCTGGCCGCAGCGAGGTTGGAAATTTGATGTTTTACGAGATTCCTGATATTCACGCTACCCTCGTGACATGGTCGTACTGGAAAATCCCCGCTTTCCGCTTTATCGCTACCTCGGAGATGCTGTGTCCCATCGCTCGTGCGCCGACTATAACACCACGTTCAAACTCACTTAAATCTTGATAACCTGCCATTGTAGCAGCATTAACCGATCTAACAACTGCGTCAGAAACTTTTTGTCTTACATAGGAGTTACCGACCACAATGCCGTCTTCTGCCTGTTTACATATCTCTGTTTTTGAATACGTATGCCTATAACATTTTTTGGCGATTCAGAGTATATTTTCCTCTTTCCGTAGCTTATACTACTATTTTGAAGGAAACATACAGCAGTACGGAACATTTGTTGAAAAAAATTCAATACATCAGCCAAAAGCGGCGAATCTGTCCCGACTTCAAAGTAACTGGGATACTTACAGGATTACAATCTGGGTATACAAAGCGTTGCTGTTTCCTTTGCGAATAGGATAGCCTTGATCGGAACAGTCATTACGGATTTGGTTTCCCCGTACATAAATGGAACTTGGTTCAAAGAATGTTGCTGAATTTGAAAGACTTTTGTTACCGCCACTACACATAAAACTCCGACTAATGAAGTCGTTTGTTATTTATTTATCTATTTACACGTCTAGTTCCACAGGACCAAATTGAGGAGCAAATCTCCAATGTCATGGAACGTGTCAGAACATGAAATTACAACGTAAAAGTAATAACAGGTAAAAATAAAATCTTTATGAACCCGAAAAAAGTAGTCAAGTAGTAAGCTTAAGTAAACGCAGTTAGCAATATAACATAAGAATAAGCTTAATTTTCCAAGGAACTCAACAGAATAATAGGTGTGACCCATGAGGAAACTCTTCAGTTTCGAACTGAAAGCGCGTGGATTACTGATAAGATTTTTGAATTATTGTGGTAGCTTATTGAAAATAGATCCAGCAGTATACTGCACACCTTTCTACACAAGAGTTAAGGAACTCCGATCCAAATGCAGGTTTGGTTTCTGTCGAGTATTAACTGAGTGAAAGCTGCTTATTCTTGGTAATAAGCTAATACTGTTAACAAGAAATGACAGTAAGGAATATATTTATTGAGAGGCCAATGTCAAAATACCCAGACTCGTGAACAGGGGTCGACAAGAGGTTGGTGAACTTATACCATTTTTGCCCGAGCCGCCCGTTTCTGAGCCAAAAACATCGTTTTAGTATGGGAAGAATTACCCCAAAATATAATGCCACACGACATAAGCGAATGAAAATAAGCAAAGTAGACTAATGTTCATGTCGAACGACCACTTACTTCAGATACCGTCCGAATAGTAAAAATGGCAGCATTAAGTCTTTGAACAAGATCCTGAACGTGGGCTTTCCATGACTTTTTACTATCTACCTGAATACCTATAAATTTGAACTTTTCAGTTTCACTAATCATATGCCAATTCTGTGAAATTAAAACGTCAGGTTTTGTTGAATTGTGTGATGTTGTTGTTGTTGTGGTCGTCAGTCCTGAGACTGGTTTGATGCAGATCTCCATGCTACTCTATCCTGTGCAAGCTTCTTCATCTCCCAGTACCTACCGCAACCTACATCCTTCTGAATCTGCTTAGTGTATTCGTCTCTTGGTCTCCCTCTACGATTTTTACCCTCCACGCTGCCCTCCATTACTAAATTGGTGATCCCTTGATGCCTCAGAAAATGTCCTACCAACCGATCCCTTCTTCTAGTCAAGTTGTGCCACAAACTTCTCTTCTCCCCAGTCTTATTCAGTACTTTCTCATTGGTTATGTGATCTGTCCATCTAATCTTCAGCATTCTTCTGTAGCACAACATTTCAAAAGCTTCTATTCTCTTCTTGTATAAACTATTTATCGTCCATGTTTCACTTCCATACATGGCTACACTCCATACAAATACTTTCAGAAATGACTTCCTGACACTTAAATCTGTTCAGTTTCACTAATCATATGCCAATTCTGTGGTACCAATCATAATCATATGCCAATTCTGTGGTGCCAATCGTATGCCAATTGTGTGATAAAAACTGTAAAAACTGACTCCTTCTGTGATTTAGTGTTAGTTTATTTTCTACAAGCCATGAACTTGTGTCATGAACTGCACTATTTGAAACCGAGCCAATGTTGCATACAACATTCTTTACTACCAAGCTGGTGTCATCAGCAGACAAAAATATTTTAGAGTTACCCATAATACTAGAGGGCATATTATTTATATAAATAAGGAACAGGGTAGGCCCCAACACTGATCCCTGGGGCACCACCCCCCCCCCCCTCTTCCCATCTGATCGTACCCCATTCGGACCCCACATCACAGCCATTCTCAGCACAGTGAATAATGACCTTTCGCTGTCTTTGCTAAAGTGAGAGGTGAACCAATTGTGAGCTATTCCCCGTATTCTGTAATGGTTCAACTTCTGGAGCAATATTTTGTGATCAACACAATCAAATGCCTCAGTTAAATCAAAAATATGCCTAGCGTTCGAAACCTTTTGTTTAATTCATCCAGTACCTCAGAGAGAAAAGAGAATATAGCATTTTCAGTTGTTTAACGAATTCTAAAGCCAAACCGTATATTTGATAACAAATCGTGTGATATAAAATGATCAATTTTTCTTACATACACAGCCTTTTCAATAACTTTAGCAAACATTGATGGCATAGAAATATGTCTAATATTGTCAACATTATCCGTTTCTCCCTTTTTATAGAACGGCGTTACTACTGAGTACTTTAATCCCTCAGGAAACTGACCATACCTAAAGGAAATGTGGCTAAATACAGGGCTAAAATGTGCAGAACAGTACTTTACTATTCTGCTAGGCACTCCATCATATCCATGAGAGACCTTAGTCTTCAGTGATTTAATTATTGACACAATCTCCCCCTTGTCTGTATCGCAGAGAAGTATTTCAGACATCAATCTCAGAAAGGTGTTTGCCAAGAGAGGTATATGATTCCCTGCAGAAACTAAATTTTTATTTAATTCACCAACAATGCTCAGAAAATGATTGTCAAATACTGTACATATATCTGATTTATCAGTAACAGAAATATTTTTACTACGCATTGACTTTATATCGTCGACCTTGCGCTGCTGACCAGACACTTCCTTCACAACTGACCACATGATTTTAATTTTGTCCTGTGAATTAGCTATTCTATTTGCGTACCACATACTCTTTGCCTTCCTAATAACATTTTTAAACACCTTACGGTACTGTTTGTAACGGGCTACAGTACATTGAATGTGACTACTTCTAATATTTTGATATAATTCCCACTTTGTTCTACATGATATTCTTATCCCACTTGTCAGCCTTCCAGGCTGTCTTTTATTGCTAGTACCCCGTTTAGGACGTTCTAACGGAAAGTAACTCTCAAAGAGCATGAGAAATGTGTGTCATCTATATTATAAGCACTATAAATATCCTGGCACTCTTGTTCTCTGGCGAGATTTAAAAAACTCTCTATTGCTGTTGGATTAACTTTCCTACATGGTTTGTAATCATAGGTGACATTTGTTTGAGTACAAAAACCTTTTGGTGTTAAAATTTGTGCATCATGGTCTGAAAGGCCATTCACCCTTTTACTAACAGAATGCCCATCTAGTAATGAAGAATGAATAAAAATACTGTATATGGCTGTGCTACCGTTTCCCTGCACCCCAGCTGGAAAAAACACAATCTGCATCAGGCCATACGAACTCAGGAGATCTACCAACATCCATTTTCTTGTACCATCATATGCAAAATTAATATTGAAGTCACCACAGGTAACTAATTTATGGTACTTACTATGAAGTGAATAAAGAACCCTCTCTAGTTTAAGCATAAATCCTCTGAAGTGAGAGTTATGGGACTTAAAAACAACAACAATTAGAAGTTTAGTTTCACTAAATTCAACTGCCCCTGCACAACATTCGAATATCTGTTCAGTGCAGTGCCTTGATACGTCTATGGATTCAGATGGAATACTGTTTTTCACGTACATGGCCACTCCCCCACCCCGCAAGAAAACTCCTTGAAAAACAGCCAGCTAAACTGTATCCTGGTAAAGGAAGCCTCTGAATTGTCAAATTATTTAAGTGGTGCTCCGATTTACCAGTAATTTCAGAGTAAACATCTACAAGCAGTTCACCAACTTTATCTGTAATACCTCTTATATTTTGACGAAATATGATAATTCCTTCTCTACCTCTTAGTTAGAGGGACTTTCTTAAAGCAGATATACCTATCAGCTGACTTCAATCTAAAAAAGGTGCAGCTCTAACACCAACTACTACAGGAACTTTTCCATGAGTGATCCTGCCACCACCCACTACACAGTCACCTATAAGCTTTGCCAGCCTCCCCTTCCCATACCTGTTGAGGTGCAGGCCATGCCTAGTGAAACCCGTTCTACTGATAGACTCAACTGGCATCACTGCAATATGACCGAGGCCCTCTGCCATCAGTGCCTTCCCCGCCCATGTTAACGCGCCTAACAACCGCATTAAGATGAGGCCGATCACGATACTGAAACAGTTGCACGAAATGCACATTAGTGCCACCAGTTTGAATAGCTATCTTTACCAGGTCACCACCTACATCATATTCCCCGTCCCTATCAAGACTATTCCCAGCTCCACCCACTATCACTACCTGATCCTCCGTAAAATTGCTACATAACTCCCCTATGCTGTCAGTCACCTGAGCCAGCCCTGAACTAGGCTTCACAATGCTGGTGACCTGGTACTCACTCCCCAACACTTCCTGCAACTATTGGCTCACACCTTTACCGTGCGAACTACTTAGCAGCAGAACCTTCTTCTTTCTGTTAGACTTTGTAACTGACCTAGGCCTCCTAAATGCTGAGGACTGCTGCACGTGTCCAACACCTACAGCTACAAGAGGCTCCTCTCCACTCAACTCTAACAGTTGGTCAAATCTACTGCATATACGCAAAGAATAACTGTCTGAATATCTCCTCCTCCTAGCTGCCTTCTTACAACTGCCAGTTCCCATTCCTCACCACCCTTCACCCTCCTCAACCTATCCAGTTCCTCCTTTGCGTGTTGTAATTACGCTTGAAGGGCACAGATCTTACGCTCCTGCTCCTCTATCAACTTATTTCTACTACAGATTCTGCATTCCCAGAAGAGGATCTAGCTAGTGCCCACTGGCTTCCCAACTGCATCCCCCCCCCCCCCAATGAAAATACTTTGAACAAATCCCACAGCGTAACCAACTACTCACAAACTTATAACAGAGTCCACACTTCTTGCTCATGATCAAATTTTACGATTACTGAAAAAAACTATACGTCTATGTCCCCTAAGTTCAGTTGCACCAGTAGAACTATTTATAGAACTAACTATAGCGGTCTCGAAATTCTCTCTCTACTAAGAAAGCAAATACTTTTATTAATACTACTAAACCACAACTAATACCAGTACCAACAGAACTTCACAAAATTATTAGCTAAGACCAAAACTTCAAACGGCCACTGGAACACTCAACGAAGTTAAAACAGTGAACGAAAATTTTACTGAAATATTTCACTAGAAACAATAAGAAACGTCAGCTGAAAACCAAAGCACGAAATCTGCTAAACGTCTTCAACGCACAGAAAACTCCAAAAAACACCGCGAGTGAACGTTGCCAAAAGTTTATTAAATCGTTATTTCGCCACAAACAGCACGAAACACCGCTGAAAACTATTAAATTTAATAACTGTCTTACAATGCACAAATAACTTTGTCAGTACTTAGCTATATAACCGCCACAACTACAACCGCACGCCGCAAAATGTAACGGACAAAGGTGGACCTGGTTTTGTGCACTTACGTCAGAAAATCCCTGCGTTGTGTGAAAACAAAATTATATCAGGTGTGTTTGTTGGTCCTCAAATTTGACAGCTTATTCACAACTCTAGTTTTGTCACAGCATTGAGCCCTCTTGAACTGGACTGCTGGAATTGTTTCAAAAAAACTGTGTTCTGATTTCTTTGGAACAAGAGAGCAGACAACAGTTATGTGTTAATCAACGAACTACTAGAGTCTTACTGTAATCTCGATTGTAATATGTCTTTAAAACTGCACGTTCTTCGTTGTTCACTTGGATTGTTTTCCTGCTGGTGCTCATAGACAAGCCTCCGATGAACGTGGGGAAAGATTTCATCAGACCATATCTACATTGGAGGTACGCTATCAGGGCCAATGTGGAACAAGTATGATGGCTGACTACTGCTGGACACTACTGCAGGATAGCAGTGCCTCACATAAGCGGAGCAGCAAACATCCAAAAATAATTTAGGTGTGTATAAAAACATATTTCACTTGCATTTCATGCCCTTTGTGTTAGTAAATTAGCATTTACAGACGAAATCATATTCTCTAAGCAACACAAAACCCGAATACAATTAGATGGGGACTAGTACAATTTGCACAAAAACTGTGGTGCTGTGGAGAAACCAATGCCAGATTCGTGTTCAGCAGGTCGAAATACGTAAGGATAATCTATTTTGGTTCTCGAAAACTTTGTGAAGTTGAATTTTGTACACCACTTTTATCCTAAAAATAATATTAGAGTACGGAACGGAAAACGTCGAGAATGGAAGAAATCAGAATAATGATTTGTCGGATAACACCACGTAGGATACATTATAAGATCCGGTAGACACCAACTGTATAAAACCAATGAAGTAGAAACTTAAATCCCAGACGTAGTTATTGCAGGCATTCTCATAAACCCCAGAGCCCTTATATTTATTGTATTCGGACTTTTTACTGTACTTGTATCCCTACCTACATTACTTGGACTAAAGAATGCTGGACGGATATTTTTCTTTTTTAACTTTCTGCAACTTCTTCCAATACACTACCGAAATACGCCACTCAGTGATTATTTAGCCTGACACTACTCTGATCAAATGTTGTGACCTAAGCGATAGCGCTCTCCGAATGGACATAGCGAGCGAAACTTTTCGTACTGTGGACTTCTTTATTGATCTTCTCTACAAAATAGCTATCGTAACCATTCAGTGCCGCTATATACTGAATAGTGCGGTATTCTCGTTGAAAGGTTTTCTTTTTGACCGATAAGCTATGTAAGCAGTGTAACAGTGCCGTGTGAGCTGTCTTTTTGTACTTCATGGGATGATTTGATGACTGACGAATAGTCATGCTGGTAATAGTAGGCTTCCGTAAAACATCGAAGAGAAAGAAGTGCCTTCCATAGTCACTCGCAGGTCCAAACACGGTAAGGAGTTATCCGCACTACGTTTTATTGAAAATTTAATTTCATCCTGCACAGAGTTCAGACAATTTACAAACCGGTTACAATCATTGTGCGAACCTCTGTATCACATAAATACGTCATCTACATACTGCAGTCACAAAATAATCCTGTCATTGTGCTCTGGGGTCTGGTGAACGTATCGATGCCCGAAATGCGTCATGTAGACGTTGGCAAGGCAATAAGACAAGGGGGAACCCACTGCAAGTCCATTCTCTTGGGTGTATGTAGAATCTATAAACTTAAAATAAAAACCACTTCCGAATCATCTTCTGGAAGTCCACTAAATGCCCGTAAATTCCTAGCTACGATTTCTTGAACACGTTTTGGAGGGATGTTTGAGTAGATATTCCTGGCATCTAATGACACCATGCTGGTGCCTTCTGGCCTATTTATCTCCGACAGTTCAGAAATCACGTGCTCTCTGTTTCGGACTGGCGTCTGAACCAGATGCTTGATGTATGTAGTATTATACCCAACCAACAGTGACTGCGACTCGTAACCACCACCATTACGTGCATTCACAATCGGACGGATGGGGAAGTTATCCTTGTGGGCCTTAATGGTCGCCCTTAGTTTAGGTGCAGATGTAAAGCATATTATATTTTATTTTTCATTTGTACCTACAATATATTACAGATTTTTTAAGATATGTAATGCGTTTCCCAGCCTACAGTTTTTTTCCTAGTTATGATTTCCTCATTGCAGCTGCTTGTGTGTTTACTTTGGGTGCCTCTTAGGCAACGTGGCCTTCCGCCTTCCGCCTTCCAGTATACTGCTAGCCTCCACGGGCTGCTTACACCACATCCGCCGATTACCAACACGGCGGATGAACGCAAAAAAAGTGGCTTCAAGCACTATGGGACTTAACGTCTGATGTCTACTGGATCTTATAACATATCCTAAGTGGAAAGCTATTTCTCTGATTTATTCCATTCTCGAAGTTTTTGTTCCGTACTGGAGTATTATTTTTGGGATAATATTTCCCGTGTACTTATAGTACTTTCCCTAGACGTTAGTTATTTTTAGCCATTTTATCCCTGTTCATAGTAATGTACCTTCCATTATTAGTTTTTACCCCGCTTTTTATAGGCCTGGCTCATTCAGCAGTCGTGCTTTGTAAATTTTTACAAGCATCTTTTTGGTGTACTCAATTTCATTATGACTTTTGACGTGGATAGCTTCCCGAAAACTGGGACTCCGTAACTCTACATGGAATTATAGCCATTGTGAGCACTCGTCATTATTTCTTGTTGAACGTCAGCACTATGGTTCTGTTTTTCTACAATTTCAAAAATTTCACACATTGATTTATATTTTTAACAGATAAACCTCAAAATGCGTCTGTACTGACATGAAACCGGTATTTGCCAATAAAGCACCTTCATACAGCTATGCAGCTTTTGGAACCGCCTCATCATTCTCGAGTTTTTAATTCTTGTAACTTTTACGATAATTTGAATGGTTATTGAGTGTTGTTATTCCTTTATTGGAAATTTATTTGCAATCCCATATTTTCCTTTGCTTCTCCTCTTCGTGCCTCTGATAGAAATATTTATAAATAAAATACATTGAGCATTATTTCAGTTTATTTGCAGCATGCGTAACGTAAGAATTAAAAATAAAAATTTGCCGCATTCGTACTTTACCACACGAACTTCGGTTTACCGTTTTGTAATCCTTCCGCTGAGCGAACCGCTGACTGTTACACTGACATAAATGGCTGATGCCACTCTCAAACAGCGCCAAAACTGCTGTTTTTTTTTTTTTTTTTCCTTAACCGTTTGGGTATCTCTGGAGCTATCACTCCTGTCACTTCCATTTCTGGCCAAGTTCTGCAAATACCATAACTTTGGACGAAATTGGTGACGACGAGTAGGTGCGGTCACGTTGTTAGTAATACACACTGAAGCGCAAAAATTAACAAAGTAACTTTTGCATAATTATAAAATAATAAATAATAATTTCATGTGATTCAACGGCCTGGTGCATCAATGTTTCCGGCAGTCGGCCCTTGGCGAAGATGTGTGGCTAGGGCCTCCCGTCGGGTAACCGGTAGCTGAGTGGTCAGCGCGACAGAATGTCAATCCTAAGGACCCGGGTTCGATTCCCGGCTGGGTCGGAGATTTTCTCCGCTCAGGGACTGGGTGTTGTATTGTCCTAATAATCATCATTTCATCCCCATCAACGAGCAAATCGCCGAAGTGGCGTCAAATCGAAAGACTTGCACCTGGCGAATGGGGGCGATGATGAGAATCGGAATAGATACTGCTAGGCAAAACTTGCGGAAGAAATTTTCTCATGATATGTCGATGGGAACTAACATTTCTTGATGCAACTTAGTCCATACACAGAAGGAAATAGTGCTGTATACAACAGAAGACAATTGAAAGAAATACGCATCGAGACGATCAGGAATGACACTTATATTCGCAGACAGTAAAATCACCGCTATTTATCATGGTCTCCTGGACATCACAAAAGGCAGTTCATTGTTCTTTATAAGGTGTGTGAGTAGCAAGGACGGCAATGGATGCTCAGGGCATTTTGCACCCATGCTGGCCACAAGGTAGGTAACGAGATCTTGTGGTAGGGCACTCAATCCGTTCAGCAGCGCGGTTGACAAGAGGAAGATGGTCGTTGGTGCATGTCGACCTACAGCAGTACGTCTCCCCGACGCATCCCCTATCTGCTCGATGGGATTTTAAGTTAGTGGAACGGGTAGGCTACCCACCTCGCCAAATACCCCTCGTTCCGAGAGCTCCTCCACATGCGCTGATCGATGCGGTAGCGCAAAATGAAGTAGGGCTGTACATAAGGAAGGAGCACAGTGTCACAATTATATTGACGCAAAGTGTCAGGTCAGATTTGGAAGTCAGTACGGCCGCGCAACGTTGGCCCACCGAGCGAGGTGGCGCAGTGGTTAGCACACTGGCCTCGCTTTCGGGAGGACGACGGTTCAAAGCCGCGTCCGGCCATCCTGATTTAGATTACCCTAAATCGCTTCAGGCAAATGTCGGGATGGTTCCTTTGAAAGAACATGGCTCACTTCCTTCCCCGTCCTCTCCTAATCCGATGGGGACGATGACCTCGCTGTTTGCTCCCCTCCCGCGAATCAGCCAACCAACCAACGTTAGCCTCCCCACGCCATAACACCTGGAACACCAAACCGGTGATACAGTAGCAGTAATTCTATACTGCTACAAATACTGTTGCAGTTCTTTCTATGTACAGCCCAAATTTCATCGAGCTAAGCTACTTGTCAGTGACACATCATGCGAAAGTTACTTTTGTCCTTAATTTTTGCTCACCTTTCTAGATAGTTGTTCGACTCCGTTAATGCACGCTTTAACTCTTCCATGGCTCCTGAAAATTCTCCTTAATGATGAAGTCTACGGACCTCGAATGATAAGTGAAAGAGCGAATTTGCCAGACCTGTACGAAGTACAATATTTTTGCCCTGTGAGACTATAGTTAAATACAGGGTGGTTATAACTAAACTTTCACTACTTGAAAGGCTCCCTGTGAAACACGATTGATCGTAGGACAGGGAAACTTTGTTGAAACATTTGTAAGGACATGCAGAAGAGAAATAACGAATAAACCATTGAAAGTAACACGTTTCAATTTCCACTTGAGAGGGTTACATTTGTTAACTGCTCACCACGTTTGCGCTCCATGTTAAAAACGTTTCTCATTGTTATGACCATCTGCATCCACGCCAACCTGGAACGTCACTACAGAAACCGCTTCACAATTTTTCGCAACACCTTTTGAACGGTGGATATTGGAAAGTTCAGTTGTCTTTGCATAGCTCGTGCACTGCTTGAAGATCGCACATTGCGTCCAGCACTCTCAGCCCTTGAAATACTGATTTCTTCAAGAATTTGTGGTGCAACTTGCCTTCGGCATCTCCCAGGAGCCCTTCTCGAATCGCCAATTAATTCGAACTTCCAAATCACGTTCTTCAATTCCAGTGTGGAAAGAAGACTTCTCTGTATTCCTTTAATTAGTCAATACTTGCGAAGAGTACCAGCCCTGCAGCTGTTGTGTTGATAAAATAGCTTTACTGGTAAACCCATGATCACCTTGTTCAGACCCACGTTGACTGTCTCCAACTGAAATGCACACTCATGATTGTGTTTCCACCCTACGTCGCCGTACCAGTACTAGCGCCTAACGAAGAGTCATGACGTTAACACTACGGCACCTAAAGACAAGTCATGCACCCTAACACTCTTCACAACGCAATCCTGTAGCGCAGCTGCGCAGGGTAGCCGAGTGGTCTTAGGCGCCTTGTCACGGTTCGCGCGGCTGCCCCCGTCGGAGATTCGAGTCCTCCCTTGGACATGAGCGTGTGTGTTGTCCTTAGCGTAACTTGGTTTAAGTTAGATTAAGTAGTGTGTAAGCCTAGGGATCGATGACCTCAGCAGTTTGGTCCCATAGTCCTTACCACAACTTTTTTTTCCCCTGTTGCGTACAGTTTGACCATCATTCCTATAAGCTGGATAGCCGTACTGTAAATAGTTTTCGGTCTACACTGGCTCAAATAGCGCAAGTTTAATTATAGCCATCCTGTGTATAATACAGGTGCCCCTTCTTCTAAGTATAGTTCTATGATTTACATTTGCGTTAGGAATACAATACAATGTGCAGCGGATAGCAAAATAATGTGTACAGTGGTAGTAAAGGGATGGTTGTGTTTTACTATCAACAACGCTGGTAAGGCACGTGTCGCGCTGGACTGTGCGTGTTCAGTACGAACTAGGCATCAGTGCAGATTCTTTACGAATAGTGGACGTTTCGTATTTGCATTCAGGTCAACGTTCCACGAAAGACATAACAGAAGAGGACAGATTATGCGGGCCCAATTAGTTGGAGCATCGGTAACCAAGACAGCCAACTTATTGCATGTTTCAAGAGCAACTGTTTCAACAGTCAGCCTACACAAAACATGGAAAGACATCATCGTGTAAACGTAATAGTGGGCGCAAATCAAAACTAAATGACAGAGCTCTTCGTACGCTTACACGAATTACGTCAAAACAACACAAAACTGCATCGGCGAAAGTGACTGCAGAGCTCAACAGCCATCTTCGAGACGCCGTATTTATCGACACTGTCCGCCAAGAACTCCATAAAGCGAATAATCATGGACGAGCTGCTATATCGAAACCGACAATCAAAGCATAGAAGCGTAAAACGTGTTGTCAGGAGTATAAATCTATGACGGCTGAACAGCGGAAACACGTCATATGGTTCGACGAGTCAACGTTTTCATGATTTCCAATATCGGGCCGGATTTACGTCTGGAGAACGCCAAAAGAAGACTAATATCCTTATTGCTTGTTTCCAACGGTTGAGCATGGGAGTGGAAGTGTGATGGTGTGGGTAGCCATTTCATGGTATTCTGCTGGTCCCATCATTACTCTCAAAGGCAGTGTTACAGCCAACGATTATGTGAACATTTTAGGTGATTAGGTGCACCCCATGATTCAAATGTTGTTCCCCAACAATGATGCCAAATTTCAGGACGATAATGCAACCATTCACACAGCCAGACAGTACAATCGTGGTATGGGGATCACGCAACTGAACTGCAGCGTCTTCCGTGACCAGTACAGTCCCCGGACTTCAACATTATCGAACCCTTGAGGGCAGTATTGGAGCGCAGACTCCAGAGCAGATTTCCGCCTGCCTCTCACTACAGGAGTTAAATGTTCTGCTCGATTCCACTGGACTCTATACAATCATTATATGCCAGTATTCCAAGAAGAATCGCAGCTGCATTACGTGCCAAGTAAGTACAGGTGTTTACATTATTTTGCCTATCCCCTGTACATACGGAAGCAGAAAACAAAATTGACAGTATATAAAGAGACAGTGACAGTCCATTTTTTCTTCCTTTGTATGCTTCTTCTACTGCTAGATTCGTGCACAAGTTCGTAGCGTTTTTGTTTTGCATGTTGGCATTCCGGCTGCTATGTGTGTGTTTATCGATTTTCATTTTTTTATTTGTTCGCTTTTGCTACTTGAGTTTACATATTGTCATATAGAGACAGTGAGTGGAGCTATGGATGCTAGACAATGGAGTGCCAAGTGGAGAAATCGGAATATTTCCTACGTATCCTTCTGCTTGACATCAATAGAGGGGTGACAGGCGCGGAAATATGGGGATAATGCCATTGGACAGAGTACGCCAAGAAAATGGTTTTCTCGTTTTAAAGAGGACTTTTTTGACATTAGTGACTCTCCACCTTCAGTTACACATTCGCGGTTTGACGAACATCGTTTAAACGCATTAATCAAATGGTTCAAATGGCTCTGAGCACTATGGGACTTAACATCTTAGGTCATCAGTCCCCTAGAACTTAGAACTACTTAAACCTAACTAACCTAAGGACATCACACAACACCCAGCCATCACGAGGCAGAGAAAATCCCTGACCCCGCCGGGAATCGAACCCGGGAACCCGGGCGTGGGAAGCGAGAACGCTACCGCACGACCACGAGATGCGGGCACGCATTAATCCTCATCATCCACGTCAGAGTACTCGAGAACTGGCAAATGTGATGAACTGTGATCATTCGATAGTCGTGCTACATTTACATGCAATGTGGAAGGTTCAGAAATCGGGTGTACGGGTACCACATTCTCTAAGGCCTAAGCCAAAATCACAAACACCAACTAGCGGCCATAACCGCCTGTCTGCTTGCTCGTCACCGATTGCCTCGCGAACAACACCGGCCACTCCGATCCTGTGTCGTTACTGGTGACGATAAATGGCGTCTTTATGCTAACATAAGAGAAAGAAAGGAGTGGTTAAGCCCAAACAAAATAGCACCTCGCGTACAATGACCCGCACGGATCCACGGTGCGTCTGGTGGAACAGAAGCGGTGTACTACGAATTGTTTTCCCGTGGCGCCACCTTCTCTGCCGACTCTTTTTTTTTTTTCAACAACAACAGAGACGTCTTGCAGACGCAGTCCAAGAGCAACGATTACTAAGACTGCGTTAAGTTATGTTACTCCACGGTAGCGGCCTCCCGCATTCTGCTAGACTGACAAAAACACTATACAAAAGTTGGGTTGGGAAGTCATTCCACACCCACCTTATTCCCCTGATCTTACGCTCTCAGATTTTCATCTTTTCCGCTTTCTATAGAACAACCTTCAAGGAAACTTCCTTTACGGATGAAAATGCGCCGAAGAGTTCTTCGCCTCAAAACCACGTGATTTCTACAGCCACGGTATCGACCAGTTACCTCAGTGTTAGCAGGCTGTTGTACATGGTGAAGGAGAATAATATATATTACTGATGAGTAAAGTTTCTGTTATGGGTACCTCTTGAAGTTATGGAAAAGCGCTACGAACTTACGCAACCAACGTAATATTTGGTGCACTATTACAAAGACAAATGCTAACAATTAGAGACGGTTTGCAGAATTTTTGGTGTGTGCAGAGCAGACTAGGGTTTAACGTCCCTTCGACGACGACGTCATCAGATCAGGGCCCAACAGATGGGGTACCGAGATAGGTCGCCGCCAAGGGCTCGGGCACACAGAGGGCGCGCAAAATTGACCGAAATAGGAAAACAAGAAATAAGCATGGTTTAAGAAGGTAAAGGTACATGTATGTTCCTGCCCCACGCGTTCCTATATTTCACCTATGAGAAGAGACCTTTCCCTCGGCGCCAATTAGTTCTTCCATTCCATGGTGTTCGCTTGCTGGTTTCGTTTGTGCTGCAATTGTAAACGTGCCGAGAGAAGTCGCGGCCAGTCGGTGGGCGAGAGAAGCAGCCGTGTGGTGGTAATAATAAGGCCATGGCAGCTACGTGGCTGAGTGTTTTCGAAACGAACACCGGCATGCGCTGAGGTGTCCATTCAGACAATCGGCTGATCGCTTCCTCCTGGCGCTTTTTATTCTAACTTCTTTTGTTACACGACACGATTAGCAACTCAAAAAATGGTTCAAATGGCTCTGAGCACTATGGGACTTAACAGCTGTGGTCACCAGTCCTCTAGAACTTAGAACTACTTAAACCTAACTAACCTAAGGACATCACACACATCCATGCCCGAGGCAGGATTCGAACCTTCACCAAATCAGATAGCCGCTGGAATCCAGAGAGAATTTCCTCAGATCCAAAGCGACACACGTCATTAGTGCCGACATGTGCCACCACCTGCAGCTGGCTGCACCGTGTGCTCTTCATGGCATCCGGAAGGACCCTTTCCACATCAGGAATGACTCCACCCGGACTCCACCCGGAATGCACACGGAGTGCACACTGGATTTCTTCCCCTACTTAGCCGCCATATCCTTAAGGGGCCCCATTACGCGCCTAACATTGGAGCTCCCAACTACCAATAAGCCCACCCTCTGTGATTGCCCGGACCTTGAAGGCTGAGAATCATCCTCTGAAGCAGGGCAGGCAGCTGCATCTGGCTCAGCCAGAGACAGTGCCTGAAACCTGTTTGTCAGACGCACCGGGTAGGCTTTCTGATCAACCTTCGGGGACGTCTTAGAGTCCCTTAGACTTAGAACTACTTAAACCTAACTAACCTAAGGACATCACACACATCCAAGCCCGGGGCAGGATTCGAACCTGCGACCGTAGCAGCCGCGTGGTTCCGGACTGAAGCGCCTAGAACCGCTCGGCCACAAGGTCCGGCTAAAGGTAAGTCGCACATTGCTTGAGTGAACACTAGAATGAACTCTAACATGTACACTGCGCTGTTAGAGACGGAACTGATTACAATGTATGAGGGCCTGGAGATGGAAGTTTAATGTTTAAACAAGATAATGGATCTGTGCATGTTTCTACTACAACCAAAAAGTGGTTTGAAGATAAAGGTATCGATGTCTTACCCTGGCCTGCACGTAGCCAGGATATTAACCCCGTGTAAACCCTTTGGGAATGTTTGCAAGTCGTTTTTGTCGCAATTGTAGGCTGTATGTGAGCTGAAGACAGCGGTACGAGAAGAGTGGCCGGCAGCTTCACTACAAGAACTAGAAACCCTAACAAAATCAATGCCGACGAGGATTTTTGAGTTAATTAGGAAGAACAGAGTTAGGACTAATTACTAACAATGTATTAATAGAGCAGGACAGTGGATGCCTTTATACGAATTTCCACCCAGCAGATGCAACGCCTTATTTTGTTACTCGTGTGATGCAAGAAACTACGTAATTCCGTCATGATTGTTTATGTCTTACATGTTTCTTCTACTTTTATAATAAATTCGATACAGTACTGTGTTATTACAGTCGTAGGAACCCTGCCCTTACACAGATTTCCATACTGTATACTAGACCATTTTTGAAGTGAGTATTAATTATACACTACTGGCCATTAAAATTGCTACATCGAGAAGAAATGCAGATGATAAACGGGTATTCATTGGACAAATATATTATAGTAGAACTGACATGTGATTACATTTTCACGCAGTTTGGGTGCATAGATCCTGAGAAATCAGTACCCAGAACAACCACCTCTGGCCGTAATAACGGCCTTGACACGCCTGGGCATTGAGTCAAACAGAGCTTGGATGGCGTGTACAGGTACAGCTGCCCATGCAGCTTCAAAACGATACCACAGTTCATCAAGAGTAGTGAATGGCGTATTGTGACGAGCCAGTTGCTCGGCCATAATTGACCAGACGTTTTCAATTGGTGATAGATCTGGAGAATGTGCTGGCCAGGGCAGCAGTCGAACATTTTCTGTATCCAGAAAGACCCGTACAGGACCTGCAACATGCGGTCGTGCATTATCCTGCTGAAATGTAGGGTTTCGCAGGGATCGAATGAAGGGTAGAGCCACGGGTCGTAACACATCTGAAATGTAACGTCAATGCGAACAAGAGGTGACCGAGACGTGTAACCAATGGCACCCCACACTATCACGCCAGGTGGTACGCCAGTATGGCGATGACGAATACACGCTTCCAATGTGCGTTCTGTTGTGTTGGCAGAAGAGCCAACACCGCGTTACTAGTGGGGGCCGAAATGCACACGTTTTAGCTCACGCAGGCTGCCGTGAGGAGGGAAGGACTCTACTGACGTGAGGTCTGGAACATGACAAGTAATTAGAATTCAGAAAGCGGACGTAATTAGTTTGATACTTAACTTTAATCCATTAATGATGAACGTCGCTCTTGACGGTACATGATTCACAATATTATCTGTTCAGAATACATTCTTGAAGAATATGGCGCCTTGCTAGGTCGTAGCAAATGAGGTAGCTGAAGGCTATGCTAAACTGTCGTCTCTGCAAATGAGAGCGTATCTATACAGTGAACCATCGCTAGCAAAGTCGGCTGTACAACTGGGGCGAGTGCTAGGGAGTCTCTCTAGACTAGACCTACCGTGTGGCGGCGCTCGGTCTGCAATCAGTGATAATCACTGATAGTGGTGGCACGAGGGTCGGACGTATACCAACGGACCGCGGCCGATTTAAAGGCTACCACCTAGCAAGTGTGGTGTCCGGCGGTGACACCACACGTTCACCGCCATGTCGCCAAACACGGATGCGACCATCGTGATGCTGTAAACAGAACCTGGATTCATCCGAAAAAGTGACGTGTTGCCATTCGTGCACCCAGGTTCGTCATTGAGTACACCATACAGGCGCTCCTGTCTGTGATGCAGCGTCAAGGGTAGCCACAGCCATGGTCTCCGAGTTGATAGTCCATGCTGCTTCAAACATCGTCGAACTGTTCGTGCAGATGGTTGTTTTCTTGAAAACGTCCACATCTGTTGACTCAGGGATCGAGACGTGGCTGCACGATCCGTTACAGCCATGCGGATAAGATGCCTCTCATCTCGACTACTACTGATACGAGTCCGTTTGGATCCAGCACGGCGTTCCGTATTACCCTCCTGAACCCACCGATTCCATATTCTGCTAACAGTCATTGGATCTCGACCAACGCGAGCAGCAATGTCGCGATACGATAAACCGCAATCGCGATGGGCCACAATCCGACCTTTATCAAAGTCGGAAACGTGATGGTACGCATTTCTCCTCCTTACACGAGGTATCACAACAACGTTTCACCAGGCAACGCCGGTCAACTGCTGTTCGTGTATGAGAAATCGGTTGGAAACTTTCCTCGTGTCAGCACGTTGTAGGTGTCGCCACCGGCGCCAACCTTGTGTGAATGCTCTGAAAAGCTAATCATTTGCATATCACAGCATCTTCTTCCTGTCGGTTAAATTTCGCGTCTGTAGCACGTCATCTTCGTGGTGTAGCAATTTTAATGGCTAGTAGTGTATGATGGCTGACTACTGCTGGACAGTACTGCAGGATTGCAGTGCCTCACATAAGCGGAGCAGCAAACATGTAAAAATAATTTAGGTGTGTATGAAAACATATTTCACTTGCATTTCATGCCCTTTGTGTTAATAAATTAGCATTTACAGACAAAAAATCACTTTCTTTAAGCAACACAAAACCCGAATACAATTAGATAGGCACTAGTACAATTTGCACAAAAATTGTGGTGCTGTGGAAAAACCAATGTCAGACTCGTGTTTAGCCGGTCGAAATACGGTAGGATAATCTACTTTGGTTCTCGAAAACTTTACGAAGTTAAATTTTGTAGACCACTTATATCCCAAAAATAATACTACAGTACGGAACCAAAACGTCGAGAATGGGAGAAATCAGAATAATAATTTATCGGATAACTCCACGTAGGATATATTATAAGATCCGGTAGACACCAACTGTATAAAACCAATGAAGTAAAACTTACAATCCCTGGGGTAGTTATTGCAGGCAGTCTCATAAACCCAAACAAAACCCTAACAAAATCAATGCCGACGAGAACTTTAGGGTTAATTAGGAAGAACTGAGTTTGGACAAAGTACTAACAATGTAATAATAGAGCAGGACAATGGGTGCCTTTATGCGAATTTCCACCCAGCAAATGCAAACGCCTTATTTTGTTACTCGTGTGATGAAAGAAACTGTGTAATTCCGTCATGATGGTCGTCCACTGCAGTCTTCATCTTCAACATTTGTTCTGCCTTCACTAAACATTTTCTGCCAACGAAAAACTTGAGCTCTTGACATAACCTCCTCTCCAAAAGCCTTCTGAAGCTTACCGTAAGTTGTTGTCGCGTTTTCACCCAGTTTAATGCAAAAAGAAATGGCATACCGTTGCGCAATATTATGGGGTTCCATTTCCGTGACGAGAGACACAAACACATGTTAACTTATTACAGCACAACTCACGAATGAGCAGTTGTAACGATGTACCACTTGGACTAGAAGCAGCTTATAGACCAAGGTCAAAGATATTGTGCCTACACAAGCCTGCAGGGTTGCCACATCTTGCAAAAGAAAATCAGTCTCATTAGTTTACTGTCGCACCTCGTAATCGGACGCCATCGGATTGTTTCCCTTTTTTATGAGCTTTCTCTTGCATTTATGCACGTTGGCAGAAACATGCTATTCATTACACCAAGTCTTCTTGCATTAACTTACAACTGTCTAACGGCGATACTAATCTGTAAACAATTACCTCGTCAGCAAAAAATCTTGTAATGTTGCTGGTCCCATTTGAGAAAGCGTTATGGGCAAATCATACATTTAGTAAATGAGTCTGGCTATCTGGTCAGCAGAATAACTGATGATGGGCGAAGCAGAGAGTAAACGAAAAGCAGACTGTCTACATTCTAAAGAAAACAAATCATTTCTCAAAAAGAGGAATTTCTTAACATGGAATATAAATTTAAGTGTTATGACGTCTTTCATGAAGGTATCTGTCTGGAGTGTAGCCTAGTACGGAAGTGAAACGTGGACGATAAGCAATTCTGGTAAAAGAGAATAGAAGCTTTTGAAATGCAGTGCAATAAAAGAACACTGAACACTAGATGGGTAGCTCTAGTAACTAGTGAGGAGGTACTGAATAGAAATGGGGAGAAAAGGTATTTATGGCACAACTTGACTAAAAGAAGGAATTGTTTGATACGACATATTGTGAGGCATCAAGGAATTGTCAGTTTGGTATTGGAGAAAAGTGTAGGGGGTAAAAATTGTAGAGCAGGACCAAGGTTTGATGGAATACAGTAACCAGGTCCAAATGGGTGTAGTTTGCAGTAGTTATTCGGAGATGAAGATATTTAGACGATAGGCTACCGTGGAGAATTGCGTCAAACCAGCCTACGGTCTGAAGGCACAGTACTATGTTATTACAGTCATAGGAACCCTGCCTTTACACGGATTTCCACTACTGTATACTAGACCATTTTTGAAATGATTACTAATTATATTTCGAATTGATGGAAGTGCCCGAAAGTAGGGACATTTGGCGACCCGCGTGATGCTTACGTGGGACGGATTAAAATCTGGGTCGGGGCACATGGGAACGTTATTGAGAGGGTACAGGGGCGGTCTGCAACGTTTCACTTGCTGTTTCAAGCGCTCGTTAAACAAGTAACAGAGTGAAGAATTCCGTAAGGTAACGCTGGAAGCAAAGGTGTGTGTGTGTGTGTGTGTGTGTGTGTGTGTCCTGGTAGGACGGCGCCGGCGGCAGCTGGTGGCGCCGTCGCAAGGCAGCCGCGGGTGAACGGCCTCTGCCGGCGGAGGCGCGGCTCCGCTGCCGTCACTACTACAGCTACAGCTACAACTACATCCACAACTACAGCGGCTGTCGCTGCGGCCACGCGCCCCGCCCAGCGCCCAGCGAAGCGCAGCCTCGGCTGGCACCGTCTGTCACTGCCCGACACTGGGACAGCCAGGAACAGGGCTCCACACGCAGCAGGCCCGTCCCCTGCTCACCCCCGCCCCACGGCCCCTCCAGATACGCCTGTCGTACAATTCAGAGGCCGCATACCAACGTGAGCGTCTAACAGCGATGAGCTGCTGCCTGTCACGTAACGCATTATGCCCGGCGCTGGCTTGTAAATCAGCCGTGTGCGGTGCTCAGAATTATTAGTCGGATTATCAGTCGATCGATTACTTTTGTATGACCTACGATCGCATCTCACTGTCGTGACTCAGAAATCGGCAGCCACATCGGTCCGAAATACAGGGTGAATCCAAACTCGAGAATCCAAACTCTACCGACAATATTTCTGACGAGGAACACCTTAAGTGCGAAGTCTAAAGTCTTTAGTTGCGTGTCTTTAGTAAGGCTCATTTGAAAGTGTTATGTTAACATTATTATAGGAAAAATATTAACTGCTAATGACTCGCCATGTGCATAAGGAGGGCGACAGAAAATGAGCGTCCGGGAGATTTAGAGATCAAAGTTATATGGGATGTACTGGGTGATCAAAAAGTCAGTATAAATTTGAAAACTGCATCAATCACGGCATAAAGTAGATAGAGGGGTACAAATTGACACACATACTTGGAATGACATGGGGTTTTATTAGAACCAAAAAAATACAAACGTTCAAAAAATGTCCGACAGATGGTGCTTCATCTGATCAGATAGCAATAATTAGCATAACAAAGTAAGACAATGATGCTCTTTACAGGAAATGTTCAATGTCCACCATACTTCCTCAACAATAGCTGTAGTCGAGGAATAATGTTGCGAACAGCACTGTAAGGCATGTCCAGAGTTATGGTGAGGCATTGGCGTCGGATGTTGTCTTTCAGCGTCCCTAGAGATGTCGGTCGATCACGATACACTTGTGACTTCAGGTAACCCCAAAGCCAATAATCGCACGGACTGGAAGATCAAGCATGACAAAAGTGGCAGCTGAGCACACGATCATCACCAAACGACGCGCGCAAGAGATCTTTCACGCGTCTAGCAATACTTTTTTTTTTTGTTCTACTAAAACCCCATGTCATTCCAAGCATGTGTGTCAATTTTTACCTCTCTATCTACATTATTCCGTAGTTTATTAAGTTTTCAAATTTATACTGACTTTTTGATAACCCGGTATACAGGGTGGTCCATTGATAGTGACCGGGCAAAATATCTCACGAAATAAGCATCAAACGAAAAAACTACATAGAACGAAACTCGTCGGATATCAACTCCGTTTTTTTTTAAATAGGAACCCCCATTTTTATTACATATTCATGTAGTACGTAAATAAATATGGATTTTTTAGTTGGACCACTTTTTTCGCTTTGTGACAGATGGCGCTGTAATAGTCACAAACGTATAAGTACGTAGTATCACGTAACATTCCGCCAGTGCGGACGGTATTCGCTTCGTGATACATTACCCGTGTTGAAATGGACAGTTTACCAATATCAACATCGATTGCACCCGTACCATATTTCTATGCACCAGGAATTGCATGGCAACGACTTTGAACGTCGTGTACAGTTCTGCCACTGGGCACAAGAGAAATTACGGGACGATGACAGATTTTTTGTACGCGTTCTATTTAGCGACGAAGCGTCATTCACCAACAGCGGTAACGTAAACCGGCATAATATGCACTATTGGGCAACGGAAAATCCACGATGGCTGCGACAAGTGGAATTTCAGCGTCTTTGGGGGGTTAATGTTTGGTGTGGCATTATGGGAGGAAGGATAATTGGCCCCCATTTTATCGATGGCAATCTAAATGGTGCAATGTATGCTGATTTCCTACGTAATGTTCTACCGATGTCACTACAAGATGTTTCACTGCATGACAGAATGGCGATGTGCTTTCAACATGATGGATGTCCGGCACATAGCTCGCGTACGGTAGAAGCGGTATTGAATAGCATATTTCGTGACAGGTGGATTGGTCGTCGAAGCACCATACCATGGCCCGCACTTTCATTGGATCTGACGTCCCCGGATTTCTTTCTGTGGGGAAGTTGAAGGATATTTGCTATCGTGATCCACCGACAACGCCTGACAATATGCTTCAGCACATTGTCAATGCATGTGCGAACATTACGGATGGCGAACTACCCGCTGTTGAGAGGAATGTCGTTATATGTATTGCCAAATGCATTGAGGTTGACGGACATCATTTTGAGCATTTGTTGCATTGATGTGGTATTTACAGGTAATCACGCTGTAACAGCATGCGTTCTCAGAAATGATAAGTTCACAAAGGGACATGTATCACATTGGAACAACCGAAATAAAATGTTCAAACGTACCTACGTTCTGTATTTTAATTTAAAAACCTACCTGTTATCAACAGTTCGTCTAAAATTGTGAGCCATATGTTTGTGACTATTACAGCACCATCTATCACAAAGCGAAAAAAGTGGTCCAACTAAAACATTCATATTTCTTTACGTACTACACGAATATGTAACAAAAATGGGGGTTCCTATTTAAAAAAAAACGCAGTTGATATCCGTTTGACCTATGGCAGCGCCATCTAGCGGGCGAAGCATAGCACCATTTGGTTTCCCCTTTCAAGCTAGACAAATTTCGTTCTATGTAGTTTTTTCGTTTGACGCTTATTTCGCGAGATATTTGGCTCGGTCACGATCAATGGAGCACCCTGTATATTACACTCCACAAAATGAACATCGTCGACATTCAAGACAAGTTCAAAACAAACCATTAACTTGAACCATAAACACCGAATGAAAAATGGGGCTCCACAAAGGTTAGCACTTTCAAAGTCGAAGGCAAACTACTTAGGAGTTAGAAACAGTGCAAGACGTTCAGCAGGTATCCACTCTTACGGAATGCATATTGACGTAACGGGGTGATGAGAACAGATGGAACGTGATGACATTCAAGGGAATGCGTAACAGTCTGTCGTGGAGTTTATCGTGAAACCGACTGTCCTTTAAGGCCTATCTGCAAATAGTGCGGTAATATGTTTTATAGACACGGAAAAAATAAATGTCGAGAGGCTGAATTAGCCCAGTAGTTTCAGGTAGTATTAACTGCAATGTCACACACTTCTCAGATGGAGTAGTTTGCTCTAAATGTTTATATTCAGACCATAAATCAAGAAAAAATAAGTTATTGTGACCAGCTATTGGCTAAACGCAGTGCTCATACCATAGTGATGATTCTCTTACGCCCATTTTCCCACTCTTTCCTGCTGTGATGTAAATATTCCTTACTACCCTTGCAATATCACACATACGAGAAAGAATCGTAGGGGCAGTGCACCTCCAACTTCTTGCAGCACAAAAAATAGCTTTCCAGTCAATTTACTATCCAGATTAACAGTCGGCATAATCGTATACGAAAGCGTTAAGATATTGATGTTAGTTGATCTTGATACAATTTTCTTGGTACCTCTAATTTCCAGGGTTCATTTCACACGAATTTCCTCTTCAAATCCTGACTGGAAGGAGTAGAAAACAAATTATCTACTGAACTATGGGATAAGTTTATTTATTTCGACCACAAATTTTCGGGCCGATTGCGCAGCTTGCTGTGTATCGTCAAGTCGACGCTTCGTTTAAAGTTTCGTAATCTTCCGTCTTCCAATTCTGTAGCACTGCTCGAAGTTATGCAGCCGTCCTCTGCTTGCCTTGAAATCACTGTGACCTATGTCATGTGCATTTTTATGTGCATAAAGTAGTAGGTCACTGTCATGCACATTTTGTAAATTGTGTCGAGTGTCTTTGAAACGCGAGAACACCAGTTTTTGTAACAAGTGCGCATTGTCCTCCCTTGAATATTCGTAGTTTTTGTTATGCTCTACAAGGTCATATTTCTGCGGTCTTATTCAAAATCAGTTCGTACTTGTTTTTTTACTATGCTGCGGATGATATTCATGCACATAATTGTGTTTAGTACCCGCTTCTTGGACAACGATTGTCCTTAACTACGTTTCACTGCAGACGCGATTTGTGGCTGCCTGTCCAACAAGCACAAGCACGTATCGTCATCATTGCACTCCTCATGTACATTGTCCACACAGCTGAGAGTATAGGACATACCACACATTCCACTGACTAGTCTTGCTGAAAGGCTAATACTTCGTTTGTCAGTTCTTTCTCACTCTGCGAAATTCCTTAGCTTCCTTACTGACGAAATGCCAACTTCGCCAACTGTTGTAGATACAATGCAATGTTCGCTTTGTTTATCGTTGCCATTGCTCTGCTTCGTATCAACACTACTAGCTTTGCAGCACTGTTGTCAATGACTCGTAGACTATGCAGTTCAATTGCGCTCCGTAGCCTCATACTGTGCTCACCCCTGGATAC
Source organism: Schistocerca americana (assembly GCF_021461395.2). Taxonomy (NCBI): domain Eukaryota; kingdom Metazoa; phylum Arthropoda; class Insecta; order Orthoptera; family Acrididae; genus Schistocerca; species Schistocerca americana. The sequence continues at coordinate 775,237,922 of NC_060120.1, forward strand.
CTCCAGTCCCGCCGCCTGTTGCCATTAGCAGCCAACATTGTGGTTGCAAAAATGGTTCAAATGGCTCTGAGCACTATGGGACTTAACTTCTGAGGTCATCAATCCCCTAGAACTTAGAACTACTTAAACCTAACTAACCTAAGGACATCACACACATCCATGCCCGAGGCAGGATTCGAACCTGCGACCGTTGCGGTCGCGCGGTTCCAGACTGTAGCGGCTAAAACCGCTCGGCCACTCCGGCCGCCTATTGTGGTTGCGTGGTAGACATTACGTTGGAGGGTATTACAAAAATGTGTGTGTAATCTTATGGGACTTAACTGCTAAGGTCATCAGTCCCTAAGGACAAACATACACACACACACACACACACACACACACACACCCATGCTCGAGGGAGGACTCGAACCTCCGCCGGGACCAGCCGCACAGTCTATGACTGCAGCGCCCTAGATTGCTCGGCTAAGAGGGTATTCCTTGTGAGTATTTTAGCATAAGAGACCCGTGGTATCCCGTGGCTCGTTACACCGTGATAACGTATAGTCTCATAAACTGTACCACTTTCAGCGTTTATCTGATTTTACTGAAATCTAATGTACATTATATAAATGTAATACTAAGAATGTGTTGCCTCTTCTCTCAGACACATGCCAAAAGTTTCGAAAGTAAATTGTCGATAGTTTCGGAAGGTATAACAAGTAGGTAGACAGGGGAAAAGTGGTACAATTTGTAAGTAGATCTAATAAATTCTACCACTGGTATAATAAATTCTATTATTAAATATTTTATCAACAACTGAAAAGAATGACCAATGTTTATTTTAGTTTTTAAGACATCAGCAAAGAAATTCGAACACTTAGTACAATTCCATTCTCTGAAATGCTGGGCTACTTTTAGACTTACAGGGAAGACTTTCAACATTAGTTACTCATTCAGGTTTCCTGCTACTTTTTTCCTCGCACTTACTTTCGCACCCTGATATGGAACCATAAACAGATTTTTCAGAACCAGCTTGAAGACGTATTGCCGCATTCGTCAGTTCTAGTTTCGTTACATGTATTTTTGTTTCTCTTAGATGCTTTCTCAAGAAGGAGCCTCTTGGAAGGACTACCGGTGATCTCAACAACAGATGATGCCACTGTGCTTTCCTTATCTTTTTGCAGGGCTGGGATAAGGAGTAGTCCGCTAAATTATAGATCCGTATTGGTGACGTAGTAAGATTTTGGAACATATAGTGTACTCGAACAATATGAAATGCCTCGAAGAAAACGATTCGTCGACAAACAGCCAAAACGGTTTGAGAAAATATCGTTCTTGTGAAATACAACTAGCTCTGTATTCTCACGAAGTAATGAGTGCTATCGACATGGGATATCAGACTGATTCTACGTTTTTAGATTTCCAGAAAGCTTTTGATACCGTTCCTCGCACGTGACTTCTAATCAGAATGCGTGCCTACGGAGTATCGTATCAGTTGTACTACTGGATTCGTGATTTCTTCCCGGAAAGATCACAGATCGCAGTAACTGTCAGAAAGTCATCGAGTAAAACAGAAGTAATATCTGTCGTTCCCACGGAAGTGTTATAGCCCCTCTGCTGTTCCCGACTGTTCCTGACATACGTAAACGACACAGGAGACAATCTGGCCAGATTTCTTAGATTGTTTGCAGATGATGCAGTCATTTACCGTCTTGTAAAGTCAGATTATCAAAACGAACTGCAAAATGATTTAGACAAGATGTCTGTGTAGTGCGAAAAGTGGCAATTAACTTTAAATAATGAAATGTGTGAAATCATCCACAAGAGTATCGAAAGGAATCCGCTAAACTTAAAAACTGTCAATCCAACTAAATACTTAAGGATTACAATTATGACTAACTTAAATTAGGGCCATCACATAGGTAATGTTGTGGGGAAAGCAAACCAAATACTGCGCATTATTAGCAGAACTCTTAGAAAATTCAACAGAATTGCTAAAGAGACGGTTTACACTACACCTGTCAGCCCACTTGTGGAGTATTGCTGTGCGGTGTGGGATGACGGAGGACAGGTTCAAAAAGTGGCAGCTAGTTTTTTATTATCGCGGAATAGGGGAGAGAGTGCCACGGGTATGGTACGAAAATTTGTGTGGACTCATTAAACCAACGGCGTTGCTCGTTGCGGCAGGATCTTCTTATGAAATTTCAATCACCATCTTTCTACTCAGAGAGCGAAAATGTTTTGTTTTCGCCCACTTACATTGGGAGAAGTGATAATCATAATAAAGTAAGAGAAATCGGAGCTCATACAGAAAGATTTAAGTGTTCGGTTTTTTCTGCGCGCCGTTCGAGCGTGGAACGCTAGAGAAATACCTTAAAGGTGGTTCCATAAACTCTCTGCCAGGAACTAAATTGTGAACCGTAGAGTAATCATGCAGATGTAGATGTAAGGGAGATATCTTGCGAGCCTACTGACACTCTCGTTCTACAGGTTTGTTTGATAGGAGGTGAAAGGTTTATAAGTTCATCATTTCCATTAGTTTGTCTTGATTTTCCTTGAAGTATAACATGTCTATTCACTTCTTTCTTCTTCCTCATTTCTAGCTTTTGAGGACTGGATTAAGATGGCATGAAATCTGAGTCCTGAAAAATATGTGGTTTCAACGGCCAGATCCGTCTTGAAGAAACCACTGACAGCATTTTGTACTGTGGCAGACTTGCCATATGACTCTCCTAACAGCTCTGACTAATATTGCCATGAGTGTACGTGCAAAGCCATTTGACGACCCTTCTTTCTAATAAGCTGCAAGTGAGTTATGAACGCAACGTCTATTGGTTGTAACCTGTGAGTGGTATGACGAAGCAGGCAAATAACAGATCAAATAATAACTCGTGAAAACATGTACAGTGGACATTATCTTAAAATGTACCGGTGCAATATAGAAGAAAAGTGGTGGTATGAATTTTGAACTTACTTTTTACTGCAGGGAGGGTTGAGAGATTTTAAACATTTCTACGCTGTATTATCGATATAAAAATATAGTTCAGCTGTTTCAAATGGCTCAGAGCACTATGAGACTTAACATCTGAGGTCATCGGTCCCCTAGGCTTAAAACTACTTAAACCTAACTAACCTAAGGACCACATAAATCCATGCCCGAGGCAGGATTTGAACCTGCGACCGTAGCAGCAGCGCGGTTCCAGACTGAAGCGCCTAGAACCGCTCGGCCACAGCGTCCGGCTAAATATAGCTATAAGGTTCAAAAATGGCTCTGAGCACTATGGGACTCAACTGCTGAGGTCATTAGTCCCCTAGAACTTAGAACTAGTTAAACCTAACTAACCTAAGGACATCACAAACATCCATGCCCGAAGCAGGATTCGAACCTGCGACCGTAGCGGTCTTGCGGTTCCAGACTGCAGCGCCTTTAACCGCACGTATAGCTATAAGCTATATAAATTATAAATAGATTTTACAAGCCTGTAAGAGAACAGGTGCGTAGCCTCACAAACAAATATTTACTTCCTCCGAGCATAAAATACAATTGCACCACTCCACGTCAAAATTCTCAACGATCTATCAAACTGGTCAAGTACAACAGCTAGGTACAACCTAATAGACGCTCAGTGCAACATACGGCATCACCAGGTAGATAGTTTGCTAGACATGTTGGTATTACAGTTAAAAGGCGCTGCAATTTGTAAGACTCTAGCCAAATTATGATTTATTCGGATTGTTACCCCAGTTACCTCTGCCTCTCTGGAAACACCTTCACAACAGTCAAAAAGCCTGTAATATGCAATCACGGTAAAGCGGAAGGTTACGGCTTCTCTTAGGCGTTTACGTACAGAAGCTAAAATACTATGATGTGTTTGCTGTCCCTGCGGGAACAATTAAGCACAGCGGCGGTGAGCGGCTCTTCCGCTGCATTCAGTGAACCCGTACACGAGGTACATATCGGCCAACTTTTCATCAGTAAAACTGTCCGTATGGACCCCTTACCTATTTAAATATATCTATTTAAAACAACAGATAGAAATTCGCTTGATGCCTTCCTAAGAGAGAGTCTCCATTCGTTCCAAGCTAATTATGTAAATGTAGTCCAGATATGACTCCAATTCAAAGATACAGTATCGACAGCAGTAGATAGATTCATACCGCATAAGTTAATAAGAGACGGGACTGATACACCATGGTACTCAAAACACGTCAGAACACTGTTGCAGAAGCAACGAAAAAAGTATGCCAAATTCAGAAGAACGCAAAATCCCCAAGACTGGCTAAGTTTTACGGAAGCTCGAAATTTAGTGCGGACGTCAATGCGAGACGCTTTTAATAGTTTCTACAATGAAACATTGTCTCAAAATATGGTAGAAAACCCAAAGATGGTTCAAATGGCTCTGAGCACTATGGGGCTTAACTGCTGTGGTCATCAGTTCCCTAGAACTTAGAACTACTTAAACCTAACTAACCTAAGGACATCACACACATCCATGCCCGAGGCAGGATTCGAACCTGCGAACGTAGCGGTCACGCGGCTCCAGACTGTAGCGCCTAGAACCGCACGGCCACTCCAGCCGGCAAAAACCCAAAGAGACTCTGGTTATATGTAAAGTACACCATTGGCAAAAAACAGTCAATACCGTCATTGGCCGATAGCGATGGAAATGTTACCAATGATGGTGCCACTAAAGCGGAGTTACTAAATAGAGTTTTCCGTAATTCCTTCACGAAACAAGACGAAGTAAATATTCCAGAATTCGAAACCAGAACAGCTGTTAGCATGAGTGACATAAAAGTAGATATCTTAGGTGTTGCGAAACAACTCAAATCACTTAGGAAAGGCAAGTCTTCCGGTCCAAACGGTATACCAATCAGGTTCCTTTCAGAGTATGCAGACACAATAGCGCCTTGCTTAGCAATCATACACAATCGCTCACATGACGAAAGGTCTGTTCCTAAATACTGGAAAGTAGCACAGGTCACACCAATATTCAAGAAAGGAAATAAGAGTAACGCATTGAATTACAGACCCATATCACTGACCTCAATTTGCAGTAGGGTTGTGGAGCATATACTGTACTCGAACATGATGAATCACCTTGAAGAAAATGACTTATTGATACATAACCAACACGGACTCAGAAAATATCGTTCTTGTGCAACACAGTTAGCTCTTTATTCCCATGAAGTAATGAGTGCTCTCGACAAAGAATCTCAGAGCGATTCCATATTTCTAGATTTCCAGAAGGGTTTTGATACCGTTCCTCACAATCGACTATTAATCAAATTGCGTGCATATTGAGTACCGTCTCAGTTGTGCGACTGGGTTCGTGATTTCCTCTCAGAGAGGTCACAGTTCGTAGTGATAGACGGTAAATCATCGAGTAGAGCAGAAGTGATATCTGGCGTTCCGCAAGGTTGCGTCATAGGCCCTCTGCTCTTCCTGATTTACATGAGTGATCTAGGTGATAATCTGAGCAGCCCCCTTACATTGTTTGCAGATGATTTATTTTACCGTCTAGAAAAATCATCAGACGATCAATTCCAATTACAAAATGATCTAGAGAGAATTTATGTATGGTGCGAAAAGTGGCAATTGGCACTAAACAAAGAAAAGTTCGAGGTCATCCACATGGGTACTAAAAGAAATTCGATAAATTTGGGGTATACGATAAATCGGACAAATCTAAGGGCTGTCAATTCGACTAAATACCCATGAATTACAATTACGAGCAACTTAAATTGGAAAGACCACATAGATAATATTGTGAGGAAGGCGAAACAAAGACTGCGCTTTGTTGGCAGAACACTTACAAGATGCGACGACCCCACTAAAGAGACAGCCTACATTACACTTGTCCGTCCTCTGCTGGATTATTGCTGCGCGGTGTGGGATTCATACCAGGTAGGATTGACGGAGAACATCGAAAAAGTGCTAAGATAGACAGCTCGTTTCGTGTTATCGCGCAATAGGAGTGAGAATGTCACTGATATGATACGCGAATTGGGGTGGCAGTCACTGAAACAAAGGCGGTTTTCTTTGAGGCGAGATCTATTTACGAAATTTCAGTCACCAACTTGCTCTTGCGAATGCGAAAATATTTTGTTGACACCCACCTACGTAGGGAGAAATGATCATCATAATAAAATAAGAGAAATCAGAGCTCGAATGGAAAGATTTAGGTGTTCCTTTTACCCACGCACCATTCGAGAATGGAGTGGTAGAGAAGTAGTATAAAAATGGTTCGACGAACCCTCTGCCAGGCACTCAAGTGTGAATTGCAGATAACCATGTAGATGTAGGCCATGTAGAAACAGTGCCGAAAAAACAAACTCGAGACAGAACAGAGCAGTACTGAATGCAAGCTTCAGGGCAAAGAGTAAAGTAGACATTACAACAGGTACACTGGGAGAATGGAACAACAAAACCAGCAAAATCCAGGTACTCTGCAGTGAGCAACCGCAGACCACGTATACCTTACAACGAGATACCCAGAAAATATTCCCGAACAACGTCTAATATCTTGTTAACGAAGTTCGGACCCGCCTTGTAAACAGTTAGCCTTTCTGTTAACTATAACCTATCGTAGATCCCTCGAACGAAAAACCGTGCCCAGTAACTGGAAGAAAGCACAGGTCACATCTGTCTACAAGAATTGTAGCAGAAGTGATCTACAAAACTTAAGTCCAGTATCCTTGACATCCATTTCTTGTAGAACTTTAGAACATATTCTGAGCTCAAGTATAATGAGGTATCTCGAACGGCAGCACTTCCTCCGTGCCAAGTAGCATGGATTTCGAAAAACATAGATCATATGAAATGTCACTTTCCTCACATGACACCCTGAAAGCCATGGATCAAGACAGTCATCTAGAAGCAGTATTGCTTGTGTCACTAAAAGCAGTTGACTCATTTCCAGTCGTGCGCTTAGTATCTAAAGTACGATCCTATGCGGTATCAGAAGAAATTTGTGACTGGATTTTTGATAGGGAGGACGCAGCTTGTCATCTTGGGCTGTGAGTCCTTGACAGATGTAGAAGTAACTTTGGGTGTACCCCAGGGAAGTGTGGTGAGTCCCTTGCTCTTAATTTTGTATGTTAATTATCTTACGGACCGTATTATTAGTAACCTCAGAATATTAACAGCTGATACAGTTACCTACAACGAAGTACACTCTGAATGAAGCTGCATAAATATTCAGTTAGATCTTGCTACAATTTCAAGGTGGTGCAAAGATTGGTAATTCGTTTTAAATTCCCAGAAATGTAAAATTGTGCACTTCACAAAACTAAGAGACGTAGTATCCTATGAATATATATCAGTGAGTCACTGTTCGAATCTGTAAACTCATACAAACGCCTGGGTGCAAGTAGAAGATGGTAAGTGCCACAACCCGATTTTTCAGGAACTTCGCTCAGTGCAAGAGGGATCAAAATAAGCGAACACATGTTTCGGCTAATTCGTAGATAGAAAACGACAGTCAAAGTTTCTGAGGTACTTTACATGCCGTTCAACGCGTAAAGACCTCATTCAGAGTGTTGGCACAGTTGGTAGCACCAGGGTTCCAATCTTTTACGCACCGTATTCGAAACCGGATTGTGGTTTCATTTTATTTTTTTGTTTCACATTTATCTTCTTATGTCCGCTGGAGGTTACTAACGAATGTGTCCTATGAAGTTAGGCGGCTGAAGAGCGTTATATTAATTTTAAAATTAAGACTGGGATTCACAATAAATATCATACATTTATTATATGATATATGTGTGCATGGTCCATTGCTGTATGTTGACTTTGAGAACTGATTCTGGAATAATGTTCCCTTACTGATTGCCCCAAGAGGACAAAACCAGTTGGGCAGGTCAGAATCGATTGAATACAAGCCGCTCCTTGCAGGCTGCAGGAGTAAAAAGTATAGTTGCTGGCCGATATAAACCCACTTCTGGGGAACAAGTACGCAACACCAGTAATATAACTGACAAATCACACAACAAGAATTTGACTGAAAACAATTTCAGATTTTTTAAATTATTTTATTTTTTACACATTCGTGTAGTAATCTTCCACAGACATAGGTAGATAGATGCAAAAATAAAATAATAAAATGAAAGAAATAATCCGGTTTCATGGGGCGCAAAAATTATGAAAGCACAATGCTTGGTTACGTGCTGAAATACATATAAAGTACCTCAAAAATTTTTACCATCGTTTCCTCAGAAGTGGTCGAGTATCTACGGATTAGCCGAAACACATGTTCGTTTATTTTCACCCCTCTTCCACTGAGCGACGTTTCTGTGAAATCTGGCACTTCCCATGTTCTCCTCGTTAGCAGGGAGATGATCACAGAGGTCAGTCGGGCACATAGACTCAGTCGAGGTAAAGCAGGTGGTAGACTTCGAGTTATTGGTAGAATACTGAGGAAGCGCAATTAATCTACAATTAAAAATCACTCGTCTGGCCCACTCTAGAATATTGCTCAAGTGTGTGGGACACGTACTAAATGGGACTAGCAGGGGATATTCAATGGATACAGAGAAGCGCAGCACGAATAGTGACGGATTTGCTTGATCCATGGGGTATGTCGCCGAAATGCGGTCCATACGTGAGTGGAACAGAAAAAGCCCTAATAACGGGTACAATGGGACGTACCCTCTGCACATGCATTCGCAGTGGTTTGCACAATATAGATATTGTTGTAGGTATAGATACAGATTCGATACTTCAGCCTACATACACTGAAGGGCCAAAGGCGCTGGTACACCTGCATAATATATTGTAGGGCCCCCGCGAGCACGTAGAAGTGAAGCAACAAGGCGTGGCATGGACTCGAATAATCTCTGAAGTAGTACTGGAGGGAATTGCACCATTAATCCTGCAGAGCTGTCCATAAATCCGTAAGAGCACGAGGGGGGTGGAGATCTCTTCTGAACAGCACGTTGCAAGGCATCGCGATATGCTCAATAATGTTCCCGTCTGGGGAGTTTGGTGGCCAGCGGAAGTGTTTAAACTCAGAAGGGTGTTCCTGGAGCCACTCTGTAGCAATTCTGAACGCTGAGGGTGTCGCATTGTCCTGCTTGAATTGCCAAATTCCGTCGGAATGCACAGTGGACATGGATGGCTGCAGGTGCTCAGACAGGATACTTACGTACGTGTCACATGTCAGAGTCGTATCTAGACATATCAGGGGTCCCACATCACTCAAACTGCACACGCCCCATAGCATTACAGAGCCTCCACCAGCTTAAACAGTCGCCTGCTGACATGCAGGGTGCACAGATTCATGAGGTTGTCTCCACGTCCGTACACGTTCATCCTTTCGATACAATTTGAAACGAGACTCATCCGACCAGGCAACATGTTTCCAGTCACCAACAGTCCAAAGTTGGAGTTGACGAGCCCCGGCGAGTCGTAAAGTTTCGTGTCGTGCAGCCATCAAGGATACACGAGTGGTCCTTCGGCTCCGAAAGCCCACATCGATGATGTTTCATTGAATGGCTCACACGCTGACACTTGCTGATGGCCTAGCATTAAAATCTGCAGCAACTTGCGGTCGTTGGTCCCATTCCTGCAGGATATTTTTCCGGCCGCAGAGGTGTCGGAGATTTGATGTTTTACTGGATTCCTGATATTCACGGTACACTCCTGAAATGGTCGTGCGAAAAAATCCCCACTTCATCGCTACCTCGGAAATGCTGTGTCCCATCGCTTGTGCGCCGACTATACTAACACGTTCAAACTCACTAGGACCTTATAACGTGCCATTGTAGCAGCAGTAACCAATCTAACAACTGCGCCAGACACTTGTTGTTTTATGTAGCCGCTGCCGACAGCAGCGCCGTATTCTGCCTATATACATATCTCTGTATTTGAATATGCGTGCCTATACCAGTTTCTTTGGCGCTTCAGTGTATTTACCATCGTTTGACGTGAATAGAAACATGATGTCATTCCCGCCAAGGACTCCGAAGCACAAATTGGCATCTTCCCAGCTTCGGCAGCGTCGAAGAAGACGTACAACACACATCAGGCAAACAAAACTATAGGATGCTGTTACACCATGCTGGCTACTTTTTTATTTAAATTCGCTGAAACGAGAAGAAAATAAGCTACATAGATGATGGATGGCACCAGTTAGTTGATTACTGGTAAAAGAACATAAAAGTAAAATAGGGATTGCGACACAAAAATTCATCCGCTTTTACAAGACTACGTACGAGTGAAAATAGAAACTTGAGCAAGAGACTATGAAGTTTCTATTTTGAAAAAAAAAACATCATATTTGACAAGGTAATGTCTGTTCATCCACGCTGTGGTGTTAAGAACTCATTTGCAATTTTAATATGTTTCAAAGTAGGCGTACGTATCCTACGTAGCTACAAAAAAATGTTCTATTTCCTTTTCAGGTAACTGGCGATCACCGGGAGAACACGTGACACCTCCGAAGACTGAGCTATGCGGAAAGCCTCTTCGCCGGCTACAAATACGCCAAGGACAACCGTTCCTCGGAGAAGCGAGAGAGCGTATTGTCGTCGGGGTCCCGTTCTTTATTTGGTACTGAATATCTGTTTTTCTATTAACGAGGCTAGGTATCGTTCTATCCTGTGGTGGATGAAAGTTGTTCAGTTGTTATTATTGAGAGGTTCTAGGAAGATGATTAGATTTACCTCCATGTTAAAAGAAGTTAATATTGATCGCAAGTTAGCAATATTTATTTCTGTGCAGTTAAATATTGTTGCTGTGGTCTTCAGTCCAGAGTCTGGTTTGATGCAGCTCTCCATGCTACTGCATCCTGTGCAAGCTTCTTCATCTCCCAGTACCTACTGCAAACTACATCCTTCTGAATCTGCTTAGTGTATTCAGCTCTTGGTCTCCCTCTACGATTTTTACCCTCCACGCTGCCCTCCAATACTAAATTTGTGATCCCTTGATGCCTCAGAACATGTCCTACCAACCGGTCCCTTCTTCTTGTCAAGTTGTTCCACAAACTCCTCCCCAATTCTATTCAATACCTCCTCATTAGTTATGTGATCTACCCATCTAATCTTCAGCATTCTTCTGTAGCACCACATTTCGAAAGCTTCTATTCTCTGCTTGTCTAAACTATTTATCGTCCACGTTTCACTTTAATACATAGCTACACTCCATACAAATACTTTCAGAAACGACTTCCTGACACTTAAATCTATACTCGATGTTAACAAATTTCTCTTCTTCAGAAACGCTTTCCTTGCCATTGCCAGTCTACATTTTATATCCTCTCTACTTCGACCATCATCAGTTATTCTGCTCCCCAAACAGCAAAACTCCTTTACTACTTTAAGTGTCTCATTTCCTAATCTAATTCCCTCAGCATCACCCGACTTAATTCGACTACGTTCCATTATCCTCGTTTTGCTTTTGTTGATGTTCATCATATATCCTCCTTTCAAGACACTGTCCATTCCGTTCAGCTGCTCTTCCAGGTCCTTTGCTGTCTCTGACAGAATTACAATGTCATCGGTGAACCTCAAATTTTTTATTTTTTCTCCTTGGATTTTATTCCTATTCTGAATTTTTCTTTCGCTTCCTTTACTGCTGGCTCAATATACAAATTGAATAAAATCGGGGATAGCCTACAACCCTGTCTCACTCCCTTCCCAACCACTGCTTCCCTTTCATGCCCCTCGACTCTTATAACTGCCATCTGGTTTCTGTACAAATTGTAAATAGCCTTTCGCTCCCTGTACTTTACCCCTGCCACCTTCAGAATATTATCTCAGAGTAATTTACAACCAACAATTTATTTAATTGTTCACCTGCTTCTAGGTTAGAAGTAGTCTTACAGAAGACATTCAACTGAAGTGAAGACTGATTTTCGTAAAGAGTTTAATCATATATCACATGAGGAAAGGATTTTATTACTCAAAGATGTCGGAAGTTTTTGAATATAGGCTTCTCCCATAGCTATTTTGTCTTTTCCTGATAAACGAACTTGCAACAATATTTTGGAATTAATTTCTAAACCAGAGTAGCAAGATTGTATAGGGGCCTAGAGAGTATACACCTGACGAAACTATTGAGAGTCGTTAACGGACGCAGATTATTGGTTATGTGTGCTCCCAAAAATGGTTCAAATGGCTCTGAGCACTATGGGACTCAACTGCTGAGGTCATTAGTCCCCTAGAACTTAGAACTAGTTAAACCTAACTAACCTAAGGACATCACAAACATCCATGCCCGAGGCAGGATTCGAACCTGCGACCGTAGCGGTCTTGCGGTTCCAGACTGCAGCGCCTTTAACCGCACGGCCACTTCGGCCGGCTGTGTGCTCCCAAACTTGATCACAGGGTCATTAAATATTTAAATAAAATGCAACGCCACAATGCACGTCAACATTGGGGTACTTTTTACCTCAATAAGACCCTTCCAAAGCTGTCCAAGTCGACTGTTGATGATTGAACTGTGAAGTGGAAACAGGAAGGAAGAACCACGGCTAAACCAAAACCAGGCAGACATCATGTACTAACGGGTAGGGACTGTGGAGCTCTACAGTAGGTGGTCGTAAAAAGTTACATGAAACCAGCAGAAGGAATCACTAGTGAGTTCCACAATTCTAGTCCAGCTAGCAAAATGACTGTGCGTAGGGGGTGAAAAGGAATGGGCCACAGTGGTCGAACAGCTCCTCACAAGCCACACCCTTCTGCAGTCAATGCTACGCAACCCTTGAGGTAGTTTAAAGGGCGATGCCAAGGGATTGAGGGTGTCAGGAAACGAGTGATTTGTAGTGATGTACCTCTCTACGAGCTGCGACAATAAAGCAAAGAGACCGATTTTCTTTGCAAGATTTGGCAACACGTGAGTTGTGCTGTAATAAGTTAACACATGTTTGTGTCTCTCGTCACGGAAATGGAACCGCATAGTATTGCGCAATGGTATGCCATTTCCTTTTGCGTTAAATTGGGTGCAAATTCGACGACAACTTACGGTAAGCTTGAGAAGGCTTTTGGAGAGGAGGTTATGTCAAGTGCTCAAATGGATCACCCAGACCAAAAAAAGTTCGCATGTCAAAGCAAAAGTGAAATGCATGCTTGTGTGCTTCTTTGATTCCAAGGGAGTTGTTCATAAAGAGTGGGTGCCTCCTGAACAAACAATTAAACAATATTGCTACAAAGAAATTTTAGAAAGACTTCGTAAAAGAGTTCTTTGTGTCCGTGCCAACATTGCTGATAATTGGATTCTGCATCGCAATAATGCGCCATCCCATACTGCTCTGTCAGTAGAGCAATTTTTAACCTCAAAACAAATTTCAGTACTACCACAGCCACCTTATTCACCAGATATCGCTCCTTGCGATTTTTTTCTGTTTCCAAGAGTCAAAATGGGAGTCAAAGCACACCATTTTCAAACAATGCAAGATGTCTAAAAACCTGTGACGAGGGTCTTGGAGGATATTACAGACGACGAGTTCCAGGAATGTTACCATCAATGGCAGAAGCGCTGGAAAAAGTGTGTGCAATCAGAAGGGAACTACTTTGAAGGAGACAACACTAAACTTGACTAAAACGGTAAGCAACATATTTTTTTCACATCAGTCTCGTTACTTTATTGTGGCACCTCGTATGTGGTCAGAAGGACTGACTCTCCATATAGAAAAGTCAAACAACCTTCAGTTGAAATTAAAAGCAAATGCATTACCATTAAGAGTGCAGTGGGAATTCCACTGTTAATTGCAGCGGCGAGAGCAGATGGGTGCAAAGAGTACATTATAGGCCCCTACGAGGGCGAGGGCTTATCTGATGAAGTGATAGAAAAATAAACAGGAGTCGATAGCGAAGAGATAGGGAATTCATTATTGCAATGAGAATTTACGAGAGCTTTGGAAGATTTAAGATCAAATAAAGCGTAAGGGATAGATAACATTCCATATGAATTTTTAAAATCACTGGGGCAAGTGGCAACAAAATGACTATTCATGTTGGTGAGTAGAATGTATGAGACTGTCGATATATCATCAGATCACCGGGAAAACCTCATCCACACAATTCCAAAAATGGCAAAGGCCGCCATGTGTGAGAATTATAGCACAATCGGGTTATCAGCTCATGCATCCGAGATGCTGACAACAATAATATACAGAAGAATGGAAAAGAAAATTGAGGTTGAGGTAGATGACGATCAGAGTCACTTTAGGAAAGGTAAAGGGACCGGAGAGGCAATTCTGACACTGCGACTGATGATGGAAGCAAGACTGAAGAAAAGTCAAGGCACATTCACAGGATTTGTCGACCTGGAAGAAGCGTTCGACAATGGAAAATAATGCAAGGTGTTCGAAATTCCGCGATGGATAATGTATAATATGTGCAAGAGCCAAGAGGGAGCAATAGGAGTGGAGGATAAAAAACGAAGTGCACGGACTAAAAAGGGTATGTTGTACGCTCTATGTATGTTGTATGTTAACCAGGGACCTAGAAACGACGGAGAGGCTCCATCCCTGCCACAGCCGCAGTGGTCCACAACCCCACAACGACTACCGCAGTCCACTTCACCCCTCCGCCGCCCCACACCGAACCCAGAGTTACTGTGCGGTTCGGCCCCCGGTGGACCCCCTCCCCCCCCCCCCCCCCCAGGAAACGCCTCACACCAGACGAGTGTAACCTCTATGTTTGCGCGGTAGAGTAATGGTGGTGTACGTGTACGTGGACAACTTGTTTGCACAGCAATCGCCGACATAGTGTAGCTGAGGCGGAATAAGGGGAACCAGCCAGCATTCGCCGAGGCAGATGGAAAACCGCCTAAAAACCGTCCACAGACTGGTCGGCTCACCGGATCTCGACACAAGTCCGCCAGGGACCAGGCGCTCCTTCCCACTCCCGAAAGCAGTACGTTAGACCGCTCGGCTAGCCAGGCGGGCAAAAAAAAAAGAAAAAAAAAAGAAGTATAAGCCAGGAATGTAGTCTTTCGCCTGTACCGTTCAATCTGTACTTCGAAAAAGCAATGGCAGAAATAAAAGTAATGTTCAAGAGTGCGATTATTATTCAAAAGTGAAAGAATGTCAGTGACAAGATTCGTTGATAACATTGCTATCCTCAGTGAAAGTGAAGAAGAATTACGGGATCTATTGAATTGAATGAACAGTCTAACGAGTACAAAGTATGGGTTGACAGTAAATCGAAGAAAGACGAAAGTAATGAGAAGAAGCACAAATGACAACAGTGGGAAACTGAACATCAGATTTGGTGAGCACGAAGTAGATGAACTTAAGGAATTCTGCTACGTAGGCAGCAGAATAACCCATGACGAGCGGAGCAAGGAGGGCGTAAAAATCAGAATAGTACTCACAAAAAGGGTATTCCTGGCGAAGAGAAGTCTACTAGTATCAAACGTAAGTCTTAATTTGAGGAAGAACTTTCTGACAAGGTACGCCTGAAGCACAGCACCATATGGTAGTGAGACATTGACTGCAGGAACACAGGAATAGAAGAGAATCGAAGCATCTGAGATGTTTTGTTACAGAAGAATGTTGAAAATTAGGTGGACTGATAAGGAAAGGAATGAGGAGGTTTTCCGAAGAATCGGTGACGAGAGGAATGTGTGGGAAACCCTGACAAGAAGAAGGGACAGGATCATAAGACATCTGATAAGACACCAGAGAATAAAACTTCCTGGCAGATTAAAACTGTGTGCCCAAGCGAGACTCGAACTCGGGACCTTTGCCTTTCGCGGGCAAGTGCTCTACCATCTGAGCTACCGAAGCACGATTCACGCGCGGTCCTCACAGCTTTACTTCTGCCAGTATCTCGTCTCCTACCTTCCAAACTTTACAGAAGCTCTCCTGCGAACCATGCACAACCAGCACTCCTGAAAGAAAGGATACTGTGGAGACATGGCTTAGCCACAGCCTGGGGGATGTTTCCAGAATGAGATTTTCACTTTGTAGCGGAGTGTGCGCTGATATGAAACATCTCCCAGGCTGTGGCTAAGCCATGTCTCCGCAGTATGCTTTCTTTCAGGAGTGCTAGTTGTGCATGGTTCGCAGGAGAGCTTCTGTAAAGTTTGGAAGGTAGGAGACGAGGTACTGGCAGAAGTAAAGCTGTGAGGACCGGTTGTGAGTCGTGCTTCGGTAGCTCAGATGGTAGAGCACTTGCCCGCGAAAGGCAAAAGTCCCGAGTTCGAGTCTCGGTCGGGCAGACAGTTTTAATCTCCCAGGAAGTTTAATATCAGCGCACACTCCGCTGCAGAGTGAAAATCTCATTCTGCCACCAGAGAATAGCTTCCATGGCTCTAGAAGGAGCTGTAGAGGGTAAAACCAATAGAGGAAGACAGAGAGAGGAATACATCCAGCAAATAGTTGAGAACGTATGCTGCAAATGCTACTCTGAGATGAAAAGACTGGCACAGGATAGGAGTTCGTGGCGGGCCGCATCAAGCCAGTCGGAAGGCTGATGATTCAAAACAAAATTATGCTATACCCTGTGACAATCCGATGGAGAGGATTTTGGCCTGGCGAATGCCTGGAGCACGTTACCTGCCATTATGTATAGCGTTAACAATCAAGTACAGAGGAGTTGGTGTTACCCTATGGGGGCGTTTTTCATGGTTAGAGTGTCGTCCCTTCACTGCGCTTAAGAAAACGCTAAATATCGAATGATACGAACACATTTTACAATGTTGTGCACTGTGTACAATACAGGAAGAGTTCTGAGCCGATGATTATTTATATCAGCATGACACTGTACACTTAAGAAGCAGCATCTGTGAGGGAGTGTTTGTGGACAACAACATTCCTGAAATGGACTGTCCTGTCGAGAGTCCCGACTTGAACCAAAACCTTGAGATGAGTTAGAACTTCGACTTCACTACAGGCATCAGATACGTCTCTGGTTTCACTCTTGAGGAAAAACGGGAAGTCCTCCCTCCATAGACAATCAGACAACTCAATAAAGTGCCCCCAGTTGGGTTCATGGCGCCAGAAAGGAGAACGTGGGCACACCACATATTAACGTGCACTAATAGGTGTCCAGATACATTTGATCAGATAGTGTACGTCTTCGCATTTCACTCAAACGTTAGAGTAGGCACATAGATAGTCAGTCAAAACCATCACAAAAAGAAAATCACATATCGTGAGATCGGGCGACCCTGGGGGTCAATCGTGCAACGAGACAATAGTACACCCCTCATCGTCATGGTTGAGATGGGTAGTTATTAAGAAACCCACTTACATACAGTTTCCAAAGCGATTAAGAAACCCACTTACGTACAGTTTCCAAAGCGATGGTGCTTCGTCACGTTGAAAAATGAAGCTTTCACCATGTTCTCGTAACTATGGAAAAAGCCATATCTCCAAAATATCTAGGTATTGATATGAGTAAAGAACGAGCAAGCGTAGGATTGATCTATCTGAACGAGCGAGGCCCTAGTAACAACCTCATGAACCGGCCACTTATAACTGGCTCCAGACTAAACTACTAGTTTTGATGCGTCCTCCAAAATTCACACCAACGTTCCATCTCGATTTTTGTAGAAGATATAGTTCTATGAAATCGGATGAACCTTTTCTATACACCCTGTCTTACTCACAAGGAGACAACATGGCAATTGGATTTCTGTTTTTATTTTGTATTTATGGGACGTGAAGCTGAGAACCGAAATATGAATCGACCAAAACAGTTCGATGCAGCTCTCAAAATTATCGAGCAAATCCACTTTGAACTTTTCCGAGGATCTTCGGTATGCTAAAATGAAGTCTTTTACACGACGGGCTGCGCGGCTCTGTGGTAGACCGCTCACCCACCACGCAGGCAGCCCGGATCCGATTTCCCCCATAGTAAACATTCTAACAAAGGCGCATGTTCTACAAGCATTTCCGCAAAAGTGTAAATTACATGAAAAAATTCAGTTTATGTTTTTTTTACTCAAACAATCTTTGTTGACAACCTTATAAGAGATCAGAAACTAATAATTTATGCATGCAATTAAAACTGGATTTTTATGTGTTATGTAATTATAAATAAGATGACGTGCATTTTTCATGAAAGTAACGATTCGATATAAGTTAACTAGCATATATTTGATGAATTTTATATTTAAATTATGTAGGTTTTCGAACTGAACGGAAAAAACGAAGAAATAACGACCGAAGAGACCTGGGATTCAGCAATTACGTCTCGAGTGCTACCAATTTTTTTCTCATCATTATATATTTTACTCTTCGCGTAAATCCTCGTAGAAGACGCTGCTTTGTTCAAAATTGAAGTCTGGCAGGAGTTGAACCCATAACCCCCAAGGGGCAGGCGAGCATTCTATCACAAAGCCACTCTGCCTGCCGGAAAAAATCTAGCTTCCTTTAACTTATTAAAGCTATTTGGAAAACTTGAAAGCCTTCTCCTCGAGAATTTTTCAGAGTTGCATCGAATTGTTGTGGATGACTGATATTTGAGTTCTGAACTTAACGTCTCATGAACACAAAACATCACAAAAAATCTAATGGCGTTACATAGCGTCACCGCCTCCCACTAGGCGCTAGGCCATTCATTCAGCGGCGAACGAATGTTGGTCGGGAGAGGTACTCGCAATGGGCCTGACGGGACTCACAACCCTAGATTGCGTCGAACGCGTCTACGATTGTGATGACAGAACCGACTGGTTTTAACAATTGATTGGCCAGTCGACTGCCTTTTTCGTTCACTCAGTTACTTCAGTCAAATGAAACAACCGTTTGGAACTAGTCTGTGGCAGTTAAAATATGCCGATGTTAAGACTCTTTACAAGAAGGGGGTTAATGAGATACCATCAAAATATCGACTTATTTCACTTTCGCCGACTTATTAAAAAATATTAGAAAAAGTTGTGTTCAAGCGCCACCTTAAGTATCTGACTGTAATTAATATATTACCCAAGTCACAGTTTGATTTCTTAAGGGTTCTAATAAAGAGAAATCTATTTACACTTACTGTGAGAATGTAGTTGATTCATTAGATAATAAATTGGAGGATACTGGCATTTTCTGTGACCCGTCAAAAGCCTTTGACTGTGTGAACCACAGAATTCTCTTAAGTAAATTAGAATATTATGGTGTCACCGGCAATTCTGCAAAATGGTTTCAGTCTTATCTAACAGGAAACAAAGGGTATCTTTGAGAAATACGTGTGCAGTAAGCAATCATTCTTCATATGACTCTGATTTAATTACATGTGGTGCTCCTCAAGGTTCCATCTAGGGTTTGTTGGTGTACTTTAATGATTGCTCGTCTTTTACATTGCCAGATGCTAAGCTTGTTTTGTTTGCAGGTGATACAAGCATTGCAATAAGTAGCAAGTCAAGTACAGATTTAGAAATAGGTGCTAATCAAATTTTCACTGACTTTAATAAATGATTTAAAGCTAATCCACTGTCATTAAACTTTGAAAAGACCCACTATATGCAATTCAGAGCCTGTAAGAGATTCCCTTCCAGCATGTGTGTAACATATGAAGACAGGCATGTCGAAGAGGTTGACAGTGTTACATTGCTGGGATTCAACTCGATAATACGTTCAATACCACAGAATTGCTGAAGCTCCTAATCAAGTCTATATTTGCAGTGAGAATTATGTCAGATGTAGGGGACATAAATATAAAAAAAAAACTTGCATACTTTGCTTACTTTCATTCCATTATGTCATACGGGATCAAATCATCAAACAGAGCAAAGGTTTTTAGCGTGCAAAAGCTTGTAATAAGAATCATTAGTGTTGTAGAAACCTGTTCAAGGACCTTAATATTCTAACCATTGCTTCTCAGTATATTTATTCCTTAATGAAACTTGTTGCAAGCAATATTTCTCTATTTCTAACCAATAGCTCAGTATGTAGTATCAATACTAGAAATGCGAACACTCTACATAATGACCTAAAATTACTTACCGGTACCTTTGACCAGAAAGGGATCCAATATTCAGGAACACACATTTCATTAAACTGCCAGCAACCATTAAAAACTCGGTTTCAGATGAAGCACGGTTTAAACCCAGTTCGAAAGACTTTTTGTTAGGCAACTCCTTTTACACTATAGATGAATATCTTAACAATGGCTGTTACACATCTTAAGAAAAAAATGTCTGTTAGATTTCAGTTTTGACAGTACTTGGTCACAAAGTCAAGATTAGGTATTTTGTGTATGATAAATTTATTAAAAGTGCATAACAATGTTTCATTCTGACAGTGTATTGATTCTGTAAACATTAGCAGCTCCAGTTCACTGTAATGTATTCACCTACCTTGACAATCTCCTGACAAATGATCAGGGTAGTAAGCAATGTATTCAAATGTTTTAAGTTATTGTTTCTGGCATGTTCTACAACCACGAGAATCATCTCATTTGTGGGTGCACGGGACGAAAGCTGAATCTAATCTAATCTAGTTACGGTAGTAGGGCAGCCTTCGGGTTTGATTGATTTCATTTAGAGGGTTGCCAACGTTGTTAGTGACAAGTACCGCATCTTATTTCAAGGAGGGGTGAATAAATATTATGTTTATAAAAGTGAAGTATTTTGAAAATGTACGTATTTGTTTACTTAAACGCTAATTCTCCGTGCCTCTGTCATTAAATATGGATATTGGATGGTTTCGGATAGTTAAGAACTGGTGCTACATTATAAATTTATGTTAAAAAAGAATCATTACTTTTATACTTAAATTACTGAAGCTTTGTCTCTCTCTCTCTCTCTCTCTCTCTCTCTCTCTCTCTTACTGCTCGTTTGCATTCATCACCGCTAGTTGTAGTTCGGTAAATGCTGACGTGACTTGAACAGAAAGCACATAAGATACAATTTTTTAAATGTTTGGTGATAGAATGGCCTGATTTTTATGCTTACACTGTTACTCGTCGGAAGTATTTTTTCCGATAAGTATTTGCGATAAGTATTCATCATTCGTTTTTTTTATTTCCCCAGTTAATATGGTTTCATAATGTGAATAGTCCTCGAAGATACATATCGCATTCAGTTTATGTTGACGATCACTTTTTATCCAGTCATACGATTTTTTCCATTCACTCGCCATTAAGCGTTCCGTCATTCTGATTCAGACAGAACGTTCGCCATTAGGGAAACGTCCATTCGCAAACACAAACGATGAACTGAAATTAGCTAATTGCTAATTAGCACTCGATAAAAAGCAAATATCGGAACCGCAATAACAGTGACGACAGGCGGTAGCAGAGTGCAATCAACAACGGCAAAATGATCGAATGTTCCCCCTCAGAACTTAATGCACCAGACTGTTTTCATTTGGCTGTTCCCGCAGACTGGTTTCACTCAAAAAATGAACGAAACTGACACGTGAAGCTACAGCCGACTTATCGACCGTTTTCCTTCGATTGCCCCCACAGGTTGGTTTCACCCATAGTCCAACCGATACATAACACCACAACAGAATGAGTCGTCTGTTACAACCTACTGAATCGTTTGTTTTCATTCGTTTCTTCCCATCACTAGTCCACCACGGTCGCAACAACGATGCGCGTACGTTGCAACTCACGTTTGCTGCCGAAGGTGTGGCTTAGCTGCAGGCGATAAGCCCCGTGACTTCGGCGATCCGTCGACTCGTCACTAGGCTGATTATTTATTTACTAACGTGGTATCTGTTCTTTCGGACATGTCCGAAAGAACAAATGCCATCGGTGACCATGCAGCTCGTTAGAATGAAATTACAATGAAATGAACACCTTTAGCTGCTTACAGGCGTTGACATACGTCAACGGGGACAGATGAAAATGTGACTTCGGCGCTCCGTCGAGTCGTCACTAGGCTGATTATTTATATACTAATGTGGTATCTGTTCTTTCAGACATGTCCGAAAGAACAGATGCCATCGGTGCCCATGCAGCTCGTTAGAATGAAATTACAATGAAATGAACACCCTTAGCTACTTACAGGTGTTGACATACGTCAACGGGGACAGATGAAAATATGACTTCGGCGCTCCGTCGAGTCGTCACTAGGCTGATTATTTATATACTAACATGGTATCTGTTCCTTCAGACATGTCCGAAAGAACAGATGCCATCGGTGACCATGCAGCTCGTTAGAATGAAATTACAATGAAATGAACACCCTTACCTGCTTACAGGCGTTGACATACGTCAACTAGGACAGATGAAAATGTGACTTCGGCGCTCCGTCGAGTCGTCACTAGGCTGATTATTTATATACTAACGTGGTATCTGTTCCTTCAGACATGTCCGAAAGAACAGATGCCATCGGTGCCCATGCAGCTCGTTCAAATGAAATTACAATGAAATGAACACCCTTAGCTGCTTACAGGCGTTGACATACGTCAACGGGGACGGATGAAAATGTGACTTCGGCGCTCTGTCGAGTCGTCACTAGGCTGATTATTTATATACTAACGTGGTATCTGTTCTTTCGGACGTGTCCGAAAGAACAGATGCCATCGGTGACCATGCAGCTCGTTAGAATGAAATTACAATGAAATGAACACCCTTAGCTGCTTACAGGCGTTGACATACGTCAACGGGGATGGATGAAAATGTGACTTCGGCGCTCTGTCGAGTCGTCACTGGGCTGATTATTTATATACTAACGTGGTATCTGTTCTTTCGGACATGTCCGAAAGAACAGATGCCATCGGTGACCATGAAGCTCGTTAGAATGAAATTACAATGAAATGAACACACTTAGCTGCTTACAGGCGTTAACATACGTCAACAGGGACAGATGAAAATGTGACTTCAGCGCTCTGTCGAGTCGTCACTAGGCTGATTATTTATATACTAAGATGGTATCTGTTGTTTCGGACATGTCCGAAAGAACAGATGCCATCGGTGACCATGCACCTCGTTAGAATGAAATTACAATGAAATGAACACCCTTAGCTGCTTACAGGCGTTGACATACGTCAACGGGGACAGATGAAAATGTGACTTTGGCGCTCCGTCGAGTCGTCACTAGGCTGATTATTTATATACTAAGATGGTATCTGTTCTTTCGGACATGTCCGAAATAACAGATGCCATCGGTGACCATGAAGCTCGTTAGAATGAAATTACTATGAAATGAACACCCTTCGCTGCTTACAGGCGTTGACATACGTCAACGGAGACGGATGAAAATGTGACTTCGGCGCTCTGTCGAGTCGTCACTAGGCTGATTATTTATATACTAACGTGGTATCTGTTCTTTCAGACATGTCGGTAAGAACAGATGCCATCGGTGCCCATGCAGCTCGTTAGAATGAAATTACAATGAAATGAACACCCTTAGCTGCTTACAGGCGTTGACATACGTCAACGGGGACAGATGAAAATGTGACTTCGGCGCTCCGTCGAGTCGTCACTAGGCTGATTATTTATATACTAACGTGGTATCTGTTCTTTCAGACATGTCCGAAAGAACAGATGCCATCGGTGCCCATGCAGCTCGTTAGAATGAAATTACAATGAAATGAACACCCTTAGCTGCTTGCAGGCGTTGACATACGTCAACGGGGACAGATGAAAAAGTGACTTCGGCGCTCTGTCAAGTCGTCACTAGGCTGATTATTTATATACTAAGATAGTATATGTTCTTTCGGACATGTCCGAAAGAACAGATGCCATCGGTGACCATGCAGCTCGTTAGAATGAAATTACAATGAAATGAATGCCCTTAGCTGCTTACAGGCGTTGACATACGTCAACGGGGATGGATGAAAATGTGACTTCGGCGCTCTGTCGAGTCGTCACTAGGCTGATTATTTATATACTAACGCGGTATCTGTTCTTTCAGACATGTCCGAAAGAACAGATGCCATCGATGCCCAAGCAGCTCGTTAGAATGAAATTACAATGAAATGAACACCCTTAGCTGCTTACAGGCGTTGACATACGTCAACGGGGACAGATGAAAATGTGACTTCGGCGCTCCGTCGAGTCGTCACTAGGCTGATTATTTATATACTAACGTGGTATCTGTTCTTTCAGACATGTCCGAAAGAATAGATGCCATCGGTGCCCATGCAGCTCGTTAGAATGAAAGTACAATGAAATGAGCACCCTTAGCTGCTTACAGGCGTTGACATACGTCAACGGGGACAGATGAAAATGTGACTTCGGCGCTCTGTCGAGTCGTCACTTGGCTGATTATTTATATACTAACGTGGTATCTGTTCTTTCGGATGTGTCCGAAAGAACAAATGCCATGGGTGCCCATGCAGCTCGTTAGAATGAAATTACAATGAAATGAACACCTTTAGCTGCTTACAGGCGTTGACATACGTCAACGGGGACAGATGAAAATGTGACTTCGGCGCTCCGTCGAGTCGTCACTAGGCTGATTATTTATATACTAACGTGGTATCTGTTCTTTCAGACATGTCCGAAAGAACAGATGCCATCGGTGCCCATGCAGCTCGTTAGAATGAAATTACAATGAAATGAACACCTTTAGCTGCTTACAGGCGTTGACATACGTCAACGGGGACAGATGAAAATGTGACTTTGGCGCTCCGTCGAGTCGTCACTAGGCTGATTATTTATATACTAAGATGGTATCTGTTCTTTCGGACATGTCCGAATGAACAGATGCCATCGGTGACCATGAAGCTCGTTAGAATGAAATTACTATGAAATGAACACCCTTAGCTGCTTGCAGGCGTTGACATACGTCAACGGAGACGGATGAAAATGTGACTTCGGCGCTCTGTCGAGTCGTCACTAGGCTGATTATTTATATACTAACGTGGTATCTGTTCTTTCAGACATGTCCGTAAGAACAGATGCCATCGGTGCCCATGCAGCTCGTTAGAATGAAATTACAATGAAATGAACACCCTTAGCTGCTTACAGGCGTTGACATACGTCAACGGGGACAGATGAAAAAGTGACTTCGGCGCTCTGTCGAGTCGTCACTAGGCTGATTATTTATATACTAAGATAGTATATGTTCTTTCGCACATGTCCGAAAGAACAGATGCCATCGGTGACCATGCAGCTCGTTAGAATGAAATTACAATGAAATGAACGCCCTTAGCTGCTTACAGGCGTTGACATACGTCAACGGGGATGGATGAAAATGTGACTTCGGCGCTCTGTCGAGTCGTCACTAGGCTGATTATTTATATACTAACGCGGTATCTGTTCTTTCAGACATGTCCGAAAGAACAGATGCCAACGGTGCCCATGCAGCTCGTTAGAATGAAATTACAATGAAATGAGCACCCTTAGCTGCTTACAGGCGTTGACATACGTCAACGGGGACAGATGAAAATGTGACTTCGGCGCTCTGTCGAGTCGTCACTTGGCTGATTATTTATATACTAACGTGGTATCTGTTCTTTCGGATGTGTCCGAAAGAACAAATGCCATGGGTGCCCATGCAGCTCGTTAGAATGAAATTACAATGAAATGAACACCTTTAGCTGCTTACAGGCGTTGACATACGTCAACGGGGACAGATGAAAATGTGACTTTGGCGCTCCGTCGAGTCGTCACTAGGCTGATTATTTATATACTAAGATGGTATCTGTTCTTTCGGACATGTCCGAAAGAACAGATGCCATCGGTGACCATGAAGCTCGTTAGAATGAAATTACTATGAAATGAACACCCTTAGCTGCTTACAGGCGTTGACATACGTCAACGGAGACGGATGAAAATGTGACTTCGGCGCTCTGTCGAGTCGTCACTAGGCTGATTATTTATATACTAACGTGGTATCTGTTCTTTCAGACATGTCCGTAAGAACAGATGCCATCGGTGCCCATGCAGCTCGTTAGAATGAAATTACAATGAAATGAACACCCTTAGCTGCTTACAGGCGTTGACATACGTCAACGGGGACAGATGAAAAAGTGACTTCGGCGCTCTGTCGAGTCGTCACTAGGCTGATTATTTATATACTAAGATAGTATATGTTCTTTCGCACATGTCCGAAAGAACAGATGCCATCGGTGACCATGCAGCTCGTTAGAATGAAATTACAATGAAATGAACGCCCTTAGCTGCTTACAGGCGTTGACATACGTCAACGGGGATGGATGAAAATGTGACTTCGGCGCTCTGTCGAGTCGTCACTAGGCTGATTATTTATATACTAACGCGGTATCTGTTCTTTCAGACATGTCCGAAAGAACAGATGCCATCGATGCCCAAGCAGCTCGTTAGAATGAAATTACAATGAAATGAACACCCTTAGCTGCTTACAGGAGTTGACATACGTCAACGGGGACAGATGAAAATGTGACTTCGGCGCTCCGTCGAGTCGTCACTAGGCTGATTATTTATATACTAACATGGTATCTGTTCTTTCAGACATGTCCGAAAGAATAGATGCCAACGGTGCCCATGCAGCTCGTTAGAATGAAATTACAATGAAATGAGCACCCTTAGCTGCTTACAGGCGTTGACATACGTCAACGGGGACAGATGAAAATGTGACTTCGGCGCTCTGTCGAGTCGTCACTTGGCTGATTATTTATATACTAACGTGGTATCTGTTCTTTCGGATGTGTCCGAAAGAACAAATGCCATGGGTGCCCATGCAGCTCGTTAGAATGAAATTACAATGAAATGAACACCGTTAGCTGCTTACAGGCGTTGACATACGTCAACGGGGACAGATGAAAATGTGACTTCGGCGCTCCGTCGAGTCGTCACTAGGCTGATTATTTATATACTAACGTGGTATCTGTTCTTTCAGACATGTCCGAAAGAACAGATGCCATCGGTGCCCATGCAGCTCGTTAGAATGAAATTACAATGAAATGAACACCCTTAGCTGCTTACAGGCGTTGACATACGTCAACGGGGACAGATGAAAATGTGTGCCCCGACCGGGACTCGAACCCGGGATCTCCTGCTTGGGCGGGGGCGCTACGAATGTAGTGTGGGACAATACATTGAGAATGTGGGTTTCGCGGGAGGCTTGCCAGAGATAAATCCCTGCAGTCGTGCTATCCTCTGTGTCCTCGGTGGCTCGGATGGATCGCTGGCATGGTAGCTCAGTGTGTTCAGTCAGAGGGTTAGCTGCCCTCTGTAATAAAAAAACTGAGTTAATCGATCAACAGCGAACTTAAACGGATGTCTTACGACGTCCGCCCCGAGCAGATACAACGAACAAAAGCGAATAAAATGAGATTTAAGAAAAAAAAAAAAAAAAAAAGGAGGATAGAGCGTCTGCCATGTAAGCGGGAGATCACGGTTTCGAGTCCCCGTTGGGGCACACATTTTTATCTGTCCCCGTTGACGTATGTCAACGCCTGTAAGCAGCTAACGGTGTTCTTTTCATTGTAATTTAAGCTGATTATTGACAGCCTCGATGACAGTCTATAAAGACACCCCTCTGTGCCAGGCCTTCGTAGGAAAGCGGTGACACTATAGGCAGATTTCATTCTTTATCCTGTGTAACATAAAATTAACAATAGCCATAAAATCTCCAGTCGGTAACTATTCGTAAACAGCGGACAGAATACACTGAAGTTCAAAACTTAAGGACGAAAGTAACTTTCGCATAATGTGTCACGCCAAGTATTACAGTTCGATGAAACTTCGAGCATGCATAGAAAGAGCAGATACAGTATAGGACAGAAGGTAACTAAAAGAAATACACAATGAGACAAATAGAAATGACACTTTTATTCAAAGGCAACAATTACATGATACTCCGTTGAACATTATAAAAGGCGGGACATGGTTCTTAATGTGGTGTGTGGTCACAACGTGCTCCCATGCTGACACCAAGGCTGGTAATGGGTTCTTGTGGCAGGGCGTTCCATTTCTCCAGCAGAGCAGTTAATAACTGATAGATGGCCGTTGGTGCTTGTGAACGTTACGCAATAGTCTCCCCAATGCATCACACAATTGCTTGGTGGGAATTAAGTCGAGGGAACGGGTAGACCAGCACATTCATCGAATAACCTCTCGTTCCAAGAGCTCTTTCACCTGCGCTGTTCCATGTGGTCGCTCATCGTTATGCATGTAAATAGAGTCAGGGCCGAATACCAACAGAAAAGACGCTCGTAGGAAAGAAGTACAGTGTCGTAATGATATTGACCGGTGAGTGCACTGTATTCAAAGATTTGGATGTCAGTACACTGTGTTCCTGGTACAGGAAATAATTACGACTCAACATCAAAGACTTAATTGTACTGTGGAAAGTTTACCTCTTGCGCGTATTCTGCCATCTATGGAAATTTCGTTTTTATGATGTTTTGAAAAAAGTGAAAGGATGTACAACTCAGTCTTGTTTTCCTTCCTGTTCGAGCTGCGTATTTTGCTAGCGTAATTTTATGATGAGATGTTTAAAATGCATTTTGTTTTATTTAGTAAAGGTGTATTCAGTACCATATATTTGGAAGTGGTCGATTTGGTGACGCAATGATCGCGAAACATAAGCGAGCTACCGTTTCCAAATTACAAAGTACATCATTCGAACTTGCAGTTTATGGGTTTAACGAAGTCCAATAATATTATTATTTTCATGCAAGGCTGACTTTTCGCATTAACCGTAACAGCCACACGGTCTGAGGTAACCGAGCTTACTGTTTGCCAGCTACAACTTCTGGTTATGACAGTCGCAGTGTTCCAACTAGAAAGGTATCTTATGACACGAAAGACAAGCTTGTGCCACATCATCGAATTTACCACCAAAGTATTTTCCTTTTCTTGTCAGCTGTGTGATATGTCTGTCCTTTGCCAGAAATTTAGCTTTCGAACATTTAAACTTTATAGGACGCATTGTTACATAAAAAACGGTATACATCACACCGGTGACTCAGTTACAGAACAAGTGTTTGATGTACATTTGTGTATAAAATTTTACAGTCATTATATCGTTACAGTTGGGTTGTGTGTGGGTTTCATGTACGCCAATGGCCTTGGCGCAGTGGTAACAAATAGTTCAAATGGCTCTGAGCACTATGGGACCTAACAGCTGCGGTCATCAGTCCCCTAGAACTTAGAACTACTTAAACCTAACCAACCTAAGGACATCACACACATCCACGCCCGAAGCAGGATTCAAGCCTGCGACCGTAGCAGCAGCGCGGTTCCGGACTGAAGCGCCTAGAACCGCTCGGTCACAACGGCCGGCTGTAATGGTAACATCGGTTCACGTGAGATAGCCGAAGTTAAGCACTGTCGGGATTGGCTAGCATTGGATGGGTAACCGTCTGGCTCTGCCGAGGGCTGTTGGGAAGCGGGGTGCACTAAGGCCTTGTGGGACCAAGTGTGGAGCTACCTCCTTCAGAACTAGCGGCTCCTGTCACGAAAACTGATACGACCGTGTTGACCACATGCCCCTCGATATCCTCATCACGTGGCGCCTTTAGCTGAGGATGACACGTCGGTCGGTCGTTACCATTTGGCCTTCCGAGACCTGTTCGGACGGAGTTTAGTTTAATAAAGAACATTGGACAAAAATTGAGAAAAGCCAAAGAACTATATAATTGTGAAATGGAATTAATGTAATGGGAATTACAAGCAATTTATTAGTACAGATAAACTATTCAGTAAGCTGTGAATAGCGATTTACGTTACGACATAACCAAAAAAGTAAGGGCAAAATTGTTTATTCTCCTTTGCCTGTGCGTATAGTAGATTCAGCTAGGCAAGTCACCGCCCAGTTTTATTCGGTGTATGATTATTTAAAAATTTATTTAGTAATTATTTTTAACAATACTGATGTTGTTTCGCACAAGATGGCTGGATTCACACTGCGTTAAGCGCAGCATGGCGCGCCGACACTAGGTTGTTTCAGAACGTTAATGTCGTCTGTCGGGAAAGTTCACGTTCAGCAATACAGTTTTCTCTCGATTGATTACAAATTTAAACTACATAATTTTATGCGCGTAATTTCAGTCTACTTATGAGGCGCCCTGCGGTGTCAGCCTCGGACACGATGACTCTTCAAACATCAACGTGTCGACACTTGCAGAAAAAAGGCCACAGTTCGGAAGTCCATGTGGCGTGCAAAGCTGATTAATGAAGTCACATTGACACCAGACTTCACCATAATTCCGCCCAACGCCACCGTCACATGATAGGAAGGTCACCACATTCCATCTTATCCAGATTTAATCCCTTCTTCTGACTCCTCTGCTCAGCGTTGAAATCTTGTCGTTTTCTTATAGGTGGCAGAGGAAGACATTTTAGACACAACGTTGCCCAGAATCGAAACGAATAGGCCTCAATGGATTACATGAAGGACGTCAATGAAACCAACCACCCCTTAACTTTGGACGTTGATTCACACACATGTTGCTGTCGAAAATGACAGTTCGCAGTGTTCTGAGCAACAGGAAAAAGTTCTTGACGTCCTTTCTTACTGCCGACAACTTAAGACGTTTTAACCCTTCTCTATAGGAATTCTGGGATTGCGTCTCCATTGAACGTACTCGCACCCCTTTGGAGTGCACTCATGTACAGATTGGAACCACTAGTCACCACAACGTGATCCGAAGCAGCGAAGGGATTTAATGCTTTCTCACTGCTCTTCTGTCAAGCCCTCCTGTGGCGTGATCACGGAGGGTTACGACATTGACACATGCGAGAACAAAACGGCAAACGCTTCCTCTAAACCCCCTCCCCCCCCCCCCCCCCCCCCAGTTCGGCAACTCTTGGTGGCGCCCACTCGCACTCATTGAGTACTTTAAAACTGTACGTTTACAGAGAAATGCCGATCGGAGTGGCCGAGCGGTTCTAGGCGCTACAGTCTGGAACCGCGCGGTCGCTACGGTCGCAGGTTAGAATCCTGCCTCGGGCATGGGTGTGTGTGATGTCCTTAGGTTAGTTAGGTTTATGTAGTTCTAAGTGCTAGGGGACTGATGACCTCAGAAGTTAAGTCCCATAGTGCTCAGAGCCATTTGAATCATTTTTTACAGATAAAATCAGCAAAGTAGCCTGAGGTGCATGCACCTAGGCGACCACTTGACACCCATCTCAGGCCAGCAGCCTATCTGCAGGCGCCTAGGAGTATTTCGTAGGTTTTCTCTGCAAAGACTCAATTTCAAAGTAATAAATGCGGGCGGGTGCCACCAAGAGTTTTGCTGAACTGTCTAAGAGACACATATTGCCATTTTATTCTCGCATGTATGAATGTCGCACCCTCCCATGATCACACCACAGCAAGGTTGATTGGTTGTTTGGGGAAGGAGACCAGACAGCGTGGTCATCGGTCTCATCGGATTAGGGAAGGAAGTCGGCCGTGCCCTTTCAGAGGAACCATCCCGGCATTTGCCTGGAATGATTTAGGGAAATCACGGAAAACCTAAATCAGGATGGCCGGACGCGGGATTGAACCGTCGTCCTCCCGAATGCGAGTCCAGTGTCTAACCACTGCGCCACCTCGCTCGGTACACCACAGCAAGGCGTGAACAGGAGCACTGATAAAGAAAAAGGATCCTTCACTGCTCCGGACCACGTTTAAATTTCGTCGAATGGTTCTGAACGGCCCCTAGTGGTTTTGTCCTGTACACTAGAGCAAAAACCGCGGTCGCATTGCACTCCAAAAAGGTGAAATCACATTCAGTGGGTATGCAGCCTCGTAATGTCCGTTAAGAAAAATTGAATCGCTCAGGAGGTGTTAGCAGCGCCAAACGTTGTCAATAAGGTCGTCCTTTTCCTCATCGCATTGCGAGCCGTCTTTTTCGACCTCAAAATCTGTGGGAATCTACGTCCCAAGGAAAGAGGCGATTTCCTCGTCACTATATTATTTGTGCAAAGTATATTTTCCTTCTGTCTATAATATCCTTACATAAATGTTAATCTCATTCTTTAAACTATGACAATCTGGTTTGAAGTCAATAAGCCGGCCGTTGTGACCGAGCGGCTCTAGGCGCTTCAGTCCGGAACCGCGCTGCTGCTACGGTCGCAGGTTCGAATCCTGCCTGGGGCATGAATGTGTATGATGTCCTTAGGTTAGTTAGGTTTAAGTAGTTCTAAGTCTAAGGGACTGATGACCTCAGATGTTAAGTGCCATAGTGCTCAGAACCATTTGAACCTTTTTTTTTTCTTTTTTATGTCAATATCTTCCTGTATGTACAGAGACACTAAAGTTATATCCTCGAAGACTACACACAGTATACACACACGTTGTACAAGCCACCGTCTATGCTCTGTTAAGGTTATAAACCAACATCTATGTCACGTGACATATGGAATAAAGCCGAGTTTCTGCCATTACACACTGTACGAAGTGGAGCTAATAGTTACAGCTTTCTCATATATAAGGCTGAAATCAGGCACTAATTCTAACAATTGAGTGACTCGTTGCATTAGTTTTATAGGAAAAATGGTTTCAACTTTCATAAAATCTCTTCAGTACTACCACTGTCATAAATCCTAATGATGAATGAAAAAAAGAACAGAACAATGCACCTCGCATCTTCTTCCTGAACAAAATTTACCCATGAACATTTTACTTCGCTTCTGGCCAGTACCTCAGCTATGAGGCTGTATCGTGCGTAGTACGAGGGTAGCCCAGTCGCTAGAGCACTTGCCCACCAAATGTAAAGGTTCCGAGTTCGAGTCTCTGTACGGCACACAGTTTTAATCTGCTAAGGAGATTCGTATCAGTCCTCACTCGGCGGCAGAATGAAAATTTCACCGAGGAAAAGTTTCTTTGCTGTAAGACACGCAGCCACACGCAGAGTGCAACGCGGTCTGGAGCACCATGGACTGTCTGTACGGTCATCGATGTGGTGCCTTCCGTTGAAGTAGCAGCAGAGATAGGGACGCAGACAGTGGTTCACTCAACGACAACACGAGACGCAGGAGTGGCAGCACATCATCTTTTCAATCGAGTCCTGACGCGTACAACGTCACGACGGACGTACCCGTTTGTGTAGAGGCTCTGACGAGAACGAACGTAGCCAGACCGCGTTCGTCATCGTTATGCGTTCTCAGCACCTGATATGGTAGTATTGGGTGTCACTGGTTACGCAACATTATCACTCCTCGTTCACAAAACCTGTGGTTTGGACAGCAGCTGTTATACTCCTGAAGTGTTGGAGCTGCTTGCTTTGCCCTGTCTGCGAGGACTCCAAAACGCTATGTTGCAACAGTATAACGCAAGGTCGTACGTTGCCTCTGCTGTCTTCACGTACCTAGATTGAGCGAGCGATCGACTTCTGCCCTGGCCAGCACGTTATCCAGATCTCGGGTTGTCACCACCTGTCAGCCGCTACAACAGGTGAAACCTGGCGTAGACTTGAAGCAGCATGGATTTATGTTTCTATAGCCATCAACCAGCGTCAGTTCGACGCGCTGCACAGAAAGCTTACAGCCATTGCTGATTCCAAAGGTGGCAGCTTTGCGTGCTAAATTTCGCACCAAGTAGACCTCCACATCATCTACAAATTTAATCATTTGTTATTCTAACACCAGGGTGATGAACGAAATGTGTAACCATTTTTTTTGTGAATAAACACTTTACTCCCAAGAAAAACTCAAAGGACATATACCGTCATGGAAAGCACTGCGTAGAGAATAGTTCTAATTCAGAACATGCTCAATATGTCCATCATTTTGATTCCTAATTTCCTTCACAAGGACACTGATCTCATCAATAACGCTATGGCACACGTCTTCCGTGATTTCACTTCAAGCTTGAAGAATAAGGCGTCTGAGCACCATTTAATCATGTGGACATTTCGAGAAAATCATTTCCTATTGATACCCCCCAAAGAAATAAGTCATATGGGTTGATGTCTGTACTACTGGGAGGGAAAAACTGCCCATCATTTATACGTCCTGACAATCTGAGTAAAATGCTCCGATGTCGAAATGATCACGCAACAAATGAAAAACACTGTTTGCAGAATGTTGCCTTGCTCCACCTTGTATGTAACATTGCGTGTTGAAGGGCAGCGCAATAGCAAGAATCTGTGGGACGAAGCTATTGTGAATCCTGCTCAAATAACGCGCATGTTCACAGTTTCTTCAAAGAGAAAAGGTCAATTAAGTCGTGACTGGAAATAGCGACCCACACTGTAATCCTTGGAGCATGACATTGTCGTTCATGAAGCACTTGTGGATTTTCAGTGCTCCAAGAGCGTAAACTTTGTTTGTGAAGTACGCCGTCCAAATGAAAATGTATCTCATTTGAAAACCAAACGTTATGGAGACTTTGTTCCCTATCCTCTACCTAGCACGCAAACAGTAGTCTCTGCCGTTTATGTTCTGCGGTGAGCTTCTGAGGAGAGGCCGTCTTTTACGGGTATATCCGGAGATCACTTCTGCAAATCCGCTGAACGGAGCGTCTGGATATGCCCAGTTGCATTGCCTCATTTCTGCACCATTTGTCGGGGCTTCTTTGTAGAGGTCCATCCCATGAACATCTATCTATAGAAAAGAAAAAGAACAGCAAAAAGTGTGAGGAACATAGAACAGTGAGCCTCATATCGCATGCAGCCAAAGCCTTGCTGAGGACGCTCAACAGAACGATACATGGAAAGCTGAACTGCGTAATAGGAGATGAACAATTTGGTTTCAGGCGAGGAGTGGAAACTAGAGATGTCATTGGGCTACTGAGAGTGATAGGGGAGAGGTACATGGAGAAGAAAAGGAAGGTGTATGTCGTATTCATTGATCTTGAGAAGGCTTTTGGTTGTGCCAGATGGGACAAACTGATGGAAATCCTAAGGAAACATGGAGTTAACTGGAGGGATAGACGGCTAATTAGAAATTTATATTTGAACCAGAGAGCAAGAGTAAGAATAGGAGGTGTGATGAGTGAAGATATTGAACTGGGAAGAGGTGTAAGACAAGGATGTTGTTTATCACCAACACTGTTCAATATATATCTGGAGGAAATTATTAGTGAAAGTTTTGATGGAAGGAGAGGAGTTTGTATAGGGGGTCGGAGAGTAGAGTGTATAAGATTTGCAAACGACATGGTTGTGATGGCAGAGAGTGCAATAAAGATGGAACAAATGTTAGATGATCTAAACACAAAAATAGAAGAATATGGAATGAAGATTAACAAGAAGAAAACGAAAAGCATGGTAATTGGAGGAAAGGGGAGAAAATGCCATTGAAAATAGGGGGAGAGTAAATAGTGCAAGTGAATAACTTCAATTACTTGGGAAGTGTAATAATGGTTGACATGTATTGCTCAACAGAAATTAGGAAAAGAATTGCGATGGCAAAAGAAGGATTCAAGAGGAAACAGAAATTACTTTCTGGGCCACTAAACAAAGATCTGAGGAAAATACTTGCCAAATGTTACATCTTGTGTGTTGCATTATATGGTGCGGAGACCTGGACATTGAGGAAGGAAGATGAAAGAAGATTGGAAGCACTAGAGATGTGGATATGGACAAGAATGGAAAAAGTGAAATGGGAAGACTTAATAGGGAATGAAGAAGAATTAAGAAGAGTTGGAGAAGAAAGAAAAATTCTAAAAGACATCAGAAAGAGAAAACGGAACTGGATTGGACATTGTTTGAGGAGGGACTGTTTATTGAAGGAAGGAATAGAAGGAATGGAGGAGGGAAAAAGGGGAAGAGGAAAAAGAAGATATCACGTGCTGGACAATATCAAAGGAGGGAAATATTCGGAAATGAAAAGACTGGCTATGGACAGACAAAAGTGGAAGAGGCTTAACCCATGACAAGACTACCATACTACTACTCTTTGTAGAGGAACTCGTACCGCTTCAGTATTCTCCGGCGAACAAACAGACTTCCCCCGAGGTCGTTTCAATTCCAACATTGATGCTTCCCGTACAGACCGTGTGTTAAACTGTTGCCGAAACCGCCTCTAAGTCGCAACAATACCTTACTTTACGTTTAAAAGTAACTCAACTGCTGATAGCTGCTGCGTTACTAGTCGACCATTGTCGGCCATGTTGTAAACATTAGTCTCCTGACGACAGTATCGTGAATTACGCGTCGTTTAATAACTCGTTTGTTTCTCTAAGATCTACTGCTACTGCTGTTGAGGTGCTCAACGTGTCACTAGTGCAACTCGTAAACGATCGTAAGTCAAGCTTCTAACATCGAAATACTGAAATTTTGATGTTATCTAAAACAATATTGATCGAGGGCACTTCAGGTTACTGATACCCAGGTTTGGTTTGTTCCATAAAGTAACAATCTGACGGATCTTTCTAGAGTATTTGAAACAGACAAGAGTTGGGCCTCTGCTAAAGGAAGTTAATAGTGAAGAACAAAAACAATCCCGAGTGCGAGGTCGAAAGCTCAACCTTTAGCAAGGCTCATTTGAAAGTATTGTGTTAACAATTATGACACGATAAATATTTGCTGCTAGTGACTCACCATGTGCATCAGTAGTGCGACAGAAAATGAGTGGCCGGAAGGTGCAGAGATCAACCTGCTATGGGATGTATGCATTGCACTTCACAAAATTAACATCGTCGACGTTCAAGAAATGTTCAAAACAAACCATTAACTTGCACCATGAACGCCTAATCAAAAATGGCGCGCCACAGTGATAACAAAGGTTAACAGTTTCAACGTCGGAAACGAGCTCCTTGGGAATTACAAATCATGCAGGACATATAGGTATCCTCTCTTAAAGGAATGCATATAAAAAGAATACAGAAAAACAAAGCTACGTGTCAAACCAATTACATGCCAATATCTAAGTTCCTAATCCATATAAGAGCTTTATCGTCAACTTTCATGAGGTCACTCCAATTCCCCTGATAGGAGCGGAAGAGGAATTCATCTCTGATGTGTTTCATAGTCTGGTTCGAAGCCCCACAGATACAAACCGGAGGCTCTGTGGCACCCCATTTGTAAAGTGAGTCTGCGCATCGACTATAGACTATATCTAGTGCGAGCTCTTTTCTGTTTGTCCCATAGTTTCCTGTCGAGCTCTGTGCCAGCAGTATCCCACTTAAACTTTCGCAATCACTCACGCTCTTCAGTGTTTTCAATAAGTTGACAGGTCTGATCTCACCAGCCTCTCACCTCGATATTACCAGCATCTAGCCATTCTGCTTGCCGTAACGAAGGGTTTCCTGAACGGAGCCTATTTCGTCGTAGACTTGGTATGTCTTCCAGTATGGGTAATTCCATGTCCTCCTGTAGCTTGCGGTATTCCCGAAGCAATGTCTCGCCTCTACAGATTGCGTATGGATAGATGTCGCTCAGCAGAGAAAACCAATAAATGGGACCTCGTCGAATTGTCCTACTTACTAACCGCATAGTGTGGTGCAACTGGACGTCGATCAAGTTAGTGTGGCTGCTGTTTAGCCACACCAAGGCACAATACTCGTCGCAGCACAATGGATGATGTGCCCAAGATATGCTGAAGCTTCCAATACCATTCCACACAATATTTGTTTTTGTATGAAAGGGTGCAGTCAAGGGTGACAGCAAGGTACTTAGACTACTTGTTATGGCAAAAAGTGTATCCGTTAAGTTTCACTCTGAGCTCCGTGTTAGCTTGTTTGTTGTTCAGATGGAATCTACATTCTTCAGTTTTACTTGTAGCGGGCTTAAGTCGCCACTTTCTAAAATAGGATCTCGTAGCGGCTAGATCTTCTGTGAGAAATGTCCCCGCTTGTCCGACATCGTTGGTTCTACAAGCAAAAGCGATATCGTCCACGTAGCAGAATTCTGTTGACCTGGTATTGGGGAGATCGGAGATATATACGTTGAACAACAGGGGGGCTGAGATGGAGCCCTGTGGTAGATCATTACTTAATTTCGTCTCCTTGCTCACTTTTTCTCCCTATCAAACGAGAAAACACGTATTTTTTTTATCATGGTGTTGAGAGTTATAGTTTTCGGCATCGGATTTTTCATAATAATTTATATCTCATCCCATCCCTAGCTCGCATCTGTAGTAGAATACTACACGTGCACCCCGGGTAAAGCTAAATGAGCTGGAAGGAATTGGCAGCTAGACCAAATATGGTATTTCCTGAATACGAACAAACAATTCAGGAGGGATAGTTTGCTTTAAAGGCATATGATTTTTGTGCAAAGACCAGGAATCAAGCAAAAGCAAGTTATTTTGACCAGTAGTTCTCCAAAATCAGTGCTCATACCATCGTCGTAGTTCTCTTACGCCCATTTTCGCACTCCTGCTTGCTGTGACGTAAATATGTCCTACTATCCTTGCAAGATCACGCAGACGAGAAAGAATCGTAGGGGGCAGAGCACCTCCAACCTCTCGCAGCACAATAAATAACTTTCCATCCAATTTACCATCCGGCTCGTCATAACTTATATGAATGCCTCAGGTCACTGATGTTAGTTGAACTTGATAAAACTCCCTTGGTACCTCTAATTTCCAGGATTCCTTTCATATGCATTTCTTCTTCAAATCCTGATGGGTCGGAGTGGAAAACATATTCCTTACTGAACGATTGGATAAGTTTGTTTATTTCATCTACAAATTTTCGGCTGATTCCGCAGTTTGCTGTGCATCTCAAGTTGACGCTTCGTTTGAAATTTCGTAATCTTCCCTCTTCCAATTCTGCAGAACTGTTTTTAAGTTATGCAACTGTCCGCACTTTCTCTTGAAATCGCTGTAATCTATGTCATGCGTAATTTGATGTGCGTAACGTAGTAGGTCATTGTCATGCACATCCTGTAAATTGTATCGAGCATACTTGAAACGCATCAACACCATTTTTTGTAATAAGTTCGCCTTGTCCTCCCTTGAATATCCCTAGTTTTTCTTATGCACTACACCGTCATATTGCAGCGGACTTATTTGAAATTTGTTCATAATTTTTTTTTATATACGCTGCGGATGATCTCCCATGTACGTAATTGTGTTTAGTACCCTATCCTTGGACAATGATTTTCCTTTACTACGTTTCACTGTAGACGGAGTTTGCGGCTCCCTGTCAGACAAGGATGACGAGGTACGTGGTTCGACACCTGTTACAGTATCAGTTTCATTTGTTAAGCACGTATAGTCATCATGTATATTGTCCTCATGTATATTGTCCACGCGGTCGAGCGTATACGACACCACACATTCCACTGATTCATCTTGCAGAAGCGCTAAAATTTCATAATTTTTTTTATTTTTTATTTCACGTCTACGGTCACAAACTTGTAGGTCCTCAGACTACCGGTCAGCAATGACCATCTTAAGATCCGTTTTCTAGAAAACATGTCCTAATGTCCTATTTATTATAAAAACAGATCTGAAGATGGTCATTGCTGACCGAAACCGGTAGTCTGAAGACTTGCAAGTCTGTGACCATAGACATGAAATAAAAGAAATTTATCCTACATTTTCGGGTCACTATCCCAATCGCGGTCATGCCGCAGCTTGTGAAGTTAATATTTCCTCTGCCACTTCTTTCTCACTCAACGAAACTCCTTGGTTTCCTTTCTAACGAAATGTCAACTTCGGCAACCGTTGCTGTAGATATAATGCAATGTTCGCTTTATCATACCATTATCGTTACCATTGCTTTACTTTGTATCAACATGACTGGCATTGTAGCACTGTTGTCAGTCACTCGTAGACTTTGCAACTCAACTACGCTCCGTAGCCTCATATTGGGCTCGCCACTGGATATCTGCAGTCCCGCCCCCCTGTTGCCATTAGCAGCAATATTGCGGTTGCGTGGTAGATCATACGTGGGGCATTGAATGAAAGTAAACGTCATTGGGCTTTTGCCAACTCACACTCAATGTGTTCCTTGTTAGTTATGGAATTCTTTTCTGGGAAGGAAACGCACAAAATATAAACACAGTTTTCATAGAACAGAAAAAGACTATAAGAATATTTAACCAAATTAGTAATTACGTTCACCATAAAAATCTCTTCAGGACATTGAAGATTTTAATACCACCTTGTGAATACATTTACCAATCAGTTATTCACATCAAAAATGACCTTGATAATTACCGCACAAACAGCTCTGTCTACGATCATGAATAAAGATCTAGAATAAACTTCCATTTACCAGTTTTACAAATTAAACCAAAGACCTGAACAACAAAAAATGAGAGATTATAAGATACGATCTAATTTCTGTCGGTGAGTTATTCAAAGAATATATTCACAGTGAGAGTTATTACGTCACAACTTTTTTCTTACACGCTGCATTACTGATGAATTCGCTGCTGTCAACGTATATGGAGTTAACGCTTAGCACACAGCAGTAATGTCCTCTCTGCTGTCTCCACAGAAGTTGTAATCTTCTTGTAGACCGCATGCTCTACATGGCGACACAGGAAGTAGTTACCATCAGGTATGCCAATCATGCTGGATACCTCTGAATAGGACCGCCTCTTCCTACCCACCGGTTTGAAAATAAACGGTTTAATATATGTCCAGCCACTTAAGAATTATGCACAGGACATCCATCATGTTGGAACCACGTCAGCTGACGAACTCTCAAGCACACGTTTTTTTTTTTTTTTTTTTAATAATACTGCTGTGTGCTAAGCGTTAACTCCATATACGTTGACAGCAGCGAATTCATCAGTAATGCAGCGTGTAAGAAAAAAGTTGTGACGTAATAACTCTCACTGTGAATATATTCTTTGAATAACTCACCGACAGAAATTAGATCGTATCTTATAATCTCTCATTTTTTGTTGTTCAGGTCTTTGGTTTAATTTGTAAAACTGGTAAATGGAAGTTTATTGGAAGATGTGTGTGCTTTTACCTACTCAAAATACCACCAATTGACGAAATAAGGGATGATCACATGCTGTTCCATTATGCCAATTCGCACTCCACGGTCGTTTGTTGGTCATCGACAAAACCAGTCTGGGTTTCCCGTTGAGCAGTAATGAATGTTTCTCAAATTTACTTTCCCATGATTTGTGAACAATTTTTTCTCACAAAATTATTGTGTTGATGGAGAATCCATTGACAGTGTTCAAAACGGCGTTGAAAACCGTTGTCACGTGGCTCTTCATGTAGAGAAACATTGAACAGGTGATACTTATGTCTATGAAGAATATGCCCAACGCTTCTTCGACTGATACCAGTGTCCTTTGTACGGAACTGTCGAGAACTGAACTGCTGATTTATTGCAAAAGCTGTAAGAACCTCTCCTTACGCAGCTACGTTGGTAGTAGTCTTCCTTCACGCACATTGTCTTGAGCCAAACTTCCCAACTCTCCTGGTACGATGATATTAGCGATGTTGACAGCGTCTGCATGTAGTTCTGCTGCTCTTCGCGCATTTTGGTGATATTCGCTGTAAATTAAGAGTATTTTTAGTTAGTAAATGGCATGTACTCCTTAAAGTAGTGTATGCATAACTGACGATTCGGATATGTGGATGTATTATAAGCAACGCACTGTAAATTAATTGCAGCACTCCTCAAAACAAACCTAATCTTCGTACACAGTGGTTTCTTAGAAATTCAGTTAACTCCTCCAAGGGGCAACACAAACTGACGACGACGTACGAACTCTTCTTTCGACAGTACAGGTTCCCTCCTCCCGAGAGCATCCTAAACTTCACACACCTATTGATTCGGTGGCTCGGCCGGCCAGAGTGGCCGAGAGGTTCTAGGCGCTTCAGTCCGGAACCGCGCGACCGCTATGGTCGCAAGTTCGAATCCTGCCTCGGGCATGGATGTGTATGATGTCCTTAGGTTAGTTAGGTTTAAGTAGTTCTAAGTTCTGTGGGACTGATGATCTCAAGTCCCACAGTACTCAGAGCCATTGGAACCATTTTGACTCGGCGGCTCAAATTTCCTTACAGAGTGGCATAAACGTCCAGGCGATAGGCCATTCAACAGGGGTAACCACAGCACATAAATGCTTATATTTAATGTATTTTTGCTCCGCTCTTTCTTCTTGTATCTAAAAAGGAGTTGCATCACTGAATTTCTCTCATCGAGATCAGATATCCTACTGGCAAAATTTTTTTGTGGGAAACTAAATTGATGCCTATATATCGGTTATTATCGATGCTTTGCAACATATTTCTGTTTGTTTCATGAGGTCCTGGTCACTGTTAGCCTAACTGAAAACAGATTACAGAGGTCGGGAGGAATTTGAAACAGAAAACTTTGGTATCTCACTGTATTTGTATGAATTTTTTCTTCGATTTATAACTTAAACTGTAGTACTACCATCAACAGCAACTGATAATTCATTACTAAATCAATTGTATTTGATGAAGCAGAATATCCATAACAAAATTTTATCTTATCTTTATAGTCAAATAGCCGCAATAAATCATCCCCACACCCAACTTTAGCTAAGAAGAGAAATGTACAGTTTCATAAAATTATAAATGCTGACTCAGTCATAACATTCAGAGGAAATTTACAAGATGACAGAGAAGAAGAAGGGAAGCATTATACTAAGGTCACAAAGGAGGATAGAAATTTAATATTTTCCTAGACGTATGACCCAAGGGATTTAGATTTTCTTTACAGAGGGTCAGACACAATTACAATGCAAGTTGAGACAAAGAGTGGCTAACATTTGGCCCCAAAATTTCTTGTGACCAGGAGATAAAATGCTATTTAATGCAGAGGATTAGCTGTCATGAATAATTGAAGGTGCACTACGAGCAATATTACAAAATTCTTGACTGTGTTTGTAAAAGAACAATAATCGACACACTACACACAAAAAATTTAAAATTCTGATAGAAAAGTCGAAGGTATTCACCAACAGAGACCAGTTTTGCAAAATCAGCTGTTAGAAATATCACAGAAAATAATTAAGTAACTGATAAAAAGTAATTATGTTTTTATGAAAGTACTAAAATCCTTCGATTTGATTAGATTAGTATTTGTTCCATAAATCATGAATACGACACTTTGTAATGATGTGGAACATGTCAGGTTAATAAAAGGTGTCTATTTTAGATATTACATTACACAAAATATTTTTGTTTTTTTACTTTTTTTATTTTTTGTGGGGTTGGGGAAATTACCCACTTATTATATCCAAAAATTCTTCTAACGAGTAGAAGGAGTTGCCATTAAGAAGTTCTATTAATTCCCTTTTAAATGCTATATGGCTGTCAGACTTTTAATGCTATTAGGTAAGTGACCAAAGACTTTTATGGTAAAATAATTTACCCTCTTCTGAGCCAAAGTTAGATTTAACCTTTCTCCTAGTGTTGTAGCCATGTACACTGCTATTACTTTTGAATTTGTTCGGATTGTTAATAACAAATTTCATAAGTGAATATATATACTGTGAGGCTACAGTGAAGATCTCTAGATCTTTAAATAAGTGTCTGCAGGATGATCTTGGATAAGCTCCAGCAATTATTCTGATTACACACTTTTGTGCAATGAACACTCTTTTACAAAATGATGAGTTACCCTAGAATATGATGCCATATGAAAGCAGAGAATGAAAATAGGCATGGTAAGCTGATTAACTCAGACGTATATCGTCAAAATTTACAATGACCCTAATAGCATAAGTAGCTGAACTCAAACGTTTCAGAAGATCCTCAGTGTGTTTTTTCCAGTTCAACCCCTCATCAATGCATACACCTAGAAATTTTGAATATTCTACCATAGCTACCAGTTTCTGATCGAAGTCTATATTTATTAATGGTGTCATTCCATTTACTGTGTGGAACTGCATATACTGTGTTTTGTCAAAGTTTAATGAGAGCCCATTTGCAGAGAACCACTTAATGATTTTCTGAAAAACATCTTTTAGAATTTCACCAGCTAATTCTTGTCAGTTGGGTGTGATAGCTATACTTGTATCATCGGCAAAAAGTACCAGCTTTGCATCTTCGTGAATGTAGAATGGTAAGTCATTAATATATATTAAGAACAGCAGAGACCCAAGACCAAACCTTGTGGCACCCCATTGTTGATTGTTCCCCGGTTTGAGAAATCACCAGTTTTTTGCATATTATGTAAACTGCTTATTTCAACTTTCTGCACTCTTCCAGTTAGGTATGATTTAAATCAGTTGAGCACTGTCCCATTCATACCACAGTACTTGAACTTATCTAGAAGTATTCCATGATTTACACAATCAAAAGCCTTTGATAGATCAAAAAAAAAACCTAACAGGTGACTTCCGGTTACTCAGAGCATTTAATATCTCATTAGTGAAAGTATATATAACATTTTATGTTGAAAAACCCTTCTGGAAACCAAACTGACATTTTTTTAAGACTTTATTTTTACAAAGGTGTGAAGTTATTCTACAATACATTACTTTTCCAAGAATTTTGGACAAGGCAGTCAGAAGAGAGACTGCGTGGTAGTTGTTGACATCAGACATATCTCCTTTTTTATGCAGTGGTTTAACAATGGCATACTTCAGTCTCTCTGGGAAAATACCCTGCTTCAGAGAGCTGTTACATATGTGGCTAAGAATCCCACTTATTTCTTGGGAGCAAGCTTTTATTATCCTGCTGGAAAACCATCAATTCTGTGTGAGCTTTTATTCTTGAGAGAGTTTATCCTCTTCCTAATTTTAGAAGGAGAGGTGGGTGGAATTTCAATTGTATCAAATTGTGTGGGTAAGGCCTCTTCCATTAACTGCCTTGCTTCTTCTAATGGACATTTAGATCCTATTTTCTCTACAACATTTAAAAAATGATTATTCAAAATGTTTTCGACTTCCAGCTTGTTTATCAAGATTCCATTCTCTTTGTTGGTGATGCCATC
The DNA here is from genome assembly GCF_021461395.2 of Schistocerca americana. Classification (NCBI taxonomy): domain Eukaryota; kingdom Metazoa; phylum Arthropoda; class Insecta; order Orthoptera; family Acrididae; genus Schistocerca; species Schistocerca americana. The sequence continues at coordinate 775,282,422 of NC_060120.1, forward strand.
ATCCTGTACTCTTGGTTGCCCTGTCTCCCTTGTAATAATATTCCAAATTGTTTTGACTTTGTTATCAGAAGCATCTCAGAGATGATGCACATGCTTCTGGACTTTTTAGTAACCTTTCTTAATGTAGCACAGTAGTTTTTATAATATTTGGCTGTTTCTGGGTCATTACTCTTTCTTGTTGTTAGATACAGTTCCCTTTTCTAGTTACAAGATATTTTTATTCCTTTAGTAAGCCAAGGTTTTTTGCATGGTTTCTTATAATTAGATTTAACTTCTATCTTGGGGAAACAGTTTTCAAATTCTCTTACAAGTGTATCATGAAATAAGTTATATTTTAAATTAGCATTGGGTTCCTTGTACACCTCATCCCAGTCTAACTACTGAAGATTTTCTCTGAAATTTCTAATTGTTGAGTCATTAATTGAATGCAAAACTTTGGGGGGTAGTTTTGAATTACTGAATGGAGCTATGTCATATACTGTAACTATCTGAGCATCATGATCAGAAAGGCCATTCTCAACAGGACAAGAATTTATGTTTTTAAACCTATCTTGGTCCATAAAAGTGTTATCTATCAATGTGCTGCTGTCCTTTACTACCCAAGTAGGACAATTAATGACAGATGTCAAACTGAAAGAACTGAGCAAGACTTCCGGGTCATTCTTCCTATTACACTCTTTCAGTGAATCAACATTGAAGTCCCCACAAATAATAATTTGCTTTCCCCTATCTGACAGATAGCACAACAAGGCATCCAAGTTTTCCAGGAATAAATGAAAGTTTCCTGAAGGGGACCTATATACTGTTACAACTATAAAAGAGCCCTCCTTCAGTTTAAGTTGACAGGCACATGCTTCTATATGTTACTCTAGACAAAACTTTCTTGTATCTAAACTTTCTACACAGTGTTAACTTTTGACATATATGGCAACTCCTCCTCTCATCTTATTCTCCCTAATTATATGTGCAGCTGCTTTATAACCACTGATATTTACCTTTTCCATATCAGACACAATGTGATGCTCAGACAGGCATAGTATATCTATTACATTATCAGATTCAATGTCATCTAAACAAACCAGGAGCTCATCTACTTTATTCTTCAATCCCGGAATATTTTGGTGAAAAATGGTAACATTATTTTTTTACTTTACTGTTGTGAGAATCTATTTTTTTCTTTAATCCAACAATATTTTTGTTAAATATGGTAACATTATTATTTACTTTCCTGTTGTGAGAATGTTGTGAGTTTTGGAACTCTTTAGCACCTGTCTGCCTGAACTTCTCATTGGACACTGATATTAGTCTAAAAAAGAGGTACATCCATGAGTACTAGTGTCCCCCCTTATGGATTTCGCTAACAACTCTGCCACTTTACCCTTCCCTTTCATATTGAGGTGTGGGCCATGCCTTGTGAAATCCCCCCTATCAATAGCCTCGCCAGGAACCAATCCAATGTCTGACAGAGTGGCCGCCCTACGCAACTGATCCAACTCCATATTTACCCTCCTGACAGAGCAGTATAACTGGGGCTGATCATGCCACATGAAAGCAGGCACCAGCCCAACACTGGTATGGGTCGTTGCTGAGGCTATTTTCACCAGGTCACACTCAATACTGTAGCTCTGATCCCTATCAATACTGTTTCCCACTCCACCCACTATCATCACATGGTCCTGCTTTGTGAAACCCTTGCACAAGGAACCTATATCCTCTACCACCCGGCTAAGACTTGCACTTCGCTTGAAAAGTTTGTGACCTGGTACTTGTCACCTAATTTTTCCTGCTTACTTAAGTTACCTGTCTAGTCAATCGATGAGTCAAGTTTTATTTCCTGAAAGACTGAAATATGTAGCAGAAATACCCAGGCATAAAACTGGAGGTAAGGAAGTGAGCTGTAGATATAGAATCGTCACCGTCCTTCCTCTTTCCTCAAATATTTTTAAGAAGGCAGCACATAAGAGACAGCTGCAAAACTTTCCAGCACTAATATTTTAACAACAGCTCATTTTGGCTTCTGTAAAGATTTCTCTACAGGGAAAGCAGCATGTGATCCCACAAACTCAGTTCTCATACAATTAAACAAGACTGTTAGCATTTTCTGTGATGTTACAAAAAAAAAAAAAAGAGCCTTGGTTGTGTTGCTCATATGAGTCTACAGGAAAAACTGGAATCTTATAGTGTTAAACACATTCCTCTATCACTGATAGTCATTTCTTAAGAATATAAAACAGGTGGTCACATTAACTAATAATATCACGAAAATAAGCCTAATTCTGGAGTGGGGAAACATTTCATATGGTGTCCTGTTAGGTTCAGTGGTTGGCTTGCTTCAGTTCATCACCTATATAAATGATTTACCAGTGACACCAGACGATTATTTAAAAATTAGTGTATATTATTTTAAAAATTATGTATACTGTTAGTACAATAATATCAATAAATGACCTGCATACAACCACATCAGACACAGACAGGAGAATACAGGAGAAAATTACAATTGATTCATAATAAACAGCACAAAGCCCTGAGAAAGGCCACTCGCGTTAGTGCATTAAACGTCAGACAATTTTATGTGTTGACAAAGCAACCAACAGCCCAGAAGAATTTTATTGACAGCTTAGTGTATTTATCTACTTTGGATTAGAGCTGTTGCAGACATTTTGCAGTACCAAACTGCAGTTCAGTTGATTAAGGAAGCTGCTATATATGGAGCCCTCTGAGATATCCAGTTACCTTGAACCGACTTCATGCACCAAGTAAAAATGGACGTCAGATCACAGGGTACAGAGGAATGGGAAACATCATCTATAAATAAAGGAAAATATTATAGTTGGATTCAAACCCAATTACTCAGCTTAACGTGGTTTCACAATACATCTGTGCAGTGCAGAGCTGTTTCTACAATCATGAGGACGAGGTTTAATCACAGCAGCTACCCTTCTCATTTACTTCGTCTACAATTTAGGAATTCTGACATCTGTAACTACAGAAACACACATTTGGGAGAAAATAATAACTTAATCTTCACCTGCCCTAAGTATACTCAACATAGAGAACAATTCCTCTAAAAATTTGACAAAAAATTTTTTAACGCCCTGAATTTATACCTATGAGCCACCAATGTTTGTCAGTCTCCTATATTTGTGTTATGTTATGTGTGGCGAACGTCCACATGCCTCTTTTATCGAACCACTTGATAGTAAACAACTTGTCATTTACTTGAACTCAGTTTCTCCTAGTTTCAACTTCTTTTACAGTTTTGGCCTTTTGCACCTATTCTTACAAACAGCATAATGCTTGTTCCATAGTTGTGGAGCCAGAGAACCAGATCTACACTGGAATACCATTGTCGACACGCAGAATATGTTTCTGTTCCGAATATTGTCTCAAAAGCGTTGCTACTTTTCTCTAAATTGTGGACTCAAATTTCTGTTGCAGCGCCTGTATAAACAATGAAATCCAAAATGTACCTAGTTTGATAGTCACGCAGCACAAATTTCTTTATTCCAAATCTAGGTGAAGCTCAGTGTTTAACGTCCTCTTGGCAACAAGGTCATTAGAGATGGAGCACAAGCTCAGTTCAGGGAAGGGTGGAGAAAGAAAGCGCAACACCCTTTTATCCTGGTATTTGCCTTAAGCACTTTAGGGAAAAGCTAAAACAGGATGACCGGACACGGTTTTGAACTGCCATCTTCCCAAATGCAAGTCCAGTGTATTCCAAATCTACTTTGCATGCATGGAATAAATTGTTTAAAAGATAATCGACCTTTGAACAACAAGAGACACCTGTCAGTGCAAAGCTTATGATATGGACAAATGCTCTGCAAAGCGTCGTATGAACTTTACAGCAAATATTTCTAATTTTAAATAAACTGTCGCCTCCTGTACTCCCACCGTTGTCACTAAAGTGCAGGATCTCAAAATTAAAATAAAAAGGCCTCAGGACATTATTTCCTGAAAACTGACGTGCTTAAAAATATATCTCTGGACCAATAATAACTTATTTTCTTTTTACCTTGAGCCATTGGAACACAAATAGCAATAAAACAATACAGTTCGTCAAATGCAGTATTTTTTCACTTTGACACTCGAGAATGCACAGATTTTGGAGCTTTTGCTTTGGTATATACACAAAATTTGTACGTCTCGTCTGCTATAAAAAGAATCAGGTCTTCTGATAGGAATATCGTGAAAAACGCCAGAATTTACAGGGCTGAGGACTATTACATAGAGATTCTGTTGAAGCCTCACCACTGCTACCAACATCATAGAATTCTCACTCACAGTCGGTGCCTGTGAGTATTTCCAGGATCTCTCCACCTTTGCAACCATTGTGACGTGACATTGCTCGTAGAACAGAAAAGCGCAAAGTTAATACTGATAAAAACATACAAAGCGAAGTCAATATCTGCAGCAGCAAACGTAGCTACACACTCGGTCTATGAACCAGAACTATGAAAGTCTCTGGAAGAACAATGCAGAAATTTGGCTCTGTGTGCTACATACGAGATGTGAGTGGAATGTTTTAAGAATGGACCCACTACTGCTTACTGGTTTGGTGGGCAGGTACAAAGAGGGTGGGGAGTGAGTCATTGCCTTGTCTTTGAATGCCCTCTGATGGGAAACTGCGTTTCCTTTATTCAGTTCGTTGTGGCTGCTGGCTGAGTGCGGGTCTGTTAGGGTTTGTTGCCAGATTCTGTCTACATGAAAATGGACGTAGTAACGGAGCATCGAGTTTGTGTGAAATTTTGTTTTAAAACCGAGAAATCAGCTTCTGAGACTTACGAACTATTAAAAATAGCTTTTGGAGATAATTGTATGAGCCAGTCAAACGTTTTTGTCTGGTTAAATAGATTTAAAAATGGCCATGAATCATTTGAAGATGAACCACGGTCCGGCCGTCCTGCCACCTCAAAAACGAATCGAAATATTGTGAAAGTTCGTGACTTAGTGCGCTCTGGTAGTAGACTTACAATCAGGGAGATGGCTGATGATCTTAGTTTAAGTTTCTATACAGTTCAGTCCATTTTGACCGAAGATGTGAACATGCATGGAGTGTCTGCAAAATTCATTCCGAAAGTGTTGTCAAGTGACCAGAGACAATACCAACTTGAAGTGTGCCAAGATCTGATTAATCGGACTAAAAATGACCTATATTTGTTGAATAGGGTAATTACAGGTGACGAATCATGGGTATATGAATATGATCCCGAAAAGAAAGTGCAGTTTCACCACAACCGAAAAAAGCACTGCAAAGGCGGTCGAAGGTGTAGACAATGCTGGTGATTTTTTTTCGATTCTATCTGTACTGTGCATCATGAATTTACACACGAATACCAGGAATACTACAAATGCGTCCTTGAGCGTTTGGGCGAAGACGTGCTGAAGAAAAGCCCTGCATTGTGGAAAGACAGGAGTTGGGTGTTAAACCGTGACAATGCTCCGGCTCTTCGTGGCTTCTCCATCGTTGAATTTTTGACCAAATTCAAAATTCCTGTTCTTCCACAACCGCCATATTCTCCTGATTTGGCCCCTGCGGACTTATACCTGTTTCCTAAACTGAAATTTTCACTGAAAGGGAAGCGATTTGACTCGATTGAAGACATCCAGGCAAATACGGAGAGTGTCCTTAACACACTTAAGGAAAAAAAATTCCAGGAATGTTTCCAAAAGTAGGGACACCGTTGGAGTCGGTGTGTTCAGCCGATAGGGGACTTCTCTGAAGAAGATGCATCACAGTAGCATGTAAGTACTACCATTGTACAATTACAAGCCCATTCTTAAAACTTTCCAATCACTCCTCGTATCTAGAACTTGCAGCTACCTGTGGCTGAGCATGCTTACAATGCATGAAAGAGAGAGTTGGCAGGACACACCTATAGCACTTCAGGAAAACCCAGAGGCTGCGCTTAAATGCGTCAACAGCACCTGGGGAGCTGCGAGGTATGATTAGTTAACTCGTCTATAGAAGAAAAAGGGTTGAATAAGATGAACTATTAAAGTATTCTGTATCGAATTTGGGAGTTACACTGAAGAGCCGTAACACTATGACCACCTGCTTAATAGCTTGTCGTCCGTCTTTGGAACAAAATACATCATTGATTCAACGTATCAGCTATCCAACAATTTGTTAGTAGGTTTGTGGAGGTATGTCGCATTAGATGTCTACCCAAAAGTCATGTAATTTGCAAAAATAACGGGATAACGGGCCGCTGATTTGCGTACGCAGTGATGGTGCCCGATAGCGACCCAGATGGGTTCCATAGGATTTACATCAGGCGAATTTGGTCAGCGAGACATCAACGAGAGTTCATTACGATGCTCCTCAAACCATTGTAGCAGAGTTCTGGCGCCGAGACACGGACAAGTACACTGCTGAAAGATGACACAGCCATGGGGGGAACAATATGCATGGTTGCTAGAAGCTGTCAGCGTATCTTCGATTACTACCACAGGTCCTATACAAGTGCAGGCGAACATTTCCCATGGCATAATAGTGCTCCAACAAGATTGCGTCCGTGGCACTCCGCACGTTTCTAGTCGCCGTTCACTTCGATAACGGCGTTTTTGGAGACGACCATCGACCTAGGGTATCAAAAATTTGATTCAACCAAAGAGTCGACACATTTCCACCCATAGTCGGACGATGGTCTCATGTCCATTGCAATACTAATTGACGACGTCATTAGATCAATATGTGAACACATAGGAGTGGTCTGCTGTGGAACTCCAGGTTAAACAATGTACGATGAACAGTGTGCTCCAGAACACTTGTGCGTGCTCCAGCATTGCACTCTCTCGGGAGAGATGCCACAGATCACTAAAATCCTACTTTAAAGAGCAGACAAGCCTCCGAACCGCACATTCTGTGAAGAGTCGTGGACGTCCAACCATTTAGTGCCTAGTGGTAGTTTCACTGTCGTTCTTCCTCTTCCCATAGATCCTCACGACGATAGTGTGTGGACATTCGATCAGCTTCGCCATTTTCGAGGTACTCGTTCATAGGCTCTATGTAATAATAACCTGCCCTCGGTCAAAGTCGCTTATCTCAATGGATTTCTCCATTTGCAGCCCTTATCTTTGCTAGGGTGACCCCCCTCTGTGTTTGCTCTTCTTACATACTTTTGTTACAATGTCACATGCCTGCAACTGCCACCAGGCGGCAGCCAACATCTTCATGGGCAGTGGTCATAATGTTTTGGCTTTTCAATGTATGCTTTGTGCAAATTCACTAACAGACACTCTGAAATGGTTGATTTCCTTTAGTAAAACCCACACTCCAACTGAGATTATAATGGCTTCGGAAGCCTTGTTAGTGCCTTTCTAAAAATCACTAGGCAAGTGTTTAAGAGCATTTAAGTTGCCAGTACCGGGTCTGCATATACTGCCAGCTTTGCATTAATTTTCACCACTTGTAGAATTAAGTGAGCTGCTGTGAAGCTACAAATCACCTTTCACTAATTACTCAATAACACATGCCTAGTCACATATAAATCTTACCTATATCACATATAAAAGAAAAGTCATATACTTTCACCAAATAAATTAGCCATTATATGCTCATAACTGCAATGGCAAAACCTTTCATTACGAGAGGTCTTGAATGTAGAAAGTTAATACTATGTTTCTTTCAAAATACACACCTTATTGTGACCAGTTTTTTGTTTAGCTTAAGTACCATAGTAGCATTATTTTTATCAACCGTTCACATACATCTCACTTGTATTTTAAAGAAAATGTTGGAATTCTTTTCTAAATAGATGTAAAAGAGAACAATACGTTTTTTAAGCAGGCTACAATTTATTTCACTTGATAAATATACAGTAGCTACATAATTTGCAGTTATCAACATTTTTAGGTGCCAGATGGACCTGCAGACACACCACTCTTATAAGATTTTGATGTGGCGTCAAATCGAAAGACCTGCACCAGGCGAACGGTCTACCCGATGGGAGGCCATAGCCACACGACATTTCCATTTTTTTAACGCTCTGCTGTGCTTGTTGATATAGGAATTGCGAATGCTTCTTATTTTAGCTTTTGCAATACTTAAATCACAACTCTGGACATTTTCCTATATACCATTTACTACTTCAAGCAATGCTTAATATCTGCCCTGTAGCACTCGTTTTCATCTTTCAGTGAACAAGATCAGTCCTCGTATAGTTCAATAAACTGTATAATTATTGCTAACAGTCATTTTATAGATAATTTTAAGTACTGCAAAACATATAAATGCCCAAACTTCTAACATAAAAAACCAAATATTGCGATGCTGCTTCGCAATACCACAACAAGATGACAGTCGAATCATTCTAATTGTTGGTGGAGGAAAGAAAGAGGTATCATAAAGTTAAATAACTTTAACTTTTATGGAATAGCTAGAAGTGTAGTCATTCGAGTGTCGACACAGGGTTTTGTGTGTTTCTGCAAGCAAATTCATTAATGCCAGTAAGTGGCGACCAAGTCATGTCAGTTCTGCTGCTTGTGGAAACATGGTTTTACCACATGATATCTTAAGATATGCCCTATAGCCTTGTCCCTTCTTCCAGTCAGTGTTTCCACATATTCCTTTCCTCATCGATTCAGCAGAGAACTTCCTAATTTCTTGTCTTACCAATCCACGTAATTTTCACCATCCTCCTGTGACACCTCATCTTGAACACTTTAATTCCTTTGCTATCCAACTTCTCGAAATGTCATGAGTCACTTCTACACAATGCTGGTCTCCAAATGTACTTAGGCTTTTTACCAATAGACTCCCTTTAATGAGGAATACTTTCCTTGCCTATAATACTCTGCCTCTTATATTCTCCTTGTTTCACTTCCCATATATAACATCTAATATGCTATTTGACGTTGTTGACTGCATTTGTACTAATGCATCTGAAACCCTTCTGTATAAATAGTAAACCCTTGAAGTCTCTGTAGGGATTGTTTTCTGGTCCTAACATTATATTCATGCTTTGCAGTTTCTTTAAGAAGAGAAAAATAGTGGTAATTAGTAAGGACATTAAAAATACAATTTTCAAAATTTGAAATTTTCGTCAAAGTCCATGTAACATGCTCTAGAAATAACATAAGATAAGACTCTTATAACACAGTTGTGTATTCTGTAAATTGGGTTTCTCCACCATCCCCTCTTCTGGAGAAAGATAAAGCCCACACTGCCCAACAAGAAAAAGTTACCTGTATTGAAGAAGAAAAATACAAGCGCTTTGGACATTATTTGCTGTTCAGAAAGAAAATAAAACTTAATAAATAAGGTAAAGAAGTACCATGTATTTGTAAGTACATATTTTCTTGAGCAACAAAAACGTTAATATTTTGAAATGTTTGTATGACATTATTCCTATTCTTTTACTTCTCAGCACTGTCAAAAATTATCATACAACCTTTTTCAGGACTATTGGCTATTAATTTTGCTTTTAACTTTAGTAAAGTCAGCTGTCATTAACAGTTCCTCAATTCTGATATTATATTCCGACTTTTGTATCACAGATGTTCCAAACCTCATTTTAACATTATGTTGATCTTCTTTATAGAGTGTACACATCCCCATTAAATGGCGAGACTGCCTGCTGTTCCTTTCCGCTAACGTCCAGCATAAATCAACCTCATATAATCCTTAGCTGATATCAACAGGATGGCGCCACATGCCACACCTCTCAACTGACCATGGCTGAGGCCAAATCATTTGTCCTGGCGGAGTGATTTCGGAAGGACTGTGGCTCCTGAGATCATCTAATTTAACAACACTTGACATATTCCTCTGGGGTGGCCTAAAAGGCAAGGTCTACAGGAACAAACCACACAATTTCGAATATTTACGAGAGAACATCATCCACGAAATCCAGGGAGTGACCCCAGAGGTTCTGGCAGCAACATTCGAGAATCTGCAGCATTGTGTTCAACTGTGTATACAAGTCGAGGTCACTTCCAGCACCTTTTGTGATTGACTTTAATTTCCTGATGAACACGGTATGACATGATCATTTAATTTCATTTCCTAGTTTTTATGCAAATCCTTTAAGTGTAATTCAAGCAAATGTTTGTTTGTGAAGCCTCTTTCGAGTCGGTCAATCTGTAGCATTGAGAATTTCGAGTTTCCTAAAAAGTTTTCCAGTTGCCGATTGCGACAGTACCTAACGGTTACTGCTTGTGTAATTGCTCCTCTAAACAGCAGTCCATATGAGCAAACCAGTTGCATGTTTACCTGCAATTACTCGTTCTTTAGGTACAATACATGGGCTATGCATGGCTCTGTTTAAAAAGAATAGCTCGACATAGGCAGAGCATATCTGCTTTCATGCCCTGCAGTCAACTCGCTGCAAATAATAATCTGTAGCTGTGATCCTGCAGTCAAATATTCTATGCACTGGCTACATTTGTGAGTTAATAAAATATAAGAAATATAATATAAAAGTTAAGTGAATAGTTTAGTAATAAAGGTTCTATTCTAATGTCTGTAATTGATGTGAATGAGAGAATTATGTTGGATAGTGTTTATTCAATAAAGATCATATCAAATAAACAGGAAGTGGTCCTATGATATTCAGTTAATACACAGATACAAAATACCCTTACGCAATGCAGTAGAGATACATTGAGAGCCTTATGACAATGGTAACAATATACCCAGACTAAACAGTCATCAAAGATACATAAAAACTAACTCCATTTTGTGATCACAACAAGCGAAATACTGACCAGCTAAAAAATAGTTCAAAGTTCAACAAAATGATTCACAAATTAACTCACATGACACAAAGAATGGTGACTCATACTCCATCTATCCTCAGTTCAGAAATACGGAAGTAGAAGTTAGAGTCCGACTCTGGAGCACATTCAGACCTCTCGAAATATAAAGCCCTTCAAAACTATTGTAGTGGCCTCTCACTACCCAGGATTAGCCATCTAAATCGTTGAATCACAGAGTTACCATAGGCAGGTCTGCCCCCTTACAGTATTTGACATAAGTGGCCAGAACTGCTCCCTTGAGCTCTTGCCTCGAAAAGTCTGTCTCCACTTAACTCCTGTAGTGTTCCATTACTGTCCAACTCTCATTGGCTGAAGGCCATCCCCACCAAAAATACATCTTTCCTAAGCTATACAAGCATGATTTGACTCATCATGACCACTTCCCAGACAAAACTAAAATATGAGAAGAATATTTAGTTAAAGAAATATTATAAATATTCAGTCACACATTGATCATTTGCGGTAATTACAAATAAGTAATAGTTCATAAATAAATAAGCTAGTATTCTTGTGCAAGTGCACTCATATTCAATGACAAAGAATCGTTGTTAAATATTGTTTAAACAATTATTTATGCCTTCTTGACATAAGTTTCTTTTGGTTCTCTTTTCAGTTGTGGTGTCTACTAACACATGCAGTTCGTGATCAACACACGAAAAAAGTTACTGGCAAAATAGTAAACAGCACATGACATAAATGCGCAATTATGAGAAAATATAAGGTACTGATGCAGTGTTCTTTCACTGTGTAAATGTGGAGAATACAATGTTCTGGCAAACATTTTCATTATAAGAAGTTACAAAAAACGTAATTAATCAAAAACTAAAACAGATGCAGGTACATAGCTCTCAAAGGTGATAACTGTAGTACAGTGCTATCATCTGAGATACAATGTGATGAAACTGCATGAAGTAATTAAAAGATGTTATTCAGTGGTTCATTGTGAAAATATTTATTCACCATACAATATCAACTTCTATTGTTCGAAAGGTATTGAAATTATTGTTGTGTCACTGGATGCAACTCATTTTTCTGGGACCGCTGATGTACTCAGATTTGCATTAAAATTTGATTGTAAATTATTAAAGACTCTCAAAGAGCAGTAAGAAGTTATTTTTCAGCTTGTCTGACACTCCACCATTTCCTGGATCATTGTTTCCTGCACAAAGACGATGTAATTGATAGCTGTCCAAATTCCCAGCATTTGGATTTTCGTGTTTCCGGTCATGCTGCTTGTCTCTGCACCTGGCTGGATGGAACTGCTCGACTAGCCAGGCTGGCCATTGTGTATCTTGTGCTCTGGGCCCACTAGCATCCAACCATGCAACAAATTCATCTCTCCTCAGTACCAGCCCTCAGTGGACTAATAACTCGCCCACATACTCTAATGTTAAAAGACTTATGGAGAACTCCACTCACATGACTCATATATGTGCTTACAGTACTTTCCTAGCAACGAGCAGATTCTTCCAAAAGATAATGCCCCAATGGCGTGGAACTAAGCAATGACATGCTGATTTAACAGTATCCATATTTCTACTAGTGCAAACAACGTTTAAAGTAAAAGTTGCTTGACCAGCTCAATTTACTATGGATACTGCATCAATACAAATAGCTGATAGTTGAAAAGTTTTCACAGTCACCAGAAATTTTATTTCCACCCAGCAATAATGTCACTGCAAAATGCCAGCTATCTTTGTCCCATTAGCATACTTGCCGACAGGAAAATAAAATTTGTGAAATGTTTATCTGCATTGATGAATTACAATCATCACCTACAGTCAACATGACCTGCCTCTATAAATATCACACGACCGCTAATATAGATATGTTAATGTTGCCAGATTTAGGTTAGAACTTCTGTAAAGTGGAAATTAAAAAGGAGGTTTAGCCACATTTATCATGAACCTTCATAATTAGAAGAATAAAGATATTGATAAATTTTGCTTGGATCGGAATACAGAAGCATGCAAAGCAGAAGTAAAATGTGAAAACAAATCCTTTTCAGTAGTGTGTAATTTAAAACTTTAAATAAATTTTAAGCTGCTCACAAATCACTTGGAAGCTCTATTGCCTTATTCAACAATTAAAAAGGCAGTTATTGCTGATGATTTTAAATTACATTTCCTAAAAACTATTCCACTAAAAATTTCCTGTTGTGAGCAACATTATCATTCAGTCTGATTGCTACTATAAACTTTCAAGCTAGGGTAGCTAATTACTAATTTCGTTATGGAAAGGTCTAATGAACAAAATTATATGAAGACATTAGCTGTAAACAGTTGTAAGGGCAGTTTATGAGAAACATAGTTAGTGCATGCAAAACTGGTAAGTGATGTGCTTCATTATTGTTAATTGGTAGTTTTGTGATAAACTGAGAATGGCAGCTCTGTCTCTAATTTCAGATTCCTACTAATGGCGCCTTTATCAAAACATGTACAGTGAATAGTGATAAGTGTCAGAAACGTAGCTACCAGTAATAGTAACGTATGCAGTGTTCATGGCAGGAAAATGCTTTTCAGGGTGTATTCTTTTGAATCTGAGAATGATGTGGATAACTATGACTCAGATATCAATCCTGAATATGTTCCTAAATGCAAATGCAATTCAAAAGTTCTTGCTAAGGTAAATATGAATATTTATTGAAGCAAGCAAACAATGTTAAGTTGCATCCCTTACCATAGTTCATCTAAATTTACATCACTGGATGAAGGTAGAAATGTTAAGGGCCATCCTTAACATTGTGCCACAGTGAGGTGCTTGCTGAAATTAATTTTATATTGTGCTGAATCATAGATCAATTTTTGAGGTTGTTGTACATCATTACTGGAAAAATTGTTTGTCTAAATCTTAATATCAAAAACTGAAACAATTTGAGCCTTTTACATTTGTATTTTTGAAGGCTTTTACAGTAATGTTTCATTATTTCACCCAGCAAGTAAGTGGAGGTAAGTATGTTATGCCATATGAAGAGCACTCACTTAGCAAGCAAACAATATTAAGTACAGTTTTTAAGAAAAGAATTTTTAGCTGCAAATTACCATTTTAAAAACATAATTACTGAAAGTATATTTGAAAACAGTTACCTGTACGAATAAAAAATTACATTGCATCTGCTTGAAATATCTTATTTATGTTATTTTATTGAAATCTTACTGTGCTCTCTCTCAAAACAACAAATTTTCGCTTACCATTATTTACAGCAAGGTCTTCCTACTAAATATCATGATTGTCCAAAATATGTGGAGTTAAGCCTCCGTATAACAACAGAGACAAGTAAATACCATCAAACTTATATACGAGGAAACCAGTCATCAGTAACATTACTAGATGCTATACAAGCCACATATATTTTGTTTTCAAGTGACAAATATTGCGATCAATAGCAAACCAAGCATAATTTTTAAAAGCTGAGTTAGTGAAATTTGTATGGACATAATAAATGATTCCTAGCCAATTCCATCTCATTTAACTTCGAAAAGACACACTGTATGCAACCTGGAACTTTATGAAAGGTTTAGCATATGCCAACAATATTGATACCAGGTCAACAGATGTGGTTAACAGTGTTAAATTCTTTGGATTATAGCTCTATAATAAATCCAAGTACGAGAAACAAACCACAGAAGTGATGAAGCATCTGGACAAATCTTTATTTACAGTGCAGATGTGATCAGACACTGGCAAAATAAAAATAAAATCACTTGAATATGTTGCCTATTTTCTTTTTATTTACAGTGCGGATGTAATCAGACACTGGCAAAATAAAAATAAAATCAATTGAATATGTTGCCTATTTTCTTTTCAGAATGTAAGAAGAGACCAAAAGAGTGTAATTCGAATTCCTTGTGGTGTGAATTCATGAGCATTCTGCAGAGACCTGCTCATTAAATGGAGGATACTAACTGTTGCTACTCGATGTATTTATTCCTTAATGGACTTTGTCATATAAAGATTTAAAGTTTCTTTTTTGTCAGGAGTATCCAATTTTAATAACTTATCAACACCCATAAAAAGTTATGCTATTTATAAAATTCTATTCAATAAAAGCTTAAATGATTTATTGGTGGACAACTCTATCTATAGCAATGAAGAATTTCTTAGTAGAACGGATTGATATCGTTATACCGGTACATTATTAGTTTCAAATGACACTTTTTTTCAAATATGTACCAGTATTACGTATTCTTGATTCATAACTTGTTCTACATGCTTAAATCGATGGAACAAAATGTGCAGTTAATCTAATCAGTATTTACACCTGTGTATTTTATGTGTCTGTAACACAGGCTGCCGATCTCTAACATTGCTATTAACTGGCTATCCAGTTTTTCTTACGCTTCTTCAGCCTCTTTACGAACTGTTCGAAACAAATATTTTCATTGGAACAAGATGCAAAAATTTTGAGTCTACTTACTATATGTGACGCGCAAGAATACAAATTCAGTAAACTTCAGTTACCTACATCGTTAATAATAATAATTATGATTAATAATAACAATTTGAAGTCTTCCATATTGAGTTTGAAATGGGAGTAACGTTCTTAACGCTCACAGACATCAGTCCCATCCTATATGAATCGAGGTGACGTCTGTCTTAGCCAAACCGACGGTACATGACGTAGAAGTTTCAAATTGAAGTCGGACACCTGGCGGGAATGTGTGACACTTGGTCATGTGAACACATCTCTGTCCACACTGACGTGGTGGTTAAATATCTCTGACTGATACTATATTTGTGCTGACTCGGAAAGTTAAGTCTTAGTCACTTTGTGCGCCGCGGCTGTTGGTGAATTGAGTTGAACTTGTTAAGCTACCGTGTTACCCGTGTATTGATTCAAAGTTCAGTATGAGTCTCCAGTGGACAATAATTGCTGCTTTTCTGTATGCAGAAATTGCTGTTGTTCTTCTGTTGGTGTTGCCTGTTGCTTCACCGCAAAGATGGCAAAAAATTTTCAAATCAAGATTCTTAAAAAGCCTCACAAGCCAGGCACAAATCTATTTCGTTGTGTTGCTGGCAGTGCTGGTTCTCTTCTTTCTCGACGCCATACGTGAAATGAAAAAGTATTCCAGTCCAGATGAATCTGCGCACCAGCATCTTGATGCAGAAATGCAGGTGAATATGCGCCTTTTCAGAGCTCAGAGGAATTTTTACATATCAGGATTTGCTCTGTTCTTGTCACTGGTAATTCGGCGACTTGTGTGCTTAATGTCAATGCAAGCAACGTTGTTGGCACAAAGTGAAGCTGCTATGCAACAAGCGAGATCAGCAACTACTACAGCTCAGAGTCTCATGGCACAGAATCAGACAAGCGCGGCACAGAACGACACGAACGAAGCCCATGACAAGGAGGTGACAGAGCTGAAAAAGAAACTTGCGAAGCTGGAGAGCGATCTAGAACGCGAGAAGAAAGATAAGGAGGCCATTAAAGCTCAAGCACAGTCTGTTAGCACAGAATATGATCGTCTAAATGAAGAATTTCGTAAGATGCAAGCCAAGGTAGACGTTGCTTCTGGTGAGCCGAAGAAAGATGCTTAACTTAACGTGTTTTTGTGTTGTGCACACACAGCATTGAATATTTGTTGTATATACTGCTATTCTTTATGTTTGAGAGAGATTTTAGTACGTTATGGCATATTTTCATCTAAAATGCAAATTTTCCTCCACTTTCATTTCGTGGTTTCAGTGTTAACCAGAAAAAAATCTTTCTATTGTGTTGTCGTTTCCTTTTCATCAAACATTGTGTAGTCATGTGCTGCCATTACTTTGCATTAAAGTACAAGGAAGGTGTACAATTTGGTTACGTGGTGAGCTCTGTGCTACATAATTTTGCTTGTAGGTCTTTCTTGTAAAAAGAATAGCAGTACAATGGAGACTGACTATATTCTCTCTCCCCCCCCCCTTTTTCCTCTTCCATCCCTCCCACTATACCTTCTGTTTTTTTGTCCATTTATTTAATTTCGTTATGTGGTAAGCACTGTAGAGCCTTTTTCAGACTCTCATTAATCTCAGATTCAAACGATTATTGAATATATAAATTGTTATTCTGTAATTAGACTGATATCTTTTAAGATAGTTGCCAGCATGGATTTCATAATTAGGTCGTTTTGATTTCATGATGCATTTAATATAACACATTTATGCATTTCATAAAGTTGATATAAAATGGCAGCTATGAAAGTATTTTGGCTTCATAAGTGAGCTGTTAGGATATTTCTAACTCCTGTGCAAGTTTAATGGCTGTGTCAATATTATTGGGTTTAAGATTTGGTACATTTAGGCGACCTGTTTGTCCTATTATGTGGAATTTCAAAAACTATAATTGTAGCTGTATCCTATTTGAGAGTACAGCATGCCAGTGATATGAAATCTATGAGACTTTCATGTAATAGAAAGTTTTCAGCTTCATGTTTTATTCATATAAAAGTTAATTTAGGTGACTGAATATTATCAGTTATTTGAATTTAAGAAAAATTCTTGGTCAGTATGCAGTTGATTCTATGAAAGTTTTTACCTGTATAATGATGTAGTTTTTCTTCTTTTAAAAATATAAGCAATCTGCACTGTTACATAAAGTGGTTTGGTTACATCCACTAACTAATGATAATTTCTTTGTACTGAAATATTATTTGAAGTAAAAACTCTCAATTTCATAAAAATTCTTTCATTTTGCCTGTTTCCCAGTTATTTCTCCTCATAATACGTGTGTGTGTGTGTGTGTGTGTGTGTGTGTGTTACCACAACCTTTACTTCAAACTCGCATTTTAGCTTTGCCAAGTCTCGACCATATAAACTGGTCTGTAACTGTAGCAAAGATTTTAAGGGGGAGTTTAACTGTCATACTCTAGCCAAAGAAAACATATTCCATAATAGGTTCTCTTTAAGATGTGAAGTTGTCCTAATGTGCAGTAACATTGTCATCATATCACGTGAGGCAGCTGCAGCTGAATTCTTTTGTGGGCAAGTCCAAGTAAAAAGTGCAGGCAAATTTAGTTTGAGATAAATGTCAACAGGTGCATTTGTAAGGGGAAATGCTAGAGTGGTGATCCCACATTGTTTGCTGCCCTATCTAATGTTGTAATTAAGATGCAGTTCCCCACCCCCCTTCTGCTCAGTCAGACCTAAAGCTGTGTTTTTCTAAAAGGTGTAATCTGGGTGCTTTGTTTAAGGAGTCAGTAAAATTTGGTATACCTTGTAACTTGTTTTGTGGAATTGTAAGTTGGAAAGTTAACATGTTTGTTGTGCCCAGGTGTGGCTACAACAGTTGATTTCCCTGTGGGAAAAATCAAATTAGTTTATATTAGATCTGCTGGAAGGGGATGGAAAAAAAATTGAGATACACACTAAGAGAATCAAAAGCAGTATTGTCCTGAAATTACTGTTCATTTCATACTGGAATATTTGATTTGTGAAAAACATTGTTATGAATGCTGATGTTAACATTTAAGACTGCTGAAAGTGTAATCTGAGTTCAGTAAAGTGAGAGAGACATTATGGTCCACCTACTATCAATTTGCCTGACTACTTCTCTCTCATACATTTTATTTTGTCATAATTCTTCCATTCTAGTCTGTTCTTTGAGCCACTTACTGAAGAGCTATCAGTTTTTAGTAGTTTTTGCATTAGAAGCCCATTTCGTACTGTCAATAGGCAAACAGTACATCATTTTTCTCAGCAAAATAAAGATGGTTCAGATATGCTCACTCAACACAGAATTATTTAATTTTTACAGTTTCAGGATCTGGAAACCTATTTTGGGGCTGTTTTGCCCGATCCTTTTTCAACTCTGAATTTCCCACTGCCTGGAAGCTGTAGCTTTAATATATGTTGATTGAGGCAATATTTTGTCTCCCAAGGGCTGTCGGTGTAGATTTTGTTGACACAGTCAAAAGTTATCTCAAAATTTTTGACACTCACATTACTTGTGGGTCTATTCCATAATTTTGTTCACTGCGTGCAAATGGTCCATTTCTAAAGGCAGTTGGTTCCTTTGCCTGACTGAGATTTCAGATTTTTTTACCATCTTGATGGCTTCTTTCTTTTGAAATAGAATAATTATGGCTTTGTTACAGCTATGGTGAATTGTCTTCGTATGCAAACATTTTATAAACAATTTTGCATGCTTCTGTTTTGTAACTTTAATCTTTGCCAGTGAAACATCATCTCCTGGCACATCCTCTTTCTTTGTACCTTGAATGATTTTATTAACATCTGGAATCATTCTTTTTTTTTTTTCAATTAATTATCTATGTTTTCAATACATATCAAGCCGTAAAAAAGTTTTTAATAACTGCAACTGGATAGGCTTCCACAGCCAATGTGAGCTTTAATCTGTCTTAATATTTGGTGGCATCATTTCATTAGAAATAAAACTATATAACCAATGTTTTGAACATCTTTGCATCAGTCATCTTCAGGGTGACTTAATTCTTTGATGAGTATTGCTACAAAGATTGTGAAAACATGGCTTTTGTTGCTGTTTTTATGTTACAAAATTACAGTACCTTAGATTGTATTCAAATTTAAAGAAATCTTGCGTGCTTGTTCAGTTTTCTCCCTGTTAGTCACTGTGCCATCTGTAATCTTATCTATCCAACATGTTTCTGTTTTGTCTTATTCATAATTCTACTGTTTTTAGTTTATATTTGTATAGCATCTGTTCATATCCTCACGAAGATATTTACTGGCACTTTGTTTATTAATTTAGCCTAATCTGTCATGTCCATAGTGGTGCTTGTCTGAAACTCTCATCCTCTTCAATTCTGCCTTCTTCCATTTGAGATTTTATTTTACTTTTGCCATAGGCTACTTGCATAATTTTTTGTTGTCTGTGTAAGTTCTTGTATTAAAAAAGAACTTCTCCTTTGGCCTCACGAAATTCAAGGACTTAAAATTCCTGTTTGTTGCATGGCAAATATTGTTCACTGCTTGACAAGTAGCAGTGTATTGTAAACAAGGATACGTTGTTACAGATATAGGCAAATATTTTCTTTGAAAAATACCAGTGTAATAAAGTACATGTCAAGCTAACAATAGAAAATAAATATCAGCTAATTAATTTAACTGTGGAAGCAGCAGCTTTTTTCAAAGTACTTGTTTTCCTTCTAATTCACTTAGCTGCTATTAGCAACTGTAAGCATAAATAGCACTACACTGTACAATGATATTTTAAATTGGTTTACGGATGATGTTTCTATGATTTGCTTGTGTTTTGTCGAGCTATAGCTTAATTTATTCCATGTAATTTAAGGTTCTCCTTGATGACATCAACAGAATATGGGGAAAACTTGCTTCACAAGACGCTAGTTGATAAGTACTCTTCTTATGTCGCAATTACGAAATGTCCAGAGTGGCAAGAGGCTGTGGCATCTTGTCTTGATAATACAAGGAAGGATATGCTGCTTTGTCCGAGCCTGGCAATTCAACTTAGATGGATGCAAGGGATCTGTATAAGTGAGAGCCTCTTTAGGGTAGAGGTTAGTGTCACTGATTGCTCGTGTGAACATCCAAGGTTCAGTCCCCGGTGATCCTGTTTGATTTTCCTGCTGTGGTATCACATGACAAGCTGCTCTTGACAATAAGTAGTAAAATTGAAATTGAGCAAGTTTTGTGAAGCAGCATCAAACTGAAAGGTCTGCAGCAGACTGGGAGTCCCAACATTTACTTTAATGATAGCAATACTTTTAGTTCATTTTAGTGGCTACAAAGTGTAAACTATGTGCCTTTGATTACCTATTCCCAAAGACAAAACTGCACTACTGTAGTGAAGTCAAATGTGTTCTACTTATTACAGAAAAAGATTAAAGTAATAATGGAGGCATATTCATTAAGAAATGTAAGTGTAAACTAGATACTTTTCACCCTACCTCCATTACTGCCCATCTAAGTAAATATAATCATAAATACAAGTTGTGGAATAAAGATAATATAATTTGAAGGAAGAGCATACACAACTTTGATGGAAATCAAGACATTCTCTTTGTGTTTGAAAATCGTGTCAGGTTGGACTTGTTTTAGGTCTCTCTAGCCTTTCTAAATAAGCAGTTTGGTTCCCTCCAACTTAAAAAACATCGGTATATGGCAGAATGTACGTAAGTTGTTTATTAACAACAGGTATATGATAAATTGCTACACTCGTCAGAATGCAGTGAACAGTGACCATGTGTGTGTGAAATCCACATGAGTCAATTTATGTGTGTATTTCCACATCTGAAGAAAGCCTCAGTCTGATAGTTTAGTCTACCTTTAAATGTGCCACTCAATGCATGCAGCACTGTATGTGGTGAGTAGCAGTCTATTTTATAACACATTGTTGTTGTTCCATCCCAGATATTCCACTGTTAAAGTTGTTTGCCAATTGGAAATAAATGTTTTCAAATGCAGGAAAGAGAAATTGCTATAATAATATAGTCTTTCTCCAGAACATAGTAATATACCAAGAAACATATGTTACAAACAGGGATTTCAGTACAAAATCATTTTCTGAGTGGCTCTACATGGACGGAACACTCAGTATGGCCAAGTTTGAAGGATAGTTGTTGAGAAACCTTAGGACACTCCCAGCATTAATTCTTTAAATATTACATTAGGATGGTGTCTGCTAAGCTCCGTAGTGTCAGAACAGGAAAATGTACTGGATAAAAAATGTAAAACAATGAAACCAGATTTCCTGGAATAATAATAACAATTATTGTATTAGGAGACGAGGTACTGGCAGAAGTAAAGCTGTGAGTACCGGGCGTGAGTCGTGCTTCGGTAGCTCATTTGGTAGAGCACTTGCCCGCGAAAGGCAAAGGTCCCGAGTTCGAGTCTCGGTCGGGCACACAGTTTTAATCTGCCAGGAAGTTTCAATTATTGTTTCATTTTGTGCACTGGATGTTCTAAAGGATAAGTTATCTGCCAACTGTGAGCAGTAAGGAGGGGAGGGCATGGATTTGAAAGAAAACACTTATAAAGTGTGGACAGTATAACATGGCAGTGAGCATAAACAAACGAGAACTTAGACCACCCGAGAGGAGAGAAGTGGAGCAGCAGAACAAGCCTCACTTCCCTTTTACAGGGCTGGTGCGGCTTACATCCATGCTATATATGTGCCTGCGAAAAAGAACTAACATAATGGGCTTAGGGATCACCGATCTCTTTTGGCGTTGTGAGGGTCATACCCAAATCTCATCATGGACCAGTATTATTTTCTCATTTTAAAATAAGAAAATAAAATGATGAGCAAAGCATTTGGTAATGGTTACAGCACAATTCTTCGCTGAGGTTGGCAATGTAGTTCAGGCCCAACCTCTACCTGTCTTTTATGCAACTGTAGTTCACTACACCCTCTCACCTAAAACTGTCATTTTAAAGTGTCTACATAACACCTGTGTTGGCACTAGCAAGATTTTTTAATAGGTTTTATTGACAATGAGCCTTAAATAGAACTACTTTTTTGCCAGTTCATTAGTTTCTTCTACTTCAATATGGACCCATTTCCTTTCAGTTATGACAGAGTTAGGGCACCAGTTTGTTGTGCTGAGCTTCAGAGAGATGCTGTGATCATATTATGCTCACATTATTAAACAAAAGAAAATGTGGGATGCACTAACAACAGTATTATGAAAAGGATAGACTGGTTTTCCCCATATAAAGGAGATGTTGAGTCGCCATTTCCTGCTCCCACTCCAGCGTTACTCCATCTTCTGTTCCCTCCGATACATCCATTAGTCTCTTTCCCCTTTGTTTCTCTCCTTTTCTGCCCCTCCTCCCCTCCAAACCTCCCGACTGGACCTAGCAGCCCTACCCTGTATGCTTCCACAGCAGCACTACACTCTCTCTCACTCCTACCCTGCTATCCCTCCCCCTACCCTCCTTACCACCATAGATCGCTTCTCCCATCAGGCATAGTTGCTGTGCACAGTCCAGCCTCAACAGCCAGAGACAGTGGTCGCATGCGCGCATGGAGGGTGGGGAGGGTGACGAACATGTCTAAATTACAACTGTTTTTGCCAGTCAGGTAGCAACTTTAATATTAATCATCCAGATCCTTAAGCCTCAGTTGGTATTAACTGTCATGGACAAAAAATTTTTGTAGTTACAGTGACACTATCCATGGTTTTTTATGCAAGGAAAACTACAGCAAATTATGGGAGAGTGTCACAATGCACACAGAGATATTTGTGTATTTGAGGTAAATGAAAAATAAAACAATAAATTAACTTGTTCAGTCCTTTTCAAAGAAAGTATAAATCCAATAGCATAGATGAACAAAAATATTCTGGGGTTACTGCATGTTAGGTAGTCCCAGAATGAATAAATACAATAGGAAAGGGGAGCTGTGTAACACAATACTGGTCCTCTCCCGAAGGAAGTATGGTTAGTCTGTGCCACACACAATGTATGGTGGCTTGCAAAGTATGGACATAAATGTCAACCCCCAGGAAGCTCTTTGTCCAAAACATAACCAACCCAGCTTCAGTGGAAGATATGTATTAATATTGACCAGTACACCCTCCCACCCCGATTCTTTAAAAGATCAAACTCCATTGTACAAAACAACTGCAAACTTCTGATTACTTTAAAATGATATAATGTGTGATGTATTTCACATTAAGCATGTAAAACTTTTATGGGTGAAGACACAAAACACTAGTTTGATATATATCTCAATGTTTATGACTATACTAATACAATGTTGCAGGTATTTCAGGTACACTCAGCAGTATATGTGGGTACTGTCTGCAAAAATCTGTTGCAAATAGGGTTACTGGAAAAGAAGAAAAAAGTACACGATAAATTTTTTCCTTTCAATGTTTTGTTGGGGGGTGTCAGTGAGAAAAAGTTTTGCAAAGGTTTGAAAATATGCATAAAGTTTACTCAAAGTCACAAAGTACTCGAATAGTCAAACACTAGATGAATATAATCTCAGTAATTTGTGCACTGTGAATTATGCTGCCTCAAGACATATGCACAGTGTCTAACTTTAATACCTGAATGACTATGTTAAATGCTGAACATAAGGTTATACCTGATAATCAGCAGATTATGACCGAATTTTAAATTTGGTCAGTGGTTGTTCGAAATATTGAAAACCAAGTTTTAGTTGGCCCTGGAAGCCATGCAACTGGGACTGCGCACCATGCAAACCGTTCAGTAATATAGACATGAAGGCACCCATTAACCACCTTAACATGCCTCCGTGGGGCAGTACATAGTCCTATAGTATTCAGTTGCAGGTTCCTATACCAGTTGTAACTAGTGGTTACCAGTTTGTGTTGTTAACTACAACCAGTTACTGTGTGGACAATCTTAGCACTTTGTGCAATGCTGTTGCATTTTCAAATTCAGACAGTGTTACTTTTGTGTATGGTGATCTGGTAAGTACTTGTATCAACAATTCTTCCTGCCACAAATTAATAATGTACATAATTATGTACACATAGTGACATTCTTTTTGGAGTGTTGACTCACTACCCCTCTGTATCACAACTGCTGCTAGGGTATAGTGAGCCTATAAACATTACCCTTCTGCTGTGGGAATACAGATGAGTTTTAATCACAGAAGCCTGAATATAATCATCAGATATGCACAATATGAGGTTGGTGTAAAATTTTGTGTGGGTACTTTCTTTTCTGGGGAAGAAACCATTCCAAAGTGAAACATTACTCTTTTTAGCATTCCGTTGCAGTCTACTTTATCGTAAGTTTTTCACCACAATAATTTCCCTTATTTCTTTTCACCTTGTCCAGTCATTTCATATTTCCATTAAATGCAAAAACAGAGCGCGTTGTTATACAGAAATTAAGTCACTATATCTTCCTTGACAGAATCTTGTTGTTTACTATCGTTATACAATATTTTAACTGTGTAGAATCTTATCCTGAGATGAGGTAAGATAAGGGTAACAATTAATAATGACCTGATGCTGGTTAGGACACTTCATGTACCATACAGCATGAATACGAAAATATGTCACACTGCTTGCAAGCTGAGTCCATCTTACAAAGATATGCTTGGCGAGGACCCAATTGGTCAGAGAGGTGCCCCACTTGTGATGTCCCCACAGAGGACAGCCTCCCCCACAGATGATGGAGCACTTGTGAGCAGATCTCTCCCATGTTGTGGTAGATTGTAGTCCCGGTTGTGAGATGAGAGCGGCCATAATGGGAATGACTGTAGATGTCCATTGTCGAGTTGGGGCTGGTGTAATCTAAACCTTCAGTGAGGCAGACACGTCAGGGTCCATCAGAGTAGAGGCGATATTGCACGGTGCTGTAGGTGTGATGTGATGACAGCCAGGTCTCTGTCATTAGGTAGGTTGTAACTGCATGAGAACTGGCAGGTAATGAAACCATTCTCAGTTAGTCATTCGGCCTGCCACTCCAAGCCCAACAGGATGTTGTGAACTAGTTTCATATGTAGATCATCAGGCAGAAAGTGTTGGGTATCAAGGTAAACTTAAAGACACTGGATGCAGATGGGTTGGCATCTGTGGTGTACAGCTATACAGCCATGAGCAAGACTGCATCTGAGTCTGTGATGGTTTCCAATGGCAGTTTTCTGGGGCGGACTTAGTTCAGATGTTTGTGACATTGCAAACCATGCAGGAGCAGTACTTCAACCATCACCCATCTTAACAGCTGTGTCACTACCACTAGAGTCTAATGGCAGCCTTGTTGGGAGAATGTCAGGACCCACATGTCATGGATGGAAAAGCGATGCAGACGACGTCGTGATGGTGGCTCGACTGCAGTGAGTGGAGGCTGCAGCCATCCATGGAGTCGTTCAGCTGGACTAGTCCCCTTCTGTAGTGTTGATTGGTAGGAGGCCAAAAAGGTGGAGACTGCATTGTCCAGACAGTGGTGATGGTGAAGCTTCAATGGCTGCTCTTTAAATGTTCAAATGAACCTCTCCACCAAATCACAGGATGCCAGGTGGAAAGGCACTGTGCAGACAAGACAAGTTTCATTGGATGCGCTGAAAGATATGAACTTGGCAGCCATATACTGAGGCCCATTGTCTGTGAGTCTTGTTTCTTGGCAGAGCTCGCGAAGATGCGACTCAAAGGCTTGAATCACATGCTGAAAGGACATAGAAGACATCTGGAAGATGTGATGGGAAACTAGATCTGGTGTCGAGCACAATGAACCATGAATGTCCAAGAAAAGGGCCTGTGAAATTCAAATGGATTCATGACCATCGTGTCAATGTCTCCGGCCATGGAAAATAGCGACTAGGTGGGGCTGCTTGTTTGCTTTGGCAAGATGTGTGGGTGGCCACCAAGGCAGCAATATCATTGTCTATCCCTATCCAATATACATGTTGCTGCACCAGGTGTTTTATCAGTACATTGCACTAATGACCTTGAAGAAGCAGGTATATAATCCAGTATTGAAGAGAGGATGGAATGAGCACTTGAGTCTGGTCGCTTTCGCCCTCAAGCAACAAGACACCAGTGAGGGCAAAGAATTCATGCTGGTGATGCAAATAACGTTGAAAGTCTGGGTTGACTATATGCTGGCCGTCCAACGTCTATCCCTGCTGGAGCAGAAGGAGAAGTTTGCAAAGAACAGGGTCTTCCGCAGAATGTTGAACCATGAGCTTAACATTGATAGGGAGCAAGGTGAGAGCTGTTTTGTCTTCGGTATGTAAGCAGACACAGACTTCTGGATCAGGATTAAAGGAGGAGTCCTGACCCACTGGCAACTGCAAAAGTAGGTCAGCAATGGCATGATGAGTCCTAGAATGGTGTTGAATTTCATAGGAATAACAGGTGAGAAATAGAGCCCATCATTGAAGGCGGTGAGCTGATTTTATGGGGATACTGGCAATGGCACGAAATAGTGGCAGCAATGGTTAGTGGTCAGTCAGTATGGTAAAATGACAACCATAGACAAACTCATGGAATTTTTTTGAAGCAAAGACAACGGTCAGGGCTTCCTTTCCAATTTGTCCATAGCTGCATTTGGCACAATATCAATGTCTTTGAGACAAAAGCGACTGGTCATTCCTTTCCATCAACTATATGCGAGAGGATGGCTCCTACACTGTAACTGGATGTGTCCGCCACGATTACCACAGGAAGTGATGGATCATAAGCCATCACCCAGGAAAGCGCAACTAATGTCCCAATTCCATTCCATGTTCTTGCATAAGAGATGGTGCAGTGGAACAGCAATAGTTGCAGCATGGGGAATGAACTTACAATAGTAATTCAGGTGGCCCAATACAGACTGAAGTTGCTTGACATTTGTCGGTGGCAGTAAATCCTGCAAGGCCTAGACATGTTGCAACATCAGCCAGATTCCTGAGGCGTTAACAATGTGTCCCAGATATTCCACTTGAGGAACGAAAAACTGGCATTTCTCCAAGTTACAAGGATATGCAGCATGGGGGACGGATAAAAAGAGTGTCTAGGTTATCAGCCATGTCTTGTGCGGGTTGTCCCACAATGATGATGTCATCTAGGTAGTTGGCTGTGCCTGGCACTTACTGCATAAGGAGCTCCAAATATCACTGGGGCGCCCGCAATCCGAAAGGGAAGGCAGTTGAAGTGGAAAAGGCTGAAAGTATGTTCATCACCAAAAAATTGCACAATGCCTGATCCAGTGGAAACTGCACCTATTCTTCCTCGAGTTCAATTTTTATGAAGCTCTTGCCCCCGGTCAACTGAGTAAGAATCCAATCCATGTTTGGGATATGGTAAGCATCCACAATAGATGTGCATTAATCATGTTCTTAAAATCGCCACATATGTAGAGGAGCCATCTGGTTTGTCAACCTGCACAAAGGGTGCTGCCCACTCACTACTGGAAACAGCCATAGAGATGCTGGTGTCCTGCAAACATTGCAGCTCCACCCACAACTTACCCCTTGGGGTGAATGGGACATGCCAAACCTTGAAAAAGTGGAGTGTAGCTATTGGGAGGAGGATGATATGTGCTTCAAATCCCACGAATCCCGTAGTAGAAGGCTCAAATACTGAATGATACTTCTCATGAAGGGCTGTCAATGCCTGGCCGGATGCTACTGGTTGAATCATGCACTTCTAGTCCCAAAGCTGTGAAGAGGTCGAGTCCTAATATGTCTGTCACTCCTGGGGTATCAATGAGAAGGACGCACCCTTTACAGGTCATTGTCCCATGTTGGAAGAGGTTCGTTAACTGTCCTATGACCACCATTATGTCACTACTGTAACTGCGGAGGTGCTGGGAGAACAGTTGCAGTGGAGGAGAGCCTAACCGCTGGTAGGTGCTCCACATGATGATTAAGGTGGTAGAACTGGTGTCTACCTGGAATCGACAAGGAGATCATTAACAAACACCGGGAGGGGCATTTGTTAATACTGGATACGAAGAGTGGCATGGACGTGAAGCACCTGTGGGTGTGCCAAGTCCGATTCCTCTGTCAGGAAAGTATCCACTTGAGCCAAATCCACATGCATCTTGGTGTAGGCCTAGTAGACCTCTGCTTTGTGACCCTTCTTGCCGCAGGAGGGACATAAGGTAAAGCGAAACTGGCATTGGTGCAAGGATGCATGATGAAATTGTTAACACAAGAGGGCAACTGTTGGGGGCGATGGACAGGCAATGCTTGTTTACCAATATGCAGAGAGTCCAAGGGAGCAGGGGCTGCTGGGGTAGTGGGCAGTGAATAGGGCAGGCCACAAAGACAGAAGAAGGATCTTGTACGGAAGCTGATGGACTGCTCAAATGATGTGAAGATAAGTGTCCAATGTGAGGTCTTTCAGCCACCTTGTATAGCTGGGACGCAGAGGAATTTGTGCTGATGCAGTTCCGCACACTTGACACAGCGGAGGAAATAGGTCCCTGGCATGGAGTATGTCTTATGGCGCTTGTCTTGCCATCTGGCATCTTTGTTGTGATCAACACAGTCTGGGGATGCAACACCTTATATATAGTCAACCACGTAATGCTTCAGTGTTTGAGGGGTTGCTGAACCCTTTAGGCGAACAGTGGGTATGTGACAAGGTTGGTAGCAATAGAATTTAATCATCCCAGAAAACAACAGAACTCATGAAAGTCCTGCAGTGGTGGCAGATGGTGTATGAGGTTGGTTTGCTGTGGTGTAGGGTGAATACTGCCTATGTGGACAACATGTCTGAGAAAAATAACTTCAGTCTGCTGAAGTTGGTATTTGTCATCGTTGATACTACACCACTGGCAGTGAGCACATTGGGAACTTAAGATGTAATTTGTGCAGTTTCTGCAAAGGCGATAAGATGAGAATGTCATCCGGGTATGCATAGCAAAAAGGGAGTTTGAACAGAACACTGTTGATAAACTGCTGCTAGGTTTTAGCTGCATTCTTGAGGCCATGTGGTATACGCAGGTTTGTATAAACCGAAAGGTGGGATAACTGGAGGTTTGTGAATGTACTTTACACTCATTAGTATCTTCAGGTATGCTTTCTTACATTCTAAGATACTGAAAAATAGCCACCAGTACGCTTATGGGTGAAGTATTAGGGATGGGAAAAATCAATAGGTTAAAATCAAAACTGGTATTTTAGTTCTGAATGACTGATACTGTTTGATACTTGTTTTATCTCAGTTATAACAGGTTTTTTCATTGTTTTGCTAATAACAGAGTAAAAAGACAAAAAAAACAGCAAGTCAGTTTGCCATAGCAAATTTTTGGTTTTTTAATACAACTTTTTTAAAAAACCTCTAATGTTCATTCATAAAATTTTCATTGTTGGGAAACATTTAATTATTATACGAGGGATGGTCAATAAGTAAATCAGCCCCCCCCCCCTTTTTTTTCCTCTGCCAGTTTCAGTTGAGAAAATGTGGAATTTGTAGTGGAAAATCATCTAATGTTCCAGCTTCTGCCCCTACAGTTGCATAAAGTTCTGATTGGTGTGGCAGTATATGGCTTTCAAAATGGAGCCTGTAACAGAGGTACATTTCAATCAGAGAACTGTTATTGAGTTTTTTTTATGTAAAACCAGAGCATCACAGGTATTCATACATGCTTGGAAAATGTCTACTGAGATCCTGCACACAGTAAAAGCATGGCGAGTTGTTCACCGAGGTGTCTGTTATCATCACAACCAGGTCGAGCAAACCTGAATGATCTCCTGCATGCTGGCCGGCCACACGTAGTTGTGACTCCTGCAATGTTGAAACGTGTGACACACTAATTCAAGGTGATCAACATATCGCAATAAAACACCTCGTTGCTCAATTGGACATCTCTATTGGTAGTGCAGACACACTGGTCTACAGGTGGAGGTACTCGAAGGTGTGTGTCCACTTGGGTCCTCACTTCCTAAAAGAGAACCATAAAGATCAACAAAGCGCCATCTGTGCGGAGTTGTGTTACCAGTGTGACTGAAACAATTTTTTGTGAAACTCTACCACAGGCAATGAAACATGAGTTCATCACTTTGAACCAGAAACAAAACAGCAATCCATGGAGTGGCACCACATCACCTCTCCTCCGAAGAAAGGTTCAAAGCCACACCCTCAGCTGGTAAAGTCACAGCAATGGTCTTCTGGGACACTGAAGGGGCTATTCTGTTTGATGTCCTCCCTTGTGGTGCAATGATCTGCTCTGCAGAAATTGAAGAAATGACTTCAGCGTGTTCATCACCACAAAAATGCAAATGAACTTCTTCTTCTCCATTGCAATGCAAGATCTCACCCAACTCTGTACACCCAAGAGAAGCTCACAAAACTTCACTTGACTGTTTTTCCTCATTCGCCCCAGAGCCGATCTCACACCTTCCCACTTTCATCTGTTTGGCCCAATGAAGAACGCAATCTGTGAGAAGCAATACATGAGTGATGGGGAAATTATTGATGCAGCAAGACGTTGGTTCCAATGTCGACCAGTAGAGTGGTACCATGCAGGTGTACAGGTCCTCCCAGTAAGGTGGCATAAGGCTATCGTATTGAACCACGATTTTGTTGAATGATCAGGTTTTGTAGCCAAAATAGAGGGGAATAATATGGTGTAATGGAATCTTGAACCTGCTATCAGAAAAAAAAAATGTGTTGCATTACTTATTGAACACCCTTCGTAGGACTTAGGAAAAGTGAACTGCACTATTTTCACAACAAAGCCTACATTTACAAACATGGCATAATAATCCGTATGACACTGCAGAGACAATAATATACCTGTTGCATATGGTGTGGCCTATTAGACAATAAGTGTGTACGTACAGTGTGAAAGACTTGCCCGCACCTGGTCTGTAGGGTTGTTTCTCACTGTCATCCTCAGACATCAGTTGTATTGCACTATAGTACCATCCCCAGTTATGAAGTACTTTTTGAACTGCAATAGCAATGAATCACAATGCTCGCTGTCGTCCTTGGGCACCAATTGTACTGCAGCAAGGTACCATTCCTAGTTGTGAAGTAGGAGGGGCATTTGAAAAGTCCATGCAAAGTCCGATAGGTGATACCACCGGCACGCATCGAGGTCATGGTTAATTAGTAGCATCTTTGGAAAAAAAGCACACCAAGTTTCAGCCATATTGGTCTATTTATTTGTGTTTGGCATTCATGTGAATCAGGAAGTCAAGTGATTGTCAAAAAATGGACGAAGAAGAATTTCGTGTGGTGATTAAACATTACTTTATGAAAGGCAAAATGCCACAGGAGACTAAAGAGAAGTTTGATATACATTATAGTGACTCTGCACCTTCGATTAGAACCGTTTATAAGTGGTTTCAAAATTTTCGATGTGGCCATATGCGCACAAGTGATGCTGAACATTCTGGACGCCCTGGAGTGGTTACGACTCCGGAAATCATTGACAAAATCCATGATAAGGTGATAGATGACAAAAGAGTTAAGCTGCGTGAGATTGCTAATGCTGTGGGCATCTCGAATGAAAGGGTACATAATATTTTGCATAAACATTTGGACATGAGAAAGCTATCACAGCAAGGTGGGTTCCGTGATTGCTCATGCTTGACCAAAAATGGAGTCGTGTGAAGTGTTGCAAGGATGGTTTGCAGCTGTTCAGGAAGAATCCGCAGGACTTTAGGCATTGCTTCATCACTGTGGATGAAACATGGATACATTACTATACTCCTCAGATCAAACAACAATCTAAACAATGGGTTACCAAGGGAGAATCTGCACCAAAAAAGGCAAAGACCAGTCCTTCAGCTGGAAAGGTTATAGTGACTGTCTTCTGGGATTCGCAAGGGATAATCCTCATTGATTATCTGGAAAAAGGTAAAACTATTATAGGTGCATATTATTCATCGTTATTGGACCGTTTGAAAACCGAGCTGCAGGAAAAACGCCGGTGATTGGACCGCAAAAAAGTCATTTTCCATCACGACAGTGCACCAGCGCACACCTCAGCAGTTGTGGTCGCAAAATTAATGGAAATAGGATTCCAACTCGTTTCACATCCCCCCCCTCCCCCTGTTCTCCAGAGTTGGCTTCCTCGGACTACTATTTGTTCCCCAATTTGAAGAAATGGCTGGTGGGACAAAGGTTTTATTCAAACAAGGAGGTGATTGCAGCAACTAATAACTATTTTGCAGACTTGGACAGCTCCTATTATTCGGAAGGGATCAACAAATTAGAACAGCATTGGACGAGGTGTGTAAGTCTAAAAGGACACTATGTCGAAAAATAAAAAAGGTTTACCCCAAACACGTAAGTAGTTTTTATTTTTGCAAGGACTTTCCAAACACCCCTCGTATTTTATGAAGTGTGTTAGCAGTGAAGTACAATCCATTTGCTTTAAAAAATTTAAAACAGGAGGCGGCACAAAATATTTGTGACCTAATGTAATGAGAAAATAACCATATTGTTCCATGGATGAGAAGGTGAATTTAATTAAATCGATACCACCCAAAAGTGACGATGCAGGGAAGTCTTTATTTTGCAACCTTTCACTCATGCTGTCACTTCACCTGTCTCCTCCACCTTTGTAATCTTTGCTGGAGACACTGAGACCAATTTTAGCAGCAGTCTCAACCCCATATTGATCATGATCTCCTACTTCTTCATCTTCATTAGAATTTATCAATCTTTGAAGCTTACATTTATTACTGGTAGTAATAGGAATAAAAAACTGAAAATTGGTTATTTCAGAAATCAATTTTTTAAGTGACTTTAAAAGTCACGTTAAACTGGAGATGAGAGAACCAGTGTAACCGAAAACTGGATGTTTCAGCGATAACTGCCATTGTTATCTTGTATGTTCAGTATAGGACAGCTCAAGGATCGAGAAGGCATTAAGAGCCCTACACTCTCTGCACAGTCATACTGACCCATTTTCCTTGGGCACCATCCTAATGGGAGAAGCCCATTAACTATTAGGAGATCTCACGATCCCAGTACGAAAGAATTCATTGACTGCTGCTTTTGTGGTGCGAATCATGTGTGGTGGTAATCTGAATGGCCTCTGCAAACAGATGGGTCTAGGGTGCTG
Organism: Schistocerca americana; assembly: GCF_021461395.2. Lineage (NCBI taxonomy): Eukaryota > Metazoa > Arthropoda > Insecta > Orthoptera > Acrididae > Schistocerca > Schistocerca americana. The sequence goes on from NC_060120.1 coordinate 775,315,599, forward strand.
ATAATCTTGTAGAAAGTTACAGTAGGGACACAGAAGCAGGAAATGCACTACTGACTAGGGTCACAAGTAGATGATGTGTGGACACTGACACTGCCAGGGATGACTACATTGTCGTACTGAGATCAAATGGAGATGATGTGTTGGAGTTGTCTGGAAAAGGTGTGAGTGAATGAAACATCTGAGAACCAATCAGGTAGCATTGTGTGGCACTGAGTTCCTCCAGACCTGACAGACTGCATGACATATAGTGTCATTTTCGTCACCTGTACATAATGACTCCAATATCACATAGAAATAATACAGTAGAAGTTGCTGCAGTTCGACGAGGTATGCGATGCAGTCTTGTAGGTATCGCTGTTGCTGAGTGCACTCCAACAGAGATGTGGCGTGAATCCCAATGCAGAAACTATTTTTATTTTTTTTATTTTCAACTTTTACATTATTTACATTACATAAACCAAAAAATGAACAAAGTAACCCACTTGAATACAGCACAATATGCTATCTGGAAAATTATTGCCAAGAGTCTATGAATGCTTAAAATAGTATTAAAAAAGTGATGGATGAGCATGTGAGGAATGTCACCATTACATTTTTTATACAAAAATTTTTTGACTGATCCATTGAAGCTTAAGTGCAAGAGAACAAACTACTTCTGATAATTGACTCATGTGGAGGACAAACAAAATCCATAATTATATGACGAGATTTTTCAAGATCAAGGAGGACTGCCATTGTTCGGTATTAAAGTGATCTCCCCCCAGATGCACTTCCCTTGTGGAACACTGTGATGTCTTTTTTAAATGCAAGGGAAGCTTCAAAACAGCTCTTTTCTCATTGAGACAGAAAAATATACCGTACCCCAAGAAGATTGAATCAAAATACGAGGGTTATTCCAAAAGTAAGGTCCGATTCGCCGTAACTATTGAAATTTGGCGCCAATGACAAAACACGCATGCGCGCCGACTCCCGGCAAGCCTTGCGCGTCAAACGCCGCCATTCGCTTTGTTACTGTTGCTGAGTGTAGTTCACAGTGTCACTTTACAATGTTTAAGACAATTGATCAGCCCGCCGATTGTGAAGTAAGGGCAGTGATACGGTTTTTGTCTGCAAGAAACAATTCAGCGGCGGAAATCCATCGGCAGATTACTGAAGTGTACGGTCCTAACATAATGAGCGACAGTAAAGTGCGCAAGTGGGTGCGAGCTTTTAATGAAGGACGGGATAATGTGCACGATGAACCACGGTGTGGCCGACCATCAGTGATTTCAGACGATTTGGTCAATGCGGTTGACAAAAAAATTCGTGAAAATCGCCGATTCACTATTACAGACGTAGACATGCATTTTCCGAATGTGAGTAGAACAACTTTGTACAGAATTGTGTCTGAACATTTGAAGTTTCACAAATTGTGTGCCCGTTGGGTTCCCAGGCTGCTTACTGAGCCCCAACGAATGAAAAGAATGGCTTTTGCTCTTGATTTTTTGGAGCGATATCATAAGGAAGGTGACAGTCTTTTAGACAATGTTGTCACAGGGGATGAGACATGGGTTTCTCACATCACTCCAGAGTCTAAACGTCAGTCAATGCAATGGCGTCACACGTCATCGCCAGTCAAGGTCAAGGCAAAGCAGACAATCTCAACACGTAAGGTTGTGGCGACTGTGTTCTGGGATAGACGTGGAGTATTGTTAGTCGACTTTATGGAGAGAGGAACAACGATTAATAAAGCCGCCTACTGCGCTACCCTGACTAAACTTCGACGTGCAATCCAGAATAAGCGACGTGGTCTTTTGTCGTCTGGAATCTTGTTGTTGCATGACAATGCCAGACCCCACACTGCAAATGAAACGCAAGCTCTGATCAAGAAATTTGGATGGGAACAGATGGACCATCCTCCTTACAGTCCGGACCTGGCGCCAAGTGATTTCCACCTGTTCCGTTACTTAAAGGAGTTTCTCGGCGGCAAGCGCTTCGACACAGATGATGAAGTGAAAGAAGCAGTTAAGGACTGGTTATCGTCACAGGCGGCCGATTTCTATAACATGGGCATTCAAAAGCTTGTTGAACGATGTGAAAAATGTTTAAATAAGTATGGAAGTTATGTAGAAAAATAGATAAAGATGTAAGGAATGTAAATAAAACAATTGTTTTGAAAAAACATTTTAGTTTTGATTTTTTTTTTATAACCGGACCTTACTTTTGGAATAACCCTCGTACATTTCACTGTTCATCACGAATATTTGGCGAAATAATGTGTTAAGTGTGATGTGCTGCCAAACGATGAAAACGAACCTTTTATGAACAGAAACTGAGTTTGTTTTTTATAGAAACTTTAAAACAAATATGTAACTGTAAAAAAGTGGCTTTTATAACATGTCCAAAAAATAAAGGAAATTACAGTTTTCCCCGTTTTTTTATGATGCGATCACCCCAGCATGTGTAAATAATGCATGCATGCAAAATAATAAAAGTATCTAATTTTATTTATATAGATCTCATGTACACTTTGTAATCCCTTCCTGGAAATTTATAATCCCACATTTTCCTTCGCCTCTTCTTTTCATGCTTTTTCTGGAAATACTAACAAATGCAAAATACCTGCATTGAACATTATCTCCGTTTACTTGCAGTGTAAGTAACACAAAAATTTAAAATAAAAATGTTTCCACATAGGGATATGACCCCACAGCCCTCGGATTACCATTCTGTTATCTTTCTGCTGCACTATCTTTGGTGGAAACTATGCTATCGCAAGTGCCCGATGCCTCACCCAACCAACTCCAAAACTGCTGTTTCGTCTACAACCTTGGCCACCTGCAGCTCCAACTTTTGTCACTTTCATTTATGGACAAGCCCTGCATGTACCATAAATTTGAATGAAATCGGTAATGACAAATAGGCGTGGTCCCATTGTCAGTCCACCTTACAAAGATATGCTTGGCAAGGAGGCAGGCGATATTCAAAGAATTTCCTCTCTCCTGCCATTCCCAAACTATATAATGGCATCACGAGTTACCTTACATGCACACGCAAAGTCACAAATAAAATAAATGAACAGCACAAGATGACATATTGTTTCCACAGTACTGCCAACCATTGTCTGTACCATAACAACGAATCTTGACTTTCACAACTACATTTGCGATGCTTATCTCCGCAGTTTTATTTCCTCCAATTGAATGGGCTTTTTGTAAGTCCTTACACTCTAATGCATTATGGAAGGTTGTAGAATACAAAGTTGTTCGTTTCGTTTATTACTGGAACGCTCCTTAGTAGCTCTTTTTTCCAAAGAACAGTGAACATCTGAAACTTTTTTTTACACTTCCTTCATGTAGCTGCATCTAGATTATTTTTATTTTGAGTTAATAGCCCCAATTTTCAACAAATACTGGGTTATAACCTGCCACATATTTGGATTCATTATCTTTGTTTAACCTATATCACTAAATAGCTACTCTGGTTCATGGAACCAATCCCAATTTCAGAATGCCTACCTAACAGCTTCCATGGGCAACAAAAATTTAATTATTAGTATTTCATATAATTACTGACTGAATTTAAAATTCTGTCATGATCTACTCATTAAGAAGTGTAATCTTACATTAAAAGTTTAACACAGTAAGACAAGCATTAAGATAAAACTGTATATATATCTTCAGGCAGCATAATTTACCACACATAAATTCCTGTATTACATCCACCCAGCACCAGAGAATATGAGCACTTCACAGCTTGCAAGAAACTTTACATATAATTTCAAACCTTGATGACAGTTATATGCTTAGTGTCAAATATTTTAACACATTAACTTATATGTAATCAGAAGTTTGAAGCTGTGTTATACATGAGATTTCATTTCTTTAAGCTGAGTTTGTTTTTCTGTAGAAACTTTGAAACAAACGTGCAGTTGTAAAAATGAGGCATTTATAAAAACTACAAAATACTGAGAAAATTGGTCTTGACTGACTGAGGTTAACTGAAATGACATGAACAGATCAATGAGCATAAAGCTAATAAAACTACAATGACATGAAATGATCGCACAAGAAGACCACACGGCAACCAGATTTTTATAATTTTTTATATTTATGGTACATGATGTTCTGAACTTGGATGTCAATCACCAAAAGCAATTCGATGCAACTCCCAAAAAGTCTTGAGAAAATCAACTTTGAAGCTTTCCAAGAGCATTTTAATATCCTAAAATAATTTCAGTTTTCCAACAGGCAGTATGGCGCTGCGGTAAAGAGCTTGCTTGCCACGTGAGAGTCTAGGTCCAAGTTCTAGCAAATGCAAATTTTTAAATGAAGGTGCATGTTCTACAACCATCTCTGGAAAATGCAAAAAACATAAATATGGGAAAGACTCGACAGCACTCGAGGCTGGTAACCACTGGATTGCTGGTTTGTCTCTCCTTTTGGTCATTATTGTTTTTATTCAGTTCAAACATTGTCATTGCTTGCCACGTGAGAGTCTAGGTCCAAGTTCTAGCAAATGCAAATTTTTAAATGAAGGTGCATGTTCTACAACCATCTCTGGAAAATGCAAAAAACATAAATATGGGAAAGACTCGACAGCACTCGAGGCTGGTAACCACTGGATTGCTGGTTTGTCTCTCCTTTTGGTCATTATTGTTTTTATTCAGTTCAAACATTGTCATTGATACAAAAAAATTCAAATATATGCTAATTAGCATGTGCCATTTTTATGAAAAATCCTGTCTTCTTATTTCTCATTACATATCACACAAAAATTTAGTTTTAACTGCAAATATAAATTCTTCATTACCAGTCTTTTATCAAAGTTTGCTTAAATTAAAAAATATATATAAAATAATTTTTTTCATCCTTATGTACTTTACATTTTATGGAAATGCTCGTACACTCCTTTTCAGAGGAAACTGATCAGATTTGCTAAGTCCGCAATGTAATAAATATTGGCAAGCAATGATAACTTGTGCCACAATGGGGCTAATTTCTACTTCTTGTGAGCAGTACTCAGGAATCTTACATGGAAACATCAGTGGAATGAAAGTACTGTATGAGGCACTGCTGGAGAATACCTCAAACAGCCCAGTGGTTGAGGTGACCACACACAAGAAGCAAAAAATCCAGGTTCCAGTACCAGTCTGGTGCAAATTTTCATTACTCAGCACACATTCAAGCAATACTCTGTACAGTGTACTTCAGGCTAAGATCCTCAAGAAAAGGGAATAGAAGTAAGATTATCATTTAACGTCTTATCATTATCAAGGATATTTGGGATAGAGCTAACACCCAGATTGGGCTAAACAGGAGTTGAGTTTAAGAAATCACCTCCTGCCATTTGTCTCAAGTACAAAAAATCTTAACAAGGGTTCCAGACAAAGATTTGAGTGCTGGCTCTCCAAAGAAAGAATATGGTGATGTAGGCTTCTGTTACATTCTAATTTGATGCTGCTCTCCACCCTAGTCTTTCACGTACAAGTCTCTTCATTTCTGCGTAACTTCTGCACCATACATCCAAGTGAGCCTGCCTATTCTTTCTCTCTTTCCACCGTTTTTACTCCTGACACTTCCCTCGGTAACCAGTTAACTACTTGTATTTTTTGATGCATCAATGCGTCCTACTAACTTATTGCCTTCTTTTAGTCAAGGTGTTCTGAAAAGATCTAGATTTGCGACATATATTCAGACTGCACTTTCTAATACTTACATTTATATTCTCCCTCTTTTTCATAAAAGCATTTCTTGCTACTGCTAATCTACATTATATAATTCTCAACATTTCTTGCTATTGCTAATCTATATTATATAATTCTCAAACAATGGAAAATCCAGGATGGAATGTAACAATATTATGAAAAGGAAAGTTGCTACTCACCATATAGTGGAGATGCTGAGTTGCAGAAATGCACAACAAAAAAAGACTCACAAATAAAGTTTTCGGCCATTAAGGCCTTTGTCAACAATAGATATACACACACAGTGGTTTCAATTGCCTGAGACTGCAATCATTTGTATGAGCTGTGTTTGCATGTGTGTGGGTGTGCGTCTACCTCTATTGTTGACAAAGGCCTTAATGGCCAAAAGCTTTGTTTGTGACAGTCTTTTTGTTGTGCCTATCTGCAACTCAGCATCTCCACTGTATGGTGAGCAGCAACTTTCCTCTTCATAATATTGTTATATAATTCTCTTTACTTCTGCTACAGTCAATTGATCTGCTGCCCCGGGTAGCAAGATTCTTCTACAATCTTTAGTGTCTCATCACCTAATCTCATTCTTTTAGCACCCCCAGATTTGACTACACTCAAATACCACTGTTTTACTTTTGTTAGTGGTCATCTTACACCCCTCTTTCCAAGACACTAGCTATACGTCCAATTGATTTTCAAAGTACAAGCTTTTTTATTTCTTCTACCTACCACAACGGAGGGGTATCTGTTGAGAGGCCAGACAAACGTGTGGTTCCTGAAGAGGGGCAGCAGCCTTTTCAGTAGTTGCAGGGGCAACAGTCTGGATGATTGACTGATCTGGCCTTGTAACAATAACCAAAACGGCCTTGCTGTGCTGGTACTGCGAACGGGTGAAAGCAAGAGGAAACTACAGCCGTAACTTTTCCCGAGGGCATGCAGCTTTACTGTATGGTTAAATGATGATGGCGTCCTCTTGGGTAAAATATTCCGGAGGTAAAATAGTCCCCCATTCGGATCTCCGGGCGGGGACTACTCAAGAGGATGTCGTTATCAGGAGAAAGAAAACTGGCGTTCTACGAATCGGAGCGTGGAATGTCAGATCCCTTAATCGGGCAGGTAGGTTAGAAAATTTAAAAAGGGAAATGGATAGATTGAAGTTAGATATAGTGGGAATTAGTGAAGTTCGGTGGCAGGAGGAACAAGACTTCTGGTCAGGTGATAACAGGGTTATAAATACAAAATCAAATAGAGGTAATGCAGGAGTAGGTTTAATAATGAATAAAAAAATAGGAGCGGGTTAGCTACTACAAACAGCATAGTGAACGCATTATTGTGGCCAAGAGACACAGAGCCCATGTCTACTACAGTAGTACAAGTTTATATGCCAACTAGCTCTGCAGATGAAGAAATTGATGAAATGTATGACGAGATAAAAGAAATTATTCAGGTAGTGAAGGGAGACGAAAATTTAATAGTCATGGGTGACTGGAATTCATCAGTAGGAAAAGGGAGAGAAGGAAACACAGTAGGTGAATATGGATTGGGGGACAGAAATGAAAGAGGAAGACGCCTGGTAGAATTTTGCACAGAGCACAACATAATCGTAACTAACACTTGGTTTAAGAATCATGAAAGAAGGTTGTATACATGGAAGAACCCCGGAGATACTAAAAGGTATCAGATAGATTATATAATGGTAAGACAGAGATTTAGGAACCAGGTTTTAAATTGTAAGACATTTCCAGGGGCAGATGTGGACTCTGACCACAATCTATTGGTTATGACCTGTAGATTAAAACTGAAGAAACTGCAAAAAGGTGGGAATTTAAGGAGATGGGACCTGGATAAACTAAAAGAACCAGAGGTTGTACAGAGATTCAGGGAGAGCATAAGGGAGCAATTGACAGGAATGGGGGAAATAAATACAGTAGAAGAAGAATGGGTAGCTTTGAGGGATGAAGTAGTGAAGGCAGCAGAGGACCAAGTACGTAAAAAGACGAGGGCTAGTAGAAATCCTTGGGTAACAGAAGAAATATTGAATTTAATTGATGAAAGGAGAAAATATAAAAATGCAGTAAGTGAAACAGGCAAAAAGGAATACAAACGTCTCAAAAATGAGATCGACAGGAAGTGCAAAATGGCTAAGCAGGGATGGCTAGAGGACAAATGTAAGGCTGTAGAGGCCTATCTCACTAGGGGTAAGATAGATACCGCCTACAGGAAAATTAAAGAGACCTTTGGAGAGAAGAGAACCACTTGTATGAATATCAAGAGCTCAGATGGAAACCCAGTTCTAAGCAAAGAAGGGAAAGCAGAAAGGTGGAAGGAGTATATAGAGGGTCTATACAAGGGCGATGTACTTGAGGACAATATTATGGAAATGGAAGAGGATGTAGATGAAGATGAAATGGGAGATATGATACTGCGTGAAGAGTTTGACAGAGCACTGAAAGACCTGAGTCGAAACAAGGCCCCCGGAGTAGACAATATTCCATTGGAACTACTGACGGCCGTGGGAGAGCCAGTCCTGACAAAACTCTACCATCTGGTGAGCAAGATGTATGAAACAGGCGAAATACCCTCAGACTTCAAGAAGAATATAATAATTCCAATCCCAAAGAAAGCAGGTGTTGACAGATGTGAAAATCACCGAACTATCAGCTTAATAAGTCACAGCTGCAAAATACTAACATGAATTCTTTACAGACGAATGGAAAAACTAGTAGAAGCCAACCTCGGGGAAGATCAGTTTGGATTCCGTAGAAACACTGGAACACGTGAGGCAATACTGACCTTACAACTTATCTTAGAAGAAAGATTAAGGAAAGGCAAACCTACGTTTCTAGTATTTGTAGACTTAGAGAAAGCTTTTGACAACGTTAACTGGAATACTCTCTTTCAAATTCTAAAGGTGGCAGGGGTAAAAAACAGGGAGCGAAAGGCTATTTACAATTTGTACAGAAACCAGATGGCAGTTATAAGAGTCGAGGGACATGAAAGGGAAGCAGTGGTTGGGAAGGGAGTAAGACAGGGTTGTAGCCTCTCCCCGATGTTGTTCGATCTGTATATTGAGCAAGCAGTAAAGGAAACAAAAGAAAAATTCGGAGTAGGTATTAAAATTCATGTAGAAGAAATAAAAACTTTGAGGTTCGCTGATGACATTGTAATTCTGTCAGAGACAGCAAAGGACTTGGAAGAGCAGTTGAATGGAATGGACAGTGTCTTGAAAGGAGGATATAAGATGAACATCAACAAAAGCAAAACAAGGACAATGGAATGTAGTCTAATTAAGTCGGGTGATGCTGAGGGAATTAGATTAGGAAATGAGGCACTTAAAGTAGTAAAGGAGTTTTGCTATTTGGGGAGCAAAATAACTGATGATGGTCCAAGTAGAGAGGATATAAAATGTAGGCTGGCAATGGCAAGGAAAACGTTTCTGAAGAAGAGAAATTTGTTAACATCCTGTATTGATTTAAGTGTCAGGAAGTCATTTCTGAAAGTATTCGTATGGAGTGTAGCTATGTATGGAAGTGAAACATGGACGATAAATAGTTTGGACAAGAAGAGAATAGAAGCTTTCGAAATGTGGTGCTACAGAAGAATGCTGAAGATTAGATGGGTAGATCACATAACTAACGAGGAAGTATTGAATAGGATTGGGGAGAAGAGAAGTTTGTGGCACAACTTGACCAGAAGAAGGGATCGGTTGGTAGGACATGTTCTGAGGCATCAAGGGATCACCAATTTAGTATTGGAGGGCAGCGTGGAGGGTAAAAATCGTAGAGGGAGACCAAGAGATGAATACACTAAGCAGATTCAGAAGGATGTAGGTTGCAGTAGGTACTGGGAGATGAAAAAGCTTGCACAGGATAGAGTAGCATGGAGAGCTGCATCAAACCAGTCTCAGGACTGAAGACCACAACAACAACAACAACCTAAATTTAATTTCCTTTCCTAATTTAACCTTATTTTCCTTTACTGCTAGCTCAATGTACAGATTGTGTAACATGGCAGACAGACTACAACTCTGTTTAGTTCTTTTTTCTTGGCTACTACCTGCCTTTCATGTTTTTTGACTGTCTAGTCTGGTTTTACCCCAAGTGGTAGATAACCATTCATTCACACACAGTATTTTATCTCTATTGCCTTAAGAATTTCAAAGGGTGTATTCCAATAAACATTGTCACATTCTTTACAATCTTTTCTACAGTCTGTCTTCTAAAATAAGTAGTACGGTCAGCATTGCCTCGCACATCTCTATATCTGTCTGGAACCCAAATTCGTCTTGGGGACTGATAACCTAAGATGTTAAGTCCCATAGTGCTCAGAGCCATTAGAATTCGTCTTCCCCCACAGTTACCTCTACTAGTCATTTCACATTTCTGCAGATATGTTGTGTTCGTATTTTCACTCATTACTTATTAAATTGACAGTTTCAGAATACACCTTTCAGCATATGCCTTCATTAAGTTCTTCTCAAAGTCTGAGGGTTTCTCATAAATTGCACACGAAATAGTTTCATCATGGCTGATTCTCCCAAAAACCTCAATAATTCTGAGAGAATGTTATCTACTCCAGGCATCTTGCTTTTACTTGGTCTTTCATTGCCTTCAAATTCCACATTTCAATCTTTCTTTAGATGTTGCATGCCATCTGGTATCTAAATCCTCATAAAACTGATTATCTTTTCACCAAAGATTTTTTTTATTTTTTTTATTTTCCTGTTACAGCATCTGACATTGACATTGGCATGTGTATTTTTATAACTTTGCGTTTGTCCTCGAGCTGTTACTGCTTTGCCGCTTTCTGTCAGTCGCATTCTCTACACATCTCTATCCCTTTTGCCTGCTTCATTTTTATATTTTATCCAATAAATTGTGTATCATTCAAGGATTTCTGCCCGGCCTTGTCTTTTCACCAAGTTGTTCCTCTGCTGCCTTCACTAATTCATCTCTCAATGAAGCCTACTGTATTTCAATCACTGCCTATCGTTCCCTTTGGGACACTCAACAACGTATGTCTTTTCTAAATTATCCAAGCTCCACCTCCTTACTTTCCTACCTTTCTTCCATTTTAATTTGCAGTTCATAACACATTACAGTCAGAGTCCATATCTGCCCTGGAAAAGTTCTGCAGTTTCAGCTTTTGTTTCTACGTCTCCATCTTACCACAGTATATTCTATCTGATATCTGGTGTTTCCACATCTCTTCCACATATACAACCTTCTTTCACGATTCTTAACCTAAATGTTTGTAATGATTAAATTGTGCAGTGTGTGAAATTCTGGCATGTGGTTCCCCCTTTCAATCCCTGCCTCTAGTTCATGTTCTCTCAGATATTCCTTCTTTTTCCAGAAGTCAATTTCAGTCCACCATTAGAAGTAAATTTTCATATCTTGCACTGTACTGAATAATCTCTATCTCATCATACATTTTTCCGCAAAACTCATGTGCAGAGTTAGTAGGCATGCACTGTACTCTTGAAAAGATGCTGTTTGGGCTGTGGAAAATACCTGTGATCTTTGTGCAAGATTAGATTCAAAAGTTATCTTGGTCACACGTTACTTTATTAAAATTGATTACCAGTCTTATGGGCAGCCATCATCACATCTAATGATTACAACATTGCCAGTATTCACCAGATATTGACTACACACCTATGTATTGCTGCTGTAATCATTAAATCCGATGATGGCTGTACAGCCAAAACCAGCCAGCAGCGTTAATGGTAGCAGCACGTGACCAAAACATTGACTTTTATAATCTAACTCACGTCTGCTTCCACTACTGTAACGGTTCATGGCTGTGTGTGTCTAGGCTGTAATAATCCATTCACTATGTTATTCATAGTATATTTTATCTGCATTCCAATTTTCTTGTTCATTACGCCACTGAACAACTGTTTTGCATCTCTGGGATGTGATATCCCAATTAGTATGTATAGAACTCCAATCTACCTTTCAAAATGTTCTAGCATGTAAGATTTTTGAACTATCAAGGGTGGCTGTTTATTTTCTGTATATCAAGAAGCATGCCACCATTATTAAGCCATACAGAAGTACTGCACATCCTCAGGGTATACAGCAACCACAGTTTTCCCTTGTTTGCAGACATGTTGCTGAATCAACACAGCTTGGCCATGTTTGCTACTGTTACAAGGCCAGATCTTTCATTCACCAGACAGCTTGTTGCTGCAGCTACTGAAAAGGTACCTTCTACTCTTCAGAACCATACATGTGGCCTCTCCACAGGTAACTTTCTGATGTGTTTGCTCTCAATAATGCTAGCTGTACCACTGTGGATATAACTCATCCAACCATGCCGATCTCCCTGTCTAAAGGGGGACAGGGTGACACAATATCCAAGTTCCAGTGCACAAATTATGCTGTGTTCTGGAAAGAAAGTACTTTTCTTCTGTATCCATTTATATACTTTCAAGACCACCGTACCAACTTACTTATAAAAATGTTTCCAATGTGAAAAATATATTTCTTGAAGAGTACTGGAAGGTGTAAAACATTCACAATAAGAAATTCTTGTTGGTCTTTCTAGCAACCGTTTCATGTTTACTGCATTTGCTTTTCTATTTTATGATTTGGCAATTACTTTGTGACTTGCACTTCCTGTCACCATAGCTATCAATTAACACAGGGAAGAAATTTGTGTGTTGTAACTGCCTGTGCATCACAAACTACTGTAGCATGTGTGTTACTGTACTTCAACTGTTTGTGTATAGTGACTTGAAAGTCAAAAGACTGGGGACCATTTTCCAAAACAAGCATGAAAAATCACTGGAAACCACGTGCAGGCTGCAAGATTACGACCATCAGGCACTTGGCAGTTAGTGGTTGACATGTTTTTGACAGAACAGGGCTAGTTAAGTTGTGGGCAAGGCCAGATAAATAAGGTGAAGGCTGTGGGAATTTCTGAGGGGATGGCATGTTTCTGCTGGTGTACTCACATGGGTCTTGGAAAGTCCAGCTGGTTGGAGTAGGTTGCTGTGGGGTTAGCTGCCAGCCATTTTACTGGGGCCTTCCACTAACTGCCATTTGCTGACTCCAAAATACGACTAAAATTGACCTACATGTTACAGACTACCCACATTAAAACTAAGTACAACAAACTCTCTGTATCAAGGAGACAAATTCATTGCAGCTTTGAATTTGGTTATACAGCCACAATTACGAAAACTGAACTGTGTTTACGAGTCTTGAAACTGCACAAAACCATTTTAAGCATTGCTGTGCACAAATGCATACAGCCACAAACAATATCTAACCAGCAATTGGTGGCAGACAGCTGTGGCTGGAAGCTGTTACATTTGTCCCATGTCTACTGTGTGTGTGTGTGTGTGTGTGTGTGTGATGCATCCTCCTAAACCTAAACCAGAGTGATGCATCCTCCTAAACCTAAACCAGAAACAGTGAGATGTGTGAAAAACTGCTGCATCAGGTGTACAAGTTTCGAACTAACTCTGGACAGTTTCACAATCATTTGGACTCAGAATATTGTCGATATTTGGAAACTTCAATTTCATTTAATTTGATTATATGGCCTAGGACTTTCACTTATTGAGCAGCATTTCTTTATGTTTGTTTTTGTTAAGATATTATCCAGATTTTTTATTTAAGCATCTATCATCTGAATTAAAGTATCAGTCAATGAACCTTTTCATTTTTTATAAAAACCAATTATTTATTTTGCAAGCTGTATCTGAGCAATTATCTGGCACTGAACAAATACACAGGATTTAAGTGTATGATTACAATCTGCCTGAAGAGCTGCTTTATTCAAACAGACACACACATTTGCCCAATTCCTTGTGCAGGTCGGTAAACGGATTCTTCGTCAGCAGTTTTCTTTTAGTGTAACCTACCCAGCAAGGGATGTTACAAGGCTGGCTGGTGTACCAGAAAAATAATCGTTAATCTGGCTCCATATCTCGCAAAATAGAGCAGTGCATGTTACTATACATGTAGATCTCTCAATACATAGTTTTTAGCAGCATGACTATGGGGCACATTTTTCTGCCATCCTTGAGTTGAACCCTAATTAGAAAACCTGCTGTACTGTACATTAAAAAATAAAGTAAAATGCATTTCAAAATGCACAAATCCATATTTGTTACTGATGAGTATCACTTATTGTCTGGCTTTGTTGTTTATTTTTTAAATTCATTTTACGTCAATGTTTCAGAGTACAACATATAAACACGTTATCACCAGTTCTTTCATATCTCATCTTACTCTGTCTGCAGCTGTAGATAGTTCTCCTGTCTCAACCTTGAAAAATCTGTTGTTATTTACATCAATAAACAGACCTCAAACTTCATACGCTACAGCGATCCTCAGCTTTTGTCCGCTACTACATCACTATTAAACAACTTTTCTTATCTTTGATGGTTTTGTGAGTTTGGGCTACAACAGAGCAAGATTTTAAGTCCCAAACATAAGAAGTTAAACAAATGGGTTTTGTGAAAAATAAAAACTGTACACATTAAATAAATGTTATTTATTGCCTCAACAAGAAAATAAGATACAAAAAGTCTTGTTTTCTTGACTTTATATTTACACAAAAATACGTTAACAATTAACATCAGGATTATAAAACACCTCTGGTGTTACGAGAAATACGACCTATGAAGAATAAATAAGATGAACGAGTTGCTGGTGTGAAATACCTCAAAGTCAACCTGTCACCATTTGCTTGCGAAACCGTGTGGTTGCCCAGATAAGTAGATTTTGTGTATGCATTGTGAAAGTAAGGCGTGGTGCAGTAATACTGTCCAGCCTGAAAAACTTACGTTCTAAAATAGAATTCTGCTTCAAACTTGGGCAAATGGCAAGCAACTGTCACCTCATGCTGCAGCAGAAGCATGGAAATAGTGCTTTTGTATACAAGTGATACAAGCATTTCCATAATGGTTGGGGCATCCCGTTGGGCCTGCAACTTTTTGTACCACTGGTACAGAGCTAATTTAAGTCCCAAGTGTCAAAAGCCATCACTTGGTGTGCACCAGAGGCATCGCAATTCTAACATTTCTGTACAGGGCATTCCACAATTAAGACCAACCGCTTGGGGCACCAAGCTGAGAGGTGTTAGGGGTGGCCAAGTACAAGATTTGTATACAGCCCATGCAAAAACTGACAAGAGTGAAAATGTATGAGGAAAAAAGAGGAGGGGAGCAGGGATAAGTGGCACCAAGTGATAAATCGCTTGTGTGGAAAAATGTTCCTTAGTGGCTCTGCGGTAACAACACAGTGAATTTTCTCTGAATCTCAACTAAAGGTCATTGACAGGCAGTTGAAATGATGGCAGACATTACAAAAGCATCAATATGGGAGGTGTTTATAGAATTGTAACGGAAAAATTGGGCAAGGCTAAAACTATGTCTGCAGTTCCAACCTCATGAACTAACTCATGACCAGAAACATGGCAGGATGGAAGTGCGTAGGGGGGGGGGGGGGGGGGCAGTTTTAATCTATCAATTATGGATGACAAACTGCAACTGTGATTTAAATTAGCAATAACAACCTTTCCTTTTCAAAAACATTTAACTATCAACAGCTAAAGTTCTGCTGTTTTCCCCAGCATCTAGCTGCACTTGGCCCATGATATAATGTTCTTGTAACACATCCATCTAATGATATGTTAATCGTACAACAAATTGTATAAAAAATCCAAAAAGAGCATATGGTTCCACATTTATTCCCAAATAAATCACTAACAGTGGATAGAGACCCCACCTTTCCTGAATGGACCTTTATGGGTGATGAGTTGTGTTGCTTGAAGTACAATTTTGAATTGATGAGGCAAAGCATGATGTGGCTTTGCTCAGGGTTAATGAAATCCTGAAAGGTTACAGCTAAAATGATCCAATTCAGGGCACTGAAAGCAGCTACCTATGTGAAAATTTTTGGCCACAAACTAGAGTGAATGAGACGTGCACCACAATACTTAAACAAATGGACCCTGGCAATACTGCATAACGATGCGCAGCCCGCCCTATACTGCCATACTGTGCAGCGGCTCCTTTGCATTTAAAGGTGTTATTTTGCTCCATCCTTCCTTTGATTCACTGTATCTTGCCCCTGCTAAATACTTACTCTTCTTGCCTTGGATGAAACACCAATAAGGACAATGCTTCAATCCAGAACCATACGGATGCTTAACGTAAGCTCATCTCACACGTTGCCTTTGCCCAATATGCATATTTAGTTCACAAACCTACCATATTTCCTGCAAATTCTTCACCATATTTATTGAGCATAGGTTGTATTCTATTAAAAGGCACTGCTGGGTATCAGGATAACACTTTAAATTTCATTTTTGCAGCATTTTAGCATACTTAGTTAAAATTACTAATTTCAGCAACTTAGTACATCTCTTTTTATCTATACTCAATAAATCATGCAGAACAGACATTGAAAAACATTACAGGAGAGCATAAAAATGGTAAATACACCTTAAATCACATCCTTTATCAAAATTAAATAGATCATTGTCAATTTTTCCACCTGAAAAAATTGTCCAAAAATTCTGCTTTTTTGTTTCTCTAATAATGATAGTGTTCATCATCCGAATCCAAGCAGACCAATACTGACGTTTCTACAACAAATCATAAAAGTAATGATATTAATCTGAAAACTCCACAATGCTTAACAACATTTTGAAGGCGGCATACTTATGTAGCCATTTGATCCAAAACAGAATCAGCCAAACAATGCACGAAGGACAGTAATAATAGTGAATGTGTAATTTAACTGCAAACACAGATGACACAGTCTTTTTAATGAACACGAAGTGTGTTGGTTACAAATGTGACATTAACTGCCAGAATAAAATTCTAGTACCAACTGGGGATTAAGGATCAAACACAAAACCTCTGGATCATCAAATCTCTACCTTAAACCCAAATAAATCTCACAATTCTTGAATGTGCCATCACTGAACTTTCAATTTTCTAATTTTTACATCCGGTACTCAAATTCTGGATTATGAATGAGTTATTTCATTTTCACAGTAGAATTTATGCTTATAATTTTGATTATATACGAATTTAAGTGCTTTAGTTATAATAATACTTCACAAAATAATAGCTCTGCTTCATCACACTGGTAAATTATCTGAAACAGAAGAATGTATGTTCAAAAAGTCTCATTATGGACACACAACATTTTCATTTCAGAAAAATTATGTTTTACAGCTTAGTAAGGAGTTCTTATAGTTATTACCTGTTTTGTGATCTTTAAACGAATACATTTATCCAACAATTCTTTGCATTATCTTTCTTCTTCAGATTTTGCTTATTTGTTGTTTAATTTCACATCCACCAGAAACTAACAGAGAAACTGGTAGATAAAGCTCTTACATGGTGCCACCATCCAGGTGGAATGTACAGCATCTCTCCTGGCAAGAGCACAGTTTCCATTGCTGAGATTTCTTTGTACAAAGGGAAACTTTCATAATCAGGTGCTTCTGGGTCTACTTGGGCCGTGTTAGTAACCAAGCCACTTTTTGGAGGATATAAGGCATCCGAATCAGTTGGTGAATAAAGAAGTACTCTTTTTTCACCTATAACCTGCAATCAAGGACATCAGAATAAGCTCTTGTTACCATTTAATATTTTTTTTTTATAAAAATGATTTTCCCTATTCAAAAGTTGTCTACTTCAGCTTACTGTAGGAAAATGTGTCAGTTGGCCCTTTTTCATGGTTTCTAAACCAGAATATTATCTACAAATATTCCCTTCATTTCTGAATAGGAGCAGTAAAGATAATTTTTTTTTTTATAAAAATGATTTTCCCTATTCCAAAGTTGTCTACTTCAGCTTACTGTAGGAAAATGTGTCAGTTGGCCCTTTTTCATGGTTTCTAAACCAGAATATTATCTACAAATATTCCCTTCATTTCTGAATAGGAGCAGTAAAGATAAACACTTACTGTACAGTTGAGATGTTGAGCATTCGACAAACAAAAATTCCTGAGAACTTTGCAAAGCTAACTGATACAAAACAAAAATATGTTACCTTTACAGTTTCCATTATTAGAATTTCCCCCCAGGAATTTCCATTATTATATTAACAATGAAAATAATGAATTATTGATGATACAATGTAAAAGGATAGATAAAAAAATCTACTCACCACGTGGCAGTAGGAGAACACACACACAAAAATGTTAAACCCTTAAAAGCTTTCGGAGCCAGTGGCCTCTTCTTATGGCAGAAGAGTTTACTGAGATTACTACTAAAACATCATGTACAAGTCAAGTGAAAAGCTAACTCCATTGTATGAAACAGGGGTGGTAGGGAGAATAGTGGAAAATAGACAGGTCAGGAAATGACAGATGTAGAAAATTAAAATGGGGTGAAGAAAGGATTAGTTATTGTGAATAAATGCTGAGACAGAAGGAATTAAAGTAAATTAAGGCTATGTGGGTGGCGATAACCGAGGTTATCTTGTCCTTAGTTCCCACCTGTGGACTTCTGAGAAACTGATCTCTAAGGGAAGAATCCACATGGCGTGTGTGGTGAAACAGGCACCAACATCATGACTGTTGTGTTGTATAACATGCTCTGCAACAGGATATTGTGTGTCGCTGGTATACACCTTCTGCCTATGCCCATTCTTCCTGAATGACAACTGGGTGGTAGTCAAGCCCATGTAAAAGGCTGAACAGTGTTGACATAACAGCTGGTATATGACATGTTTTACAGGTGGCTGTCCCTTTGATAGTACATGTTTTGCCAGTTACAGGGCCAGAATAGGTGATGGAATGAGGGCACATAGGGTAAGTCTTGCAGCGGGACGGTCACAGGGGTAGGAGCCATATGATAGGGAAATGGTGCAGGAGCAGCATACAGTCTGACAAGGAAATTATAGAGATTGGAAGGGCGACAAAAAGCTATTCTAGGTGTGGTGGGCAAAACAGGCAGAGGGTGTATACAAGCGACACACACTATCCTGTTGCAGAGCATGCTCTACAACGCAACAGTCATGACCTCAGTGCCTGTTTCACCACATGCACCGTGTGGTTTCCTCCCCCAGAACCAGTTTCTCAGAACTCCACAGGTGGGAACCAAGGACAAGATGTCCTTGGTTCTCGCCACCTACCTGACCTTAATTTATGTTAATTCCTTCTCTCTCAGCATTTATACACAGTAACTACTACTGTCTTCACTCCATTTTAATTTTCTACGTCTGTCATTTCCTGACCTGTCTATTTTTCGCCATCTCCCTCCCACCTCTGTTACGTACAATTTACTTAGCTTTTTTACTGTTATTAACTCGTGCACGACATTTTAGTAGTACTCTTTCTTTTACATTGTATGCTGTCTTCCACTGTTAAGGTCTCAGGTTTTCAAATCTTGACTGGTGCTGTTCTCAACAGTCTGTCTTTACTTCTCATCTTGTCTCATAAGTCTCCCCAAATCCGGGGTTCTGGGTGACTTTCCTGAACTCTACCCCTTTTCCTAAGCCTCTCCAGTCTTTTTTCCTCACCCCTCTGCCTTCTGCAACTCTTCTGCCAGAAGAATGAGCCACTGGCTCCAAAAACTTGAAAAAGTTTAACCATTTTGTGTGTGTGTTCTCCTGCCATCGCTTGGTGAGTAGATTTTTTACCTATCCATTTACATTATTATATTAATGTTCTTTACATAATGTACAAGGTGTACAACTTTGCTTCCACTGTTTTTTTCCCAACATTTGAGGCTTTAATGGAACAAATTGGTTACATATGTATCATTCAAAGTATTTTCCATCGCTGGCCACTACTTTCTCCCATCTTTTGGGTAGTGTACGAAGCCTGCGTTGAAAAAATTTTCATCTTTTGAAGAGATCCACGAATCGATCCAATTTGTGATTTCGTGAGATCGGAAGTGTTGGTCAGCCAGGCCATACGCCATTGATCTAAACAGGCGATAGAGGGAGCAATGCCTGGAGAATATGGCGGGTGGGGACTTCCCATTTTAACATTTCCAAGTACGTTTTGACCTCTTTTGTAACGTGGGCTCGAGCGTTGTCGTGCTGCAAAATCACTTTATCGTGTCCCCCTCTGTATTGTGGCCATTTGTTTTTTAATGATCTGCTCAAACGCATTAATTGCGTTTGATAACGAGCACCTGTGATAGTTTCACTAGGTTTTTACACCTCGTAGTACACGACGCCGAGCTGGTCCCACCAAATGCGGAGCATGATGTTGGAGCCATGAATATTCAGTTTGGCCATCGATGTGGAAGCATGGCCGAGTTATCCCCATGATTTTTTGCATTTAGGGTTGTCACAATGAACCCATTTTTCGTCCCCTGTCACAAAGCGATGCAGAAATCCCTTCTGCTTTTGCCTCTGAAGCAACTGTTCACAAACACACAAATGCCGTTCGTCTCTTGGTTTCAGCTCACACGGGACCAAAGCTCCTTCATTCTGAATCATGCCCATAGCCTTGAGAAGTTCTGAAATGGCTTGCTGTGTAACTCCCACTAATCGTGCCAATTCTTCTTGAGTTTGACGTGAGTCTTCACTCAGCAATGTCGCCAATTCTGCATCTTCGAAAACATTCTCTCTTTCACCACTATGCTGGTCTGTGACGTTAAAATCACCGTTCTTGAAGTGTCGAAACCACTCACAACACGTTTTTTCACTAATAGTGTCCTTACCACACGTACTTGAGAGCATTCGTGAGACTCAGCCGCTGTTTTCTTTATACTGAAACAAAACAGTAACACCTCCCAAAATGATGAGAATTAGGCTCGTAAACTGACATTTTCAATCGAGAACAACTTTATGATGCAGGCACAAATCGTCTAATGTTTGAATGAGGACCAAGCTAACTGCCTGACGTCTGCAAACTGTTTCTTTCGACCGCTACTTACTATTCCCGCCACCTATTTGCAAACGGTGGAAGCAAAGTTGTACACCTTGTAATTAAATGTGTTATCCGCTTACAATATTTTGCACTTCACTTCTGAATATCATATGACAAAGTAAACTGGATTTAATGTAATGTATTGCTGCAGCTATTATGCAGTATTCTATCTGGATATCACACCTAAAATGCTGTCAACCCACCTCAATGGCCACTGTCAAACTGTGGCTAACCCCAAACAATACAAATGCTAGAAACACAAATCCTGTTGATACAAGGTATTATCATTTGAATTTGACCAGGGGAAGAGATTTAGTGTGGTACATTTCCTGGGGAAAGAAATACAGTAGAAGAAGAATGGGCAGCTCTGAGGGATGAAGTAGTGAAGGCAGTGGAGGATCAAGTAGGTAAAAAGACGAGGGCTAGTAGAAGTCCTTGGGTAACAGAAGAAATATTGAATATAATTGATGAAAGGAGAAAATATAAAAATGCAGTAAATGAAGCAGGCAAAAAGGAATGCAAACGTCTCAAAAATGAGATCGACAGGAAGTGCAAAATGGCTAAGCAGGCATCGCTAGAGGATAAATGTAAGGATGTAGAGGCTTATCTCACTAGGGGTAAGATAGATACTGCCTACAGGAAAATTAAAGAGACCTTTGGAGAAAAGAGAGCCACTTGTATGAATATCAAGAGCTCAGATGGAAACCCAGTTCTAAGCAAAGAGGGGAAAGCAGAAAGGTGGAAGGAGTATATAGAGGGTCTATACAAGGGCGATGTACTTGAGGACAATATTATGGAAATGGAGGAGGATGTAGATGAAGATGAAATGGGAGATACGATACTGCATGAAGAGTCTGACAGAGCACTGAAAGACCTGAATCGAAACAAGGCCCCGGGAGTCGACAACATTCAATTAGAACTACTGACGGCCTTGGGAGAGCCAGTCCTGACAAAACACTACCATCTGGTAAGCAAGATGTACGAGACAGGCGAAATACCCTCAGACTTCAAGAAGAATATAATAATTCCAACCCCAAAGAAAGCAGGTGTTGACAGATGTGAAAATTACCGAACTATCAGTTTAATAAGCCACGGCTGCAAAATACTAACGCGAATTATTTACAGATGAATGGAAAAACTGGTAGAAGCCGACCTCGGGGAAGATCAGTTTGGATTCCGTAGAAATGTTGGAACACGTGAGGCAATACTGACCTTACGACTTATCTTAGAAGAAAGATTAAGGAAAGGCAAACCTACGTTTCTAGCATTTGTAGACTTAGAGAAAGCTTTTGACAATGTTGACTGGAATACTCTCTTTCAAATTCTAAAGGTGGTAGGGGTAAAATACAGGGAGCGAAAGCCTATTTACAATTTGTACAGAAACCAGATGGCAGTTATAAGAGTCGAGGAGCATGAAAGGGAAGCAGTGGTTGGGAAGGGAGTGAGACAGGGCTGTAGCCTCTCCCTGATGTTATTCAATCTGTATATTGAGCAAGCAGTAAAGGAAACAAAAGAAAAATGTGGAGTAGGTATTAAAATCTAGGGAGAAGAAATAAAAACTTTGAGGTTCGCCGATGACATTGTAATTCTGTCAGAGACAGCAAAGGGCTTGGAAGAGCAGTTGAACGGAATGGACAGTGTCTTGAAAGGAGGATATAAGATGAACATCAACAAAAGTAAAAACGAGGACAATGGAATGTAGTCGAATTAAGTCCGGTGATGCTGAGGGAATTAGATTAGGAAATGAGACACTTAAAGTAGTAAAGGAGTTTTTATATTTGGGGAGCAAAATAACTGATGATGGTCGAAGGAGAGAAGATATAAATTGTAGACTGGCAATGGCTAGGAAAGCGTTTCTGAAGAAGAGAAATTTGTTAACATCGAGTATAGATTTAAGTGTCAGGAAGTAGTTTCTGAAAGTATTTGTATGGAGTGCAGCCATGTATGGAAGTGAAACATGGACGATAAATAGTTGAGACAAGAAGAGAATAGAAGCTTTCAAAATGTGGTGCTACAGAAGAATGCTGAAGATTAGGTGGGTAGATCACGTAACTAATGAGGAGGTATTGAATAGGATTGGGGAGAAGAGAAGTTTGTGGCCCAACTTGACTAGAAGAAGGGATCGGTTGGTAGGACATGTCCTGAGGCATCAAGGGATCACAAATTTAGCATTGGAGGGCAGCATGGAGGGTAAAAATCGTAGAGGGAGACCAAGAGATGAATACACTAAGCAGATTAAGAAGGATGTAGGTTGCAGTAGGTACTGGGAGATGAAGCTTGCACAGGATAGATTAGCATGGAGAGCTGCATCAAACCAGTCTCAGGACTGAAGAAGAAGAAGAAGAAGAAGAAGAAGAAGAAGACGACGACGACGACGACAACATTTCCTGATTACAGGCGTGAGAACTAATACTTAAATTTAAATCTTTATCCAGTATCTATGTAGGGAACGCATGAGACCACTGATAGCACGTCAACCATTAGAAGCAGACATTAAGTTCAGTGGATCCACTGGTCATATTTAGAACTATGTACCAGCTCAATGTTCATACTCTTATCGTCACAGTAGTATATAATTATCAGGTTTTTTTTACATCTCACTTTTTCAGCCAACAAGTCATACAATTTTCCTTTTCTTTCCTGCTTTACTGGCTTTATAACTACAACCTTCAGCAAGTTATATCTCCCCTTTATTACAAAAGACAGTGCCCAAGTCTTCTAATTAACAATCACATATATAATGTTTTAAGTCAGTACCAGTCAATGGAATGGACATCAAAATTATGACACTTTAGTCTATTGTCCATTTTATAATGACTGACCCCAACTTCAAGCCCACATTTTGGTTACACTGCATGACAAACATCGATGTATTTACTTTTTCCAGCATATTTTGGCGAGTGTCAACAATGGAATTAAAACAGCCAGACAACAATTAGGAGAAAAATTTCCTTTGCACAGTTTAAAGATACAACCTTTTTGTATTTTCAGGCAGAATTTTTTTTCTAAATGGTCATCACATTGCTATAATGTCCAACACAATATGCTGCAATTACACTTACCACTCTAGCTATTGTGGTGAAAAAAGGACGTAAAGCTTGAACTTTTGATGGTCACATCATATATCATTACTAATGAATACCGTATTTACTCGAATCTATGCCGCACTTTTTTTCCGGTTTTTGTAATCCAAAAAACCGCCTGCGGCTTAGAATTGAGTACAAACCAAGCGGAAGTTCTAAAAAATGTTGGTAGGTGCCGCCGCAACTAATTTCTGCCGTCGAATATATGTACCGCTACACAGGCATGCTTTGTAGGCACAAAGATAAATACTGGCGCCAAAATCTCTGCGTCAGTAAATAAATTTAAAAAAAAGGTGGAAGACGAGCTTTTTTTTCTCCGCCCTGAGTTTCGACCACTGCATTTTCATACATTACCCAACGAAGTAAATACAAATTCTGTATTGTTCATCTTCGAATGTAGCAGCATTTCAATGTACTACAAAAATCCGACAGGAAAGACTGTTTGGGATGTTTGTCAATATGGCCAACTCTACATTCTGAATTTTTTCCTAGCTGTGAGAAGAGATGGTTGCTAATAGGAACCTGACAAAATGTGAATCACATGCAGTATTCTCTTCACCATAAGAAAGAATACAGATATAAACATTTTGCCATGTATTCTTTCGTGTTTGCTGCTATCTCATTTAAATCCTGTCTGCCTAATAAACTACGAAACTAGAGAGACAACAGCAAACGCGGCAGAATATACATATCGTGTCATGTTTATATTTGTATTATTCTTATGCCTAATAGTGATACAGTCAGAAATGAAACACGGCAAATGACTAGATTTTTAAATATAAGATGACTAATTTCTGCGCAGAATTTGATGTACTAACGAAGCGGCCGCAAAGATTTTCAAACGGAGAATAATTTTCGCCTAACACTCGTTCAGAACATGTTCTATCATACGCAGTCTATTATTTGGTTCTTGTTGATCATTATCAAAGAAAGCAGCAGTGTAAGTAACAACAATAGCAGTCTCTTGCCATTGTTTCGCTAATGAGATGATTCCTCTCTCTCTCTCTCTCTCTCTCTCTCTCTCTCTCTCTCTCTCTCTCTCTCTCCCTTTTTTTTTTTAATTGTAAGCGGCGCTAGCGCGCACAAAAGCAAGCCATGCTGCGAGCGGCGACAGGCCATAAACACGCACTATCAGAATGCTACAAACAATGCACGACACAGTACAGTAATTCATTTTCAGCTTAGAGTGACGTAAACACCTATAACAAAGAAAACGGCACTTATCAGCAAAATAAGCAATTGATTCAAACCAGACGAAGCATGTGAGAAAGGAAGGGTACCCGTATAAATATGGACGGAGCGCCTGACGCATAGCAATGGCTACCTGGTAAAGCTTAACTGCTAAGCTTACGACTCAAACCAAACAACTGTAGCTGCACCGTCATTCATTCGACCTAAATTGTGTCTCGTATTACAATGGACCAACTTTGTTTCGATTTGGAGGTGCAGCCTAAAACTTTTCTCCCCCCTTGAATTTCGAGTCTCAAATTTCACATGCGGCTTAGATTCGGGAAACTTTTTCCTTTATTTCGAGTCTCATTTTTCAGGTGCGGCTTAGATTTGAGTAAATACGGTAACTCCATTGCTTGTCAGTTAGGAGTTTATAAAGTAATTAAATTAGTAGCTACAGTCTACATGAGAATATGGTGGAGGGTACTTGTCATACTAACATGCCGCCACTCTTGTGATGTGGATAAGCACCTATTCACCAGCGAAGAATGGCAATTTTGTATTCACATTCGAATATAGCAATGCCACTTTCATTTGCTGCGGGTAGAGGGCATTGCTGAATACAGAGCTCTTACATCAGCACACCCCAAAAGGAACCTAACTGGTATGCAATCTGGAGCAGAAAACTTCCCCTTATTAAGTGATTTAAAGTTACTTTGCTACACCCAGGGCATCTGCTTCTGTTACTCATGTTGTCAGCTGCTCATGGCTCAAAATCTGGAATATTTAGCAAGTTTTCTTTGCTTAAGGGATTTCAGAAAACCGTGTTTAGTAATTCTGCTTTTGTGGCACTGTCAATGGTAACATTATCATTGCTATCATGCAGTGAAAGTATTAATTGTGTCTTGCTGCTGTGTACGTTACATATGATGAAACTCTATGGATTTTCTGCCAGATTTCGAGACAGTTTTGTTGTGTATTACAATGAACTCAACGGCAAATTTTGAAACATTGTGAATTTACATTCTTTTAAATATTGCACACATTTTCATTGGTTTTGCAATGCCCTGATCTGTTTTGCATACTGAGGAGGATCTGTATCATCCTACTTAGTAAGAATCTCTTAACTGCTGTTAATGCTATCTCTTTGAATTTAATCCAAATACAGTCTATGTCATCGTAGTTAGTTTGGAAGAAATGGAGATTATCTTAGGAAGGTGTCAATCAAATTATTTATCTGCTTTTTTAAACAGGTATACTGTACTTTGCATGACCTTTTGGTTACTGAACCCTGCATCTGTTGTGATGCTATTTATTTGTTCAGGTTTACACGATTCTAAGATGTCAAACATGTCATCATGGCCATCTTCACTTCAAGCAGGTTGAACTAATTGCTCAAAATAATTTTTGAAGAAAGCACTTAGAATTTTGTACAATATTTCATACCTACCACTGACTCTGAAAATGTATTTTTGCCACATATTGAGTGTCAATCGAAACTGACACCAACTGCAATTTTTTTGAGTCAGGTACCTATTTGAGCAACTACCTCATTTAAATCTGAGCATTGGTAAGAACCAATTATTAATTTATTCTGTCTGTCAAGTATAGCCTCTACCCATACTAACTTACAGCAATTACGTACTTCAACTTAGCTACAACACAAACTATTTTTAATAGCAAAAAGCAGTTCATCACTAACCGAATTTAACCTATCCTTTCCAAACAACGTTTGGTCCTTTGTACAAAAACTTTGGCTAAACTTATCTGCGGCTGTAGTCAGCTCTCAGTATCTACAAGATGTCCCAGAAGGAATGCTCAATATTCATATTATATGACAGAAATAATCATTCAAAGCAAAAAAGGCTAGTAAATCTAGGCTCTAAAATGCATACCTTAAGAGCTATGAGCGCTTTGTCATCTTTGCTACTGTGAAATACAAGTTTGCATAGTTCTTAAGGAGAGATGGTGGCAGTCTTGCACTGATCTCTTTGCAAATCCATGCCTGTCATTTTTTGTTCAACTCACTGAAATTTTGGACCCTTATGTATAGGGGTCCAATCTGCTTTAAATAATTTTTACAAAATTGTTAATAAAATTTTAAAGCTGTGACCAGAATTTTGAACTTTTTGTTACATTATTATTTTAAGGCACACTTTTCCAGGAAATTGGCAAATTTTTTCTATGGCAAAGTAACCTACATTAATAAATGTACAATTAAGTGCAGAAACTTGTTGGTAAATTATTTCTATTATTTTCTGTGATTTTTGGATTTGAAAATTTTTTTATGGACAAATTTTCCACATATTATCAACGATAAAACTGTATAATGTTTAGATTAAAATTTTGTTTCACTTAAATGTTGCTTCCATGTAAAAGAATTTGTGTGCCAAATTTCATTGAAATCTTTCCAATGTGTGGGTTCCTGAAGGAGAAAACCTCGAATTGCAAAAAAAATCTTTTTTAAAATTTGAATGAAGTGTTTTAAAAATCTTTAATCATAACTTAGCTAAAACTGCCCATATCCATATTCCAATTCTTCCTCATGATCCTCTGCTCCTTTGCCTAGCAAATTTTTCTATTCTGCACTGAATTGTCCGCCTTTGCGATTCGTTGCTCTTCGATGATCCGCACTATCTGCTCAGTGAAGACTCCAAGCGTAAAGCCCAACTTGCTGACGATGTGAAGCCTTGCCACATTCCCACCATTAAACACTGCTGCAGCTTCCAAAGCAGGAATCTCCACTACCGTATTGGAAACAAGCACCGTCTTTGGACATATCTACCAAATAAGAGCATTGAAACTTTCATTCGGATTCTGCATTTTGCTGTGTAGACATTTTTCTAACAGTTCTGGTGAAGCCAGTGCTCAAAAAGTTGGTTTAACCCACTTCTGACTAGCGTAACATGTATGACATGGAACAGCCTGTCATTGTTTTCTCTCGTTCGCAATAATGCCTGCGTTTGGAGTGGCTATTGTTGTATGGCTTTCAGATAAGGAGGCTTTGTTGTTCACGTTTAGGCAGGTTTCAGTCGGTTGCAAGCATTAAGTGGTCAGTGACTGGTGCTTCAAGTATGGAAGACTTTTCTGACTGAGATTATGTCTTTGAATGAGAAGTAAGTATCATTTTTTATCGCAAATTATAACACAATTTGTTTAAATTATGGTTGATTATAATGTTAAAAGTACTGAAATTTATGTTAATGGTTATCTACAAAATGCAATTCTTATTTTTGTGGCTCCAAATACAGTTTTAATTTTGTGTTGCATATACGTCACGCTAGGCAAAACAGTGAAGATAACGATTCGTTCTCTTTAGACGTCTGTCTCTCCACAAGATCCTGGCTATTCTTGAAGGGGAGGAAGAAGATGCAACAGATATACTTATTGAACCTCCTGAAGCTAATGTGGATTCAGATGAAGATTCTGGGGAAGAAGATGGGGGAGGAAACGTCGATAATCTTGGACCAAGGCAACTCCGGGCTGGTGCAGAAGTGGTTTTAGCTAGTAAAAACAGGTTAGGTAGTGAACCTGAGATAAATTTCTCTCCTGATGATAAACCAGATGAACAGGAAAAGTCACAGATCTTAAAAACTGTAATCAGAGATTGGGAAAAAAAAAGAGAAAGAAAAATGATCTGCTTAGTGTTAGTTCTGTATTTCCTGAGAGTGATTATAGTAAATACAAACACTTGTCTCCAGTTCAGTGCTTCGAATTATTTCGGAACGACGAAGTATGCTTTGTTCAAAAACTGCTCATATCCAAAAATAACACATGAAGAGATAAAAGGTTTTCTAGGAATTCTAATTCTTTCTGGCTATAATCCTTTACCTAGCAGAAGATATTACTGGAATTCTGGATTGGACATGACAAATGAAATGGTCCACAGCACGATGAGAAGGGACAGGTTTGAAACAATTATGAGATTCATTCACTCGTGTGACAACACAAAAATAGATGCTAATGATAGAATGTGGAAACTTCGTCCATTAATAAATATGCTAAGAAAAAAAGTTTGCTTTCATTTTGCTAATTACAAGTTGCATACACATTTACATATTACCTCACAACTGAAAACTGCTGTTTTGCAACCATTTCCCAGCACCCACAAAATATTAAATGAGTTATGAGACATAATTTGGCTGTACCTGTGCTAATAAGTTATGTTTTGGGTCATAATGCAATGGTGTAACAGTACCCTGAGGCCCAAACCAAGCATTTATGTCTGGATCTTCACTCTGTTCTTCATTTTTGTCCTCAGAACTAAGGCAGCAGTAATCTGGTATTCTAATGTCATCTTTAAGCTCTGGGATCTGCAAAAGATAATGATCAATGAAACTGTGTCTGAAGCTTTACTTATTTAACAATAAAAAATTATTCTCATAAAAAACAATGAGTATCACTGCATTATTAAGCAACAAAATAACAGAATGAGCAGCAATGTCACTTTTCTTTCCAATCAGTGTGTTCAAACTTCTTAAGTTCACCAATGCAACTGATAATCACGTTCATTTCTTCGCAGTAAAACTGTAATTTATTACTCTGATATCATACATTCTGAACAGTTTGATTCAGGTACAGCAAGAATGCAGAAAAATTGTGATAAAATGCCAACCGTAGGCTAATGCTAATCTAGTTCTGTTATGAAAAGTAGTTAATAAATCTCTAAGGTACAGCATGTACATACTGTCAGTTCATCCTGCACAAATTCTTCTCCTGAGTAGTATCCCACAGAATGTCCTATAGGCTTCTTTATAGAACATCCAGCTTCACAATCAGAACATTTTTGCATACTAATTTATTATATTTTTTTTCATCCACATGTACTGTGGAGTCTAAGCATGTAATTTCAATCGGTGTAAAGGAAACTCAAAATTATCTTAGTCTTTACGTTGTAAGTGTGGCCAGAATGATTTTCCCCAAATAGTGTTAAGTCTGCTCTGAACACGATATTAATTTCCAAGAGTTGTAGGGAGGGGACAGTCTGGAACAGCTGTTTTCGAAATAATGGGCCACCAGTATCTTTTGTGTCATCTTAGTCTTTTAAGGTGGCATGCCTGAATAAAATGTTTAAGGTTTCAAGCCAGGCCGTTTAGAATAAAATACTCTAGCTTTCAACAGCTGTCTCCTGCTGATGATGGCAGCAATGTCAGCTGTTTAAGGCTTGAATATGTTATTTAAGATTCTTTTGGCTGTTGAGCACATATGGAGCTTGCAGTTTCAGCATAAAAAATAATTATGATGTGCTATTTTTTTATGTTTTGTAATCTGCTAATATCTCCACGGTCAATTGCAGAACTGATTAATCTGCTAGTAAGGTGGCTCGTGCCATTCGACTTAAATTGTCATCCAAATGTAATCCAATAAAGCTAACTCATCAACTTTTTACATTAGTTGATTGTTATCATCCTACTTTAATCACTTGGATTTTTAATGTTTGTTTTTCAACTGTACCATATAGGTTTTTGCGATGTTCAGTTTTAATCAATTTAATAAAATAAGGAAAAAATAGATTGGTACATGTGATATGTTACACTGCAAACAGAAAAAATGAAAAGACACTTCCATTGGCTTTCGGCCAAAGCCTTCACCAGAAAAGGGAAACACACACACACACACACACACACACACACACACACACACACACACACACACACACACAAAAAAAAAAGAAGAAAGCACACCTCCCACACATATGATCATCTCCAGCAGCTCAGACTGGAATGCAACTGTCGCACAGAATGGAAATAGTAATCTGCTGAAGGGGAAGGGGGAGCAGGGTACTGGTGGGGGGACAAGAGCAATGTCAGGCGGAGCACTTAGGAACTAGACTGCCGACAGGCGCAGCTTCAGAGGCTGTAGGGCAGGGAGGTTTTGCGCGAGGGGGGGGGGGGGGATGTAGAAAAGGAGCGGGGAAGGGGCGTGCAAGGATTGGCAAAGGGGGGGAAACAAGAACAGGTGGGAGGTGACAGGACAAATGGTGTGGCAACTGTTGGGTAGTGGGTTTGGGGACAGTACATAACCGTGAGTCGAGGACAGGATAATTTCGGAAGCAGAGAATGTGCTGTAAGGGTAACTCGCATCTACGCAGTTCGGAAAAGCTGATGGTGTAGGGGTGGATCCACATGGCTTGGGTAGTGAAACAGCCACTGAAATCAAGCATTTTATGTTCAGCTCCATGTTGTGCCACAAGGTGGTCTACTTTGTTCTTGGCCACAGATTGGCAGTGGCTGTTCATTCTGGTGGTAGTCGTACCAATATAAAAAGCTGTGCAATGATTGCAGCTAAGCTGCTGTATGGCATGGCTACTTTCACAGGTGGCCCACCCTCTGATGGGTTGGTATAAGCCTGTGACAGGAACGGAATAGGAAGGGCTGGGTGGGTGGGCGGCTTGGGCAGGTCTCACACATGGGTCTTCCACAAGGATATGATCCCTGTGGCAAGGGGTTGGGATTGGGAGTGGCATAGGGATGGACAAGGACGTTGTGGAGGTTCGATGGGTGACAGAATATCACTTTAGGAGAGAGGGACAGGATGTCCCTCATTTCAGTGCAATGACGGATAAAGCCCTGACGAAGGATGTGGTTCAGTTGTTCCAGTCAGGGGTAGTATTACTGTACTAGTGACAAAAGGCTCATTCCTTTGTTGCTGGTTCTGAGGGGGGAGGGGGGGAGGGGAAAGGAGGATTCGGGATGTGAGGAGAAATGGCACAGAAGATCTGTTTGCAGACCAGGTCTGCAGGATAGCCCCGTCTGTGAAGACCACAGCATACTGGGCAAAGGAGTTCTTGTCACTGCAAATGTGCCATCCCTGGCTGGCCAGGCTGTAAGTGAGGGATTTTTTGATGTTCAACAGATGAGAGCTGTCAAAATGCAGGTACTGTTGGTGGGTTTAATATTGACAAAGGTGTGGAAGGAGCCAGCAGAGAGGAGTAGGTCAATGTCTAGGAAGGTGACAAGCTGGGTTGAGAAGGACCAGGTGAAGTGGATGAGAGACAAGATGTTGAGGTTGTGAAGGGATGAAGACAGGGTGTCTTGGCCCTGAGTCCAGATCATGAAGATATCATCAACAAACCTGAAGGACTACGGGTTTGGTATTTTGGGAGGCTAAGAAAGTCTCTGTCAGACAGCCTATAAACAGGTTGGCATAGGAGTGTGTCACCCAGGTGTCCATGGCTGTGCCACAGATTTGCTTGTATACCTTCCTTTCAAAGGAGACCTAGCTGTGAGTTGGGATAGAGTTCATAAGGTGTATGAGGAGTGAGGTAGTGGGTATGGGTTCTGAAGGACACTGGGAAACTAAGTTCAATAGCGGTATGACCATGGGCATGTTGGATGTTGGTGTATAGGGAGGTTACATCAACTGATCAACTGTGTTGAGTAGGTTGGTTGGTTGGTTTAAGAAGGGTGGGCGGGGGCTGGGGGGGGGGGGGGGGGGGGAGGGGGACAAACTGCGAGGTCATCGATCCCTTGTTCCCAGTAAAATAATTAAACAAGGGAAAGCAGAAAACAAAGGAGACGTCCAGTACAATAACAGGAGAAAGGAAGAACCAGAAGAACAACGGAAGGATAACCAACACTACTATGGACAAAACAGGAAAAGAAAACCACAGAGAGAAAAAAGAAACAGGTAGAAGAGGCAAAAACAAAAGCACAGATGACCGTGGCTGGCCGACCATAAGAACAAAAAGGAAAAGCCAGCCACTCTGGGACACATTAAAACATCCACCCTAAAAGCATTAGAGTGGAGAACGCAAAGGGACAAAGGTCATGCGCCAAAACTTGTATAGAATGATAAAACCCACTGTCGCATATAAAACGTAAAGCTAAATTGGCTGATGAGGCATTGTCAGCTGAAATTAATGGCAACGAGTCCGGAAATGTAGAGTCCGTTGAAGGGCAGCCATGGAAGGACAGCTCATCATGATATGAGCCATTGTCAGCCGGGTGTCCAACCGACACTGAGGTGGGTCATCACGGTGCAGGAGGCCAATGCAGAGCTGGCAGAGAACCACAGCGTCCCTGTGAGAGGCACACATGGAGGAATGCCACACATTCGTAGTCTCCTTAATGGCACTCAGTTTGTTGTGCATGCTGAGGTTATGCCATTTCCTTTCCCAAAGCCATAAAACCTTGCAGCGTAGTACTGAACGCAGGTCAGTTGCAGAGAAGCTGATCTCCGTAAGCGGTTTCCGTGTAGCATGTTTGACCAGCCTGTCGGCAAGTTTGTTGCCTGGCATTCCGACATGACCTGGGGTTCAGACAAACACCACCGAACGACAGGACCGTTCCAGGGCATAGATGGACTCCTGGATGGTCGTTATCAAAGGATGACGAGGGTAGCACTGGTTGAGAGCTTGTAGTCTGCTCAAGGAGTCTGTACACAGAAGAAAAGCCTCCCCAGGGCATGAACAGATGTGCTCAAGAGCACGAGATATAACCACCAGTTCTGCAGTGAAAACATTGCAGCCATTGGACAAGGAATGCTGTACAATATCTCCTCCATGGACACACGCGAAGCCGACGTGACCATCAGCCATTGAGCCATCAGTGTAAACCACTTCGTGGCCTCGGTACTTGTCAAGAATTGAGAGGAAGTGGCAGTGACCTATGTGTACACCACGGAGATGTACGTGAATGGACCTCAAGTATAGGTGGTAAAGGCAAGGATTCCAATTGAGAAAGAAGGGATTGGATACGAACTGCAATTGGAAGCCCTGACCTGGGCAGTCGATGCGGGAGATGAACCGCCCTGGGTGTGAAAAGGAGACTGTGATTTGGATGCTTGGATGCGCAGAACTATGAATGTGTGCTACATAACAGGCCAGTAGTGCACGACTCACTTGCAATGGACGCACTCCAACCTGCATAAGGATGCTGGTCACCGGACTCGTCCTAAAAGCTCCTGTCGCTAGGTGAACGCCACAGTGGTGCACTGGGTAGAGTGAACGCAAAGCTGAGGGCACTGCCAAACCATAAACCAGACTCCCATAGTCAAGGTGGGATTGAACAAGGGCTCTGTATAGCTGCAGCAGCATATTTCTGTATAGCTGCAGCAGCATAGAGCGATCTGCACCCCAGTTGGTGTTGCTCAGGCAGCGGAGGTCATTGAGTTGCTGCCAGCACTTCTGCTTACACTGAGGAAGGTCAGGAAGGCAAGTCAATTGGGCATCGAAAACCAGTCCTAAGAATCAATATGTCTCCACTACTGTGAGTGGATCGTCATTAAGGTAAAGTTCTGGTTCTAGATTAATGGTACGACACCAACAGAAGTGCATAACACACGACTTTGCATCCGAAAACACTGGATACCGGATGGCTCCCTATAGGTGCCGCTCAGCAACACCAGTACTGGTGGAGCAGTATGAAGTGCAGAAGTAGTCTGCATACAGAGAAGGTGAGACGGATAGCCCTACAGCAGCTGCTAGACCATTAATGGTCACTGAAAACAGAGAGAGACTCAATACAGAGCCCTGCGGGTCCCCATTCTCTGGATATCGGGGGGGGGGGGGGGGGGGGGGGGGGACTATGGGAGGCATCAACTTGGATATGGGAAGTATGAAGTGACAGGAAATTCCGGATAAAAATCGGGAGTGGGCCTCGGAGACCCCACTCGTATAATGTGGAAAGGATATGATGTAGCCAGGTGGTGCCATACACTTTTCGTAAATCAAAAAAGATGGCAACCAGGTGTCGGTGTCTGGAAAAGGCTGTTTGGATGGCAGACTAGGGGCAAGATTATCAGTGGTAGAACGACCCTGGCGGAAGCCTCCCTGACACGGAGCCAGTAGGCCACATGACTCCAGGACCCAACCCAACTGCCGACACACCATACGTTCCAGCAGCTTACAAAGAACATTGGGGAGGCTGATGGGTTGACAGCTATCCACATCAAGTGGGTTTTTACTGAGTTTGAGCACCGGAATGATGGTGCTCTCCACCACTGCGATGGAAAGGCGCCATCACACCAGATCCAATTGAAGATGATGATGATGAGATGTCGCCTGTAGTCAGATGAGAGATGTTTAATCATCTGAGTGTGGACCCAATCTGGTCCAGGAGCTGTGTCGGGGCAATGTGCAAGGGCATTGAGGAGCTCCCACTCAGTAAATGGGGCATTATAGAATTCACTGTGGCAAGTAGTGAATGAGAGGACTTTCCCTTCCAGCCACCGTTTGAGAGTGCGAAAGGCTGAGGGGGGGACGTAATGGGGTAATTCTCCGACGCAGAGGCTCAAGCATAGTGCTCAGCAATCGCGTTTGCGTTGGTAGATAACACGCCATTTATGTTAACACCGGGTACCCGAAAACAAGTTTGATCTTTGCCTAGACTTGGGAAGGTGACGTATGACCACCAAGGCACAGTCTTTTGCTGGGGGCACTCTAAAGAGTGAGGATCGTGTTTTCTGCCACAGAAACGATTGCTGGATTGCTGTAGTCACCTGCTCAACCATCACATCGATGTTCCCGTGTGGGGTAGATTCAACGGTCACAGCAGAGGTGAAATTTTCCCAGTCCGCCTTGTTTAAAGCCCATCTGGGCAGGCGTCTGTGGGCTTGACATCGGGGCAGTGACAGGAGGATAGGGAAGTGGTCACTACCGTGCAGGTCATCATGTGCTCTCCAGGGGATAGAATGGAGAAGTCCTGGGTTGCAAATTGATAAATCAATGGCCAACTACCTACGTTGGGCCACAATGAAATGTGTGGCAGCCCCAGCATTTAGCATTTAAGAGGCAGAGGTCAGACAGACAGTAAAGTTTCGACATATCTGCCTCGGCCAGTATGCACAGTGCCATCCCACAAGGGGTTATGGGCGTTACAATCTCCCAGAAATAGGAAAGGTTTAGGGAGTTGAGCGATCAGTGCAGTTAAAACATTCAGGGATAGTACACCATCTGGAGGAAGATATACAACGCAGACAGTTATTTCCTGTGTAGTCCTTATTCTGATAGCCATAGCTTTGAGAGGGGTTTGAAGGGGCACAGGTTCACTACAGACTGAGTTTAGGACAAAGGTACCGGGACGAATAAGAGACGCTGCCATCCTTAGCCTGACGTTCCTCCCATGGTGGGGCAGGAAGGGGAAGGGAATGATTTGGGGTCGTACTTCTGTGCATTGAACTGAACTCGTGAATACTTAGAGACTGCTGGTGCTTGACGACCAGCAAGAGATGACGTACTACGCTTCATCGCTCGTCATCCACCCTGATGCCACCCACTCCGACCCGGGGCCCTCCCCACGGGCACCACCCAGACGCAGCAAAGGTCACCTGGCAGGATGGCCATTGCCGGGAGTCCCGATGCCCCAGGGGGATGGGCATCTACCCCTTGACATACATGGGGAGTTAACAGTGCATGCATCAGCAGAGCAATCCCTTTGTGGTCAGGGGGCTACAACCAACAGGGTACAGGGCAGCCCCACCACAATGGACTGGCTACCTTGCTGGATATCAGGTGCAACCAAGTAAACAAGTACATTATCATCGTCAGCATAGAAAATGATACTGCACAGTTGATGGATAAATAGGCACCCATGAGGGTGACCTCACCCAACAGTTGGAGAATGAGCAGAAGTGCAGACCCTCATCAACGAAGGATGCGATAGGTCTCAGTGCATGATGGACACGATGCACCATGTAAGGCACCCTTCCCCAATTGGCTCGCTCTTTGGGAAAATTTTGAAAAACAGGAGTCAAACCCTACAGGGGACAATCACAAAGGCCAAAACGTGAGAGACTCCTTTTAGGCACCTCTTATGACAGCCAGGAATACCTTGAGCCTATTCTAACCCTCAGACCTGCAGGGGGCTGTCAAGTAGGAATGGGAATTTCGGAAAGTCAATGAAGAAAATAGTTGGTATCTTTCTCGTGGTATGCTAGATTATGGGCAGTTGGTTGGAGATGCTGCTCAATTAGGGCCAAAATTCTTTCAGTGGGAGCACAATAACCAGCTACAATGGGATGTCCAGGATTGTTCAGTTTGTGGATTTTGAGGAGCATGTAGAAGGTGGGTGTGTGGGTTGTCATAGGGGTGAGGAGGGAAATGGATCCAGGGGAGGGCACAAGGCTTAAAGCAAGGACTGGAGGTTATGATGGACTTCTGGGATGGGACCACTCTAGCACAGTTTATAGGTGGAGGAGTCAATTGGCAGAGTCCTTCCATCAGGTAGTCAATGTGATTGATAACAGTGGTGGAACCCTTGTCTGCAGGATTTGGTTTTTGAGGCTGTGTATGGCTGTCCTTTCTTCTGCTGAAAGGTTGGTGACCTTGGGAAGGTTGGTAAGATCAAGTTGGAGGTAAGGAATTTCTGGAAGGTGACCAGAGGGTGGTTAGATGGGAGGAGGACGGCGGAGGAGGGGGGGGGGGGGGCAGGATAATAGTTGGATAGTGGTATGAACTGGGAGAGGCAAGGTTCAACGTTGGGATTAGATTGGCTTTGGCTGGAGGGACTGGTGGCAAAGAAGTGTTTCCATTGCAGACACCAGGAGAAGGGGAATAGGTCTTTCACCTGCCCAACATTGTTAAATTTGGGTGTGGGGTTAAAGGTGAAGTCTTTGGACAAGACAAACTCCTATGGGGCTGAGGGTTTTGATGGAAAGGTTGAAAGAAGTGTTACAGGAATGTTTCGGGCCTGGGTTTCGGGGAGGTAGCAAGTTGGAAAGGAGACCCGGGCAGGGTCTGGGTGCTATGAGCAGTTAACAAGGACGATAGGAGTTGGGTAGTGATACCCCAAGGCAGCAGCTGGATGTCAACAGGTTGGATAACTTATGGAGATGATGTCTGGAATGCACCTCCAGGTGCAGGAGAGCAAGGGACTCAATTTCAGAGATGTGATGTATGTCGGAGGGATTGCACAGTAGCCGTCTTTCCATTGTGCCTATCTGCAATGTAATGTGTCATCTTTATGGTGAGTGGCACTCTATCTTTTCCTTATATTGTTGATATTCTAACTTGGAGTTTCCACTGTTTGATATAATCCATTTAACCATTACTAGTTTCCCAGAATATTGAAGGAACTAGAAATTGTTTCTGCATCACTTCCTGACAAGTTCCACATCATCACAAATTGTTGTATTCATAATCTAAGAAACAAATATTAATATAATCTAATATAGTCATGCAAGTATCATCTGCTAAATGAACTAATGGAGAATTTATATGTACAGGTAACTCATTTGTGTATGAATATAAACAGGATTGGCCATGAAATAGAGTATTGAGGCATACCTTGTGAGATACTTTACCCCATATGGATTAATAAATCCTAGTATGAGGGGACATTTACCCTTTCTCTACTGTTCTGCAGGTATGATTTAAGCCATTGCAGAGCAATGTTATTAATCGCAAAATTATCTAATTTGTAGGAAAAAAAAGCAGCATTTATCAAGTCAAAGGCCTTTGTAAGGTCATAGAAGATACATGCAAAGTTTGCTACTTTGATCTAATGCTTTTAGTATCTTTTCAAAAAAGTTGTTTATTGGATTCTTCGTGCTTCCTCATAGTTGGTTACTAAGACAAATAGATTGTATAATGATATACAGTACAGCATACAACAGACAAGGTTTTCCTTTACAAAATACTTGGAGGCTATAGATCCATATATAGCCCAGATTACCAGGGCACTGCCTTGTGAGGCACTAGGTAACATACTCACATACCAATAAACAAGATTATAAATTTCAACAGGATTAGAAGAAACCCTGAACTGGCAAAAAAAGTGAAGAGGATTATTATCGTGACCATAACCACATGGCACAACTTTACAAAAGATGAAAGAAGGGGCTGATTGTTACGACAGATTCTGAGGCTTTACGGAAAGGTCAGTTTGGTAATGGAAGGAAATGTGATGTGTAATAACTGTAGAGCAATAAACAGTTTCAACAGGATGGAGGTTGCACTAGTTACACAGGTATGAAAAGGCTTGCAAAGGATGTAATTTGATGGACAGCTATAGTAAACTAGTGTGGACTGAAGACAACAAAAGTTACAACCACATATGACAATCTTCATGAGAAACACACCACATTGTTCATGGAAACATAATATCTCCAGCAAAAGCATACCATATTAGTCATGATAAGTTGGTACTTAAATCAGCATCCTAAGATTTTTGTTTCTGAGGTAAAGACAGTTCTTTATTTTTCATTAATATGAGAAAGGAACACACTCCACAGCAGATCAGTTTTATGTTTCTCATTACTGGTACAGAAGCTTTCTCTGAGCAATGAGAAATTCTGAAAGGCATGAAGGGACTACTTATTGTATCGCTATTGTAGGACTACTTATTGTATCGCTATTGTAGGACATGTTCTGAGGCATCAAGAGATCACTAATTTAGCATTGGAGGGCAGCGTGGAGGGTAAAAATCTTAGAGGGAGACCAAGAGATGAAGAAGCTTGCACAGGATAGGGTAGCATGGAGAGCTGCATCAAACTAGTCTCAGGACTGAAGACAACAACAACGACAACAACAACAACAACGTTACAAAGCATAACTGAGCATCATTTTTCCACTTTGAATCACTCATTTGCCCTTGTTCATTGTTCCTTCATTTTTTCTTATGTTAGGAAATAACCCAAACTCTGATATCATGCAGTTTATTGTTTCTGTGAAGTATTTCTCCTCTTCACAGAGCACTATATCCTGTCTAACTTCAACTCTGAATGCTTTAAATCTCCACACATCAAGAGAGACCAACCATTTTTATTCTACTAAGTACAATTATCTTTGTCAGTCAGAATTAGTATTTTATTTATCATTCTGCCTTAAATATTTTTTGGCAATACTCTGTTACCTGATCAAAAAGAGGATGCTGAGCAAGATAACCCACATCTTTTCCTGATTCTGGATTTCTTACATAGTCCTTAATAAATGTGCCAACTGTCATCAGCTTTTGACTCCAGTCAGGATGCAAGTAGTGAGGACCTAATTCCACAGGAACAGTGCGGGCACCAGCTTTAGCTTGAAGATAAGTGAAGTCAGTCCATCGCTCCATAGCTGGCCAATGGGACATGCAACCTAAAAAAAAAAGACGCGTACTGTAGGACACTAATTACTTTTGTAGTCATTATTCAGTGTTTGTGAGCCATATAAATTAACAATGGAAGACATGGCGATATAAATTAAACTTGCATTACTAAAATTTATATTACTAAAACTAGCTCCTTGATATGACGCCTATGGCGTATAACTAGTGGTGCGCTTTACATGATATACACTGTTGACAAGCTATATGTAGACATTTCATTCATTGCTGCTATAGGCAAATGAAGTAATTTACCCAAGTTGTAGGGCACCCTTTGGCTGCAGGCATGCAGTTATTTCTGAAATGGTCAAGTTTGTGATGTATTTGTCCTCCCTTGGGCTAAAAGTATAGCATAAATGCAATAATGGAAGCACTGCGAATTATCATCATAGAAACTGTTGAGCTCCACATGCCACTGATGTACATGGTAATCAAC
Organism: Schistocerca americana; assembly: GCF_021461395.2. Lineage (NCBI taxonomy): Eukaryota > Metazoa > Arthropoda > Insecta > Orthoptera > Acrididae > Schistocerca > Schistocerca americana. The sequence goes on from NC_060120.1 coordinate 775,355,852, forward strand.
TGACATCTTACAGCTCAACAATTCTGGAAGAACACCAACCACTAGTAGTGGCATTATGGTTTTGTCCATGTCGAAGGCAATCTTGAGTGATTTGCTTACAAAGAATGAAGGAGGAAAGATAGGGGTTTGAGGTGCTTTCAGTTACAAGTTAATTAATGATAGAGCACAAGCTCAGGTAAGGAAGGAAATCAGCCATGCCCTTTCAAAGAAACCATGCTGCCATTTGCCTTAATCAATTTCAGGAAATCAAGGAAAACATAACTGGATGGCCAAATGGGGCATTTGAATTGTTGACCTCTTCCATAGAAGTCCTGTTCATTCCGATTTGATTACAAAACCATCCTTGAAGATCACATTCACCTCCCTATTATGATTAGCTGTAGGAGACTGTTGTATCTTACAGAAAAGTGTCTACAAATGGCTCAAAAGACAGCAAATAATACTTCAAACCACTTTCTTGATATCTAAAATGTAGGAAACCACGTTGCTTTAAATTCACTCATTACCTCAAAGCATGGGTAAAAAACTGATTAACTTACATTTTTGTGTTTCATTCCACGGTAGGGACTGGGCCTGGTCTTCAAGTTGATTAGATGCCTCAATACCGTATTTACTCGAATCTAAGCCACACTTTTTTTCCAGTTTTTGTAATCCAAAAAACTGTGTGCGGCTTAGAATCGAGTGCAAAGCAAGGAGAAGTTCTGAAAAATGTTGGTGGGTGCCACCACAACTAGCTTCTGTTGTTGAATATATGTAGCGGTACATAGGCATGCTTTTTATGCACAAAGATAAATACTGGCACCAAAACCTCTGCGTCATTAAATAAATTAAAAAAGGTGGAAGACTAGCTTTTTTCTCCGCCCCGAGTTTCGACCACTGAATTTTCGTACATAATCCAACGAAGTAAATACAAATTCCGTATTGTTCATCTCCGAATGTAGCAGCATTTCACTGTACAATGAAAATCTGACTGGCAAGACTGTTTGGGATGTTTGTCAATATGGCCAACTCTACATTCTGAATTTTTTCATACCTGTGAGAAGGGATGGTTGCTAATAGGAATTTTTATGAATTGTGACTCACATGCAGTATTCTCTTCACTGTAAGAATAATAGAAATATAAACATTTTGCCATGTATTGTTTCGTGTTTGCTGCTAACTCATTTAAATCCTGTCTGCCTAATAAACTACAAAACTAGAGTGAGACAACAGCAGACGTGGAAGAATATACATATCATGTCATGTTTATATTTGTATTATTCTTATGCCTAATAGTGATACAGTCAGAAATGAAGCACGGCAATTGACTGGATTTTTAAATCTAAGATGACTAATTTCTGTGCAGAATGTAATGTACTAAAGAGGCGCCTGCAAAGATTTTCAAACGGAGAAAATTTTTCGCTAAACTCTCTTTCAGATCATCATCTATCATACGCAGTCTATTATTTGGTTCTTGTTGATCATTATCAAATAAAGCCGCCGTGTTAAGTAACAACAAATAGCAGTCTTTTGCCATTGTTTAGCTAATGAGACTATTCCTCTTTTTTAATTGTAAGCGGCTCCAGCGCGCACAAAAACAAGCCATGCCGCGAGCGGCGACAGGCCATAAACACGCACTATCAGAATGCGACAAACAATGCATGACACAGTACAGTAATGCATTTTCAGCTTAGAGTGACATGAACACCTATAACAAAGAAAATGGCGCTTATCAGATCAAAGAAAAATAAGCAATCAGTTCAAACCAGATGAAGCACGTGAAAAAGGAAGGGTACCCGTATAAATACGGTTGGTGTGCCTGACGCATAGCAATGGCTATCGGGTAAAGCTTAACTGCTAAGCTTACGACTCGAACCAAACTACTGTAGCTGTATCGTCATTCATTCGACCTAAAATGTGTCTCATTACAATGGACCAACTTTGTTTCGATTTGGAGATGTGGCCTAAAACTTTTCTCTCCCCTTGAATTTCGAGTCTCAAATTCCAGGTGCGGCTTAGATTCGGGAAATTTTTTTTCCCTTGATTTCAACTACATTTGAGACTTTTGACCACATCGAATTCTTTTTCGATCACATCGAATTTTGAAATTCTGTACCATGTAATGTACCATTCTAATGCCTATTCCTCAAGCAATAATTTCATTAACAAGTAATTTATAACCTCACAACTATGAACAAAGAACCTGTTTCCACAAGGAGTTACAGTTTCCTTGGAAAACCTCTTAACATATGCTTGTCGACATTCCCCAGAATTAGCCCCACCTTCACCCTTATGGTAACAGTTCAATTCGCCTTTCGGTTAATTCTCTATTTCTGCAACCTAAAAGATCACAGACATTTTCAGTTCGGATGCCTTGTTGTCTGGATTCTCCGTCACTGACAAAGTTCAGGTCATCTCTGTGCCATATTTGTGTGTTTATTCAAAACTGGCCTGGGGTGTGCCACAGATTTCCTGTCTCCCAACTGCTTGCGACTAGACGTGGTACCTCGTTTCAGTTGAACACGGGTCATTCTAGTCTCCTTATTGGCAGCCATTAAGCAGGAACTCTAGTGATTCTATGAGGCTGGGTGACTGAACCAATTAAAACAAGCACTTGAACCAGACTCCTGTTAGTAGTCAAGAAACACAATGGCTCCTTCTGACTAAGTGGTGATTTTAAATCAGAAGTCAATGCCTAGGCATGAGTAGAAACTTGCCCTGTACCACATCCAGAAGGCCACATCACAAAGCTTGTCAGAGGAGAGTATTTCTCTACAATCCACCTAGCCAACCCACATTTGCAAATACTACTGGATGAGGAGCTGAAAAACATCTTCGTTATCAACACCCCCTTCAGCTTGTACAAATACAAGCACTTTCCTTTTGGGATCTCCTTCACTCCTGCACTATTTACTACATTAGATGATACAGTACTGAAGCCCCACTTAGACAAATGCCAGTTTTTCCAGGAGCACATGGAATACCTCGGGTACTTGCTATACAAAGAAGAGATCCCACCCACTAACCACAATGTAGCAGCTATCAGCCCTCTACATCACCCTCGAAACTTACAACAATTTTATTTAAAGTTAAACCACCCCCCCCCCCCCCCCCCCACACACACAACTGGTCAATATCATGCAACCACTAAATCAGTTGTGGAAGAAATGTGTTCAATGCAAGTGGACAGCTGTCTGAATGACCCTTTACATAGTTAAATATTACGCTTCATTTGGCACCTTGCATCACATAATTTCCACCATCACATCCACTGCTTATGGCCACAGATTCCTCTATATGATAGTGGTGCCGTGTTGGCTCATAGAAATAATGATGATACTGAATAATCCATAGGCTGTGTTTCAAAAATACTGATACCTGCACAAAAGAATAGTCACACAGAAAAGGAGGCATCGGTGATTGTATTTGCAATTAAGAAGTTCCATGTATACCTGTTCAGTACTAAGAACACTTTAATCACAAACCAAAACCACTGGTAGATTTCTTCAGGCTCCAGTCTTCCAGAGTGAACAGCACTGACTCCAACATTGGCACTTTTCCTGAAATTCTTCACTTATGCAATAACATGCAAGGCAACAGGGCAACACGCAAATGCAGACACTATCTCATCTTCCTGCAGGATCAGATCTAACCTCTGACCAGCAAGGAAGGAATCATATTCCCATTGCGCACACGCACACCCGCGCATATCACAACCCAATATTATGACAATTCATGTGCTATGTGCTCAATCTTGTCGCCCACACTTTTTGAACAACAAAAATCGAATGTTCCAGGCCATATGGTGGCCTCAGCATGGACCCTTTCCCATGGTTTACAATTCTCTCCTATGAAATTGCGGGTCATGCGTTTTCCTGGATGTAGTAACGCAGTTCAGTGTCTTGGGATTTCTTGTTGATAAAAGGGGACATGGCTGTCCCATCTTCACCTGAAGACTTGCTGCATGTGGAAGCTTAACGCTCTGCTTCCTTGCCCACATTCTTGGGATGTGGATCATACTACTCTTATCCATATTTACTGGGTCCTGGTTTTGTCCAGACTGGACTATGGTTGCCAGGTTTGTCCTGGCAGCTTCATCAGCTGTGAAACTGTTAGGCTCAGTCCATCATTTTGGCGTGCATGTGGCTGCCGGTGCCTTTCGGACTAGTCCCATAGATAGTCTCCTTGCCAAACTGAAGATCTTCTTGCTTCAGATTAGATTGTACACTTCATGCACTTAAGAGGGGTATTGTCCACCTGATTCTTGCCCTCGGATGGGATTACCAGTTGGAATGCGCCTGCCAAGATCCCGGTCTCCTCTACCTGGACTGCATTCCCCATGTCTTCTTGTGCACTCACCCTGGATAGTGCTCAGCTATTAAATTAGGACTGGTGTCTTTTGAAGTCCTAAACTCTATCACCCACATGACCTTTCAGCATCTGTTACATCCAATTCAAGAGTTCCAGGGTTCTACCGTCTTTCACACAGGCAGCTGTAAAACTGTGGATGAGATTGGTTTTAAATCTCGTGCAAATATGGAATGCCATTAGCTGCCACAAACATACAGCGTGTTTACGGCAGATCTGACAGTCTTTAGCTGTGCCCTCCATTTTATGAAACAGGACTGCCTTGAATGTGTTTTCATATGTTCTGACTCAATGAGCAGTCTACAGGGTATTAACAATACTGATCTAGCCACCCTTTGGTCTGAATTATTTGTGAACTTCTCACTGACCTTGGTCGTGCTGCCTGCTCAGTGGTATTTCTCTGAGACCCAAGTCATGTGAGCATCCTGGGGAATGAACAGGCCAACCATATGGCTAGAGGGACTTTACTCCCTGCTTGTTGGCTTTGCTGACCCCACATGTGGATTTCCAGGTGCACATGAGATCTCTGCTTGCTTGGAAATGAAACGTCGTCTCATGGGCTACTGCCTCGTCTAATAAACTCCCCACAGTGAAGGAGACTACTGCAACAGGGTGCTCTTCCTTCTGTTTCTCGTGGAAGGAATCTTTAGTCCTATGTCATCTCCACATCGGTGATACCAGGTTAACCTGTACTTTCCCGTAGTTTTCTTCCGTGTAACGAGACACCTCCCAATTTGGTTGTGGAGTCTTACAGGCAATAGCTCATACCTTTTGGCCCTCCGTAATAAATATGGACTTCCAGACTTAGTGCATCTTAATATTGGCAGACACTCCCCGCATGGTTGAACTGGTTCTTTGTTTTCTCCACGAAAGTGGTTTCTGTTCACTGCTACAAAGTTTTAATTTACCTCCAGAGCAGATGCAGGGGCAAGGCAAGGCAGTTATGCTAAATCTAGGGGATCCCTGATCCTACCCCCTTGACCATTCATTGTACTCTCATCCCTCTTTAACACTCTTTTAATTGTTTTCAGATTTGATTTGCATCCTGTCTGCTGTATCCAATTTTCTGTTCTGGGTGTCGCACTTCGTTAAATAGTAGGTGCTCTTGACTGTGAAGGATCAGGGGTGGGATAGCTGTGGGTGGCATGATTCCTGTTGCAAGCAGAGCCCCCGGGGATGCCCACCTGATGACTTCCCTGTCTCCTTCAACTTTCATCTATTACTGACTGTACAAAAGATATCCAGTACATTTTAACCTCCTTGCTTTTTTTGTTATGAATCTCCTGAATAGATCAGAAAATTTCCTTAGGGGACATCGCTACTTCCAGATGAACCTTTCTGGGATTTTGGGACTGATGACCTCATTGTTTGGTCCCTGCCAATCTACCATTTTCAGAATCTGTTTCGACTCGTGTTGAAGCAACAACAGCCCCTCTACAATATTTATAATAAAGTGATTAGTTTTTAGCATATTCAGGTGGAGGAAATACATACTACTGTGTGAGCCAATAGTTTTGTGCTGCCATTGACATTCATCATTGTCAATTCAATTAACCAACAGAGCACAGAGCATTGGACTGCCAACTGAGGAAAGAGACAAATGGGGAGGGGGGGGGGGGGTGCAGCGGCAAGACCTGCTGCAGCTTTACTGGTGACAACATGAAAAATGTTTAGTGTAGAGGGAGGAGTTGGACAGCAGGGGAACTCTTAGGTTATATTATGTTAGTGTACAGTATAGAACTGGTAGGTGAGGTGTGTTTAGGGAGTGGTTGACTGACATCTGCACAGGGTGAGAGGGCCTTGATGAGGCAATACACTTGGGTAACAGGTCAAGGCTAGCGATCTGCACATATACAGTTGATGGTGGTATCGCGTACACAAGGTAAAAAAGGCCAGTGCATAGGAAGAGCTGTCCTTCGTACTCAGGTGATTCATGTGAAAAAGTTTCCCCACATGATTATGGCTGCTCAACAGGAACTAGCAGACTTCGGATGCAGAATAGTAGTTGGAGCTACATGCATGGGGCAATCAACTTCAGAAATAGTTAGGGAATTAAATATTTAGAGATCCACGGTGTCAAGAGTGCCAAGAATACCAAATATTAGGCATTACCTATCAGTATGGACAACACATGGGCCCAACAGCCTTAATGACAGAGCAGTGCCATTTGTGTAGAGATGTCATTGTTAACAAACAGCTCTGCAAATAACTGCAGAAATCAATGTGGGACGTACGACAAATGTATCCATCAGGACAGTGTGACATAATTTGGTGTTAACAGGCTATGCCAACAGGAGATCGACACAAGTGCCATGGCCTGCAGTGGCCCACCTCGACTCGTGACCATACCGTTTTGACCCTAAACACCTGGAAAACCATTGCCTTGTCTGATGAGTCCCGATTCCAGTTGGTAAGAGCTGATAGTAGGGTTCAAGTGTGGCACAGACTTCACAAAGCCAGGGACCAAAGTTGTCAACAGGGCACTGTGCAAGCTGATAGTGGCTCCACAATGGCGTGGGCTGTGTTTACATGGAATGAACTGGGTCTTCTGGTCCAACTGAACTGATCACTGACTGGAAATGGTTACGTACGGCTACTTGGAGACCATTTTCAGCCATTCATCGACTTCATGTTCCCAAACTATGGAAGTTCTATTGGTGATAGTGCGCTGTATCACCAGACCACAGTTGATCACGAATGGTTTATAGAACATTCTGGACAATTTGAGTGAATGATTTGGCCACCCAGGGTGCCCAACATGAATCCCATTGAACATTTATGGGAAATAATTGAGAGGCCGGTTCCTGCAAGAAATCCTGCGCTTACAACACTTTTACAATTATGGGCAGCTATAGAGGTAGTGCGGCTCAGTATTTCTGAAGGGTACTTCCAACGGCTTGTTGAGTCCATGCTCACCGAGTTGGTGCACTATGCCAGGCAAAAGCAGGTCTGTATGAACATTAGGTTTTATCACCTTAGTACATTGGGAAGGTGTAGGATATGGAGTAAAATTAAATCATAACAAAGGAAGGTACAAGTCAGTTACAGTAGAAAAGGGGGAAAAGTATACATGATTTGATGACAGAGGGTTAAATGGGGCATGCCTAGGAGATAGTGTTCAGAATGATGAGGTACAGGGACTAGTGGAGATTGAGAACAGTAGTTGCATTTATGAGGAATGAGCTACATTTCCATATACTCCAGAAAAATGTACAAGTTATGAGAGTAGAATCGTAAAGAAATAACATTTTTTATTGTAAAATTTTTGTCTTTTGTTCAGAAGTCCTACAGCCATAAACTCACACTTCACGTTAAAAGCCTCTTCATTCAACACACATGAAATACAGAGCTGAACAGCCCACCTCAGTGAAGAGTTCTCTTAGTTGTACCTACAAGAACTGTTTCTGCAAATGTAAATATTTCATGAATAGTAAGACCCAATATCTCCCAGAAATGAAGAACTATATATCAGAAATAAGTGCAGGATATGGGAACTGTACTGATAAGTCACATATGTCCGACCAGTGACTACGATGTTTAGCTATAAAATAATGGGATTTCTGTTTTAAAACTTAAGATAAAAAAAAATACTCCCCTTCATCTATCCCTACAATGCTCCATGCAAATTCTCCATTGATGGTAACAGTGCTGGAAGTATTCCTCTGTGAGCTGTTTCACGACACCTGCCACTTGTTCTTTCACAACTTCAACGGACTGAAATCTTGCTCCTTTTAATGTAGATTTGACCTTAAATAACATAAAGGGGTAGTGTTGATTAATAGGAGCCCAGTGTAGACAATTCTGTGAATTTTTTTTCCCACAGTCATTATTACTTGAAACTTCTTGGCAGATTTAAACTGTGTGCCAGACAGACTCAAACTTGGGACATTTGCCTTTCATGGGCAACTGCTCTACCATCGGAGCTACCCAAGCGCGACCCATGACCTGTCCCCATAGCTTCACTTCCACCAGTACCTCGTCTCCTACCTTCCAAACTTCACAGAAGCTCTCCTGCAAAGCTTGCAGAACTAGCACTCCCGGAAGAAAGAATATTGCAGAGACCTGACTTTGCCACAGCCTGAGTGATGTTTCCAGAATGAAATTTTCACTCTGCAGTGGAGGCAAAGGTTCCAAGTTAGCCTTGGTCTGGCACACAGTTTTAATCTGCCAGGAAGTTTCATATCAGCAGACACTCCACTGCCGAGTGAAAATTTCATTCTGGATCATTATCATTGTTCGAATTTGTTCATTTGAGCGTTTTTGTCTTATAATGAAGTTGGGCCCTTCCAATGCTTGGGTTGAAGCTTCGTTCCTAGGTCATAAGCGGAAAACCAAAATTTGTCACATTATCACTCTTTCCAAGAAGTCAGGGTCATTTTCAGTGGTATTCAAAGTGTCAGTACAAATCTTTTCACAAGACTCTTATTTAATCGTGACGATTTTCAGTGCCAGTTTTGCACGCACTTTTCTCATGTTAGTTCAGTTGTGTAAAATTTACCGTGCACTGTTTGTCAATTACTACATTTTCAGCAATTGATCAGATAATCAACTGACAGTCAGATCGAATCAGATTATGTACTTTTTCAATATTTTCATCCTTTTTTTATACTGAGACATTTTCATCATCATCTCTGCCATCTTGGAAATGCTTGAACCAGTCAAAAACTCGTGTACTTGATGAACAGGCTTTGCCATACACTTCTTTTAGTGAAAGATGGCTTTGCCATACACTTATTTGGTAAAGGTAGGTTTCAGTAGCAAGGTCAGTCCTTTATGAAATCAACCAATGGTCTTGATCTTGACATCTCAAATTTTCATGATTTTTTTTGTACATTTATACTAGTAGTTGAATGAAACATTTTTGACTGTCAAGAGAGCCTTTAATGACTACTTTAGCAGGATATTACACATGATATTTCACAGAACACAAAGAAATTCTGGTCGTATGTAAAGGCTGTTGGTGGCACCAAAGTTAGCATCCAGTCCCTAGCGAATGAGACAGGAACTGAAATTGAGGGTAGCAGAGCAAAATCTGAAATGCTTATCTGATTTCAAATGGCCCTTGTTTAAATCCTTGTACCACTGAAAAGATGAATGAAATAAGTATTCATGTCAGTGATGTTGAGAAACATCTGAAATTGAACAAAGCTCCAGGACCCAATGGAATCCTTGTCAGATTCTATGCTGAATTTGCAGCTGAGTTTAACCACTCTTCTAACTATAAACTATCATCGATCCCTCAAACGAAAAATTTTGCCCAGTTCTTTGAAAAAAAAGCACATGTCGCACATGTCTACAAGAAGAACAGTAGAAGTGATGCACAAAACTGCTATCCACTGTTCTTGACATCAGCTTGTTGTAGGACTTTTAACATATTCTGAGTTTGAACATACTGAGGCATCTCAAACAGAAAGACCTCCTCAATGCCAACCAGCATGGATTCCAAAAACATCAACCATGTGAAACCCAACTTGCACTTTTCTCACACGACTTACTGAAAGCTCTGGATCAAGGCGGTCAGGTAGATGCAGAATTTCTTGATTTCCAAAAAGCATTAGACTCACAGTATTTCTTGATTTCTGAAAAGTGTTCAATTCAGTATCACACTGATTCTTATTGTGAAAAGCAGATTCATATCAGGTATCAAATGAAATTTGTGGCTGGACTGAGGACTTATTGGTAGAGTGAATGCAGCATGTTACCTTGGATGGAGAGTCGTAGTCAGATGTAGAAGTAACTTAGTGTGCGCCCCAGGGAAGTGTGCTGTTCATGTTGTATATCAACTACCTTGCAGACAATATCTGTAGTAAAATCATGTTTTTTGCAAATGATGCAGTTATCTATTATGAAGTACTATCTGAAAGAAGCTGCATAAATATTGTCAGATCTTAAGATTTCAAAGTAGTGCAGAAATTGGCAACTTGCTTTAAATGTGCAGACATGTAAAATCTGACTGCAGGGATCTGACACCTCCAGAGGAACCAGAGGAGCTTTGTAGTGATTCTTCTTCTTTTCTTCTGCTTCTTCGTCCTTTCCTTCATAACCTTTGGGGAGCAAGGTGGCATTTAAAGGTCTATTTGCATTGAGCACGAACATATGAAGAGTGGACAGCCCTGGGACCCACTGGTTGTGGGTCCATCAGCCACCGTTTGGTGTTAGGACTCATGTACGGAGGTTGTCAGGGAAAGGGATTCCAAGAGAAATCCATGTACCAGTAGACACTGGTGAAGGAAAATGCTTCTCCAGCCAGCTATGGGAAGTGGTTCCCAAGGAACAGACTGCAGGAATCACAGGAGAGAAGGATGGTGTGAGAACTGGTTTGTGGAAGGTTGAGGTAGGGGCGATGGTCATACGTTAACATAATTAATGGTCATACACACAGGATGTAGGAGTTCATATTTCTTACGTGCATCATTATACAACAAACATATTTGCATTCTTGGATCTTCTTTCTTGAAAACTGGGTGAACTAGAGAACTTAAGAGGATGGTGTTACATGCAGATGACACACAAAGGTGCATGTTTAAAGGGACTACCTTCGTGGAATGGTCGTCCACAGTTGACACATTCTGGGTTTGCCATGCAGCAGGATGACATATGCCCAAAGCATGAACATCTGACGCACGCAATGGGACATATGGTTTCACATCACACCTGTACATCATGGCTTTATCTTTCTCCACAATGGCATTCCCATCAAAGCTAAGATAAATGCGCATGTATCCATATGATTATCCTAGGGTCCTATTTGAACATGTCTGATAAAACGTACACCTCACGGTTGGAGGTGAGTCTCTAACTCCTCGTCTATTTGGAGCATAAGATCTCCGTGGAAGATGATTCCTTGTACCACGTTCAAAGTTTTGTGTGTGACAATGATCACAGGAATGTTACCTAGACAATCACATATCTGAAGGGATGAAGATTGGGCAGCAGAGGAAGTTTTAATTAATAATGACCCATTTTGCATTTTTCCCACAAGTTCAGCTTCCCCAAATTTGTCTTCAATGTTCTTGACAAGAAATGGTTTCATTGCAGTAAAAGTGTCCTCATTAGTCCAAGTCTGGCTTGTCCCTCTTCCCACAGCGTAGCCAGGGAGGGAAGCATCGTGGAGTCTTATCCTCCTTAATTATAAGAATATTTCCAATATAAAGAGACTGCTGGGGCCTAGCAGCCACCAGCAGACTAAAGTTTATTAATTCACTTTATGCATGGGTCTTCCATCACGATACCACCCACTTCAAATGGGGACTCTCCTCAATGGCATCATGCAGCCATAGCAATGGTTACCTGGCAGTAAACCATTGCACAGAGCCCTGTACCCTAGCCATGATGGGCACATACCCCTTGGTTTACGGTGGTGTGAGGCACATTGATACCCCTCCCCTTCACACACACACACACACACACACACACACACACACACACACACACACACACAGAGAGAGAGAGAGAGAGAGAGAGAGAGAGAGAGAGAGAGAGAGAGAGAGAGCCAGCTCCAGTTCTGGTCTTCACCAGTCTACACATTTCACCCATTACTTACCTGTAATCTTAACTGGTACAAGTGGTTTAAAATACATGGCGTAGAAACTTTCAAGTGATGGACATTCCACTGTAGGTACTGGTGTACCATGAATGCCACTGATATCTGAGGCTAACAATCTCTGCCTTTTGATTTCTGATACTGCTAGAGGTTTCATATCCACATCTGAAACAAAAGTTGCAACCTGTGCACAGTTACCAGAAACTTCCAGTACATGTTACAAAACTGAATAACTAAAATAAAAACGATAATAAGAGAGAGAAAATCAACACTAACTGTAAATTTCAGAAACCTGAGATATACACACTGACTTATTTAATTACTTTCACACAAAATAAATGGTTATATGTTAGAATAGCAGAATGTGGAATGAATGTGGAAAAGATGGATCAATGATAACTGATGTGTAATGTGATTGGAGCCTATAATTAACGAATACAATGCAAATTATTGATGGCAAATTTCCATGCAACTCTGTACACCGTCAGCTTCGTACCTGAAGAAATCCAAGGAACTGAAATTAGTTTGCTCACTTTTCACTATCTCTAAAGAGTCAAACTGAATTAGTTTCCTGTAAATAATTCTTGTATAGCCGTAATCTTGATTTAAATTCTGCACTTCAGTGAAAGCAGTGATGTTACAGAAATTGTTATAGTTACAGCACAGATTGGCGATTCTGGTACTCTAGGTTCATCACTCTTCCGATAAATACAAACATTAATTCCCTTTTATAATGCTGAGAGCTTTCTCTAGATGCCCAAACGAAGGCATCTTTACTTCCACTTCTGATCATAACATTAGAATTTATTTTCTGCTACCTTTACTTTCCTGAGTATTTTGTCATTGTCCAGTGCGTGTTCAGTCTCCTCTACATTTTTTGTACATTCTTTTTCCTGAATAAGTTTAAAACATGAGAGAAAAAGCTGATTTACAATCTCTCATTCATTTCACGAAATTATACACTCAAAACCTTATCTCAAACCCACAGGACATACTTCTGTTGCAACTCTTCTGAACTTTTTTCATAATCACTGCAATTTGGATCACCTCCAGGAATTCTGAATATAGAAAGCATTATCCATTTTACAAGCTACTCAGCTATTCTTCATGAAGTCTGCACATTACTTCCTTTCTTATTGACCATCCCTCTGATAATCTTTTCTGCCATTGCACTGTGCTCTTAACTACACACACACACACACACACACACACACAGTACAGTGCTCTGCACTTCTGCCTCGACTGACATCTCTGCCAAAACTCTTTGTCTTTAAATATGTCTGCTTGTGCCTATATGTGTGGATGGATATGTGTGTGTGTGTGCGCGAGTGCATACCCGTCCTTTTTTCCCCCCTAAGGTAAGTCTTTCCGCTCCCAGGATTGGAGTGACTCCTTACCCTCTCCCTTAAAACCCACATCCTTTCGTCTTTCCCTCTCCTTCCCTCTTTCCTGATGAGGCAACAGTTTGTTGCGAAAGCTTGAATTTTGTGTGTATGTTTGTGTGTGTGTCGACCTGCCAGCACTTTCATTTGGTAAGTCACATCATCTTTGTTTTTAGATATATTTTTCCTACGTGGAATGTTTCCCTCTATACACACACACACACACACACATATATATATATATATATATATATATCACTTCTTGGGCACTAAGATATAAGAGTCATAAACACCATCAATAGAAATTTTGTGTAAATACCTAAATAATATTACTTTTGGCGTCTGACAAGTACAGTAATAGATATCTAACAAAACCAAGATTTTCACAATGAGGTATTAAGTTATTACCTTTTGAAATATTTTCAGAGAGAATACGGGCAAGATCAGATAGATCAGGGGCAGGTGCTGCAAGTGGTGCTCCAAGCAGCAACCCCATGTCCAATATCTCCATCACATTCTGATGCATTATGGTCTCTTCTGACGGCTGATCTTGCATTTCAGATAAAGAAAGTTTGACCTGGTAATATTTCAAGAGACTGAGCATAGAAACAAGAGAAAAATCTCTGTAAATTTGTAATATTGTGTGTGCAATGGTACAAAGATAAAATGCAGATTATATTAATAATTAAAACCAGAGTATTTAAAAAATGGGAACCGTGCAAGTTCTTTTTCTACACCTGATCACATTTTTTTTTCAGTTAAACAATTTCATGTACAATACAGTACTAATATTTCACATCTAATACACTGGTCTCCACAAATTGGGGGAAAATCAGTTAATAACAAATAACCCAAGAAATAGCAAGCAATCCACAAAAAACATAGGAAACACCTGTACAGAGCTATTAACTGCCTCTCTGAAAGCAATACGGCAGTCACTGGTACAAGAGGAAATGCAAATTTGCTCAAATGGCATCCAGGCACCATTCGTCAGATTAACTTCAGTGTTGGGCAAGTTTTGGACTGGAAGCAAGACAACTCGTACAATGATTTTTAAATGGTTAAATGTTCACTACAGACAGTGACAACTTTAAAAATCAGCTAAATTAACCAAGGGCTATGGAACTGATATTTGTGACCCCAAGAAGTACAAGCCTTACCTCATAGGAGCAACTGGAAAAGTCATATCAGCAAGTTCTTTGCTGAGAATGCTTCAGGGAATTCTTGTGTATGCAAAATGGGCAGTTTAGTAGCCCTTCCAGACATGCAAATGGAAGACACTGACATATTGATATTGGCAAATTATTTGGAAATAAATATGCAATTGGTCACTTTTTGATTTTTTGATACAATTTATTTTACCATTAACATTTTTTGGCCTCCTGCAGGTTCATCATCAGGTGGAGATGTCACAGAAACATTACATCGTGAATCAAGTGTAGCTAGATACTGTGGTGGTGGTGGTGGCGAAAATTACAGAAACTTAGTTATCGATGGCGAAATGTTTACAGAACAGGAAGGTTGTTACATTTTCGTTACCTACAGCACACTGCATCATATTCACAGTAAATCCACTCCCATAATGTACATTACCAGGTAAGACACAAAAACATACACAGCACTGAAGGTAAATACTTGATGTTATCACAAAGAATATGAATATGACATATCGCACTTTACTACATCATAATCTTTGGCCTGAGATGCACTGTATTACAGTATAAATTTATAAGTACACAAAATATATTTGAGTGAATTTTGTAATATAAATTAAAATTTATACAAAAGATAAACAGAGTTAAATATGTGCTATGTGATTGAAGACTAACTGAGTTACAAAATGCCATAATTGCTACATGAATGTAGGATATAATTTATGCATAAGGATGAATCTATTTTATTATTATTATTATTGGTGTTTTGGTGCCAGATTGTCTGCGAAATTCTTGAAGAAAAAGTTCTCTATTGATTTAGTTTCTTTGCTAAGGAATTCTTGAGGTGATTTTAGCTTATGAATAAAAGTCTCTAATTGTTCAAGGAGATCTATCTGCAGCACCTTTTCAGCCATGTGTAGCACAGCATGATGAGTAATAAGTGAGCTGGGCTTATTTAACTTTTTGAGTTGGAGGGCATCCATATGTTATTTGTGGTGGGTTGCAAAACTTCTTGCTATTTGCCCTATATACAAGCAAGAACAGGAGCAAGAGTTTGTATGACAATCCAGCAGATTTATTATTATGAACAATTTTATTTTGTAGTTTGTCAGTATGGAAGGATGTGATCTGCAAAGATTTTCAAGTTAAAATGACACACTGCCAAGGAATGGAAGACTGGCAAATTTTGTCATTTCTTTCTTAGCTTGTCATGTTGGTGGTGGATTTTTTCAACTAGGGTGTTTATTATGGTGGTGTTATGTCCATTATTTTGGACTACAGGTTTAACCCAGATAGTCCTGAATTATTTGTTTTTCAAAATTGCTTTATATCTTATCTACATTGATTCACAAGGTTGTAAAAAAGAAAGTAAAAACAATTTTGAGTATTTATTTTTATTTAGTATTTCCAAAAGTGGGCGTCCTTCCAGAAGGACGTCAGAACAATAAGGGAAAATGTTTTTAATGTATATGACATTGCACAATTAATTTGTTTTGGTTTTTATACTTTCAAATAAACATAAATAAATTTGAATTATGGGCTAAAACAGGTAATAAATACAAAAAACAAAGAAAATAACCTACACACATATTTTATGCACTAGTATGATAAGACAAAAAGCAACAAACATGAAGTGGTTCGTCACATTTTACGCACATAGTAGTAGTTTTTTGTGGCAACTTCGACATTTCAGCTGCTGCTTCTTTTTTGGTATCTCGTCCGTTGGTAATTCAGCAACCTAATGTTCTCTTCCATCACATCTAAAATCTAGTTTTGCCCTCTTACTAGGACGTCCTCTGCTGGTAGTGACTCTTTTGTTACTTTCAAGAATTGCAGTGACAATTCGACGACAAAATGTCAGATGATCTATGGGTTCTTCATTGTGCGTGTAAAGATCCCAGGCATTTTGCTCTGCAATGTCTATAAAATGTGCAATGATCGGGAAATACCACTTTTTCCCCTCTTACAGACCATCTATATAGGGATACATTTTGGTCAGCTCGATCTATGCCTCCCATATGAGTATTGTAGGAGTGTAAGAAGTTAGGTTGAGGCATGCTAATCCGTTTCTTTTGTTCCCTGGAAAATCTTGCTCCAGAGCGTAGTGGTTGCACTCTGTCAAAGTTGGTGGCTGCAGTAACAACATTGCTGTCATTCCAACATACAATGGAAATCCCAGATGCTGATTCAGAGCAAACTTCATAT
The DNA here is from genome assembly GCF_021461395.2 of Schistocerca americana. Lineage (NCBI taxonomy): Eukaryota > Metazoa > Arthropoda > Insecta > Orthoptera > Acrididae > Schistocerca > Schistocerca americana. Next base: position 775,372,483 of record NC_060120.1, read on the forward strand.
GATCCTCTATTTTCTTTTATCATTTTATCTACAGATGATAGAGTACAATTCTTAGCTCTGTTTCCTCTTTTTGTTCCTGTTGCTTCCACCCCCATCTCTTTTAGGTCATGTAGTAGTTCAACGCTGGTAAAGAGGTTATCAAAGTATATTCGATATGGAACATGTGGAAGTAACTGGTCAACATAAGTCATTACCACACCGTACCCCATACCTTTCATTTCATAATCCTTACTACACAGGCCAGTATTAGGTATTTCCTCATCTTTTGATTCTAACATGTCCAAAAGTTCCATCAGTGTACATCATTTTCTGTGAATACAAAATGACAACATATTACCCTGACGACCTTCTGGAAGGACGGTTGAAAACATTATTGAATTACAATTGACAAAAACTTTCAATCATAATATGAACTTGTAAATAATATAGGTTAATTCTTGAAGATATCATATGACAAGTTTCAGAATTATTGATGCAATATGAAAGAAAATATACATACACATCAATGACAAGGTCAGTCAGTTCGTCCATGGTAAAATAGGCCCTATTTTCAGGACACAGTTTCTCACTCCCTATGAACGACAGCGTCAAACTGACTGTCGCAGCGCGCAACTGACTCTGCCTACTTCATATAACAATGAGTCACAGTCCGTTGCAACAATGCATTATTCGCAAAAATAAATAATTTCAACAGTGAGTGACGCCGTCCTTCCAGAAGGACGTCAGGGTTATCTGGGTTATCACATTCATTTACTTAAAGGCATCTGCTTCACTGATAGGAATGCAAAACACATGGTTTACAGGTGACCTGAAGAAAGTGGTTTTATATTGGTTTGGGTGGCCTGAGGTATTGTTAATGGCAATATCAGTGGTAATGTGTTTTCTGTATATTTGGAAGGCATCAAGAAGAAGATCAATGGCCGGTTAGCCTTAACTATATGAAGATGGTATCTGTTCTTTCTCCTGTGCTGTGTGCACATGCATTGCCCGAAGTCTTATGGGACTCTCTAAGATTATCTGCTGCAATTAATGAGTGTAATCGGCAGGGGCACTACGAATGTAGTGTGTGGACATTGAGTTGGGAATGTGGGTTTCATGGGAAGCATGCAAGGGATAAATCCATGCAGTCGCACTATCCTCTGTGCTCTCGGTGGCTCAAATGGCTAGAGCACCTGCCATGTAAGCGCGAGATCCTGGGGTTGAGTCCTGGTCAGGGCACACATTTTCAACTGCCCACATTGACATATATCAACACCTGTCGACAGCTTGGGGTCTTGATTTAATTATCATTTCATAGTTAATCATGATGACCAGGAAGGAGGTTGTAGGTTTGGAATCCACCGGACATTGTGAAAGGTAGTGTTCAATAGTGGCAAGGCCGTCACCGGCACTGCAAAAGGTAGTGTTCAATAGTGGCAAGGCCATGGAAATTAGGGATGTTAGTGTAAAGGGAGGTGGTATTAATAGTGATGGGCAGGGCGCCATGTGGTAAAGGGACAGGAACTGTAGAATGTCAGTGGAGGAAATCACTGGTATCCTTCATACAGCAGGATAGGCTGCAGGTAACAGACTGAAGGTGCTGATCTATGAGAACAGAGATTCTCTCAGTGGGGACATGGTAAATGGCCACAATTGGGCATCCTGGGTGGTTGGCTTTAGAAGGTAGGGGAGTGGTAGAGAGAGAGAGAGAGAGAGAGAGAGAGAGAGAGAGAGAGAGAGAGGGGGGGGGGGGTTTGGGATGGGCCTAACAATTTGAGGAGACACTGAAGATCCTGCTGGACTTCTGGAATGGAGTCACTGTGGCAGGGTTTGTAGACAGATGAATCTGCCAGGTAATTGTTGTGGTTCAAAACAAGTCAGCAGGTAGGATTGTAAGGTCAGGATCAAGATAGTGGATTGCAGTTCTTTCTGCATATGTAAGATGTGCTTGCACGTTGAGGTATTTGGGAAATGACAGTGATGCAAGCTTCGAGGTTAAGAAATTCTGGAAAGTAAACAGGGGGCAATTAGGGGGGCAGTGGGAGTGGATCACAGTTGGATGAACTGAGTCAGGAAGGGTTCAACATTGGTCTTTGGTTGAGTCTGATTGGTAGGGTTGGTGTCAAAGTTTCCACAGTAGGGACTGGGAGATGGAGAGAAGGTCTTTAACAAGTCCTGCATAAATGAATTTGAGAGTGGGGCAAATGGGGAGACCTTTGGAAAGGACATACTTCTGTGCAGCAAAGGCTTTTTCGAGGAAAGGTTAATGACTGTTTCGGGTCTCTTTAGGTTCTGGATTCTGTATGGTCATGGGAGGGAGTTTTTGAGGCTGGGGTAAATGTAGTAGGTCTGTGACACAAGATTTGTCAGCCATGACAGGAAGTCGAAGTGGTTTCTAGGTTGTTTCAGAGTTGGAGGATAGTTGAAGTTGAAGGCACGAGTAGGAAGTGAACAGGTTGGAGTGGTGTTTTTTTGAGGTGGCATTGTGCATGCTGCTCTAGTTCCTGGAGGGCACGTGATTCAATTTGTGGGATGAGATCCAAAAATTTTGGATTGCACAGCATAAGAATTTTACGGATGGAGAGGAGATATTGCAAGAAAGTTAGGGTCTGATTTACATGGTTTAGCAGGGATATGTTGGTGAGGGTTGAGGACTGGTAGAATCTGAACAGATGGAGGTCACTGTGGACAGAGGGGTGGCAGCCACAGATGGGTAATTTGGTGGTAAGACCATTTGGGGGGATTTCATGACCCAAGCAGCAATGCAGGAATAGTATGTGGGACAGTTCTGGATAGGGTTAAGGAAACTTTCCTGTATATGCGCAGGTGAAAGGAGCAAGGATCCATGGTGAAGGAGCAGAAATACATGTGAAAAATCCGCAAACTACACCAAAATACATCAGAAAAATCACAAAAAGTACAGAATGGATGAAGCATGGGGAAACAAGATGAAATCTGATGGAGTTCACCAATAGTGAAAGGCAAAAACAAATTGAAGGAGACATAAAAACAAAATGAGATCAAAGATGAAAATATTATATGTGGGTTGTAGGCTGGTAAGCAGATATGTCTGAAGAAGGGGGACAGGAGATGAAACTTATTAGGTGAGGTCAGTACGTGCCAGCACTACACAGCCTGCCATTCCAATGCACCCAAAGTCCTTTTATTTCTCTCTTTTTCCACCCCCCCCCCCCTCCAAATCCTGCTGCCATCTGTCTAACCACCCACTGCACCTAGATGCACTACTCTCTTCCCACCTTGTCCCTGTATGCTCCCATATGCAACATTTTACCATCCCCCTCCTCCCCACCCTACTATCCCTCCCTCTCCCTGTCACAGTCTCCTCCTGGCTCCTACCACCCAGTCCGCTGGCTTAGGCAGCCAGAAACTGTGGTTCTGTGTGTGTGTGTGTGTGTGTGTGTGTGCGTGTGTGTGTGCGTGTGTGTGTGTGTGTGTGTGTTCCAGAAGAAGGACTTTTGGCCAAAAGCTTACTTATTTAGCTGTCATTTTGTTGTGCCAGTCTGCTACTCTGGCATCTCCACTATATGGTGGGTAGCAATCTATCCTTTTCATTATATTGTCATTATTTGGAAGATATGCTTGTTATGGTGACTGTAAATAGCCTAATCAAGGAAATTAATTCCTTCGGCAGTCTGATGTTCAACTGTGAATCTGATATTTGGGTCCATTTTATTCATTTAATCTGCTAGGATATTTAGTTATTTTTTGGACCATTGAACAAGATTATGCCATGCACATATCTTTTATAACACACAATTTTGTGAGTAAGTGGTGGGTGAGCTAAGAAGCTTTCTTGTTAGAGGTTACATGTAAATATGTCAGCAAGAAAGCCAGCCTGCAATGCTGCTACCTACTGCTAGACCATTGCTTTGCGTATAAAACTTGTCCCTGTATGAAAAATAGTTATGCAAGGGGGTAAATCAAGCCACATCATGAGCTTATAAATGTCTGCACTGCTTAGCTTTCTGTATTTGATTAAATTCTTTAGTATTATTAAGAGAGTGCCTTCCCAGGGGATATTTGTGTAGTAGTTTAATATCTCAGAGGAGGCAAATGTTCCTACATCTGGCACTATTGGATCCTTAATATTTGAACTAACTCTAAATTTTTGGTAACTGAATAGCTATTCTCAAAAGAGTGCATATTTATTACAAAATAAATTACCGATTTTAATCACAGTTGCACTTGGTTATCCAAACTGATACACTGAAATTACCACTACTTCGCAGGATAAAATGACAAATTAACACCTACAGGAACAAAAAGGTTACCGTATTTTATGGACTATTATACGCACTTTTTTCCTTTGAAAAATCGCCTTCAGAATTCAGGTGCATCTTGTACTTAAAATTAATACAAAAATGTCCAGTGCAAATTTAAAATTCCCGCCAGTCTTAAAAATGGCCATATACTTGACACCGCACAAAACCTCTCTCTATCTGACAACACTGAAATAAACCAGCATCAGCAGTGCACTGATGTGATGAACATGAGTTACGGAGATTCACAAGCTTGTTAACACTGTCTCCCTCACAACCTGCCATCACAAACCCATAACATTGTCTAGCCTATGATGCATCATTGCAGTCTACACTGCCAGTCAACTTTAATTGAAAGGGATTTGTGTTATCAATGACAGTACAATATTTTTGTAATAGAAAAAAAGGCATTATATGATGCAGACCACAAACTGAAAATAATAGCATATACAGAAGAACATGGAAACAGAGCTGCTGAGCGACATTTCGACTCTCCACCAACAGATAAAAACCATGAAACTTCCTGGCAGATTAAAACTGTGTGCCCGACCGAGACTCGAACTCGGGACCTTTGCCTTTCGCGGGCAAGTGCTCTACCAACTGAGCTACCGAAGCACGACTCGCGCCCGGTACTCACAGCTTTACTTCTGCCAGTACCTCGTCTCCTACCTTCCAAACTTTACAGAAGCTCTCCTGCGAACCTTGCAGAACTAGCACTCCTGAAAGAAAGGATATTGCGGAGACATGGCTTAGTCACAGCCTTGGGGATGTTTCCAGAATGAGATTTTCACTCTGCAGCGGAGTGTGCGCTGATATGAAACTTCCTGGCAGATTAAAACTGTGTGCCCGACTGAGACTCGAACTCGGGACCTTTGCCTTTAGCGGGCAAGTGCTCTACCAACTGAGCTACCGAAGCACGACTCACGCCCGGTACTCACAGCTTTACTTCTGCCAGTACCTCGTCTCCTACCTTCCAAACTTTACAGAAGCTCTCCTGCGAACCTTGCAGAACTAGCACTCCTGAAAGAAAGGATATTGCGGAGACATGGCTTAGTCACAGCCTTGGGGATGTTTCCAGAATGAGATTTTCACTCTGCAGCGGAGTGTGCGCTGATATGAAACTTCCTGCAGATTAAAACTGTGTGCCCGACCGAGACTCGAACTCGGGAGCTTTGCCTTTCGCGGGCAAGTGCTCTACCAACTGAGCTACCGAAGCACGACTCACGCCCGGTACTCACAGCTTTACTTCTGCCAGTACCTCATCTCCTACCTTCCAAACTTTACAGAAGCTCTCCTGCGAACCTTGCAGAACTAGCACTCCTGAAAGAAAGGATATTGCGGAGACATGGCTTAGTCACAGCCTTGGGGATGTTTCCAGAATGAGATTTTCACTCTGCAGCGGAGTGTGCGCTGATATGAAACTTCCTGGCAGATTAAAACTGTGTGCCCGACCGAGACTCGAACTCGGGACCTTTGCCTTTCGCGGGCAAGTGCTCTACCAACTGAGCTACCGAAGCACGACTCACGCCCGGTACTCACAGCTTTACTTCTGCCAGTACCTCGTCTCCTACCTTCCTTTCATATCAGCGCACACTCCACTGCAGAGTGAAAATCTCATTCTGGAAACATCCCCAAGGCTGTGACTAAGCCATGTCTCCGCAATATCCTTTCTTTCAGGAGTGCTAGTGCTGCAAGGTTCGCAGGAGAGCTTCTGTAAAGTTTGGAAGGTAGGAGACGAGGTACTGGCAGAAGTAAAGCTGTGAGTACCGGGCGTGAGTCGTGCTTCGGTAGCTCAGTTGGTAGAGCACTTGCCCGCGAAAGGCAAAGGTCCCGAGTTCGAGTCTCGGTCGGGCACACAGTTTTAATCTGCCAGGAAGTTTCATATCAGCGCACACTCCGCTGCAGAGTGAAAATCTCATTCTGGAAACATCCCCAAGGCTGTGACTAAGCCATGTCTCCGCAATATCCTTTCTTTCAGGAGTGCTAGTTCTGCAAGGTTCGCAGGAGAGCTTCTGTAAAGTTTGGAAGGTAGGAGACGAGGTACTGGCAGAAGTAAAGCTGTGAGTACCGGGCGTGAGTCGTGCTTCGGTAGCTCAGTTGGTAGAGCACTTGCCCGCGAAAGACAAAGGTCCCGAGTTCGAGTCTCGGTCGGGCACACAGTTTTAATCTGCCAGGAAGTTTCATATCAGCGCACACTCCGCTGCAGAGTGAAAATCTCATTCTGGAGATAAAAACCAGTTTTGATTGACGGGCTAGTAATGGAAAAAAAAGAAAAAAAAAAGACTAAATGTGTAAATAGAGAACTGAATGTAAAATGACCAAAACTAGAGGAAGATGTATTGAACTGCCGTCAAGGACACCGTCAAAACAGCATTGGCCTTAATACAAAAATGATTCCAATACATGCTCACGAGCTAGCACTACAGTCAAATGTATCGGACTTTAAGGTAGGAGCTGATTGGTGCTGTAGGTTTACGAAGCGTCGTCGACTTAGCATGAGAACCAAAACCAAAATATCTCCGAAAATGGCACAAGAGTATGAAGAGAAAATATTATCTTTCCATCACTTTATTATTCAACATCAAAAGAAAACCCGTGCGGAACTAAGCCTAATAGTGAATATGAATGAAACTCCTGACACTGGATGTACTGAATAACAAAACTATTGTCAAGAAATGTCTAAAACTGTAATTATAAAAACAAGTGGACATTAAAAAATGCACTGTTGTCCTTTTATGTTGCATTGATGGTACTAAATTTAATCCAATGATCATTTTCATGTGCAAAACAATGCCAAAATCTTCTGAAATACCATCAGATGGTGATGTTCACTTACATGACAAGGCTTGGATGGATGAGGCTGGTATGAAATTATGGATTAACAGAGTGTGGGAGAAAAAGAAAGGTGCTTTATTGAAGAAGAGTTCTCGAGCTAGATTAGTTTAGCACTAGTTTGAGATAGAGTTTTCTGCTATTCCAGGACAACTTACTTCACAATTGCAACATCTTCATGTCTTAATAAATAAACCAATTAAAGTGTATGTGAGAGAGAAATGAAACAAACACATGATGGATGAAACTCAACGCGAATTCATGCTGAATGGAGATTTAAAATGACCTACAATCAAACAAGTGTTTCAGTGGATAAAACAGTCATGGTCTAGAGTGAGGGAAGATATTATTGCTAAATTTTTCAAGAAGAGTGGTATTAGTAACACTCTTGATGGCAGGAAAGACCATCTTATATACAAAGGGGACAATGATGACAAGAAGGAGGAAGAAGAAGAAGAAGAAGGAGGAGGAGGAGGAAGGGGAGGAGGTGGAAGAGGAGGAGGTGGAAGAGGAGGAGGTTCAGATGACTATTTTCAAGGATTTTATAAAGATCAGTTCGATTTTATAAACAATTTTTTTTGTCTGGCTTTGCAACCTACAATAAAAATGGTGAAAAAGTTATTTAAAAAATGCTGAAAAATAAAGGTGCATCTTATAGTCTGTAGCATCTTTTCGTCTGTAAAGTATGGTAACTGATAAAATCCAGCCAAACCATGATTTAACAAGAACTGAGGAACAAAGTAATTCCATATTACACTAATGTAAAGATCAATAACAGCAGCATGTCAGCACATAAAGCCAAAAGAAACTGAAATTTTCTGGCTAAAATCTGAAATCAGAATGCTCTATAAGCTGACAGACTCATTAACTAAACGGCTTTATGAGTTGCATTTTGAACTATGTTATGTCATGGATTCAAGTCACCTTACACAAATTCTGTCAATGCTGACACAGGGGTGAATAAATTAAAACTAGAAATAAATCCAAGCAAAAGAGATAAGTTTCAGATCTGATCCCTAACAAAACAAAAAACTAATCTACAGACCTTGTGTGTACATCACATACACTAACGTAACTAAGATTTCGGGGATCCTGCAAATTTTGCAAGCCTTGTTTACTAATAAACCTTCGAGGAGCAAATAAGAAAACATTGGACATTCACACACCAGAATTCAGGTTACCCCCTCATGAACCATGGACCTTGCCATTGGTGGGAAGGTTTGCGTGCCTCAGCGATACAGATAGCCATACCGCAGGTGCAACCACAATGATGGGGTATCTGTTAAGAGGCCAGACAAAAGTGTAGTTCCTGAAGAGGGGCAGCAGCCTTTTCAGTAGTTGCAGGGGCAACAGTCTGGATGATTGATTGATCTGGCCTTTTAACACTAACCAAAACGGCCTTTCTGTGTTGGCACTGTGAACGGCTGAAAGCAAGGGGAAACTACAGCTGTAATTTTTCCCAAGGGCATGCAGCTTTACTGTATGGTTAAATGATGATGGCGTCCTCTTGGGTAAAATATTCCGGGGGTAAAATAGTCCTCTATTCGGATCTCCGGGCGGGAACTACTCAGGAGGACTTTGTTATCAGGAGAAAAAAAAAAAAAACTGGCATTCTACAGGTCGGAGCGTGGAATGTCAGATCCCTTAATCAGGCAGGTAGATTAGAAAATTTAAAAAGGGAAATGGATAGGTTAAAGTTAGATATAGTGGGAATTAGTGAAGTTCGGTGGTAAGAGGAACAAGACTTCTAGTCAGGTGAATACAGAGTTATAAATACAAAATTGAATAGGGGTAATGCAGGAGTAGGTTTAGTAATGAATAAAAAAATAGGAATCCGAGTAAGCTACTACAAACAGTGTAGTGAATGCATTATTGTGGCCAAGATAGATATGAAGCCCACACCTACCACAGTAGTACAAGTCTATATGCTAACTAGCTCCGCAGTGAAGAAGAGATGAAGAGATAGAAGAGATTGATGAAATGTATGATGAGATAAAAGAAATTATTCAGACAGTGAAGGGCGACAAAAATCTAACAGTCATGGGTGACTGGAATTCGATTGTAGTAAAAGGAAGAGAAGGAAACATAGTAGTTGAATATGGGATTGGGGTAAGGAATGAAAGAGGAAGCCGGCTTGTAGAATTTTGCACAGAGCATAACTTAATAACAGCTAACACTTGGTTCAAGAATCATGAAAGAAGGTTGTATACATGGACGAAGCCTGGAGATACTGGAAGGTTTCATATAGATTATATAACGCTAAGACAAGAGATTCAGGAACCAGGTTTTAAATTGTAAGACATTTCCAGGGGCAAATGTGGACTGACACAATCTATTGGTTATGAACTGTAGATTGAAACTAAAGAAACTGCAAAAAAGTGGGAATTTAAGGAACTGGGATCTGGATAAACTGACAGAACCAGAGGTTGTAGAGAGTTTTTAGGGAGAGCATTAGGGAACAATTGACAAGAATGGGGGAAAGAAATACAGTAGAAGACGAATGGGTAGCTTTGAGAGATGAAATACTGAAGGTAGCAGAGGATCAAGTAGGTAAATAGATGAGGGCTAATAGAAATTCTTGGGTAACAGAAGAGATATTGAATTTAATTGATGAAAGGAGAAAATATAAAAATGCAGTAAATGAAGCAGGCAAAAAGGAATAGTCTCAAAAATGAGATCGACAGGCAGTGCAAAATGGCTAAGCAGGGATGGCTAGAGGACAAATGTAAGGACGTAGAGACATATATCACAAGGGGTAAGATAGATACTGTCTACAGGAAAATTAAAGAGACCTTTGGAGAAAAGAGAAGCACTTGCATGAATATCAAGAGCTCAGATGGAAACCCAGTTCTAAGCAAAGAAGGGAATGCAGAAAGGTGGAAGGAGTATATAGAAGGTCTATACAAGGGTGATGTTCTTGAGGACAATATTATGGAAATGGAAGAGGATGTAGATCAAGATGAAATGGAAGATATGATGATGCGTGAAGAGTTTGACAGAGCACTGAAAGACCTAAGTCGAAACAAGGCCCCAGGAGTAGACAACATTCCATTAGAACTACTGACAGCCTTGGGAGAGCCATTCCTGACAAAACTCTACCATCTGGTGAGCAAGAGGTATGAGACAGGTGAAATACCGTCAGATTTCAAGAAGAATATAATAATTCCAATCCCAAAGACCCAAAGAAAGCAGGTGTTGACAGATGTGAAAATTACTGAACTATCAGTTTAATAAGCCACGACTTCAAAATACTAACACGAATTCCTTACAGACAAATGGAAAAACTGATAGAAGCCAACCTCGGGGTAGGCTAGGTGGTAGTGTGAGGTAATCTGATGAACATTCATTCACTAGTTGACACACAGATACGGAATTCAGACCAAGTTTCAAGTAAAGACACTTCGACCATAAAATAATTATCAGTAAATTGTAGAAGTATTTGAAACAAAGTTCCTATTTATTGAACTCCAGGAAATCTGTCACACTCAAATCATTCTCAGGACAGAGAGCTGGCTGAAACTGAAAGTAGAAAGCTCTGAAATATTTAGTGAGTCATGGAAAGTATCAAAGACAGATTACCTACAACGGAAAGGGAAGAGTTCACTTCAGTCAACAAAAATATTGTGTCTATCAAGGTCAAAACTGAGTCCGACTGAAATTATCTGAAACATTTAACACGTCTAGGATACATCAAATTACTTGTCTTATGTTTCTACTGGTCACCCAATTCTGCCATGATAGTTTTAAAGTCATTCAAAAGAAGTCTATAATCAGTAGTGTAGAATAACCAAACGGTGCTTGTTAGTTGGAGGCACCTTTAGCCTACCGAGTATACACTAGGGTGTCTATGGATTCATCGGAGGGGGGGTACATAATGGCAGTCTTTAAACATTTCCAAAAACTGTCTGGACCACCTAGTTCAACAGCCCACACGCAATGAAAATATTTTAGACCTCTTAGCTATAAACAGGCCTAACCTTATCAATGGTGCCAGTACAGACCCAACGATTACCGATTATGTTATCATCGCAACAATGATTGTTAAGGTTAATAAATCAATCAAAAAGGCTAGGAGAGCATTTTTGATAGATATAACACATAAACAGTTGCTAAAATCCCACTTAGACAATGAATGGACATCATTTAGTTCCAGTATGACTGAAGTAGATAATATGGATTATGGGCAAATTTTATATGGATTGTAAATCACAATCAGGAGACATGTTCTGAGTTAAGTGGATTAAGGACAGCAAAGACACACTGTGGTTCAACACCAGAATTCAGAAAATGCTAAGGAAACAAAGGGTGTTGCACTCTCAGTTCAAAATAGAATGCACAAAAGATGACATGCAAAAATTAGCTGAGATTCGTGCATCCGTAAAAGATCAAAGTGCGAAGCAACACCACCTACCAGCATCATACTTCAGCAAAGGATCTAGCTGAGAACTCAATAAAATTATGGTTCTTCATAAAATCACTAAGCAAGTTGAAGGCTCCTATCCAGTCAAGTGTTCACCAATCTTTTGTGGCAACAGAAGACAGCAGAAGCAAAGCTGAACTTTTAAATTTAGTTTATAATAAATCTTTCACATAGGAGGATCATACAAATATACCATTGTTTAATCATTGCACGAAAGTATGGAGGACATAGTAATATGCATCCCTGGTGTAGATAAACAACTGAAAGAACTAAAGAACTGAAAATAAATCAGACATTAGGACTGGACGGAATCCCAATTCAGTTTTATGAAGAGTACTCTACAGTATTGACGTCTTACTTAGCTTCCAATTATTGCAAATCTCTCTCAGTGCGAAGACCTCGGCGAGTTGAAGAAAGAGCAGGTGACTGTGTCTTTAATGTATCCTCAGAATATACAAAAGTTTCTTGAGGCGGAAAAGCTTCTGTCTACAAATTAGCACGATTTTAAAAAGCATTGCTTTTGCTAAACTCAGCTTGTCCTTTTTTCCACTAATATGCTGCTAACTATGGATGAAGGGCAACAGGCAGATCCCATATTTCTATACTTCCGTAAAGTGTTTGACATGGTGCCACATCAGACTGTTAAAGATACGGCATATGGAATAGGTTCCCAGAAAAGTGAATGGCTCAAAGGCTTCTTAAGTAACAGAACCCAGTATGTTGTCCTCAATGGCAAATATTCATCAGAGAGAAGGGAATCGTCAGGAATGCCAAGGGAAGACTGACAGGACCACTATTGTCTTCTAGACACACAAATGATAGGATGGATGGGGTGAATAGCAATCTGCAGCTATTTGCTGATTGTGCTGTGAAGTACAGAAAGGTGTCATCACACACAGACTGTCAGACAATACAAGATGGCTTCATCAAAATTTGTAATTGGTCTGATATATAGCTCTAAATGTAGAAAAATTTAAGTTAATGAAGATGAGGGGGGGAAAAACAAACCCCTAATGTTGGGATACAGCATTAGCAGCGTGCTACTAAACAGACTGATTACACATCAAGGCACAAGGTCACAAAGCAATATTAAGTGGAACAAGCATGTCAGAATTGTAGTGGTGAAGGCAAGTAGCTGACTTCGGTTTACTGGGAAAATTTAAGGAAAGCGTTGTTCATCTGTAAAGGCGACCACATACAGAACACTAGCACAATCCATTCTTGAGTACTGTTAAGAGTGTCTGTGATCCCATAAAGCTGAATTAGAAGACACTGAAACAATTCAGAGGTGGACCACGAGATTTGTTACCGGAGGGTTTGATCAACACGAAAGTATTACAGAGATGTTTTTCTGACAACGTACATTTTGTCTAAGGAACACAAGAGAAATTAGGGCTTTTACGGTAATCATTTTTCCCTCACTATTTGCAAGTGGAACAAGAAGAGAAATGATTAGTAGTGGTACAATATACCCCTCCACCACACTTTGTGCAGTTGGGTTGTGGAATATGTACGCGGAAGTAAATCAGAACTGCTACTGTTCCACTCACATATGGACAGCAGGAAGAATGACTGCATGAACGACTCATTGCAAGTTGTAATTGGTATAAACTTGTCTTTGTGATCCCTACAGAAGCAATATGTAGGGAGTTCAGGTATGTACCTAGATTCCTCACTTAAAGCTGGTACTTGCAACTTTGTTAAGTAAGCTTTCACAGGACAGCACACACCTATCTTTAAGTGTCTGCCATTTCGATTTCTTCAGGGTCTCCATGACACACTCACATGGGTCAAAAAACCATCAGTGACCATTCATGCTGCCCTTCTTTGCTTATGTGCAACATCCCCTGTTAATCCTATATGGTGTGAGTCCTACACATTTGAGCAATATTTTAGGATGGATTGCGTAAGTATTTTGTAAGCAATCGCCTTTGTTGATGGATTGCATTTTCACAATACCCAACTAATAACTAAAATTCTGCCACCTTTCTTACCTATGAACGAGAGTTGTATGGTCTCCCTACATAGGTCAGATGTGTACTAAACATCAGAGGCAGTTACCCAAGTAGCTGACTGTCTTTGGATGCACACAAGGTTTCTTTTTCTATTAGGTGACTCTCCCAATGCGGGTAATGACAGCTATATGAAACCCAGACATATCATTGTAAGATCTAAAGAAATACCTCCTGCAGATGAGAGTAATAAAAGCCTAGTGGTTAACTGTCTAAGTATTCACAACAAAGTGCCAGAATTTGAAGCACTCCTAAAAAGCACCGAGGCTCTCATAACATTAGGCACAGAAAGCTGGTTAGAAACTGAAGTTGACAGTAGTGAGACCTTTGGTAAAAAGTTAAGTGTATACCAAAAGGATATGGAAACAGGAAATGGAGATAGTCTATTTGTCACAGTACATATGAAACTCAATTCCACAGAGAGAGAAATGTAAGCGGCACGTGAGTTTGGGCAAGACTCACAACGAGAGACCCCACGGGGTGGGGGGGGGGGGGGGTGGGGGGGCAATTGGGTTTTTGAAACTATCTATACAGTGATGCAGGGCAGGGTCCAAGGTATCAAATCCTGCAGCCATTCACTCTAGTGGGCCCTCATTTCCAAGCAATTAACAGGAAAAAAATTAAAAATCTCAATTCTGAGTGATGTTGCAGAGCCTTAAAATTGTCAGTTGTACATTTAGTGGTGTTGAAGCGTAGTGGTTAGTGTACGAGCCTGATGTACAGAAGGTTATGGAATCTGTTCTCGTCAACTGCACCAAAATTTTTATTCAATTAAATGGTTCAAACATAATTTTTAAATAATTTACAACAATTTGTAATGTTACTTTAACCATTGAATTAACTTTTATTTTTTCACCTGGGATCTTCGAGCTTGTGATCTAATTATTTTTTGTATTAATTTTGATTTAATTTCTTCAGTTTGATCATTTTATATTTTTGTCCATTCATTATTTCTGTTCCTCATTTTGTGCACTTATTTATAATCTCTTCTCTTGCTTAAATTTTCATATGTGTTATTTTGTCCATATTGAGACAGGAATTTGTGTTTTATGTGATTCTATGATGATTCACCATCCAAAAAAGTACATCTGGTACATAAAAAACAGTTTTTAACCACCACTAAAATAGATTATTTCATTTTGTTTTTAACTGATACCATTTTTAAACATTTAATTACTGTGATTGATAAATAAAAACAAGTAAAATCAAATATTCAAAGATTCCAAAAGAAAACTATGATAAGAAGAAAAAATAAGGGCAAATGAAAGTTAATATAATGATTAAAATGACATGCAAATGATTAGAAATTTAAAAAATACAGTTAAACCAATTAAATGAATAAAAATAATGATCAGTCAATACAATAAATGCTTAAAAATATACTATTTTGAAGTGCCTGACAAGATTTAAGCACACAACCTTCTACAAGGTATGTTCATATGCAAACCGCTACAATGCCACCATCAATCTTGAGACTCTAGAGTAGTTGTTGTTGTTGTTGTTCAGTCCTGAGACTGGTTTGATGCAGCTCTCCATGCTACTCTATCCTGTGCAAGCTTCTTCATCTCCCAGTATCTACTGCAACCTACATCGTTCTGAATCTGCTTGGTGTATTCATCTCTTTGTCTCCCTCTACGATTTTTACCCTCCACACTGCCCTCCAATGCTAAATTTGTGATCCCTTGATGCCTCAGGACATGTCCTACCAACCGATCCCTTCTTCTAGTCAAGTTGGGCCACAAACTTCTCTTCTCCCCAATCCTATTCAATACCTCCTCATTAGTTACGTGATCTACCCACCTTATCTTCAGCATTCTTCTGTAGCACCACATTTCGAAAGCTTCTATTCTCTTCTTGTCCAAACTAGTTATCGTCCATGTTTCACTTCCATACATGGCTACACTCCATACAAATACTTTCAGAAACGACTTCCTGACACTTACATCTATACTCGATGCTAACAAATTTCTCTTCTTCAGAAACGATTTCCTTGCCATTGCCAGTCTACATTTTATATCCTCTCTACTTTGACCATCATCAGTTATTTTGCTCCTCAAATAGCAAAACTCCTTTACTACTTTAAGTGTCTCATTTCCTAATCTAATTCCCTCAGCATCACTCGATTTAATTTGACTACATTCCATTATCCTTGTTTTGCTTTTGTTGATGTTCATCTTATATCCTCCTTTCAAGACACTGTTCATTCCGTTCAACTGCTCTTCCAAGTCCTTTGCTGTCTCTGACAGAATTACAATGTCATCGGCAAACCTCAAAGTTTTTACTTCTTCTCCATGAATTTTAATACCTACTCTGAATTTTTCTTTTGTTTCCTTTACTGCTTGCTCAATATATAGATTGAATAACGTCGGGGACAGGCTACAACCCTGTCTCACTCCTTTCCCAACCACTGCTTCCCTTTCATGTCCCTCGACTCTTATAACTGCCATCTAGTTTCTGTACAAATTGTAAATAGCCTTTTGCTCCCTGTATTTTACCCCTGCCACCTTCAGAATTTGAAAGAGAGTATTCCAGTTAACATTGTCAAAAGCTTTCTCTAAGTCTACAAATGCTAGAAACGTAGGTTTGCCTTTTCTTAATCTTTCTTCTAAGGTAAGTCGTAAGGTTAGTATTGCCTCACGTGTTCCAA
The DNA here is from genome assembly GCF_021461395.2 of Schistocerca americana. NCBI lineage: Eukaryota > Metazoa > Arthropoda > Insecta > Orthoptera > Acrididae > Schistocerca > Schistocerca americana. Next base: position 775,388,653 of record NC_060120.1, read on the forward strand.
CATTTCTACGGAATCCAAACTGATCTTCCCCGAGGTCCGCTTCTACCAGTTTTTCCATTCGTCTGTAAAGAATTCGCATTAGTATTTTGCAGCTGTGACTTATTAAACTGATAGTTCGGTAATTTTCACATCTGTCAACACCTGCTTTCTTTGGGATTGGAATTATTATATTCTTCTTGAAGTCTGAGGGTATTTCGCCTGTCTCATACATCTTGCTCACCAGATGGTAGAATTTTGTCATGACTGGCTCTCCCAAGACCATCAGTAGTTCTAATGGAATGTTGTCTACTCCCGGGGCCTTGTTTCGACTTAGGTCTTTCAGTGCTCTGTCAAACTCTTCACGCAGTATCTTATCTCCCATTTCGTCTTCATCTACATCCTCTTCCATTTCCATAATATTGTCCTCAAGTACATTGCCCTTGTATAAACCCTCTATATACTGCTTCCACCTTTCTGCCTTCCCTTCTTTGCTTTGAACTGGGTTGCCATCTGAGCTCTTGATATTCATACAAGTGGTTCTCTTCTCTCCAAAGGTTTCTTTAATTTTCCTGTAGGCAGCATCTATCTTACCCCTAGTGAGACAAGCCTCTACATCCTTACATTTGTCCTCTAGCCATCCCTGCTTAGCCATTTTGCACTTCCTGTCGATCTCATTTTTGAGACATTTGTATTCCCTTTTGCCTGCTTCATTTACTGTGTTTTTATATTTTCTCCTTTCATCAATTAAATTCAATATTTCTTCTGTTACCCAAGGATTTCTATTAGCCCTCGTCTTTTTACCTACTTGATTGTCTGCTGCCTTCACTACTTCATCCCTCAGAGCTACCCATTCGTCTTCTACTGTATTTCTTTCCCCCATTCCTGTCAATTGTTTCCTTATGCTCTCCCTCAAACTGTCTACAACCTCTGGTTCTTTCAGTTTATCCAGGTCCCATCTCCTTAAATTCCCACCTTTTGCAGTTTCTTCAGTTTCAATCTACAGTTCATAACCAATAGATTGTGGTCAGAGTCCACATCTGCCCCTGGAAATGTCTTACAATTTAAAACCTGGTTCCTAAATCTCTGTCTTACCATTATATAATCTATCTGATACCTTTTAGTATCTCCAGGATTCTTCCAGGTATACAACCTTCTTTTATGATTCTTGAACCAAGTGTTAGCTGTGATTAAGTTATGCTCTGTGCAAAATTCTACAAGGCGGCTTCCTCTTTCATTTCTTCCCCCCAATCCATATTCACCTACTACGTTTCCTTCTCTCCCTTTTCCTACTGACGAATTCCAGTCACCAATGACTATTAAATTTTTGTCTCCCTTCACTACCTGCATAATTTCTTTTATATCGTCATACATTTCATCAATTTCTTTATCATCTGCAGAGCTAGTTGGCATATAAACTTGTACTACTGTAGTAGGCATGGGCTTTGTGTCTATCTTGGCCACAATAATGCGTTCACTATGCTGTTTGTAGTAGCTTACCCGCACTCCTATTTTTTTATTCATTATTAAACCTACTCCTGCATTACCCCTATTTGATTTTGTATTTATAACCCTGTAATCACCTGCCCAAAAGTCTTGTTCCTCCTGCCACCGAACTTCACTAATTCCCACTATATCTAACTTTAACCTATCCATTTCCCTTTTTAAATTTTCTAACCTACCTGCCCGATTAAGGGATCTGACATTCCACGCTCCGATCCTTAGAATGCCAGTTTTCTTTCTCCTGATAACGACGTTCTCTTGAGTAGTCCCCGCCCGGAGATCCGAATGGGGGACTATTTTACCTCCGGAATATTTTACCCAAGAGGACGCCATCATCATTTAATCATACAGTAAAGCTGCATGTCCTCGGGAAAAATTACGGCTGTAGTTTCCCCTTGCTTTCAGCCGTTCGCAGTACCAGCACAGAAAGGCCGTTTTGGTTAATGTTACAAGGCCAGATCAGTCAATCATCCAGACTGTTGCCCCTGCAACTACTGAAAAGGCTGCTGCCCCTCTTCAGGAACCACACGTTTGTCTGGCCTCTCAACAGATACCCCTTCGTTGTGGTTGCACCTACGGTACGGCCATCTGTATCGCTGAGGCACGCAAGCCTCCCCACCAACGGCAAGGTCCATGGTTCAATATCCTTGACAGCCTTTTGTTGCATAATCTTAGAACATATTCTGAGCTCAAACATAACAAAGGATCTGGAACAGAATGACCTCTTCCACACCAACCAGCATGGATTTCAAAAACACAGATCATGTGAAACCCAACTCTCACTTTTCTCCCATGACATCCTGAAAGCCGGGAACTAGGTAGTCAGCTAGGTGCAGTAGTTCTCGGTTGAGGAAAGTATCTGACTCAACATCCACCTACACCAATATGGGCAGATATAGCATGTTATCTTGGATGGAGAGTCATCAACAGATGTGGAAGAAACTTTGGTACCTCAGTGAAATTTGTTAGGTTCCTTGCTGTTCATGTTGTATATTCGTGATCTTGTGGACAATACTAATAGTAACCTCAGACTTTTTGCAGATGATGCAGTTATCTACAACTACGTAGTCTGAACGAAGCTGTACAAATATTCAGTCAGACCTTGATAAGATTTTAAAATGGTGCAACGATTGGCAGCTAGCTTTAAATTTTCAAAAATATAAAATTGTGCGCTTCATGAAACAAAAAAAATGTAGTATCCTAAGAATAATAGTGAGTCACGGCTGGAACTTGTGAAATCAAACAGTTGGGTGTCACACTTAGTAGGGACACAAAGTGGAATGATCACATAGGTTCAGTCTTGAGTAAAGCATGTAGCAGACCTCTGTTTATTGATAGAATACTACGGAAATGAAACCAATCTACAGAAGAGACTGCTTACAAATCACTTGTGTGACTAGTTCTAGGATATTGCTCACGAGTGTGGGACACATAGCAAATAGGACCAACAGGGTATATTGAATGTCTAAATCCACAGCAGAACAAGAATGTAAGTAAAAACACTCCAACGAAGACCCCGAGTGAAAACATATAGCTGACACAGCTGTCAGAGATTTGTGTCGGCCACTTGCCTTGCATTAAGTGAAATCATTCGAACATGGAAAGTGAATGAAAAATATTCATATAGTTGAATGAGGGTTGTTCACAGCCCCCAGGATGTGAGCAAGCATAGCTGAAATAACTGTCAACTTTGAGCCACCACTCTAGATGACTGTGGAACCAGGAAATTCGCCAAGAACGGAGAGAAACAAATACTGAAATGCAGAGAGGTCTATAATTTCCTTTGATCCAATGGAAAGGTCCAGCCAGATCCTTCGATGATGTATGCACCGCGAGGAGAGTGGATGGGGTCTTATCAAGAGCTGATTGAATATTTCCGCAGCTTTTTTTTTTTTTTTTTTTTTTCAGACAGTACTTCATTATAGGTAACTGCATTGTCGGCAAAAATCATTAATATACAGCATAAACATAATCAGTCCTAGCACACTTCCCTGGGACACTTGTCCAATTACTTCTACATCTGCAACTACTTCCACATATTGCAATGATTGTCCACACAGGATAACACAATGTGTCCCCATAACAAGAAATTCAGCCAAAAAATTCACTTTATAACCCATACAATGTCAAATTATTTTCGGAAATCAAGTAATACTTCATCTATGTGATTGTCTTGATCCATGACTTTCACGGTGTCATATGTGAAATGAACGAGCTAGGTTTCTCTCTACTGATGTTTTTGAAATCCATGCTGGCTGGTGTGGAGGTCATTCTGTCTGGTGTGGAGGTCATTCTGTCTGGAGCTCAGAATATGCTCTAAGACTCTACAAGATATGGTGTCAATTATATTGGACACCAGTTTTGTGGATAACTTCTGCTACGCTTTTTGTAGCTGGGTGGGACTTGGGGCTTTCTTCCAACCAATGGGCCCAGTTTTCTGTTGGTGAGATTTACATTATATTATGGCTAAAAGAGTGGCTAAATTAGCAGGAAATTAGATACAGAATTTGACAGAGATTCCTTAGTGCCCTGAAGTTTTGTTCAGTTTTAGCAATTTCAACTGTTTCTCAACATCACTGACACAAATATGTGTCACTTGTCTTTGCAATGGTGTGAGAAACTGGGGCAATACTCCTTTATTTTCCTTTATAAATGAATCCTTCAAATTTGTATACAGTATTTTTTCTTTGGCTTTTCTACCCCCCCACTTCAACTGCTTTGTCATCCATCAGTGCCTGGAAACTGACTTTGGTAGCAACATCAGCCTTTACATATTACCTGGACTTCTTTGGGTTGTATAACATCTTTCAATAATATTTTTTCTACGTCTTTTGAAAATATTTTTCTAGGGTAGTCTTCTAAGTGTTCATGGATTGTCTTCTTGGCAGAAACTTATTTCATTCACCATCTCTCTATCTATAGCGCTACCCTATTATAAAGTAGACTGTTTCTTTATAAACTTATTTACAGTGATTTTACAACATGCACGGTCCCTCACAGCATGAACTGTTTTACTGAGTATGTACCCAACCAGTGTATGGTAAACTGTTTTTTAAGCTCTTAACTTAAAACCCAAAGTTATCTAGTTTTTATTATTTTGACAAACTTAAAATTCACAGTATACTCAGAACTTAGAGAAAGATCTTCGAAAAAATAAAAGCCCACTTATATCCGTTTCAGCACTGATAAGTGTTCTGCCACTAGAGAGCATCTAGTACGACATTTGTAGGCTGGCTGTCATGTTTTGGTTGAGATGGTTGCCACTAGATATCATCATTACTGTGTGCAGCTTTGGAGACCCGACAACAAAATGGGCGCTTTCAGACTCTTCTCTACAGATGTTTATGCAAGGCTTTCAAAACATATGGCTATAATGATCCAGAGTTCGAAACTGAACTTAGCGGCTCAGAAAGAGAAAGAAAAATGTGATACTACTTCATCACAGACTGAAAGTGATATTTCGTCAGTTCAGGAACAAGAGCTCGCCAGTGGTACAAGATAAATACCATTGTGCACCAGCCAGCTCTTCCAAGATTTATGTTCATCAGGAAACCATTGTGAAATACATGGTTAGGCTTCATAGCTACACAGAAACTTAAAAATGACAAAGTTTCAGTATAAATAAGTAGAAGTCCAGTGCATGAATATACTCAGGTTTTTATTACTGGCGATCTTCAAAATTTTGTAACTCATTATCTTGAGCTTGAAAAGCTACATTTGTATGTCTATACGTAATGTGATTCATTACAAGATGGTTTTCATTAACAACAGTATTATTTTTAGAACATAACTTAAAAAAGAAAAAGTATGCATTAAGTTAAGGTATTAAACTTAAGCTATTTTTCATCTGACCAGAGGTAAATGTTTGGAGTTCCTCTGAGATGTGACACCACTGCTTATTTATTTAACTTACTAAATATGTAAATTTTCCTAGTTGTTTTAGCTGTCCTTTGTACTCTGGTAATCACTACTAAAACTGCCTCTCAGTCAATGACACATGTCAACATGGACATCCTCAAAGACGTAACTTCTATTTGTTGCCCTTAGATCCAAAACATCCCAAATTATTTGTTCTAGGTAGTTTCAGGGAAAACATTCAGTGTTGTTCCACAGGAGGTTTCATCAGGCCCACCACTTACAGAAACTATAATTGCTCCACTTGTCTGTTGGATGATTAGAGACTCCTCCAATGATTACAGTATGATTGGGGAATTTGTGTACTAGCAAAATGATGTTTTCTTTTAAAGTTTTCGGTTACATCTGAGAGTCTGGTTGTCGATAGAAAGACAAACTGTAAGTTTGTGTCCACTCTTAATAATGAGTCTTGACCAAACAATCCTGCATTCATTTTCAGTCTCTATCTCTGTATCTGAGTTCCTTGGCTACTGCAACAAACAACAACCACCCCATTTCCCATTATCCGATACTTTCAATATACACTTAAATTTTTTCCCCAAAAATCTCCCTGCTGTCAGTTTTGGGCTTTAGTCAGACTTGTGTATCTAGTTTCAGTGAGCCACACTGCTTTTTTACAAGTGCTTCACACACTGACACTGTTCTGAATGCCTCAGAGTTAATATCACTAGCATTTTAACACTCTTGCCTCTAGGGACACTTCTTTGGATAAGATTCCCTTCAGCTATCATAGTCCGTATTGGATGGAGAGTCATCTTACTTAAAGAAGACTTGTATGCATGCAATAGTTAGTTACCTGGGAATCAGTCTTTAATGTCTTAGTGCACACATGTCATTTAGAGAAATCCTACAGAACTGAAACCTATGGCCCAAGTCTTTGATGTCACAGACTAACTGGTCACAAAAACTTTCAAATTTTAAGCTTCACTGAAACTCCACGATCAAGGCTGGTCTTCTCCACCTCTGCCTGTTGCTGGAATGGTCAAGGGCCATGGAGCCTAAACAATAGGCATCATCTGTTCCAACATGCATCACAATTTGTGCCCTTGATGGCTACAAAAGCAGCCTCAACAACATTCTATAAATGGAACCTCCAAGGATACACACAATGAGAGCACATCCCATCTCCTCCTGCCATTTCCCCCAGCGGTACAATTATTCATCCGAAGTTTGAACTACTGATGATTTACAAACTTACTATTTTTACATTTATCTCCCCTTCATGGAGTGCCAGATTTACCAACAGTTTTCACGCTACAGAAAAGAGCCATACAAATAATAACTACAAATAGCAGCCAAGCTCATTTTAAAGATCTGTTCAAAAACACTGGGAATTTTAACTGCACCTGGTGAGTACATTTACCCACCAGTAGTGCACATGAAAGATAACATTGGTAACTACTACTCAAACAGCTCTTTCCCTAAGCTTCAAACAAGATACAGACTGAACTTATGTTCACCAAGGCAGAATAAAGATAAAATTCAAAATAGTATTTTCTACCAAGGAATGAACTTGTGTAATAAATTTCCCTAGGAGATTACACAGATGAGCAGTTAGAAAGTATGTGCTAAGCAATACATTCCATACAGTGGAGGGTTGCTTAGATGAAATAGGCAGATAAAAATGTAACACAAGTAAATAATAATAATAATAATAATAATAAACATTTATCATTTCATGTAGGTCTTTCACATAATGTACTTTTATTTTTGTTTTCTGGAAAGCTTCACTCCCTAAGCTACACACTGTAAAGGGGATAGGCAAAATAATGTGAATATCTGTACTTACTTGGGAATGGTTTATTAATAAGGGGTTGGACCCCCATTTGTCTGTAATACAGCTGCAATTCTTCTTGGATACTGGCATACAATGAGGGTTCGGTAATGTTCAAATCAGAGGACTGTGCCGGCCAGGGAAGATGCTGCAGTTCAGTTGTGTGCTCCTCATACCACAACTATATTGTCCTGGCTGTGTGAATGGGTGCACTATCATTCTGAAATGTGGCACCACTACTGGGTAACAACATTTGAATCATGCAGTGCACCTGACCATCTAAAATGTTAACATAATCTCTGGCTGTAACACAGCCTTTGAGAGTAATGATGGGACCAGCAGAATACCATGATGTGGCTGCCCACACCATCACACTTCCACCTCCATGCTTAACCACTGGAATCAAGCAATCAGGATTGTAGTCTGCTTTTGGCGTTCTCCAGATGTAAACCCGGCCCTATGTTGGAAATAACGAAAACGTTGACTTGTCGGACCACATGATGTGTTTCCACTGATCAGCCGCCCATGATTTATGCTCCTTACACCTTGTTTTACACTCCTCTGCATTGATGGTTGTCACTAAAGGTTTTGGTATAGCAACTCATCCATGAATATTCCCTTTATGGAGTTCTCAGTGGACAGTGATGGTAAATACAGGGTCTCTAAGTGGCATTGAGCCCTCCAGTCACTTTAGCCACTGTAGTTTTGTGTTGTTTTGACAGAACTCTTGTTAGCCTACAAATATGCCTGTCATTTAGTTTTGATTTGTACCCACTATTACGTTTACATGATGATGTCTTTGCAAGTTTTGTGTAGGCTGTCATGACTGTTGAAACAGTTGCTCTTGAAACATTCAATAAGTTGGCTCCAGCTAATCGGGCCCCCACAATTGGTCCTCTTTGGAACTCTTAGGTCTTTCATGGCACATCAACTTCAGCCTCTGAATGCAAATACAAAGTGTGCACTACTCGTGAACAACCTGCACTGATGCCTAGTTTGTGCTCAACATGCACAGTCCAGCATAACACGTGCCTTAGCTGCATTGTTGATCATCAAAAACAACCATCCCATTACTACCACTGTTCACATTATTTTGCCTGTCCCTGTATAATACTAACACCTTATCCACTTTCTGAGTCCAGAGTGTCACTCATTGTAGGCAGATGCTGACACACTTTCTCAGACCATGAACTGGGAACATGCAGTACACAGAGTACAAATGAAACATTGTCACTATTGTCCTGATGTCAGCTGACGGTATGTATAGTATTACATTATTAAATACTGTGTCTAGTGTGTGCAATGACGGAGTGATAAATGAATTAACAGTGTGGCACTAGCCTTTTATATTATTAACCCATTGACTTACACAGCTGGTCACAGGTTTCAAGCCCATTGTTACATTGCCAGCTACGGTACAGTCTGAGCAGCTATAGCTTCTTCTTAGTGATTCTTGTATGTTAATAGACTGTATGGCATGTTACAGTATAATCCCACTTTTACATTCCTTGAATTAACATTTTCCCATTTTTTATGACTTTTATCATTCCCGTCAAATTTCCGATGCCCACAATGTTAATTTGCAACTGATTTTGTGTCAACATATTTATAATTTTCCCACTATTTACACCTTAAGAAAAAATGTTTGTGAAGAAAAAAATGATGCTGGCATGATGTTGGCCATCCAGTAGTGTTTACAAATATTACACGGTTAAGTTCCTTGACACCGGGGAGCTCTATTCAGCAAATCTGAACTGGTAAATGGGTCCAATTGGAACAATGCCATATCTCCCGCCACTGCCACTTGGCATGGTGGCTGGTGGGAGTAACTAGTTCATTTGAATAAAGATATCATGACAAATTACAACCATTTCCAAACTGTCTACTGCACAAATGTAGTTTCCTGATTATTGTGATCAGTGTGACACCTTTGTCGAACCATATTTACTGTGTCTCGGCGTTTGGCCACTTTAAGCATTAGTTGATACCATCATTCACTTTGCATTGCTCAAATGTTTTTTGTTTAAACACGGTGCCGGTTACGTATTTTTTTCATGTTGAACAAAACATGTTTCAAGAATTTATTCTCATTGTCAAGTGCAGTATTTATTTATGTATTTTTGTGATGTTATATAAACAATATGAGTGATTTTGTGTGTGTGTGTGTGTGTGGGGAGGTGTTTGGTTTACACATAACTGAGGCAGCACAGTACCTGCTAACCTCAAAAGAAGACAGGACTGCAAGAGATGCAGAATAATACATATTCAAACATCACACAAAATACTTATGTACATATCTGCACTTGACAATGAGAAAAAATTCAAAATGTGCCATGCTAAGATGAAAAAATATGTAACTAGTGCAGTATTTCAAAAACATCGATTACGATTTATGAAATTGAGTCAGACATTCCTATTCCCCCGTCAAGTTATCAGTTCCAGCTACATCAGCGGTTATTAGATAATAAACCTTTATGAGATTATAAACAAGTCCCTGAGAAGCCTTTTGATGCCTGTTATGTACATATACCATACATAAAGTGCGAAAATTCAAGGGGGTATTCTACACGGAACTTTTAAAGCTTAAAATGTTATTTTCCACATTTTACATTTTCCCGCATTTTTCGCCATTTTTTTGAAGTAGCTTGAAAAGTGTAAAAGCAGGGTTACACTGTATATACCACTGGAAATTTGTGAAATCTATCTATTTAGTGGTGTATAACACACATTTTATGAGTTATAAGCAATCGTTCCCCCCCATGAACCATGGACCTTGCCGATGGTGGGGAGGCTTGCGTGCCTCAGCGATACAGATAGCCGTACCGTAGGTGCAACCACAACGGAGGGGTATCTGTTGAGAGGCCAGACAAACGTGTGGTTCCTGAAGAGGGGCAGCAGCCTTTTCAGTAGTTGCAAGGGCAACAGTCTGGATGATTGACTGATCTGGCCTTGTAACAATAACCAAAACGGCCTTGCTGTGCTGGTACTGCGAACGGCTGAAAGCAAGGGGAAACTACAGCCGTAATTTTTCCCGAGGGCATGCAGCTTTACTGTATGATTACATGATGATGGCGTCCTCTTGGGTAAAATATTCCGGAGGTAAAATAGTCCCCCATTCGGATCTCCGGGCGGGGACTACTCAAGAGGATGTCGTTATCAGGAGAAAGAAAACTGGCGTTCTACGGATCGGAGCGTGGAATGTCAGATCCCTTAATCGGGCAGGTAGGTTAGAAAATTTAAAAAGGGAAATGGATAGGTTGAAGTTAGATATAGTGGGAATTAGTGAAGTTCGGTGGCAGGAGGAACAAGACTTCTGGTCAGGTGACTACAGGGTTATAAACACAAAATCAAATAGGGGTAATGCAGGAGTAGGTTTAATAATGAATAGGAAAATAGGAATGCGGGTAAGCTACTACAAACAGCATAGTGAACGCATTATTGTGGCCAAGATAGATACGAAGCCCACACCTACTACAGTAGTACAAGTTTATATGCCAACTAGCTCTGCAGATGACGAAGAAATTGAAGAAATGTATGATGAAATAAAAGAAATTATTCAGATTGTGAAGGGAGACGAAAATTTAATAGTCATGGGTGACTGGAATTCGAGTGTAGGAAAAGGGAGAGAAGGAAACATAGTAGGTGAATATGGATTGGGGGACAGAAATGAAAGAGGAAGCCGCCTGGTAGAATTTTGCACAGAGCACAACATAATCATAACTAACACTTGGTTTAAGAATCATGAAAGAAGGTTGTATACATGGAAGAACCCTGGAGATACTAAAAGGTATCAGATAGATTATATAATGGTAAGACAGAGATTTAGGAACCAGGTTTTAAATTGTAAGACATTTCCAGGGGCAGATGTGGACTCTGACCACAATCTATTGGTTATGACCTGTAGATTAAAACTGAAGAAACTGCAAAAAGGTGGGAATTTAAGGAGATGGGACCTGGATAAACTGAAAGAACCAGAGGTTGTACAGAGATTCAGGGAGAGCATAAGGGAGCAATTGACAGGAATAGGGGAAATAAATACAGTAGAAGAAGAATGGGTAGCTTTGAGGGATGAAGTAGTGAAGGCAGCAGAGGATCAAGTAGGTAAAAAGACGAGGGCTAGTAGAAATCCTTGGGTAACAGAAGAAATATTGAATTTAATTGATGAAAGGAGAAAATATAAAAATGCGGTAAGTGAAACAGGCAAAAAGGAATACAAACGTCTCAAAAACGAGATCGACAGGAAGTGCAAAATGGCTAAACAGGGATGGCTAGAGGACAAATGTAAGGATGTAGAGGCCTATCTCACTAGGGGTAAGACAGATACCGCCTACAGGAAAATTAAAGAGACCTTTGGAGATAAGAGAACGACTTGTATGAATATCAAGAGCTCAGATGGAAACCCAGTTCTAAGCAAAGAAGGGAAAGCAGAAAGGTGGAAGGAGTATATAGAGGGTCTATACAAGGGCGATGTACTTGAGGACAATATTATGGAAATGGAAGAGGATGTAGATGAAGATGAAATGGGAGATACGATACTGCGTGAAGAGTTTGACAGAGCACTGAAAGACCTGAGTCGAAACAAGGCCCCCGGAGTAGACAATATTCCATTGGAACTACTGACGGCCGTGGGAGAGCCAGTCCTGACAAAACTCTACCATCTGGTGAGCAAGATGTATGAAACAGGCGAAATACCCTCAGACTTCAAGAAGAATATAATAATTCCAATCCCAAAGAAAGCAGGTGTTGACAGATGTGAAAATTACCGAACAATCAGTTTAATAAGCCACAGCTGCAAAATACTAACACGAATTCTTTACAGACGAATGGAAAAACTAGTAGAAGCCAACCTCGGGGACGATCAGTTTGGATTCCGTAGAAACACTGGAACACGTGAGGCAATACTGACCATACGACTTATCTTAGAAGAAAGATTAAGGAAAGGCAAACCTACGTTTCTAGCATTTGTAGACTTAGAGAAAGCTTTTGACAATGTTGACTGGAATACTCTCTTTCAAATTCTGAAGGTGGCAGGGGTAAAATACAGGGAGCGAAAGGCTATTTACAATTTGTACAGAAACCAGATGGCAGTTATAAGAGTCGAGGGACATGAAAGGGAAGCAGTGGTTGGGAAGGGAGTAAGACAGGGTTGTAGCCTCTCCCCGATGTTGTTCAATCTGTATATTGAGCAAGCAGTAAAGGAAACAAAAGAAAAATTCGGGGTAGGTATTAAAATTCATGGAGAAGAAATAAAAACTTTGAGGTTCGCCGATGACATTGTAATTCTGTCAGAGACAGCAAAGGACTTGGAAGAGCAGTTGAATGGAATGGACAGTGTCTTGAAAGGAGGATATAAGATGAACATCAACAAAAGCAAAACAAGGATAATGGAATGTAGTCTAATTAAGTCGGGTGATGCTGAGGGAATTAGATTAGGAAATGAGGCACTTAAAGTAGTAAAGGAGTTTTGCTATTTGGGGAGCAAAATAACTGATGATGGTCGAAGTAGAGAGGATATAAAATGTAGGCTGGCAATGGCAAGGAAAGCGTTTCTGAAGAAGAGAAATTTGTTAACATCCAGTATTGATTTAAGTGTCAGGAAGTCATTTCTGAAAGTATTTGTATGGAGTGTAGCCATGTATGGAAGTGAAACATGGACGATAAATAGTTTGGACAAGAAGAGAATAGAAGCTTTCGAAATGTGGTGCTACAGAAGAATGCTGAAGATTAGATGGGTAGATCACATAACTAATGAGGAAGTATTGAATAGGATTGGGGAGAAGAGAAGTTTGTGGCACAACTTGACCAGAAGAAGGGATCGGTTGGTAGGACATGTTCTGAGGCATCAAGGGATCACCAATTTAGTATTGGAGGGCAGCGTGGAGGGTAAAAATCGTAGAGGGAGACCAAGAGATGAATACACTAAGCAGATTCAGAAGGATGTAGGTTGCAATAGGTACTGGGAGATGAAAAAGCTTGCACAGGATAGAGTAGCATGGAGAGCTGCATCAAACCAGTCTCAGGACTGAAGACCACAACAACAACAACAAGCAATCGTTCAAGTTTTGTTAGCCTCCCAATCCTCATCACGAAAACAGCCTCAAAAAATTGTGTAGTGTGCAAAGAAATGAAGAAGGAAAGTGATGCATGGTACAAGTGTGAGAAACATCTACTGGCATTGCAAAAACTTCGAAAACAGTATTATCTTCACTCCTCGCCACTTCAGTAAATAGTAAGGGTAGATTTATAGAGAACTATCAAAAAATTATATAATTTTGAGAATAGAAGTGCAAGACAAAATATGCTCATTTTTGTCAATTTAAATAGCAAATTTTGGGCTGTCGAACATGGGGCAAAATATTAGTGTGTCAATGGGTTACATAACTTCTTTTCACAACAGTATTATACACTAGGGATAAACTGAATGAGGTAGCACTGTTTTAAATAGGCTGGCCTTTTATTTGGGAGGATGGAGATTGCAATCTTCAGCCACCCAACCCAATTTAGATTTTCCTAAATAACTTCCCACAAAAGCCATCCTATTATAAGGGCCACGGCTGACAGCCTGTCCCACCCTTGCCAAACTAGACTGGTAAGTACGTATTTGCTTGTGTAAATGAGTAATATTATTCTTTGTTTTCTTAGATTATAATACCTTGACCTTTGAAAAAGTGGTTTATGGATGAATAAAACAAAGTCAATGATGACGACTGTGAAGATGACTGGAAGCACTGCTAGTCAAGTGAGTCTCACTAGCTTACGTTCAGATGGATGAATAAAACAAAGTCAATGATGACGACTGTGAAGATGACTGGAAGCACTGCTAGTCAAGTGAGTCTCACTAGTTTACGTTCAGATCAAGTACAAGACAGCACCTCATACTTGTTGGTTAGGGAGATGGGTCTCGTCTTTTAGTTTAATGTATTCAACTGCAAATGGCTCACCAACTAGATAAGCCAACTGTGTCTCCTGGCCAGTTTCCCATACACCATTGTAAGATGTTCTGGGGAGGTGCAGTGCTACCCTCACCCATTTGATGTGTTAAGCAAATGAAGGTCAGGAAAGGATGATAGTACTAAAAAACTAACTCATCACACCAAAATGTGACTTACAATGTGCCAGTGTAGATGCCCACATAAAGCAGCTCCCAAGCGTAAAGAATGCCCTTTACATCACAGGATCGCAAGCATAATCATTAACTGTGTGTGTGTGTGTGTGTGTGTGTGTGTGTGTGTGTGTGTGTGTGTGAGCGAGAGAGAGAGAGAGAGAGAGAGAGAGAGAGAGAAAGCACAGTATTCCCACTTTTGAGAATCAAAATCTTAGGTTACATGGAAGTGATAACATGTTTTGTCCACTGAAACTATGGCTTGTATTCCACTTACTACATTTCATTATACCAGATGCATAGCTTTTACTTGTTAAGTTGTAATTTTTCCTTGATCTATGGAAAATAGTGTACAGCAACTGATGTAATGACAACACCCCTTTGTTAAATATTTTTAAAGAAGTTCATGAAAGTTTAGATTCTGATTTCCAAGTAAGTGTAGTGAAAAGGTAATATTAAAATACATGTCACTGCTGTTCAAAGGAATTTTTGTTTCACTAATTTAAACAGGACTACCAACATCAACAGAGCTGCAATATACTGCCCCTTAAACCGAATTCAATAGGAGGGGACTGAGTACATCTGAACCTTCTGCGTGGGAAAGCTCTAACTTGAAGCAGAAAAACTTTGACATGTCATATTTAAAATCTTTTCCATACAAGGCATACTGAAATTTTTGTACTTGCTCTAATGCTTACCTTATATTCCCATCATATTTTGTAGATGCACTAAGTCTTGGTGGTTCAGAGTAACACGATAGAAGCTAACTTTGAGTTAATAATACAGTACTCTTATAAAGTTGGAACTGCAGTCTCTCCAAGAGCCGAATAATTCATTTTACAAGGGTTGTTTGAAAAGTTCTCTGAACGGAATAGAAAAAAAAGTGCTTAAATCACTGAAACTTTTTTTATTTTTCAATGTAATCTCCTTGTACATTAATGCACTTGGTCCACGATGCTCCATTGCCTTGCTTCCATCCGGAACAAGCGTCTCCTCCAGGCCTGCAAAATAGTTGTCAAATCCAGCTATCAATTTTTCATTTGAAGTGAATCTTCATCCACCAAGAAAAATTTTCAGAGTTGTGAAGAGATGGAAGTCTGATGGAGCCATATCAGGTGAATAAGGCAGGTGTGGCAACAGTTCATACCATAGTTCATGTAATTTTGCCATGGCAACAGCTAATGTGTGCGGGTGTGCATTGTCTTGATGGGAGATGACTTTCTTCCTTGCTAAACCTGGCCTTTTTAAGCGTATCTTTTGTTGCAATTTGTCTGGGAGGTTCGCATAGTATTCTCCAGTAATTGTTTGCCTGGTGGAGAGAGAATCTACAAACCGAATCCCCTTCGCATCCCCGAACACTGATGCCATGACCTTTCCCGCTAAAATAATTGTCTTTGCTTTCTTTGGTGTTGTAGAATCAACATGTTTCCACTCCTTTGGCCATTGTTGTGTGTCTGGGGCATAGTAGTGCAACCAAGCTTCATCTGTGGTCACAAACTGGCACAAAAAATCTTGTTCGCTTCTCCTAAAAAGGGCCAAACGTTTTTCGATATGTCTATTCTCATGCATTTTCGACCCAGAGTCAAGTCGTGGTATCCATCTTGAAGAAAAATTTTTCATATCTAATTCTTCAGTTAAAATGTGATATACCCTTTCAGGTGACATCTGGCAAGCGTGAGCAATTTCATGCACTTTCAATCGGCGATCCTCCATGACCATTTTGTGCACTTTAGCAATGACTTCTGGAGTAGTGACACGCCTCGGCCGACCACTACTCTGATTATTATCTAAGCTCTCCCAACCAAATTTAAATTCATTTGTCCACTTGGCAACAGTTGAATATGAAGGAGCAGAGCCCGAGTGTATTTTGGAAATCAACATGAATGTCCTTTCCTTTCATACCTTTCTCTTCTAAGCACTTAATCACTGCTTGAATCTATCTTTACCATCTTCATAAATCACTATGCAGGAACAACAATAGAGCCATATCACTGCCACAGCTCTCTACCAAAAGCACTGATGTGGCTTGTGTTTACAGGCGACAGTGCAATCAATATCATGCGAACAACTTGTTGCACTAGCATTGACCTCTCGTGGTGATTCCGAGAACTTTTCAAATCACCTTTGTATATTAGCCTAGCTGAAATGAAGGTTTTGTGAATGTATCACCTGCAAGCAGCAGTGCTAATACCTATGGCAAAAAAATGTATACATCACACAGATACTCTAAGCAAAGAATAGGGATTCAGTGATTACACTTTGAGGAACTCTATATCTATGGTGTTATTCAGTAGAAGCAGTTTTTTTCATTATTTAAAAATATTGGGGCCAGAAACATCAATAATTTCTCCTCCATTCACAACACAAAATATAGGCTTCTGCGTGTGTACCCATTTAGCGCCACTTGTTTACAAGTTCTACAACAGAAGTTTGTTAAGAGAGACATGAAAAATATTTTACTCACGTCAATGAACAGCAATGTGAATCTACGGTATGAAATGAGGGATTTGTTGCTACAAGGTAAATGAAAAGTAATATGTTACTGAATACAAGGATGCTCTGTATTACAGGATACTGAAAAACTTTCCTTTCCCACTTTGCTTCCTGACTAAATCTTGTTCTGTAACTGCAACGCTAAACCACCGAATAATTGTAGAATGATAATGCTTTAATTATTTAATGGTCCAATGATTAATACTGCCCAAAGACAAAATCTGCTTCAAATGAGTGAATAACAAGTCTCACCTTAATGAGGGCTGCAACAGTGTAAACTTGCCTCAACCACACAGGAACATTACACCAATGTCCAGTATTCAGTTGTTCCCAGGTGAAATCCAGAACAGCATCTACATAGCCACTGAAAAATAGACAACATATGGTACACATTTCCAGCATTATGAATATAGAATGAAATGGTCAACAAATTTCACAAGTAGCAATGATATTTTCTCTTCACTGTATGTGCTGTAATGATTGGAAAGGTATGTATTATCTAGCTCATTTTCTTTCATCTCCTAGATACCACAATAAGTAAGCAGTTCTTAAATTATGAAAAGTTTCCCAACATTTATTTCTCTGGACTTTTTTTGTAGAGGATGTGTTTTGAAACTTTTAACACTTAGATAACTCTTTATCTTAGTATTAAATGAATCATCTGTAGATAACAGCACTGTTCAGTAACAAACTGAAGCTCTCAGTAGGTCCATGTGAAGTGTGCTTGGATAGCACAAGTGGCAACACACCACTAATGATTCAGAGAGCCAGTTCACTGGGCATCTGTCATTTGAAGATAATCTCAATGCAACAGCACAGAAATGCTCTAACCATATGGTACCAGCATATAATTAGTTCATCCAGTATCAATTACGAAAACTGCAAAATAACAGCCAGCAGTAAGACCAAACATTCTTCAGAAATGTAATTTTTACCACATTATGAGACAACTGGTTCAAACAACTAATTGTACAGATCACCGTGAAAGAAATACTTTACAGCTCCTGGCTACAGTCCTACATGGCTTTAAAATGAGGGTAGCTGACATCTGTTTACAAAAATGATACAAGACTGACAGGATCTGTAAGCATATTCTATGCCCAAATGCTATGACATTTCTGGAGGAAAAGTCACTACCAAAAAATCGTAATCTTATACTCTCACAACTCTCAGCTATTTAATATTTCTGGTGCTTTTTGCAAGCCTTTTTTTTACTATAGCTGCATTTTAGCCATGAAGTACCAATAGTTATGCAATAACAGCTGATTAAATTGTTTGTAGCAGTAAAATTGATCTTTGCCTGTAAAAAAATTTGGTGAACTATTATTGTTGCTCACTCTGTGCATGCACTGGGCATAATATGAGGGCAATGCCGAAAGTTTTTAGCAGCCCGTAAACCATAAGGCGGAGGACAATGGGGTTGTTTTCATTCAAAAGAGCGATGTTTTTCGACCTTGGGATGTGCACACACAGCCCCTGTCTAGCGGTGATCCCCCCCACAGTGCGGTAAGAAAGCACAGACAGTGCTGAGTCGGAGACGATGCAGGATGGAGCTGTTGCGCCACGACTTCCGCGCCATGATTTTTTACTATTATAAAAAGGGTTTAAGTGCCGAAGGATGCCATTCTTCTTTGCTGCGTATTTTTGGTGAAGCTTCCCTTTCTAGGGACACAGTTGGGAATTGGTTTCTCAAGTTTTCGAGAGGTCGACAGTCAATTGAAGATGAACCTTGTCCCGGTCGGCCAGCAACAGCTGTGACTCATGAAAACATTGATAATGTGAGGAAAATGATGAAAGAATATCCACATCTTACATTTTGCGGCATTGAAGGGACCCTAAATATTGGCTCAACAGCAGCACAGACCATCGTTCATGGCCACTTAGGCCTTACTAAGAGATGTGCCTGTTGGGTGCCACATTCCCTGACAGAAAGCCAAAAGGAGGCGAGAGTGGACTGGTGTCGTTTCATGCTCGAAAAATTCAATGGAGGGAAGTCCCAAGACACCTACAATATCGTCACAGGTGATGAAACATGGGTCTACCATTATGACCCTGAAACGAAGAGACAATCTTCTGTGTGGTGCTTTCCAGGGGAGGAACCACCCACAAAAGTTCGACGAAGTTTGAGCTCTGGAAAAAATATGGTGGCAACTTTTTTCACAAAGATCAGGCATCTCACCTCTGTGAGCTTGGACACATGCCGTACAGTCAATGCTGAATGGTACGTGAACGATTGTCTTCCAAAAGTCATCGCCACATGTCACAGCATCCAAAGTCCAAGAGTGGGCACCTTCTGCTGCATCACGACAATGCATCTGCGCACAGGGCTGCCAGAACGATGGACTTTCTGGAGAAGGAAAAAGTGCTAGTGTTACCCCATCCCCCCTATTCACCTGACCTGGCCCCCTGTGACTTCTTTCTGTTCCCTAAGACTTAGGAAAAAATTAGAGGGCAGCGGTTTCCATCAGATGAAGAGGGCATTGCAGTGTATGAGAGTGCACTAAGTGACATCCCAAAAGAAGCTTGGACTGACATTTTCTAAGT
This sequence comes from Schistocerca americana, assembly GCF_021461395.2. Classification (NCBI taxonomy): domain Eukaryota; kingdom Metazoa; phylum Arthropoda; class Insecta; order Orthoptera; family Acrididae; genus Schistocerca; species Schistocerca americana. The sequence goes on from NC_060120.1 coordinate 775,407,960, forward strand.
GGTTTCAGAGAATGGAAAAATGTATACATGCTAATGGAGAGTATTCTGAAGAATTGTAAATGTCTTTTTGCAAATAATTTTTTTTTCACACATTCTGCTAAAAACTTTCGCCATAGCCCTCGTATACAGGGTGGGAAAAACAAAACTGACCCAGAAAATATCTGAAAGGCTGACACCAAACTGACCCTGGTTAATGAACAAGAGAACTTTCCATCACAGAAAATAATGCTGGAAACAGTTATTTCAATGCTCTAACCAGTTGCTGTTACATTTCTGAAAATGTAAATCTATCTGCCATGTGCTCTGTTCCAAGTCTCCCACTGTGACACTCATCTGGATGAATGAGAGTAGACATGGCCAGCTGAATCCAACATAAAACAGTGCCCACAATAAAACAGCAAATGTTCACTGTCAAGTGTTAGCACTATTCGTAGAAAACATCTAGGAACTATTTGCGCAAGAGTTTAAGATGGGAAGTGTTTTGGTAAAACCTCCAGCAAACCCTGCAAAACAAAACCTGGTAGCAACATGGCACAAAATGTGCTCTGTAGCAAAGAAGAGCCATAATTATCTGAACAGTGTAACCACCAGAAAACCTTGGTTGAGTGAAGGAAAGCCTGGAACAAGTCCAACGAAATCTCAATGCTGATTTATCTGTGCAACTGGAAATTAAAAAAACGTCATGTCAAAACATTATCAAAAACACTCTGCACTTACAGCCTTACAAAATTTACTGTTGTTGACGAGTTAAAGTGCCCAGGAGAACTTTCCCATGTTGAGTTATGCCATTGATTTCTAGGCAAAGTGATGATGACTTTTCAATCAACAGCTTTTCATTTCTTCATGTGAGCCCTTGTTCAGCTTGTCAGGCTGTGAGAACTCATGTAATATACTCCGTTATGAATAAGAAAATTCCTATCAGTACTTTGAAAAGTCTTTGGACAATCTCAAATTTCTGGTGCACAATGCATGATGTCTGCATCGTAACATGCCTCTCACTAAACTGTCACTGCCAACCAGCACATCTGGAAACTGTTTAATCCGTATGTGGATCAATTCATAAAAGGTGAATGACTGTATGGACATTTTCAGGAAGACAGAGCAACAGCACACATGGCCTTGACAACCTGGTCAAAAGAAAGAAACACTGGGTTTAACAACCTGTTGACATCGAGGTCATTGGAGACAGAGCACAATTTAAGGAAATCATGGAAAACCTAAACCTGGATGGCCAGATGCAGGTTTGAACCGTCGTCATCCCAAATGCAACACCAGTGTGCTAACCACATCACCTTGCTCAGCGACAACCTCGTCATGAGAGCATGAGGTAATTGGTGAAAACAAGACAATCGGTGGAAGGATTGTAGTCTCGTGGCCACTTCAATTTCCTGACCTATATCCCTCCGATTTTTACCTGTGGGGCACTTTGAAGAGTCAGTTGAACTCAAATAATCCTCAAATACTGAAGAACTTACAGAGGAACAATGAAAACATTACTGCTGCTGTCCTTAAGGCACAGATGCTAAGCATGTCTAACAATTTATAGTACATTGAAAATTTCAGTGTGAAGTAATGCGCTGTGTGTGTTAGCACATGGAATGTTACCGAATTCAAATATATCTTTAATTTTTTGGGTAAAGATCAACTGCAACAGTAAACAATATATTCTGTGGTCTGAAATTATTTGTTGTCAATTACAGACTTTACTGTACATACCACAATCAGATTCTTAAAGAACTCTTAAATCATTATTTGACTAATTCAATCAATTAAATTAATCTACTAAGTGAAACTCTGAAATTGTGAAATAATTAACTATACTGAGAGGATGAGGACAAGTAATGCAGCACCATCACCATCATTAATATGGAGCAATGGAGTCAAGAGGTTCAGGAAAATCATTCATTCAAGAGACAGCTCCATTGATTCAGATGCAAAGTTGCAAATAGTAAATGCTGATGAACAGATGGAATCTATTTCCCTAGTTTTCCAGAAATGTGTTTACTGCTCTACCTCACTGTTCACTGGTAACCAAAATTTGATCATACACAGTAACTTCACCAAAGTGCAGCTGGTTCATAGAACCCAGTATATTACACTCGCTGATGAACACTCAACAGAAACAAAAATAATGTCAGGTGTCCCCCATCCCTGAAGAAAGTGTAATAGTTGAAGTTCAGTTTCCAAACAACACCACCTGAAAGCTACCCTTTGTCATTGCAGCCACTCCTCTATTATGTGTTGTCCTCTTTATTTTTTTGATAATTTTGACTCCCTGAACCTTCAAACACATCCACCGCATTTTTCTTTCTTGGCCTCCCATTTCATTTCACCCTGGCAATTTTTTCCATTATTCAGTCAAATAATGTTTGCAATACTTACCACATCACTGACCAGTTAATGATGGTTAAAATAAATAGTGTACTTGTGGATTTGGTAATGATCCATATATTTCCCAATATCGGATCAAACTTGGAAGAAGTGGAGGAGTAATTTCATGTCAATTCAACAAAGCACTCAACCGGATTCACTCAGATTTCTTTCAATTTGGGGCATCCAATGATACAGATAAGAGATGGAAAAGTACCAGTTTGCAGAGGTATATGACAATTGTGAAGAAAGTTATGGGTCTGCAAAGTTTGGAAATTGTATGACATTTACAAATGTCTGTCTCAACATAAATGATTAATTCTCATTCTAAGCCAGAAAAGCTAATTAGTAGAGCTTCACATTGATGCAACAAGATGAGTTTCAAAGAATTTTGTTGTTCAAGGTCATTGACCTTAATATTTGATCTTGTGTATCTCTAAACGCCATATCTTCAATTTTTTGAAAAAATATATAGTATTGTTTCAATATCTTACTATAGATGTAAATATTAAGATGGCACACCAAGGCATCACACCCAAAATGTCATCTATGTACATCGCAACACTAACAAAACATAGTAAGCAACTATGTATCTGTTTTTCTCCAGAACAGCAGCCATACCAATAACCGATTCTTCGTTGCTCACTGAAGAAGCGGAATACAGTGGAACCTTGCATAGCGAGCATAATTCGTTCCAGGACCTTTCTCGTAGCATGAAACACTCGTTAAGTGAAAATTTATCCCATATAAATTAGTGTAAAATACGATAATGCATTCCATCCAGGGAAAGCACTAAAAATTTTAACTTATTCATGCCATTTATTCAAAGAAAATTACATGTACAGTATTATGTACCTTATTATCTACAATACATAACCAATTCTTTTTACCAGGAAACTATTCATCTGTTTGTGTCGACACTTCAACGCTTGGTAAAAATGCGACACAGCATTACTGTCAAATTTGTAGTGCACATAGCCACTGCTTTATTGAGGTGATGACTTTCGATGTATGATGTAACCATCTCCCACCCTTTCAGCGTTTCTCTTATTGCACCAGAAGGTTGCTGCTTTGTTGTTACTGCCACCAATTCCTCTGAAGAACACTTCTCCACAACTTCCTGCTGTGAAACACATTGCAACTCCATAAGCTCTTTGGTGGTTATTTCTTGGCTGTGATCTTCCACAAGCTCATCAATATCATTCTTATCAATTCTGGTCCCAAACTCTTAGCTAAAGAGAATATCATTCGCTACAGGCTCCACAGGTACTTCCTCAAATGCCTCACTCACATTCAACAATGCACTCCAGCCAAAACTGCTTCTAAGCAGAAGTGAGAGTTCTCTTGGTAACCCCTTCCCACACCTTTTTGGACATCTTGACACAGGGAATTATGTCAAAGAGATTTCCAAAACTCATAAAATGAGATTGGTAGCTTCAGTCAACTCAAAGCAATTCTCTAACAGGGGGTTGAGTGTAAAGATTCTTAAAACTAGAAATATTCTAGTTGGTCCATAAGATGGATTAACAGAGTGGAGTTGGAGGCAGAAACTGGATTTTGATGAACTGAAGTTCTTCAAGGAGGTGATCTTGTAGGGCTGGAGAATGGGCAGGAGCGTTGTCCATAGCAAGCAAGACAGGGAGTGACAGATTTATCTCAAGCCGGGGACCAAACACTTCATCGATCCCATCATAAAGAAGACCACGTATCACCCAAGACTTCTTGTTGGACCTCCACATCACACTTAACCTGCTCTTCTGGACATTACACTTCTTTGATGCTCTTTGAGTTTCTGAATGAAAACAAGCAGCGGTTTAATTTTCAAATCGCTACTTGCATTGGCACATAATAGCAGTGCGAGACGGACTTTCACTGGCTTGTAACCGGGCAATGCAGTCTCCTCTTCTGTTATAAAGTTAGGGTTTGGCATCTTTTGCCAGAATAGACACATCTCATCACAATTAAAAGCCTGTTGTGGCAGTTAAACCTCAGAATCAACGAGTATCTTGATGTTGCTGATGAAGTTCTCTGCTGCCTTTGTGTTGGAGCTGGCTGCTTCACCATGGCTCATAATGCCATGGATGCCAGTTCTCTTAAACTTCTGGAACACCCACAACTTGCAATTGCTTTTCATTTATCTATATAAGGAGCAATCTTTCGACATCATCCAGAATACTAAATGTTGTTTAGACACTCTTGTCACTCCCTTTGAAGTATCTATCTATCTCCTTAATATTTTCCTTGGTCTTGAGGATAGGGCAAATAGTTGATGTAGACGACTGTAAATGAATGCTGAATCAGCAGGGCTCACACCATGTTCGCATTTTTCAACAATTTTACGTTTCATTTCTAAGATAATTTTTTTCACTTATGGTCATCATCTTGCAGCTTTATCTTTGGGGACATTTCTGTGAAGGTTATTAAAATTTGCACACACAAAAACACAGCATGAACACAACTTTAGAAAAATGTGTGATCACAAGCTCCGCTAAGATGGTAGCAGAAAGAGCACAAAACATCGACTGCAGTACGTACTAAAGATATTGTGTTCACATATGCCACAGCCGACAATAAAACATCAACATCTACATCTACGTGATTACTCTGCTATTCACAATAAAGTGCCTGTAAAGGGTTTAATGAACCACCTTCATGCTGTCTCTCTACCGTTCCAATCTCACGTTTGAGAGTGGAACGGTAGAGAGACACACGCGGGAAAAACTAGCACTTTTTCTGTACGAGCCCCCGATTTCTCCTATTTTATCGTGATGATCAATTCTCCCTAGCTGCCTCCACTCATTTCCGATGGAGGAAGAGCTCGAAACTTCCACAAAATGGTGGCCCATGGTGTTGGTGATAGCAATAGGGTCCAAGATAACCATCTGCTACTGTCAGGCCGGAAATTGGGGAATGTATCTTGGTCCCAGAGAGCCATCGGAGATTGGCCCACATGACAGAGGAAGAGGTGGGACTGTTAGAAGTACTAATGAACGAAATTCATCTAGCTCCTTTGCTATCCCAAAGAGCGCGATGACACTTTGCACGGGTCTGTTTATAATGAATGCAGTTTGTCATCGTAGACAACGGTTAAAAACGTGGAGAGCACGTCTCCGTGCGTGAATTGCATCGCAGCATGCCTCAGGCCACCAAGGGACTGGGACATGATGTGGTAAAGAGAACTCCAGGGAATGGAACGTTCTGCAGCAGTAAGGATAATGTTTGCTAGATATTTCACCTGGTCATCACAGCTGGGGAAATCTTGCTCTTTGAAGGTCGCCAGGGAGGAGTAAAGCTGCCAGTCAGCCTTAGTAAGCTGCCATTTTGGTGTGTAAGCAGGTGGATAGCATGATGCCCCCATGAGATAGAATGCCGACCTCAGGGGAAAGGCCAAAACGAATCGATAAGTAATGTGAAAGCTCAAAGCAGTCGTGAGGGTGCAAGTTCATTTCCTGAAAGCAGAGTACAAGGGGATGCTACAAGCAGCTGTAAATCCTCTTTGTGGGACCAAAGGCCGCGAACGTTCCACTGGAGGACAGTCATGATGAGGAAGAGATGTAGGGGGGTCAACTTGGCATCTGCCAAGTGACAGCCGGTGTAGAGTCGCTACTACCCCGGTTCCTGCTCCATGGGGTCCACAGAAATATCAGCTTGCTTATATCCACTGAGAAAAATGTAAGCCAAGTGTCACCCAAATCTGAAATGGTGGGTGAGAAAACACATTTCAGTTGCCTAAATGACCCTCCATTACTCTCCAACAGCCATCATACCTGCAGGAAGATGAATTTTTGTAACAGAAATACTCTTACAACCTGCACAAAAAATATGGAGAGTTTACTGAAATCAGAATAAACACAAAAGGGTCATTCCACGTCAAATCATCCAGAAATTTTAGGAAATGACAACCATTGTCACACAAATCCTTGAAATTTTGGGTAGTGGAAGTTTACCTAGACATATTCACATTTCCAAAATGTAAATGTTGCAGGTAAATTACTTTTTCACTTATGATAAAAAGAAGTTGTATAGATTGAGGAATTCAGGGTTTCACAGATGAGCTCTTGAGCTCCTTTACAATTTAAAAATACAATAGCTCCTACAGTTTTTGCAGTGGAAGCTTGATTTTTTTAGTTAAAGGGAAATGTTTATAATTTTATAGACGTGCTTCTTGTAGTGAATATCCACCATATATGTCTCAGAAAAAAAATTGTAAATAATTTCTTTTAAACAAAATCCATGAAGGTCATAATTTTTTAAGGCACTGCCCCCTCATAGATACCTTTGAAAAATTTACAATATTATTATAAATATTCCATTATGTCACACAAAAAGAATCAGTTTGTAGAAATAATGGAAAGTGTGAAAAGTAAAATTTGGACACATTTTAAGCAAATATCAAGTAAACACCGTCTTCTGCCCTCCAACTAAAACCTGAGCACTTCTTGGCAGTGTTAAGGACGACCTTGGTTTACATTAATCAGGGGTTTACAAAATACTGAGCCAATGCGGTAAGGAATACATAGATCAGACAATTTGCACCATTGAAGACCGATGCCGTGAACACCAATTGCACAAAAGATTGCAACAGCCTAATAAGTCTGCAATCGCCGAGCATTGCCTGTCAGAACTACATGGCATGCACTACGACAAGACCGAGGTCAAAACACAGACTTCAAAATATCAGGACTGTATCATCAAAGAAGCTATAGAGATCAGAGTAAGAAAATCTGATCTGAATCGTGACAGCAGACATTCCCTTAACCAAGCTTGGGAACCAGCCATTACCTGGATTAAGGAGAAGGCAGAAATATCCCAGAATGTACTGACTTCGAGGTCAGGAGGAGGAACCTCCAAAACACCGGCAAACCTCCCTGGGCACGGACCTTTGAGTGAACACCCAGACGCGGGCCCACAAGCCGGGCGTCGAACGCTGGCGCAGACGGCCAAGAGCGCGCCCATGGCGTGGACGGCGGAGGGAGTGCCTGAGGGAGGGTGAATTGATATATACCTCATGCCTGCCATCCCTTGACAGTACATCAGCACACCTAATGATGGCAGAAAGGTAGACTGCCGAAATATTGTGTCCTTTGTACACTCACACCAGGCTGTTCACCCGAGATTTATTTCGTCAAAATGCTATGTATTTTTACTTTGAGTTAATTTGGTTATGGCAGAGGTAAGAAAGTGTTCATATGACATGTAATGTACATGTTACCTTATATTTTAAATTTATAATTTTGTTTCATAGATTGCAATTTTATTCCATTTGGACGTTGTTATGTGTACTTAAGTTGATGTCTCTTTGGTAATAATTGTACCTCTCTCCAGTATATATTTTTTTCCACCAGTGCCATTCATTTCTGTTTTTTTTGTGTGATGAAACTTTATTACTTTAGATCACTTTCTAATTTTTTCAGTGTTTTCCAGAGGGGGGCAATTGTCCAAAATATTTTTTTCTAATTTAACAATAAAATTAAATAAAATTAATTTACAAAAATTAATTGTACAATTCTAACATTTTCAGAAACTACACGTGCCAAAGGATATTCAGGGAAAAACTGTTAGAATACCATTTTTTGTTTAAAAACTGCAGCTAATTTTCAAATCTTTACAGTTAGCTTTGAAGTAATGCATTGCACCAAACTTTCAGCAATTGCTACTAACAGAATGTATATAAAGCAATAAAAATTGGCAAGAGTTCATGATATTATAGACAAATGCAGTACACAAAATCTCCGTTCACAACTAGATAATGGGTGTCATGGCCTGGATGGCTTGACATGGAATGACCCAAAACTGGTATCATATAAAACTAATACACAATGTTGTCCTGTGAGCCCTACATTGCACTATTATACACACAAGATAACTCGTGATTTTGCAACGGGGATGTTGACAGTGGAGATAAAGGGCAGTAGGCCTATCCCTTATGTATGCTTGAAGCCGTCTCTCCTTCCAAGCATGAAGTATCACACTGCATTCTGGGTACAGCAAGACTATATAATATTACAAGAAAGTACATACCAATGTAAGTCAAGTAAACAACATGTGGACAGTCTTTCTTAACGCTTTTAACTCACAAAAGTCCAGTAAAGCCAGGTAACCCACGCTTTTATCCACACTATTTGACATCGTCCTCCCCCAACCCTTTCCCTGATTATTTCCTGCATTAATTAACTGTTTAGCACGAAAGTCATAACCAGATGATCACAATATTCCCACTTCATTTAAAACAACACATCACAAAGGTACAGACTACCCCTACCTAATAACAATAAATTGTACTCAGATTTCTATAACGACGTTCTTATATAATGGATATCCTGACAACCTCTTTTACTGTACCGTGTGTTGTTGTGAAATACGATTACACAACAATATTGCTGTAACGTATCAAAAGCACTGCTCAGACACCTTAGACTGAATGTTAATTATTCGTGTGAGACTTTTTGAAAAATCTGTGCCGATCATTTTTACCGGCAAATTCCATATAATGATGGTAAAACTGCGATCCATCACGTGGCTACAGCATTACCCTATAAAACAAATAAGCCATCTCCAGCCCTCCTGAACATAAGGCAGTACAACTTTATGCGTAATTTGTTGTAGAACTCTTTTATATGCCAGGAACATGTTGCATGTGAAACAGCTTCTGACAACTGCAGTACAACTGTCTCTCTTAACATCACTCAACTATTAAAATCAACAGGCAAACTCCTTTGTTGTGAACTGTTTATCCTAGACTGAAAACATGCTGTTGATAGATAATGCAACAACCGATAGTAAAGCACCTTGCATAAAATTTTGCAAGTGCCATAACCCCTCAAAATTTGAATACACGCATTGACAATCGTTTCCTCCTTTCGCAACGCGAATTGCACAACGAGAGAAGCGACTGCAATCGTAAGACACAACTACCACAAAAATAGTAACCTACCTATTCTGATGATTAAGTGCCACACGAAGCAGGTAAAGAGTGGCAGGGTGTACTTCTTTTGGCAAAAAAGATAAAAGATCGTCCGGAATGAGACCACCTATCAACTTCACTATAGTCTCCATTCCAACTCAGGTAATACGACAAATAACAGATCACATACACAAATTCTTCTAAAATTCTCATTACTGCTCACATGCGTTTCAAATTGCGCCCGCAAATTACATCTCTGCTCGTGATAGATTGTTAGAATCTCTGGACCAATAACATGTAGATGCGTAAGGCGAACGTACTTTTTTTCCTATTATCATATCATACACATGGCACCCGTACAAGCATAACATAACAGAATCACAATGACGCAGATAAAGTGAGATATAAAACTGTTACATAAAAACCGTGGTCCTTGTGATGTAAAAAGTTATACCACAGTCTAACATAACAGTCGCGACACTTCGCCTCGATTTTGTTGCTTTCAGCGCCAGCAGCGCCCCAAGCGGCCGGTAGGTTGAACTGTGAGTTCGGCGCGATCATGAAAGCGAATAGTGATTGTTTATTTTGATTTATACAATGGTTTTTACCATCGGGAGCGTTTGTAGCGCAATAAATTGCAGCAGCAACAGGAAGAAGACACCGCAGCTGTCTTTTTAGCTTTCCTAAGGATCCTGAGAGGTAAATACCGTCATGTTACTAAACTGTATCGTCAGGATTCACTTGCAAACTGTATGTGTATAAATGATGACTGTTTCGTTTTAGGAGCAGAAAATGGCTAGTTAATAGCAGACGAGAAGACCTTATGAAGAAAGACCCAATTTACCTGTATAATAATATTAGGTTTTGTTCGCTACATTTCGAACAACACCAGTTCATGAACGCAGACAACAACAAACTCGTGTGGAATGCAGTACCCACACGGTTTGACATTCCAAATAACCCACCGCAGCTGACAATGAAGAGGAAACTGCCACAAAGATTCGACAGTCAATCTAAAGCTGTAAAACAGTCCTATGACACAGAAGCAGCCAGTTCAACTCTCCATGTATCAGTGCCAGATTTGTGTGAATCATCAACACAGACCTGCTTTGACGATGAAGTGGTTAGATTAAGTGCAGCTGTTCGTGTCTTACAAAAGCGTGTGAAGTGTCAGAATGTGCAGATCGCTAGACTTCGAGCGAAACTATTATGGGACAAGGAAAATGCCCACAGACAGATTGTTTGAAAATTATTTAAATATTTGGTTTTTCGTGAAATGTAATGTAATCAGCTCATTATAATGTTTCCAGTATATTTCTCCCACTATTTGGCAGTTGCTTGTCCCACTTAGAATAATATAAAGATGAAGGTCGTACTTGTGGCGACAGGCGACATGACAAACACAGTAGGCCTACAGAACGATAAACGAGCTGTCGATCGTTTTTGCTTGTAGAGGTACATGTCTGTGCTTCTTACATGTGAATCTGTGTGTTTATATTCTTTTGATATGAACATGGTAAGCTGCAATTCTGTTCAATGTCAGAAGTGTTTCTTCACGAATGTGTTGTAGCTTGGCACTCTATTCATGGTTTTTGTCCATACTTGCGCTTATTTTAGAATCTTTTTTAGAAACATACATGCCTTCTGATACTACACAAACTCTTGGAGGCAAGAAAATAACTCGAATAATTCGGAAATTACGTAGGGAATGGATGTAAACAAACATTATGCTTACGACGCGTCTGACGTTCACCTTACCTGCCGCTTGGAACGCTCCATCTGTCAAACGGCAACAACTTACACAGCAGTTAGTGTCGCGACTGTTATGTTAGACTGTGGTTATACCCTTTATCAATGTACCGTAACTTTGTTTCTCAAAAATTACAGAGAGATTAATGTACAAAAGAGTCTCTGCTTTCCTGAACAAATGTGACATATTTGTCAATTAACAAAATGGCTTTAGAAAAAAAAAGATCAATTAAAACAGCTATATATAATTCCTTAAAACTTGTTCGAAATTCCATACATCACAATGAAGTCAACTGTGGGGTGTTTTTAGATTTAAGGCATTTGATGTTATTGATAATAAACTATAGCTCGAAAACCATACTGCTGTCTGACAGAAGTAGAAATATCATACTTCACGTAGGAAACTCAGGAGTACCCCAAGGTTTGGTACCTGTACCCATGTTGTTCTTGACATTTACTCCGTTTACATGGAGCTCCCAGACACGCATTTCGTAAACCGACGTCCCTATACCGCTTCTGGGTGGTCAAATTAACACTTCAAAATCGATTCTGGAAATCCGCCTGTAGTTGCCTGTTTCCCAATTCCGCAATCAATTTTCACTCCAATGTAAACGCAACCGACGTTGAAACGTGCTTGGGCTGCCAGTCTTCACCCTGTTTTTGAATATGTTCAGCTAATATGGATGGTGTGGCTTTTTGTTCAGTGAAGGACAAATTAAAATATTAGACTTATGCTGTTTACTCCTCAGCTAATTGAAGAGAAATAGCGATTGTGTTAAATAAATCAGAAACTGTAACAGCTGTTTTTCAGACGCCATATTTAACTTGGGCTAGCAAATCTGCTTCAGACAATCAGACCCAAGACCACCTACAATACATTTTCATTGTAGGTGGTCTTGTTCAGACCTTAACATGTAAACACAAAACAGTTTCCAAAGTTCGGTTTTCGTCTTTCGAAAGATGTGTCGCATGTAAACATACTGTGTTATAAACGGCGGGGCAATCTATTTACACAAGCTAATGCTGCGTTTTTTCATGATACTAAAAGTATCTTTATTAATGCTGCGAATGAGACCGACTTGCACAAAAAACAGAAATAACAACAAAAGAAGCAAGTAACTGATTTAGGGATAACTTTTTATTTGTAAATGAGAAAAAAATCATGGATGAGTATCACCCACATATCAAATTATGTGAAATTCGGTGAACTGAAGATACTACAAACGCTAAGTACGAAACTTCTAGGTATTTGGTTTGCTGACCATCTAAAGTGGGATAAACATATAGATGTATTTTGAATACTTCAAAACCGGTTCAGTGAACAAACGTTAGTTTGTACCTGTTACGGATTTATGCGTAGCCAGTTGTATTATGGTGTCTTATTTTGGGGAAATTCAAGTCTGGCCAAACTCTCATTTACTATTAAGAAACGAGCAATAAGAAGGGCAAATGAGGCTGTGCCTAGCGAGACCTGTAGGGAAATTTTCAAGGAATTTAATATTATGACCCTTCCATCTGTGTGAGTCACCATCTGCTGGGTTGGAGACGACTACTAATTTCTTAGGGCGCAGACTGAGGATCTGTGTGGCATTGTTACAACCAATAAAACAATATTCAAAATTATTTCATTCATTACTGAAGCTACAAATCATTGCTGCTTCATTTACGCTGACTAGAAGCTACATAATCCAGAGAAGAATCTGCTGATTCCAATAGCGGACTTATGGTTGCTGAGGACACTGTATCAGCTTCAGGTCCAAGTTGGTGAAACCCTGATGCGGCAGTTTCTCCACCCGCTGGAGAGGTAGGCACAAGCAATCGGTGGCTTGGTTTTGCAATAGTGGTGACCATGATGTGCCGTTTGGGGAGATCTCAGTACTTCCCAGATCACTGTCTGCATTTCCTCTCAGGTGGACCATGATGTCGGATGCCATTTAGTTGGCCTGCCAGTATAGTGGGCCTCGAGATCTGTGTGATGCTGGAGTTTAGAGGTGCTCTTGCCATTGACTGGAGTCATGTTGGTAGACCCACGGACTAACTAACAACATTGGCTGCTTTGCTGACTTCAGTACAGGATTCTGTAATCCATCAGCATTGGCTTCGAATCGCTTACCATCTCGTAGGGCAGCAAACACAAGACGAACACTAAAACATCCTTAAACACAAGATGTTACCATACCATAACCACAGAATCGAATGTGTATGATACTGCTGCTCGAGTGCTAGAAGCTAGTGAGGATGAAATATTTATGTCGTCAAGGAGAGGCTCTATCCTACAGCATCATTTGTAATGACTGAACTGATTCTGCTCTTACTGAGACGTCAGTGGTCTTCAGTTACACTACGTTTGCCTGACGAATTTTTTGCATGGCCTTTGCTGCTTAGTCAGACTCCTGGTAGATGATATTGTGTCCAACCTAGAATCTCTTATGAAATGTTTGCTCTTCCTAGCTTCTGGCTGGTGACACTTCCACATGATTGAGTGATGTTGGCTGTTTGAACTCTGCAAAAAATTTTACTCTCATATTTCCTTACTAATTTTGTCATGTAACATTCCCCTCCACTTTAACAAAATTCATCCCAGATATTACCCTTTTCTATCTCTTTGGTTTACTGTCTTACATGTTTAAATATACTTTGAACCTTTTGTTCCTTTGATCGCAAAAAATCTTATCCTAGCTTATAGCTTGCTTGTTTTTTCTTCTTACTCTAAACACTCTTATTTATTAGTATGTATCCATTCCAAGGGAATATCATGAATGGTTTTTCCCTTTGCATGATTTACTCTTTTCCTGAGCCTAATGTAGACTGCAGAAATAACATTTTATATACTGAAAATTGTTCTTTTTTCTGCAATATTTAATTCATCTATTGCCCTTAGGAAAGTGGGATCTAAAGTATTATTTACAAAGGTTAGGTTTTGCATGGGTAACATGGTAAAATGTTTCTCTGGCCAGTGCAGCACTGATCGAGTTACTGTGCTTACCATGGTGCCTTTAATCATAGCAAGAAGAGGATACTTTGTTCTGGCTATATCACACTTGGTTCCATTTACTACTAATGTACTTTGTTTAACTCTATTTTTGCATTCCTGTAAGCATCTTATCATTGTAGCAATTTACTATTACTGTCTTTGATGAAAATACAGAATATTACCAGTGACTGCTAATCCTCTTAATATTTGGCTGAGGCATTGATACTATCTCTCTGACGCTTCCATATTCGCTAGTAATAACTGAATTTCACGTGATCGTTGTCAGTTCAAACTACCTGTACTGAAAATATGGTGACTAACTCCTTGATACAATTGCTAAGATCTCCTATTGATGTAACAACATGTGTATCTCTTTGTTCTTATACAAGAAACTCTTCATTATTTCACACTTGTACCCACATATCGATAATTTTCCATTTGACCAGCAATGTATGGATCGTGAAATAGTAGCAACAAGAATTTAAACTTGCAACTGGAAACTGTATGTTAATATACACCCTAGTTCGATTTGAATAAAACTTAACCACACAAGAATGAAATGAGAATGCTGTATTACTTTTCATTAGTGGTACAACATCTCATATCACTGTTGAAAATTATTTCCCCTTACTGCAATCCAAATGGAAACTGCTGTATCTTAATCATCTTTGTTTTACCTACATGCAAGAACATTATACCCCAGGTAATATATTGCAGTATCATGTTCAACACCACCTAGGTAGCAGGAATTACCATGAATCCCCTCCTTCCTCAGGAAAAATGTGTATCTCACAGAAAACTACTATAGCAAACTACAAAAACCCATCTAGGTAAAACAACACAAAATTAAATCTGCCAGGAAGTTTCGTATCAGCGCACACTCCGCTGCAGAGCGAAAGTCTCATTCTGGAAACACCCCCCAGGCTGTGGCTAAGCCATGTCTCCGCAATATCCTTTCTTTCAGGAGTGCTAGTTCTGCAAGGTTTGCAGCAGAGCTTCTGTAAAGTTTGGAAGGTAGGAGACAGACGCTGGCAGAAGCAAAGCTGTGAGGACCGGGCGTGAGTCGTGCTTGGGTAGCTCAATTGGTAGCGCACTTGCCTGTGAAAGGCAAAGGTCCCGAGTTCGAGTCTCGGTCCGGCACACAGTTTTGATCTGCCAGGAAGTTTTATATCAGCGCACACTCCGCTGCAGAGTGAAAGTCTCATTCTACAATACACTGTTGTTTCATCACTTACCCATTGATATAAGCTCGTAAGGTACACCCTGTATTTCTTTTGTTCTATTTGGTAATTCCATTTTCTGTGGTAAAAGTGCAGGTATTTGTGGCAGCATGTCAATTATATTTTTAAAAGGATTAACTCGACTAACATGTGCAACTGATATTTTCATCGATAATTATAACCTGACATAACTGGTGAAGTTGTTGTGTCTAGACAAGACAGCCTAGACACAATTAGAGGAATCCGAAAGGCATACGCTAAGTTAAAACGGGATGGCGTGAAGTCTGAAACAGAATACGTAATGATTGCTATAAAGAAAAGTACGTAGCTTCTGGAATACTTAACTTTAATCCATCCTTTTGGTACATCTGGAGATTGTGGCGATACAAGTGAGACTCTTTAGATACATGCAATGTTACTAATGGCGCCTTGCTAGGTCGTAGCCATTGACTTAGCTGAAGGCTATTCTAACTATTGGCTCTGCAAATGAGCGAGGCTTCATCAGTGTAGTCGCTAGCAAAGTCATCCGTACAACTGGGGCGAGTGCTAGTCAGTCTCTCGAGACCTGCCTTGTGGTGGCGCTCGGTCTGCGATCTCACAGTGGCGACACGCGGGTCCGACATGTACTAATGGACCGCGGCCGATTTAAAGCTACCACCTAGCAAGTGTGGTGTCTGGCGGTGACACCACATTCCTCCCCCGCAAATCGGCGAACGGTCGTGTTATAAGGCTTCCGCCCGCCGTGGGGAGGACCCCATGTTGACGTATGCGATGAGGTGGGGAGCCTAACAACAGGCGAGGCTGTGCCGCCCGCACCCGGCCATTCGGTCCGAGGGGAGCTAGGAAACGCCTGAAAACCTAGTCCAGGGTGCACGTCAACATGCGGTGTATGCGCCCGTAAAGAGACAGGAGGGGCCGAAGGGTCGACCTCCATTGCGTCGGGGTATCCGACGCGCGATGACGTCCTGTGGTCCGGAGCGGGCAAGAGTTCCATGGCAGAGGACAGCTGGCCACGTGATAGCATCCCATCCTCGTCGCCAAAAAATGTTGTGTCTAGACAAGACAGCCTAGACACAATGAGAGGAAGCCGAAAGGCACGCGCTAAGTTAAAACAGGATGGCGTGAAGTCTGAAACAGGATACGTAATGAATGCTATAAAGAAAAGTACGTAGCTTCTGGAATACTTAACTTTAATCCATCCTTTTGGTACATCTGGAGATTGCGGCGATACAAGTGAGACTCTTTAGATACATGCAATGTTACTAATGGCGCCTTGCTAGGTCGTAGCCATTGACTTAGCTGAAGGCTATTCTAACTATTGGCTCTGCAAATGAGCGAGGCTTCGTCAGTGTAGTCGCTAGCAAAGTCATCCGTACAACTGGGGCGAGTGCTAGTCAGTCTCTCGAGACCTGCCTTGTGGTGGCGCTCGGTCTGCGATCACACAGTGGCGACACGTGGGTCCGACATGTACTAATGGACCGCGGCCGATTTAAAGCTACCACCTAGCAAGTGTGGTGTCTGGCAGTGACACCACAGAAGTCACCTCCACTATCTAGTATGGTCCTTGAAGCTTCATCAAGAATTTTTTGGTTTTACCCTTTGGGGTATACAGTGAGTGTACCGTTAGGTGCCCTTGGAGGGATGGACTGCTGGCTATCGTCCCTCAGTTACAAATGCCTCCAGAGAGGGGAGCACTTTCCAGTGATTAAGTCGAATGTAGCGACCTAACAGCTACATTCTATCCAAATAGCCCTCGGAAAATATATACCACTTACAGAACAAACTTAACAGTATCAAGAAACCGCTAAAGTTCAATTCCATGGATAACTATAGGTATTAAAGCAGAATATACAAGTGTAGATAGTAGGTATCGACTGAAGAATACACCAAAAAATATATCCTAACCCTATTGCAAAACCTCTTACAGATGCATAAAAAAATGTTGAATATGAAGTAGATGACATTAAAATGAAAGTAATAACCTTTATTATCAAATGTACTTATGCAGAAGTGTTTCATTTGTATTGTAAGGGTAAGAGTTAATCTTGTGTCTGAACTGAAAAAATGAAAGAAATTGACAAAACCACAGTAAAGCAAAGTCCAGAAGAGAGTTGGAAAAGGGATATCACGTGCAAGCACACGTACTAGACAACCACAATTCATTGATGAATCAGTGACAGCTGCTTATAGAGAAAAAAACATACACAGAACGTGATGAGTACACAGTCACGTGTTTTAGAAGACCATCTATTAGCCAGACTGTGGTTGTGACGGCGAACATAAAGGAAAAACAGACATTACAATTACAAGCAAATAAATAAATAAAATAAAACTAATGAACCACTTCTGGCGCCTTGGTTTGATATTGACAACACATACTTCACAGAGGAAAAGTGTTTGTTTGATAAAAATCAGGTTTTATAGCTAAGAATTAGATTTTCTAGCTGTTATGTTAGACTCCTGTGAGAAATGATTCACGTCATTTACAGTCGACACAAATTTTGATGATCAAAACCAGTACGACAGAAGGGAAGACCAGTTAAGCTATATTAAAACCAATAAATATAGCTAAAAACCTTCTCAAAAGAATCTAAAGGAGATAATCACTCTTTGGACACATATTGAGACACAATAGCTGCTTTAGAAATACTTTTTAGAGGAGGAGGAGGCCCAAATTGCGAAACAGTAACATACGAGAACTGGTGCTCAATGTGAGGCACCATGCCTATGATGGCAAAAAGTGGCGAAAGAAGAAGTGAATGACATCGAAGTTTTATGATTAGACTTTGTCAGAACACCGAGAGAAGATTTCATACAAGAAAATAAGAAAATAAGAAGCGAGTGGTTGCAGTGAAGAGACAGCATTTATTAAAAATTGTGATGTTGGCAGTGTAGATCAGGAATCGATAAGCATCACGTCCAAGAAAGGCACATTTCATGTACAATTTCTCACACACTTGTTTGTGCACCTCAGTATCACCAAGGAACAAGAGAAACAGTTTCTCTGTCTTGCACACTGTACCTGTCAGTATTGTCCTCTACTTATTACCTCTAATGTCTTTACTTTCTCTACCGAGAATGTCTTTGTCTAATTCATGGTTAACATCATTATCCAGCAGGGAACGTGAAATCCTCTGCACCCACATGAGAAACCTCTTGCAAGCCAATTGGAAACACGCAAATCACTAATGTTGAAATGCAAGTTTTCAACGAAACGTTTTGGTGATATCTTGCTGAGAGGACAGAAATTGCTCATCGCCAATTCACACTGTGTAAAAGGATGTAAATACAGTACCATGCACTTCGAATCTCGATCTTTAATATTATGATACAAAACCGTATTCCAGAGAGGTAGTAACTATAACAGACGTTTGAACAGCCTGATGCTGTTATAACATGAAAGGCCCGTCTAGAAAGTTCATTGAAAGGACCAATATCCAAATGGCAACGCATACTTGCTCATTTACATGGACAGACATGTCGAGAAGTGCCAGTTAAAGACGGACACATTATGCCGCAAACGATAAGAGCAGTGAATGTGAATACTTGTGTCACGGAGCAATGAAACAAAGCATAAATGTCGGTGCAACACAAAACAGTATAGCCCGATTCACGAGCAATGGTCTTCCCACAAGTGAAACACGGACGGAAACTGTTTTGCGCTTGAAGAAAGCGTGTATCCTGGAAATTATCTCTCTCGTTAGCTTGTGCAGAATTTGTCGCTTATCACCACCATCAGCGACGACAATTCGCAAAAGGCAGAAGAGGTCACAAATTCGCAACGATCATGTTTAATGCATGCATTAGCTGCCATATTCACAGCAGAGCGCCGAGAACACTACTGAAAGCTACTTGGCTGTCGGACTATACATGACGTAGGTACGCAGAACAACCCAAAACTCGACCGCCATCGTTTGTGACTTTAACTATACTCAACAAAAGTAGCAAAGGGCAAAGTGCTGGAGATTTCTTTGATGTGTGTGACCAAGATCCAGGTATTCCACAAACCATTATCACAAGGAATGAGACATCATGCTACTAATTAACAGAAAACGAAAGTGTGAAAAATAACTCAATACACACAGTGTGTTTATTGCAAGGTGCTGATAGATGTGGTGCTTTCCTCTGCATAGTGTGGCTCTGGTAAAAACACAGTATTATTGCTTATTAAAGGCAAACAAATAAATCGTAGAGTGTGTCTTAATCAGAGTTTTGATAGGCTCTCGCCGTTCCATGGTGTATCTTTAATGTAATGCCCATATTAATCCGTTTTTAAATATTTCAGTCATCGTAAGGGACTATATCGCTGGGACTGTCATTTTCCTGCAACCTGTCGCTGTCACTCATTGCTCCTTATTCGTTTTAGACTGAAAAAGTCATTGTATGTTTCAATTTGTGTATTCTTTGTTATATAGATTAGTGTGAGCAACGATACATAATATTTCAGCAGATTTATCCAATTATGTACACATTTTTGTTTCAGTCCTTGCAGAAAGTAATCAGTATCTGAACTGACTGTAGAAAGTAATCAAGCAATGCTGTTTCAGGTAGTCAGCGACTGGGAAGAGCGAAAAAAACGCTATTCTGCAGAAGAAACAGGAAGTTAATGTTATGTTATTTTCGTAATATAGTGAGAGAACTGGAAAAAATAAAAAAAAACCTCACAAGTCAGTGGACCATAAGTCTGTGATAGATTCTGCAGGAACAAACTCTTGGAGTTCAATCTACTGCAGTTATTACACAAATTTTAAAAGTTATATAATTTTGGAACAATTTAAAATTAAAACTGGATTTAGGCAAGGGCATGGACTCTCTCCATTACTTTCAAGCTGTGTCTTAGATAAAGTAATCAATGTAGGGCACAAACTAAAATCAGAAATTAAAATTGACTAACAAAATAAATTAGTAAGAACTAGTATTAGGTTAGGCTGTTCAACTGTTGTGGACGAACTGGAGATTTTGTATCACTACATTCAAACAGCACAAAAATAAATATAATTCCTAAATGAACAACAGAATGGGTAGAACTAGAAAATAATTTAAAAAGATAACGAAGTAAATACCTAAGAACAAAGTGATACCCAAAATTCAAGAAATTCAATTGGAAAAAATCGAGAGATTTTCTCAGTTCAAATATTTGTGCAAAACCACTCAAGAGACTGGTACAGAAAAAATTGATAGTGAAATTAGTTGTCGCAGAATGGAATCAGCTTTCAGGTTTGAAAAAACATTGAAAGTTAGATCTCTATTGAGAAACATAGAAACAATGCATATTATAAAGCAAATCTTGGATCATACAAGGTAAGCGAGCGCCATACTTGTTCTTTTCTGTGAATTTTTAATATAAATGATCGTCGAGTTTGGAGATTATGTACAGTGATAATGCCATCACAGTGAGAACAACAAGCAGAGGTTTGCACTGGGTTATATTTATTATTAGTGGGGTTGCCTAACCATCGGAAAGTCATAGGACAATGTAAAGGATCTTAAACTCTAAGTCAAGACTGAGATTAAGAGATATTTATTTGCAATAATGACTGAGAAAAATCACAATAAAAATTAACAGAGAACCAAATTCTCCTCAACTCAAATCAAACTACAAAACAACACTAACATTGTGGAAAGGCACCAAGAAGTGTGGGAGACAGTATGGAGAAAGTTGAACAAGATCTACCAATTTGGGAAATTAGCAAAATTAAAGTTAACAATATGACAAGACACTACAAATTATAACCGAATTAAGCATAACAAACTGCATGCCAAAGTAAGTGAGTAATGATCTGCTCAGAATATGGACCACGATACTGCAATTGGGACACTTATGTTCTCCAAAATCAGCAAGAAATGTGCCCATCAGCACCAAATGGGAATATGGGAGACTGTATGGAGAAAGTGTAGCAAGATACGCTCATCTGCTGCAGCTTGCAGAATCAATGTTAGTAGTGGAGCAGTGTCCCATCAATTGGTTGGCTTCTTTACACCAAGCAGAGTGGTAAGGTAACTCAATTAGACTGGATACACCAAATTTTGGAGCAAAAGCAATGGAACTTTCCATGCTGGTCGAGTGACATCTCAGTGTCTCATCTATTGATGTCTATTTGGAATGTATAAAAATGTCATGTTCAGTTATTCTCTAGGTATAGCAATGATGGTATGGTGGCTTCCACAGAGGGGTAGGAGTGGTGTCGGCTCCATCAACATAATCACGAAAAAGGCCACAACCATACTTCCACACAAACCGACCAGCTGCCAGGGGACCTCCGCCATTCCTAATGAGATTCAGTGACCGTTACTTGCTGACAAAGAGGACCCAGAGGCCACACAAGGGACCACCTTCCCAGTGAGAAAAATGCAAAGATTTCCTCCTAGCAAATGCGCCCAGTACACCTTAGATAAAATGAACCACAAAAAGGTGGCAAAGATGACTCAATACTGCAAATAATATGTTTCAGCATTGTTTCATGTCACCCCTTCATTCCTTTTTTAAAAGGAGTAAAATGTCCCCAGATAATAATTCTCATTTGTCACCTGGTTAACCACCAGACTCAGAAAACGATCCTTAACAGTCGTCCATCATGGTTTCTAAAAAACGAAAAGGCGTGATTTTGGCTATCCGATTTATAATAGCATTATCATCTGAGAATAAATATGATACCTCAAGTTTGTACACAAGTAAAATGTGTTAGCAAAATCGCAAGATAATGTCATGAACTCCCCTACCATTTAACATAAGTCTGATATTCATAACATTATCTTTTGCCCTGGGGACACACTGCAGGTTTGATGTTTAAGTGACTTAAGGAAACAAAATTTTCTTATGTTATGTAATGAAAAATGTGTGTACAAAATGCATACTTCTTGGAGGTGCATCCACTAGTTTCAGCTTATGAAATGGTTACTACAACAAAAGTATGATTAAATGTAATACAAAAACGTCCTCCTGCATCAGGCTGTTAAAATTACAATAATAAAATAAATCATTTGTATGAATGTGTTACAAGCAAGACTAAATCTAGCAAATGTTGTGTCAAAAGGATGTGTTGTAGATATTATGGCTCATAAGAAACTAACAACTAGCAGTATTTAGCACAACATCTTACATCTCCAGTAGTATAGAAAGTCTGCTTATTTATCTTTACTATTTACAGGTTACATAACTCTGTGCAAAAGACACAAAATAAACGAAGTAATCTGATAATTAAAAAAACAGAATCTGGTGGCACTTCAATGAGCTGGATGTAATTGTTACTTAATAAATGTGACTTAGAGAATATTAGATGTGGGCATGAGCTGTACCACTGAATGGTGGCACCTGCCACTTGTTTGAATTGAAACATGATTTGTTACAAAAATTATTTTTTTGAATAAATTAATTTTGTTTGTAAATCAACTCATTCTCCACAACATGTAGTGTTTTCAAATGGGCTTTATTTACAGAGTATTCTTAAAATTTTTCTTCTTCTGAGACACAGCTCAGGTCATATAAGGCTATTCTCATTTAAACGGCAGCCACATATGGGCTGAGAGATCCCAGAAGGCCAGTTTACGTTTTGTGTTGGCCGCCACAGCATTGACAAGAGGTGTGTGCCAGAGGATCCTTTGGGGCTTAACATGTGGGCCAGTAGCTGACCTCTACACCTGTTGTTCATGACTCTCCTTGCATCTCCCTGCATCCACGCTCCTGAAACAGTCACATGAACCAATTAGCTAGGTTTGTAACCATAATCAACAATACTCCAGCACATGATAATCTTGAACTGATGACCTCGCTGTTTGGACCTTTCCCTCAAATCAACCAACAAACATGATGATCTTGTCTTGACATAGCATAGTTATTGCATCTTAGAATGAATGTGATTGTGCAATCCAGGAAATTTTAATATAAAAATACTTTGGCTTGATGTCTTAGTTTAATTTATTAACCCACACAGCAAGGCAAATTAAAACATGGTCTCCTCAGCAAAAGATAAGTGCAAATCCTGACACAGGCAAACACCGCAAGCACCAAAAATCTTAAGTTAAACAAACTGCTGGTCCTCTATCTAGTTTTGTTTGTGTAATTGTCTAAGTGAGATATGTGCTATCTATAATAAGCTCAGAGAGTGTAGCATGATCAAAATCAGACAATACACTCCAGCAATACAGGCTGGTGAACATACGAAAATGACACAGAGGAAGATACAGTTCCTAACGTAAGAAGAGTCAGGATCATTCAACGCTGTACTGGTAAAAGGTGGCGTATGACAAATCCTCAAAACAACTTGGCAAATATCCCAGTGCACGATTCGCAGCTAATGGTGAGCCAAAAACATCTCATAACCACTTCTGTAGTGTGTTCACTGACCATGCAGGACACGAAATCTCTAAATTCGTCTCTTGCCACACACAAAAGTCACTTCTCACGTCACAACACAGTTCGCTACACACTTCAGAACTTTACTTACCTGGCAGAAACTAATGGTTTCCTCATAGAGGGATATATCATATCACAACGAAACTTATAACGCACAACATGGTCAGAGAACCAAAAGAAATTGAGGTAAGGTATAAGACTTCAACCAGTCTACAAAGTCTTTTAGATGCTGTACTACGAGTGATCTACACCAGCTGGACCGAGCAAGAGGAAGATCACTCCCCATGAACTCAAGTACGGAAATATATTTGTCACTCAACAGATTGAACAATAATTTCATGCCTATGGAGTATCCCTTCAGTTGGGCGACTGGACCCGAGATTTCCTCTCACAAAGATCACAGTACGGAGAACCGTCGAGAAAAACATAGAGTAAAACAAAAGTGATATCTGCCGTTCTATTGTTCCTAATCTAAATAAATAGTTTAAGAGATAATCTGAGCGGTCCTCTAAGCTTTTTCGCAAATGCTGCTGTTATTTACCTTCTAGTAAAGTCACCAGAAGGGCAAAACCAAGTGAAAAATGACTCAGCCACGATATCTGAACGGCACGAAAAGTGGCAGTTGTCTCTCAGTAAGGAAAAGTGTGAGATTATACACGATTAAAGAAAATCTAAATTTC
Organism: Schistocerca americana; assembly: GCF_021461395.2. NCBI lineage: Eukaryota > Metazoa > Arthropoda > Insecta > Orthoptera > Acrididae > Schistocerca > Schistocerca americana. Next base: position 775,432,210 of record NC_060120.1, read on the forward strand.
GATTGTACGCTAAATCACCAATTTAAATACCTTCAGTTCAACTAAATACCTAGGAATTACAATCATGCGTTTACTACGAGGGATTAATGAGCTTTCTATAGAGCAGCTTGAACAGGTTGGCTTTGTGTTATGGTTAACCATTCGGTTTCAATTTCATGCTGACGCATTGTGCATTTTACATGCTATTATTCTCAGCCTCTTTTTCCGTTGACCTATGGGGTTTTAAGTGAGTTCTTCTCTGACTTATGTGGAACAGAGGGTCCCTTCGCGATTTAAGGCATCGCATTATTCAACTAAAGTTGTCACCCCACATCAGGCATGAACTGGAGAGCAAGCATTTTTGGCATGTGCAATATCAGCATAAGACCATGCCTAAACACATGGATGAGATCTGCAACACTTTGTTAGCAGTGGGCTTGCAAGTAGGAGAAAGTGATCTTTCCCTACCTGATTACAGTTGGTATGTCGAGTTTAGGAATTTATGTAGACTGCTTCCCCTGTGCCCCACATCTCAGAGATGTCGTATGCTTGATGGACAAGAGTTACCTCTAGTAGGGGAGTATCGTGGCAAGTTAGGCATATTGAACTTTACTTTGGTGATCAACTCTGTGTAGCCAAGAATTTTTCACTTACTTTGATACTTGGCTATGATTTCATCGAGTGTACGGATTTGATTCTTGACCATCAGGCTCACGTCACTTATTTTAAATTTCGCACAACTGAGAAAACAGCTTTGTTTTCATGTTGGCTTTCTCAAGATTCTCTGAGTTTGACACCGATCATTTGGAGCCTGGTCAGGTCAAACAACTGTTGAGCATGTTATGCTAGTTCCAACGTTTTCACCAATGAATTATGCCCCACCAGTTAGATACAACATAAGATCCGCTTGGTTGATGATATCCCTGTTCGTCTGGCGCCTTATAGATTATCCTCACCTAAGGTGAAGATTTTGTGGGGCCTGATTAATAACATGCTCCAGGATGGAGTTATTAGATTTTCAACTTCCCCCTACGCTTCATACATTTTTCTAGTTCCTAAAGGACAGAGTGGCGATGATAGAGCAGTTGCTGAGTATAGGGCACTAAAGCAGAAGGAAGTCTTGGAATCGGTTCCATTTCCTGGCCTTAACAACTATTTCACCTGATTTGTGAGCACGCATTGGCCCTCAGTACTGCACCTCAATCAAGTTTAAATCAGATACAATTGACTGAAGACTCCAAACCGTTATCTGCCGTTTGCACGGACTGGAACCTTTATGAATTTAGTCGGGTTCCTATCGAACTGTCTACGAGCGCGGCCGTCTTATCTCGTCTCTTGGGCCATGTTTTGGGAGATCTCAAGTTCAAATCTGTGTTCAATTATCTTGATGATGTGGTTGTTTACGGCGCGTCATTCACGGAACAACTGGATCAGTTCCAAGAAGTTTTTCTATGTTTTAGTGAGGCTGAGCTTACGGTAAAGCCTTCTAAGATCACTTTGGCTCATCTGTGGATATCTTTTTGGGTCACGTCGTCTTGCCTCAAAGGGCCAGAATCGATCAGGAGCGACATGTTCCTTGCGTAGCTTCCCCCCTCCCAAGAGCAAGAAGGGAGCGACCATATTTATTGGAGTGGCGAATTTCTTTCGAAAATTTGTTCCTAATTTCTCCCAATTGGTCACTCCTTTCAATAACGTGCACAAGAATGGGGGGCCTTTCCTTTGGCGCGAGAATCATCAAGTCTCCTTTGATGCAGTCAAGACTGCCATTAGCAACCCTCCCATGTTAGCCATCCTGGATTTTGGCAAGACCTTCATTGTCCAGACTGACGCATCTAATTCTGGGATAGCCGTTTTGCTCCTCCAAGAACATCAGGGGGAGTGCCATCCTGTCGCATATGCATCACATTGCTTATCTCAAGCCGAATTGAAATACTTGGTATATGAATGGGAATCTTTGCTTCTGTTTTTCGCCTTGGAGAAGTTCAAGTTCGATCCAGAACATAGGGAATTCGTCCTTGAGATTGATAACCAGGCATTGAACAGGGTTTTGACCCAGCTCAGAAAAACCCGTTGGATTACTCGTTGGGCAGTAAGCACCTCCACCTTCCACTTCAAGGTTCATCATATTAGGGGTCCAGACAATGGCGTGGCCGACGCTTCCAGTCGCATGCATAAAGATTGCGACTCCCCTCCTTGTGCTAAGGCCAATGAAAAAGTTGTCTTGGGCTGCACTGTCTTCACTGAGATTCCCGAACTCTTTTTTATCTCAAGAGGCAGGAGGAGGATTCCTGTATTCATCAAATGAAGAAAAGCTTTTTAAAAGGCGAGCACATACAAGGCTATGTCTTTAATAAAGGTGTTATGTGTCAGAAGAGCAAGGGCGATCGTACTTTCAAGGTTTGTTTGCCTCTTGTGTTCCTGCCCGTTGATTTTAGGTATTTCTACAGTTCTGTTGTGGGACGCCATCGAGGTTTTCGTAAGAGCCTGGCAAAAACTAGATAGCATGTGGTTTGGCGGCTATTGTAAAGATAAATGTCGGTTAGTGGGGGTGTGTCAGCTGTGCGAACAAGCGAAACGCAATTCTAAATCACGCAAAGATTTCCTCTAGTCTACTCATGAGAGTAGGCCCATATATCGCCTCTTTGTGGACTATGTAGGACTCATCCCATGTAACCAGAAGGAGGAGGGGAGGGAAACCGTTATATCTTGGTGGTGGTGGACAGGTTTTCCCGTTTTTGCTGGTTAATTCCCAGCCATGGGGTCACTAGTGGCCAGTCTGTACAACGTCTTACCAAAATCTTTGTGGTCTTTGGGCCACCGATTATCCTCGTGAGTGATAATGTTCTGGCATTTACCGCGAGGGAATTCCTGAGATCTCGTTTCGACCATGGTTTTAGACATATTACCACCACTCCTTACTACCCACAAACATCTTTCACTGAACCTGTAAATAGGAATCTGAAGACCGCCTAAATAACATTTCATGCCAAGTCCCAAAAAGTTGGGATCTTTCTATCCTGTGGTTGAATCTGGCCTTTAACATTGCTCAACAAGAAGCCATTAAGACCACTCCAGATGCGTTAATCTTGGTCTATCCAGCTAAGACTCCTTTGACTAATCTTTGGACTGTTGATGTATTATTCCCTCAGCGAGTCACACCTCAGACTATCCAAGAGAACTGGGAAAAGGCCAGACGTAGCATTGAGCTTGTGCACAGGCATGAAGCAAGGAGTTACAATGACGGGAGGAGCGACTGTAAGGGGAAGGTAGGAGACTGAGTCTTCATCCTTAGGTTCAATGTCAAATCCAAGGCCACAGCGAACCCTTCTAGTAAACTGACTCGTCGCTTCATATGACCCTGTATAATCTTAAGGATTTTGAGTCCTATTAATCTCTTGGTCCATAATGAACTGACCGGGAAGATCTTTTGAACCCATGTTAGTCATATTAAGGAGGAGCCTTTGTCCCTACCTTCTGCCACAGGCGCCGGACCTCGGTGGGGTGTCTTTCTGTTTCAGTGGTGGAAGTTGAGCCGTGTGGACTCGATACTCAATCCCTTTCCTTCCTCTACGATCGTCTTTGTGTTTTAACTTTGGACCTCGCGAGTGGCGCCCTCTGTAACTATAAAAGTGTGATTGAGGGAAGGCTTCACGATCAGTGAGGTTGGTGAGGAATTGGGGTTCGTTTTCGAAGTGCGAGCAGCTTCAGGCTTTTGATGGTGTGGGACCCAACAGTCAAATCTGATGATGGTGGAGCGTCTGGTTCACAAGTGATCGCTGTCTGTCCCACCAATAGGTTTCTGTTAGTGGGCATACTGTCGCAGTTTGGAGCGGATGGCTATTTGAAGATGTTCTTTTGACCAGTTTTACGCTAGTAGAGGCAGCCCAGTCTCCTAACATCTTAAGGAGTGGAAGAATGGCTCTGTCCTGCCCAACGTAAGTGAACTGCCTTTGCCTCTCACCTCTCCTCCTCCTCTTTCCCCTTCTAGTGGGTTCTGTGCTACCTTCACACATGATCAATCCCACAGCAGTATGGTTACTTGCTATAACTGTTGCTGAAGGCTGCTATCTTGACTGCCCCCACCCCCCACCCTCTTTGAAGGATATTTGTTTGTTACTTACGAGAAAACCTGTACTTCGTTTCAATGTATGAAAGGTGTTTTATAATTAATGGCAGCTGTGTATATTATCCTGAATTAATGTAGCGAAGTTAAATGTCAGTTACTGTCCATTTAGTGGTCACTGATCTTGTCTAGAAATCCTAGATCTTGCTGCTCAATAAGATCATTTGTTAAAACTGTTTACTGAAGGCTGCCGTCTTGTTTGCTCTCCGCGTTCCCTCCCCGCTCTTCCTTTTAAAAATAGTTGTTTGCTGCTTATGAAAACCTGTACTTGGTTTTAACGGACGAAAAGGTGTTTTGTAATTAATGGCAGCTGGATTTTTGCTAGGCTTGTTCAGTGAATTAAGTGGTCACTGATTCCTAAATAAAAAGAAAAAAAATGCCTGGTTGCTTAAGAAGATATTGGTAAAGCAGTTTATTGAAAGCTGCTGTCTTGCTTGTCTCCCTTTAACTGTCATGGTTTGCTGCTTATAAAAATTTGTACTTCTCATTTCAACATAATGACAGGTGTTTTGGTAATTAATAGATGCTGTGTCTGAGACATTCAGCTAGCTTCAATGTGAACTTATCCATCCAACTGACTGTTTAGTCGCCGGCCGCTGTGACCGAGCGATTCTAGGCGCTTCAGTCTGGAACCGCGAGACCGCTACGGTCGCAGGTTCGGATCCTGCCTCGGGCATGGATGTGTGTGGCGTCCATAGGTTAGTTAGGTTTAAGTAGTTCTAAGTTCTAGGGGACTGATGACCTCAGATGTTAAGTCCCATAGTGCTCAGAGCCATTTGAACCATTTTTTGACTGTTTAGTCAGTGTTGGTTGTTTGTTGGAAGTTTGTACCCTGATACTTCTTTGACGGTAATTAATTAAATTCAGTGTTCGTTTGGTATTGGTCTTAATAATTTTTTTCTCTAAGGCTGTTGAAAGCTGTACCAACCATGTGGGGACTCCAGTCCTTACATTTGGGAACACCTCCTATATTTTCCCACCCCACTTTCACGTATCAACAACGTAACAGGACATGCAATTAACTAGACATATAGAGAGAAATTAAGACAGGCCTTAATGGCTCTATCTGTGAAATTACTGACACTACCAATAACATCAGCACCAGACATTTATCAGTCACTAGAAAAATGATACGATACGCGAGGCGTGTTACTCCAACACTTGACTATTGCGTTTCAAAGGCACAATTTTAGAAGAACGATACATCACAGTTTGTTACCTTCCATCCGCTAAGCTGTCGATACAGAAAAAAATCGTACACATGGTCAGGATACGTTGACAATTCGGGCTGACTGTAGCTGCACTTCATTAAGTGAAACATTCGAAAAACATGCATTATTCTCATGCAACATAGGATCAGTGCGCCATGTGATTTTGAGACCGACAAATGTGACGTATTGATGCTCACTTTTAACACAAACAAATACTTTTTGTGAAGTTCATCTGGTTCCAACGCCCTCTGCATTGTTCTACACGTGATTTCCTCCCAAAAGGTACAAGCACATATCGCAAAATGTAGCAACTACAGCTGTCCAGAAACAAATTACGTAAAATCTTAATACGAAATACAAACAAGAACTTTTGGGTAGGAAGCACATGATTAAATAAAGCAAACTACATAATTAATACGAGTTGTACGACATTAACGGAAAAGACGTACCCATCTACCCTCATTTTCTGCAGCCATACTTGTTGAGTTCGGTCTAGAGCGAGATTTAGAATTTCTGCTGCTTCCACTACTGCATTTTTCCACTCCCTCGGCTGTCCTACCACCCAGTTTCCCAGACGGGGTCTTTTCTCGTAGTGTCTAGGTCTCTGATTTCACCAAATAGGTTCAAATGGCTCTGAGCACTATGGGACTTAACCTCTGAGGTCATCAGTCCCCTAGAACTTAGAACTACTTAAACGTAACTAACTTAAGGACATCACATACATCCATGCCCGAGGCAGGATTCGAACCTGCGACTGTAGCGGTCGAGCGGTTCCAGACTGTAGTGCCTAGAACCGCTCGGCCACTCTGGCCGGCTTACCAAGTAGGCCTCCGATTTCAAGACCGGTTATCATTGCTCTTTCCCATTATTGTCGGTGTGCTCAATATCTCATGAGTTTCCGCATTAGTACCTTTGTGTTACAACACCCAATCTTTTATCTTCCCGCGTGTGCTCATCGAGAGCTGTTAGTATTAGCTTCAATTCCTCCAGATGACTTTTCAACACACAGTAGGGATTTCTTGTGTGTCACTGGCATTGTGTTAATGAATAGCTGAATCAGCTCACCGCTACTGTACAGGGCGACCAAGATGCTGATTCTGTTCTAGTTCTCGCTGAAGTACACATGTTTGAAAATGAGTTGATGCCAGAAGCAGAGCTTTTGTGCTGCTTAGATGCACCCTGTTTTGTTCATCAGTGGACCAGTGTAACATCATGATTTCCGATTCAAATTCTGCGTATGTTGTACAGTGCCTTGTAACTGGCCATACATCTGCTGTGCAGCGAGCTACCTTAATTTAAGTATTAACTATATTTTTCTTACTTGTCACTTCTTCTTCCGTGTGTTTTTGCTTTTAGGAAGCTTTAATTGTCGAGTGCTATTAATAGTGTTCCATAGATTTCGTGTTTGTTTTGAAAACAGTCAGAGAGAGTCCCTTTAGTCAGCCGTAGTGCCAGTAGTGTCAGTGTCTTCCTAACCGCCGTCTGCTTCACATCTGCTGTGCAGCGAGCTACCTTAATTTAAGTATTAACTATATTTTTCTTACTTGTCACTTCTTTTTCCGTGTGTTTTTGCTTTTAGGAAGCTTTAATTGTCGAGTGCTATTAATAGTGTTCCATAGATATCGTGTTTGTTTTGAATACAGTCAGAGAGAGTCCCTTTAGTTAACCATAGTGCCAGTAGTTCTAGTGTTTGTTTTCAATATAGTCCAGAGACGGGTAGTGCTATTTTCATTGTTTTCTACAAGAAGTGGCTAGCAATCACAGTTTACTCAATAATCAGCCGCCTTTAGTGAAGTAGCAGTCTAGCTAAAAGTTGATTAACTCTCTTCAGTAAATTGATTCCTTAGGATAGATAGGATGTGTGACTGCTGTGTACGGACGCAGGAGGAGCTGGCCACTGTTCGCGAACAGCTGAGCGTGTTGATGGCCGCGGTCAACCGTCTTCAGGCTGCTGCCTCGGAGTGTAGCGGCAGTGGGGAGTCTGGTGCGTCGCAAGGTACACCCCAGGTGTTACATGCTTCACCCACTGTCCCTGCTGTCGAGACATCTTCGCGGGTACCGGGCGCGGTTGGGCGACCCTCTCCTCAAGGGGAGTGGCGGGTTCAGCGGCGTTCGCGGCGCACGAGGCGGAGGGTAAATGTGGAGGCTGGCCGTGTGGCACCGCCCGCTCTGCCTGTGAGTGGACATGTGACTGCTCCTTCAGCAAGGTCCGAGCAGGCACATGGGGGGAGGGGTTTATTAGTTACTGGGAGCTCCAACGTTAGGCGGGTGATGGAGCCCTTAGGGAAATAGCGGAAAGGTCGGGGAAGAAGGCCAGTGTTCACTCTGTCTGCTTGCTGGGTGGTCTCATCCGAGATGAGGAGGAGGCCCTACCGGCGGCGATAGAGAGCACTGGGTGCACCCGACTGCAAATTGTTGCTCATGTCGGCACCAATGACTCCTGCCGTCTGGGTTCAGAGGTCATCCTCAGTTCGTACAGGCGGTTGGCGGAATTGGTGAAGGCGGAAAGCCTCGCTCGCGGGGTGGAATCAGAGCTAACTATTTGTAGTATCGTTCCCAGAACCTATCGTGGTCCTCTGGTTTGGAGCCGAGTGGAAGGCTTAAACCAGAGGCTCAGACGATTCTGCAGAGATCTGAGGTGCAGATTTCTCGACCTCCGCTATCGGGTGGAGAAATGTAGGGTCCCTCTGAATAGGTCAGGCGTGCACTACACGCCGGAAGCGGCTACAAGGGTAGCTGAGTACGTGTGGAGTGCACATGGGGGCTTTTTAGGTTAGAGAATTCCCTCCCTAAGCCCGACAAGACGCCTCCTGAGACGCGGCAAGCTAGGGGGTAGGCAAAATGCAACAGGGAATAACAATATTAATGTGCTAATAGTAAACTGCAGGAGCGTCTATAGAAAGGTCCCAGAACTGCTCTCATTAATAAACGGTCACAACTAGGGACAGAAAGTTGGCTGAAACCAGACGTAAACAGTAATGAAATCCTAAACTCAGATTGGAATGTATACCGCAGAGACAGGCTGGACAGTGAAGGGGGAGGCGTGTTTATAGCGATAAGAAGTGCAATAGTATCGAAGGAAATTGACGGAGATCCGAAATGTGAAATGATTTGGGTGAAGGTCACGGTTAAAGCAGGCTCAGACATAGTAATTGGATGTCTCTATAGGCCCCCTGGCTCAGCAGCTGTTGTGGCTGAGCACCTGAAGGATAATTTGGAAAATATTTCGAGTAGTTTTCCCCACCATGTTATAGTTCTGGGAGGAGATTTTAAAAAATGGCTCTGAGCACTATGGGACTCAACTGCTGTGGTCGTAAGTCCCCTAGAACTTAGAACTACTTAAACCTAACTAACCTAAGGACATCACACACATCCATGCCCGAGGCAGGATTCGAGGAGATTTTAATTTGCCGGATATAGACTGGGAGACTCAAACGTTCATTACAGGTGGTGGGGACAAAGAATCCAGTGAAATTTTTTGTAAGTGCTTTATCTGAAAACTACCTTGAGCAGTTAAACAGAGAACCGACTCGTGGCGATAACATATTAGACCTTCTGGTGACGAACAGACCCGAACTATTGGAAACAGTTAACGCAGAACAGGGAATCAGCGATCATAAAGCGGTTACGGCATCGATGATTTCAGCCGTAAATAGAAATATTAAAAAAGGTAGGAAGATTTTTCTGTTTAGCAAAAGTGACAAAAAGCAGATTACAGAGTACCTGACGGCTCAACACAAAAGTTTTGTCTCAAGTACAGATAGTGTTGAGAATCAGTGGACAAAGTTCAAAACCATCGTACAATATGCGTTAGATGAGTATGTGCCAAGCAAGATCGTAAGAGATGGAAAAGAGCCACCGTGGTACAACAACCGAGTTAGAAAACTGCTGCGAAAGCAAAGGGAACTTCACAGCAAACATAAACATAGCCAAAGCCTTGCAGACAAACAAAAATTACGCGAAGCGAAATGTAGTGTGAGGAGGGCTATGCGAGAGGCGTTCAATGAATTCGAAAGTAAAGTTCTATGTACTGACTTGGCAGAAAATCCTAAGAAATTTTGGTCTTATGTCAAAGCGGTAGGTGGATCAAAACAAAATGTCCAGACACTCTGTGACCAAAATGGTACTGAAACAGAGGATGACAGACTAAAGGTCGAAATACTAAATGTCTTTTTCCAAAGCTGTTTCACAGAGGAAGACTGCACTGTAGTTCCTTCTCTAGATTGTCGCACCGATGACAAAATGGTAGATATCGAAATAGACGACAGAGGGATGAGAAACAATTAAAATCGCTCAAAAGAGGAAAGGCCGCTGGACCTAATGGGATGCCAGTTCGATTTTACACAGAGTACGCGAAGGAACGTGCCCCCCTTCTTGCAGCGGTGTACCGTAGGTCTCTAGAAGAGCGTAGAGTTCCAAAGGATTGGAAAAGGGCACAGGTCATCCCCGTTTTCAAGAAGGGACGTCGAACAGATGTGCAGAACTATAGACCTATATCTCTAACGTCAATCAGTTGTAAAATTTTGGAACACGTATTATGTTCGAGCATAATGACTTTTCTGGAGACTAGAAATTTACTCTGTAGGAATCAGCATGGGTTTCGAAAAAGACGGTCGTGTGAAACCCAGCTCGCGCTATTCGTCCACGAGACTCAGAGGGCCATAGACACGGGTTCACAGGTAGATGCCGTGTTTCTTGACTTTCGCAAGGCGTTCGATACAGTTCCCCACAGTCGTTTAATGAACAAAGTAAGAGCATATGAACTATCAGACCAATTGTGTGATTGGATTGAGGAGTTCCTAGATAACAGAACGCAGCATATCATTCTCAGTGGAGAGAAGTCTTCCGAAGTAAGAGTGATTTCAGGTGTGCCGCAGGGGAGTGTCATAGGACCGTTGCTATTCACAATATACATAAATGACCTGGTGGATGACATCGGAAGTTCACTGAGGCTTTTTGCAGATGATGCTGTGGTGTATCGAGAGGTTGTAACAATGGAAAATTGTACTGAAATGCAGGAGGATCTGCAGCGAATTGACGCATGGTGCAGGGAATGGCAATTGAATCTCAATGTAGACAAGTGTAATGCGCTGCGAATACGTAGAAAGATAGATCCCTTATCATTTAGCTACAAAATAGCAGGTCAGCAACTGGAAGCAGTTAATTCCATAAATTATCTGGGAGTACGCATTAGGAGTGATTTAAAATGGAATGATCATATAAAGTTGATCGTCGGTAAAGCAGATGCCACACTGAGATTCATTGGAAGAATCCTAAGGAAATGCAATCCGAAAACAATGGAAGTAGGTTACAGTACGCTTGTTCGCCCACTGCTTGAATACTGCTCAGCAGTGTGGGATTCGTACTAGATAGGGTTGATAGAAGAGATAGAGAAGATCCAACGGAGAGCAGCGCGCTTCGTTACAGGATCATTTAGTAATCGCGAAAGTGTTACGGAGATGATAGATAAACTCCAGCGGAAGACTCTGCAGGAGGGACGCTCAGTAGCTCGGTACGGGCAAGTCAAGCAGTATATTGCTCCCTCCTACGTATATCTCGCGAAGAGACCATGAGTATAAAATCAGAGAGATTAGAGCCCACACAGAAGCATACCGACAATCCTTCTTTCCGCGAACAATACGAGACTGGAATAAAAGGGAGAACCGATAGAGGTACTCAGGGTACCCTCCGCCACACGCCGTCAGGTGGCTTGCGGAGTATGGATGTAGATGTAGATTATATTTCCGTTGCTGTAGCTGCTCATGGAGTCAAGTTTTGTCTGAATTGGCCAGGAGTTCAGGTGGCTATCTTTAAACAGTCCAATCCACGTTTTGATGCTCATGTCTCTGCTTGCGCCATAAGTGAGGAATTTCCTCAGTGAGAAGAAATGCTTGCTGTCAAGGTCTTGTTCGTTGATGGATGCTGAGTCCGATGCCGCACATAACGCTCTCAGACTTTCGTTGACGCGTGTGTGTCACTAGGCTAAAAAGTTTCACAACTGTCATGCTCATTATTGGTCACCCTCTATTAGGGGCATTAGTGGCTCCTTGACTGACGATCGCTCTAGCTCCTTAACAACTCAACAATGCGTTTCTGCGAAATAAATTCGTCAAATTGTGCAAGTTAAACTGGTTCTGTGGCTACAGATTCAGTTTGCTTCTCAAGAACCTGCTCCCTTTGAGCTACTGAGGAGTTAGTTTCCTCTGCAGTCTGCCTCCTCTGAGGAAGTGAGATATTTGTTTTCTCAATTTTGTTCAAATTTGTCTCATCCTGGACCAGCCCGATCACGAATCGAGTTTTCTATCTAAGTGTGTCATCTTTTCCCAAAATTATTTCCTATCTGTTTCGGTCTTTTCCCCATCTGCCTCCTCCTTCCTATCTCTCTCTCTCTCTCTCTCTCTCTCTCGTGCTTCTTTTCTATCTGCTTCTACTTTCGTATCTCTCTCACGCATTTCTTTCCTGCATGCTTCAGCTTCTTCTAGCATTTGTTTTACCCAGAATGACTATCTCTCATGTTTCCGAGATTCGAGCTGCTTTGTGCAGTGGTCGACTCTGCTACGCAGGCTTCTCTAGTTCACACAGCTCAGTTGTTGATGTAGATTCCTGGGTTTCTTGTAATGCAACTGCTGTTGACACCTCCCTCACAGAAAATTATGATCCGAATTCCCAGACTCCATTGAATCCTTCTGGCCAAGGATTCGCCTCGCCTCTCTAGATCGTGTTCGTCTAGTTCTATCCATGTACAAAAGAACTTATATCAGACTCTATTAGACAATGCGTTACTGCTGTCACAAATTTGATAATAGAGAATGATCCTGAGCACAAAAAAAACTGAACATGTAATAAAAAAACTTCTTCAAACGCAATATAAGCTTTTTTTGACAAAATCGTCCAAAACACAGGTGCATACACAAAAAGCAAATGATAAGCAACATGTAGTTGGCGTGTACTGTGCTAGCATGTGGTGTAGCTGTGGATTAACGTGCAAGTTACAAAATGGGACGAAAAGCTCGTTACAACTTTTTGCACCTTGCCGTCCTAACCGCAGGTGATCAAAAGAAAACAAAAGTAAAATCTTGGCTAAGCTGAGTCTCAGTTCTGGAACAGAGCCCACGAGCCTAAGTGAAATGCTCGTTATGAAACAAATCGTCGACAATACAGGACGAATGAGTGCAATATTCGTTCTTTTTTCTCAGTTCTTAATATAGCTGATCGTTGTGTTTGGCCACTGTGAGAATAAGCTTCGGTGTCTACCACGTTATATTTGTTATCAGTGGGTCGCCAACCCATGGAGAAGTTGTATGGACAATGTAAAGGATCTTGGAATCTTAATGAAGAATGAGTTTAAGAGATATTTATTTGTTCTATTGACTGAGAAAAACCATAATAAAAATTAAAGAGAAGAAAGTTATCTAAAACTCAAATCAAATAACAAAATTACGCCAACACTGTGAGGAAGTACCAAAAAGTGTGGAAGACTGTATGGAGAAAGTGCGACAAGATAAAGCTTATCTGGGCAGGTCGTGAAATCAAAGTTAACAATATAACAAGGTGCTACAAATTACAGACAAATGAAGCAACACAAACTGCGTGTCAAAGCAAGTAACTGTCTGCTTGGAACTTGGTTCACGCTACCGAAGCTGCGGCACTTACATTCCCCGAAATGAGGAAACCATGCTCCCATCAGCATCAAACAGCGGTCGGGAGACGAGTGACTCTCACGATGTGTGGCGATGGAATGACCACGAAACGTGGATCTTCCTGTACCAATCTCTACTTTCAAAAGTCTTTGTATGGAGCGGGACGAGGAGAATATCGCTTATTTAATGAAAAACGGCGTACGCTGCAGAAACGTGTTACTCTTGGCGTACAAATCGTACCTTACAAATAGGGGGTTGGTACCAGGATGGAGTAGCGTCTCATCGATTGGTCTGCTTCTTGGCGCCAAGTACGGTGGTGGGGTAATTCAGTTCCATTCAGCGCAGCAAATTTTGTAGCCAAAGCAATGAATCATCCCAAGTTGGTTGGGCGACTTCTCAGTATCTCGTCCTTTGATGTCCAACCAGAGTAGACAAAAATATCATGAACGTACAAAATCTTCCCACTTAGTGCAATTTTCTGTTTGCTTCTTCTTTTCAGATCTAAGGATCGTTTATTGTTTTCAACCAAAACTAGTTATTTAATTATTGTTATCTAATTGTGATCTAGAGAATTAAAAGTTTTCTAATAATTTAAAAAAAATTATATATAAAAAGATTATGCCTTACTTTGTCCGTCACACACCAATTTGTAACTTTAAGTGGAAGGATGTCTTCTACCAAGGAACATGTGATATTTGACAATGAACTGAGTATTTCCAATGTCATTTTAATTTTACCTGTCTTGAAAATGGAAACTGCTGTTAGCATCCAAAAGGTTCTACACTGCCAGAAAAAATAGTAAACCTAGAGAGACGACATGGATTGGCATCTGATGAGGGCATATGCCACCTGGGGGATAGTAGATGTACTGACAATGGTTTCCACATGGTCCGCCAAGAGATAGAGTAATGGTATAGCTACTAGAGCGCCATCAATGTCTACACTTTAATAGTGAATGCTCACAGCCAGAACGCTCATTGTGTTGCAGACATATGAAGCAAGCATGAAACCATACAATGGAGATGTACTCGTTCTTCCTATGGCCAACTGAGTGAGTATGAAAGAGGTCAAATTGTGGCATTCCAAGAGACAGGACGTTCCTTTCGGAGTATTGACACACAAATTGGACGTGCTGTGTCAGTTGTGCAATGATGCTGGCATCGGTAGTCACGAGAACATTCTCACATCTGTAGATGAGTTTTTAGATGTCTATGCAGCACAAACGCACACCAGGATTGTCATATTGTAAGGGCAGCAGTGGCAGATCAAACAGCTACCACAACACAGCTAAGGGAGTTTGTGAGCCCAGACATGTCAACACGAACTGTTGCATACCACTTATTAGCAGTGGGACTACGAGTATTAGGGCAAAACGAGTTCTACTCCACTCTGCATTGTTGACAATTTATTCAAGATGGCGGGCCCTCCCCTCACTCCTCCTCCTTTCCCTTAACTTATTGTTCTGTTAATTGATTTATAACTCCCTGGGAATGATTTATAACCCCCTGGGAATAATCCAATCCACCCCTACCCTGCCTCCATCCCTGTGTGAAATTCCCAACCCTCCCCCTCCATCTCACTGATACAAGCAGACTTGTGATATCAAATTAATTGAGTAGTTGATTAAATTGATAAATAATGAACCCCTCCCTCTCTGGAATATTGCTCAGTCTCCCTCCACTTCCCCTCACCCCTCTCCTCCCTCTCCTGGAAATTGGTGGGAAAAAGACCCAGTCTGTGCTGAGAGGAAGGTTCTCATGATATAAAATTCAAATCATTGTCAATTACATAGCAGAGGATATACTGTTTATTTATAAAATTCAATTTTCAATGGTTGGATCTCTTTATAAGGGGAATAAGCTCATCATTCTCTGCTGTTTATTTGATTTTGGAAACTGCAGTTTTTGTAAAATACATCAAAAAGTAGCAATTAAATACGTAAATAGATGGCTGTTTTTCTGATTGTGCGAGGAAGACTGTCATGGAATCAACATCAAAATAGCACATCACACATTATTACACTGTTAAAAATCTTCTGATCACACCTTTTCACTAACCACAGGGCAGATGTGCCAGCTGCCTCGTGTATTCCCATGCCTGCAAGTTGGGAGAGAGGCTCGCACACAGGACTGGCTCATGCAGGGCACAGACTGGAAGTCACACTAAACCCCGAACAAAGCATCAGATGATGGCAACACTTTGGGTGGTTGTGATGACAGGTAAAAGGTGATAGGAAGCACTAGCTTTCTGCTGCAATAAACAACAGACGTGATGTTCTCGTCTGATTACAGTGCTACTAGTTGGCGATGGGAACGACATATCACAAAAAAACATTGCTAATAAAGACCTAAACATTTCAGAAAGATCGTGAAAAAAATCAGCTTAACACGTATACCGCAAATAGACTCTATAACACATGCAACCACTAACAGTTCGAAGCAGATGCATGATGCTAGAAAAATAACTTATTGCACTTCTGTGGGACCATCAAGACAATATATCTGCTTCCCATGGCGTCTAGAAGCCTTGTGGCCAGGTACACGGACAACTAGCGAGCGATCCCAGCGCCCCCAAGCGATATAGGTGGAAACTGCTGACTCGAGACAACATCTCAAAAGACTGATGTGGTCCATCCCCACATATGTTGACAGCAAAAGCAAATCAAGTAATTAAATTTCAAAAACGCTCGCCGTATATTAGGGGTCTTCTATACAGAGTCATTTGAGAACACAAGCACCCTCCTCCATGAGTTTACTGCAACCCACATGATCACAAAGGCAGCCAAATGCATACTGAGCAATAGTTCACTATTCTCCCTCTGAGGGGCATCTCGAGCATTGCCACCTATGTAGTATGGCGATCAGTGTTCTTTTTATACTTGATATCAGGGAAACCTCTCTCAAGTGCTACTTCCTGTTTGTGCATGAACCAATGTATCCAAACATGCAGGCTGAGGCTTTCGCCCCACCTCAAAATACTGCATTCCTATTGGCTAATGCCGAAATAGTGAAGTATATAAACCCTACCACTTGAATCCTCATTCTGCTATTGTCTGCCTTTGAGTCAGCTCGAATGACTTGGCCTCACTCATGTGTGTGTTAATTGGTAGTTTGCTTCGTCTCTGATCTAAGATGAAGCATTCAGCGGTATCAGGCAGCAGCTGCGGCAGTGCCAGTGGCAGCAAACACCCAAGACTGCCGCAGGAATGGGAATTATCAGGGAAGGGAAGCCTGAGATCAAATTTCCTAGTGCATATTTCGTTAAAAAAGGTTTTGAATTATCAAATTACTGTGTGTTTAGATTTTGAAGTATATTTTCGTAAGAAACTTTCTCAGCATTGACACCTTGTGCATTCAGATTTCGAAGTTAAAAAAATTGTCATAGCAGGTGTTCAGATTTGTTAGCATTTGTGACTCTTCAAGCTTTCCAGGCATATATGTTGCAAATAGTCTTCATGGGCTTGCCACCGGATCACGTTATGTGAATTCCACAATATTTTCTCGGAGCAACTTTCTGACATCTTCAGGTGGTTCAAACTTGCTGATATCTAGGAACGACTGATGGTATCCCTACATCGACGCCCTGTGATTTATTAAATCAATATGTTGCTGCTGTAGGTGATTTCGGAGACCTTGATCAATTGATCCATGGTGGTTTGGGCAAGGAGATGATTGAGTGGGTGGAGGAGAAGGAGAGAGAGCTGTGTCGTCATGAGGAGGTGTCGAATGATCTGAGGGATATGTCACAGAACCAGAGCGGTATAGGTAATACACACTCATTCTGGTTACCAATAACCAATGTCCTTTTTTTCCTTGCAGCAGCAGGTGATGTCTGGAACGCTGTACTTATTTCTCGTTATTCTTTCTCCACAGCACCACCATCTGCACAGTATGCAGTGGCGGGGGTACTGGGCAACAGTGAAGAAAGCACCTCCAAGACGCAGTCCTGGGCGACCCACTCTGCCTCATCACTCTGTGGGAAACTATTGCCACAGTCCTATCCCCCCTCCCCTCAACAGCTCTGCTCTGGTGTCCATGGTCAACCCTCCCCCCAACAATTGGCACAGCAACAATCTCTGCAGCCACAGTCGCAGCTAGGCTGCTCACACTCTGGCAACGCACAGTCTTCTCCTCCCACAAGTTCTTGCCCAAACCGCAAAGTATGTGCACCTCCCTGCTCCTCCACTTACCCAGCAGCAGCAGCATCATCGTCAACCATTTGTAGTTACAGAAATAGTAGTAATAATCCTGTGGATAGAGGCAGCTCCCTTTCCTGTCCTTTTAGTGAAGCATATCAAATCAGTAATAACATACTGCAATTAGAAGACTCAGTGATTGCAGACACCTTTGATGAGCGAATCTCATTGACTAGGATCGAGAATCGGCAGGAGGGTACTGTGACCCTGTTGGGTTTCTGAGAGTGTGCCTTCTGGTCGTGGAAATGGAGCTCCTGAAGGTTGTTAATGATCTGCAGTCTGCAGTATCCTGCCATTAAATGTGGTGCAGTGTTGGACACTGAACTACCGCATTCCCCCCAACCCCTCCCCACCCCTCCACCTCGTGTTGCCTCTGCCTTTGAAGAGACAAGTCTTCACTATCTTTATGGCGGAAGATGGCGTGATAATGCGCAGCACAGCAATCACATAGTAGTTTCGTGAACCCATCTTGAGAGCTATATTGGTCCATTTTTATGAGATGGAAGTTAGAGGGTCAGCTAAAGCATTCAACTGAACACTACACCTGGACATCTGTACACATGTCTATGATCAAGTAAATGGAAGGTCAATGTATATCAAGCTTTCTAAATACTTGTATATAGCTGATAAGAAGGCTTGCAGTAATGTCGAAAACAAAAAGTTTCGTGAACCCATCTTGAGAGCTATATTGGTCCATTTTTATGAGATGGAAGTTAGAGGGTCAGCTAAAGCACTCAACTGAACACTACACCTGGACATCTGTACACATGTCTATGATCAAGTAAATGGAAGGTCAGTGTATATCAAGCTTTCTAAATACTTGTATATAGCTGATAAGAAGGCTTGCAGTAATGTCGAAAACAAAAAGTATCAGGCTTGTTTTGCATGGTCAGTCCACGCTGGTGAGAGAATTTACAATTACTGCGATCATCCTGAGCATCCTGCTACATACCTGTAGGTGATAATATTCGTGGACATTATAGCTTTCACTGCATGGAGTTCCCTGTTGAACTCCAGGATATACATAAATTTGAGACATAGAATAGTGGAATAACGGTTCATGTTCGTGGCTTGGAGAAACGCAGGTCAGATGAGCAGAACGAGCTTTTAGTCGTCAGCCCCCTCCATTTCTGAAAATTTACCGCTGAGTGTAACATGCATGTAAACTTGCTGCTATTCTCTGATAAGACAAATAAAGAGAAAGGCAATTATCATTGTGTTTGAATCGAAGACATGTCCCACCTTCTCGTCTCCCAGATGAGTAAACATAAGGGTAAAGAGTATATTAGCTTACGATGCCTCAATGCCTTTTACTCAGACAAGTCATTAGCAAAATGTATAGTAGATTGCATTTACAATGATCCAGTAAGTATTATTGTCGTGCCGGCCGCGGTGGTCTCGCGGTTCTAGGCGCGCAGTCCGGAACCGTGCGACTGCTACGGTCGCAGGTTCGAATCCTGCCTCGGGCATGGATGTGTGTGGTGTCCTTAGGTTAGTTAGGTTTAAGTAGTTCTAAGTTCTAGGGGACTAATGACCACAGCAGTTGAGTCCCATAGTGCTCAGAGCCATTAGAACCATTATTATTATCGTACTGAGGAAAACAAATTCATAAAGCTTAAAAATACTCACCATCAGGAGAAATACTCATTCGAGGTGTACGTCGATTTTGAATGCCTCGTTGATCCTATGACCCTCCATGGAGGTGACCCCACAGCCCCACAAACTACCTTCACCGAAAAGCACGAACCATATGCGGCAAGGTTCCAAATTGTATCATTGTATGATTCGAGTACTAACCGCTATAAATTCTGCTTTGGAGAGAATCCTGCGGTTTGGCTTCTCACTGAGCTTGAAAAATTTTCATGGGAGTTTGATGATCTTTACGGCGACAGCGTCCCTATGACCAAATTGAAGGGGAATGAAGATACGTAGAATAACGTGCTTGTCTACCGTACTTGTGGACTGCCGTTAGATAGATAAAGAGAAACTCCTTATAAGGATCACTGTCATCCTATGGGGAAGTTACGTGGCGCATCCCACAGTACATGCAATTTGAAGTACCAGTTACCGAGAAACATACCCGTTTTCTTCCATAATTTAAACGGGTATGACGCTCACTTTCTTTTGAGCACTTGGCTAATTTCAGTTGGGAGAAAAATCAGGTCAGTGCCCTACCTGAAAGCGTCGAGGAATGTGCTCCATTCTCCAAACGAATGACGCCAAGAATTACACTCTGGCTCCTTCACTCGCTACGTTTTATGCAGGCACCACTCCAGAAACTTGTTGAAACTCTACATAGGGAGGATACATGTATCACTCGAGCCGCATTTCCCGATGAAGGAAAGTCTCATCTTGTGATTAGGAAGGGGTTTTCCCATACAAGTATCAGGATTGAACGACAAAACTCAACGAAACCAGGCTAACAGACATAACTGCATTTCCCAGCAACCTTATAGATGATGCCAAAACAGGTGCAAAGTAAGGGCATGCTGTCTGTGTCTGGCCTGGTATTCAACATCTCCACTTTCAGAGAGTAAGCACTGCTTTACATGGACACAGACGTCCACTTGCTTGTGGATATTTTCGAGAAATTCCAGATTCTATGCATGACCACATATTCTCTGGACCCCGCCTTTTATTACACAGCAACTGGGTTGTCTTGGGACACTATGCTCAAGAAAACGAAGTGCAGCATCAAACTGTTGACTGATGCTGACATGCTTCTTTTCTTTGAGCGAGGGATCCGTGGGATACTTTGCCACTGTGTCCATAGGCACCCCCAGGCAAATAAACCATGTATGAATGACAGAATCAGCACATCCCGTGATTCGAGTTACATCATGTACTAGGATGTCAATAACTTATATGGGCACGCCATGCAACAATTAATGCCGATTGGGGAGTTTCGATGGATGCCAAAGACGAATGCAAGGGATTAGATGGAGCAATCGAGGGTATGGCGGCAGATTCTGATGTGGGGTAAGTGGTGGAAGCAAAACTCACATACCCTATTAGTTTGCTTGGTGTGCAGGCCGATTTGCTGCTGTGTACAGAGCAATTAGTTCCATAAGGGAGTTGCACCCCAAAACTGATGACAACGTTGGGGAATAAGCGGAGGTGCATTATTCACTATCGTAATCTCCAGCAGTGTCTCAGATTGCGAATGGAGCTGGTTAGAATCATCCAGGCTATCTCCTTCAAGCAATACCCCTGGATGAAGGAGGATATTGATTGAATACGACATTGAAGGCTTCCGTGACATGTGACTTTGAGAAATATTTTTTTAAATTGATGAATAATTTTCGGTAAAACAATGGAGAATTTGAAATTTTGATTAGAGCAGAATGGTATGAGCACTATGGCGTAAGAAAATGGATCACCAGATCAAATTTTAAATGGGTCACAATATTCAAAGAGAATTTTGTTGCTGTGGAGATGGTGAAGGTTGCAGTAGAATTTACGAAACCTATTTATGTGGGGATGCGCATACTAGACCTAGTCAAACTCCACATCTACTGCTTTCATTATAAGTTTGCAAAAACTCATTTCTCTGATCCTAAATTGCTTTATATGGATACAGATAGCTTCATCTTTTGGGAGAAGAAATGCAATCTATATGAAGTAATGAGGTACCACGGTAATGAATTCGACACAGTTTTATACATGGCTGATAGTCCTTACTGGTATTGTTCCACAGAACAAGAAGATTATCATCCTAATGAAAGGTGAGGCGAATTGATTGGTGATTGTGCAGTTTGTAGGTCTGGGAACAAAAATGTATTGGGAGGGCTAAGGGCGTGCATCGTATGGCATTAAGAGCCCTCTCTATCAAAGACTATTTGCAGTGTCTGTACAGCAGCATTCACAGTGATCTGCCACAGCCACAGCACATATGTGCAGCAAACTAGTATTCGATTGAGAGGACATGAGGTACACATTGCGCTGCAATCTAAAGTGGCCTGTTACCTCATGACAATAAAAGGGTCATTCATGATGATAGGATTGAAACTCTACTCTAGTCAGACTATCACTTGTTGAGAGAGAGAGGGTGGGGGACCCTGATTGAGTGAAAGGTAGAGAATGAGACTGGATGTAAATGCTGCAGAATAGTAAGAACCTTTTATCATAGTGTAAGTAACTATATGTGTATGTGGGTGGTTCAAAAATTTATTAACACACTCCATACGTGTACTGTGTACACCTATGTAAATATATTTGCACACCATGTCTGCTAACTAAAACGTATGTAAATATGTATGTGTACAATGTATGTGCTCATGAAGAAAAAATGTGTACAATTGTATAAAAAAATATATGTACGACACATGTCAGAGGAAAAACAAATGTAAATCATGTATCTTGCACATAATATGTATGTGCGTACATGCATGTGTGTGTGTGTGTGTGTGTGTGTGTGTGTGTGTGCGTGTGTGTGTGTGTGTGTGCGTCTGTACTCACCATGTACATTTGTAAGTTACACGTGTTGCTAGTCATGCAAGTCACGTTGGTTTTAGGTGTAGATAGTTCACAGTCTATCAAAATTATTGTTGTTCATCCATGTAACTGTTACTATTGGGACTGTAGTAGTGTAAGAATAAAACAACCTCTGCATTAGTTTTTACCATAGATTTAGATATATCTGAAAACTGTAAATAGCTCACCCCTGAATTTTTGTTTGTTATTGTTAAAAAAAGTATTATGTGAAAAAGCTTCAAAGTGTAATCTCAAGAACTGAACTGTATCTGTGAGAATCACACAAATGAAAGAATTCGTTACCATACGTCTTTGCTGTTGTCATTTACAAAAAAAGTGGGAACAGTGGAAGAGAAATCATACACAGATTGCGAGGTAAAAGAAGTCATTTATTTTTCATCCAACTTAAAAGTAATTTTACATTTTCATAAGAAGACACAACACTATTTTCACTCATATTCTTCTTCTTAAGTCGAGGAAGAGCAGGTCTTTAATAGCAGCAAACTTGAAGATTCGACATATCCATGTGATCTCCTCCTCACCTTTGACGTAGATGGTGGTATCCATGTGGTCGAAAATGTGAAGCGACATTACCATATCATTATAGGGTATGCCACGATCATCCCAGTGAATTCCATTGTAGAAATGTTTTAACCACTTTGCACTTCTCTGTGTTTTAGCACACTTCACATTCTCGAAAGATCTCGGTGATGCAATGTTTACTGAGAATGTCTCTATTATTCTGGCGTCTTCTGTGTATGATATGAAAACAACGTCTCTAAATATGAACTGTCTACACTGAGCATCACAGAAACCTTAGCGTCTGCAATGGTGTTCGCCTTGAAGTAACATTGTGAAAGGATCTGGGTATGGAACCGCACCTGTTTATTTATACAGTTCATGGGACAACACCGGTGAGTGGACAACAGTTAATCACATGGTCATATAGAACTAGAGCATAAGCTGCAGTGCTCTCTGAGAAATTTTCCAAAGATTCATTTTCACTTCGTACACCTAATGGTCCAGATTTTATTGTCTCGTTCTGTTTTGAGCAATATATTATGATGACTAGCGCCAGCTCCTTGAATTTCCGTAGGCTGGGTATACATCCTTCCTCTTTATACTGTATTACGGAGCATGGAACCTCGTATATGAGTCATACGGTAGACTGAATACATTTTCGTTCCAATGCAGGTATAAATTATCATATGGGTAGAATTCAGATTTCAGGTAGACTCTGGTATTAGTTTACCTGCAATTATGAAACTTGGTGGAATCATTTGCTGAATTCCCTTTTCTATCGACCTAATGCACCTGGGCGTCTACGTTGAGCGGAGGTTTTAATGGACCATGTATGTCTGCTTGCAGTTGGTAGCACTGAGTACTCAGAAACCTCCCCTTGAACCGAAAGATAACGATAGAAATACTCTGGCAGTCAGAGCATTTAAAAGCTTCGAAAGATGCTCATCAAATATTATGATTTCTGGCATTTTCCATATTATTTTATTGATGGTGATCTCGTTTTCCTCCTGGGTCTCTTGAATGTATGAGTTGTTGTCCATTGCAGTCTGTATCAGAATAAGTTCGTGTTTAGCATTCAGAACATTTTCTCACATCTCCTCAAAGTGCCCCACAAGCAATTTTAGAGGTATACATGCAGTAAATCTCTTGTACTCTTCCACTGCCTCATCTATGAACCATCCACCAATTTCTAAATCGTTCACATCCGAGGGAGAAGCAGAGACATACGTTTTAGCAGTTGTGGTGTCTATATTGTGTGTGCAATCAGTCTCGACGCCGTTAAGTACATGCCGGATCTCATGAAATAGGAATGCTAAAGCGTTATATGAAAGTTCAATGTCATGTAGCAGTACAACCCCTTTCTGTAAATGATTCATCAAGAGATGCGAAATTCTTGCGTGGGAGGGTTAAAATGTCTTGGTGTTCGATGACAATTCTAAGTTCATCGTTCTTGTTACATGTGGTTGATGCATAAGGTTTACGCTAGAAGAATTCCTGGTGTATAATACACACATCACATTCCATTGGTTTAGTTATATCGACAGACGTCATTGTGCAGCTTAATACCTACTGATTTAAGAAACTCGTAGTTTATATGTGTTATCCCATGCTGTTCTATTGTGAAGTACTGCAGCGTGCATTGTGCACTTCGGTTTTATATCTTACGCCCATCCACTCTTCGTTAACAATACGGGGACACTGCAATCCCTGACTGGTTGAAGCTCGCCACCGACGCTTCTGTTCCAGCAGGTTAAAGATCGTCGCGTTTGCCTCTAACAGCTCCTGGCTGGTTGAAGGACGCCGCCGCTTCTGCGTCTCTGCATGTTCAAGGTTACTGCTGGTTCTGCTTTAGATGTAGCTGTACAATGATTTCCTCGTCACAACAGTCGACAAGTTGATTATCCTGGTCCAGAATACGTAGCTACAGCTAGTCCAACGCCTGAACTGTTACTGGGAGGTAAACAGCGTCGAGAGGAGTCTCAACGATCTTATGCCCCGTTCCTACTAAGGTAAGAATTTATAAATTGTATGAATCAATCTGTTGTTGAGATAAGAGTTTGTTACAGTGTTACACTCAACACGGATTTTACTGACAGGAGATATATTCACTGACTGGTTGGATTTGTAGAATTTATTGGAATCCTTCAAAACCTGTCCTTTTGTGAAGCCCAGTAGCTGTGTTACTGAACCTTTCTGATTAAAGTCAATTGTTGCACTCATTGTCATTGTTTCAGATTTAAATGTATTGATGTTTGCACATAGCACACCTTTCCCACACAGTTTTAAAGCTTCGTTTAAATCATCAATATCGTATGCACCAGGCTCTATTTCACAATTTCTTTTTCCCCATTTACTTTCAGATGAAGTTTATTGTTACCCTCTATGAGATTTGGAATGCTGTTGTAAGTCTCCAGTCCAATCAGCGCTATAATCCATTCCCCATTGCTTAAATAAATCGGTAGATTCTTAATGCATCTCCTTATAAATTTGCTTCTTCATAAATGTTTGGAGGAACATGATGTACAAATGCCCACATAAGTGGGTATTAAAGTCTTGGTAGCGATGAATATCGTAGAACACACGTCATCTGCCGGTGAAGTATCGTTGGAACTCTTCTGGCGGCTGCGAGAAGCCTCTAAATGATTCGAGATAGTAGACATTATTTGTATTTTTCTTAACATACACCACCCAGAGGTTTCCTGGTCACCCATCAATACCTAAATTCGCAATTCCACACTCTCCACATTTCCACATATCTTCGGTAATGTATACTGCACACTATGGAATCTTGGAATGCTGAAATTTTTCTAACATATTTGAGCAGATCTGTGTTTGTAAGGGGTCTGTCTGGTAGGCTACATAATGTTTTTTTTTTTTTTAATTTTATTTATGAAGAGGCCCAGCCCTTTCTTGTATGGTTTCAGGTACAGTATTTTTCCAATGTCTGTTGCTTCCATCATGCAATTATGTCTTCTTGCTTCCTCTACCTGCTTCTGGGAGTTCTGTGCATTCTTGACTGTTTTGGCAATAGCTGCAGTGCCACCATCCTGTGAGCCCGTGGCTGAGACAATTGTGAGGTTTGGAATCAGCAAGGGGAGAATTCCACCTGATGTCTTGGGTATCAGCAGAACCCTGGGTGCGTTAACTTGTCCTTTATGCTTCAAAGCACTTTTAGTTGCATATACCGCTGTCACCATGCAGTTTTTTTAAACAGCCCTTCTTCTTCATCATCATTGTCTTCTTCTTCATCTTCTTCTTCTTCTTCTTCACTGCACGACGTCCAGCTTCCATAACTTGCTTGTGATTCACACTCAGACCCAACTTAATTTTACCATGGATGGTTTTATCAACTATAAAAGCTGCAATGCACTATCCTATACCAATATCCTTCCTTGCACATATTGCCTTGGCTTTATCAGCTATAATTCGATATGCAGCATAACGTCCTAGGAGACCTTTATGTTTTGCATATCCAGTGTCACATTCCAAACACACCTCTTCAAACAGGTTAATCCCTTATAACCACAAGCCAAACGTTTTTGAAGCTTTGTTCTAGGTCTGCACTAATGTGCTATTTGACAGGAAGTTTGTCGAGAATACCATCACCTCCTATAATGTGTCTTCTATGCAAACCATTATGCAGCAAATCGTCAGCGTCAATCCAGCTGTTTTGTATTGCAGGAAAACCAAGCCATTTAACTAGTGCTCTATTCCCTAGATCCACCACACTAGTGTGATGCAACATGTCTCCATAGGGCATCCCATACATGCCCCACTGGATTCAAATCAGGAGAGTGAGCATGCCATGTCATGCATACAATATCTTCTGTTTCCAAGAAAACATCAACCACCTATGCTCTATGAGGTCGAGCATTGCCGTCCATCAGTACAAAGTCTGGTCCACGGCACCGCGCAACGATGGTACATGAGGTGCCAGGGTCTCCTCACGATACCTGACAGCAATTGAACCTTGTCAATTCACCCATACAATTTCAAAAGAGAATTTCAAGTGGTCAATATAATTCTTGCCCACACCATTAGGGATCCTCCTTGATATCGGTCTCTTTCCACAAGGTTTGGGTGCCAAAATCGTATTCCACGTTTCTTCTAGATTAGATTCCGCCGAGAATCACTCTCCAGACTGAATCGGGTCTCATCTGTGAAAAGAACATTGGCCCACTATTCGACTGCCCAGGTGGTATGTTGCTGACTCCACTCTACACGTTCCCTTCCGTGAAGACGAGTCAGAGGTACACATACAGCAGATCTCTGAGAATAAAGACGACTCCGTTGAAGCCTTCTATACATTGTTTGCCTTGTACAACACGTCCAGTGGATGCAGCGAGGTCAGATGCCAGCTGCCATGCAATACTAAAGCAGTACCTTCGTGCACTTACAGTCAAATAACTGTCCTCTCTTTCTGATGTCACACCTGTTTGGACTGGTACCCGGCAAACACTACTCCGTTTGATAGGTGCCCTGACGTCACCGTTGGCGTGTTTGTCTATTGACTAGAGTGCTACCTTGGCACGATTTGTGCGGACATCTCTTGGCAGTTTGTATGATTATATCGTGAGTTAGACACAAAACGGGAAAATAGCTGTTTGTTGCTATAATTTTGGACACCAGTGTATATTATTTACATTTCAGCAATGATACGTAGACTGAATTACATCAACAAGAAAAACCCAGCAATGATACACAGACTGCATTGCATCAACAATAAAAACCATTATTCAGTTTTTACAGTATTTCCCGAGTAACTTTCTTGTTTGTACTATTTCTGCATGTATTTCTCTCAAACTGGCAGGTGTTCCTTTAACTTCTTCTCTGGGCACCATATTGATACACTGTTCTAAATCGTCTGAACGCACACAGTGATAGTATTCACAATATCATTATACAAAGCTTGGATGTACAGCACCCTACGGTTCAGTCTTTCCAACACAATGGATAGTACCATTTGGAGTCCGAACAAGTTTGTAATGGTGGAGTGCTGCAGATAAATTGATCGACCTCCAGATCTCAGCGTGAGTGTCACGCCATCATACAATGATGTTATAGTTAGTGCCAGGTCAGCACAGTAAATGTTCGGAGATGGAGAATACTCAGGTGTCATATATTGACTGATTTAGGATTCTATACAACACAGTTCATCCCATTCCAACTCCATAAACCACACTTTAAAATTTCTCAATGCATTTTCTTTCTCTAACATAACATGCCAGTCACTGTCCACTGTTACTTCTACATCAATATTGCAGTAACACTGGAATGTTCTGGGATGGAGCGTTTGCCAGACACCAGTAATGACGTGCACCGTGTGGTGTAGGGCCCCCAGTACAGCTTTTCTGGGAGTTCGGGATTGGCTGGGTGTCTTAATCATACAAATCAACGAGCAGGATGGATAATAGCAGCACGTTGTCCTGCTCCAATACGCTGATCAGGTGTGCTACAGGATACCACAAAGCTGCTGCCATTGCTGGCCAGAACACGACAGAGGTCGCTGCAAGTCCCGACAAGACTAAGATAGCTGTGCTGGCCCAGACATGTTGGATGTTGCTGCCAGTCTGGACATGCCATAGGCTGCTCCTGAACAAAGAAGAAGAAACCACTAGCATCCACAGACAATGACATCGAGTAGAACAAAGAAAGGGAACTTGACAAAGAAGAGGACAATCCACTGTGTGCAGTAATAGTAGCAAAGACATGTAATGAGCATTGATTTGTACCCTTCTTCTTCGTTGCAGAGGCAGATGAGGACCTCAATTGCTGTTGACGCTTCATGGTTCTTCCAATGACTGAATGCAACTAAGAGTACGTCCATCATATGTCCCCCAGCGTCACAATCTCATTACCTGATGTAATGTTCCCACATTCCTATTGGCTCCAGCCAATATTCAAATGGGGGAGGGGCAGAACGATGTGTTCCTATTGGTTCTGAGGGAAAATGTGGGGGAGAAAAAGAAACCATTTCAAGTGGCCTCTGTGGATTTTTGAGAACTAGCTCAGTCGAGGTCCATAAACCAAGATAAACACCTCTGGTTATCCTGTCTGTGGTAGTGGAATAGGACGAAGCTATCTCCTGCACTGGGGGTCAGCCCTGTGTACAGCCCTATGTTCTGCATGTGAGAGAATACGTGAGGCAGCTGGTGCGCTGCCCTGCAGTCGGTGCAAAGAGGCTATCAGAAGATTTTTAACATTGCAATTACATGTGGTGAGTTATGTTGACGGCGATTTCGTAATGGTATTCCTTGCGCAATAGGAAAAAGGTATGATGTAAGGAATTATTATTATTATTAAACATCAGATTGAGAAGGGAAAGCAACATATACTTGCGTGGCTCCCTTTTTCGTTTAGAAAATGCCGCGTACTATTGTGGAACAGTGAGACTTGGTGCGAGCAATGTGCGATTTGAGAAGTAAAGTTTGCTAAGACATTCCCGGATGTCACTCGCACTGAAAAAGTACCTAAGGGCCAGTTTAAAACTGAATTTGAAGAATATTACAAGGGGGGAATATAAGTTGTATGTTAACGTTGGTCTTGAGTGTTCTGTCCAAACAATGACACGTCGGATACGGTCGGCTCTGTGAAAAAACTTGGCACTTAAGGTTGTCCAACTGCCAAAGCAAACACAAATTTAGAGTAATTGATACTATAATCACGAACCTGGATTTAACATACATATAGCATGTTAACACTTACGTCAATAACAATGACAGAGCTTGAGTGGTTTTAGAAGTTTAGAAATCACGTAGAAATGTCGATTCATTAACCACTCTGCGTTTTTCACACATACTAGCCCACATGCAAAAAAATGACAGTATATCTCTGTAAGTTTTAACAAATTACAAATCTTATAATGACGCCTATGTAATGGTGTGCCCATATTATACACGAGATAAAAAGAGAGTGTTATCGTCCGGCAGTGGACGATGTATGATTTTTTTAATATTCAAATGTCTTCAGAGTCTGTCTTTAATATCGATGTTTTTACATGTGGGCTGAATTAGTCTATAGTTTCTTAGGCGCGTTTGTAGCGCTGGATTCATTTCTCCTTGTAAATCGTCAAAATACATCATTACAATGCGTAGTTAAATATTATACATTGGCAAATAAATGACTCTTAGCCTCTTTCGTTACTCAAATCAGTGTTTAATTTGACGAGATGTGGCGGTGTGAAAATACAAAATCTCAAAGAGAGATCTATTTACGCATTTAATGACTTCTTTTCGATGTATTTTACAACACCTGCATCTTTCAAAATTGAAAAAAAAAACAACAGAGAGTTATGTGCTTTTCCCTCCAAATAAAGAGATTCAACCCCTAAAAACTGAATTTGGTAAATAAAAGTGTACCCTCTGCTACGTGACTGACATTGATTTGAATTTAGTATCTTGAAATCCTTCCTCTCCAACACAAACTGAGTCTTTTTCCCATAAATTTCCAGTTGGTTGAAAGGAAGGAGAGTAGGGGAGGGGGCTGGGGATTTCCCTGAGGGGAAGGGGTTAGTTATTTTATCGATTTAATTAATTAGTCAATTAATTTGATTTGAAAAGTGTGCTTGTATTGTCAAGGGGGAGGGGGTGGGTTTGGGAATTTCCCAGAGGCGTGGGGGAGGTGGAGGGTGAGGTGTGGGGGATTTCTTAGAAGGATGGATTACCCCTAGAGAGTTATAAATCAACGTCAGGGGGTCACAATCAATTAACAGAACTACAGGTGAAGGGGCAGGGGGTGGGTTGGGGGGATGGTCCATCATCTTGAATAAATTTGGTAACAATGCAGAGTGGGGAAGAACCCACTTTGCCCTACTATTGCTATGGGCACGCACACCTCTAGCTCGCCTTCCACTCACTCCGCAGCATCGATGTCCACGGGTCGACTGGTGCTGTCAAAGGACTGTTTGTAAAATGGAATGGCACGCCGTGGTATTCAGTATGAAAGCTGATTTTGCCTGCATGCAAATGATGATCGCTTGTGCGTATGACACAGACTTGGTGAGCGCTGTCTCGTAGGGTGCATTCATTCGACACACAGACCTCACCCCAGGCCTTGTGGGCTGGGGTGCGATAAGCTACAATTCTGGATCACCTTTGGTGTTTCTGGAGGGGTCGCTAACCAGCGCTCAGTAAATGCAGAATTTTGTTAGACCTGTCCTTTGCTGTTCTTGCAACAGGAAGGTGATGTGTTGTTCCAACAGGATCATGCTCGCCCACGCACTGCCCCTGAAACTCAACTTCTTGCACAAGACGTGCGACAACTTCTCTGGCCAACAAGATCTTCAGACTTGTTTTTCAATCGAACATGTGTAGTATATGATGGGACGAGAAGTGATCCGTGCGACTCGCCAACCAACAACTTTAACAGAACTACATGAACAAGCTGAGCAGGCATGGCATAACGTACCCCAGGACAATATTCGCCGACTGTACGATCGACTGGATGCCGAAGTCAGCGTCTACAAGCCGGCCGAAGTGGCCGTGCGGTTAAAGGCGCTGCAGTCTGGAACCGCAAGACCGCTACGGTCGCAGGTTCGAATCCTGCCTCGGGCATGGATGTTTGTGTTGTCCTTAGGTTAGTTAGGTTTAACTAGTTCTAAGTTCTAGGGGACTAATAACCTCAGCAGTTGCGTCCCATAGTGCTCAGAGCCATTTGAACCATTTTCAGCGTCTACATTGTCGCTAGTGGAGAATACACTACTTGCTAATAGGGGTGTTTCATCATGGATCGAAACCTGGAACCTCAGAACCGCTTGTGCTATTGGACTGCAAAGGCAATCATTTCATGTAGTCCTTATGCACTGTTGCAACAATAAATCTTTAGAGAATTGGAAATCTCTAAATGGGTGTAGTAATTTTTTTTCTGGCAGTATATTTAAAAATGTATTGAACTTGTGACAGGCTTCGATAGTAGTTGTACTTAATTTGGTTTCACTTACTGATTATTGGCGTGTAATAGAGTAATAATGTAACAGACTATTAATCACATCATTGACAAATTTTCTGGATCGCAACATTTTTAAATTTCATAGAATATTTATTCCTGGGTACATGAACATGTTGTTCCTTGGAACATTTTCCAGAATAATTTTTTTCAGTTTCAAATAAAAACTGCAGTACAAGAAACGTGAATGCTATTATTTAAAAATGGAATAATGCACTTCTATTACAAGGCTTGAAAGAGGCGAAATTTTGAAAAGTGTTTCAAGGTAAACATACAGCACTCTCCACTACATGTAAATCACCACTCCAGCTGCTGTCAGGAATATCTTCAACATTTACGACTGGTTGTGTTCATCAAATATCATCAGATCTGATATCTGAACGCAAACACTTCTATTTTTCAGATCAGGAATCACTTTTCTGCTCACTTTGTAAGACAGCTGACAACAACTGAGAAGTACACCAGTGACGGAGACACTGAGGACCAAACGTTTAATGCGTATCCTGCTCAAAAAATGAAGAAAAACCGTGAATATTCACAAAAACTTTCTTGCAGTGACACACGTTATAATTAGGATAATACTTAATCACATGCCTTATTTGCATTAAACGCTTGAATAAGTAGTAGAAGGGTGTAAATTTTCTGGAGCGCAGGGGTAGCATACAGTATACGCGATCCTGAGTGGCCTTCTAAAGTCGGTTTTGTTTGGCTGCTCTTTGCTGTTCTTTGTGAGAAACAGCTATTCGATGAAACACCTACAACTTCTCTAGGTCGCAGAACTAGGCATCTTCATATTTTGTCATACCCATAGCAGCATTCTAACACTAGAAATTTTTATATGCGCCTCGCACAACAATATGTAGGTTTCCGCGGTAACACATTCTCAAGTCTCCTCTGAACTTCGTAAGTGGCAACTCTCTTCTTGTCTGAAATTTTGGAAGAGTGCCAAGCGAACCGCGAATGGAGGAGGTAAGCCCCGTTTCCAATTTCCTTCGGGCTTAGAGTGCAGCGCAGCATGGTACGTTTTCAGGAGATTTCGATGTCGTTAAAAATGCCGGCAAGTGCCAGTAAAGACTTTATAATATATTTCTCGTCGGGCTTTCAGTATCTGTAGAAAGAGCTCATAGGAATCATCATTAAGCAGATTTATCAACCGTATTTCTGGTAACTTTGAGTCAGAATTGATATGACAGTTCTCGTGGAAACGTAACTCCACATTACACATTTTTCTAGCAATATCAACAAGTGAGAGATACGTGTGCCACTTATTTTAGCGATACCAAGAGAGCGTCACTTCATGATTTGGTGTAAGCAGTGTGTGTTTGCTATATTTTTACGATAACAGAAATGATTTGGTGTAAGCAGGATGTGTTTGCTAAGTATTTACGATTAATGTAATTTTCGATCTTGACAGCTATAAGTGGATGAATTATTCTTTAGAATATCACTGTAGTTTCCGAGTGAATAGCTGTAGAATCTTTGATACAGCCGTTCACATTTGACGGATGTTACAAAGCTACCTGATTTACGTTTGAGACCTTTCCTGAAAGTATCAGCTGACAAAGAACACTTACTGTATTTCAGACCAAGGCACGGCTAGTTTTGCGCTTACGAAAGATTCGTTATTAGAGAAAACATACTCGAAAAAATGTTGCGGCCGCTGGTCTGTTTGGCGATACCAAGCAACAGTAAGCTTTGACTTTTGTAATCGGTACGTTTCCAGAAACTGAGAATTTTGTCAGACTATAAAAATACTACAATGTAAAGCTACTTTAGATAGCAGTTATAACATGTATGATTGTGCTCATAGGATGTCACGTGTTTTCGGTACAGAACATACAGTCAGAGAAAAATTTTATATTTTTGTTCTGAACGAAGTATACCTTGGACACTGCCGGTTCAGCCACCGCCATCTGCTGACGGCTGCGCCGACGCCGTTCTGCCCATGTGGGCAATTGCTGACGGTACGCCACATTTTAACGTCCTGTCCGAATTTTAATACACTGCGCATTGATCTTGGTCTGCCATGTACTCTGGATGAAATTTTAGCGGATGGCCCAGGAGCAGCTGCTCGCGTTCTTCGTTTTATCCACTTGACAAACCTGTCTAAGGACTTTTGATTATGCTGTTTTCTTTTAATCCCTTGCCTGTTGATGTGCCTTTTATAGTGTTGTCCTTTTTAGTTGCTGTTTTAACATTGTGCCTCGCAGTGCATTCATAATTTAGTCTGGGCGCTAATGACCACTGTAGTTGTGCGCCCTAGAACCCCAAACTAAAAAAAAACTGATAAAGATCTAAATTATCCATTTATTGATAGAAAAAGTATCACTTTTGAACATATTACAGATTTATTCAATCTGCGTGTGTGACTCGATAAACGCTAGGTTGATTTTCCATTTCGGGTAACATCCTATTTTATTCCTCTTGAGTTACTATGTATCCGTCGGTAACAATACAACTTCTAAATTCTTGATCCGAAGTAAGCATTTAGCGAGTATAAACTTGACTTTTGATAAAATACCGTGTATAGAAAGCGTATGAGATAATATCTAGTGACTTCGGATGCGCAGTTCGTCTTGCTCCTTCCTCTGTAGGTCATACATTTAGATGTAGTTTCGTTGAGATGGTAGCATTGGCCTTCTTGGTTGAAACGAAGCAGACGTGGAAGAAAACAAAGTGATCTGAGTGTAAATGACGTGCTTTCAAGTTTCTTTCCCAGCTGACGATTCCATTTTGCGGATAATACACCACGTATTGTGGCAGCCTGCGGCGACATTACACCAGATGTACTGCGGCGTGTACGACATTCATTACGCCAGAGATTGCAGTTGTGTGCAGCAAATGATGGCCACCACATTGAACATCTATTGGCCTGACATGTCGGACACACTCTATTCCACTCCGTAATTGAAAACGGAAACCACGTGTGTACGTGTACCTCAACCCTCATGGTAATGTACATGTGCGTCAGTGAAAAAGACCAATAAAAAGGTGTTAGCATGTGGGCGTAATGTGCTGTTCCAGTCTCTTCTGTACCTAAGGTCCATCACTGTTCCCTTTGGATCCCTACGTAATTCGGTGCTCTCCGATACACACGATCGAACAGCGGAGGAGTGGTACTCAAGTGTCAACTTTAGGTTACAATATCTCCGGATGTAATTAACATTTTACAATGCAACAAACGGCACTGATTACGTATTTGTTTATATGTTCAGATGTGCTAACAAAACTAACGTGGTTCCATTTTAAAAAAACGTAGGTTTGTGTTAAAAAACATACTTCCGTGCATTTTTTTATGGTTTGTATCAAACAATTACACTAGCCCCTCTTCTCACGTTCGGTCTGTAGAATCTGTTCGTCAGTATTTGATGTGGTTTACGAAATATATCCAGCGGTAACGTTAGGTGACTCACCCTGTGTACACGTACTTAGTATTTTGTACCATGCATCTGTGACGGTTAAGTTGGGACATGTACACGTGTAGCTCCTGAAGAAAGGCAGCAGCCTTCTCAGCAGTTGCAATGGCAACGGTCTGGACTATTGACTGATCTGGCCTTGAAACATCGAGCAAACCGTCCTTGCTGTGCTGGTACTGCGAACAGGCTGAAACCAAGGGGAAACTACAGCCGTAATTTCTTCCGGGGCATGCAGTTTTACTGTATGGTTAAATTATGATGGGGTCCTCTTTAGTAAAAGATTCCGGAGATAAAACAATCTTCCATTAGGACTACTCAGAAGGACGTCATTGCTGGTGAATAAAATAAAAATTTAGTTTCTACAGGGAATCATATAACTTTCTTGGCAATTGCCTTTCCGAGATTAATGTCTGAAATACTTCTCTGTGATACAGAAAAGAGGGAGACTCAGTCAATAATTAAATCACTAAAGGCTAAAGACTCTCATGGTTATGATGGAGTACCTAGTAGAATATTAAAGTACTGTGCTGCACTTGTTAGCCCTGTATTGAGCCATATTTATAATTTTTTCCTTTAGGAATGGTCAGTTTCCTGAACATTTAAAATAGTAGTAAAGTCGCTTTATAAAAAAGGAGAAAGGGATAATGTAGATAATTTTAGACCCGTTTCTATGCCATCAGTGTCTGATAAAGTTATTGAAAAGGCTGTGTATATAAGGATAATTGATCATTTTATATCACACGATTTGCTGTCAAATGTACAGTTCGGCTTTAGAAGTCTTTTAACAACTGAAAATGCTCTTTTATCTGTGAGGTACTGGATGGGTTAAAGAAAAGGTTTCGAACGCTAGGCAAATTTTTTGACGTAACTAAGGCATTTGATTGTGTTGCTCTCAAAATATAGCTCCAAACGTTGGACCATTATGAAATACGGGGAGTAGCTCACAATTGGTTC
The DNA here is from genome assembly GCF_021461395.2 of Schistocerca americana. Taxonomy (NCBI): domain Eukaryota; kingdom Metazoa; phylum Arthropoda; class Insecta; order Orthoptera; family Acrididae; genus Schistocerca; species Schistocerca americana. The sequence continues at coordinate 775,467,666 of NC_060120.1, forward strand.
ACCTCTTACTTTAGCAACAGACAGCAAAAGATCATTATTCACAATGTCGAGAATGGCTGTGATGTAGGGACTGAGTGGGGTATGGTCGAATGGAAGGTACCCCAGGGATTAGTGTTGGGACCACTCCTGTCCCTTATTTATATAAATGATATGCCCTATAGTATTATGGGTAACTCTAAAATATTTGTTTGCTGATGACACTAGCTCGGTAATAAAGGATGTTGTATGCAACATAGGCTTGGTTTCAAATAGTGCAGTTCATGGCCTAAGATCATGGCTTGCCGGCCGCAGTGGTCTAGTGGTTAAGGCGCTCAGTCCGGAACCGCGCGACTGCTACGGTCGCAGGTTCGAATCCTGCCTCGGGCATGGATGTGTGTGATGTCCTTAGGTTAGTTAGGTTTAAGTAGTTCTAAGTTCTAGGGGACTGATGACCACAGATGTTAAGTCCCATAGTGCTCAGAGCCATTCATGGCTTGAAGAAAATAAACTAACGCTAAATCACAGTAACACTCAGTTTTTGCAGTTTCTAACACACAATTCAACAAAACCTGACGTTTTAATTTCACAGAATGAGCATATGATCAGTGAAACTGAACAGTTCAAATTTCTAGGTGTTCAGACAGATGCTACGCTATAATGGAAAGCCCACGTTCAGGATCTTGTTCAAAGACTTAATGCTGCCATTTTTATTATTCGAACGGTATCTGATGGGAGTGATCGTTCGACACAAAAATTAGTCTACTTTGCTTATTTTCATTCGCTTATGTCGTATAGTATTATACTTTGGCGTAACTCTTCCGATTCCAAAAGAATATTTTTGGCTCAGAAACGGGCGGGTCGGGCAATAAGTGGTGTAAGTTCACGAACCTCTTGTCGACCCCTGTTCACGAGTCTGGGTATTTTGACATTGACCTCTCAATATATATTTTCCTTACTGTCATTTCTTGTTAACAATATTAGCTTATTTCCAAGAATAAACAGCTTTCACTCAGTTAGTACTCGGCAGAAATCAAACCTGCATTTGGATCGGACTTCCTTAACTCTTGTGCAGAAAGATGTGCATTATACTGCTGCATCCATTTTCAATAAGCTACCACTCGAATTCAAAAAGCTTAGCAGTAATTCACGCGCTTTCAAATCGAAACTGAATAGTTTCCTCGTGGGTCACTCCCTCTATTCTGTTGAGGAGTTCCTTGAGTGATTAAACTGGTTCTTGTTGTATTGCTGATTGCGTTCACTTAAACTTATGGACTGACTTTTCTCGGGTTCATAAACATTTATTCTTATCTTTCATTACTTTTATGTTGTAAGTTCATGTACTGACACGTTCCATGACCTTGGAGATTTGCCCCTCAAGTTGGTCCGACGGAATTTGAAGTGTAAATAAATAAATCAGGAGAAACAAAACTGGAGTTCTACGGATCGGAGCGTGGAATGCCATATCCCTTAATCAGGCAGGTATGTTAGGAAATTTAAAACAGAAAATGAATAGGTTAAAGTTAGATATAGTGGGAATTATTGAAGTCCGGTGGGAGGAGGAACAAGACTTCTGGTCATGTGAATACAGGTTTATAAATAGAAAGTCAAATAACGGTAATGTAAGGGTAGGTTTAATAATGAATAAAAAAATAGGAAAGCAGATAAGCTACTATAAACGGAATAGTGAACGCATTACTGTAGCCAAGATAGACACGAAGCTCACACCCACCACTGCAGTACAAGTTTATATGCCAACTAGCTCCTCAGATGTTGAAGAGATTGAAGATATGTATGATGAGATAACAGAAATTAGTCAGATACTTAAGAGAGACGAAAATTTAATAGTCAAGGGAGACTAGAATTCGACACTAGTAAAAGGAAGAGAAGGAAAAATAGTAAGTGAATATAGACTGGGGCAAAAGGAATGAAAGAGGAATCTGCCTGGTAGAATTTTGCACAGAGCAAAATTTAAACATAGTTAACGCTTTGTTTAAAAATAATGAAAGAAGGCTGTATACGTGAAAGAGACCTGGAGGCACCGAAAGGGTTCAGATAGAGTACATAATGGCAAGACAAATATTTCGGAACCAGATTTTAAATTGTGAGATATTACCAGGGACAGATGTGGACTCTGACAACAGTTTATTGGTTATAAACTGTAGATTAAAATTGATGAAATTGCAAAAAGGAATTTAAGGACATGGGACCTGGATAAAATGAAAGAACAAAAAGTTCTAGAAAGTTTCAGAGGGAGCATTAGGGAACTATTAGCAAGAACAAGGGAAAGGAATACAGTAGAAGAAGAATGGGTAGCTTTGAGAGATGAAATAGTGAAGGCAGCAGAGGATCAAGTAGGTAAAGAAGACCGAGGGCTCGTAGAAATCTTTGGCTAAACGAAGAGATATTGAATTTAATTGATGGAAGGAGAAAATATAAAACTGCAGTAAATGAAGCAGACGAAAGGGAATACAAACGTCTAAAAAAGAGATTGACAAGAGGTGTAAAATGGTTAAGCAGCAATAGCTAGACGACAAATGTAAGGATTTTAAAGCATATATTACTAGGGGAAAGATAGATCTCGCCCACTGGAAAATTAAAAAGACCTTTGGAGAAAAGAGAACCACCTGCATGAATATTAAGAGGTTAGATGGAAAACCAGACCTCAGCAAACAAGGGAAAGCGGAAAGGTGGAAGTAGTATGTGGAGATTCTATTCAGGAGAGATGTACTTGAGGACAGTATTACGGAAATACAGGGGGACGTAGATGAAGATGAGATGGGAGATATGACAAGCCTACTGCGTGAAGAATTTGACAGAGCACCGAAAGACCTAAGTGGAAACAAGGCTCCGGTGGTAGACAAAATTCCGTCAGAAATGCTGCTAGCCTTGGGAGAGCCAACCATGAAGAAACTTTTCTATCTGGTGAGCAAGACGTATAAGACAGGTGAAATGCCCTCATACTTCAAGAAGAATATAATACTACCAATTCCAAAGAAAGCAGATGGTAACAGGTGTAAAAATTACCGAACTATCAGTTTAATAAATCGCGGCTGCAAAAAACTAACACGAATTGTTTACAGAAGAATGGAAAAACTGGTGGAAGCCGACCTCAGAGAAGATCAGTTTGGATTCCGGAGCAATGTAGGAACACGCGAGGCAGTGCTGAACCTACGACTTCTCATAGAAGATAGGTTAGGGAAACCTACGTTTATAGCATTTGTACACTTAGAGAAATGTTTTACAATGTTGATTGGAATACTCTCGTTCAAATTTTAAAGGTGGCAGGGGTAAAATATAGGGACCGAAAGGCTATTTACAATTTGTACAGAAACAAGATGGCAGTTTTAAGGGTCGAGGAGCATGAAAGGAAAGCAGTGGTCGACAAGGGAGTGAGACAGGGTTGTGGTCTATCCCCGATGTTATTGAATCTGTACTGAACAAGCACTAAAGGAAACAAAAGAAAAAATTTGGAATAAGAATTAAAGTCCAGCGAGAAGAAATAAAAAAAAATGAGGTTTGCCGATGACATTGTAACTCTGTCAGAGACAGCGAAGGCTTGGAAGAGCAGCTGAACGGAATCGACAGTATCTTGAAAGGAGAATATAAGATGAACATCGATAAAAGCAAAACGAGGATATTGGACTGTAGTCGAATTAAATCAGGTGATGCTGAGGGAATTAGATTTGGAAATGATACACTTAATGTAGCAGATGAGATTTGCTATTTGGGTAGCAAAATAACATTATGGTCGAAGTAGAAAGTATATAAAATTTAAACTGGCAATGGAAAGAAAAGCGTTTCGGAAGAAGAGAAATTTGTTAACATCGAGTATAGATTTAAGTGTCTGGAAGTCTTTTCTGAAAGTATTTGTATGGAGTTTAGCCATGTATGGAATTGAAACATAGATGACAAATAGTTTAGACAAGAAGAGAATAGAAGCTTTTGAAATGTGGTGCTACAGAAGAATGCTGAAGATTAGATGGGTAGATCACGTAACTAATGAGCAGGTAACGAATAGAATAGGGGAGAAAAGAAATTTGTGGCATAACCTGACTAGAAGAAGATATTGGTTGGTAGGTCACATTCTTAGACATCCAGGGATGACCAATTTAGTAACAGTGGGAAGTGTGGGAGGGGGGGGGGGGGAGGGGGGGGGGGTCAAAATCGAAGAGGAAGAGAAGGAGATGAATACAGTAAGCAGATTCAGAAGGATGTAAGTTGCAGTAGTTACTCAGAGATGAACAGGCTTTCACAGGATAGAGTAGCATGAAGGGTTGCATCAAACCAGTCTTCGGACTGAAGATCATAACAAAAACAACATCACACAGGATAGATTGGGGAGAGGTTTGGAGGATCGAAACGTTAATTAGAATTGGGAGTTTAGATTCGATACTAAATTGGTGTTCTCTGAGGAGTCTTTTCTCTGTACAGGTCAGTTGGTGTTATGCTACCAATAGTAAATGTGTGAATTTTTTTATGAGTGCACACCCTGGGCACTGGGGTAAGATGGCAGTTATATTTGAAGCATACTCCAGCGCTAGTTTTGTGGATTTATGACACAATGTAGCTAAATACGTAATTCGGAAAGCAAATTTTAGTAGATTAAAAAGACTAAATATGATTGCTTACACATTACATCACAGCTTTTTGGTGCAGTTATTGCACATGCTTTCTTCTACTGTACACGTGTCATACTATCACATTTTGCGCATGACCCGCTGAATCCTGTATACATCTGGTAGTTCACGACAAACTGAGCACAATAATCACCGTCACTTTATGATCTGCCTAATTTGTTAATCCTAGACTGGCTTTCAGTAGATTTCTTGCTTTTAGACCTAATTCGCTGTGCCCTAGCTCTTTCCTCTTCAATTCGACTGTGTGCTGTGAGAACTTTAGTTTTTTTTTTCTTTCTGCGCTGAGATGATAAAGGATCCAAGATAGGCACATGAGCAATATCTTCAAAGGATGATTCTGGCATCGTGTCATCTTGGTCTCTGCTTCAACGAGAGGATGAACACAGTGCGTGGAATGTGGAGGTAAATAACTCAAGATCACATCATAATCCAGGTATGGCTATCATGAACCAGAACCACTCATCGTTGTTGTTTCCTGGAAGAAAAGTAATCTACCATCCTCCTCAGAATGTATAAAAGTTGATGTACCCTGGTTTCTCGTTCAAAAATACAATTGAGCAGTTTGGAAGTCCATCCTCCCATTCAGATTTCTTTCTTTTATCTGTAAAAATACACGCCGGACGAGTAAAGTTGCCTTCAGCACTGCAACAAGTGATAACTGCTATGGTTTTTCCTCTTCCTCCAAAAAGTTAATTGACTAAATGTAAGAGAACCTGTTTCTGCTATAACATTATCTAGCCCAGGATTTATCTGAAAGCCAGTTTAGTACATATTGTACAAGCGCCCAGGCTTATCCAGCTGTTAATATAATCAGAACTGCAATTGCTTCCCAATTCATTGCCTCAGCCCTGTCAACAGGGAGATCTTGTGGCTTTCTCGTAGCTAGATGTGGGTAACATTTCAGAAAGAACTGTAACCATTTCCAATTAGTCATTTGATTTCCTTTAGAAAATCAAACGTGAATTCTATTTCTTTCCACAAACTGGAATACCAACCTGTGCAGAGTTTCTCCGGTTCGTCGAAATTCATACATCTGCAACTTCTTTATGTAGTTGACTAATAGTGTCTCGTTCTCTTCACCAGGGCTACCTAGAAACTACAACAATAATAATAACGTGGTAGTTATTCGACACTGAGAAATGTTTGCAGAAATTTGAAATGTGCAGTTCGAGCACCACAGTTAACCTCGAATAACTTTGCCTTTGAATGCTTAATTTTTAATTTAGTAAAATATTACAGTTAAAGACTATACTCATTTTGTTCCCTAATCAAGGTGAACATTATAATTAATATGATACAGCTTATTTTATGGGTTCATAGCATGGTTCTTTCATTGGTCTTCACCAAACATCGTTTCACAGTTCGGTATGGTCGTCATATCCTTCGGAAACTAAAACAATTCATTCCACCAGTCTTCATACGCTCCACAGCCATTCGTTGGGATTATTCAGACCACTGACTCCCCATTTGATGTCCTTAGATACGTTCGAAGCATTTTAGATGAAAAACACGTCTATGTAAGGGAGGAATAAAATTGCCCATCTTACCCCAACAAAACAGTGGCGTCTCTCCCGAGGGTCGGGGTGAGATGCCACTTTTAGTGACTAACACAATATGTGCTCAGCATGTTTAATATTTGCTTCTTCTACTTTATTCATGCGCTCGGATGCACGTGAAGATATCTGTGCACCATTAAGAAGCTGTCCGCTTTAGCTATTACCTTTATTTGTTGGTTTAAAAGCGGAAAAACGATAAACACAACCACATACGCAGCTGCCTTCCAGCCACACAGTTAGCTAGTGCAGTGCATGACGGTTCAAAAATGGTTCAAATGGCTCTGAGCACTATGGGACTTAACATCTCAGGTCATCAGTCCCCTAGAACTTAGAACTACTTAAACCTAACTAACCTAAGGACATCGTACACATCCATGCCTGAGGCAGGATTCGAACCTGCGACCGCAGCGGTCGCGCGGTTCCGGACTGAAGCGCCTAGAACCGCTCGGCCTCACTGGCCGACCTGCATGACGGTGTCGCATAACGTCACCACCTGTCGGAAATGGCAGCTTTAGGCATCTCGCCCCGCTAGGCACCTCCCTCTAAGCCACTCTGCACTTAAATATCTATGGAAATGTCTTCTCGATGTTGTAGGTAATGCCCATAATAGACCAGAAATTGCTTCTGATTCGTTTCACAACAGTAAACACACTAATTGGCAGCACAACACAACAGTAAGTATGCAATAGTTACTACACTGCTGTAGGGCCAACATTTTCAGTAACTATGCAGTGGTTACTACATTGCTGTAGGGCCAACGCTTTATTATTATTGCTTCTTTCCTTTCTCAGACTTTATGTCTGGTTAAAAATGGAAAGTGACACGGACCTTGATCGAGCATGACTTCCTTTTAATCATACGGTATATGTTACATTGCATTTAGGAACTTTCGGGTAATTGAACATGTATCAATAATTACAGATTTCTGTAGTTGTATATATATGTTTGGATTTAGCTGTATTCCGTTGATGTACTGGTGGATATTGTGTGGTATGACTCCTGTAGTTGATAATATAATTGGTATAATGTCAACTTTATCCTGATGCCACATGTCCTTGACTTCCTCAGCCAGTTGGATGTATTTTTCAATTTTTTCTCCTGTTTTATTTTGTATATTTGTTGTATTGGGTATGGATATTTCGATTAGTTGTGTTAATTTCTTATTTTTATTGGTGAGTATGATGTCAGGTTTGTTATGTGATGTTGTTTTATCTGTTATAATGGTTCTGTTGCAGTATAATTTGTATTCATCATTCTCCAGTACATTTTGTGGTGCATACTTGTATGTGGGGATGTGTTGTTGTATTAGTTAATGTTGTATGGCAAGTTGTTGATGTATTATTTTTGCTACATTGTCATGTCTTCTGGTGTATTCTGTATTTGCTAGTATTGTACATCCGCTTCTGATGTGATCTACTGTTTCTATTTGTTGTTTGTAAAGTCTGCATTTACCTGTTGTGGTATTGGGATCTTTAATAATATACTTGCTGTAATATCTGGTGTTTATTGTTTGATCCTGTATCGCAATCATGAATCCTTCCATCTCACTGTATATATTGCCTTTTCTTAGCCATGTGTTGGATGCGTCTTGATCGATGTGTGGCTGTGTTACATGATACGGGTGCTTGCCATGTAGTGCTTTTTATTTCCAGTTTATTTTCTTCATATCTGATCTAAAGGGTTAGAAGTGGTTATGAAATTGCAATGGTGTAGCCAATGTATTTATATGAGTGATTGCTTTGTGTATTTTGCTAGTTTATGCTCGTTCTATAAGGAATTTTCTTAAATTGTCTACCTCTCCATAAGGCAGGTTTTTTTATGTCGATAAATCCCCTTCCTCCTTCCTTTCTGCTTAATGTGAATCTTTCTGTTGCTGAATGCATGTGATGTATTCTATATTTGTGGCATTGTGATCGTGTAAATGTATTGAGTGCTTCTAGGTCTGTGTTACACCATTTCACTACTCCAAATGAGTAGGTCAATATTGGTATAGCGTAAGTATTTATAACTTTTGTCTTGTTTCTTGCTGTCAATTCTGTTTTCAATATTTTTGTTAGTCTTTGTCTATATTTTTCTATTAGTTCTTCTTTAATATTTGTATTATCTATTCCTATTTTTTGTCTGTATCCTAGATATTTATAGGCATCTGTTTTTTCCATCGCTTCTATGCAGTCACTGTGGTTATCCAATATGTAATCTTCTTGTTTAATGTGTTTTCCCTTGACTATGCTGTTCCAAAAGCCATATTTATATCATTTCTGAATATTTCTGATATCTTTAGTAATTGGTTGAGTTGTTGATTTGTTGCTACCGGTAGTTTTAGATCATCCATGTATAGCAAATGTGTGATTTTGTGTTGGTATGTTCCAGTAATATCATATCCATAATTTGTATTATTTAGCATGTTGGATAGTGGGTTCAGAGCAAGGCAGAACCAGAAAGGACTTAATGAGTCTCCTTGGTATATTCCACACTTAATCTGTATTGGCTTTGATGTGATATTATTTGAATTTGTTTGGACATTAAGTGTGGTTTTCCAATTTTTCATTGCTATGTTTAGGAAATGTATCAATTTAGGATCTACTCTGTATATTTACAATATTTGTATTAACCATGAGTGGGGTACACTATCAAAAGCTTTTTGGTAATCAATGTATGCGTAGTGTAGCGACCTTTGTTTAGTTTTAGCTTGGTATGTCACCTCTGCATCTGCAATTAGTTGCAGTTTACATCCAAGTGCTCGTTTGCAACAGTCATTTTGTTCTTCATTTATAATTTTGTTCTGTGTTGTATGTGTCATTAATTTCTGTGTAATGACTGAAGTTTATATTTTGTATATTGTTGGTAGGCATGTTATGGGGCGATATTTTGCTGGGTTTGCTATGTCTGCTTGATCTTTAGGTTTCAGATAAGTTATTCCTTGTGTAAGTGTATCAGGGACTGTGTATGGGTCTGCAATGTAACTGTTAAATAATTTAGTTAGATGTGAATGTGTTGAGGTGAACTTCTTTAGCCAGAAATTTGCTATTTTCTCTTTTCCAGGGGCTTTCCGACTGCACATAGAATTAATTGCTCGGATGACTTCATGTTGCAAAATTATCGCTTCAGGCATTTGTGGTATGATCTTGTATGTGTCTGTTTCTGCTTGTATCCACCATGCATGTCTGTTATGTTGTACTGAGTTTGTTCATATGTTGCTCCAGAAGTGTCTGTTATGCTTGGTGGATCGTCTATTTTAATGTGTGTGTTATCTATTGTCTGGTAAATTTTTTTTTGATTTGTGTTGAATATTTGGTTTTGTTTCCTTCTATTTTCACTTTCTTTGTATCTTCTAAGTCGTTTGGCCAATGCTTGTAATTACTGCTTCTTTTCATCTAATTGTTCTATTGCTTCTTGTTGCGAGATTTTACCTAACTTTTTTCGTTTTTTGTCTTATATTTCATTTCTTATAAATTGTGTTAGTTGTCCGATGTCTTTTCTCAGTTTTTCTATTCTGATCTGTAGCCTGTGTTGCCATGCTGGTTTTGTGGGTTTCTTCCATGTGCTGGTTGGTTCTGATCTCTGCCTAGTGTGTATATTTTGTGCAGTGAGTGCTCCTATACAAACCAGTAGTTGTAACTCTTCCATAGTTGTATTTTCATTTATTTTGTTGTGTATGATTGTGTTGATAGTTGTTATTGTTGTTTTGACTTGTGGGTTATTTGGTGGTCTATGCAAGAATGGTCTAATGTCTGTATTTGTGTCCTTGCATTCCATACATGTCAGCAGAAATTTTTCTTGTATATCTAACATGTGTGTCACTTCATGTTCTATTTGTGCTTGTTCTGGTGGCTGTCTTAAGATTTCGTTTTCCTCTGATTGTTTAACTGATGCGTGTTGTTCTTTGTTTGTTTGCTCTGGGATGTTTGAATCCATTACTGTATTTTCTTCTTCTTCTGATTGCACATTATTTTGTTCCAGTATTTGTTGTACTTGTTGTTTGATGTTTTCTAATTCTGACTGGGGCATCCTGTTATTTTTTTATTATTACACGGATCTGATCAGCTAGTCGTTGTTCTGTTAAAAATTTTAATTCTGGATATCTGGTAATAAATGTTGTGTATACTTGTGATCTGTATCCAGTTGTGTTGGTTCCTAAGTTTGTTGCTTGGTAATAACAGAACATGAGGTGTCAGTTAACTTCATCTGACCATCTTATCCTCTGTCTTTGTTTTCCTTCTAAAGTGGTTGCAGGAAGCATTTGGATTTAAATCATTTTCCGTGTGGCTAGTAGTGTCGTTACCATTGTGGACGGGCATAGGGTTCAAGCGTCGTCCCCAACCATGACAGCACTTGTCCGAGGCATCATTAGTTCTGTCCTGAACCAACTAATCACACTAAAAGGGGGTTTAGCCTTATTAGTGGTTTGTTCTTTTCGTCGCCTTTTACGACTGGCAGAACATACCGGAGGCCTATTCTTTTCCCGGGCCTCCATGGGGTCTGTTATTTGATATTATTATTATTATTACTTAATCGTGTCAGAAGTACCAGGGCACAGTCTGTGATGATTTAAAAATATACATATTTGTATACATGAGTAAGTCAAAGACATTTAAATGTAATAAAATGAATACATAGGGAAAAATGAGTAAGAAACCAATATTTACATAATACACATGCCAGTAAGAAATCAATTTTTACATAATAAGCACAGGCCTAAGAAATCAATTTCTACATAATAAACACATTTACTCTAGTTGTGTCAAGTATTTGGCAACATTGACTACGTTGCTATAAGCCAAGGCCAGTTCCAGTCCTGTACCAGAATATTGGCAGAGACGACACTTCAGGAGATGGCTTGCAGTTGTTCATCTCCACATTCACAGAATGTGTCTCTGCCTTGTGCGATGCCCCATTTCTTCAAGTGGTCCTTCGTTCTTGCAACGCCGGAGCGCAGTCTGTTCAAGGATTTCCATGTGCACCATCCTTCTTGGTGACCAGGTGGCAGAGTTTCTTCAATTACGTCTCGCTCTGGAAGTACAGGATGTCTTTTTTTTCCACAGTTCAACCCTGGCTATACGTTGATCTCTGTCAATTGGAACAGAAGACTGTAGAAAGTTCTTTCTTGAGTTCAGTCGAGGTGATGGTGGCTGATGTTCGTGCAAGGGGTGGGCCAGATTATTGCAGACCTTTTGCCTCTAGTTACTAGCAGCTGTCTCGTGTCTAATATAGGGTGGGGCTATGCCTGCAAGTGTATACAGCTTCTGTATTGGCGTTGGCTTCAGATAGCTTGTGATCAGCCTGCAGGTTTCATTCATGGCGGTGTCCACTTTTTTTGCATGTCCAGAATTGTACCACACTGGAGCGGCATATTTGCAAGCGGAGTAGCATAATGCCAGGGCAGTTGTTCTTACTGTCTAGGGGTGGGCACCCCATCCAGAACCAGTCACCTAGCGCAGTAGGCAATTTCGCGATGAAACCTTGGCTTTAAGGTTGGTGCAGTGTGCCTTGAAGGTCAGGGAGCGTCAGGGTAACGTCAAGGTAAACGGGAGCACTGCAGTGTTCCAACTCCTTTCCATTCCAGTTCACATGCAGGTGTCGAGAAGCTTCTCTGTTCTTCAGATGAAAAGCACATGTTTTAGTTTCTGACGGGTTTGGCTTGAGATGATTTTCCTCATAATATTCTGAGAGAATCTTCAGAGCAGCAGTGCGATTTTCTTCTACTGTCTCAAAATTCTTACCCTGAGTTGCCAATGCCAGATCGTCTGCATATAGGTTCAAATGGCTCTAAGCACTATGGGACTTAACATCTGAGATCACCAGTCCCCTAGACTTAGAACTACTTAAACCTAACTAACCTAAGGACATCACACACATCCATGCCCGAGTCAGGTTTCGAACCTGTGACCGCAGCAGCAGCGCGGTTCCGGACTGAAGCGCCTATAACCGCTCGGCCACGGCGGCTGGCCTGCATATAGGAAGCTTCTTGTGTGGAGAGGGAGTGGTTGGTCATTGGTGTAGATACTAAACAGCTTTGGTGCTAAGATGCTGCGTTGCGGAAGCCCATTCTTTTATATTCTCCATCTGCTCCGCCTGCCTTGAAATTCTACAAAGAAACGTCAATTCTGCAACAGGGTGGAAACGATTTGCGCAAGCCTGAAGTCCATGGTAAGGCCGTAAATCTTCCTTAGGATGATTTGATGTTGTACAGTGTCATAGGCTGAAGAGAGATCGACAAAGGCCACTCCAGTGATATTTTCGAGCTGAAAACCATCTTCTATGTGCTGTGTCGGGTTAAGGGTGTGTGTACAGCAGTTATTTCCTGGCCTAAATCTAGCTCGCTCTGGGATGAGGAGAGGTTCGACCAGTAGTGTTATGCGGTTCAACAACAGTGTTTCGAAAACCTTGTAAAGATGGCACAGAAGCGATATTGGCCTGAAGTTCTTTGGGTCTGTTGGCTGCTTTCCAGGTTTCAGAACAGCAACAACTTTAGTGTTCCTCCAGATTTTAGGGATTTGACGTCGTTCCAGGCAGTTATTGAAGAGCTGTAGAAGCCATTGTTTGGTAAGGTTTCCAAAGTGATGCATCTGCTCCATATGTATATCATCTAGTCCGGCTGTCTTGCCTGTCTTACTCTTTTTATGGCGTCTTCCAACTCTTTGATAGTAAATGGGTTGGACAAGTTAGATGTTTCTTGCTCGACATTTCTTTGAAGCTTAGATGGTCTTCTTGTTTCATTTTGCCATTTATCAAGAGTTGATGACCAATCTGGTTAGGTGTAATGTTGGAGTGCAAGGGGCCTTTCGTTGGGTGATTGTTCAGAGATCTTATTAACTTCCAGGCCTCTGTTGTTTTTTGCCATGTCCAGTTCTTCCATCAGCTTACCCCAGCGTTCTCTCTTTATTTCGCCCATAGACTGAATTAATTGTCGACCAGTTTTAATAGTGTCCTCGCTAAATGGGTTGTATTCATAGAGGGAGATACGTTCTTTTAACTTATCTGCTGTACTGGGGCCTAAGTCCTGTATATACTGAGACCTACAGCTTCTTGGAATTGACTTACGAGAGCATTCTCGCACAGTAGTAGTAAAAACATCATATTTCTCTGGGACAGGTTGGATGTCTGCTATCATTTCATCTAAGCATTTCGTGAATTTCGTCCAATCCGCTTTTTTGAAGTTATTTCTTCTCCTAAATGGGACAAATTGTGGGCGTACTGCTGATACAACTTGACACATGATGGGTCTGCGCTGTTACTGGATAAAGGTTCACAGACATCCTTCACACACTCCTGTGATATAGCCGCACTGACAAGGATTAAGTCCTGATTGTATCCGTGTTGTGACATTACAGCCTTTATCACTGCGATTTTTAACATGTAAAAGTTTTTTTTCTGTATTCGCGTCAGTATGTGCGAACTTTTAACATATACCAATGAATGTTGTAACCAGATATCTTTGCCGCGCTCCTGAAAAGCGCAGAATATCACGATAGCTACAAACTGTTATACGCTGCTATCGATCAGTAAAAAAACGATGCACCTATGTTTCAAAATAACAATTGCCAATTTTACTTCTGCAGGGAGCCACGCCGCTCTCTAGCTGTTCTTCTGTGAATGTGTTGCGAGTCGGACGCAAAAGTATTGTGCTCCATACTGATATAATCATTTTATTGTAAATTTAAGAGTTTAAGTGATTAAAAATATATGTAGCCACAAACAAGCGAGAATGTGTATCATGAAAATTCACTCGACCGCCACAATGGGTGGCCATGTTAATGTAAGTTTCCGTTTCATAATATAATACTTGAAGCCTTGAAGTTTATTTAATTTCAAAGAAAATCTCTCAACCTTATTTTAATTAATTATACTTGTGATAATCTTTCCTGTTTAAAAGATTTGTACAGCTTATGATCCAGCGTGTGTTCTGTCGGAACAGGAGGCTGTCGTGACGACATCGTTATAGTATTTATTCCAAGTTCTTTCAGTTCCGTTTATATGTTCGTACAAATCCAATTAGTTGGTCCCTTAAGTTTCTTTCATGTAACTTCCGTCTGTTTTCTCCGCGCGATCTTCCCCCGAAAAAAAATTTCTGTTCATTTTTTTTAGTAATTTTCGATATCGCGAATGAGAAAAGACAGCCGCCTCCTGCTCCGAACGGAACACCACGACTTTTCTAACGTCGGAGAGTACCGCACGAATTTTCCGCTAAAAGGTAATAGAATTTCTTAAAGCTGGATCAATTACACATGTTGCTGCTGTTCTCTGACAAATCTGGTGTGATTAATAGTAATTTATTCTGTCACGACAAAAAGAACCAATTTTATTTTTACCAAAGCAACAAAGCTTTCAATTAAATTACTAAAAAAAAAAATCATACCAGATCCTATTAATCACACCAGATTTGTCGGAGAACAGAAGCAACATGTGTAATTGATCCAGCTTTAAGAAATTCTATTACCTTTTAGCGGAAAATTCGTGCGGTACTCTCCGACGTTAGAAAAGTCGTGGTGTTCCGTTCGGAGCAGGAGGCGGCTGTCTTTTCTCATTCGCGATATCGAAAATTACTAAAAAAAATGAACAGAAATTTTTTTTCGGGGGAAGATCGCGCGGAGAAAACAGACGGAAGTTACATGAAAGAAACTTAAGGGACCAACTAATTGGATTTGTACGAACATATAAACGGAACTGAAAGAACTTGGAATAAATACTATAACGATGTCGTCACGACAGCCTCCTGTTCCGACAGAACACACGCTGGATCATAAGCTGTATAAGTCTTTTAAACAGGAAAGATTATCACAAGTATAATTAATTAAAATAAGGTTGAGAGATTTTCTTTGAAATTAAATAAACTTCAAGGCTTCAAGTATTATATTATGAAACGGAAACTTACATTAACATGGCCACCCATTGTGGCGGTCGAGTGAATTTTCATGATACACATTCTCGCTTGTTTGTGGCTACATATATTTTTAATCACTTAAACTCTTAAATTTACAATAAAATGATTATATCAGTATGGAGCACAATACTTTTGCGTCCGACTCGCAACACATTCACAGAAGAACAGCTAGAGAGCGGCGTGGCTCCCTGCAGAAGTAAAATTGGCAATTGTTATTTTGAAACATAGGTGCATCGTTTTTTTACTGATCGATAGCAGCGTATAACAGTTTGTAGCTATCGTGATATTCTGCGCTTTTCAGGAGCGCGGCAAAGATATCTGGTTACAACATTCATTGGTATATGTTAAAAGTTCGCACATACTGACGCGAATACAGAAAAAAAACTTTTACATGTTAAAAATCGCAGTGATAAAGGCTGTAATGTCACAGTGTCTCCATCGACCGCTGTTGAAAGATGCAAGTAGTTTGCTGTCATGTATTAGAGATAGTTCATAAGATTCTGCCCATGTAATCACGGCTTCACCATCTTCGTTGTCTTCACTGTATCCTCACCGGCAGCTACGGCTGTTGAAGTCGCCCACAATGAGACGGATCTTCTCCTCTCACCCTGCGTCTGGTTCGGGAAAGTGGAAGAAACCAGTCGGTGGTTTGTATACATATGTTATTATACAATTTGATAGAATGGATAACAACAGATTAACCAAGCGGATATTCACATTACTCAATAGCTACAAATCAAAACCAGCATGATTCCTAGAGACTGAAAAGGACATTGAAAATGCTGGAGTTACAATAGACACAATAGAAAACAGAACACATTTCAGAAAGGCAGTTCAAAAGGCAGAATTTCAGGAGAGAAAGAAAATAACTAGACGAAAGTGCTCAAGAAGAAAGGGAACAACACTCTAAAAAGATGAAGGAAATTTGGAAACTGAAGAAATCTAATACAATGAAGAGTAGCCAAAGTTGATTCATCGTACCCTCCAAATGGGTTATTCGAAAGAAAAAAAAAATAGATAGTTCAACTGATAATATTTTGATGTCGTTGTTGTCTGTGTTAGTGGTAGATATTACTTGTAGTTCTGGCTTTATGAAAATAGCGCTTCCGTATTTATCATGAGGTCTCTCGGCTGGTAAGCGCATTCCTGGGACTCTTGGTCGGCTTTGGTTAGCATTCCTGCGAGTCTCTTGAACACAGAGAACATCACGCTTATTGGTTTGACACAGTTGTTGTAGCACGGTTTCCTTGTTTGAAGTTATACCTTCTATGTTAATTGATGTGACTGTCAGCTTTGGCCCCGAGAGGGGCCGATTGTGCAGGCGATTAACCATAGTCATTAACTGTTGGTACTTCTGGAGTGGAAAGATCTGCCGGTTCATCACCGTTGCCCAGGGGACGCCCGAGTGTGTGTTATACACTCTTCTTCTTATTATTATTAGTGGCAGTGGTCAGACACGAATACTGGCAGTCTAAAGTCTTCCCAGTTCTGCCGTCCCCCAGTTAACTGCTTCGTCAGCGCGTTATGTTGTCCTCAACGTCGTCGACGCGGAAGTCGCTCATTGTCGCGTCAACTGAAAAGATTTGCGTCTCCGCGGTGAGACTTCATCAGGGAAAGAGGGGGGGGGGGGGTGACCCCTGCCATCAATGCCGTACTATCATTTTCATTTTTTTGGTCATTTATAGCAGTTAAGAAGTAATGAGTCGAAATCAAGTGATTTACAAACTGCGAGTACAGTGCACACATCTTAATTTGGTTGGTTTTAAACGGGGATGCGCGGTGTTGATGGAGCATGTGTCTCTAGGGGGAGAGCGGTGCAGAGGAAGCATGTTTTGGAACAAGCGTCTCCCTTCAATGTGAGTAGTTGGTTTTCATTTCTGAGAGGGAGCTGAAAGTAGCAATCGTGATGCACTGAGAAATAAGCAATACCAATTGTCTCATCGACTCTTCAGTTCGTTGTTTAATAAAACATGACAAAAAAATATCATTTATCTTGCGTCATTTTAAAAATGAAAGAGTTTAAAGAATTTTTTTTTCATTCTAAAAGTTTGGTTACGCACTAATGTTGATGATGGTGGGGGGGGGGGGGGAGGGGTGGCGGACGGAGGCTACTTGCTAATATCTCAGAAACGTTTGGGAACCACTGAACTGGAGTGTATCATGAACATTTTAGTGTGCTGAGCCATGACCAGTATTTACTGCAGCAATAGTGTAATGCAGCGCCGGCAGTTTCCATCGCGATGGCTTCAGCAGCTGTAAACTTTGGGGACAGAATATAATATGATGATTTGGACGAGGAGGAATTACCATGTCACACCATTTGCAAACTTCTGAGTACATTTGTTGACATTCCGCTACAAGCTAAATTTATCTTCATTGCGCAATGAATCCCCATAGCTTCCAAATCTTTCCTACATTTCCTACATTGAAATCAAGTAACAGAACACTGTTCGCTATTGCTGTAAGTTGCTACCTTCTGTTCCAGTGTCAGTGTTTATGGAAATATGCAATACTACTAGCTGGTGAACATCCGGTAATCTTAAAAACAAGTTTATCAATTTGCAGGCTTCATGTTCATAGTGCATCTGTGTGTCGACGCAACTTTATTTTGTTGCCCATCTAAATGGCAAAGAATTTTGCTAATAGATATTCATTCAGTTTATAATCATCGATGTCTGCTATTCATCAGTAGATTATTTTTGTTGGTTTGCCATTGCTTAAAGCGAGGCTTTGAGAATTTAAGAATTGAAATGCTTGCTGTGAACGGGTTGCGGGTCTGTTTAGGTATAATCTAAGTTGTGACTCCCTAAACTTGAGCTTGGGCCCTTGATTAGCATATTTGTATCGTTGCAAGGTCGCCTGCGTAGCGGCAGTTCCTCGTCTGCCAAACGACTAAAAAGTCGTAACCACCACACCCAAGAGGGGCCACGTTTATCAATAGCGCAAGGAGACCAGACTAGTGGCCCCAGTGTGGATCACCCCTGAGTTGGCTAATTTGATATAAAATTAATCTAATTCCTTCAAACCCA
The DNA here is from genome assembly GCF_021461395.2 of Schistocerca americana. Taxonomy (NCBI): domain Eukaryota; kingdom Metazoa; phylum Arthropoda; class Insecta; order Orthoptera; family Acrididae; genus Schistocerca; species Schistocerca americana. Next base: position 775,485,748 of record NC_060120.1, read on the forward strand.
CAACAAAATAAATGAAATCGTAGGGAATAAGAATGTGTCTCGTTGAAAAATTAATAACAAGGACAGACAGTATCACAAAGAGATTTATTAACTAATATCAAGGTCAAGAGAGAAAAAACATATAAACAGAAACTTCAACGGGTAACAATTAACACGAACTCAGGATGGTTGGCAATAGACTTGGCGAACATAACTGGAATTTACGTGTAAGTGAGACTGGCTACTGTGAGTGGAAGGATGCCAATCTAGGCAAGCACACACTGCTGTATCGTTCCACTGATTAATCTCTCGCATCAAAATATAATTAAGCATGCAATAGACACTGGGAATGACTACTGCAAGTACAAGGCTGCTACGAAAAAAGATGGCCGTGAAAACGATTGATAGGCTTCTGAATTTGCCAAATCTACGCAACTTTACCGATATAGCCGGTGAAAGACGAGATGTTGTTGTCTGTGTGCGGGCACTGCCGAAGCTTCGTACTGCGGGATATGACCCCACGTCCGCCGGTGATTGTCTCATGTCTGCGAAAATATAAAGTGTCACACAGGTGTTAGGACGTCTTTACAACTTACAGCTCTCTCTATGGAAACGGAAGAGCTCTATCGAATGTACCCCGTGGCGGTCGAGAAGCAAGTCCCTGCCTCTCCCATTGCTCAAAACCTTCCAAAAAACAGCCATTCCCCCAATGTTCTTGAATAAACCTACGAGGGGCGTTTGAAAAGTCGGTGCAAAGTTCGAGAGATGACTCCACCAGCACGTATCGAGGTCATGTTTAGTTATTAGCATCTTTGGAAAGAACGCACACCAGGTTTCAGTCATATTGGTCTATTTCTTTGTGTCTGGCATCGTGTGAATCAAGGACGTCGACTGATCGTCAAAAAATGGACGAAAAAGAATTTCGTGTGGTGATTAAACATTGCTTTATGAAAGGCAAAACGCCTCAGGAGACTAAAGATAAGCTTGATAAACATTACGGTGGCTTTGCACCTTCGATTAGAACAGTTTATAAGTTGTTTCAAAACTTTCGCAGTGGCCATATGAGCACAAGTGATGCTGAACGTTCTGGACGCCCTGTGGAGGTTACGACTCCAGAAATCATTGATAAAATCCATGATATTGTGATGGATGACAGAAGAGTTAAGGTGCGTGAGATTGCTAGTGCTGTGGGCATCTCGAATGAATGGGTACATAACACTTTAAACACTGCCCTCTTTACACCCTGCACTTGGCTTTGAACTGGCATATTTAATGGATGTTTGAAATTAGATTGCAAAGAACAGAAAAATGATATGAATATGGTTCTTGCATCATTTAAAAGGACAAAGTAAGAGCTTTACATAAATGTGAGTTTATTTTACAATATAAAATACAAATGAGTGTAATAATTAAAAAAAGAATACACAAAAATATCGTGGATAAAAAAGTTTTACATGATCTCTCTCTTGAGTAATGCCATTATTATTGTATCTAAATTTAAAACAAAATATCACTGGACTGTCTAACTGCAGGTACCTGTAAACTAGAGTATTTTAATAGTTCAGATGTAGTTACCCTTTGTGTGAAAATCCTAGAAACACTGTGGGACGCAAAGGCCAACGCCACAGTCCTTGCACCACCGTTTACTTTCCTTCCTGATGCGCTTACCCGTCTCTTTCTTCCCCCTGTCTGAACATACTTTGCAATTCCTAGTAGTATTCACCTTATTTGCAGTGGGTGGGACGTCCTCTGGAAAGTGCCTTGCAAATGACCTCTCAATTTGTGAGGACGAAGCGGCTTGTTGCTGAAAAATATTTCCGCCCTTCTCAGCCAATTTCTTCCCCTCTGTGAATAAAGTCTACTAGGGATACATTCTTCCTAGTGTTCTCTTTATATCAAATAAAACTGTTGACGGTTGACACGATAAACAAGTGGAAAAATCAGCTTTTACCACCACTTCAAAGTTTTTCGGGCAAACGGATAATAGCTGGAGAACTGATCCGCTCTGTCGACCCTTGCTTTATACTTATTGTAACCAATGATAACGGCTGGCTTTACAATTTCTGCTACTCCACCTCTGGCCCTCAGTTGAATACTAGTGCTGGTAGACTTATGCTTTATGGAAAGACAAAAAACATCTCCTTTTGACTTCCACTTCACTGCCAAGAGACGGTGTTTCCTTTGAAAAACTATCTTTTTCTTTTAATTTTAGTGTTCTGAATATTTGTCGCAAACCTGTCCTGTTTTTCATTACAGTTCCCACTCCAATAACTTTATTTTCCCACAACATGTCCAAAAGAGATGGATTGGTGTAGTACCTATCCATATAAATCCAATGTCCTTCGCCAAAGTACTGTGAACAGTACCTTTTACAATGCCCTGGATACTATTGTCAACACTGCCTGCAGAACCTGTATATACATCACTGTTTAGCATATAACCAGTTGATGAATCGTAGAGAGCAACCAATTTTATCCCATATTTATTGAGTTTGCTTTTCATGTATACTCTGAAGCCTATTCTACCACGAAAGGGACACATTGCCTCACCTGTTGCCAGATTCATGCCTGGATGAAAACTACTTTTGCTTTTGTTCACGAAGAAATCGAAAAACGGCCTCACTTTGTGAAGTGGGTCATGCTTTTCTTTGCCTCTGCTAATGAACGTAGCATTGTCATTCAAGTGTAACATCGACAATGTAGGGCAAAATCGATCGTGACTCAACAATTTACTCGCAAATCCTGTCTGCAGAAATTGGTCTGTTGACCAATAATAATCACTGATTTTCGGCAATTTGACCACGCACATACACAAAATAATACTGAGAGACCAGTAAATCTCTTGCAATTTTACTGCAGACCACTTATGTCCAACAGTTTATTTTCGGGCTACCTTCGCGTTTCATTGTCGTGATAACGTTAACAGCGTACAGATTCGTTTCACTTTTGATGAGTCGACTACTTCCTGGAAATCTGGCAGTGCTGGCTGATCGTCTGGTTCCGACCAATCTTGCTCTTTGTGCGCAGTCAGACACACACAACCAGGTACCACAGATGGTGACTGATCGTCTGTACCATTGTCTGCATAGAAAAAAAATAATGCCAAGATTGTTACTAATGGCAAGTGAAGTAATGAACATTACTCACAATACAAAACGCAGTAACGAACTCTTCACTTTATGAACAATTGAGACATATACATACCTGAATCGTCACTTGTACTTTCGTCTGGAGAGTACGAATCCTCTGTCAGAATCGTCAATTTAAGATCCTGCATCTTCATAAAGAATATGTAAGATCTCTGCCCCCGTCAACTCGCTGCGCGATATTTTCACGATCGTAAACACCTGTAAATGAACTGCAGGTAACTTCGTCTTTCCAGTGCTCCCAGCCGCTCCCAGGATGAGACAGCCGATAAGTGCTTGCCTCTTGCGGAAGAAGAATAAAATACCTCCACATTAGTTGACGAAACTGCTTCGGAGACCCGCTAAACGCGCTTACGGAGCCAAATAAAGGCTCGCCCGCACGGTATACGGGCACCGTCGCCAACGTTAGGGCGGCCGCGCCCGTATTGCGTATGGGCACCGTGCTGTAAGTGATAATATTTTGCATAAACAAAAAACTGTTCAAATATGTGTGAAATCTTATGGGACTTAACTGCTAAGGTCATCAGTCTCTAAGCTTACACACAATTTTACCTAAATTATCCTAAGGACAAACACACATACCCATGTCCGACGGAGGACTCGAACCTCCGCCAGGACCAGCCGCACAGTCCATGACTGGAGCGCCTTAGACCGCTCGGCTAATCCCGCGTGGCATTGCATAAACATTTGGACATGAGAAAGCTATCCGCAAGATGGGTACCGCGATTGCTCACGCTTGATCAAAAACGGAATCGTGTGAAGTGTTGCAAGGATGGTTTGCAGCTGTTCAGGAATAATCCGCAAGACTTTAAGCATCGTTCCTTCACTGTGGATGACTCATGGATATATTACTATACACCTGAGACCAAACAACAATCTAAACAATGGGTTACCGAGGGAGAATCTGCACCAAAAAAATGCGAAGACCATTCCTTCGGCCAGAAAGGTTATGGTGACTGTCTTTTGGGGTTAGCAAGGGATAAACGTCATCGACTATCTGGAAAAGGGTAAAACTATTACAGGTGCATATTATTCATCGTTATTGGACCGTTTGAAAACCGAGCTGCAAGAAAAACGCCGGCCATTGGACCGCAAAAAGGTCATTTTCCGTCACGAGAATGCACCAGCACACACCTCAGCAGTTGTGGTCGCAAAATTAATGGAAAAAGGACTTCAACTCGTTTCACATGCCCCCTATTCTCCAGCCTTGGCTCCCTTGGACTACTGGTGGGACAAAGATTTTATTCAAACGAGCAGGTGATTGCAGCAACTAATAGCTATTTTGCAGACCTGGACAATTCCTATTATTCTGAAGGGATCAACAAATCAGAACAGCGTTGGACGAAGAGTATAAGTCTAAAAGGATACTATGTCGAAAAACAAAAAAGACTTACCCCAAACACGTAAGTAGTTTTTATTTTTGAACGGACTTTTCAAACGCCCTTCGTATCATGAACCAGCAGTGGTTACCGCGCAAGGAGACCCAATCTTCCTCAACCAATCATTGCAATGCAGTACACGTTCTGTCCTCCGAAAAAACAGCACACAATACCTGAAGGTCCTGCAGCCAAAGCCCCGGCGCATTTCAGAAGATGACAGAAGCCTCCTATAGAAAACAAGCTCCATCTAGTCCATAAAACGATTTAGTGGGCGCCGTTTCGGCGAGGAGCGGCACCATCTAAGGAACGCGACGTCTGGAGAAACTCGTCATCCCATCTCACGAGGTACGCCTGTTCTTGTAATAAACACATTAGCCGGGCGCCTGCCTGACGCCACTGTACCTGGACCCGCGCAAGGGATAAGGAGACCAGGCTCCCAAATCACATCCACTCGCTAATAAAGCGGTTAAGCCGGCGCCAGGATGCCCGGCGCTGCCAGTTTCTAAAGAAGTGTCATTTCGCATTCAGACACGGTGTTCCCACCCTCTTGTTTGGCCGCCAGCGGAACAAGGCCGACCACCGGAATGGCAGCCCATAAACCACTGCCTTCCAGGGCCCACGGCCAGTTCGGTGACTACAAAGGAACCCGCGAACTCGCTTGCTGCTGGGGGAAAGTTCTAAAGCTCCCCCTAAATCCATGGTCACCTCCAGCGTCCAAAAATCTGTCTCTATAGCCGAGTTTAAATCTACTATTGCTACTCAAATCATAAAGGTACTGTGAAATCAATCAGTGGTTTACCCTAACGCTAATAGCCCATCAGATTAATATCAATCAGGGAAAATTTAGATGCACCGAAGCCGAATAAAACTATATGATAATCACCGAAACAAAATGAAAGGGGAAGTGCCTGCTGGATATTACCATGGCAGTGGCCTGCCCGGAAGGCACCGTCGTCTTTCATCGTCAGCAAACTTTGTACAAAGTGTTTAAAAGATTTATCGGATTTCAGAAGACTATATCTTCTACATGAATGAAGACAGAAACTTGGGGGACAATTTTAACTTAGCTATCCATCAAAATAAAAGGTTACATTGACGCCAATTGTAAGTTGACATCGGTGGTTGTCTCTATTGGTCTGCCTGCTCACTCGCTTTTTCATTGCCCAATGGACGTCAAGTCCAGATAACAATAACATTGCAACAAATGGCGTTTGCATTCTCCATTTCAGCTGGTGCAATTTAGTTACAACTGTGCGGTGATATTTTCGTCGAGAGTACTGCACTGCACCTCCTACAGTCCAAATCATTCGATGATGGCGCCAGATATTTCAAGACACTTGTTGTTTATGTATGAGGAAGTCCACAGGTCAGCCCCATGTGCTCGTACAAGATGTAGAGAACACTGAACAGAGTCTTGCATGTAGTTCGCAGAAGTCAACTCCTTGTGGCAGCCGAGAACCATCCATTCCTCACTTGTCTGCATAATTTGTTACATGCTCCATAGCTCATGAACGATTCTTTTATTGAAATGATGTTGAATGAGTCACTTTACAGGATATGTATAAATGTTTAACGTTAACATTTATGAACACATTATTAGTAGTGGAGCAAAATTTCTACAAGCCCATTTTGTTAGTGTGGGTTGCCTACATCAGGGGCAGGTATGCAGGGGCAGGTATGCAGGAGCAAACCTGTTGTTCTCCTTTGATTGACAGATTGTTAACCTTTTGTTCTGCTAAAAGGATCCTTTCTTTTGATTGACAGGCACTTACCCTGTTGTTCCCCCACCCCCTCCCACTCTCCTCCCCCCTCAGGAAACGCTCTCCCTCACTGCTACAGATACACTTTCAGGTCTGAGTTACTGGAATAGCCCCTGTCAGTACTATTAGTTTGTTGATTACTTAATTAACCTCTCCCCCTCTGGTAAACCCCCTCCCCTCCCACCCTCTCCTTCTCCCCCAGAAAATGGCGAGAAAAAGACTCCATTGATCGGTCATTTGGAGGGAAATCGATTGCTGCATATGGAACATTATTATAGGGGATTCAACGCTTTTCAGGTCTGAGTTATTGGAATACACCCTGTCACTACTATCAGTTGATTGACTACTTAATTAAATTGATCAATTAAATAGCCGCTCCCTACCCAGTAAACCCCTCCCCTCCCCCCTCTCCTCCCCAGAAAATGGCAGGAAAAAGATTCAGTTGATTGGGCATTTGGAAGGAAATCGATTGCTGTGTATGGAGTATTGTTTTAGGCGTTTCAAGGCAGTGTATGAAATATATGGAAAGGGTATATTGTTTATTTATAAAAAAATCTGTTTGTGGCTTTTGGATTTCTCTTGCTCATCATTCTCTGCTGTTTGGAAACATGTAGGTCTTGTAAGAAGCAATTACATGGGGCAAACATGTTGCATAACCTAATGTTCAGCACTGTACTCTGGGTATCTTAACCTAATGTTCGGCCCTTTGTCAGCATGTAACCTATTGTCCTGTTAACTGGTTTTCCGTGTCATCCTCATTTCCTTAAACTATTTCACCGCCTTTGATACCAAATTAAGTAATTAGTTATATCCTCCCACCATTTTCTGGTACACTTTTAGAATTTCACTGCTTTTGAACGTCATTTCTCGCGCATTCTTCTCTCATCCACCCCCTTAAACTATTGTAATGCGTTTTACATAAGAATTATTCTGATTAACTTAATGTTCTGCACTTAACCTGCTGTTCTGCTCCATGTCACCCACTCAACACAGCCTCCCCTTGACTATTATACCGCTAACACCACGTTGTTATAAAAAATTTATGCAAATTTTATACAAATTAATTAAATCGATATTCTTCACATGTATGGGGTAGTTCTTTAATTTGTAGCATCCTATTGGTCTTAGAGTATTGTTTGTCTGTATGCGCAGCCCCATACCAGTTGGGTCTGATTCAAGTGATTGAGAAGATCCAAAGAAGAATTACAAGATTCGTGACTGGTACATTTAGCCATTGCGAGAATGTTACAAATGTCATTGAAAGAGTGGAAGTGGGACACACTTGCAGATAGACGACATGCTAGATGAAAGGGGCTGCTCACTAAATTCCAAAATCCTATCTTCGCCAAAGATGTGGAGCAAATATTATTACCACCAACTTTCATACCGCACAATGATACCATACAGAAATAAGGGAAATTAGAGCTTGTACTGAGGCGTTCAGACAGTCGTTTTCCCCTCACGCAATCTGCGAGTGAAAGAGAGGGGGGGAAGTATGACTTTGGCACGAATAGTGCCCTCTACCACACACCGCTTAGTGGCTAGCGGAGTATATATGTAGATGTAGATGTAGATGGAATGTAGTTTAAACAAAAGATCGCTAGTAAAATGCACATCCTGCACCCAACGCCCAACACGAGCGCCAGAGTTGGGGGCATCGGCAGTCCCCGCGAAGCTACAACGCAACCATTTGGGTCCCACAAGGATGAGGCATCTCTTTCATAATTGACACATGAGAAATTACTGTCGAAATATGTATTCACCTATGTACCATTGCTGGCGCGATGATGCATAAGGTCCAGCACGGAGAGAGAGATGTTGGAATACTTCCAAGAATACCACAGGGTACATTGTTCCTTGCGATCCTACTGGAACTTGCAAGCTTGTCTAGCATGCACATGTACCCAGTGCAGCTAATGCTTCACAGCAAAATGTTCTTCCTGATGTCAATATACGTCTCAGAAACGTTAAACGTTGACACCACTAAAAAGCCTGCGCAGTCATGCAAAAACACCTTTAATCATAAAAGTGTTCTTGTTGTTTGGAAAGAGATCACTGTCTAAGAATAGTCGGGGGAAATCAGAACAATTATGCAAACAGAATTCGAAGCACTGTCATACAGAAGAGAAAAATGTCCTAATGACATAGTGCTAGATGAGTGACAGCATCCCTGCCAGAAATGGATGGTCTGCTTCAACTTATCTTTGAACACTTGCTTTCTCACAACTTTCCATACATACCTTAGCTCCATTCTTGTTCAAAACAGTTTGTAGACATTCCTACATCCCGGCAAAAATTGTAAATAGAGCATTATGATCGTATTTTGTACAGATCACCATGTTGCATAGACAATTAATCCCTGAAAATTGCCCCTACATATCATCAAATTCAGAAAGACTCTTACTCAATTACACTGCTCTCCCACTGAGGACAGGAGATTGAAAATTAGAGCGCAAAACCGATCTCCAACCATGTCGATGTAGTAAACATACAATTCGTATCCTGTGCCATACAAAATCATCACTTTTACATCATTCGTACATATACTGCAAAGACAGACAGCACCGTATATACTCCTCGCAGCACTGGACATTTCCCTGCAAAGTTCAGTGGTCAACCACTCCCTACGGGTGACCAGAGCACCCTCAGCAGACCAAAGTCACTCTCAGAACTCTACTACAAATTCAGACTCGCTCCCCCTAGGCACAAACGCGTTACTGTTTCTGGTCTGGACCTGTTCGCTTGCTTGCTTTTCTACATCCATCTGCAGACTCTGGGATTGCAAGAACACATGTATTTTCGCATTGTTTGCCATGATATTATACCATTTTCGCGGTACTTCTCAATATCAACCACACAGCAGTAAGGTACTGATCACTCGCACAACATAATTCCGAAGATATTGACTTGAAATTAATTCTCTGCAAACCCAAAACTTTAGCACTTATCCCGTCTACGAAGACCTTTACGTGAAAAAACTCGACTGACATTTCCACTCACGAATACTCTCAACTGCTAGTTGTACACACCACAGCTCCTCAACTAAATAAAGGCGCGAATTGTGCAGAAGCAGTCAACCAAACAATTTACATGGGAGGGAGTAACGGTCCAGTGCAAACTCACGTCCCTATTTAATCTTCTCATATTTCCATGCGATCACGAAAGCTGCTCTACACATGCTAAGTATTAGTTCGCTATTCTGCCATCTAGAGGACGACAAAGTTAACTCAGTTACATTCTTGCATTCCAACAGGCCCTTGCATTCGGACGGATCCTGCTCTTAACAGGAAACGTAAATCATTCCCGCACAGGTCACTGGCGCTGCAGGCCAAGCACACATAGACAGAATGATCCTATGAAATCGTTCACACATATATTTTATCCCTGTACTTACAACTAAATGTTACCATTGCGGTCTCACCTGAATGACACTCAACAATGAGTGAAGTATCAGAAATACACCATGATCACTGTTTTGGCCCTGGCAATAGAAATATTGGTACCCATTCTTATGACTTGCCATAATCTTCTCTTTCTATCACAGTACTCCACTTCAAATCCATACCTTCTTTATGACTGGACATAGTCATTTCCTTTGCACATATCGGAACACAAACACATATTTTATAAGTCTGATGCTCAAATGCGAACCAATCATGCGCTCCCTACTACTAAGTACAATACTTGGTCAATAACTAATCGCTGGCGTTACGAATTAATACTGGACATGTCTCATAAGTTTTTCTGGCGAGTGCTACCACCATGTCTTACAAAGAGAGGTTTAATCGTCTTACAGACTGCCAGATGTTAAAAAATCCGATCCCAACAACTACTTTATGTTACTGTCAGAAGCGTTCTTGGTTCTACAGGTGCATACAAGACCCATGTTAAAAGCTATACCTGCTTTACAGATCGAGGTATGACATTACCTCTGAATGAGGTGGCTTTTTGTCCAGACAGATACCATGATGGCGATTGCTGTATAGTATCAGACTGACAATGCACTTACACGTCGCCGACGGTGCAACCTCATAATAAAATTACCCAGTTTAGAAACTGATTCAGCTAAGGAACGTGGTATGAAACCAGTATTTACGAATCCCTCACGCCACCGCAGATAGATATTTCTACAGTATTTGTAACAAATTCTGTCTCGATACCATGCCAGAGGTTTGGTGATATGTCCACTGGGTTATAGGCGATAGTTGATTGAGAAAGAGCGCAAACAGTAGATGGTGTGCTGATTGAGGTCTTAAGAAATGTAGACTAACTTTTCATATCTCTAATGCAACTATTTTTGCTGCTTTCCTCTATAATTATGCAAAAGACGAGAATGGAGACTATCTATCGATGTTTGGTAGAGTAAGGTGTTTTTGCAAAGCAGCGGGTAGCTGGGTGACTGGAAAAATAGTAGAAATTAGGTAGTTGAAAGCGTAGCGACCCCCTTTTCATACCTATGTGGAATGCGGGGAAATTGAGGAAGTACTTGCGTGTTTTCTGCTTGGCGCATAATAATTTGTACATGAGGGTAAGTATGCAACAGCTAGAGGAATCCGGGAAGACATCGACACGAAAGCAAACTAAAGCAGGGAAACAGTCATTTTTTTCTTCCGTTGAGGCATGTGAAAAATGCCAGAAAATGGTGGGAGGACATAACTAATTACTTAATTTCGTGTCAAAGGCAGTGGAATAGTTTAAGGAAATGGGGGTGACATGGAAAACCAGTTAACAGGACAATAGGTTAGGTGCCAACAAAGGGCCAAACATTAAGACACCCAGAGTACAGTGCTGAACATTAGGTTATGCAACATGTTTGCCCCATGTAATTACTTCTTACAAGACCTACATGTTTCCAAACAGCAGAGAATGATGAGCAAGAGAACTCCAGCCCCCACAAACTGATTTCCCCTAAAACAATATTCCATATCTGCCCCTGATGTAGGCAACCAACACTAACAAATGGGCTTGTATGAACTTTGCTCCACTACTATTATTTTACAGCCCTGCTCATGCAACTACACTTAAAAACTGGTTTCTCCTTTCACAGGTACCAATTTTTAAACAGAAATTCGTTAATGTTTAAAACTTTCTTCAGTTTCTGTGAGACCTTTTGTGTCTTGGGAAAATGAAAAAATTTTGTTGCTGCATATTGAACTCCATTCTGAGCCACTGACAGGTTTAACAATGGGTAATAAAGGCCAGTTTTTCCTCTTGTTTTGTAGGTGTGGCCATCACCATTCTTCTCGAACTTTGATGGGCTGTTAACTCATTGAAAAGGCACCTAAACGACGAAGTGGGTGAACATCACATACTATTTTTATTGATCGCTTTTGTGCAATCAATACAATCATTCTGAGTGATGAGATACCGCAGAAAATTATTCCATAAGACATTATAAGCAGAATATGTCAGCAGTTGTACGAAGAGCAAAAGAAGATGAACTTAACTGCTCGAGAAGCTCAGTAATATGCATCTTCCAGTTCAAATTTTCGTCAGTATGTACACCAAAAAATCTGGAGCATTTTACCCTATTTACTGGTTCCTCTCCATGCGCTACATCCGTTGGTAGTGTGACTCTGTTTGTTGTACAGAAATGAATATACTGTGTTGTCTCAAAATTAAGAGAGAGTCAATTTTCAGAGAATCACTTAATAATTCTTTGAAAAATGTCATTAACAGTCTCTTCTGCTGCTTTCTCCCTAATTCGATGCATTAACACGCTAGCATCGTTTGCAAAAAGTACCAATTCTGCTTCTTGAATGTAAAGTGGAATATCACTCACATATGTTAGGAATAGGAGTAGGGCCCAAATTGAACCCTGTGGGACCCTCTTCGTGGTTTCTACCCTGTCAGTAAAACTTTTTACCTCTCGATCATCGTTTTAATTATGCAGCACAACCTTTTGCGTTCTGTTTGTTAAGTATAATTCAGATTAGTTGTGTGTAAAACCAACAATTTCATAAAATGTTAACTTTTTCTAAGAGTGTAACATGATCTACATAATCAAACACCTTGGAAATATCACAGGAAATAGCAACTGGCGATATTTTATTGTATAAAATTTGCAATATCTGGTTCATGAATATGCAAATAGTATTCTCAGTTGAGCAACTCTTTTGGAATCCGAACTATGATACAACGAATGTTTTCTGCTTGAATGTGAGCCTGCTTTTGAGTACATTAGTGTTTCAAATATTTTGGAAAAAGATGTCAGTAAGGAAACTGGGCGATAATTATTTAACTCTTTCTTATAAGGTGGTTTACAAATTGCATATTGTGATTTCTGAAAAAATTACCTATGTCACTGATGCATTACATATATCTCTAAGGACTTCACTTATTAAGTTAGAGCAACTTTCATAATTCTCTTATAAATACGTGTTTTGTGGCTACATTTGTGTTTGAAACCACACAGATTCAATTGGTATAGCCCTTTCAAGATAATGATAAAATCACATAGAGTTCGATGAGTTCATTCTGGGCTTGGAGATGAAAGATTACAAGTTCCTTTGACGTTTAGTGGTCAGTGGTGGGGCTACGTTCTGAAGTACAGTGCCACAGTCGAGCACGAGACCCTGTCTCCTCAGATTCACGAGATTTGCGTACTTTCGGTTTCTCTTTTTTTTTTTTTTTTTTTTTTTTTTGCAGAAAAGATGGTTACAAGAATTATGTACCTTGATGGAGTTCTGGTTTTTGCACAGTTGATATAACACGCATAAAATAACAGTTTCAACAGGACAGAGCGTCATTGCACTGCCAGTTGCGTGTAACTTTTTCTCAACAATGAGCTACGTCAACCATGTATCGTTCGTAAGGGTCGTACGGCTCTTACATTGCACCATTGGTCTCCTAGGTCACCTGATCTCACAGTATGTGATTTTTTTGTTGGTATGGGTTTGTGAAAGAATCCGTCTGTGTGCTTCCTCTTAAAACAAGACTGGGTAAACTACGGCGCCACATAGAAACAGCAGTAAATGCGGTATTGTAAAACAGAGCCAGTAGAAAAAATGGTTGAACTGAAATAAAACTTCCAGAAAAGTTCTGTGGTACCGTATCGGGAGACAAATGGGAATTACATTAAAAGATTGGTTTGTCTAGTCTGTTAGTGAATCAATGTAACACAGAAATTATGAATTTCAAAGTTGGCGACACTGTCAGTTGATTTTTCGTTCCCTATATGACAGATATCGAATGTGGTGCTGAAACTGATTGCTTTGATTTTTATTTGTAAATACCAATCTAAATTGTGTCTTTTAAGGTAGGTACATGATAATGACGTTTTCAATCCTATTTCATAAACCAAAGGTTTAGCTTTAAAATGTACTTTAATCTGACTTGTGTTTCAGCTCACTTAAAACATAGAGCTATGTTCTCGTAATTTGTGACGTGAATAGGAACAATAATCATCAGTGTTTCCTCACAAAAACACTAAGAATTTATGGAAGTGAAGAACCACTTGCCACTGTTTTCAACCCAAGATAGTAAGCTGTGACTAAAGTACGTAGAAAAAGTAAGCAGTCATTTAGATAGTGTGCATGTGAAATTTGTCGTTTAGAATAGCTAGGGTAAGTTGATGTTTTCTAGAAAAACAAGGCCGATTAAACACGTTTATTTTAAGAGACAAGAGTCGTCACTTAGTAAAGGAGATGTAGTTCAAAAGATCTTAGTTACTTCTGGGAATAGACATGTAGAATCCAAGGCATTATGTTTAAACCTGATGTCAGTGCATGAACGATTTGAGCAAATCAGCTAACCAGTTGTAGATATAAAAGAAAACTAACAAGCTCATGTCAGGCAACACGATATACCGGTATGTCACCGTCAGCTGGGCTAAGCGCAAAAGCCTTCACATTAAATGCACATGGAATTAAAAGGCAACAAAACAGCTCGTACGTGGCTGTTGCCATGCAGCAACTGCTGGCTGTCACCAGCCACATAAAGGACGTTTCACTGCGTTTTAATTCAATATATATTTAATTTCAAGACTTAATCTTAGCCCAGCTCCAATAAGTATGTTTTTAATTGATTTTATTTGGTTTTACTGATGGTAACATATACCATGTTACCTGACATGAGCTTCTTTGCTCTAAAATTTGTCATCGCCATATGTTACTTTACCTGTCCGTGTATTTCTAAAGCAGACAATTTTACAATTGTTGAAACCATGATCAAGGTTTGTCAATAAACCTTCACACCTGCAACTGGTTGGCTGATTTTCTTAGATAATTTATTTACCTTCGCCACTGCAGCTATGTTTAAAATTTAGACGTCAGTGACTTAATATATTAACAAACAAACTAGATTCATCGGTTTAATGTTACAGTAAAGTAATAAGAAATGTAGCAATTTTAATTTGGTAAACGGAATAAAAAATCTACGTTTCCTGCAATATTTTTGATTTTTGTACTCAATAAAACTTTTTTGAACCAGGTATATTTTGTTACTAATTCTCCTAGATCAATGGTTCCCAAATTGGGAGTGGAGGGGGTAATTACGCCTGACTGGTAAAATGTAATTTTTTGAGTGCAAACCAAAGAGTTCAGTTGTGTTTTGGTAATGAAACTAAATTATTTTGCTGGATGTGTCTGCCTATGAGGGCTCAGGATGGTCAAGCAGAGAGGCAGGGTGAGGACCCATGTCATGCCCAAGGTGTCAATGAGACAGCTTTAAATTAACATCCATTTTTTGCTTAGAGTTTTACCGTGATTCAGTCTCCTCCTAGTGCAGCCTGATAGCAACTGTGCTGCATAGGCGTAACACGAATGTGGTGAGTGATGTGTCAGTGCCCATTATGGAACCTGTGGTCTTAGCACCAGTGTTGCCCGTGCTCACTTCTGCGGCCTTGTGCAGGGTGGAGCTTAGCCTGACTGCAGACGTCTGCCAAAGCCTCAACACTCTCATTGAGTGTAATTGCTCTGACACTTGCCCACAGAAATCTGAGTACCCCTGATGACGATTGTCGTGTTTGTGAAGAGGTGGAATTCCGAATAGTGACACAGAGGACAGTTAGAGCGACAGTCCCAGCATATTTCCAGTAAGGCGATACACCTATCGCCAAGGAGTAGCGATATTAAGTGTTCTGTTCCCAAGTCAAACAGTCTGCAGTTGGACAGATTAGTTCTTCATCCGTGGGAGATTTTCCCAGCCTTCATCTTCAGTTAGCCATTGTTGTGATCAGCAGAAATGGCAGCTCACGGAGTTGAGGTCCCATCCTCCCTCCCTGCCCCTCCTCCACATTCGAATGGCTGCTGACTCCTAGAAGTAGGCTCCAAACTGACGGCGGCTGGCAGCACTTCGTTGTATGTCACCAGCTCATCCTGCAACTAATGGAACTGGCCTTCCATCAGTATCAGTGATGCAGATGGGATGATCAGACTCTGAGCACTGAGTGGGAAGAAGGAGAGGGATATATAGTGGTTGAAGATGTGATTTCCCCATATGAGACACCAAATTCACTCTAATTTTTCGAACCTATCAGTGTTCTCTGCTAGACTGATGTTTAATTTCATGGTTTCAGAGAGTCCTTTTACGCAAGGTTTACAGCCTGAAAGTCGTTCTTACGTAATATTTATGTGTAGTTACTTCATACTGCCCCGTTAACAGAATATCGTTACACCTCCTTTGCAATGATGTCATGGAGATGAATCAGGTGGCTCTGATGCTCTCACTCGCTTAATCTGTGGCACTGTGCTGCTTGCTTGTTTGTGTTTGGCGCCTCTGAGTGTTTAACCACATTACACAACCACTGCATACTTGCCAGGCGTAGACTAGACATTGTTCCGGACAACTCAAAAAATTTATTCTTCACTCTAATACTGTTTTGCTGTTCACATGTTTAAAAAAAACCTTACTATTGTCACTATTTCGTAAATCTCATATATTGATTACGTACATTACCAATAACTAAATATATTTATAATTCTAGTATTAACACCTAATACAATGTGGCGGAGTTTACAGATAGCGTAATGAATGTACAAACATCATCTTTCTCACATAGTTCAGCCACTACACACATACTTTGTACAATGCACCTCGTAAAATTGAAACGTATACATCACATATGCTTAAATATCTCGTGAAAATGTATTTTCTGAGTTGTAGGTAATTCCAGCAACAGGCCATAAATTGGTTCATTACTCACTTTGCAACAATAAAGGAACAAATGAGAGCTTAACAGAACAGTAAGTATGTAATGGCTACTAAACTGCTGTAGGGGCTAAGCTATGTTATTATTATTATTATCATTATTATTATTATTATTATTATTATTACTATCATTTTTAGTAGTAACGGTAGTAGTAGTGGTGGTAGTAGTAGTGGTAGCAGCAGTGATAGTGGTCAGGCCCAAAGTGTAGGCAATCTAAAGTCTTCCAACTTCTGCCAATTCAGATTAAACGGGTGTGCAAGGTGTGGGTGAAGCAAGTGTCGTTAGGGAGAGATGTGGTGCAGAGGAGGCATGTTCTGTAACAATCCTCAATGTGGATACTTTTTTTCCTGAGAAGCGTTTGTAGGTAGCACTAGCGATGCGCTGAGAATCCTTCAACATTTTACAAAAAAATATGTTGTTAGAAATAAGCAGTATCAATTGACCCACTGACCAATTAGTTCGTGGTTTAATAAAAATACCTACAAAATCTAAATATCATTTAGCTTTTGTCATTTGAGAAATGAAAGTGTTCAAAGAAACTTCTTTTTCGTTCTGTGGTTTAATTAGGCACTAATATTGATATTAGAGTATGTTCGGGGGACGGGGGTTCGAGCTAATATCTGATTGCTCTCGGAAGTGTTGGGAACCAGAGATCCAAAACAGATTTTGACACGTCCTTATTCACCCCAAAGACCAATGACTGGACAAAATAACAAGATTAACGCTGCTGTGTCTGTATTTTTTTATCTTATTAAAGCGTGAGCTAGGTCCCAAATCTAATTATAAGTTTAAAGTTAAGCACAAGACCTATAATCCCATGTTATTTTGACTCTCATGTTTCTTTTTAAAATTGTCAATTTTTTCTTTTCAAGTAGCAGACTGTTCTATTCACCCCATTTTACGGTAACTCCAGACGAGCTTGTAGAAGTAAGAGACGACTTTGACTATTGTCTGAATCTCTGCTGTCCGTTCGGGAGACGACTCATTTAACGTCTGTGAAAATACTAAATGATACGCAAAAGTAAAGCGACTCCTACTCCCCAGTGGACGATTGAGCTTCTCTACTCCTCTGCTTTTCGGACTTGTGATTTGATGACAAAGCATATCTAAAGCAAAAAATTAATCTTAAGTAACACGACACGTATTGCAAGTAAACTGGCGGACCTCTGACAAGGAGGAAGTCTTACCCTTCAGCCTGACATGGCAATTGTACTTTCCCTTCCGTAGCGATGTTGGACTGCAGCTTTCCTTCCTTTCCTTACTCCAAAAGACACTCGACACAGCTGCGCGCTGCCATTTAATGAACAAAATACGAGCTTATCGAGTATCGGACAAGATTAGTGAATGGATTTTCGACTTAAGAGGAGGTAGAGCTCAAACCTTTATTCTGAACGGGGCGAAACGTAATGGTAATTTAGAGAGTTCGGTAGGGGTGTGCTATAGCGTATATAGCTGTAACATATATATAGTTTACGATATACGTAAATGATCTTGTGGGTAGGTTTGGAAGCTCCATGAGGCTGTTATTTTTAGGAAAAATGCAATATCAGAAGACTATAGAGAAATACAAGAAGAGCTGTATAGGATCTATCATTGGTGCATGGGCTGACAGTTGATCCTGAACGTAAATAATTCTAACTTATTGCGCACATATAGGCGAAGAGGTTCCTCACTGTTCGATTACGTTATTGATTATTGAGAACAGTAACAATTGTAGACTAAATGTAGCTTAAATTCAAAGAAATACTGTCGACGGCAAATGAGATGTGTATCAAATAAACTAATACCAGATGGTCTGACCCCCTAAGGTACACAAAACAGGTCAAAATTTTATTGCAGACGCAACGAAAAAACATGCCAAATTTCAAAGAACGCAAAAAACCCAAGATAGGCAAAGGTTTACAATTAGTACCCTCACTGTGCGATAACAATGGCGATGTTACGCATAATAGAGCTATTAAAACAGAGTTTTAAACACAGTTTTTCGAAATTCCTTCACCAAAAAAGGTGAAATAAATATTCTTGAATTCGAATCAAGAACAACTGCCAGCACGAGTAACTTAGAAGCAGATATCCTCTGTGCAGCAAAGCAGTTTGTACTCAGTAAAGTCAGGGCCTCCGCTCCAGACTATATACCAGTCAGGTTCCT
The DNA here is from genome assembly GCF_021461395.2 of Schistocerca americana. Taxonomy (NCBI): domain Eukaryota; kingdom Metazoa; phylum Arthropoda; class Insecta; order Orthoptera; family Acrididae; genus Schistocerca; species Schistocerca americana. The sequence continues at coordinate 775,504,310 of NC_060120.1, forward strand.
TTCAGAGAATGCTGATACAATAGCTCCATACTTGGCAATCATACACGAGTGCCGGCTCGTCGAAAGATCCGTACCCAAAGACTGGAAAGATGTTCAAGTCACACCAATACCGAAGAAAGGAAGTAGAAGTAATCCGCTGAATTGCAGACCATTATCGCTAGCGTCGATATGGATTTTTGAACATATACTGTGTACGAATACTACAGGTTACCCCGAAAAGAACGATTTACTGGTAAAAAGCCGACGCGGATTCAGAAAATATCTTTCTTGTGAAACACAAGTAGCTCTTTATTGTCACGAAGTAATGAGTGCTATCGACAGGGCATTTCAAATTGATTCTACATCTTAGATTTCCAGAAGGCTTTTGATACCGTGCCTCACAAGCGACTTCTAATCAAATTGCGTGCCTATGGAGTGTCGTCTCAGTTGTACGGCTGGATTCGTGATTTCCCGTCAGAAATATCACAGATCGTACTAACTGACCGAAAGTCATCGAGTAAAACAGAAGCAGTATCTGGAGTTCCGTGAGAATGTGTTAAACGCCGCCGGCCGTTGTGGCCGAGCGGTTCTAGGCACTTCAGTCCGGAGCTGCGCTGCTGCTACGGTCGCAGGTTCGAATCCTGCCTCGGGTATGGATGTGTGTGATGTTCTTAGGTTAGTTAGGTTTAAGTAGTTCTAAGTGTAGGGGACTGATGACCTCAGATGTTAAGTCCCATAGTGCTCAGAGCCATTTGAACCATTTTTTGTTATACGCCCTCTGCTGTTCCCGATCTATATAAACGGTTTAGGAGACAATCTGAGCAGCCCTCTTAGATTGTCTGCAGATGATGTCATTTACCGTCTTATAAAGTCATCACATGATAAAAAGAAATTGCAAAACGATTTATACAAAATATCTGTATGGTGCGAAAAGCGGCAGTTGACGCTAAATAATGAAAAGTGTGAAGTAATCCACATAAGTGCTAAAAGGAATCGGTTACATTTCGGTTACTGGATCAAACACACAAATCTAAGGGCTGTAAATTCAACTAAATACATGGGAGATTACAGTTACGAGTAACTTGGACTAGAAACATCACACAGATAATGTTGTGAGGAAAGTAAACCACAGACTGCGATTTACTGGCGCAACACTTAGAAAATTCAACAACAGGTCTACTAAGAGACTGTTCACATTACGCTTGTCCAACCTTTTCTGGAGTACTGCTGTACGGTGTGATATCCGCATAAGATAGGAGTGACGGAGGACATCTAAAAAGTGCAAAGAAGGGCAGCTCGTTTACTCTTATCGCGAAATAGGGGGGAAGAGGGGGGAGGGTGCCGCGGACAGGATATGTGAATCGGGGTGGCAATCATTAAGGTTGGCTGGTGATTTTGGGGGGGAGGGGGGAGGGGGGAGGGGAGGGGGACCAAACAGCGAGGTTATCGGTCCCAGTGGTTTAGGAAGTCGGCTGTTCACTTTCAGAGGAACCATTTCGACATTTGCCTGAAGGATTTAGGGAAATTCCGGAAAAGTTAAATCAGGAAGACAGTACATGGGTTAGAATGCGAGTCCAGTAGGCTAACCACTGCGCCACCTTGCTCGGTAATCGTTAAGGCAAAGGCGATTTTCGTTGCGGCAGGATCTTCTCATGAAATTTCAGTCGTGTACTTTGCCCTCAGAATGTTAAAATGTTTCGTTGGTGCCCACCTACATAGGGAGGAATGATCATCACAATAAAATAAACGAAATTAGAGCTCGCATGGAAAGATTTAAGTGTTCGTTTTTTCCGCACGCTGTTGGAGAGTGGAACGGTAGAGAAATAGCTTAAGGTGGTCCGATGAAACTTTTCTCTGGCCCCTAATTGTGAATTGCAGAGTAATCTTGTAGATGCAAGTGTAGACGAAGGTGAACCGTAAAATACGTACGCGTAAGTCTGGAGAAGCCCGAAGTGGCCCAAGATTGTATGTGCAAGCAGCTAAAAGATATACCCTTGTAAAATGAGATGGTTCATTTCAAAATAAAAATTTTATAGTCCTATGCAAGGCTATTAGGAAACACTATCTTCATTATATAGAAGATATAGTCTCTGAAATATGGTGATTCTTTTCCTGTTGTTTTCAGTCGGCCCATCAGAATCACTGAAAGGTCCTTTATGTAGGCCAAGAACTATAGCAGATACAATATCAACCACTGTGGGACTTTCGTTACTCCATTCTGAGTTCGTCTCCGCAGTTAAGTCAGTATACACTGAGGTGACAAAAGTGAATGGGGTAGGATACGCACACATACAGATGGCGACAGTATCGCGTACACGACGTATAAAAGGGCAGTGCATTGACGGAGCCGTCATTTGCACTCAGGTGATTTGAGTGAAAAGGTTTCCGGCTGTGTTATGGGCGCTCGACAGGAACTAACAGACTTTGAACGCAGAATAGTAGTTGGAGCTAGACACATGGGACATTCTGTTTCGGAAATAATTAGGGAATTCAATATTCCAAGAACCACAGTGTCAAGAGCGCGCCAAGCGTACCAAATTTCAGGCGTTATTTCGCCGGCCGCTGTGGCCGAGCGGTTCTAGGCGCTTCAGCCCGGAACCACGCTTCTGCCACAGTCGCAAGTTCGAATTCTGCCTCGAGCATGGATGTGTGTGATGTCCTTAGGTTAGTTAGGTTTAAGTAGTTCTAAGTCTAGGGGACTGTTGACCTCAGATGTTAAGTCCCACAATGCTTAGAGCCATTTGAACCATTCAGGCGTCACTTCTCACCACGAACAATGCAGTAGCTGATGGCCTTCACTTAACGACTGAGAGTAACAGGCGTTTGCGTAGAGTTGTCAGTGCCAACAGACAAGACTGCTTGAAATAACCACAGAAATCAATATGGGACGTCCGCAGAACGTATCCGTTAGAACAGCGCGGCGAAATTTTGCCCGCAACGCCTCTCCTGGGTTCGTGACCACATCAATTGGGCCCTAAGTGGCTGCAAACTCTCCGCCTCGTCAGATTAGTCCGATTTCAGTCGGTAAGAGCTGATGGTAGGGTTCGAGTGTGGCGCAACCCCACGAAGCCATGGATCCAAGATCTCAACAAGGTAATGTGCGAGCTGGTGGTGGCTCCATCATAGTGTGGGCTGTGTTTACATGGAACTGACTGGTTCCTCTGACCCAACTGGACCGACCTCTGAGTGGAAATGGTTATGTTCTGCTACTTGGAGCCGATTTGCAGCCATTCATGGATTTTACGTTCCCAAACAAGATGGAATTTTTATGGATGACAAGGCGCTGTGCCACCAGAGCACAGTTGTTCGCGATTCGTTTGAAGAAAATTGTGAACATTTCGAGAGAACGATTAGGCCGCCGAGATCACTCTACATGAATCCCATCGAACATTTATAGGACGTAATAGAGAGGTCAGTTCGTGCACAAAATCCTGCACCGGAAACGCTTTCGCAATTACGTACAGCTATAGTGGCAGCATGGCTCAATATTTCTGCATGGGACTTCCAGCGAGTTGTTGGGTCCATAGCACGTCGAGTTGTTGCACTAGGCCGGGCAAAAGGAGGAGCGGCACGGTATTAGGAGGTATCCCATGACTTTTGTCACCTCAGTGTGGGGCTGAGAGAAAAGTTGACGCGGCTGCTGAGGTTTTTTTACCGAAGTTTGGGCGTGAACATCAGCAGGAACTCGAGCCAGAGGAGCGCGGACGGCTGCTGAGGACGGGGCCGCGCTTGTTGAACACCAGGCGGGCGCTCGCGCTGTCCGATCTGTACCGGCGGCAGCTGCTGTGCGACGCCGTCGTCCGACTCGCTGACGGCGGATTCTTCTTGGTGCATCGCGTCGTCCTCTCTACCTGCAGCATGTACTTCAGGTGCGTACCTACAACAGTGCACACTTTAAGAAAAAGGGGCTGAATATACACTACTGGCCATTAAAATTGCTACACCACGAAGGTGACGTGCCACAGCCGCGAAATTTAACCGACAGGAAGAAGATGCTGTGATACGCAAATGATTAGCTTTTCAGAGCATTCACACAAGGTTGGCACCGGTGGCGACACCTACAACATGCTGACATGACGAAAGTTTCCAACCGATTTCTCATACACAAACAGCAGTTGACCGGCGTTGTCTGATGAAACGTTGTTGTGATGTTTCGTTTAAGGAGGAGAAATGCGCACCATCACGTTTCGGACTTTGATAAAGATCGGATTGTAGCCTATCGTGATTGCGGTTCATCGTATGGCGACATTGCTGCTCGCGTTGGTCGAGTTCCAATGACTGTTAGCAGAATATGGAATCGGTGGGTTGAGGAGGGTAATACGGAACGTCGTGCTGGATCCCAACGGCCTCGTATCACTAGCAGTCGAGATGACAGGCATCTTATCCGCATGGCTGTAACCGATCGTGCAGCCACGTCTCGATCCCTGAGTCAAAAGATGGGGACGTTTGCAAGACATAACCATCTGCACCAACAGTTCGACGACGTTTGGATCAGCATGGACTATCAGCTCGGAGACCATGGCTGCGGCTACCCTTGACGCTGCATCACAGACAGGAGCGCCTGCGATGGTGTACTCAACGACGAACCTGGGTGCACGAATGGCGAAACGTCATTTTTTCGAATGACTCCAGGTTCTGTTTACAGCATCATGATGGTCACGTCCGTGTTTGGCGACATCTCGGTGAACGCACATTGGAAGCATGTATTCGTCATCGGCATACTGTCATATCACCCGGCGTGGTGGTGTGGGTTGCCACTGGTTACACGTCTTGGTCACCTCTTGTTCGCATTGACGGCACTTTGAACAGTGGACGTTGAATTTCGGATGTGTTACGACCCGTGGCTCTACCCTTCATTCGATCCCTGTGAATACCTACATTTCAGCAGGATAATGCACGACCGCATGTTGCATGTTGTACGGGCCTTTGTGGATACAGAAAATGTTCGACTGCTGCTCTCGCCAGCACATTCTCCAGATCTCTCACCAATTAAAAATGTCTGGTCAAACGTGGCCGAGCAACTAGGTCGTCACAATACGCCAGCCACTACTCTTGACGAACTGTGGTATCGTGTTGAAGCTGCATGGGCAGCTGTACCTGTACACGCCATCCAAGCTCTGTTTGACTCAATGCGCAGGCGTATCAAGGCCGTTATTACGGCCAGAGGTGGTTGTTCTGGGTACTGATTTCTCAGGATCTACGCACCCAAATTGCGTGAAAATGTAATCACATGTCAGTTCTAGTATAATATATTTGTCCAATGAATACCTGTTTATCATCTGCATTTCTGCTTGGTGTAGCAATTTTAATGGCCAGTAGTGTACGTACCTTGTAAAGAAATGGAGCAAATAACTAAAAAGTCAACCAGTCAGTTTGGTGCCATGTGTTTCGGTTGCGATGAAAATTGGCGTGGATGCCAGAGAGGAAAGCAGCCGGCCTGGCTTGGCGAAGATTTGGAGAAAAACAATAGACCTTGGATGTCTCGGAATGTGACTTTTTGCAGTACAGAGGCAGTGGTCTACCCAACCTTGCACGTCTAAAAATCACTGGAGACCATCGAAAAACGTTGCAATGAATCACAACGCTGCATTTAAATTATATATATCCTGATTCCTATTTCAAGACATATCAGCAAAGATGGTCAGTCTCACACCACCTCATCTTGGAAGATTAAATACTTTTTTTCGAGCAACAGATACTATAAAATGATACTACAAGCTAAACTACTGTGATGGGAGGCACTGTCATCTGGTTGGATTGAACAAACACTCGTTGAGTGAACCAGTCTGGGTCCTAGTTAGCAATGGATGCACAAGACTTCTTCAGAAACATACTTGACTTATACACTATACAATCACCCATTACAGTAAATTTAGCAATATTTCTGTGGTGTCACCGCCAGACACCACACTTGCTAGGTGGTAGCCTTTAAATCGGCCGCGGTCCGCTAGTATACGTCGGACCCGCGTGTCGCCACTATCAGTGATTGCAGACCGAGCGCCACCACACGGCAGGTCTAGAGAGACTTCCTAGCACTCGCCCCAGTTGTACAACCGACTTCGCAAGCGATGCTACACTGACAACTACGCTCTCATTTGCCGAGACGATAGTTAGCATAGCCTTCAGCTACGTCGTTTGCTACGACCTAGCAAGGCGCCATAGCATTTGATATTGAGATTATAAAACATATACAAACAAGAGCGATGTACACCAATTATGGATTAAAGTTAAGTATTACATCAACTACGTACTTTATTTGCTACCATTAACTCCCTTTAAACATATCGGTAGGACATAGTTTACACGCGCATCTTTAATGAATACACAGTGGCTTATCGACAGCAACAGATGGACTAGAGGAGACAGAATACGACCACATCCTGTGGCCGAGAGGTTGCAGGCGCTTCAGTCTGGAACCTCGCGACCGCTACGGTCGCAGGTTCGAATCCTGCCTCGGGCATGGATGTGTGTGATGTCCTTAGGCTAGTTAGGTTTAAGTAGTTCTAAGTTCTACAGGAGGAGTCCCATAGTGCTCAGAGCCATTTGAGCCAACTAAATTCAAACACTCAGTGACTCCACACAAAGATGTAGAAACGCACTGGATATATGGATTTCACAATACCATGTGGGTTTTCCCATGAGCGTCGATAGTTATTAAGTGTTTTACCGACTGCACCCAGTGTAAACGCAGCGTTAATAGTAGCCTAGTATTAACGGAAGTACGTCGTCATTAGTGTTTAACAAGTGACACCATTCAAGTCGCACAGCACTGTAACTGTTGCGAATTTGTTTCAGAGCTGTAGGTCAAATGGGTACAAGCTTTCTGGAATGTGCAGTATTTAGAGCGTCTATGGGTTTTATGGAAAAGTTACTTGTGTTTTGTCAAATGCAGTCGCAATTGCTCATATTCACACAGTTGCAGCACACTGCCCACTGCGAATTAAAAAGTCGCGGACAGATGTTTAAATTCACGTCTGGCCATCAAGCTTAAGATTTTATTCAAGGGAAGCCCTCTTCTTCTTCAACGGCATAGTTGAATGGCAGCGAAAATATTGAGATGACAGTCGTTCGGAGTGAAAAGGATAGACAGTCAACGTAGGAAGCATGCACCTCTACTGCAAAAGGAGCATGAATTGTGCTCTTTTGGAAATTATTTCTGTCTCCTGTGGAAGATTGGCCTTCCCTCTGGAAATCCACATGTTCCGAAATTAATAAATCAAGCCACAAGTCTTTGAAATACAGAAATGAGTATCCTTTGATTTTAGTATTTGGTAGCAGCAATTCCAATTAAGACAAGTGGTGACAGGTGTAGGTATTACTGAAACCCACGTTTTATAAGTCATGTGTTCAAAATATTGACCAAATTTGTTTACAGAAGTATGGAAAGACCGGTAGACACCAGCCTCAGGAGGGGTTCCAGAGAAATGTAAGAACTCACTGAACAATACTGAATTGCCACTTACCTCAGAAGACAGACTGAAGAAAAACAAACATATATTTAAAGCTTTTGCAAATTTAGAGAATATTTTTGGCGATATTACTGGAATACACTTTTTGAAATTCTGGAGCTAGAGGGACAAAATGCAGGGAAGGACGTGTTATCTGCAACGTGTACAGCAACCAGATTGCAGTTGTAGGAGTCGAAGGACGTGAAAGAGAAGCAGTAGTTGCGAAGGAGGTGACATGTTTTTAATTTGGAAAGTGGGCTATAGTTCAGCGAGCAGAAATAAGAACTTTGTGGTTTCCCGATGACATAATTCTGTTAGAGGTGGTGAAGATCCTAACAGAGCAGTTCAATGAAATAGGTAGCCTCTTGAAAAGAGGTTGTAAGATAAACATCAAGAAAAGTAAAAAAAGGAAGGGGGTAACTGAATACAGTAGAATTAAGTCGCAATCCGGAGAGAAATGGGTTAGGAAATCTGACACTTAAAATAGCCAATTTCGCTGTTTTAGCAGAAAGATAACTAATGATGGCCGAAGAGAATAGAAAACTTAAACTGGCAATAGCAAGAAAAGCCTTTCTAAACAGAATTTTTTTTAACATTGCATATAAATTTAAGTGTAAGGAAGTATTTTGCGATGGAATTTGCCTGGAGTGTAGCCTTGTACGGAAACTAAACGTGTATGATAAGCAGTTCAGACGAGAAAAAACAGAAGCTTTTGAATTATGGTTCTACAGAAGAATGATGAGGATTAGATGGGTAGATTGAATAACTAACGAGAAGGTCCAGTATCTTATTCGAGAGAACAACTTCATTCAAAGCAGTGATCAGTTAATAGCATCAAGGAATTAACTTTATCGTTTGTTTTGGTTTAGCCACGTTCCGACATATACAGTCAAGACACTTCTGCTCATCTTTGTTCTAAATAGCCGGCCGAGGTGGCCGAGCGGTTCTAGGCGCTACAGTCTGGAACCGCGCGATCGCTACGGTCGCAGGCTCGAATCCTGCCTCGGACATGGATGTGTGTGATGTCCTTAGGTTAGTTAGGTTTAAAGTAGTTCTAAGTTCTAAGGGACTAATGATCTCAGAAGTTAAGTCTCATAGTTCTCAGAGCCATTTCTTTGTTCTAAATAACGACAGTAGAGCTCCAAGCGGACAGGATGCTTCCCTTTTGGATACGATAGAAAATGACTGCGAATAGTGTTGTTTATGTTAATATATAACATAATTTTTACGAATTAGAGCACGTGAAGTGTAATAAATAGCGGCAATAACAAAAGAAAACACACCACATTAATCTTCATTAGGTTCACCAAGGACGCTGAGAGGACACTGCAGGACAGTTTATTTTACGATTCTCTTCTAACATGCAATTTGTTAAAGAATGTCGTCTTTTTAAATAACAAAAAAAATCTAGTAAACAGTAGAACAGCTGACCTTTTACGGAAAGACATCGTGTATCTACACAATAATGTGAAATTTTCTTCGCTATACTTCCACCCAAATCAGTGAATGTGAATCGTAGGGCACCTGTATGGAATAAGATACCTACACTCATGTTAAAAAAAAAATAATAAAAAAACAGAACACCTTGAAAGACTAGAGACAGGACGTTCATATTTACAGGACATGTATGTTGTGCAGAAATGAGTAGCATTTGAACCATGTCGGTCCACGGGTTCAAGGTCGTCATCGATATCACTGCGCGACACAACCTACGGGTACAATGTGCCTGCGGATCTCGTTGTCGCCATAAACCAAAGCTAATGGATCAGTGTGACTAGAGCGGACGTGCAGGATGCCTCACACACGTATGCGCGAACCGTACCGAGAAATAAGCGAGCTTGAAAGAGGACGTATTGTTAGCGTGAGAGAATGTGGTGCATCCATCCGGGAAATTTCTGCTCGTGTGTGACGAAGTGTTTTGGCAGTGCAACGGGTGTGTGCAGAATGGTTCACGGAACGCTGTAAAACACGACGAGATGGGTCAGGTCGCACCACCCAGAGCACTCCCTGAGAAGATCGACACCTCATCCGAATGGCACTGCAGGACAGATCTGCGTCCGCCTCGGCTCTGAAGCAACACTCGAACTGCGTAACACATCGTACACTATCAGGAGTGACAGTCCGTCGCCGTTTACTACGCCTCGTCTTACGCACGCTTCGTCCACTTCTCCGCTTACCTTTGACGAATGTGCAGAAATATGCTAGACAGCAATGGTGTATGGAACGACGTCACTGGGGACAGTAATGGCACCAGATAGTGTTTTCGAACGAATCCAGGGTCTTTTTGTTTGAAAATGATGGCCGCAATTTGGTTCGCCGCAGACAGGAGGAGTGCCATCGCAGTGACGGCAATCGCACAAGACATAAAGCCCCAACTCAAGGCCTTATTGTGTGGGGTACTGTTGGGTACAACCACAAATCACAACTGATGCGTCTCCAGGCCACTGTGACCAGTGTGACCTACGTGAATGACATCCTGCGACCCCTGGCCATACCCTTTCTGCACAACACCCAGACGCCATTTTTCAGCGAGACAATGCACAACTACACTTTGGTGCATGTGCCTTCTTGGGCCGCGTGGAGTGGCTGCGCGGTTAGAAGTGCCTTGTCAGGGGTTCCGCGACGCCTCCCGCCGGAGGTTCGAGTCCTCCCCCGGGCATAGGTGTGTGTGTTGTTCTTAGCATAATTTAGTTTAAGTAGTGTGTAAGTGTAGGGACCGATGACCTCGGCAGTTTGGTCTCTTAGGAATTCACATACATTTCAACAAAATTTGCCTTCCTGGTGTCACAGGACGTCAGCCTTTTGCCATGACCCGCCAGATCGCCAGACTTGCCACCAACTGAAAAAATGTGGAATATGGTGGAACGATGGGAACAGCACTGGGACCCAATGCCAACCACCACAAATGAACTCTGGAATCAGGTGAAAGCAACATGGACAGCATGGATGGCTATACAACAGGACTCAATTCGCCGCCTCATAAGCGTCGATGCACTGACGCATGGAACAAGTTACCAGGGCCCACGGCGGACTCTGTGGCTACTAGGCAACAGGACACATGCTGAACCGGCGCAACTGAAATGCTAATCATTTCCGCATAACGTACTAATGTGTATGTCTGCGAATATGAAAGTCCTAACTCTCCTCGTACAAGGTCTTCTTCTTTTTTCTCAACATGAGTAGACATTTTTAACGTACCAAATAAGCAACCACAACCGTAACTGGAGCGAAAATACACAGCTGTGATATAAAATGTCAAGAGCAGTTCAACTGTATGCCAATTCAGAAGCAACCAATTCCACATTTTGTTGCTACGTCTGTTATATGGCAAGAATCTGCAACAGATTCGCTTCTGAAGCAAAATAATTACATTTACAAAAACACTTGTGGATTAGAAGGTCGAGTGAAGTGTAAGAATGTGCAAATCATTTAACTCCATAGAAAATAGTTACCTGTCAATGAAAATGCCTATCATACACATATCGACGGCCGAGGTGGCCGAGCGGTTCTAGGCGCTTCAGTCTGGAACCGCGCGACCGCTACGGTCGCAGGTTCGAATCCTGCATCGGGCATGGATGTGTGTGATGTCCTTAGGTTAGTTAGGTTTAAGTAGTTCTAAGTTCTAGGGGACTGATGACCTCGGATGTTAAGTCTCATAGTGCTCAGAGCCATTTGAACCATTTGAGCGACCACACCATTTCGGATAACATTTAAAGTCTTGTAAGTGATGACTTCCCTGGGTGGGAAGTTTCCCAGTGCGGTTATTTCATGAGCATTATTCATATCTGCATGAACAACAGCTAGGGTAACTCAATTTTGACCACGACGAACAATTGAAGCTCACGCAAAATCAAACTAACTCCACTTAAAATTACAGGACCAAAGGACCACGAAGAAAGAAACTTCTCATTCTGAGGTGTCGTCACTTATACGATATTAATGTTATCCAGGACTGTATGATCATATTCTACCTCCGCTAGTGCATCTGTTGCTGCCGATAGTGAAATATGTATTCGTTCAAGACTGTAAATTGAGGTGTATGGGTTAAAGAACGTGGAGGTATTGCTAAACGTACTGAAATGGGTGAGTGTACTGTACGTACATACAGATCACATTAAACAAGCAAGAGTTCGTAATGACAAAACATCGCTAGGGCTCTAGCTGACTGTCCTTTTCTTAGTTGTGTATTGCGTGATGAAATAAACATATTAATTTGTGACATAATACACACACAATTTAAAGATGAAACTCTCATATAATTTATGCCACCGCATATTACGAGTTCCAAGGTGCCTGCCTTGATACGACACACTGATCTTGCCAAAAGGTGAGAAGTGTATTTGTGAGAAGTAAATGTTAGAAGTATATCTAATATATATATTATCTTTGGATCTATGTGATCTCGCCTAAGTTATAATTATGCGCTGATGCTGAAGAACAGTTGCAGATGTGCCACAACACATCAACACGTCGTGTAGATGGCATTCGGTTGAAATCGGAAATCGGAAATCGTTCGCTGTATGGTATGATCTTAGTCTTGACTCCAGAATGAGATTTTCACTCTGCAGTGGAGTGTGCGCTGATATGAAACTTCCTGGCAGATTAAAACTGTGTGCCGGACGGAGACTCGAGCTCGGGACCTTTGCCTTGAGTTCAAATCTCGGTCCGGCACACAGTTTTAACCTGCCAGGAAGTTTCATATCAGCGCACACTGCGCTGCAGAGTTGAAAATCTCATTCTGGAAACATCTCCCAGGCTGTGGCTAAGCCATGACTCCGCAATTTCCTTTCTTTCAGGAGTGCTAGTTCTGCAAGGTTCGCAGGAGAGCGTCTGTAAAGTTTGGAAAGTAGAAGAGGAGATACTGGCAGAAGTGAAGCTGTGAGGACGGGGCGTGACTCGTACTTGGGTAGCTCAGACGGTAGAGCACTAGCCGCGAAAAGCAAAGGTCCTGAGTTCGAGTCTCGGTCCGGCACAACACTTTTAATCAACCAGGAAGTTTTTTGTCTTGACTGCCAAATTTACGTAAGCTTACTTCAGGATTCGATAGCAGCTAAATATTCGTGAGAAACAAAACTATAAATATGACTGCTGCTCATTTCATTCGCAACAGTTTAACCCGTAATCTCAAATTCCTGTCCACCCACACCCTCGAAAATCGCGACATGTTCGGATAAACAGTCAAATTTTTGTGGCAAGAAAGAATATATATGTCATTTCTGATTGTTTCACTCGCAGCAATTTCATTTTTCGCTTTTTTAATCAGATTGAAGTAATGAAATGGAAGAAATTCATTACTCTTATGTTGCAGAACATAATACTGTCGCATAATGAGAGTCCCAGAATGTGTTACAAACACTAAGGTGAAAAAAATTAGCATGTACCAGAACGCATTGCTACTTCCTTCAACTCTCTAACTGTACGTCTCTAAGCGCATGAACACAGCGATCGCATACGACCTTGAGCAATAATAATGTTCACCTTAAATGCTCCTAGGACTTTTACATCCAGTGCGTCATTATCTGACATTTAACTATAACAAATCGTACCTAGTATGATGTGTTTTGTGATTAATCTTCATTGCGCCATTGCCTTGAAAAGGTGTACTACCATAATGCGCAAGTTATAATGTGGAAGCAATGAAATACGATGAATCCAATATGGTATCTTAAAAGCAGCGAGCGACGGACGTGATGTGACAGATTTCCGATTTCAGCCGAGCCCCAGCCACCGATTTCCGATTTCAGCCAAACACCAGCCGCATGCCGCAACATTTTCAAATTTCGGTCACTCATACAACACACTGCCTAAAGAGTTTAAATTAGGAGGTGGTGTGGATAGGTATTATTTATTATGTATATTTATGATACATATAGAGTACATTAAAGAAACAAGGGTCTATAAGGATGAAGTATCTCTAGGACTTTAGTTTGAGTACAGTGGTGCTCAACATTGTTTAGAAGTGGTATATCAGTTACGTTGCTCCCTTGGCGTTGATTATCTCTGTCCCGGAACAGTTCGTGACCAAGCCATTTTAGTGTAAATTAGTGTGAGTTTTAAAAGGTACTTCCTAAAAATAAATCAATAATATTTTGTAAGTAGGGCCTGACTATTGGATTAAAAGCTTATCTTGCCTTAACTTTCTTTATTCCGGATTAGGAGCCTGGTGGTGACATGGCGTTTCTGTTAGTTCTTGCTGATTTCGCACATGCCCTTTGCAGAGTGTTGGATGTATCCGTTGTGCTACTGGGCGTCAGAGGCGAAAGAATAGGATGGGGGTCAGTTGTGGTTACGCACTACAAAGCAGATCTCGGTTCGCTGGATTTCGCATCCTGAGGAACCTGCACACTCTAGCACAATATGCAACAGCATTTCACACACTAATACCTCAGGCGACGTATAACAGTTAAATCAAGAGAAAACGGCAACAATAAACAGCAAAACAAAAACAAAAAAGACAAGAGTTGGTTGAAAGTTGTATGCTGTACACAGAGTGAATCACTTAAAAAGATACACCTTGAAATTTTAAAAAATTTTTTGGCTATTATTCAGCAACCGTACGCTGTTTAATTTCAGAAACATATGTACAGCCACATCGGTTGCACAAAATTTTTTCAGTTGACCACTGTTTCGACTGCGCTAGGACAATCTGCATCAGAACAAAAAGTAACATGGAATCACATCATAATTTAAAATGTCATAGTTTATTCCTATGACATTTCTGTTTGACGAGAGCACCTTTGCTCAGACGTTTTAAACTATGGTGTGATTACATGTATTCCATGTAACTTTTTATTTTGATGAGGATTGCCCTAGTGCAGTCGAAACCGTGGGCAATTGACAGAATTTTGTGCAACCGAAGTGGCTGTACATGCGTTTCTGTAATTAAGGACACATCTCTTTCGCTTGGTGACCGGTTCAAGATATCGAAACGAGGTTTTCGATGAGTGATAGTGGACAGACGCGTACTTAATTCTGGGTAGTAATCTTAACTCTTGTACGAGTTACTGAAAACAATATTTTCTTTTAATGGAACAATGTACTTTTTTAACGGCATTCCAAAGTTTTTGAAAACATGAGTGCAATGGCATAACGCTTGTTGGTGCTGGCGTTGAAACTCTTCATAAAAATACCTGAGAAATGAGCCACAATTGAATTAGGCAAGGCAGGCGGAATTGCCTATCGTGGTGTAAACGCCAGCGAGTGGGGTTCTCATTCCAGACTCCGCCGTTGTATCGTGTCTTACTACTCTGCAGTTCTTTCCGTTTCAACTGTTCAGTTGAACACGCGTTTTGTGGCACCCCCGTTTCATTTTTGATTATTAAAGTTCGGAATAATCTAAAAACCTAACCTTTGACCTATGTGAGCGCGGCCTAATGGTTAAGGGGCATCGGTTTTGGCAGTTAATTTTGGCCGCTTAACAAATTATACTCAGGAAGTATGGGTTCTACTACAATCAAGGTCGTTTAAAGTTTGCACTGTGCAAAGTAAGATGCCGTCGTAAAACACAATGGGAGTCAGTCACTATCCTCGTCTTACACATTTACTAAGGTGTAGTCTCAACACAGGTGCAGTATATCGAAGTATCGCCACATGTTATTACAGCAATGCTCACACGTGGTCCACACTGCAGTCCATTACCCAGAGCGAACACGTATAATCGGCATTCCGCAATTTTATATTCACATTTTGGTAGAAACAAGTGTTTTTGTCACTAAGTTGTATAATTATAATGATTTACTGAGGGTCAGCCCATGTGATAGGGACACACTGAGCCGCTAGTACGTCTGCTCCTAACCTCCCACTGCACTAGACTTGGCCACTGTTTCTATGTTTCGATACAGTGTATCGATACGTGGAACTGTTTCAGTGTTTCGGAACGGCTGTGGTTCAGTGTTTCGAAACAGTGGTGTTTCATTCCGCCCCTGTCTCGGATATCCGGACCAGATTCGATCTCGAGACAGACACAGAAACTGTATCGTTGTTTCAAAATAAGGCTGTTTCAGTCTACCTGTGCTTGGAACGGAATGATTGTATCGAAACAGTGATGTTTCATTCCGCTCTGTGTCTGACGAGATTCGGGCTCGGCACAGGTACTGAAACACAACATACCACTTCGTGAAACACTTTCAAGAGTGTCGAAATCGTTTTGACAAGCAATAGCATGAAGCTTAAGATATCCGAAAATAAAGCTTCGTTTCTAGATGACTGTCCTATTCCGAAATGGCGTAACATTTGCTTTATAAACATTAACCAAACAATAAAACAACGCATACTATTCACATTCAAAATAATAAATATGTGAAAATCATTCAGTTGAATTACACTTTTTTTTATAACATACGTTTCTCTTTTCAAGTACAGTAATTATATTAAGAAACGCAAGTAAGCCGAGAACATTTTGAATTAAAAAAAAGGCGTAGAGTGACAGTTATTATACATATACATAAATTTAATGTAGGTATAATTGCAATCAATCTGTTTGACATATCACTGATAGTGTAATGGTGAACGGGAAGGGCTGGGAAGCATGGTGAATTTATAGTAACGGTTCGAAACACTTTGAAAGACAAAAATTTTTCTGTTGTATTTTGTTATTTATTCGAATTATTTGGCATTATTTGTGAGTCTGTAGTCACTGTGCCTATTATCCACAATGATTCCCTTTGTGTGCATGGGAATTAGCAGGATGGGTATATTCCCATACTAGCGGAATGTGGGAATCCCAGTACCATATCCGTTGTTTCTGCAGTTCGCTCCCACCTCCAGTTCCGTTCGTGGTTGTTCTTCTGTCTTCAGCTATGGCTGTCCTCAGCCAAGTATGAAAGTCACACGACACGAAAGCAGCGCATTTGCTGCATGAAATACGAAACTGCCAAGACGCCTAAGTGATAGTTTCATACTATCTGCGATATGATTAGCGCTCTCGCACCTCGTTTGTGTTTATATGGACATACCTATACAGTAGACATTCAAGATGATAAAATGTCTAGGTTTATTGGATTACAAAACACAAACTGTTTCACTGTTTCGAAACAGCGTATCGAAACATTACATTGTACTGTTTCATTTGTTTCGAAACAGTTACGTGTTTCAGTTTGCCCATCTCTACACTGCACCATCACAACAACGACACACACACACACACTGAACCACAACAATCTCGCTGACTCGGCGCCCACGGCGCTCGACAATCGATCTTTTACTTAATCGCAACCTTTGTGAACTGATGATGATGATCTCTGAGTAAAACACCGAAAAATATTTTGGTCAGGAATAAATCAGGGGCAACAAACCCACTTATAAAAGAAGGAACATTAGAAAATGAAAATACTGTCTCCCATGGAAAACCAACAAACAGTTGGCATGTAAGTGTCATTTGCAGACGCACCGCTCATCCAAGATTTTACCTTATTTGTTGCTGTAGGCATTTCGAATACATCTAATTTTTAAATGATGTTATCATGCTTTCAGCTGTTAGAATTGTATGTTTTGACTGCAATTTCGGCATTAAGCCGTTTTGAAGCATACGATTTTGACGTACAGTTTTTGAAATTACAATTAAATCAATACCATTAGCTGCTGACGCGTTGATATACACCAACGGGGACGGTTGAAAATGTGTGCCCCGACCGGAACTCAACTTATAGTCCACACACTACACTCGTAGTGCCCTTGCCTTAACGATATTAAGATGGCATATTCATATCGTTAAGGCTAACCGGCCGATGACCTTCTTCAGTGTGGATGCACACGAATTGCCTGAACTCTTACGGGAGACGGCGTATTTTCTGCCGCGAGTAATGGGTATAATGGCAGGGGCACTACGAATGTAGTGTGTGGCTCTGTGCCTTCGGTGGCTCAGCTGGAGAGAGCGTCTGCCATGTAAGCAGGACATCCCGGGTTCGAGTCCTGCTCGGGGCACACATTCTCTACTGTCCCCGTTGGTGTATATCAACGCCTGTCAGCAGCTAATGGTATTGATTTTATTGTAATTTCATTCTAGAGAGCTGCACGGTGACCAATGGCATCTGTTCTTTCGGACATAGACATATACGTTTATGTTAAGTTTGAAATTGGCTTGACGCTATGTTCAAATTGAAATCACAAAATAAAAATCTAACAGCTGAAAGCAAGATGATGTCGTTTAAAAGTTTTATAGAAGCTGTGGACCCGTCTCTAATTTTTAGTCTCGTAGCAACAACATTGCACGGATAGGGGGAGGGGGGGGGGGGGGGAGGGTGCGGGGCGTGGGGAGGTTTCTCCCGACCGCAGTCCACAATTTATACAGTGCTTGGTCCTTCAAGCCACGAGGTTTACATGACTACCTTTTTTTTGGTTAGATATTACATTTATTTATTTATTAAAATAAAAATGTTTCAGAGTTATGGGATACATCATTCGTTTGCGCGTACACACACACACACACACACACACACACACACACACACACACACACACACACATATTCTTGTTGGCAAAGAAAATTCAATAGTAATATCAGGCTGTTGTTCTTACAGTTCCATAGAAGTGCTAAAGTGCACCTGCCAACTACTGTCTCGATATTTTTTAAGTAAGAAAATGAAAACACAGAGTAATCGAACGGAATACAGCACCAATTATTCCACGATGACTACTACAGAACGCTAGTATTTCTTAATACAATCACCAGGGAGCAGCTGAATGAGGCTAGTCCGAGGTGGAGAAAGACTAGTGGCCTCACAAAGTACAATCAAGTTCAACTTTTTTAAGTAATCAAAGTGTCTTGTTTTAAAAAGTCATCTTATTATCTTTATATAGATGTACACTGCACTGCACTTTCACTTAAGGCTGAAGGACCTGTTATGGTAAAAAATATTTAGGAGAGGGGAACTTTGGGTTTTCTGTTGGCTTGTAGGGCGCGATATAAGCACAAGGGCTGCCCCTGGCTGTAATTGTAGAGATGAGGTTAGATGTTGGGGGGGGGGGGGGGCAAAGGGAGTACTTGAGAGAGACAAATTTCTCAGTGTACTGTTACGCACACATTGGACATGTGTTTCATGCGCGGACATTCGATTACAGTGCAATAGCTTCAATAGTACTTGCTTAATTATGAATCGGTTCGGGTTTTCGACACTGGACAGAAGCAAAGACCACTAATCGAGCGTCAAAGGTAGGCATCTACATCTACATCTACATCTACATCTACATCGACATCTACATCCATACGCCGAAAGCAACCTGATGGTGTGTGGCGGAGGGTACTTTGTGTAGAAGTTTGGCCTGATGACGTCATCTGGTCCCTCTTGCAGTTTTTCTTTGGGTGTGTAGTTTTCGCTTCATACATGAGAGGGGCACTGGGTTTTTCACGGCAGTCAGCAGTTTACCTCCCGAAGACCTTATTGTGAGAGCTTCTTCTTTTTTTTCATTGTAATTTAAATTCCCCACGGCAAACTGGAGAAATCACAGTGTTAATTTTGAGTTTAAAACAATAGGAAGGTGATAATTTTGTTGTTTAGACAACACAATTCTATGATTTGAAAATTTTTGGCGATGCTGTGAGATAACTGTCGGTGGTGATGACTGTGAGCGCACATGTTCACGACGGAGATGAAAAGACGATTGCTATAATGGAGCAATGAAAAATCTGTAAGAGGCAATTTTCTTTTTACTGAGGTCGACGGGAGGGTCGGAGGTAGAAGGAAATTATGGATACACAAAGGTGAAGCTAGGGCGGGACGTGGCTACTACCTAGGGCTTCTAAGAAGGGTATATGTCGGGATGGACTTCATGGTTGGGGAGCGGAGGATGATTGAAAATCCGGAGAGGAGAGGCGGGGTAAGACAAGGAAGAGCATATGAGTGATATGGTGTAATGGTACAGCAAGGTATCTGGATTGGTAATTAGAAGGTAGAGTATTGGAAGATGGAAGTTTCCTCTTCGGTTAATGTACGGCGTTCAAAGGTGATCCAAAAAGAGAAGATGATTTGGCAACTGGAGGAGTTGGAGTAGAATACGTGTTTGGAACGGTAAACGGATTTTGAATGCGAGGTAACGTGAATGTCCCTCTAGGATTTCAAGGGGTTCCTAAAACTTGCAACGGTTGGAGCCATAGATATTTTTCCTTACTGCTTTTTCATCCCCCTCATCCCATATCGGAGGAGTGTGGTCTGTTAGCGGTACAAACCTGTCGCTCTTCAGCCAAAAGGTTTAAAATATACGTATAGTGAAAGAATATAAAGGACGAGACATTTCCATATGTTTTTAAAATTATCAAAAAATGAATTTCATTTATGCTCCTAATATAAAATTTAACTGCTGATTTTATTCGTTTTCTTAAATGAAAAACTGAAAGATAAAACAAAAATAATAAAAAGATTTTTAAAAGGCGTCGCAGATAGATTACGATCGTAAAATGAAGCATTGCACTTTTTGTTAAAGTTAAAGGATCTATTATGGGGAAAAGTATTTAGGAGGGGGGGGGGGGGTATTCTGTTGGGTTATAGGGTGCGGATATAACCAGAGGGATCCGTCTGGTTGTAACTATAGAAGGGGATAGACGTTTTGGTGTATACTGGGTAACAGAACGTGCGGGCAAGGCTGTAATATGATAAGGAAATGGATAGCGGATTTAAAGGGGGAAGGAGAACTCCTGGTGTGAGATGGGACAGGTAGAGAAGAGCTACAGTTAACAGGATGGCTAAATACCCGGTGGGGGGGGGGGGCGGTGGAGGGGGGGGGTATTTTGGGAGAGGACAACGAGTGTTTGTAGCTGTTGGGTTAGTTGAATGTGTTAGTGTGAGAGTGGCAGCGTACCAGGATTGGCCATTAGAGCGGAAAAAATAAACTTATAGCAGTCGAACTTGCGGCTAGTTTGCGATATGCTGAGGTATTCATTGTGAGAGGGGAGAGGTGGAAATTTCATGAGATGTCAAAGGATCCCGTGTTTTGTTCAGGCGTTTGGAGGTATAGAACGTTTGTGGAGTGGATATCCGTGCAATATTGGCATAGCAGAGACTAGATGTGACAGGTGGGAAAGCTCAAGATTAATAAGTGTGGCGATTGTATTCAAGCTGATGATGATCATGTGTGTGTATGCCTGCCTATCTTTTCCAACTGTACGCCCCGCTGCCGCAGGACACTGTTCACCACAAAGCTACACACGGTCTGCAAGACGGACGTCCTGATCCCTGGTGTGACGACGGAGGAGATGAGGCTCATCTTGGACTACGCATACCTGCGCCCTCTGCCCCTGAACGAGGCGAACGTCTACCGCATGCTGGTCATCGCCGACTACCTGTGCGTGACCGGCCTGCACGACCTCTGCACCGACTTGCTCATCAGCATGCTTTCTCCCAGTAACTGCATCCACATCATGCTCTTCGCTAGGTAATTTCAGCAGTAAGTCCTCTCGTTATAAGCACAACAGACAAAAGAAAAGCCATCGCAGTATTCAGGGCAAATCAACTAAAACTTGCACCGCAAATATTGCGGGAATGGAAAGTGCTATTGATGTGCTGCGTTCACAGACTGGATTTGTAATCAGGGGCTCGTATTGTTAAACAGTCAACAGGTGGTAATAATGCTTAGAAACTGTATTTTTGTACAAACATGCGCTTTTTTAAATGGAACAATGCCTTTTTACACTAACAAACCAAAAATATGGTACATTACAATGTCAGCGGTATTTGCTGCAGGAGCCTAGTGCGAGTGGTTTACGGGATATCGTATTTTGAAAAGTTCCCGACTGACACAGTACCTGTGGTAGCACACACTAAGAAACAACCAAAGTGTATACACTAGTTATGTGGATTCTGACTAGTAACGAGACAATTGGTCGTTACTGGTTGTGTTCAAAATGACCACCAGCAGCGGCAGTACACACTTCCAGTCTGGTATCGATCGACTGGTGCACACGTGCTGCCATTTCAGCGGAGACGTCCGAGTAGGCTGCAGTAATACGTCGTTGCATATCATCGGGTATAGTTGGTATGTCCTTGTAGACAGCGTCTTTCAGATTTCCCCACAGAACAAAGACTACAGGCTTAAAATTAGTGGGACGAGCAAGCCAAGGTACAGGTCCTTTGAGTCCAGTCCACCGATTTGGAAACAAATTGTGTAGACATGCCGTGGTACTTCATGCACTATGAGGTGGACAGCCATTATGTTGGTACCACAGGTTTCTACTAGTCTGCAGAGGAACCCGTTTTAGCATCCGTGGGCGATAGTCTGTTAGCAGGCTGCGATACTTGTGCGTGTTCACATGCTCCATCTAAGAAAATCAGGCCTCCTAGCTGACTTTCACTACCCCACACCACACGTTTACACTCCTTGGACGCTCACATTCCACCTGACGAAGCCAGCGGCAATTCACAACAGACCAATAGTGCATGTTTCGGCGGTTTACCTGGCCATGATTGGTAAATGTGGCTTCATCATGAAACGAGATACATGATACGTCTTTAGTGTCCTGTCTTAATCACAGAGGGTAACACGATTCTCATAATCGTTTCCAGGCAGACCTTGATGGAGATAAATGTCAAATGAATAGAACCTAGGTCAATGGGGAGTGCATAGGACACTTACGTGAGCCGACCGCTGTGACAGAGCGTTTCTAGGCGCTTCAGTCCGGAACCGCGCTGCTGCTGCGGTCGCGGGTTCGAATCCTGCCTCGGGCATAGATGTGTGTGATGTCCTTAGGTTAGTTAGGTTGTTGTTGTTGTTGTGGTCTTCAGTCCTGAGATTGGTTTGATGCAGCTCTCCATGCTACTCTATCCTGTGCAAGCTTCTTCATCTCCCAGTACCTACTGCAACCTACATCCTTCTGAATCTGCTTAGTGTATTCGTCTGTTGGTCTCCCTCTACGATTATTACCCTCCACACTGCCCTCCAATACTAAACTGGTGATCCCTTGATGCCTCAGAACATGTCCTACCAACCGATCGCTTCTTCTAGTCAAGTTGTGCCACAAACTTCTCTTCTCCCCAATCCTATTCAACACTTCCTCATTAGTTATGTGATCTACCCATCTAATCTTCAACATTCTTCTGTAGCACCACATTTCGAAAGCTTCTATTCTCTTCTTGTCCAAAATATTTATCGTCCATGTTTCACTTCCATACATGGCTACACTCCATACAAATACTTTCAGAAACGACTTCCTGACACTTAAATCTATACTCGATGTTAACAAATTTCTCTTCTTCAGAAACGCTTTCCTTGCCATTGCCAGTCTACATTTCTTATCCTCTCTACTTCGACCATCATCTGTTATTTTGCTCCCCAAATAGCAAAACTCCTTTACTACTTCAAGTGTCTTATTTCCTAATCTAATTCCCTCAGAATCACCTGACTTAATTCGACTACATTCCATTATCCTCGTTTTGCTTTTGTTGATGTTCATCTTATATCCTCCTTTCAAGACACTATCGATTTCGTTCAACTGCTATTCCAAGTCCTTTGCTGTTTCCGACAGAATTACAATGTCATCGGCGAACCTCAACGTTTTTATTTGTTCTCCATGGATTTTAATACCTACTCCAAATTTTTCTTTTGTTTCATTTACTGCTTGCTCAATATACAAATTGAATAACATCGGGGATAGGCTACAAACCTCACTCCCTTCCCAACCACTGCTTCCCTTTCATACCCCTCGACTCTTATAACTGCCATCTGGTTTTTGTACAAATTGTAAATAGCTTTTCGCTCCCTGTATTTTCCCCCCGCCACCTTCAGAATTTGAAAGAGAGTATTCCAGTCAACATTGTCAAAAGCTTTCTCTAAGTCTACAAATGCTAGTAACGTAGGTTTGCCTTTCCTTGATCTAGCTTCTAAGATAAGTCGTAGAGTCAGTATTGCCTCACGTGTTCCGATATTTCTACGGAATCTAAACTGATCTTCCCCGAGGTCGGCTTCTACTAGTTTTTCCATTCGTCTGTAAAGAATTCGCGTTAGTATTTTGCAGCTGTGGCTTATTAAACTGATAGTTCAGTAATTTTCACATCTGTCAACACCTGCTTTCTTAGGGATTTGAATTATTATATTCTTCTTGAAGTCTGAGGCTATTTCGCCTGTCTCATAAATCTTGCTCAGCAGATGGTAGAGTTTGGTCAGGACTGGCTCTCCTAAGGTTGTCAGTAGTTCTAATGGAATGTTGTCTACTCCCGGGGCTTTGTTTCGACTCAGGTCTTTCAGTGCTCTGTCGAACTCTTCACGCTGTATCATATCTCCCATTTCATCTTCATCTACATCCTCTTCCATTTCCATAATATTGTCCTCAAGTACATCGCTCTTATATAGACCCTCTATATACTCCTTCCACCTTTCTGCTTTCCCTTCTTTGCTTAGAACTGGGTTTCCATCTGAGCTCTTGATATTCATACAAGTGGTTCCCTTTTCTCCAAAGGTCTCTTTAATTTTCCTGTAGGTAGTATCTATCTGACCCCTAGTGAGATAAGCCTCTACATCCTTACTTTTGTCCTCTAGCCATCCCTGCTTAGCCATTTTGCACTTCCTGTCGATCTCATTTTTGAGACGTTTGTATTCCTTTTTGCCTGCTTCATTTACTGCATTTTTATATTTTCTCCTTTCATCAATTAAATTCAATATTTCTTCTGTTACCCAAGGATTTCTACTAGCCCTCGTCATTTTTCCTACTTGATCCTCTTCTGCCTTCACTACTTCATCCCTCAAAGCTACCCATTCTTCCTCTACTGTATTTCTTTCCCCCAATCTTGTCAATTGTTCCCTTATGCTCTCCCTGAAACACTCTACAACCTCTGGTTCTTTCAGTTTATCCAGGTCCCATCTCCTCAACTTCCCACCTTTTTGCAGTTTCTTCAGTTTTAATCTAGTTTTCAGTTTTAATCTAGTTCTAATTCAGTTTTAGTTAGGTTAAGTAGTTTAAGTCTAGAGGATTGATGACCTTAGATGTTAAGTCCCATAGTGCTTAGAGCCATTTGAGCCATTCGAACACTTGCGTGACTAAAACTTCCACGTGCGTTTGCGCGGAAGCTAACGGACGGATCAACTGCAACAGTAGCAAGAACATTAAATTTCATCCTCTTCTGTCGTCACTTGTTTCCTTCTGTTACGTTGTCTAGGCGTTACACTACAGCTTTCACGTAACTCGTTGAAGAGGTTGGTAAATAATTTCCGACATGGTTGACGCATATTGGGATATCTTGGCGCCTGTACCGTACAAGAACGAACTGCTTTCTTCCTATACTCTCCATACACCATGAGCATCTTGGCTTTTGCTACGTTGGTAAATCTCGTCGTCCACACATAACCTACTGCTTGGACCGTCACACACTGCCTAGCAAGTTGCAATGCACTCAAGGAACACACAAGCACACTATAAGCAAACATAACAACATCGCACGTAGCAACTACGCAGGTTCAATAAACAAGCGTCAGTGTGCAAACTTTTCAAAATACGGTATCTCGTAAACGGCTCGCACTAGAATACTGCAACAGACACCACTGACGTTCCAGTTTACCCTACTTTTAGTTTGTTAATGTCAGTAGGCATTGCTCCGTTTTAAAAAAAATTGTATGTTTGCACAAGAAATACACTTTCTAAGTATCATTACAATCTGTTTATCGGCTAACAGTATGCGCCCCCGACTACCAGTCCAGTCTGTGTAAACTGCTCGTCAATAGCACTTTCCATTTCTACAATATTTACGGTGCAAGTTTCAGGTGATTCACCCTGAATATCGCAGATGTACTAGTGCTTCAACGCAATTTCATAGGTGTTATAGCATATAAGTTACGCAGGATACAGGGTCATGCGACCACCTGGTACCAATTCTCCACCATCTACAGTGCTCCAAATCGACCAGTGTGCTCCTTTAAGAGTGTGACTAATTTAAGACTTTGTCATGAGAAGCTGCTCTGATAAATGAATGTGTGATAAGTACTCGGTGCTTGCGGTGGTTTTATCGGCAGTGCTCTGAATCATCATCCAGCTTGGCTACAGTTCTCAGCCATTTCTCCTAGACTCATTTAGGCCTACGACGAACTGGTGCTCTGTTTCCTCATAGGAACGCAATAAGGATATTACAAGTACGTGAAATATGTGCTATCGTATAGATTAAAACTTTTGGGTAATTGCTATGTATTGTCTTCTGTAATAGCCTAGCCAAATGAGAAACATAACCGTGGTACAGTGTAGGCGATCACATTATCTGCTTGTAAAGCTGTGAGGCTTGGAATACTCCCCACTTGGCTTCTCGATGTGGTGCGTGCTAGCCAGCCATGGCGGCAAGTCCGACAGCGAATGGAGGGATGATCGGCAATGAGCGACATCGTGCAGAGGATAACGTAAATTTTGTGTATGTTGCCCTTTTTAGTTCTTCGTTATCTCCTTTTCGGTACCCTCTGGGATATGTTTTCCTCCTTTGTGCCATTAGTTAGAAGTCACATGTTATTGTGCGGCTTCTGGAAGCTACTACAACTCCCTAGCAGTTACTTTCTCCCAGTTTCTTGATATTTCCCTTCCGTGCTGACAGTTTGTTAAATTCCACCCTGGCATATGAGAGAATCACGATAGGTGGTTTCCATAAGTTTCCAGGTCACATATACATCTGTGTATAGAACAATGGGCTGCTTCCAGAATTGGGCTTTAATTACACCCCATAGCATTTAATGTTCTGTGATGTAGACACACTAAAACCAATTTTGAAATAGACGAGAAATGAAGATGGTGTCCCGACTGTCCTGGGCTCAATAATGTCGCACGTTTCAGCAGAAATCAGGGAAGGAACATTTGCCGTCTATGAGTGCATGGCTACCATGCCGAAGGGTTTATGAAGAGAGATTTATTTGCATGTCAAACCAGTAGCTACCGACCTACACCGGCGCTAATTAAAGTTGGAACACCATGAATACGGCATGCAACAAACGTTAAGTTGGCATGAAATATGCCACTTGTTTGGATATGCAAATGGTAAGCATTTCACCGCAACAGCGAAAAGTAGGTGGTAATAATGCCACCTGTAGGGTTCGGATAAAAATATGGAGACATCCATGCTTGAGCATAATGCTAACCAAGCCTGCAGTGTGCGCTTTTGTATTTGACGACGAACGGCACCAGTACAATGCCTTCAATACGTTACAAGCGTGACTCGTAGTCAGAACAGCGTTCTGTGTAGAAGTGAGTACATCATGTCGGAGCTAAATGAACTGGAACGTGGGCAAATTGTTGGTGCTCGTGTGGTGGGAACTTCCGTAACCAAGCTAGCAGAAGTGTTCGCTGTTTCAATATGCACCGTATCGAAGGTTTGTACCGCATATAGCGGAAAAATCATCCCGTAAGTCACAACGCGGACGAAAGTGTGAGTTGAGTGATCGTGATGGATGGCCATGAAGAGGATTGTGACGCAAAAGAAGAGGACAACAGCTCCAAAATCCACTGAAGAACTGACTGTCGCACTCGTGAACCCTGTCAGCATCAAAACAACACGAAGGGACTTCCAGGAACAGGGAATTGCGGGGCGACGTCAGATTCCTAAACCATTCATCCGTGAGACAAATGCCCGTAACAGGAAAACGTGGTGCCGAAGCCATTAAACCTGAACTATGGAGCAATGGAGGAAAGGCCTTTGGTCGTATGAATCTTGTTTCACACTGTTCCCAACTTCTGTCCGTGTTGGCTTTCCCAGGAAAACATGTCACGGATTCGGTGGTGAATTGGGCAGCCATATTGTGGTATGCCATGAGACTCATGATTATTCTCCAACCTCGCATTACTGCCATGGATTATGAGACCATTTTAGATGATTAAGTCCATCCTATGGTACAATTTTTGTTCCCCAGTGATGATGCTGTGTTCCTTGTTCATACAGTTCGCATCGTCCATGACTGGTTTTGTGAGCTCGAGGTGAATTGTCGCATCGCCCCTGATCACCACAATCGCAGTATCTCAGCATTGTTGAGCGTTTGTGGTCTACTTCGGAGAGAATGGAGCGTCATCGCTACCCACATCCATCATCGTTACCTGAATTTACCACTGTTGCGTCGGAAGAATGATGTAAGATTCCGTTGAAAACCATACGCAACCTGTATTTATCCATTCCGAGACTATTGAAAGCTGTTTAGAATGCCAGCGGGTTTCCAGCACCGTATCAGGCATGGTGATATGTTGTGTTTTAGTGTTCTCATATTTTTGTCCACCCCCTGTACATTCTGTCTGGTGCACAACGCATAGTGCCACTCGCCGCTCCAGCTGACTGGCGACTGGTGACATCCGCAGACAGCCGTCGTGCACTCGGCTGGAGAGGGCGGCGCGGCGGTACGCGCTGCGGCACTTCCCGCGCGTCGAGATGGAGACGGACGCGCTTCTCTGCCTGCCCGCCGCCGAACTGGGCGCCCTGCTCAGCACGGACTGGCTCAACGCGCGCAGCGAGCAACTCGTCTGGTGCTGCGTGCTGCGCTGGACCGCCGTCAACCCAGCGGCGCGCATGCGTTACCTGCCTCTGCTCATGCGCTGTGTGCGCCTCGGCCTCCTCGACGTCCACTTCTTTCAGCGCAACGTGAGTCACCCTTCTCCTGCATCTACACCAGGGATGTCGAACCTTTTTAATCACCTGGGACACATTGGGAAAAAAAGTCTATTTTTGGGCCGCACATAATACAGGGTTATTCTAAATGATGGACCTACACTACTGGCCACTAAAATTACTACACGAAGAAGAAATGCAGATGATAAACGGGTATTCATTAGACAAATATATTATACTAGAACCGACACGTGATTACATTTTCAACAAATTTGGGTGCATAGATACTGAGAAATCAGTACCCTGAACAACCACCTCTGGCAGTAATAACGGCCTTGATACGCCTGGGCATCGAGTCAAACAGAGCTTCGATGGCGTGTACAGGTACAGCTGCCCATGCAGCTTCAACACGATACCACAGTTCATCAAGAGCAGTGACTGGCGTATTGCGACGAGCCAGTTGCTCGGCCACCTTTGACCAGACGTTTTCAATTGGTGAGAGTTCTGGAGAATGTGCTGGCCAGGGCAGCAGTCGAACATTTTCTGTATCCAGAAAGGCCTGTACAGGACCTGCAACATGCGGTCGTGCATGCGGTCGTGCATTATCCTGCTGAAATGTAGGGTTTCGCAGGGATCGCATGAAGGGTAGAGCCACGGGTCGTAACACATCTGAAATGTAACGTCCACTGTTCAAAGTGCCGTCAATGCGAACAAGAGGTGACTCAGACGTGTAACCAATGGCACCCCATACGATTACGCCGGGTGATACGCCAGTATGGCGATGACGAATACACGCTTCCAATGCGCGTTCACCGCTATGTAGCCAAACACGGATGCGACCATCATGATGCTGTAAACAGAACCTGAATTCACCCGAAAATATGACGTTCTGCCATTCGTGCACCCAGGTTCGTTGTTGAGTACACCATCGCAGGCGCTCCTGCAGCGTCAAGGGTAACCGCAGCCATGGTCTCCGAGCTGACAGTCCATGCTGATGCAAACGTCGTCGAACTCTTCGTGCAGATGGTTGTTGTCTTGCAGACGTCCCCATCTGTTGACTCAGGGATGGAGACGTGGCTGCACGATCCGTTACAGCCATGCAGATAAGATGCCTGTCATCTCGACTGCTAGTGATACGAGGCCATCGGGATCCAGCACGGCGTTCCGTATTACCCTCCTGAACCCACCAATTTCATATTCTGCTAACAGTCATTGGATCTCGACCAACGTGAGCAGCAATGTCGCGATACGATAAACCGTAATCGCGATAGGCTACAATCCGACCTTTATCAAAGTCGGAAACGTGATGGTACGCATTTCTCCTCCTTACACGAGGCATCACAACAACGTTTCACCAGGCAACGCCGGTCAACTGCTGTTTGTGTATGAGAAATCGCTTGGAAACTTTCCTCATGTCAGCCCATTGTAGGTGTCGCCACCGACGGCAACCTTGTGTGAATGCTCTGAAAAGCTAATGATTAGCATATCACAGCATCTTCTTCCTGTTGATTAAATTTCGTGTCTGTAGCACGTCGTCTTCGTGCTGTAGCAATTTTAATAGCCAGTAGTGTATTTTCAAATCTTCATATTTATTCAAGTACAAATCCAAAATGAACAAGCTTTATAACAATGAAAAGAGGAAGTTTCGAAGTTTTTTGAATAATGTTTGACATCAATTTAATAAATTTAATAATTTGTAATTAATTAGTTTTTACTAATTATTTAATAATTAGAAATGTGATAAATGTTATAAATATTCAGTGTGGCCGCCATTGGCTGCGCGGGAAACATTGACGCGGTAGCGCAGCTCGTCCCACACACGCAAAAGTGTATCTGCTGTTATTGTGCGCACGGCAGCAGTGATCGGGTTCTGCAGATCGTTCCGAGGGGTTGGTAGAGGTGGGACATAAACAGCTTCCTTCACGTAACCCCGTAAGAATTAGTCGCAAGGTGTGAGATCAGGAGATCTCGGTGGGCAGAAATGCAGGGCCAGGTCCTCAACTCCCCTGCGACCGATCCAGCACTGTAGGATGGAGTCATTCAAAATTTCTTGTTCAACACGGTGCCAATGGGACAGAGCTCCATCCTGTTGGAAAATGAAGTCATGGATATTTTCCATAACTTGAGGGAACAGACATTGTTCCAACATGTCCAACATGTCCAGGAATGGTCCATAAACCTTTGTACAGGATAGAGCACAGAATACGTGGATCTTCGGTGAGTCTCTTTCGTGTTGCAATGGTGAATGTGAATTTTCCAAACCCCATATGCGAACATTGTGTCTGTTGACTTTTCCACTAAGGTGGAGCGTCGCTTCATCGCTAAAAGTACCTCTGTAGAAATGCGTCATCCTCCAACTGTGCTAGCACATAATCACAAAATACGAGACGCTTCTCTTTGTCATTGGGGTTGAGGGCCTGCACAAGTTGTAATCGCTAGGGCTTGTACAGCAAACGCCGTCTCAGAACTTTCCATACAGTTGGCTGGGGTATTCCAAGTTCTCGACCGGCTCTGTTGGTAGACTTACTGGGACTGTGCACAAAAGTTTCTTGAATCCGTCGGACATCATTCTCTAACACACGCGGTCGGCCTGTGCTGTTTCCTTTGCACACACTCCCAGTCTGTTTAAATTGCTTAAATCAACGGCTAATGCTTTTGCGAATTGGTGGTTGAATACCGATGTTGGTGCGCAATGCCCACTGCGCTGCAATTTGGGACTCACTTTTCGCGAACTCAAGAACCACAGTCGCCATCTCACTCACAACTGTGACAGTGAAACGGAATTACTGCCCTATTGCCGCACGAGCTCTACCGGCCGCTTCTGAAACCATCGCCGCCCGCCCGACGCTGCCCGCCAAGAACTTGGAAACTTCCTGTTTTCATTGGTATAAAGCTTGTTCCTTTTGGATTTGTACTTGGATACCTATGAATTTTTGAAAATGGGTCCATCATTTAGAATAACCCTGTGTACATGGACGGTCGATGGTATACAGGATGTTTCACAATTGGTGTAATACATTTCTGGAGGCTGTAGAGGGTACATAGTACATCAAGTTTTACGTGGGAATCCATGTCCGGGAGCGTCTTCCACCGACGCTACAGAGAGCAGGCACCTGCGCCTGTAAATGTGCGTATATACAGGATGCCTTCCTGATGATGTTACGAACCTTCTCTCACGATGCAGAAGGATAAATGTATCAGTTTGAGGCAAGGGGAAAGGAACGAATCGAAATCTGTAAGTGAAAACCATCCTGATACCTCTGACAGTGGAATACATGTACTGGTACTGTTGTTGTTAAGATTGTACGGTAGACAACTTTTAGATGCGGTAGTATATAAAAACAAGGGAAAAAATGTCCAGTAGATATGGGCTCTAAAACGCATACCTGAGGATCTATGAGCACTTGTTTATCTTAGTTGCTGTGAAACACATCCTCTCTACTGAATAAGCAGTCATAGCTCTTGAGGTATGCATTTTACACCTCATGTTTACTGAACAGTTTTTCTTGTTGAGCTCCATACTACCGCCACTAGAAGTTCCCAACACTACAATCTTAGCAACAACAGTACCAGTACATGTATTCCACTGTCAGAGGTATCAGAAATGTTTTCCTTTATAACTTTCGGCTCGTTTGTTTTAGGTACAGTAACCTAACTTCAAATTGACACATGTATCCTTCTCCATCATCAAAGATAGTTTGTAACATCATCACGGAATCACTCTGTATATACATACTTCGACGCTCAGTAGCGTCGTTGAATTATGTTTCCGGATATGGGTTCCTTTAAAACTTGACCTACAAGCCGCGCATGATTAGCCGAGCGGTCTAAGGCGCTATAGTCATGGACTGTGCGGCTGGTCCCGGCGGAGGTTCCAGTCCTGCCTCGGGTATGGGTGTGTGTGTTTGTCCTTAGGATAATTTAGGTTAAGTAGTGTGTAAGCTTAGGGACTGATGACCTTAGCAGTTAAGTCCCATAAGATTTCACACACATTTGAACTTGACCTACAAAATCGCACCTTCAAACTCGAGAAGTGTGTAACATGAAGTGTGGAACACTTAATTTATGATTTTTTATTCTAAAAAAGCAAAATGGACTTAATTTGAGATTTTATGTATGAAGTATAATTACTTTGCATAAACGGGATTGTAAGGGCCTTTTTTACCGATCATGTGATAGGTGCTCACTTCTTGGGCCGCACATTACGCTTGCTTTGGGCTGCATGAGGCCTTCAGGCCACGGTTTGGACATCCTTGATCTACACCGTAGACTAGATTGCTCATTGGCGCTAGTGTAGCGTTCCCACATTGAAGCCGCCATTTGCAAGGGAACGCTGTGTTTGCACTTACTGTTAGTAAATTACATAAAACATCTGATAAAACATGCATATACAATGATTTAACACATGCAAATCACGTACACGAGGACACTGTATCACTATTCAAAACCTGTGTGATAATGAAACGGCAAGCTCATATTATAACGGAGACTACAGTTACTCAAGTCGAAGATAACTGAAGAAAAAATACGATAAAACTGTGCAAAGGAAGATAGTTAAAATTATTCCATACAAAAAATAAACTACAGGCTGAAAAACAAGCGCAAAAGACAGACGTAGACGATGTGTCAGGAAATATTAAACAAGAATCGCGAGTGAAAAACTTAGCGAATGACAAATTAATCTCCCAATCAGCTACTTCGTAAGTTTGAAGTAACTATCTTTAATCGATTACATCCCGCATTTTCGCTCCTACTTGTCAGAAACGGGCCCTAAATTTTTGGATAGATATCTGTAACTTTCCGACTTCTGATGTAGATTTAATATGGAAAACTAGGAAACTACATTCATTTAAGGTAGGCTTGATTACTCAGCAGAAGTTGTGAAGTAAACATCCTTTTATTTTATTCTTCAGTTGCCTTTTGTTATCTGTCATACCCTTCATATCACTCGGCCGGTATTCATACTCGTCCCTTCAAATGGCGGCTTTAGTTCAGGAACAATTGCCTCACTTTGTACCACTTGGGACTTGATCTACTTCTGTACTCAGCAAACCATTCGGAAAGTTCATGGTATAGGGTACTTCGTGTAGGTCCATTCATTGGGTATGCAGTTTATGAACAATTGATACACGACATCTTACAAACAATAGGTACAGGTGAATAGGTAGATTGCGTCTTCACAGATTTCTGTAAGGTGGCCGACACTGTGCCACATCGTCGACTACTGAGCAAAATACAATCTTTCAAAATATGCGATTGGTTCAAGGAATGTTTGAGAGGGTCGACCATGGTGTGCAAAACTGCACGTGTGCCGGATATGCTGCACGTGTGCAGTCCGAGGCTCAGCCTGTTTCGGTACCACTCGGCTAGTCTCGCCTTTGCTCGATCCCTCACGATACAGTGCCACATTTCATTTAGCAGTGCGATGCGACGTTTTTCCTGCCGCCTTTTGGTGCGGCAATTTTCCATCGGCACGACTTTCTTCAGTTCAGCAGAAACGTGGTATCAGCGCTGTTTATCCTTCGCTATTTGTTAGTGGTATAAAGGCAGTACACAGAGCCAGTAGCTGTTTGCACAAAAAGAGGCAGTCTAGCGATCTATCGTAACAAACCTCTAAAAATTAACTGGTATCGCAGAAAAGAACGATGAGCATTTCAACATCTATTATGCAGTCGCTAATCGACAGTACTGCGAATGTGCTATGGAGCAGCATTACAACACCATGCAAAGGAAATTAGAGATTTAATTGACTATTAAAGAGCAAACAATTACAACGACCTACAGATGATCTGTATGAGATTCGTTATTCTGGACATCAAGAAACACTTTGTGCTAGATTTGGAAGCATGGAGCACTTGATGAAACCGGTGATACGAATAGCAATTTTTTTGAAGTTGCATGCATTATTGTACGATCACTTGCAAACAGGTTTTGATGGAACTGCATAAAGAGTACGGAGACGTTGTATATAACTGTAAAGTACATTGGTTAAGTTAAGAAACATGCCTGGAACGATTTTTCAAATTATGACACGCAACTGTTGAAGTTCTTAAAGAAAGAGGAAGGTAGGAACGAAAATTAGAACATCTGAGACGGATTGTAGATTTTGCATTTTAAGTGGACTTTACTGCACACTGTCCACAGTATGACACTGCAAGGTGAGGAACGACTTATTTCTGATTTGACAGGGATGGTTCAAATGGCTCTGAGCACTATGGGACTTAACTTCTGAGGTCATCAGTCCCCTAGAACTTAGAACTACTTAAACCTAACTAACCTAAGGACATCACACACATCCATGCCCGAGGCAGGAGTCGAACCTGCGACCGTAGCGGTCACGCGGTTCCAAACTGAAGCGCCCAGAACCGCACGGCCACACCGGCCGGCTGACAGGGATGCATTTAAAAGAAAATCGCGTAGTAGAAGGAACAAATCCTGATGAATATAGTGCATTTGCCTAAGCTCAATGGCATTAAGGAAAACGGGTCTTTTGAAGAATTCATTGTGTCGTTGAAAGAATTACAAGATTAGTTTTCTAATCGTTTTGAGCACACCGCCGATTTCACTTCCGTTTTTGAGCTGTTTTAGAGACTGTTTGCCATTTTAGTTGAGAGCACTCCTGTGTACGTGCAGACGGAACTGATCGATTTTCAATGTAATTCCTGTTTAAAAGACAAATTCTTTTATATTAAGATTGTCCAGGAGTTCTATGCTTTCTACGTCTGGAAGAGTTTCCACATTGCCATAATGAGGCTGCAAACGTAATACAATCTTGCGATCAACATATCTTTCGATCATGAAAATGAATAAGTCTCAATCACGTGGCCTCCTAAGTCTCGAAAATCTGCGTCTGTCCATCTGTTGACACTTTAAAGCACATATTAATTTTCATTATGTCTTCAGTATGCAAAAATAATTAAATAATACCTAAAATGGTGACGTTTTCCAGTTTACCTCTCTCTTTCCCATCTTCCCGCTTAGACAACTTGGGTGATAGTGAGGGATGTGTGCACTTGGGCAGAGCTCCGCACGTGTGTATAAGAGCTGCACGCAAAATTCTTGGCCGCCCAAGTGCTAATAGAACCCAGTACTCGTGCATTGTTCTGGACAGCGAATATTCCATAGAAAAGAAAGTAACTTGGAGGGTGACAAGGAAGTGGCAGAAAAGTATCGTCAGTGTCGCTCGTATGGAACTGCAGAAAACTTGGACAACATTTCCACTTCATGTAATGAATGACGGCTCTCCAAAAATGTGGATAAATCTAAGATAATGCCTGTAGCAAAGAGAAAGGATGGTATAGTAACGTTTACAATATTAGTGTTGAACATACTGAGCACATTACATAGTATAGGTACTTAGGGGTAGTGCTAGACCTGTTGGAAGGGCTCTGGGAAAGTGTGGTGAATCTGTAAAGGAAATCGCATACATAACGCATGTGCGACCAATTCTTGAATATTGTTCCAGTGTTAGGAGTCCTTATCAATTTGGCATGACGACAGACCTACAGCGAATTCTGAGATGCGCTGCTAGAATTGTAACGGCTTGGAGTAGTCGCTACGAAAGAGTAACAGAAAAGTTCGGAGAACTTTTAAATGGAAATCCTTGGAAGAAAGACAATCAAGTTTACACGAAACTCTTTAGGGTAAACGCTGAGAAGCGGTATTCGAAGGTAGCTGTGCGAGAATTATGCTGCCATAAACGTATATTTCGTTCAGGAATCATAAGAAAAAGATAAAACAGATTAGGGCACGTACAGAGGCATTTAGACAATCGCTTTTCCCTCGCTCACTACGCAAATGGAATAGGAAAGAAAGTGAAAATATTGGTATGATGTGCCCTTTGCCATGCATTGAACAGTGATTTGAGTATTACTTACGTACATGCAGTTGTAGTACAATGCGTTCGGAAGGTCCCTGTGCACTGGATTACGGTCTGCAGATGTAGATTCAGTGGAAGTTCGAAGCAAAGTTGGAAAGTCGGCAGAGCATAAGTTGGCAGTTAGCTTTTTTTTTATAGATTCGTGATTGTTTTCCAATTTGTTCCACTGTTGCGTAACAGTCAACTATTTGGTTCATTTGATGGAACCTATTGAATGTAATGTTTAGCGTTTGGATGTTCAATTTGTTTTTAGAATTATGACGCTATCAACTGAGGACGGTATCTTTTTTGTTGAACGTATATTTCGGTAATATAAAGATTTAGTGCAGGAGGCATTTGCTGAAAGATTCCCGAGTACAGCTGTGCGTGATCATAATGCGGTTCGTCGACTTAGAAATTTCGAGAGACAGGTTCAGTGTCAGATGCCGAACTAACTGGCAGACCACCTAAACTAAAGGAATAGAAGTTGGATATTTCTGACTCTATGCAGAAGAGCTCAGTGAAATCATTGCGCAAGTTGGCACAAGAAAAAGCTATCGGGCTTGCAACAACGCGTAAAGACGTTAGAGACTCATTAAACTGTTCCCGTGTAAAGTGACAACAGTGCAAAAACTGAAAGACGCGGACCATGAAAAGCGAATCCGTTACTGCACATTGATTACATCTTTTATTGAGAGGAATCCATTAATATTCTTGATGTTACCCTCTATGGTTCCAGTTAGCATACAAAACACACGATTATGGTCAACGGAGAATCCTCGTGCCGTGCTTAAAAGGCCGTTGCATGATCAGAAAATTATAGTCTGGGTAGTGATATCTAGACGGCGCCGTATTGGAACTTTATTTTTTGAGGAAACCGTGAGCAGTAAATATTGATGATCCTCGGCCGCTCGGGATTAGCCGAGCGGTCTAGGGCGCTTCAGTCATGGACTGTGCGGCTGGTCCCGGCGGAGGTTCGAGTCCTCCCTCGGGCATGGGTGTATGTGTTTGTCCTTAGGATAATTTCGGTTGAGCAGTGTGTAAGCTTAGGTACTGATGACCTTAGCAGTTAAGTCCCATAAGATTTCACACACATTTGAACATTTTTGAATGATCTTCGATTTCATTGGCCAGCTGAAGAAAAACGAAATCAGCTGTTTGTCGTTTCAACAATTATGCCGCTACTGTGCACAGAGCTAACAATACTTTGCGTCTTCTGGAAGAATTTTTTGGGGAACGTGTCCTTGCAAGAAACTTATGGCCCCCATCGCCCTCCGGTTCTTACTACACCTGATTTTTTGTGTGTGTGGGGAGCAGCAAAATCGGTAGTGTGTCGCAGTCGCCCTCGCAAGCTTTATGATTTAAGAACTGAAATAACTGCGTACGTGAGAAGCATATCACAATCAGATCTTCAGAAAGTGTTTTATTGTAAAATTCGGTAGGTTAAGTCTAATAAAGACATCCGTGGACGTCGTTTCCAATATAAGTTGTAACTGCACAACAACTTTCCGAACACCCTGTAGAATGACAGTCTAAATGGCTTTGAGTGTGCTATTATTAGACCAGTCTTGTCTTCTCAGTTCCTGCAGGAATAACACGTAGGAAGTTGGGGTATTTTCCTAGACTCCACAGTTACTACGGTCGTTGAAGACTTTGTAAGCAGGCCTTCACTGGATAGTTTGTGTCTGTCTTCAAGCGTCGCCGAGGTCAGTTTTTTCTACATTACTGTGACACTTTCCTATGTTCAAAATGGTTCAAATGGCTCTGAGCACTATGGGACTTAACTACTGAGGTCATCAGTCCCCTAGAACTTAGAACTACGTAAACCTAACTAACCTAAGGACATCACACACATCCATGCCCGAGGCAGGATTCGAACCTGCGACCGTAGCGGTCACGCGGTTCCAAACTGACGCGCTTAGAACCGCACGGCCACACCGGCCGGCGCTTTCCTATGTATCAAAGAAACTAGTGACCATTCATGCTGCCCTTCTTTGTACCCGTTCAATATCTCCTGTTAGCCCTAGCCGATACGGGTCCCACAATGGTGAGCAAAATTCTAGAATGAATCACAAGAGTGTTTTGCAAGCAGTCTCCTTTGTGGAGTGGTTACATTTTCCTAGTAGGCTACGAATGAACAAAAGTCTGCCACCAGTAACCCGGGTGATTAATCAATTTCATGTTTCTACAAACTGTCAAATTCAGCTGATTTTGTATGTTTACCAATCCAGTGATATTATAGTCACAGGATACAATGTTTTTTCGTCTTGTAAAGTGCATAGTTTTAGGATTCTGAAAGTTTATATTAAGTTGCCAATCTCTGCACTGATCTTAAATCTTTTCAAGATCTGAATGAATATTTGTGAAGTGTTTCTCAGAAAGCACATTGTTGTTAGATAAATACATCATCTGCAAAAAGTCTGGTTACTGTTAATTATGTCTGTCAGGCCATGAACATACAATATGAACCCAAATGTCCTAATATACTTTCCTGGGGCTGCCGTAAGTTACTTCTATATCTGCTGACGACTCTCCATTCCAGATAACGTGCTGTGACCTCCCTCACAAGAAATCGGCAATCCAGGCACAAATTTCATTTGGTACGCCGTAAGATCTTGTTTTGATGCTAAACGTTGGTTTGGTATTGAACCAAATGTTTTCCTACAGTCAAGAAACAACGAATTTACTTCATTGTGTTGATCCACGGCTTTCAGGACGTTATGTGAGAATAGCACGAACTGGTTGGCTTGAACGATATCATTCTATCCGAAATATCTTATTACTTTTGAGCTCAGAGCATCTTCTAAGATTCTACAATAGATGCTTGTCAAAGATATTGGATGGTAGTTTTGTGGATTATCTACATACATATTCGGAAAGCCGCCATACGGTGCAGGGCGGAGGGTTTCTTGTACCCCACTGTAAGTCATCCGCTTTCGTGTTCCGCTCGCAAACGGAGCTAAGGAGAAATGACTGTCTACATGTTTTTGTACGATTTCTAATTTATCTTGTCCCCGTGGTCCTTACGCAAGATGTGTGTTGATGGCAGTAGCATTGTTCTGCAGTCTGTCACAAATGCCTGTTCTCTAAACTTTCTCAATAGTGTTTCGCGAAAAGAAAGTATTCTTCCTCAGGAATTCCCGTTTTTGTTCGCGGAGCATTTTCGTAACACTCGCACGTTGATCGAATCTACCGGTAACGAATCTAGCAGCACGTGTCTGAATTCCTTCGACGTCTTTCTTTAAGCCGACACTGCGAGGATTCC
The DNA here is from genome assembly GCF_021461395.2 of Schistocerca americana. Taxonomy (NCBI): domain Eukaryota; kingdom Metazoa; phylum Arthropoda; class Insecta; order Orthoptera; family Acrididae; genus Schistocerca; species Schistocerca americana. Next base: position 775,543,340 of record NC_060120.1, read on the forward strand.
ACTCGGAACAGTTCTACAGAATCGGTCGCACGAGTATTTTGTAGATGGTCTCCTTTACAGATGAATTAGACTTTCCTAGAATTCAACCAATAAACCGAAGTCGACATTTTTCCTTCCCTACAACTGATCTTATTAACTCGTCAGTTTCATGTTGTCTCGCAACGTTACGCCTAGATGTTTAAGCGAGATGACTGTCTCAAGCACCACATGACTAACATTGTAATTTTTAAATTCATTTCATTCGTTTCAGGCGAAGCTCATTTCGCCAGATACAAGTTTTTCATATAGTGATACAGAGTGACTATATCACTTCATTACAAAACATAAAATATAATTGTACGAGATAATTAGCCTACAAAGTACATTAGTCTGACTGCACAACACATATTAAATCAAAATGAAGGGGAAAAAATATAAAAGACGACACCAAATGAAGCAGGCAAAAGGAAATATAGACGTCTAAAAACGAGACAGGCAGAAAGTGCAATATAGCAAAGCAGGAATGGGTGGAGGAAGAAACGGAAAGTTTTAAAAGCATACATGACTGTGGGAAAGATAAATGTAGTCGATGGGAAAATTATGACAACCTTTGGAGAAAAGTATGAATATCATGAGCTAAGATGGCAAGCCAATGCTAGGCAAAGAGGGGACGGCTAAAATATCGAACGAACATATGGAATGGCTATACAAAGGAAGCTTTTCTTGGAGGTGTACCAACGCCCATACGTGAAAGTTAGGAGAGCGGGAGCGATAACTTTACTCTGATGATTGCAAAGCAAAGTGGAGGCTTCATGTGACACGTTTATTAATTTTGAGGACTTCATCCAAACTCAGCTTTTGTCTTTTTCTAAGCAAGCGGAGAATGTCGGGCTGTATTTGGCAGCTGCGATCTCGACTGACTCAGCAAGTGCAGACTTCTGTTACGCTCACACTCGGTCTAACTGCTGTATTGACCAACCTAAAGATTATCACAGTCTACGCTTATCTTGTTTGCAGTGTCGGATTCCGTATATTGTTGACAACTGCCCTCTGGCGAGGTCGTCGTTCACTGTTATCAATTTTGTTCTAATCTTCATCTCCCGTTGACGATCTTCGCGATATTGCAATGTGATGTGGTACATAAAATGATATCGCAAAACACAACACACCAAAAATTGTACATAGATCCAGTTATCGTTCTCTTCAACCTATTTTTCAGCTTTGCGACAGTTGTCCCATAACATAGAGCATTTTGATATGTGAAGCGCGACGGATATTTGTATTACAGAACCATATTCGACGTTATAACGCGTTTCCCATGAACTAATATTTGAGGTAATAGGTACTTTTGGTTTCTATATTTGTGAGGATGAATTGCCATGAATGAATCTGCTTATGTGAGAGAATGTTATTCCTCTTCACTTTAGCCAAATTTTTTCAGCATCTTTTATGCTGCTTTGTGCAAAATAGCTGGCGTCAGTCATGGCTGTTTTTGTTCATAACACCAAGGGCTACATTTTTTCGCCTTGCCTTAGTGTTCTGCATCTTATGTCTATCTGAACGATCGCCTTCGTAACTCAGTGGTCATCGCGGTTGACTGCTATGCGGGAGACTTTCTTCTTCTTCTTCTATATTTCGTGGATTAAGCTAGGAGCGTGTTTTGTCTTCACAACTTATTTTTCCATCTCCTTCTTGGTTTTCCTACGTCTGTTCTTCTAGTTGGTTATAATTTATTAATAGGCTACATTATCCTGAACTTAACCTTACTCTTGCACAAAGATGAAGAAAATGAATTAAATGTACTGGCAGACAATGGAAGTTTTAAAATTTTTTAAATAATTTTCTATCTGGTAACGCCTACTCGCTAGATGAACTTCCGAGTAGATGGTGTGTACGTATTAGGGTTACGATTATTATCAAATTTTGTTGTAGACTGGGATTTTAAAAAATTTCAGTTATGTAAATTTGATCTGCTTGTAACCATGTCTCGAGAGAGGAAATGTGTCTTACTTGTAAACCTGCTTACATGTCCTGCACGATCCACGGAACATGCAAGAAACTAAGTGTGTTTGACATTACTATACGCGTTGCGAAGTTATGCTTACTGTCACCACTTTTCCAGTCCTATCATCACAAATAAGGGTATCTTATTCGCACGGAAATCGTTTGTTTCCTTGTACTAACTTAAACGTACACCAAGTCGGGTTGAAATAGCTTCAGGTGTTTCTGATCTACGCTGGAACACACATAGGCACAGACATTTCTGGTCACTAACATTGCAACGCTATGATGCGGCATTTAATGAAAGTGTAAGTGGAATGAAGGGTGCTATATGCTTGTGTATGAAAATGATTAACATTTCAGCGCAGTCGCACAATGCAGGGAGGAGTATTAACCTTGTGGTGCAAGATCTCTTTTTGTCCGTGTTTGCTTCCTGACATATAATTAAGGAAACGAGATTCTGCCTTGAGCAAACACAAGCAACAATTAGCGTTTGTTCAAGGCGGTATCGCATTTCCGTAATTATAGGTAGCTGATTCCTCATTCAGAAATCGCATTTGAATGTTGTTTGTTTGTGTGGAGATCGCGTTATGCCTCGAGTAAGAAGGAGAAACATGTACCAGCAAGTGTCGGAATTCGACGTTATAGCGGCGTATAGAGACGTCGGATTTTCGTTCCGTGATACTGCTGCTCAGGGAGATCGCGATCCCACGACTTTCATGCCAAGAGGAATCGACTGGTTTATGAGGTCCATACTCAACGCTATGAATGCTCTCAATGTCTCCACGTGATGAACACTCTGAAAGACAGACATATTGTTCGCTCACCCGTGCGACGTAGCTTACAGCAAAGAGCCAAAGAAACTTGTACACCTGCCTAATATCCTGTAGGGCCCCCGCGAGCAAGCAGAAGTGTCACAACGCGACGTGGCATGGACTCGACTAATATCTGAAGTAGTGCTGGAGGGTATTTGACACCATGAATCCTGCAGGGCTGTCCATAAATCCGTGAGAGCACGAGGGTTGGAGATCTCTTCTGAACGGAACGTTGCAAAGGCATCCCAGATACGCTCAATAATGTTCATGTCTAGGGAGTCTGGTGGCCAGCGGAAGCGTCTAAACTCAGAAGAGTGTTTCTGGAGCCACTCTGTAGCAAGTCCTGTTCGGATTGCCCAAGTCTCTCGGAATGTACAATGGACATGAATGGATGCAGGTGATCAGACAGGATGCTTAAGTACGTGTGACCTGTCAGAGTCATATTTAGATGTATCATGGCTCCCATATCACTCCAACTGCACACGCCCGACACCATTACAGAGCCTCCACCAGCTTGAAAAGTCCCCTGCTGACTTGCGGGGTTTATGGATTCATGAGGTTGTCTCCATACCTGTACACGTCTATCCGCTCGATGCAATTTGAAACGAGCCTCGTCCGACCAGGCAACATGTTTCCAGTCACCAACAGCCCAATGACAATGTTGACGGGCCCAGGCGAGGCGTAAAGCTCTGTGACGTGCAGTCATCAAGGGTACACGAGTGGGCCTTCGGCTCCGAAAGCCCATATCGATAATGTTCTCTTGAACGGTTCGCACGCTGACAATTGTTGATCGCCCAGTATGAAATTTGCAGCAGTTTGCGGGAGGGTTGCACTTCTGTCACGTTTTACGATTCTCTTCAGTCGTCCTCGGTCCCGTTCATGCAGAATCTTTTTCCGGCGCCAGCGATGTCGGAGATTTTATGTTTTACCAGACTCCTGATAGTCACGGTGCACTCGTGAAATGGTCGTTCGGAAAAATCGCCATTTCATCGCTACCTCTGAGATGCAGTGTCCCATCGCTCGTGCGCCGATTATAACCCCATGTTGAAACTCACTTAAATCTTGATAACCTATCTACCAATTGTGGCAGATACCTGTTGTCTTGTACAGGCGTTGCCGACCGCAGCGCCGTATTCTGCCAGCTTACATCTCTCTGTATTTGAATAAGCATGCTCACACCAGTTTCTTTGGCGCTTCAGTGAAGTACAGCTCCGTCACGTACACTGAGTTATGAAACGGGCTTATCTGCTGTAAGACAAGCACCGTACTAATAGTGCGACGACGTTTGGAGCTCCGTGGACTATCAGCACGGCGACTATTGTTGCATTTTCGTTGTGCCAACGGAGTGAGCTGCGTCGACGGCGGTGCGCCCAGCGACTACAGCGGGCACATAAATGTCGCCACGCCCTCTTTTCAGACGGATCGCGGTTCTCCGTACAGTATCACAATTGGCGTATCCCCGAGTGGAGGCTCCGAGGAGAACAAACGTTGTCTGGTTGCATTCGTTGTTGTCTTAAGGGCATGTGACTGGCGTGTGGTATGGATTGACGTTTGGTAGACAACACCGTCCCCTTTGTTTTGCATAGTCTGTAATTTGTACAGGGGCCGATACATTTCTGGCCTGTTAAAGACCAGTGACTGTAGCCAACTAACGAGGCCTCCGTGGCGTTATTTTTGTACAAGGTAACACTAGACCGAATTTGTGGGTGCTGTCTTGACCATCCTCAGTAAAGTAGGTGTGTGACTGTTGCACTGACCAGCAAGTTTTCCAGATCCCTCAGTCATTAAAAATACCTGGTCTTAGGTTACCTCGAGAGTAGCACACCACCACTCGTAGGCGGTTACGATTGTTCAATGGCATAGAGAAAAGCAGCACAGGAAGATGTGCCCTTCCGCCACCCAATGTTAATATGACTCAGTCCGCCCCCGTTAGCTGGAGTGGTCATGGTGACAAAATGTCAGTCCTAAGGGCCCAGGTTCGATCCCCAGCTGGGTCGGAGATTTTCTCCGCTCAGGGGCTGGGTGTTGTGTTGTCCTAATCATCATCATTTCATCCTCATTGACGCGCAGGTCGCCGAAGTGGGGTCAACTCGAAAGACGTGCACCCGGAGTTCTACCCGACGGGAGGCCCTAGCCACACGACATTTACTTTTATTTAATTTGACTCAGAGTCCACCCGCATTAGGGCTGTTCTTGTTGTTAGAAGTTTCAACTCTGTGTGCTAAATTCTGCACCATCTGCAACCCAACCCCTCCCACCCCTCCTAAAATCATCTACAAATTTAATTTGTACTATGATGTAGAAGCATATTAAGTAAAAGTTAGTTCTTTACTATCAATCCTGGTGCCGAAACTATAATAGCCAGCAGTGTATATACACTGTCTCACAAAAAAGTGGAACACCCAGAAGACATGGGCGGATATCAACGTAACTTCATATAAAGTCATACACATGAACACCATCGGCGGATATATAAATCATTAAAGTTGCAGTTCTCTGTGATGGTTAGTACGGCCACCAGGCAGCATTAATGTTGTTCGTGTTTAGGAGTGTTACGAGGCACGGTAGGTTATACAAGGGGCGCGAACAGCGTCAGATGTTGAGTGATCACGGTGAAGAACACAGAGATGTCGCATACTAGTCTGAGATAGCGTTATTATCACCTGACAGCGTCTGAGACAGGCCTCATTGTGAGTTCCATTTGTCCGGCTGGTCGAATCGTTCAGTATTCAGATTTGTCGGGAATTCGGATATGGCAGTGGCCCGTATGGGAACGCGAGGACAGCCATACCCATTAACACTGTTCCAGTCTACCATGTCTGACCATCACAAAGGAGGATCACCATATTGGGCACCAAGCACATCGAAACCACTTCAAATCTATACCTGCCGTCTCACAACAAATAGACTCCCTGCAACGTTCTGTGTCCTCCAACACCGTTGGTCAGATCCTAACAGCAGCTGGGCAGGGGAATTTCTGTCTCATATGTGGACTGCTGAAGAATGGCATCGCAGTGTGTTCAGTGATGAACCACGGTTCAGCATGACCTAAGATGGTTATCGTCAGCATGTATGTCGGCGACCTGGGGAGAGGTCCCATTATTACAATGATCTGGAGAGGCGCAATGGGTTTACTCCCATCATAATGGTCTGGGAAGCCATCGGGTTTGATTTCAGGTCACAGCTAGTAGTGATTCAGAGAACTATGATGGCTCAACAGTCTGTCACGGGCATCCTGCGTTCTCCGGTGTTACCTCTAATCTGACAGTATCATGGTACCATTTTCCAACATGACAATGCTTGTTCACACATGGCACGTGTCACTATGAACTGTGCCGGCCTGAGTGGCTGAGCCGTTCTAGGCGCTAGAGTCTGAACCGAGCGACCGTTACGGTCGCAGGTTCGAATCCTGCTTCGAGCATTGATGTGTGTGATGTCATTAGGTTAGTTAGGTTTAAGTAGTTCTAAGTTCTAGGGGACTGCTGACCAAAGAAGTTAAGTCCCATATTGCTCAGAGCCATTTGAACCATTTTGAACTCTTCAAATACAGACCACATGAACTGTGGATACACGTCATGTGTCTTCAATGAACCGTTTTGATCTATGAAGTGTCCACGTGACACTGAGATAGTCCCATTCCCAGTAAGATCCCCAGACCTGTCCACATGAGAACATGTGTGGAACCAGCTCTGACGTCAGCTCTGTCACAGTTCTAGTATCTGGGATATCAAGGATCAGTCACAACAGTTTCTGTCCAGCTTGCCTCTGCACAGGGTGCAACGGCTTTATGACTCCCTTTCAAAGTGATTCAGCACATGTTTCCAGGCTAGAAGGAGTGGAACGTCATATTGGTAAGTGGGCTCCAACCGCCAAATTCATTGCAAATGTGACTCGATTGCCGGCCGGTGTGGCCGTGCGGTTCTAGGCACTTCAGTCTGGAACCGCGTGACTGCTACGGTCTCAGGTTAGAATCCTGCCTCGGGCATGGTTGTGTGTGATGTCCTTAGGTTAGTTAGGTTTAAGTAGTTCTAAGTTCTAGGGGACTGATGACCTCAGATGTTAAGTCCCATAGTGCTCAGAGCCATTTGAACCATTTTTTGTGACACGATTCTGTAATCACTGAAATAACACTATATACCCTTTCAGTCTACGAATTTTCATACCGTTTCCTCCTCCTGTTCCGGGTGCTTCACCTTTTTCGTCAAGCAGTGTAGATCAAGGATGTCCCACTGTACTACAGCTACGCTCTACAGCAAGCTCTGTCAGACAGACAGCGGCGTTTGGTGGGTGCAGGTGAAGAGCCACCCGTACGTGGAGGGCAACCGGGAGTGCCGGCCGGTGATGCTGGAGGCGCTGATGCTGCTCTACCGGCGCGAGAACCCCGGCGGGCCGGCCGCGCTCGCCGCGCCGCACCCTCTGTCGCGGCCGCGCGTCCCCTACGAGGTGGTGCTCGCCATCGGCGGCTGGACCGGCGACGGCAGCACAGCCTGCTTCGAGATGTACAACACGCGCACCGACCAGTGGACCGAGGTGCGTGCGCACTCCTCCCACCCAAATGAGGGCGGTCAGTGTTTCTCCCTTTGGAGAGTCCAAATACACAGACAGCGGCCACTGATGAAATCTACACACCAGAACAGTTTGTCCGCCAGGAAAGGTGACTGATCTGAAATAAAATAAAAGAGGTTGTTTATTTTTAGTCTATATAACGTGTTATTGAAAACAGGCTCCTTATAAGTCAATAGTCAACTGAAAGCGTTGGAAATACACAGAGGTGACAACAGTCACGGGATATCTCAGAATATCGAATCGGACGTCCTTTTTTCCGGCGTAGTGCAGCAACTCGAAGTGGAACGTTTTCGGCAAGTCATTGGAAGCCCCTGCACAAATATTTAGCCACGCTGCCTCTATAGCCAGTAATAATTGCGGAAGTGTTGTCAGTGCAGGATGTGTGCACGAACTCACCTCTCCATTGTGTCCTATAAATGCTCGATGGGATTTATGTGGGGCGATCAGGGTGACCAAATCATTCACTAGAATCGCACTTTTTTTTTTTTTTTTTGAACCAGTCACGAACAATTGCGGCCTGTCATATGGCGCACTATCACCCATAAAAGTTCCATAATTATTTGGGAACATGAAATCCATGAATGGCTCCAAATGGTTTTCAAGTAGCCGAACATAGCCATGTATAGTCAATGATCAGTTCAGTTGAACTAGAGGGCCCAGTCTATTCCATGTAAGCACAGCCGACACCAGCAAGGAGCCACCACCAGCTGACACAGAGCCTTGTTGATAACTTGGGTCCATGGCTTCGTGGTGTCTGCGCCAACTCGAACCTTACGATCAGCTCCTATCGACTGAAATCGGGACTCATCTGACCGCGCCATGGTTTTCCAGTCGTCTAGAGGCCAACCGATTAGTCATGATACCAGGAGAGGCCTGCAGGCGATATCGTGCTGTTAGCAAAGGCACTCGCGTCGGTCGTCTGCTGCCACAGCCCACGAACGTCATACAAAGCGTCTGTTGGACTTCTATTCAATTTAATCCAATATTCAATGTTCGGACGTGGCTACAATACTTTTTTCACGACAGAAGTTCAAAATATACCGTTAAAGTTTAGTTTTTTACGAGCGTTTGCGGCCAGCGCTGTTAAATTTAAAGTTTAAGGTACTCGAAATACCACACTAGTTAATTCTTGCACCCATTCAAAAACGGCAGTAGCAGTTACGCAAATATAAAATCAGTCATATTTCCTGTGGGACGGATTGATTAGAAGACCCTCGTCTACATCTACACCTGCACCTATACTCCCCCCCCCCCCCCCTCCCCTGCTCCAGTCACTGTTGCTGTGCGAAACAACGATTGTTGGCAGACTTCGGGCGTGGACTCCAACCTCTGTAACTTTCTCTTCGTTACCTGCGCACGCTCTTCAGCCTATCACAGCTACCGAGCGGGGTGGCGCAGTGGTTAGACACTGGACTCGCATTCGGGAGGACGACGGTTCAATCCCGCGTCCGGCCATCCTGATTTAGGTTTTCCGTGATTTCCCTAAATCACTCCAGGCAAATGCCGGGATGGTTCCTCTGAAAGGGCACGGCCGACTTCCTTCCCAATCCTTCCCTAATCCGATGAGACCGATGACCACGCTGTCTGGTCTCCTTCCCCAAACCAACCAACCAACTATCACAGCTCAGTAGTTACTACTCTTTCTAGACAGCCTATATACAAGGAGAGTAATGACTGGTGGTATCTACATATCATTGTACGCCACATAGCTCAAGAAATATGACGTCATAAACAATGAGATTCGTGAAAGGGGGTGCAAAGTACCCGGACTATACTCATCAAGTGTTTAATAATGACAGCACTTCACTACTTCCAACATGCTTTAAACATAATTTCAAACCTTTTCCATATTCTCTCTCGCTTACGTGCTTAACGCCAAATATTTACCACATTAACTCATTTGTAAAGTAAACAAATGTTTGAAGCTGCTTTATACGCAGGATTTCGACTCGTTAAGGAATTGGGGGTGAGGACTTACGATGTTAACCTAACAGCCACAAGTGCGCCTGATTGTGACATATAGTTATGAACAGGAGAGGGCCTTAAAAGCTAAAAACTGGTTACTGAAGGAATAAAAATGTCTGTGGAACATCGAGAACATTGTTTTCAAAGTTGTTCTCGAAGCGCGTAAGGTATACTTGATTGCGAACGATAGTCAAATGTGCGCAAATTCTGCTGGGCGTTTGCAGCGCTTGGCATGCTAAATACCGAGCAGCCGCTCCCACAGCTGTTTGTCATCTTCAGGTGTGGGAAGAAGACCCAGCGGGCCCGCGCGCGTACCACGACATCGTCGTCATCGGCTCCGACGTGTACGTCATCGGCGGTTTTAACGGCCGCACCGTCTTCCGGTCGTGCCGCTGCTTCAACGCCGCCGTCCAAGAGTGGCGAGAGGTCGCGCCCATGAACTTTCGCAGGTGCGTGCCGCACACTCCCTTTTACGAGTACGACAATGAATGACCACATTAAGGACGCTCACCGAATCGCGTGTCGCCGTCGTGGCAGGAATGACTCGTCGGTCGCAGACACCGCTAGCTTACAGCAGAGACTAGATCCTCAGGTCTCTCCAGACATCTTTCAGTCACCTCCAGTGAGGTTAAGATCGAGAGACCACGGGACTTTCACGTGAGTGGAGCTTTCGCCGGAAAATTCCGAACGGCTTGGCAACCTTGTCATTGTCTCGCTGCAAGTACAGGTAGCCTTAGGAGCTTATAAGCGAATAAACAGTTTACAGAGTGTGAGAGCGTACCCTCGTGTCCTCTGTTTGTGGTAAGGGAATATTGTTGCTGCGTCAGATATCTCATCAATTCATAAAAGTTTCGAGAGTAGACTAACAAACAATGAAGAGGAAACTTAAGATGATGGTCTTACTACTTCAAGTGTTCTATATAGTCCCCCCCTCCCCCTCCACTTGAGTATAACATACAAACATGTGAAACTGTCAGAAAAGTTCTTCGGTATGTTGTTCAAGTCTCGCGTCACACTGACTTGAATGTCGGTTATGTGCTCAAGGCGTTAATCCTTCCCGTGAATTTCTGCACTTTGTCGTTTTGCCGCAGTTTCGTATTGAGAACACCACGTCTCGTGATGACCTTTTCCATAAGATAATTGTCCGCATTTTGCATTTCAGTCACCCGTGGTTGTTTTTGTTTGAGAGTTCCTGGAGTTAGAGATGTTGCTCCACTGCGATTTGTGACAACAATGTTGACACACCACAACAGAACGTCCACTACTTAAGGCTGGTAGCTCACAACTGACTGGTCGAATGCACATCTATTGTTTACAATTGTTAGTTCGAGAACCACCGCAGTTACTGTGCCGAGGCCGGTTATATGCCAGGAATAAAATCAGTCTTGGAACTTTTTTGGCAGACGGTGTATTCACACCTGCAATGATGTTGATCGTGTGAATTCCAATGTGCTGCGTTCTCTACTTTGATGCCCAAAAGGACCAACGAAAATGGCATCAGGAAACTTCTTCTGCTGTTCAACTAAGTTATACAAAAGTCACTTACAGTTTTAAAAGTCACATTCTCTTACAAATATATTGTCCTCTTTCTTTTACAGCTTTCGAGTTAATTTCTTGAGATGTCTTCACTAGGCGTGTAAAATTTTCTTTTCATTGACTAAAATTCACACCCTTACAAAGCCAGGCTCTGCTCAAAGCATTTTGCAAAAGTTTCCGGTCAAATAATGTTCCTGAGCTCATAAATGATTGTTTGCTTGTTGAGAGGCAGACTTGTTCTTTGAGATATCTGCAAAGAAATAAAGGTCAAGGGCCATAAGTCCAAAGAAATTCAAGACTAGCTGAAAACATGAGACTTAGACATCAAACTGGCTCCAAAAATTCTGTGCACTATAGTTACTGTGAGTCTTCCGTGAAAGCCTTTGTCGTATGATCTGTAAACTATGCTAATGTTTGGTGTTCGGTGTGAGTATTTATAATAACTGGCTGTGCTTTCATGGAGTCCAAGAAATAGAGGTAAAACTGTTACTTAAAAAAATTTTTAGAGTAGTGACTAAACCATAGTGGAACACTTTTCGTTTTTATCCCATAGAAATATTCATATTATACACTAGGAATAAATTCCCACAGGCTATGAACGACTGTCATCGTTTGAACTGAAGCGTAGGACTGTCCTTTCCATTTATGTAAATTTTCTGGCCTTTGTATTACGTAATTTATCCAAATTATCCCTCCAAGTATTTTGTTATGTGGTTTCTTAAGCATTCCAACATATTTGTGAATGGAAATTTGATATTAGGCGTCATCGGGCGCAGTTACCTATACTTCATTGTTGAAGAGTTAGTTCAAAAATGGTTCAAATGGCTCTGGGCACTATGGGACTTAACATCTATGGTCATCAGTCCCCTAGAACTTAGAACTACTTAAACCTAACTAACCTAAGGACAGCACACAACGCCCAGTCATCACGAGGCAGAGAAAATCCCTGACCCCGCCGGGAATCGAACCCAGGAACCCGGGCGCGGGAAGCGAGAACGCTACCGCACGACCACGAGCTGCGGACGGTTAGTTAGTTAATAAATTCATTTTCCTGCAGATTAATTACACGATTTCTATCGGAATGAAGTGCAACGAGTCATCTTAGTGACTACGTATACGTTATTTGCTTGTGTGTATGACCCCCATGTTGGCCAATTAGGGCAATTAGAGGTGACGATAAAGAGACATCGATTAAACTGGATTACAATGTTCCTATTAGGCTTTGATTCTGCTATCTCATATTACCAACTACTTCTTGAAAATGACGAACAGAACTTGCATGAACTCGTTTTCAAGTTAGACGCTTGCATATATCACCACCTAACACTTTTAAAACGCCTTCCGCGGTCTGCAACTCTACGGTAACGAACCGCCACGTTCGCATTTTACGTGCATGCGTAGGACTGTAAGTCACTGGAATACTAACAGAAGTGACTATGTGTCCTCCAGCAAGTAATACAAACCTTTTGCGGCTTTGTTATCTCCCCGTACTCTGCCTCGCCCTCCGTGACTCAAAGCGTGGACTGCGTCCAATAGACAAGGCTATCGCTTATGAATCACCAGTGAGCATGTGCTAACCGTGTACTGCGCTACGACTGTTTATACTGCGCAACTCACGCTGAAAGTAACTCTTCGCGCATGTAAATTGCATGTGTATTTCTCATAGCAGAACAGTCTCACCATTTGCTTTCTGAATGTTTTATGCTTGTTAAAGCACTGGACTCATACTTGGAAGGATCAGTGTTCGTATCTCCTCCAACAACAATTTATTGTTTTTCAGTGATTTTCCTAAATAGACTAAGGGGAGTTCCTCTGAAAATGTCACACTCGAGTAATTTCCCCATTCTTGTCGTATCCCATCTTATTCTCTATCTCTAATGACCTAGTCGTCGACGGGGAATCTTTCTTTGAATTTCCCACTAATGTACAGATGAACAGCATAATAATGGAAACACTTGAATAGTAGTAGTTTTAGTAGTAACAGAAATCATAGTTTTATTCATCTTTTAAAAGAATGTTGGACATGTCGCTGTATTACAGTTTAAGAATTAAAAAGAACACAACTAATGTATACAGGTGTTTATATACAAGTCTAGTTTGACAACGATGGGACTGGTAATCGGCTGTGGCCTTGTAGTAGGAACCATCCTGGCACTTACCTGAAGCAGTTAAAAAAATCACGGAAAATCTAGATCAGGAGCCATCGTCCTCCCGAATACAAGGTCAGTCTGTTTTGATTACAGATTGTTGGAAATGAGTTATTATTAATATTGTAAAACGCTAGTGCTATACTGTTCATTCATTTCTGAATACCGCAAACATTATACACACTTTATTTCATAGACTACCACTACACATACCACCAGCTGGCATCAGTACCTTGGTGACGATATTTAGTTTCCATTTCTGTAACGCAACTTCCCATTTCCTTACCTGTGCAAGTGCGGCAAAGCTACTGAAGTGTGGTTGTTACATGCACATACGACGACAATCTTTTTCGTTGCTCCTCACGACACTTTAGCACATAATCACTTCAGGGAGCCCAGGCAATTTTAACTTCATGCTGGATCCAGAACCTCATATGTAAGTAACAGCTACCGTAGGGTACACTAAAGACTCAAAGCACATTAGCAAATAATTTCTACCTGGCTATGGTGCTTAAGCGCCTAACTCACGCGCCGTAACTCATAAACTACAGGGTAAGAATGTTATGTATCGTGGCCAAAAATCGTCCTCCGTGTACACTATGTGATCAAAAGTATCCGGACACCCCCAAAACCATACGTTTTTCATATTATGTGCATTGTGCTGCCGCATACTGCCAGGTACTCCATAGCAGCGACCTCAGTAGTCATTAGACATCGTGAGAGAGCAGAATGGAGCACTCCGCGGAACTCACGGACATCGAACGTGGTCAGCTGATTGGGCGTCACTTGTGTCATACGTCTGTACGCGAGATTTCCACACTCCTAGACATCTCTAGAGCCACTGTTTCCGATGTAACAGTGAAGTGGAAATGTGAAGGGACATATACAGCACAAGAGCGTAGAGGCCGACCTTGTCTGTTTTCTGACAGAGACCGCCGACAGTTGAAGAGAGTCGTAATGTGTGATAGGCAGACATCTGTCCAGATCATCATACAGGTATTCCAAACTGCATCAGGATCCACTACAAGTACTACGACAGTTAGGCAGGAGGTGAGAAAACTTGGATTTCATGGTCGAGCAGCTGCTCATAAGCCACACATCAAGCCGGTAAATGCCAAACGACGCCTCGCTTGGTGTAAGGAGTGTAAACATTAGACGATTGAACAGTGGAAAAACGTTGTGTGGACTGATGAATCACGGTACACAATGTGGCGATCCGATGGCAGGATGTGGGTATGGCGAATGCCCGGTGAACGTCATTTGCATTTGCCAGCGTGTCTAGTGCCAACAGTAAAATTCCGAGGCGGTTGTGTTATAGTGTGGTCGTGTTTTTCATGGAGGTGGCTTGCACCCCTTGTTGGTTTGCGTGGCACTATCACAGCACAGGCCTACATTGATGTTTTAAGCACCTTCTTGCTTCCCACTGTCGAAGAGCAATTCGGGGATGGCAATTGCATCTTTCATCACGATCGAGCACCTGTTCATAATGCACGGCTTGTGGCGGAGTGATTACAAGACAATAACATCCCTGTAATGGACTGGCCTGCACAGAGTCCTGACCTGAATCCTAAAGAACGCCTATGGGATGTTTTGGAACGCTGACTTCGTGCCAAGCCTCTCCGACCGACATCGATAACCCTCCTCAGTGCAGCACTCAATGAAGAATGGGCTGCCATTCGCAAGAAACCTTCCAGCACCTGATTCAACGTTTGCATGCAGAGTGGAAGCTGTCATCAAGGCTAAGGGTAGGCTAACACCATAATGAATCCCAGCATTACCGATGGAGGACGCCACGAACTTGTAAGTCATTTTCAGCCAGATGTCCAGATACTTTTGATCACATAGTGTATGTCCTACACATCCACCAAGTTCATTGGTCAAATCTTTGAACACTCCTGACTGGAAGTTATCTGAATAAAGAAAAAAGACAAAGAAGATTATGTGAATGTGCACCTGTTTGCTTTACTTCTGGTCTGTATATTTCTGAATGTATACTCTCTTTATGAACGTAAGCTGTTTTATACCAACAAACTCCATTCATAGAAAAAGAAATAAGTGCATACTCTGAGGTGACAAAAGTCATGGGATCCCTCCTAATATCGTGCCAGACCGGCCTAGTGCGGCTGCTTGACCTAGCATTGACTCAGCAAGTCGCTGAAAGTCCCTGCAGAAATATTAAGCATTGCTGCCTCTATAGCCGTCCACAATTGCGCAAATTTTGCGACGCAGGATTTTGTGCCCGAACTTCCCTCCCGGTTATGTCTCTCAAATGATCGATGGAATTCATTTCGGTCTATCTGGATGGCCAAATCATTCGTTCGAATCGTATAGAATGTTCTTCAAACAAATCGCTAACAGTTGTAGCACGGTGACAAATCCGTCGTTGTTTGGGAACAGGAAGTCCATGAATAGCTGCAGATGATCTCCAAGTAGCCGAACATAACCATTTCCAGTCGATGATCGGTTCAGTTGGACCAGAGGACTCAGTCCGTTCCATATAAACACAGGCCACACTATTATGGAACCACCAACAACTTGCGCCGTGTCTGTTGACAACTGGGTCCATGGCTTCGTAGGGTCTGCGGCACGGTCGATCCCTACCACCAGCTCTTACCAACTGAAATCGGGACTCATTTCACCAGGCCATTGGTTTCCAGACTTCTAGGGTCCAACACATATGGTCACGAGCCAAGGAGAGGCGCTGCAGGCAATCTCGTGCTCTTGGCAAAGAGACTTGCCGCGGTCGTCTTATGAAATAGCCCATTAACGCCAAATTTAACCGCACTGTCCTAACAGATTCGTTCGTCGTACGTCTCACCTTGATTTCTGCGGTCCCTTCACGCAGTGTTACTTTTCTGTTAGCAGTGGCAGCTCTACACAAACGCCGCTGTTCTCGGTCATTAAGTAAAGGCCGTCGGCCATGCGTTGTGGTATTGTCGGTACACTCTTGACGCTGTGGATATCGGAATATTTAATTCCCTAACTACTTCCGAAATGGAATGTCCATACCTCTAGCTCCAACTACCATTTCACATTAAGGGTCTGTTAATTCCCATTGTGTGACCGTAATCACTTCGGATACCTTTTCATATGAACTACCTCAGTACGAATGACAGCGCCGCCAATGCACTGCCTTTTTATACCTTGTGTACATGGTACTACCGTAATCTGTATATTTGAAAATAGATACAGTGAAAGCTCAGTGTAAGCTAACCTCACGTTTACAGTTACGAGCTAAATCTGTTTGCGAGAATGAGAATCAAATCTGACTGCGAGAATGTAAATGAAATATGCCGTGTCTGAACTTCAAATGGTTCAAATGGCTCTGAGCACCATGGGACTTAACATCTATGGTCATCAGTCCCCTAGAACTTAGAACTACTTAAACCTAACTAACCTAAGGACATCACACAACACCCAGTCATCACGAGGCAGAGAAAATCCCTGACCCCGCCGGGAATCGAACCCGGGAACCCGGGCGTGGGAAGCGAGAACGCTACCGCACGACCACGAGCTGCGGACGTGTCTGAACTAATCTTGAACTTTTATGAGAGTAATTAAACTCATCACTGTTAATTAACCCTGTCAAACTGAAAGCTTGCGTCTCCTGTATTTGGCTTACCTATGTCGCAATGGCAGATTCTCCGCTGCTACTAACTACAGTGTGTCGTGGTAGTGCAATGCGGTTTCTTAAATACGTGTAATGCAAAAACTTGGTTCTATAAAGCTTATCTCTCATAAAAAAGAATGTTCGTGACTTAATTGGAGCTGGATAATGACGTAGGATAGTCTGAGATACTCTCTAGACAAAAATTCTTCTCAAGAAAATATATTTAAAAAAATCATCTCAAAAAATTTCTTGACGCTATTCCATTTACAACATTTTACCGTTGGAGTCTTAGCAAGAAATAAAAAAAGAAATATATCACTACAAATTACAATTATGTAAGATCATCACTGTAGAAATACAAAAATGTAACTCAACATGAAAATTTATTCTAACACAAAAGTACTTTTTGTCTTTTCAAATCAATTAACATTGACTGTGACAAAACTTTACGCCAACGGCCTTGCCGCAGTGGTAACACCGGTTTCCGTCAGATCACCGAAGTTAAACGCTGTTATTTTGGGTAGCACTTGGATGGGTGACCATCCGGTCTGCCGAGCGCTGTTGGCAAGTGGGATGCAATCAGCCCTTGTGTGGCAAACTGAGGAGCTACTTCATAAGAAGTAGCGGCTCCGGTCTCGTAAACTGACATACGGCAGAGAGAGCAGTGTGCTGACCACATGCCCCTCCATATCCGCATCCAGTGACGCCTGTGGGCTGAGGATGACAAGGCGGCCGGTCGGTACCGTTGGGCCTTCCAAGGCCTGCGAAGAGGGACTCTACTTTAGAGACAAACCTTTATAAAAATAGCAAGGAATTCCTGTTTTGGATGTCTGTGTTGAGCCAAGAATGCCTAACTAAACGCTGCCGCAGTACAGTAAAATATGTTCGTCCGCTATCGATTATCCTAATCTTCTCAAAATAGTAGCCATCTTAGAAAATCTATCTCATTCAATGCAAAATGGTAACGTTCATTTTGCAATAATAATAATATCTTTCATCAGATCAATAAAATAATTCCCAAGAGCACCATGTTCCGCACCCTTCCTATACAAGCTCACTGCCGCGACATCCGGTCACAACTCCCTGTCTCCTCTCCTCGCAATCAATATTTAACACCCGCGCATCTTCGCAGAGCAAAGATGACCTAACTAGTTTCCGTGCAGCGCAACGTCTCTGACGAGGGTGCGCGTGCATAACTAAACTATACAAATTTGACATGTGCGTCCTAAGACAACCAAAAACAAGAAAATTACTTAAAAATTACATAACACGCCTTTCAGTATATTTTGGCTCGTCTCGCAGTCCCCGACAGCTCGTTCTCCTCATGGGCTAGACATAAAGGGGTAAGTGAATGAGAATGATCTGTCAGCGTCAAGGGAGAATCTAGGTTCTAATTCCAGACCTGTATACGTGCGTAAGATTATAAGAAAATTTGGTGTCACGTTCTGTGTGACGCTATGTGAACGCAGTGTTTGGCTGTCCCTCATGCAGGTGCTACGTAAGCGCGGCTGCCCTAGGTGAACTCATCTACGCCATAGGCGGCTACGACGGTGAGGAACGTCTGAGGACCGTCGAGTGCTTCGACCATTACACCAACCAGTGGTCGCTGGTCTGCCCCATGAACGCGCCGCGTTCCGACGCCACCGCTGTAGCTTTAGACGGTAAGTCCGCTCCCAGTGCAGTAAGTGTCCATGCCTATACTCTGTCCTCCTCATTTCTTATCACATCACAGGATTCTCGTTCTCGCGGGTCGTAAACCAAGCTCTGTAGAGTACATTAGCTTATGATTATAATGATACTTTTATGCGACAATCGAGCGTCCCGCATATCGCCTTGTTGATTCATCTAAATTACAGTTCCATCGCCCTACACAGCACTCTGGGATCCGCACCAGTCGAGGTCAAGGCATCAATTTCTGTTGCTTAGGACTGAAACGTAAAAGTAATGGCCCTTTATCATAAAAAAATTATTAATGAACGTATAACCGTGGAATTAGTGCAGATCATAGCATGAACTGTCCTCTGCATCTGCGTGGTTCCACTGTAGTTCACACTTACGTGCCTGGCAGAGGGTTCATCGAAACACTTTCACACATTTTCCCTACCGTTCCACTCTCTAACAGCGCACAGGAAAAACACTGAAATATTTTCGATCGAGCTCTGATTTCTCGTATTTTATTACAATGTTTATTTCTCCCTTTGTAGGTGGGAGCCAACAAATTATTTTCGTATTCAGAAGAGAAAGTCGCTGATTGCAGTTTCATGAAAAGATCTCGCTGCAACGAATAACGCCTTTGTTTCAATGATTGCCACCCCAAATCGCCTATCATATCCGTGACACACTCTCCCCTGTTTTGTGATAATACAAAACGAGCTACCTTTCTTTCAACTTTTTCCATGTCCTCCGTTAGTCCAGTCTGGTAAGAAATCCCATACTCCACAGCAGTACTCGAGCAGAGGACGGACAAGTGTAGTGCAGGCAGTCTCTTTAGTAGATTAGCTGCATCTTCTAACTCTTCTGCCAGTGAAACGCAATCTTTGGTTCGCATTCTCCGCAACATCACCTATGTGATCGTTCCAATTTAGGTTGTTCGTCGTCGTTATCCCTTGTTATTTTGTGGAATAGCTTGTCTTCAGATTTGTGTGATTTATCGTGTAACCGTATTTTAACGGATTCCCTTCAGGATGCATGTGCATGACTACTAACTTTTCATTAGGGGCAATTGCAACGTTTTGCACGGTACAGATATTTTCTCTAAATCATTTTGCAACTGTGGAATTACAATTTCCTTGAGATCTATGAGTCTAAACTTCATCTTTGATAATGTTATACTGAAGAAACGAATTAAAATTTGTGCCACCACTAGGAGTTTAACCTCGGTCGCCTGCTAAAGAGGCAGATGTGCTAACTATCACACCACCTTAGCAGTATGGCTACCACATCTGCACAGCTACCATACTCCAACGTCGTCCCTAACCTACAAAACTGGGGTGCTATCCAATGCCGGAGAGCCTCGTCAATAGTGACGATTTAAGAAGGAAAAATGAACCGAAGGTTTTAATTGAAGTTTGTGTTACGGAGGGCATTGGAGGAGGGTAGTCCGTGCAGTTCTGATAGGCATACTGCTACAGTAGTGTAATGGGTAACACATCTGCAAAGAAAACGCGAGACCTTGGTACAACTCCTAGTTGTCACACGAATTTTAATTCATTTCTTCAAAAAAATGGTTCAAATGGCTCTGAGCACTATGGGACTTAACAGCTGTGGTCATCAGACCCCTAGAACTTAGAACTACTTAAATATAACTAACCTAAGGACATCACACACATCCATGCCCGAGGCAGGATTCGAACCTGCGACCGTAGCAGTCGCGCGGTTCCGGACTGCGCGCCTAGAACCGCGAGACCACCGCGGCCGGCTCATTTCTTCAGCCTTTATCATTACTGAATATAAAACTTTGCAATTAGTTTCGAACTTCTCATGCCTTTACTGGACGGTAAATGGCAGCATCATTTGCAAACTACCTCAGATGGCTGTACCCCATACAACTGTTCAACACAGTGAAACGTCCCCTTAGAAAAATTTAAAAATGACAGTGCTGATAAACCTCTTACGTTATTTGATTTTCAAACAGCTGAGCAAAACTGAACGCACTCAGACATTTCTCTCTTTACTTATTCAGATCATCACTAAACTGACACAATATTTTTTTAGCGCAACGCAATATGACTTTCGATAATCTCTACAAAAGAAGGCCCTGACTAACAATAAGCTATACCTTTCATGAATCACTTACCTCACAAAAATCTTCGTTACTCAAACTACTGCAATACAGAGAGCGCCACTACTGCCAGCTAAATAAAAGATTCTAACTACTGAAGGCACTAACTACGGATAGGCATAGTTAGCAAATGAAAGATTTTGGTAGAGAACAAACAATGTATTTACCTTAATAATGTTCAAAAGTCATCACATATATATATATCTATCAATTCATGACATCCATCTTTACAAATTTCCTTTTCTGGCGGACACACGTCCAGATCGTGCTCACATAGTAATCTCTCAAAACACTGGCATCTCTCTTTCCACATCCACCACTGCTGGCGGCTCACGTCCAACTGCACAACACTACGCGCTGTTCACATCCCACTGCCCCTCCAATTGCCCAATTAAATTAATTATAATTAAATTATTATAATTAAATTAATTATAATTTAATTGGGCAGTTGGATGTGAACAGCGCGTAGCGTTGTGCAGTTGGAGGTGATCCGCCAGCAGTGGTGGATGTGGAAAGAGTGATGCCAGAGTTTTGAGAGTACATCCAACTGCCCAACACTACAATAGCGAATATTCCAACAGTGCAAACCAGCCACAGACTGCACACAGCAGAGTCAGTGATTTTCATACAGAGCACTACGTGGCGTTACCAACATAGAAACCTAAACAGCCTACTTACAATAGTAACCATGCATTTGTGCACATATGCGCCGCCGTTGAACCCATGCTTCAAAAGCAGTTTGGAAAAATTCAGGGCTTTTGCTTCTTGACGTTTTTTAACCTCAATCGTGAAGAAAGTGTATGGGTACGCTGCAATGGACAGCAGTAATGTGCAGTGTTGAGTGAAGAAGTTTGGTATTATAGACTTGGGAATACAGACGCAAACTACCCCGTGAAAACTTACATATAATGTTTCAAGAATCAGCTTTAAGCGACGAATCTAGGAATGTACTACTACGCTCCCGTAGGAATCCTGGAGACAAGATTAGACTGATTACAGCTCACTAAGAGATTTTTGAAGTCATTCGTCACGCGCTCCATACGAGAATGGAACAGGAAGTTGGCCTTATCATTTGTACAATAAGGAATACCCTCTGTCATCGATTTCACAGTGGTTTGCAAATTTTGTAAGTATATACGACTCCAGACGTAGAGCGTGACTAACGGAATGTTGATGGCGCAGGGCGACTGTACGTGGCGGGTGGTTTCGACGGGCAGAACTACCTGCAGTCTGTGGAGGTGTACAGCCCCGTGACCGACCAATGGACCCTCATACGGCCCATGCGCTTCCCTCGCAGCGGCGTCGCCGGCGTCGCCTACTACGGCTGTCTCTACGTCGTAGGTGGGTGAGCACGTGGCGTAACACTGTGTTTGCGGCCGTCGTGTTTTATTACTGCTGTAGTAGACGCTCAGTGCTGTTGTTGTACTCGGCACTCGGACGACTTGTTTGATGCATCTCTCCAAGCCTGCCTACCTCTGCAAGTCTCTTCACCTCTGCATAACTACCGCGACCTACATCAACTTCAGCCTGATCACTTTTTCTCCGATTCGATTCATTACCTCTTGAGTTCTGGAATTGTTTAACTTTGACCGCAATCTCAATCGAATTAGTATCAATGAAACGAAATGGATGGACCAGTGAGGACTGACTCAGTGAGCCTGCAATGAGATGAAATGATTTCAGTGGAACCCTGGGCAGAAATGCTCAACCTGTAATGTATTAAAAGGGGTGTTCAAAAAGTCACTCCGCAGTGCCGCATGAGACGCCGCGAGTGCCGTATGCCGCAGTGAATATACCGAAATGAAACTCAGTGAAATAAAAGTTATTAATTTATTGAATATTCATTTTTGCTTACTAATTTTCACATGAAATGTTGAAACTGTCCCCTCTGTTGTTGAATACACAATTCAATTCGTATAATCATGTTTCCAAACGCAAGCTGTAACATTTATTCTGTAACAGAAGCAGTGAAAATGGATATTGCAGTTTTCAATATATCGATGGATTTTGGACGGTTTTTATAGACAGTTGCTTTCGCTGCACCCAAGAAGAAAAAGTCTAGTGGTGTCACGTCAGGCGATCGTGGAGGCCAAAGTCGCAGTGAAATTGTGCGATCTCCAAAAACATCAGCAAGCAGTGACATTGAAACGCGAGCTATAAGCGCAGTTGCAGCATCTTGTTGAATAGGTACAGAATATCACTGCAGTATCGTTGTGCGTTTATTGTTTGGTTGAAAAATATGGGACCCACAATCCAACATCTAGAAATTGCAATCCAAACTCCTATTTTCACAGAATGAAGTGGTTCCTCATGAATACACAATGGATTTGCAGTACTCCACGTACTAGAATTTTGCAAGTTCCCGTAGCCGGATAAGTAAAACCACGCATCAGCGAAAAACGTTTCATTAAGAATACCCCTTCCATTTTGCTGAACGAAATTTTTGAACCATTGACAACAATACAGTCTTTTACCATGATCAGTATTTTTCAGTTCTTGCACGACTGTCACTTTGTATGGAAAAATTTCTAATTTTTTCCTTACAGCTGTGTGGGCTGTTCCGACACTAACACCGATTTCCTGGGCGAGTTTTCTTACTGACCCGTTCCGACTCACTGACGTTTTATCGGAAATATCGAGTAGCGTATCCTCAGACAAAATGCTAGGACGACCACTTCTCGGTGCGTCTGTCACCGAAACCGTACTTCGAAATTTGTTGATCAAATCTCGCACAGTATCGCGATGTGGGAGTGTTGTCTCCGGGATAACTGAATTAAATGTTTGACGAACTGAAACTGCGTATTTACCGCCAGCTTTGAACACTTGTTCGACTAAAAACACACGTTCTTCAATGGTTAGCATTTTAACAGTGACAGAAACGAAACAAACGAACAAATGAACTAAACTTAAACGTTCACGTCAACACGTTACGACATACACCAACGATACTGCCGACGCTGGCTGAGATAAACGGAACAGTGGTATGTTGGGAGAATCCACTTGAAGGAAAGTAACCCAGGCAGGCGAACAATCATACGACACTGTGGAGGGACTCTTTGAACACCCCGCAGAGGCTAACTTAGCACTATCTGACGGAAAGTATCTGGTCATCTGTTTAGTGGACATTAATATGAGGTGCGTCCAATTGCAGCCCATTCTTCTTCAAGAGCCGAAATAAGGAAAGGTATTGGTGTTAGACACTGGAGTCTGGAGCGAAGTGCAACTCGTCTCAGAGGTGTTCAACAACGTTCAGATTGGCACTCTGGGCAGTACAGCGCAACTGAGGAATTTTATTGTACACAAACCATTGATTCACGATTGCCACATCATGGCAGTATTGTCATGCTGATACAAACAGTCACCATCCCCGAACTATTCCGCTACTGTACGCAGTACACAATGCCGTAAAACATGTTAATATCCTTTCAAAAAATGGTTCAAATGGCTCTGAGCACTATGGGACTTAACATCTATGGTAATCAGTCCCCTAGAACTTAGAACTACTTAAACCTAACTAACCTAAGGACAGCACACAACACCCAGTCATCAAGAGGCAGGGAAATATCCTTTCAAATTTGGCGTGTTTTTTTTTTAAAGAGAAATAATGGGATCCAATCCTAACCACGTAAAACACCCCCATACCGTAATACCATCTCTTCTGTATTTAACTTATTGCACTACACGTGATGCCAGGTAATCTTCTTCAGTCATTCGTCGAACCCGGACCTTTTAGTCGGTTTGCCACTGTGTACTGAGTTATCGCTCCAAATTACTCGTTCCCTGTCAGCCACTGTCCAGTGGAGTCGTTCTTTACACCACCTCAAACATCGCTTCGCACCGACTACAGAAAGGAGTGGTTTATGACGAGTTGCTCGACTGTTTTAGGACTGGACACATTTCACGTACCACAAAATTGCTCCATGCTCATCGTAAGTTATCTGGGGACCTGAAGAAAGACATTCGCGGCCGTATGTTTATTTCATGGAAAGAGGTGCACCGGCAGGGTGTAGCCGTAGGTAGCAGAAGAGATTTTTCCATGAAGGCATTGACTCTCTTGTCTGATGGTGGGATAAACTCACTTTTGAAATAATAAACAGTATACTTACTTTTTTCCATCTGTGTCGTTCTCATTTGACTGCCCCTTATGTGTTTCAGCAATATACACCACGTTATTCAGCAATGAATTTTGCCATATGTGATCTTTTCTGTACAGCAGAAGGAAGTGAAACGTGCGTCATAGCTAAGGTCTTCCTCCAGGTGGAAACAACGGCTATTCGAGACTGCGGAGCGTCGAGAGATACGACCCTGCTACCGGCCAGTGGGCGCTAATCCCAGAGATGTACACGCCGCGCAGTAACCACGGCATCGCAGTCATCGACGACATGATATTCGCCGTCGGGGGCTACGACGGAACTTCAACCGTCTCCTACGTCGAGTGCTACAGTCCTTCCGCCAACGAGTGGTGAGTACATTTTGCGGAGTTTAGCCGCAGTTGCCAACAGAGTATTCTCAAGAAAATTAAGGAGAGTTGTTACCTGTTTAACGCGCACTGTAACCGCACGTTAGGTGGAGTAAAGTCAAACACAACCAAAAATTAAAATGCTCAAAGGAGAAATCATCCTAAAACCATGTAACACCACCTCTAGTCCTGATGACGGCCTCAGTACAGCGAGGAAAATAGTACACAAGTTTCTTTAGGCATGCCGTATCCAGACGAAGCCAGGTATTGATAATTAGACCCCGTAGATGTTGATGGCTACATTTCTTCCGCTGTTCCTAATACACTGAAGCGCCAAAGAAGCTGGTATAGGCATTCAAATACAGAGACATGTAAACAGGCAGAATACGGCGCTGCGGTCGGCAACGTCTATATAAGACAAGACGTGTCTGGCACAGTTGTTAGATCGGTTACTGCTGCTACAGTGGCAGGTTATCAAGATTTAAATAAGCTTGAACATGATGTTATAGTCGGCGCACGAGCGATGGGACACAGCATCTTCGAGGTAGCGATGAAATGGTGATTTTCCCATACCACCATTTCACGAGTGTAACATGAATATCAAGAATCCGGTCATGTGACTAGGGCCTCCCGTCGGGTAGACTTGCGCGTCGATGGGGATGAAATGATGATGATGAGGACAACACAACACCCAGTCCCTGAGCGGAGAAAATCTCCGACCCAGCCGGCAATCGATCCCGGGCTCTTAGGATTGACAGTCTGCCGCGCTGACCACTCAGCTACCGGGAGCGGACCGTAATCCTGTAAAACATCACATCTCCGACATCGCTGGCGCCGGAAAAAGATCCTGCAAGAATGGGACCAACGACGACTGAAGAAAATCTTTCAGCGTGACAGAAGTGCAACTCTTCCGCAAATTGCTGCAGATTTCAATGCTCGACCATCAACAAGTATCAGTGTGCGAACCATTCAACGAAACATCATCGATATGGGCTTCCGGAGCCGAAGGCCCATTCGGGTACCATTGATTACTGCACGGCATTGCATGTCAGCAGGGGACTGTTCAAGCTGTTGGAGGCTCTGTAATGGTGTGAGACGTGTGCAGTTGGAGTGATATGGGACCCACGACACGTATAGATACGACTCTGACAGGTGACATTATGAAACGTCCCCTTTGAAAAATTATGAATTACTGCGATAGTAAACTTCTACGTTGTTTGATACAAAGACAGCTGAGTAAAACTGAACGTACGCAGACAATTCTCTCTTTACTTACTCTGATCATCATTAAACTGACACACAATATTTTTTTAGCGGAACGCAATTTGACTTTCAAAAATCTTTATGGCCCTGACTAACAATAACCTATACCTTTCATCTATCACTTACCTCACAAAAATCTTCGTTACTCGAGCTACTGCAATACAGCGAGCGCCAATACTGCCAGCTCAATAAAAGATTCTAACTACTGAAGGCACTAACTACTGATAGGCATAGTTAGCAAACGAAAGATTTTGATAGAGAAGAAGCAATGTATTTACCTTAATAGCGTTCAAAATTCATTATATATATATCATTTTGTGACATGCAATTAAACAAATTTCCTTCTTCTGACGGACACATGTCCAGATCGTCCGCTCAAAACTCTGGTATCTCTCTCTCCACATCCACCACTGCTGGCGGCTCACCTCCGACTGCGCAACGCTACGCGCTGTTCACATCCAACTGCCCAACACTACAGTAGCGAATACTCCAACAGTGAGTCCCACCAGCCACAGACTGCACACAGCACAGCCAGTGATTTTCATGCAGAGCACTACGTGGCGTTACCAACATAAAAACCTAAACAGCCTACTTACAACACGTATGTAAGCATCCTGTCTAATCATCTGCATCCATTCATGTCTATTGTGCCTTCCGACGAAGTTAGGGAAATTCTAGCAGGACAATACGACACCCCATACTTCGAGAATTGCTACAGAGTGGCTCCAGGAACACACTTCTGAGTTTAACCACTTCCGCTGGCCACTGAACTCCCCAGACATGAACATTATTGAGCGTATCTGGAATGCCTTGCAACGTGCTGTTCAGAAGAGATCTCCACTCCCTCGTACTCTTACGGATTTATGGAGAGCCCTGCAGGATTCATGGTTCAATTCCCTCCACCTCTACTTCAGACATAAGTCGAGTTCATGCCACGTCGTGTTGAGGGACTTCTGCGTGCTCGCGGGGGGCCCTACACGATACTAGGCAATTGTACCAATTTCTCTGGCTGTTCAGTGTGTGACAGGCGGTTAATAAGTAATGCGAAACGTTTCTTCCTGAAAGCGGTTTGGGTTTATTCAGGATTCCAGTACACAATATGATTCCCCGCTCTTTTGGCTTCAAAGGCCTAGTTTTCAACATAATCTCTGTTCAGTGCAACCATCTTACTCCATTTTACTGGAAATGCCTGTATGACCGCACGCTGTCACTCAGATCGTCGACATCGGAGCCAATGTCTTGCTGCATCAGTAAGCTTACCATCACCCACGTACTGCTTCCCACGGAGTGCACCCTTCGTTGGGCCAAAGAAAGGGAAGTCGGAATGTGCGAGGTCCGAGCTGTAGGGTGAGTGAGGAAGAACAGTCCAATGAAACTTTGTGAGCTCTTTTCTGGTGCGCATATTTGTGTGAGGCCTCGCATTGTCATGGAGAAGGAGAAGTTTGCTTATACTTTTGTGGCGAGAAACGCGTCTTCAATTTCCTGAGGGTATCATAATACACTTCAACGGCCTTGCCGCAGTGGTAACACCGGTTCCCGTCAGATCACCGAAGTTAACACTCTCGGGCTGGGGTAGCACTTGGATGGGTGACCATCCGTTCTGCCGAGTGCTGTTGGAAAGTGGGGTGCACTCAGCCCTTGTGAGTCAAAGTGAAAAGCTACTTGTTTGGGAAGTATTGGCTCCGGTCTCGTAAACTGACATACGGCCGGGAGAGCGGTATGCTGACCGCATGCCCCTCCATATCTGCATTCAGTGACGCCTGTGGGCTGAGGATGACACGGCGGCCTGCGGTACCATTGGGCCTTCATGGCCTGTTCGGTCGGAGTTTAGTTTAGTTTTAGCATAATACACTTCACAGCTGATCGCTGCATCACGAGGGAGGACATCAAACAGAATAACCCCTTGATAGTCCCAGAAGACCGTCGCCAAAGACGGTCGCCATGACTTTAACGGCTAAGGGTGTGGTTTTGAAATTTTCCTTCAGAGGAGAGGTGGTGTAGTGCCACTCCATGGATTGCCGTTTCGTTTCCGGTTCGAAGTTATGAACCCGTCATTCGTTGCCTATGACGATATTCCACAAAAAATTGTCACACTCAGCCTCCTAACGCGTAAAGTACTCTGCACAGGTGGTCCTTTGTTGTTCTTTACGGTCTTCTGTTAGGCAGCGAGGAACCCAGTGGACAGACACCTTTCAGTACCCCAAGTGGTGGACGGATGTGTCACCACTACCAAAAGAGACATGTAGTTGAATAACGATGTGTTTGAATGATTGTGATCCGTCTATCAACTCGAATCAGTGTGCGCACGTTCCAACGTTGCAGGAGTCATAGCTCTCTGCGGCCAGCCGGCACGCGGGAGATCCGACAGACTTGTGCGAACTTTTAGCGATGATGACAGACACCTCGCCTAACACCTGCCCCCCCCCCCCCCCCCCCAATGGTTTTATTGACTGTTAGGTTTCCCTAGACATTCTACAAGCACCTGTGAATATATGCGATGCTCTCGTTATCTGCCAAATCAAAGTCAATGACAGCTTTCTGCTTGGAACGCACCTCCGTTACAGACGCCATTTTGAAGGCTATGTATAGCGTCACCATCTATCGGAACTTCATGAAACTATAGAGGCTAGCGGGTATATTCCACGACGTCCCGCAACAAATTTTACATTTTTTCAACCGAAACTGACCGAGAAACAGATTTGTCACATTACGTTTTGAACGCACCTCGTAGTTCCAGGCATTTTCAATGCAATTAAGATCAGTTGATGTAGCGCTACAGATCAAAGGCGATAAGGTACTTGAGTGTTGATCAACCCAGGAACATATGCGTCTACAGCAAACATAATGGTAACGTAGGAGACACGCCATCACTTGGTCACCGAGAACCGTGTTCATAGGAAACTGCTGAATGAGCGGGCCCAAGTCAGGTTACGAAAAACACACCATAAACGTCAGAGAACTACCTCCAGCGTGAATTACATCCTCCACAAACTCGTCTCATTTTTCGGTCGACGCACTTGACCATCGCGTGATTCGAAAAAAAAAAAAAAATCGTGACCCGTTGGACCACACTTCACGTGTCGAGTCACCTGCTGTCCAGTTTCTGTATTGTTAGTTTCATTGAAGGTGTGAGGCTTTGAGCGATGTGACCACGTGAGCATGACCTTTAGCAAGTTACTCGACTCCAACATAGTTTGCTTTGCAAATTTTCGCTCAGAAACTAGTGGATGGAACCTGACAGCAGAAATTCTCGTCGAATTTGAAGCCGACAGTTATTGACAAGGGTGACACTCATCTCCAGATCCTATTGGTTACTACATTTTTACGATCACTTGTTTTTCTTGGTTTTACGTGGATCCGAGTGGTTCACTATGTTCCTTGTAGCGACATTGGCAGTCTGCACTGAAACAACAACAAATCGGGGAATGTCATTCACAAAGCGGTCACAGCACGTCGAACACGATAGTTGTTCTCTGCCATTCTGTCGCGTTTCCACGTCGACATAAATTACACAGCCGACTGACACATACACACCACTCGACTGCCATGATTTGCATCAGCGCTGGATAGCTGTTCTATACCAGACGGCGTGAAAGGGTCATTGTAACATGCCGTAGGTGCTTTTTGTGGCGCAGCTGGGTAGACAGAGTGAGGACTCTATTGACGGTCTTTCTTCTCCTTCTTTTCCTTATTCGGCTGAGCCACTATGAACTACGGCTATTTCAACAGCTTCTCTTTTCTTCCACTTTCTTCTCATCGTTCTTCGATGTTTCTCTTCTTTCTTCTGTCCATGTGGCTCCAGTCTTCTTATTGGGTTTTTCATGGAAACCCTGGGAGTCTCGCAATTTCTTTCTGAGTGGCACCTGTTCCTAAAATCTTATGGTGCAATTCGGAGTTAGTCAAATTCCTTCCAACTTCTTTGTAGCACGTGTTGTCCACTGTTAATTTATCTAAGTAAGGGAACAGTCTTTTTGTCAGTGTGTTGTCATTCAACCTTCGGATGTGGCCATAGAAAGATATTCTTCTTTTCCTAATCACGCCCGTAATTTTTTAAATATATGGATAAAGTTCACTGTTGTGGCATATTCTGTTGCTCATTGCTCTTTAACCGGCCCCAAAATTTTGATTTGTATAGTTTCTAGTTACTCCACTGTTGCCTTTTTGTTTAGACTCAAACATTCTGTTGCATACAGTGCTTCTGGGCGAAGTATTACAGAGCAGTGTCTCAATTTAGCATAGAGGGATATTGATTTATTAGTATACAGGGTTTTCAGAAACTGAAAACTTTGTGAGGGTGTTGCGCTGAGAAATAATTGTTAAGAAGAAAATTCGGTGTTGCTCCCCTTCTGAGTTAATTAGCATTGAAGTTACGCAATCAGGCGGCTTCACGCGCAAATTCAAGCGGACCGCCAGATACATTTAGTGTCGGTTGTTCTCATACCATCGACGACAGCGCACTAGACTGCTCAGCCCTTGGTTGGGGTTCGAGCCTTACTACCGACCCATGTCCAGTTTTTGTATCGCTTTATTGTTCGGGTTTAGGAACTCAATCGAAGAACACATGGCCGGCCGTGGTGGCCGAGCAGTTCTGGGCGCTTCAGTCCGGAACCGCGCGACTGCTACGGTCGCAAGTTCGAATCCTGCCTCGGGCATGGATGTGTGTGATGTCCTTAGGTTAGTTAGGTTTCAGTAGTTCTAAGTTCTAGGGGACTGATGACCTCAGATGTTAAGTTCCATAGTGCCGAGAGCCATTTGAACCATTTGAAGAACACGTCTGGCAACACTGTCTCTGTTAGGCCGCCGGGACTGTTTCTGACCACCTCTTCAGTGAGGTAGCACGCTATTTCCGTCTTATTAACTTTCACGTTAATTGCTTATTTTCCCGAAATGACATATTCGATCACTTCTCCTAGACTTATTGTTTTCAACGTTACTTTAATGCAGGATTATAGAGTCTCCACTAGTTACCGAATTTTACTTCTCTCTTATTGAATGTGTATTATGAGGTATCAAATGGCGCTGTGTCGTTGATGCAAATGTCAAACTGATCAAAAATAAATCAGTCATCAAGCACCGATAGGAAGGCGTCCCTACACTAGTTGTTATTCGGCTGATTACCTTTCTTTAGTGCTTTCTATATTTGCTGAGCTGTCTTGTGGAGAGCTGTGTTGTGAGAGTGAGCTGCTCGCGCAGGTACGGCGCAGCCAACCTGAACGTCCGCCGTTCTGCGCTGGCGGCGTGTGTGGTCTCCGCCCCCGAGCTGCCGCCTCCGCGGGACAGCTGGTGGCAGCTCTCCATGGCCAGCTGCGGCCCCTGCTTTCGGCGCGAGGTGAGACCGTGGCTCCACAACCGCAAGGGGCTGCGATAAAACGATAAACATTCGTAGTTACTTAGCTTAAAAAATGAAGCAATCGAGGCTAAAAATTAATTCAGAAACATCGCGATGAGCATCCAAATTTACACGTGAGGTTGACGTGTGATGCGACAGTTACCGAAAGATGATACACAATTAATGATGATACATCCGCATAAACATACTTTCCCTGAATTTTGCGAGTCGATACCTAGTTTCATAAATAAGTTACTAATTATCGCCAAGATGGCAGTTTCAGTTGGAACCAAGCCTTTGTATGAACTTGAGCGCCTTAACGTTCAGGGATACATTTGCAAGGTGAAGTTGGCTGTTAGAGGATGTCAGTGTCTGTCACTTTCCAGTGTTGTCCTTCCGGCAAAAGATACAGTTAAGTTGGCTATAGCAAACACCAGTTTAGTCTGCTGGCTTTTTTTTCTTTGCAGCAGAGGTTTTAATTAGCATCGAAGACGAGCAATGGCTCTCAAGTTTTGGACTACCTTGTAGACGTCAAAAGGCCCTTCCACGATAACTTGTCAGACTCCACGACATATGGGCCTACATTTTAGTGGCCATTTTGTGGCAGTATGCTTGAGTGCTGAAGGCTTGGAACATTATGGCAGGTTACCTGTTTTGGCGACGAAACCACATAAGTATCCAGTTGCTCGCTATTTGTGAAACTCGATTAATATACACTGAAGAGCCAAAGAAACTGGTAGACCTGCGTAATATTGTGTAGGGCCCACATGAGCGCGCAAAAGTGCCCCAACACGACGTGGCATGGACTCGACTAATGTCTGAAGCACTGCTGGAGGGAACTGACGCCATGAATCGTGCAGGGCTGTCCATAAATCCGTAAGAGTATGAGGGGGGGGGGGGGGGGGGAAATCTCTTCCGAACAGCACGTTGCAAGGCATCCCATATACGCTCAATAATGCTCATGTCTGCAGAGTTTGGTGACCAGAGGAATTGTTTAAACTCAGAAGAATGTTCCTGGAGCCACCCTGCAGTAATTCTGGACGTGTGGGGTGTCGCATTGTTCCTGCTGAAATTGCCCAAGTCCGTCGGAATGCACAATGGACATGAATGGATGCAGGTGATCAGACAGGATGCTTACGTATGTGTCACCTGTTAAGAGTCGCATCTAGACGTATCACGGGGTCCCATATCACTCCAACTGCATTCGCTCCACACCATTACAGAGCCTCTACCAGCTTGAACAGCCCCTGTTGACATGCAGCGTCCATGGATTTATGAGGTTGTCTGCTTACACGTACACGTCCATCCGTTCGATACCATTTTAAACGAGACTCGTTCGTCCAGGCAACATGTTTCCAGTCATCAATAGTCCAATATCGGTGTTGACGGGCCCAGGCAAGGCGTAAAGCTTTGTGTCGTGCAGTCATCAAGGATAAATGAGTGAGCCTTCGGCTCCGAAAGCCCAATCCGATGATGTTTCGTTGAATATTTCTCATGCTGACATTTGTTAATGGCCCAGCATTGAAATCTGCAGCAACTTGCAGAAGGGTTGCAGTCCTGTCACGCTGAAGGATTCTCTTCAGTCGCCGTTGGTCCCGTTCTTGCAGGATTTTTTCTGGCCGCAGCGATGTCGGAGATTTGATGTTTTGACGGATTGCTGATATTCACGGTACACTTGAGAAATGGTTGTACAGGAAAATCTCCACTTCATCGCTACATTGGAGGCGCTGCGCCCCATCGCCCGTGCTCCTATTATAACACCACGTTCAAACTCACTTAAATCTTGATATCCTGCATTGTAGCAGCAGTGCCGGCCGGTATGGCCGAGAGGTTCTAGGCGCTTCAGTCTTGAACCGCACGACCGCTACGGTCGCAGGTTTGAATCCTGCAACGGGCATGGAGGAGTGTGATGTCCTTAGGTTAGTTAGTTTTAAGTAGTTCTAAGTTCTAGTGGACTGATGACCTCAGATGTCCCATAGTGCTCAGAGCCATTTTTTGTAGCAGCAGTTAAGATCTAACAACTGCGTCCGACACTTGTTGTCTTATATAGGTGTTGTACACCGCAGCGCCGTATTCTGGCTGTTTACATATCTCTGTATTTGAATACGGGTGCCTCTAGCGCTTCAGTGTATGTTATTATGATCGATCGGACGGCACTGAACGATGAACTTGCTTTCATTTTCTTGTGTACACTATGTGATCAAAAGCATCCAGAAACTTATTAGTGGACTTTAATATGGGCAGCGTTGTGACCAGACGAAACTACAATCGTCCGGTCACAACCGTGGGTTCATTGACTGCTCGGCAAGATGGCACATTAAAACAGAACACATGAAATATTAGTTGACCTTATTACATAAATGAATGGCACATTTATTTAATTTCGAGACAGATCTTTGCCACAGGATTGCTTGATAAGTTACAACTGTTGACTATTAAAGCATCACTTGATGCGCAAAATAACAAACTATTCTCTTGCAGTACAATGTTTCACATTTAAACGAATAAGTCCATCAGAAACTTTAACTACCACGTTGGTGACGTTGACCCCTTCAGATGAGGTCACGACCTGGGGGAGAGCTCTTGCTAGCTCATCACTATAGTGACCTCAGCGTGAGGGCACTGCTATGCTGAGAAGGGAGGTGTTGTCTTCAGGAGCTCCTCCCATACATCATTGCAGATTGCAGTGATCCCTCGCCGATGTCTGTGGTATCGATTCGCGTTGCCACACCGATTGGCGTTGCCAACGCTGGTGTGGCAACGCGATCTCTGTACGACATCACAGGGCATGTCTACCCTTTGCCTTCATGAGAATTGAAGTCTGCCGGGAACATTTTCTGTGAGGTGTCCAAATGTCTGCAGGGAAATGGCAGCCGAAACCCAGCAGGTGGTGATGTTAGTCGCTGGGATCTTAGGCGAAGTAGACTTCCTAACTCACCCCAAGGTTGTTGCGTTGTGTTTAGGTCGGAACTGTCAGCAAGCCAGTCCATTTAAGGGACGTTGTTTTCCACGAACCATTCCCTCGCAGATACCGCTTTATGATAGAATGTATTGTCACGCTGATACGGAAATGATCCGAACTATTCCTATACTTTTTTCAGTATAGAGTGCTGTAGAATGTGTTCACATCCTTCCACGTTCTTAAGCGCAAAAAGGGTCCACACCCTAACCACGGAGAACATCCCCATTTCACTATCTACTCTTTCCGTACTTCACTGTTGGCACTTAACGTTCACGAGCCACTGGCAAGCTGAAACGACTGCCATCTGATTGCTACAGAGTTACTCGTTTCCCAACATCCAATGTCCAGTGACGGCGCTCCTAACACGACGTAAAACGTTGCTTAGCAGTGAATACAGAAATATGTGTCTTATGAGAGATGTTCCACCACTTTTTAACTACTACGCACATTCACTGAGCTTGCTGGACTGCTGGACCACTTTTGAGCTCTCTAGTGATTCCTTCGGCGGATTGCATCCATTTTTTCCATCAACCGCCCTCTGCAATGCTGACGGCCCCTGTGTGTCAGTACATGAAGCATGTATGGTCTCGGTTTATCTATGGTTGTTCCTTTTAGTTTCCTCTTCACAGTCACATCTGTTCAGACGGGTTTTGCGATATGAGATGGAGAATTGTCGTGCTGCGAAACCACCTTTCCAAGTCTATCACCGTATTGTGACCATTTGTCCTTCAGTGCTCTGCTCAGACGCATCAATTTTTTCGGTAGCAATCTCCTGTGATCGTTCCGTCGATTTCAGTAACTTCTCTGTTCCACCGCCACTCCGGTCTTCGTCAAAAGCACCGTTCTTGAAGCACTGAAAACATCCTCTGCACGTTCTTTCAGTAACAGGTGCCTCACCATAGGTGTTATCCAGCATTTTACGAGCCTCAGCAGCAAATTTCTTCACGTTAAAGAAGAAAATGAAAACTTCCCGCAAATGACAAGAATAGCGCTCGTACACTGACATATTCAATCGAGAATTACTTTATGTTGCAATCAAAAACCGACTAATATTCTGATGGCCTTATGTTTGCAATACCTCATCTTATTGAGTTGAAACTTATCTACCACCTGCTCTACCACTTGCCGCCACTGCCATATATTACAAAGCGGCGGAAGCAAAGTTGTAGACCTAATAGTGAAAGATAACTGTTGATGGGGCTAAGCCCCTCTCAAGGACGCTGGTTCCCTCACATCAGTGTGGTTATAATCCTAGAATTTGTGTAAACGTATTCGAGTAAATGCATATATCTACCTGTGTTCGAAAAAATGTAACATGTACGTGACGGCTTGAACGTTGAAAGCGGTTTTTGACAAACATAAACACTGTATTATATTGCTTTTGCCTCCTCTGCCTTCCCCACTCCTTCTCGCGTCCGCCCTGCCCCCCCTCCCCCCCTTTTGTGTGTCCTCTCCCTCCATTGGCTCGCCCCCTCTTTTGTTATTTCCTCTCCTCCCCCCTTTTTTCCCCCTCATCTGTCTGGGTCCTCCTCCCCCCCCCCCCCCACCACCCCAACTGCCTTAAGCTGTGGTGTGTCGTCTACATGTCTACTCTATAGCGCAGTGTTCAAGTGAGTGTTCAGTGTTGATCGTCCCCTTTTTCAAGCGCTAGGTGTGATTTTTTTATCTGTTGCGAACAGAAACCGGACTGTCGAGAGTTTTTTAATTGTCTGTCTACTATTGTGCCTGTCTACTTAACTGTGTGCCTTACTTATCATCATCAGCCCTTTGCTTTTATATTTTAACTTCCACCACTTTTCGCCATTTGACAGTTTTTAAGAATCACCGTTTTATCGTCTGTTTTTATTGTTTGTTATCTTCTTATTATGTTTGTAACTTTTCTTCTGTATGCTGAAGAGCGGCATCTTAAGCTGCTGCCTCCCCCGCTCCCCTCTGGGGGGAATCTAAATTCAATAGAGGAGAAAAAAACTATATGAATATGTGGTGTCCGTTCTTTCGGATATGGCACTAGTTGGGAATGTGTGGTGTCCGTTCTTTTGGACATGGCACTAGGTGGGAATGTGTGGTGTCCATTCTTTTGGACATGGCACTAGGTGGAAATGTGTGGTGTCCATTCTTTCGGACATGGCACTTGTTGGGAATGTGTGGTGTCCGTTCTTTTGGACATGGCACTAGGTGGGAATGTGTGGTGTCCATTCTTTCGGACATGGCACTAGTTGGGAATGTGTGGTGTCCATTCTTTCGGACGTGGCACTTGTTGGGAATGTGTGGTGTCCGTTCTTTTGGACATGGCACTAGGTGGGAATGTGTGGTGTCCATTCTTTCGGACATGGCACTAGGTGGAAATGTGTGGTGTCCATTCTTTTGGACATGGCACTAGTCGGGAATGTGTGGTGTCTGTTTTTTCGGACATGGCACTAGGTGGGAATGTGTGGTGTCCATTCTTTCGGACATGGCACTAGGTGGGAATGTGTGGTGTCCATTCTTTCGGACATGGCACAAGGTGGGAATGTGTGGTGTCCATTCTTTCGGACAAGGCACTAGCTGGGAATGTGTGGTGTCCATTCTTTCGGATATGGCACTAGTTGGGAATGTGTGGTGTCTGTTCTTTCGGACATGGCACTAGTTGGGAATGTGTGGTGTCTGTTCTTTCGGACATGGCACTAGGTGGGAATGTGTGGTGTCCGTTCTTTCGGACATGGCACTAGATGGGAATGTGGGTCAGTCTAGGGGTGTCCCAAGATACTTCATGCAATGGCTATAAACACCGTGTGTAGGTGGCTGAGTGGTTATGGCAAGTGCCTACTAAGGAGGAGATCCTGAGTTCGAATCTCAGTCCGGCACATTTTCGGGCTGATTCCGCATAAAGTCCCGATGCAACTGACTTCAGTAGGTCCTTTCCTTTCCTTTCTCTTCCTTCCACCTACAATTTACGTAAAATAAACATAATAGGCCACAAAGATATGTGGCTAAAGATATATTTTTGAAAAATGTTCAAATGTGTGTGAAATCTTATGGGACTTAACTGCTAAGGTCACCAGTCCCTAAGCTTACACACTACGTAACCTAAATATATTTTTCTGTTAATATAGACACGCCTAGGTATGCGAAATACAGTGTACGCTCGATTACCCTTTCTTCAAATTTCTGCGCGTTGCCGTTTGTGTCCTGACTCTGATGGCTTGTTGTGCGCAGGACGAAGACCGGGCACTGATGCGGGACGTGGTCGGCGACTCACGGAACTGCCAGCACGCAGCCTAGACGAAAACCTCAAAGAAGAACTCAAAGAAGAGATCACCGTACTAAATACGTTCCAACAGTCCGGTTCCAGACACTGTTTTGTATTAAACGAATGTTTTCTTTTGTGTCGTTACTGGAAAGTGGAACGTCACGCACAAGAAGTAAAAAGAGAAATTTAGCTGAAATAAAAATGTCAAAACTTTTTCAGAAACAAGTAAAATATAAATTCCTTCAAGTTAAATTAATTGTTTGTTTTTTACTATTTGTTCTACAACATCGCCATCATCTTATTCTCCTTTCTTCATTTTTACCGTATATGTATTGCGTCCGCACTGTCATATTTGTTTTGACAGTGTTAATGACAGTTCCATTCTGATGTCATCACTCTCTCCGGGTTGAACTTTGTGTACCCCTTCCGTCTTCGTGTAGAGTTGTATTGTCCTTATTGTAGAGTTGCATTGTCCTTACAGTTATTAGTATGAAGTTGCTAGCGTTGTGTCTGTAAAAAACAAGATTTGCAAGGTGGCCAAACTTCCTCGGTTGGGGCCTCCCGGCCATCAGCGCCACACGATCATTTCATTTTATTTCATCTCGAATAGTTATGTTGTAAGTGGTGTATTAGTTTGTATGTCCTATTCACACACTCATACAGCCATAATAAAAGTCTGCTTGATCTATATTAATACTTTAGATTTTTAAGGCGTCAGTATTCTGATTAAATTATGTTTTGTATATTCCTTGAAAAAGATATTATTACGTATATTAAATATTACTATTTCAGTGAAATTGTCTGTATGCGACGTAATATTCCTACAATCCATGAAACAGCAAAAACAATCTGGCAATACTATGCTAATTCTTCCCACAAACGATCGATATCTTACGTACACATTAAAACACAAGCAAATGCACCTTGATAATTATACGTGAAAATAAATATGCTTTTAGCTATCTCTTTGCTTTTCAACGTGCAAGTTCAAATATAATGTTCACTCATTGTGATGAAACTCGTCGTCCTTTAGACGTTGTACAGACCAGGGCCTAATTCCACCCAACACCTTAAAATGACTGGCAAATTCGTCAATAACACTTTCGGCCCAGATCTCCAGCTTTGCTAGAAGAAAAACTGCTAAACAATATGCGCTGACAGTAATGCACTTGTAACGCAATAATGTAAATATTAAATGTGCCGCGTGGTGGCGGCAGACTGCAGTGCTCCAGCGATGCTGTTTTCGCTCTGCTGCAGACAGTGCTACAATTCTGAAAACTAGGATAATTTGACGCAGGTTTAACACTTCTATAATTAAAACTAAATTGATTTTTTAACTTCTTACTTATTTGACATCATTTCAGTAAATTACGTTACAGACCTGGATAAGCACTACACGAAAGACAACCACAGAAAAACAGAGAGAGAGAGAGAGAGTGAACATTTACATACGTAAATCAGTTGAAGACCGAAGATGACCACTTAAAATGATAGTCCGCCTCCGTAGCGTAGTGGTAGCGTTACCGAAGGGGGCCCGGGTACGATTCCCGGCAGGGGACTGGGTGTTGTGTGTCCTTAATCATCATTTCATCATCATTTACTCGCAAATCGCCAATGTGGCGTCACCTAAAAAGGACTTACACTACAGCGGCCGAACTCCCCCGAAAGGGGCCTCGCGGCCAACATTGCTATACGATCATTTCATGTCATTTCAGTACAATGATACCGTTTATTTTTAAATACGTTATATTGTCTTTTTTTTTTTTAAACTATCGATTTTCGTAGTTGTCCGTACAAAACATAGTATTTACGCGTTTCATAGTCACACGACATTTTTAATAGTTTTTGTGTCCCACTTCAATTGCAAAAAATATTATTATTACGCCGGCCGCTGTAGCCGAGCGGTTGTAGGCGCTTCACTCCAGAACCGCGCGGCTGCTACCATCGCAGGTTCGAATCCTATCTCGGGCATGGATGTGTGTGATGTCCTTAGGTTAGTTACGTTTAAGTACTTTAAGTCTAGGGGACTGATGACCTCAGATATTAAGTCCCATAGTGCTTAGAGCCATTTAAACCATTTTATTATTATTTTCATTATTATTTATGCAATAATTTCTCCACAAAATAAATTCCATAATGTCAATTCCTGTCGTGAGTGCAAGAACATAAAGTACACTACTGGCCATTAAAATTGCTACACCAAGAAGAAATGCAGATGATAAACGGGTATTCATTGGACAAATATATTATACTACAACTGACATCTGATTACATTTTCACGCAATTTGGGTGCATAGATCCTGAGAAATCAGTACCCAGAACAACCACCTCTGGCCGTAATAACGGCCTTCATACGCCTGGGCATTGAGTCAAACAGAGCTTGGATGGCCTGTACATGTACAGCTGCCCATGCAGCTTCAACACAATACCACAGTTCACCAAGAGTAGTAACTGGCGTATTGTGACGAGCCAGTTGCTCGGCCACCATTGACCAGACGTTTTCAGTTGGTGAGAGATCTGGAGAATGTGCTGGCCAGGGCAGCTGTCGAACATTTTCTGTATCCAGAAAGGCCCGTACATGAGGTGCAACTTGTGGTCGTGCATTATCCTGCTGAAATGTAGGGTTTCGCAGGGATCGAATAAAGGGTAGAGCCACGGGTCATAACACATCTGAAATGTAACGTCCACTGTTCAAAGTGCCGTCAATGCGAACAAGAGGTGACCGAGATGTGTAACCAATGGCACCCCATACGATCACGCCGGGTGATACGCCAGTACGGCGGTGACGAATACACGCTTCCAATGTGCGTTCACCGCGATGTCACCAAACACGGATGCGACCATCATGATGCTGTAAACAGAACCTGGATTCATGCGAAAAAATGACGTTTTGCCATTCGTGCATCCAGGTTCGTCGTTGAGTACACCATCGCACGCGCTCCTGCCTGTGATGCAGCGTCGAGGGTAACCGCAGCCATGGTCTCCGACTGATAGTCCATGCTGCTGCAAACGTCGTCGAACTGTTCGTGCAGATGGTTGTTGTCTTGCTAACGTCCCCATCTGTTGACTCAGGGATCGAGACGTGGCTGCACGATCCGTTACAGCCATGCGGATAAGATGCCTGTCATCTCGACTGCTAGTGATACGAGGCCGTTGGGATCCAGCACGGCGTTCCGTATTACCCTCCTGAACCCACCGATTCCATATTCTGCAAACAGTCATTGGATCTCGACCAACGTGAGCAGCAATGTCGCGATACGATAAACCGCAATCGCGATAGGCAACAATTCGACCTTTATCAAAGTCGGAAACGTGATGGTACGCATTTCTCCTCCTTACACGAGGCATCACAACAACGTTTCACCCCGTCGCGGCCGACTGGGTGAAGGAAGAGTACCGTTCTGGAAGGAAGCAGGAAGACGCCGAGGTCAGGGCAGCCAGGGAAGACATCGCGCGCCAAAAACGCCAATGTTCCCAACTCCAGTAGCGAATCCACGAGAGGTCATCACGAGACAGGGCGGGATCATTGTCGTCACCTACCGGACAGCCACTTAGGCCGTTCGTTTTCCTCTTTTCTTACTGTCTCCTCTGATTATCCTTTCATCTTTCTTAAAAAAAAAAGAA
The DNA here is from genome assembly GCF_021461395.2 of Schistocerca americana. Lineage (NCBI taxonomy): Eukaryota > Metazoa > Arthropoda > Insecta > Orthoptera > Acrididae > Schistocerca > Schistocerca americana. The sequence continues at coordinate 775,584,606 of NC_060120.1, forward strand.
AAAAAATGCATGTGCACTCCGTCATGCCGTTCCATACCTCCACGTCACAACTCGCCACACCGACACGAGGAAGGCGAAGCGCCCCAGCGCTAGAACTTCCTAATCACGTCGAGGGTCCATCCTCGCCTGTGCAGCGTCAGCGTCAGACAACGCCGGTCAACTGCTGTTTGTGTATGAGAAATCGGTTGGAAACTTTCCTCATGTCAGCACGTTGTAGGTGTCGCCACTGGCGCCAACCTTGCATATCACAGCATCTTCTTCCTGTCGATTAAATTTCGCGTCTGTAGCACGTCATCTTCGTGGTGTAGCAATTTTAATGGCCAGTAGTGTATATATCAACAAAATAAATAACCTTCAGGAGGCTAATATAAATTGTTTAGATTTTATCACTCGCTACACACCAGTAATTACATATTCACTTTCAAGGTTCCATCACCAAGTAAATCAATCTGAATAAGTAATCTGATCATCGCACTTTCATATATACAAACCGACAATCATTTACTTTTTGTAGATTTGTAGCTTACTTCTTCTCCATGAAATTTCTATGATTACTGTAATGTTCTGCTATTTCTTTTCTTTTATGAAAATTATTCATACAGCATGCAATGCCGAATTGCTATGTAGGCATTTGACTAAGGCGGAGTTGAGTGAACGGAAAACCTTTAGAAAATTTCGAACTGAACATTTAACTTCAGACTACGTAACTATTTGCAGGCTCTTCCGCCTAACCAAAGCATACACACCCCTCTTTCTGCCGTACCTAATACAAGCAGATGAAATAGATGAAATAATTAACTGCAACAACCTTTTTTAATTGAATGTAATTTCAGTCTTCATTTAATGATCCATAAACACCAGACACCTGACTTCAAGCAGACTGTCTTAGAAATTCCATCTAATGAGCAACTAATGGCGCTAACAATGTGCTTACATCTCCCGAAATTCAGTACGTATCTTTCTGCTACAAGGTTTCACACCATCGCGATTAAAATTTAATAACTCAGTCACATATTACATTTAATTCAGAAGAACAATTATCATGGCAGGGAATCCATTACTATGATGAGCCTTTGTCTCGTCATATTGTCTCTGACTGTTGGAGACGCATTGCACTTTCATCTGTCCGTCACGTTCTTCACTGCCTCTTATCAGGCCGGTATTACACTATCAAATTTCTTTGTCAAAGATTTGATCAAAGATGTGATCCAATATTCCGTCCAATATATTTGACAAAGATCTTTGGCGTAGCGCTAGAAGGGGTATTACACTGTCATCAAATTTTTCGTCAAAGTTCAAGATGGCTGACAACAACTTGTTATTAACCGCAGCAGTTCTACGTACTCCAATTGCATTGTGTGCACATGCGGAAAAGAAGTGGGGGAAAAAATGGAACCATACATACGAGGTTGACAGTCTTAAGTCCTGGGATTACAACTTGATAATAAATTCAGTTGGGAGGAGCACACCACAGAACTGCAGAAACGCCTTAACAAGTCTGTATTTGCAATTCGAGTGTTAGCAGACATAGGCAACATAAAAATGAAAAAACTTGCATACTTTCATTCCATAATGTCATATGGGATAATATTTTGGGGTAAATCTTGAAGTCAAACAAAAGTTTTCAAGGTCCAAAAGCGTGTAATACGTATTATTTGTGGAGTAAATTCACGGACCTCCTGCAGAAACCTCTTCAAAGAACTGGGTATACTAACTACTGCCACTCAGTATATTTACTTCTTAATGAAATTTGTCGTAAATAATATATCTCTTTTTCCAACAAACAACTCAGTTCATACATACAATACCAGGAACAAAAATGATCTACACAAGGACTTAAAAGCACTTACTTTAGTTCAAAAAGGGGTCCACTGCTCAGGAACACTCATCTTCAATAATTTGCCAGGAAACATAAAAAATTTAGTTAGAAATAAAGATCAGTTTAAAAGGAGCCTGAAAGACTTACTACTGGGCAACTCCTTCTACTCCATTGGCGAAATTTTTAATAGAAACAAATGATGTATTGTATTTATTCATACTATTAGTATTGTTATTTCAGCTTTAAAAAAATCGACATGTTACACATCCACGAGGATCTCCTCAGCATGGATCTATGGAACGAAAAACTAATCTAATCCGGGTGAAGCCGTGGCTTTTACGACGACACGATAAAAGCATTCAACAAAACTTGTTACGTGAGCTTACAGTGGAAGACGTCAAGCCGTACATCAATTACTTAATAATGGATGAGCATACATTTCTGTATGTGCTCAACGAAGTGTATCCTCATATCACAAAGCACAATATTCACTTAAGAACTGCTACATCTTCAGAAGACAGGCTCATTATAACACTCCGATTCCTTGCTACAGGAGAGGGTTATGTTAGGTTAGGTTAGGTCAGGTTAGGTCTCCAATCTTCTTAATCTATTTTTGTATTCAGGGTGCCTCACGTTGTAAAGCGCCTCATCAACTTCAGACATCTCTATTAATTTTGTAGTTGTCGGCACACACCAATTGTATTTACCGGCAATGGTTATAAAAACACTACAAACGACAGAACGCTGCAGCGATGCTAGCGCTCCATGTGGTAACATGTCACATTGCAGTGAACAGAAGACAAGCGGTTTCTTTGATCAAATATACAGCGAGGCCCTAGATTTGATCAAATATTGGACGACATTTGACAAAGACCCTATTACACTATCAAATATCTTTGACAAAGATATTGGACAAAGAAATTTGATAGTGTAATACCGGCCTCACCCCCGGCCCGTCACTTGCGCGCCTAATTCCTTACATTTCAACGTAAGAATGTACAACTCATAAACATTTCTAAAGTTTGTCAAATAATCGTACATGATATAGTACAATAGTAGTTTTAGACAAGTACGTGCCGAGTAAAACTGTGAGGGACGGGAAAAACCCGCCGTGGTTCAATAACAAAGTTAGGAAACTATTGCGAAAGCAAAGAGAGATTCACTGCAAGTTTAAACGCAGCCAAAACCTCTCAGACAAGCAGAAGCTAAACGATGCCAAAGTTGGCGTAAGGAGGGCTATGCGTGAAGCGTTCAGTGAATTCGAAAGTAAAATTCTATGTACCGACTTGACAGAAAATACTAGGAAGTTCTGGTCTTACGTTAAATCAGTAAGTGGCTCGAAACAGCATATCCAGACACTCCGGGATGATGATGGCATTGAAACAGAGGATGACACGCGTAAAGCTGAAATACTAAACACCTTTTTCCAAAGCTGTTTCACAGAGGAAGACCGCACTGCAGTTCCTTCTCTAAATCCTCGCACAAACGAAAAAAATGGCTGACATCGAAATAAGTGTCCAAGGAATAGAAAAGCAACTGGAATCACTCAACAGAGGAAAGTCCACTGGACCTGACGGGATACCAATTCGATTCTACACAGAGTACGCGAAAGAACTTGCCCCCCCTCTAACAGCCGTGTACCGCAAGTCTCTAGAGGAACAGAAGATTCCAAATGATTGGAAAAGAGCACAGGTAGTCCCGGTCTTCAAGAAGGGTCGTCGAGCAGATGCGCAAAACTATAGGCCTATATCTCTGACGTCGATATGTTGTAGAATTTTAGAACATGTTTTTTGCTCGCGTATCATGTCGTTTCTGGAAATCCAGAATCTACTCTGTAGGAATCAACATGGATTCCGGAAACGGCGATCGTGTGAGACCCAACTCGCTTTATTTGTTCATGAGACCCAGAAAATATTAGATACAGGCTCCCAGGAACATGCTATTTTCCTTGACTTCCGGAAGGTGTTCGGTATAGTTCCGCACTGTCGCCTGATAAACAAAGTAAGAGCCTACGGAATATCACACCAGCTGTGTGACTGGATTGAAGAGTTTTTAGCAAACAGAACACAGCATGTTGTTCTCAATGGAGAGACGTCTACAGACGTTAAAAGTAACCTCTGGCGTGCCACAGGGGAGTGTTATGGGACCATTGCTTTTCAAATGGTTCAAATGGCTCTGAGCACTATGGGGCTCAACTGCTGTGGTCATCAGTCCCCTAGAACTTAGAACTACTTAAACCTAACTAACCTAAGGACATCACACACACCCATGCCCGAGGCAGGATTCGAACCTGCGACCGTAGCAGCAGCGCGGCTCCGGACTGGAGCGCCTAGAACCGCACGGCCCTCGCGGCCGGCATTGCTTTTCACAATATATATAAATGACCTAGTACATAGTGTCGGAAGTTCCATGCGGTTTCTCCCGGATGATGCTGTAGTATACAGAGAAGTTGCAGCATTAGAAAATTGTAGCGAAATGCAGGAAGATCGGCAGCGGATAGGTACTTGGTGGAGGGAGTGGCAACTGACCCTTAACATAGACAAATGTAACGTATTGCGAATACATAGAAAGAAGGATCCTTTATTGTATGATTATATGATAGCAGAACAAACACTGGTAGCAGTTACTTCTGTAAAATATCTGGGAGTAGGCCTATGCGTGCGGAACGATTTGAAGTGGAATGATCATATAAAATTAATTGTTGGTAAGGCGGGTACCAAGTTGAGATTCATTGGGAGAGTCCTTAGAAAATGTAGTCCATCAACAAAGGAGGTGGCTTACAAAACACTCGTCCGACCTATACTTGAGTATTTGTCATAAGTGTGGGATCCGTACCAGATCGGGTTGACGGAGGAGATAGAGAAGAGCGGCGCGTTTCGTCGCAGGGTTATTTGGTAAGCGTGATAGCGTTACGGATATGTTTAACAAACTCAAGTGGCAGACTCTCCAAGAGAGGCGCTCTGCATCGCGGTGTAACTTGCTGTCCAGGTTGCGAGAGGGTTCGTTTCTGGATGAGGTATCAAATATATTGCTTCCCCCTACTTATACCTCCCGACGAGATCACGAATGTAAAATTAGAGAGATTCGAGCGCGCACGGAGGCTTTCCGGTAGTCGTTCTTCCCGCGAACCATACACGACTGGAGCAGAAAAGGAGGTAATGACAGTGGCACGTAAAGTGCCCTCCGCCACACACCGTTGGGTGACTTGCGGAGTATAAATGTAGATGTAGATGTAACATGATGCTCAAGTGAGATAAAATTTTCTAACGATCTGTGTAGCATCTTTCTGAGGCGAACCTGGCTGCCATCTGGTATTTACCTAGTATCTAGCTGGATGTGAGTAACCACCTAAAAACTACATCCAGCAAGCCGGCTTGCCAGCCCTTGTCGATACTCCACGAGACGAAGTCTACCAGTGGCAGGCTCGCCTCCTCGATCCCCAGAAGCAGCGCGTAATACGCTTGGCTATCCAGATGGGTTCTGTAACATCTTTGACTAAAACAGTTGCACTTTCTGCTTTGGAGTATGGGGTGACATCAATGGAGATGCTAGCTGACGTCCTCATCTGTCAATGTTTTTTTTTATAGCTACACACTTCCACATCTTACTTGTATTTCCTGAAACGCAGTGGGACCCTGTTGCAGGATCAGGTCTGGGGAAGTACACCAGCAATCACTACTCTTATACCACTGGTCAGGAGCGTCATTGCATCGGAAGATCTTAAATAAGGTGCCTGGATTAAACAGAACGTAATTTATTGATATCAAGAGTTCAACCTATCCCTTTAGCTTGATAATGAATCATTAATTCACACACAATAAATGCTAGAAGAAATAGTGTATATCTACGACTACTTTGACTAATAGTTCAAGTTTCTGCCGCAAGTTAGCGTTGCGCTCGCTGGTGGTGGCATGGAATTATGCCCGCACACCGACCGTCGTCGCAACAGCACAGAAATCGCTTTGCTGTTCCCCCACCCCACCCCGGCAGCAGAGCTGACCTCAAAAGTTTGTGTATATATTGTACCGGCCAGTTAAGAACCGTTCCCTGCCGTGTGGGTCGGGCATAAAACATCTCTGAATCACGTTGTGAGTCTAGTCGTGTGAGCTAGCGGTTGAAAACTGATCACTTTTTTCCAGAGATATTTCATACACTTTCAACCAAGACGGATCCAAAGGCCGGTTTGTTTTTATTTTTATTACTGTGGAGTAAGATATCAATTGAGTTCCAGTCTATTTTTACTAATTTGTTTCCCTGAGTAATTTGATTTAGTTACTTTAGCAGTCAGTATGCATTCGTTGAATCCTGTTAAATCTGTTTGTAAAAAGTTTTATCAGCTTCCTTCAATAACCCTTGAATGTTCACAGATAATATTGTCTATGTACTAGCTGATTATGGGATTTAGTAAACACTGGGAATGTCTCGTATATTTCTGTTTTTTTGACACAATTAAGTTCTTAAATTAATGAGAGATGGCACTGGGGGATCAATGAAAGGAGAGTTGATCCTAGTGTGTATTGTCCGTATGATAACAGTCAGTCAGTACTACATTTATTCGTTCGTGTACCTATCACCAAAGATATGCTTTCCCATGACACTGTCCTTTGCCATTAATGTCCGGTGAATTATAAATATGTCTCTGGGCCTTACAATGTCTAAGGTTCTCAATTCTTGGCTAACAGTCATCTCACGGCAGGTAAGGAGAACCCTACGTCATAGTGACGTAACGCTACGTCATCGTGACGTAAATAACCTAAATCGACTACATGAGTACGTGTATCGATCTTTGCAGTTGTACCACAGATAACGTGAAGGCTGAATGTAAATAGACGTGTACAAACGAAGTTACAGCAGTTGTATGGTATGCTCATTCCAGTTGAATTACTTATTAAGCTGCAATCTCAACCATTTTGGATGTTATTGTGTGTTTCTTGATGTAATGAATGTCTGAACGAAGGAACCATAACAATAACGAGAATCAAAATAACGTCTAGTCATTTTTAAAAAAATACAATTAATTGTGCATAAATCATGTGGAAGTGTTTCGTATTTTTATAAAAGCCAATAGATTGTACATAATTCTTCTGGGCAGAAACGTTAAACTGAGAAATTAATGTTGTTCCAAAGAAAATTCTGAATGTTGCTGGAATTTTAATTTTGCCTTCATGCTGTAGATCAGCACAGAAACTTTTGCTCTTCAGAAATAAATTATTGCTGATGATTATAATGTACTGACCTCTCATAACACACGTCATTTTTCTTCATACGTTGTATACTGTGAAAAAACAATGACATGCAAGTCACATTTACCAGCATTTTAAGCAACTGAAAGCAGTGAATGCTGTTGCTACTTTCAGCTGCTTTTTGTATGATTCTTAGGTAATACGGAAATAGCTATACTAATCATGCCAAACACTCTTAAAATTTATACCATGTCTATTGAGAGAATAAACAAACAGTATTCCACCATCGCACATGAAACGTCACTTCGTGTTGCTAAAAACTTGTGGGCTGTTGAGGTTATTTTGTCAAAAAGCTCACTCATTCTGACAGTCAGTGTTCAACATCATTTGGTAAGTACTAGGAAACTTACTTTTTTATACTTGATACTGCTTAAATATGAGTAACAATTATAGAGGAAATATTGTTTTTTCACAGTATACAGCGTATAAAGAAAAATAATGACATGTGTTATAAGCAGGTTACATTATACGTTATAATCATCAGTAATAATTTATTTATGAAGAGCAAAACTTTCTGAGTTGATCTGCAACATGAAGGCAAAATTAAAATTCCAGCGACATTCGGAATTATCTTTGAAACCACATTAATTTCTCGGTTTAATGTTTCTGTCCAGAAAAATTATGTACAATCCATTGGCTGTTATAAAAATACGAAACACCAATTTCTCCCTATTTAACGTTTCTGTCCACATAATTTATGCGCAATTAATCAGATTTTTTTAAAAAAATGACCACTCGCTTTTTTGACTTTCGTTGTGGTTATGGTTCCTTCGTTCAGACATTTGTTATGTTACTGGAACACAATAACATCCCACATTCTTGGGATTAGAGCTTAATAATTATTTCACGTTTCTGTCGACACAATCATGCACGATTCACGGGATTTTTTTAAAAATGACTACAAGCTTTTTTTGACTTTCGTTATATTCATGAAATACCCAATAACATCCCAATTTCTTTGGATTACAGCTTAATAATTAATTATTTCATATTTCTGTCCGCATGATTTATGGACGATTCGTCGGATTTAAAAAAAAAAGTGACTGCAAGCGTTTCATTTTTACTTTCGTTATGGTTCCTTCGTTCAGACATTCATTATATTCGAGAAACACAGAATAACATCCAAAATTTTTAGGATTCCAGCTTAATAACTAATTTAACTAGGCTGAACATACAACAAAACGTTTCTACACATGTATTTACAATTAGCTTTCGCGTTAACGTGCAACTTCTGTGGTTCAACTTCAAAGATCGATATACGTACTCATGCAGTCTATTTAGGTTTATTTACATCTCGATGACTAGCGTTACGTCACTATGATGTTGGGTTCTCTTCACCTATCGTGAGATGAATGCTATCCCTCAATTCTCACGACACGATATTAACTATGGGTTCGAATCCCTTCAATGTCTGTTCAGCACTAATGTACTCTTTTAACGGACACAATTTTTCACTTCTCGTTTATTAGCGGAACCACCTTGACAACGAGCGGCAAAGATACTAGTGTGATAAGGTCCAAACTATTTTCGGTCCCAGTAGTCTAATACTTCGCATACAGCGAATAAAGTCCTAATTCAACATGAAATTTTCCGTAGTGTTAAATCTCTTCACAATCTTATGTGCACCATCGTAGCATTTCATTTAACACGTACAATCACCATTCACTTGGTTATCAATTTTCGTACACCCAATCACCTCTAATTGACTCCGTCTCTGAATTTATCCCAAAATAATCTATTCTCCACCAGTCCAATGTCTAGTCCAGTTCTAACAATGCAGTTTAATTAGGCTTCTAATCCCAAAATTCCGACTACAACGGAAGAACTGCGAACACACTCACCACCGCTGAAAACAAAAACTCAAGAGACCTAGCAATGCTGCGCATTGGTTTGTTTATTACATTCAAATCAAAACGCAGCTCTGTTATGTCTTCCTTGGATTCCCTTTGTACTACTTTGCATTACTCTATTTCGAATATCTACTCTCTGTAAAATTTTAACTAACTATTACTTCGAAATACTACTACCGTTTTTTGGCTCTTAGGTCATTTCGTATTACAGAATTGAATCTAATACTCATTTCTGTATAACCACTCTCTAAAGAGCGGTTACAAAATTCAAAAATCCGAGATATTGGCGAGCAACTCCCCCATTGTCAATCACATGACAAGCCATGTTATCTGTGATGTCACAAACCAAGATTGTAGGAAGCCACACCGCTCTCCTCCAGTCGCAATGCATTATTTTACCACAAAACAACAGTCGAAGTGCAGTAATTTACTGGCCATTAAAACGAAGCGGGTCAAGCAATATGTAGCCACTATGATCAAAAACAGTTGGCTGATACGATTGTTTTGCGCCATGTTCAAAAGCTTTTATCTAAAAAATCACGTAAAGGTTATAACATGCAGTATTTCCGCAAAAAATACACCAGCAACAGACAGACAGACACACACACACACACACACACACACACACACACACACATACACACACACAGGCCATGAATTTACAAGTTAAGCAGCACTTTGGGACATCCGAATTTCGATCCTTGTACCATACTTGGCGCAAGGCACAATGAAGGCATTCGAAGGGATAATTGGGAATCTACGATGGAATTAGTTGATCCTAATGGTTGGAGGACAGGAAGGGTTGTTTTCGTTCCGAAGCCAGGGAGAACTGATCATACCAAGGTCAAGCATATGAGACTGATCAATCTGTGCCTCTTCTTCCCAAGACGTTAGAGAAACTGGTTTACGTGCAGGTTACGAAAAAGCGGTTAACTGAGGTACCTCTACATCTAAACCAAAACGTATATCATCCAGGCAAATAATGTGAAAGAGCTCTTCACCAACTGGTTGATAAGGTGGAGAAAGCACTACACTTTCAGGATATTGCTCTCTGTATATTCCTGCATCTCAAGGGGGCATTTAGCAATTCGACCTTCGAATCAATGGTTAAAGCTGCAGAAGAGCATGACACTAAAAATCACCATATGTAAGAGGATGAAGACCATGTTAAGGAGGAGAAAGTTAGAAGCCAATATGTTGAATGAAAAATAGTGATCAACACCACCAGAGAGTATCCGCAAGGAGGGGCTTAGTCACCAATGCGGCCGGCTGGGGTGGCCGGGCGGTTCTAGGCGCTACAGTCTGGAACTGCACGACCGCTGCGGTCTCAGGTTCGAATCCTGCCTCGGGCATGGATGTGTGTGATGTCCTTAGGTTAGTTAGGTTTAAGTAGTTCTAAGTTCTAGGGGACTGATGACCTCAGAAGTTAAGTCCCATAGTGCTCAGAGCCATTTGAACCATTTAGAGCCAGTCACCACTGCTGTGGAAAATAGTGGTGAATGAATGCTTCGAAGAGCTAAAAACCAGAGGCTGCATTTGCTAGTGATATGTACATGACTTAGTCATACCAGTACTTGGCATATTTGCTAGTTCTGTTAGAACTATATCACAGTGTGCACTGAACATTGAAAGCAGGATCTAAGGTTAAGCCCCAGGAAAACTAATGTAGTACCATTTACGAGGAAGAACATCTAGGACCTACACTGGAATCGTAAGCTTCTCACTGACCCTCTATCTGCATAGGGGTCAGTGAGGCGTGTATAGGTAGACCTAGATGCGAAACTGTCATGGACCCACGAATAAGGAATAGGTGATCCAAGGCGAAAGGTCCTCTTATGAGCACTTGAAGATCCTGTGGAAAAACCTGGGGGTCTAAACCCCAAGGATATGTGCTAGATAGCCGGCCTAAGTGGCCGAGCGGTTCGAGGCGCTTCAGGCTGGAACCACGCGACCGCTACGGTCGCAGGTTCGAATCCTGCCTCGGTCATGGATGTGTGTGATGTCCTTAGGTTAGTTAGGTTTAAGTAGTTCTAAGTTCTAGGGGACTGATGACCTCAGATGTTAAGTCCCATAGTGCTCAGAGCCATTTGCACCATTTTATGTTCTGGATGACACCACTGTAATAAGACAAATGATAATTTATGGGCCTAGAGTATGATGGAACAAAGTAGAATAGAAGATGGCTGCTAAGGAGCTTTGCAATTTGCAGAGATGTCCTGCTTAGCCATAACAGGCGGAATTAGTAGCACACCTATTGCTGGGATGGAGACCACGCTGGTCATGTGCCCATTATACCGTTGGGTCAAAATTTAGGTAGCGGCAGGAGCATTCAGGCTAGAAACTGGAAATAACTGGATACCTTTAGGATTCCAGAATCTCACAGCAAAATTGAGAATATGGTAAATATAGAAATGGCGGAGAAAATGCTGGCTAAATGTACAATAATTTCCACCTGCTTCAATAAACGTTTCAATATAACAGCTGGAAGTAGACAGCAGTGAAAGTATGAACAATGACTCAGAGCAGTAGACAGTCTCGTTTACTGTTGGGTCGAAAACAAATGAAGGTGCTGGGACTGTGGTATACTGAGTACAGCCTAGACTAGAGAGCGCAATCTCTCTAGGAAACGTGGCCACGTTATTCATGCTGGAAATATCCGCTATCAGGGTGTGTGCGGAGAAGACTGTGTTGGCACTATAAAGATCGCAGAACCTACATTTATTCAGACAGCCAAGCAGCTTTGAAATCTCTGTCAGTCACTGCAACGACGTCAAAGAGCGTTGCATAATTCAAAGAATCCCTTGGGAGACTAGGGTAAAGCAACGGGGTAAACTTGCTGTGGGTCTCTGGTCAGTCAGGAATCAGTGCCAATGAACCATCAGAAGGCTGACAAGGGTACGTGCGATGACTACTAGACCGTTACATATCCTATGCAACACAAGGCGATAGCTAAATCAAAACCACAAAACTGGAGCAGGAGGAAGCATGTAGAATATTGGACTATAATCCAAAAACAGAAATATGGCAACCTAATTACGCCAAAACCATGTTTTAAGAGAAGTTTTGTCATACAGGCTAAACTCATGGTGGGGCTAATGACGGACCATGGAATCTTTCAGAAACACAGACACACCATGGTATATTGAAAGAAGTCCCTCGATGTAGTCTGTGTCATGGGAGTAATGAAACCAGACCACACCTAACCTTCCATTGCGAAGCATTGTACATCAAAAGACACAGAATATCCGGATCACCAAGTCCTGAAGGAATTGTGACTAGTAAAGAACTAGTGATGGGGTTCCCACTGCTATTTAACGGTACCTATTTGCTTTACTAGAATCACAGGGAGTGAAACCGCACAATAATCCCTGTTTTAGTGCAATCACCACTGGACTGAGGCCGCTGTTGCTTTTCTCTCTTTTCAAATCAATCAAGGCGCAATGACTCTCAGATTAAATATTTTCCATATGTAAATTGTTCTCTGACGCTGTTAAGTATCACAGTGCAGTTTCACCCTTTTTCAGTCACTTGTCTTCTAGCGCTAACGTTTATGCGCAACTGATCTAAATGGATCAAAAACTTTTTACAACTTCTATAGAGAAAGAGATGATCTCTGACTCGTGATATAAAAACTCTGTGGATAGAATGTGAAACTTACTTAACTTCTAATTTAGTTACTGCGGATAGTACGATCGCAGCTCAACTGTAATTAGAGGCATTGTTGGAAGCTGCCATTTTTAACACTGAATGTAATTTGATTAATTACGATAACATTTCATCTCATACAAGAGGATGATGTATCCTGAAATGTACCTACGAAGATCACTGATGGAAAAACATAATTTCTTGAATGCAAAAGGTATGTTTAATTCTTTGCTTACTTTAACTTCTCCCTTGCCTGTGGCTCGGAACATTATTTGGTGTGTCCTAACTCGTAGGGAATTTTCTATCATGGGAAGTCAGTAAATCCTGCACCACGGTTGTTTATGCTCTATTTTAGAGATTAATGGAGAGAGAAGTTAAACTGGCGATCCTTTAATATGTACGTGTATCTGTTTCATGCCAACGAGTACAGCTGCTACGACATTGGCTGCAGGCTGCGCAGGTCCGTGACATGCGAGTTTCAGACGAGAAACTCGACGGAAGACAACATATAAAGGAAGACCTCTAACCAATTATCTTCCTGCATCTTTTATGACACTAACGTGGTTCTTGTAGTGAGTGAAAGTGGCAAAGACTGTTGCTGTTCTATGTAAAGAATGGTTTTCCATTTTCGCTAACATTCTCTAGAGAAACTTCTGTAGCGGTACTGTAGTTGGTGAAGTGCTACGAGATTTTAATTGCGTGTGAAACAGATACTCAGTTTATTATGTGTGTTACTCAGAAAAATAGAGTTCATGGAACTGTTGGCAACATTTCGTAGTTTTAACTTGCTAGCAGTTTAAAATGCAAGCTGAACAAGGAAGCGAATTGGAGTCAGCTAACGTAACGAACGCTATACAGGGTGAGTCACCTAACGTTACCGCTGGATATATTTCGTAAACCACATCAAATACTGACGAACCGATTCCACAGACCGAACGTGAGGAGAGGGGCTAGTGTAATTGGTTAATACAAACCATACAAAAATGCACGGAAGTATGTTTTTTAACACAAACCTACGTTTTTTTAAATGGAACCACGTTAGTTTTGTTAGCACATCTGAACATATAAACAAATACGTAATCAGTGCCGTTTGTTGCATTGTAAAATGTTAATTACATCCGGAGATATTGTAACCTAAAGTTGACGCTTGAAACCTCCGACGTTCAGTTGCGTGTTGTAACAAACACGGGCCACGGTCGGCGAGCAGCATCTTCAGGGACATGTTTACGATGACGACCGTGATTACGATTGTGGCTGTAGTGCACTGTTGTGGTTTGGTCTAGCTGTCGCAGTGTCTGCATGTAGCGCTTGCTGCTATTGTTATTCTGCATTCGTCTCCGCACGCAGACCAACTGTAGTACACCGTGTTACCAGACGTCTGTGATAGTGTAGTGTTGTAGGAACTGTGACCATGGTGTATTCGAACTCTGAAAAGGCGGAGATGATACTCATCTAAGGCGAGTGTCGACGAAATGCAGCTGAAGCCTGCAGGGTGTATGCAGAACGGTACCCGGACAGAGAGCATCCAACGTGCCGCACATTGCAAAACATCTACCGCCAACTGTATGCAACAGGTATGGTCGTAGCACGCAAACGAGTCCGTAACAAGCCCGTCACAGGAGAAGCGGGTGCAGTTGGTGTGTTAGCTGCTGTTGCCATGAACCCAGACATGAGTACTCGGGACATTGCGAGAGCCAGTGGACTCAGTCAAAGTAGTGTCATGCGCATACTGTATCGTCACCGCTTTCACCCGTTTCATGTGTCGCTACATCAGCAATTACATGGTGATGACTTTAATCACCGAGTGCAATTCTGTCAATGGGCATTAACAGAGGATGCGTTGCAGTTCTACCTGTTTACCGATGAAGCGGGTTTCACAAACCACGGGGGAGTGAATCTACGGAACATGCATTACTGGTCCGTGGACAATCCTCGCTGGCTCAGACAGGTAGAGCGACAGCGACCGTGGACTGCAAATGTATGGTGCGGAATCATTGGCGACCACCTCATTGGTCCTCACTTCATTGCAGGGGCCCAAACAGCTGCAACATACATTGCGTTTCTACAGAATGATCTGCCAACGTTGCTCGAAAATGTCCCACTGGAAACGCGTCGACGTATGTGATATCAGCATGATGGTGCACCTGCACATTCCGCAATTAACACTAGGTTCACCCTTGACAGGATGTTCGACGGGTGTTTCATAGGACATGGAGGACGCATAAATTGGCCAGCCAGTTCTCCTGATCTTACACCTCTGGACTTCTTTCTGTGGGGTACGTTAAAGGAGAATGTGTACCGTGATGTACCTACAACCCCAGAGGATATGAAACAACGTATTGTGGCAGCCTTCGGCGACATTATACCAGATGTACTGCGTAGTGTACGACATTCATTACGCCAGAGATTGCAATTGCGTGCAGCAAATGATGGCCACCACATTGAACATCTATTGGCCTGACATGTCGGGACACACTCTATTCCCTTCCGTAACTGAAAACGGAAACCACGTGTGTACGTGTACCTCACCCCTCATGGTAATGTATATGTGCGTTAGTGAAAAAGACCAATAAAAAGGTGTTAGCATGTGGATGTAATGTGCTGTTGCAGTCTCTTCTGTACCTAAGGTCCATCACCGTTCCCTTTGGATCCCTACGTAATTCGGTGCTCTCCGATACACTCGATCGAACAGCAGAGGAGTGGTACTCAAGCGTCAACTTTAGGTTACATTATCTCCGGATGTAATTAACATTTTATAATGCAACAAACGGCACTGATTACGTATTTGTTTATATGTTCAGATGTGTTAACAAAACTAACGGAGTTCCATTTAAAAAAACGTAAGTTTGTGTTAAAAAACATACTTCCGTGCATTTTTTTATGGTTTATATTAACCAGTTACACTAGCCCCTCTCCTCACGTTCGGTCTGTGGAATCGATTCGTCAGTATTTGATGTGGTTTACGAAATATATCCATCGGTAATGTTAGGTGACTCACCCTGTATACGATCCCATAGCTGCGGCGCAGGATCTCGCTAGATCGTCAGCACCCGCGATTGATCCCCTCAACGTAATTATGCAAAAGTTTAGTTTGCTCTTTGTTAATACAAACGCAAAAAGATATGAAAATGCAGTCAGATGGCACAATCGCAGTCAACCATGGCACAAGCCCAGTCAACCATGCCACAAGCGTAGTCTGAAATCCAAAAGCAGGTTGACTTAATTCCGCTGATCGTGCAAAATCAAAACGAAATACAAGAGGCGCTAGCTGATCTTATAAAAAAGCATGAGGCCATTTCGAATGAGTTACAAGAATCGCTACAGGCTCAAGACAAATTTCCGATAGAGAATGAAAAGGTTGCTGATACTATCAATGAAATTAAGAAGCGACAGAAACATCTAGAAGAGACGATTGCTAACCTCAGGAAAGCAGGGCAAAATATTCTCTCAGGACAGAAAGTTAAAATCAAAGAAAATTTTGAGGTACAGCGTTACTTTTCGGAGAAGATCGATAACATGGCAAAGGCGAAGGAACAGTAGCTGAATCAGGCGGTAACAAGTGGTGTAAAATCTACTGTCTCATCCTTATGCCCGGATGAATTCCCAGAAGAGTATTTTTTTTAAGAAAGGATTAGATGAAGTTAAGACTCAGCTAGGCTCCGATTTTGTGAGATGGAAGGAGGAAGTCGTGAAATCTATTAAAATGACCAAAGGAAAGCTGGAAGAGTTTCGAGGGGCGGTGAACAGTGGTAGCAAGGTGTATCAAGTTCCACGACAACAAACCTCGGGGCGACACATCCAGTTACGGAAATCCAAACCTGTAGTCGCCATATTATAGTCTGCCAGTCAACAAGGAGCCGCTGCGGGCCAGTACATGTATTCTATAATTCCTATAAGAGGGCGGTAAATTCCGTAGTGTTCGTGCGAAGCTTCAGGGGAGCGTTGCCAAGGTACTGGACTGATGCACAGAAGGTAAGCTATGTATCAGGTTATATTCAAGGAGAAGTTGCACTCTGGACAACCGACCATGCGAATCTTGTCAGAATTGCGATGAAACTGAACAGGTGTTCTTAGCAAAGTACTTGTCGCGTGGAATTCAACAAAGATTCCGCGAAGAAGTATTTTACCCTGAACAGTTCTCATTCAAGCAAGGAACGTTAAAAAAGAACTTCGAAAAATATCGTAATAAATGTCCCAACAGGATATATTGAGAATTTTAAAAGCTAGATTACCGGCCAGTGTCAGAAATCAGCTAGTTAACGTGTCAGACGAAAATTAAGAGGAATTTTCATCTGTGTTAGATTCAATCGACCGGATTCAAGAAGACCTGACGTCCACGTCAGGAACGAATAACGGGTATAATAATGCGAACACTGGTGTCTATCACTCACCAAGTGGCGGTGGAAAGGTAGTAATTCTAGAAATGGTAGTAATGCTAGAAATGGTAGTAATGCAGAAAGGACCAACCAAATAGATAAAGTAAATCCAAGCAATGTACCAAATGGTAATCCAAACAATAGTTGGAAGAACAACAGTAGAAATGGTAGTGGCTTCCGAACGACAAAAAACAGAGGCCATCGGAGGTACAGTCCAGTTGAATTTAATAACCGGCGACCGTCAACTAGTCAGTTTTGGAACAATAAAACAGAATCAGCCGCAGTCTGTGCCAGGAGATTGGAATATGCAGACACTAACTATTACGGAGGTAACAGACGACGCAAGTAGTGGCAGTGACGCGAGTCCAACAAACTAATCTTGACCGCCTCGAGCCCCAGAAATGTGGTCAGGGATTCGAATAGGGGCTACGACCAGCAATTGCAGATGCTACAGTATAACGATGGAAAGTAATTAACGGAGGAATTGTATAAGAATATTTATCAGTGTGACGAGGTTTATCCTTTCGTGCCAATGTCAGAAATCCTTGCTGCAATCGAAGGGATTCCAGTCACTGTAACATTAGACACGGGAGCTTCGGCTAATATTATATCGAAGCCTTTGTTTCAAAAGCTATCGCGAAAAGCAAGACTACCAATTTTGCAATTGGAGAACTGCAGAATTATAGGAGCCTTAAGCACACGATTGACAAGCGTCAGGAAACAGACACAACTGAAATTGGGAAACGCAGCAATTGCATGCGCATTCCTCGTTGTTGAAAAATTGATCAGGGGTTGTATCCCGGGCATTAGTAGCATACGAGAGAAGGACAGAAGCATCGACTTCTCAGCGGGGAAAGCGAAATTTTGGATCGACGGTGCTTTAGTAGAGGTTGACTTAATATGGAAAGAAGGAGTACATGAGCGGTACTGCTGTACCGCCCGCGTAAGCTTATCATCACAAATAATAAAAGCCGAAACTTGCTTTCCCTAAATACAATGAAAGTATCTGCATTTTCAGATCAAGTACTCGAGAAACTAAAGGAACCTAAGCACCTTACTGATGTCAAGCCAACGATTATCTCATTTGGGTGTTTTTGAAGAAAAACCCGGAATAATCAAAGGATATGCATGTCATCTTGATGTTAAGCCACATAGGACATACTGTCATAGCTTCTATCAGATTCCCTGGCGTCTTAAGGAATTTCAGGAAATTATGAAGAATTTTCTTCGCGCCTCAACCGAATTGAAGCCTGATGAACTGATGTTTACAAGAAAGGAAAGAAATGAATGGGTAGATAATATTCCGAAGGCAGAAGATACTGACATTCCTTGGGAAGAAAAAATTAGACAAGCTCTGCTTCATCTCACCGAGAAGAACAGTATCATAAAAAAAGGATTATGACAGCAAACTCAAACGGATGCAGACATTCAGGATTGGCGAATAGGTATCATTTCTTTCCAAAAAGAATAGGAAGTGGCAATTATTATACACTAGACTGATCGTAGATGCGAAGATTCCAAGTCCTTGTGCGTATTTACTGGCGTATCCAGAAATTTTAAGAATCAGAGGACAGTATGCCGGACAGGATATTAAGAAATATCATGCGAAGTGATTAACCGCTTGAAAAGGGCTAAGATAACTGAATTCGTAGTGATTAGGAATTACATAGTGAGGAGTGATGGACTATGATTAAATTTATAGTAATTGCGTTTAGTGTTGGACTATGGTGCTCTCATAGTGAAATTGTAGTTACTAATAAGAGAGTATGTACAATATAGTGAGTAGTTTAGAAAAAGTAATGATAGCGTTTATTTACGAGTAGTAAGTAAGTAATTAATTTTTTATTGATGACCAAGTTAATTCTTTGTTTTTTGTATGGCTGTGTGATCTTCAATACTAATTATTTAAGTTTAAATTTAGGATGTGTTTATGTGTTTTGTCCATTCAGGCTCACGCATTGGAAGTTAGTGTTATGTGTGAGATAAAATGTATCTGAACTGATTTAACTTATCCAAAGGAGGTGTTCTGATTGATAATGCGGTGATATTTTGGAGACTTGCAGGAATCATCGATAGTGAACAGTTAATTTTTGCTACATTCTTCCCAATTAGTGTAGTTACAAGTTGGTTGGTATATAACGTGTAGATTGGGATTGGTTTGATGGTTCCTGACCCTGATGAATTTTACTTTCAGGAAGATGAAATCCCTTCTATGTTTGTGTGATTTATTTCATTTCAAAATTTCATGAATGTAGAGGATTAATTCAGACGTGATCTGAAAAGAAATTAAAAAGGCATAGCAGTTTAAGAGAAAAAATTATGATGAAAGCATAGCTTCATGGGAGGTATTTACCAGGTGGAATATTCAGTTTGGTCATACAAAAATTTGTTTCGTCTAACTATGAATGATGGTAATATGATATTGATGGCCAGATAGAAGGATTTCTAAAATGCAGGATGATCTTTCTTGAATATCGGCTCATACGAAAAATTCGTGTATGTTAAGTAATGTGGTATAAGTTAGAAAAAGTATTGGACGATCTGCCGGCTTCATATAGTCCACAAATACCCAAATATCATGAAATGATCTTGAGCAGTGGTTTACTTCGGAAAGACTTATTTAAAATAGATAAAATCGATTGCTATTGCAGTGGATACCTCAGTGAATCATACTTCTTCCGAATCTACTGAATTCATGAAGGATACGACGGAGAAATGTCCTACCAACCCAGTCTTTTGTAGCGTCTAAAATAAAAGTTATCTGATCCAATGTTTGAAATTATTTCATGTTCCGTTGGTCCTGTCTGATTCCGTGAGGTTCAAGATCATCCCACTTTCCTGCAACCTTGTTCCTGGTTCCCACAAGATTCGTCCTACATCAGCCTCAAACAGTTACAGTCAGCCTCCACCATCCAACTATCTATCTGACGATCAAATCCATCCAGCTCCATCAACCCTCATCGAATCTGTCTGTTCAAACCAACAGATTGTTATTTTGCATTTGGTCACTGAACTGTTTTAAACACACCAACTGTATTTACACCCTGTTGGTAATATGAACATTGAAACGCTTTACCAAATGAAGTTAGTTTGTCGTTGTTGTGGTCTTCAGTCCAGAAACTGGTTTGTGGCAGCTCTGCATGCTACTCTATCCTGTACAAGCTTCTTCATCTCCCAGTACCTACTGCAACCTACAGCCTTCTGAATCTGTTTAGTGTATTCATCTCTGGGTCTCCCTCTACGATTTTTACCCTCCACGCTGCCCTCCAACACTAAATTGGTGATCCCTTGATGCCTCAGAATATGTCCTACCAAGCGATCCCTTCTTCTAGTCAAGTTGTGCCACAATGAAAGTAGTTAACGTTTTAAAATATCCAATGTGATTTTACATGCTATTTTAGTTTTCTCCTTTCTGTGCGTAATTTTCAAAATTTTAATATACATCTTATCTATATATTGTGAATGGTCAAGGTTGCGGGTCTATATTCCGGGGTTTTCCGTGGTTTTCCTCTGGAATACAGCTCCCTAATGGGTAGACATGAATTTATTGTGATCTTCCATGGTTGTGTGGTAGACTGAAATATACGCCCCTCTGCATGTGAAAGTAAGCAACCTTGTACCAAATGAAGTATCCTTTTGTAAACCTGTGCTAACCTAAAAAGAATGTACAGAAATTTTGTAAAAAATGGTCAAGATACCAAATTTTCGTCTGTTTGCAAATGAACACGGTTAATAGTAATCCATTCTCAGTAAATTAACAATATTGGACAGTCCCTTTTTAATTGGCAGCAACCAAATTTCAAATTTAATTAGCATTTAAAGTTCATTGCGACGACGAGGGGCATTTGTAGTATCCCACTTTTTCTGTCACTTTTTCTCCGCTAGAGCAAATGCTTTTGTGTAACTGTGCAAGTGATCTACTGCGATACGACTGCAATAGAGAAAGAGATTATCTCTGACTCATTATATAAAAACGCTGTGGATAGAATGTGGAACATTACGTACTATGGACTTACTTAACTTCTGATTTACCAACTGCGAAGAGTGTGATCGCAGCAGAACCGTTGTTAGCGGCGGCATTATTGTATTACTGAGTGTAATTTGATTAATTATAATAACATTTCATCTCATACAAGGGGATGACTTACCCTGAAATGTAGCTATGAAGATCATTTATGGAAAAATATAATTTCGTGAATAGAAGAGGTACCATTAGTTTTTTGGTTATTTTAGCTTCCCCTTGTCTGTGGCTCGGAACGTTATTTGGTGCATTGTAGCTCGTAGGGAACTTTGTATTCTGGGAAATCAATAAAGCCTGCACCACGGTCGTTTATGCTCAATTTTGAGAGATTAATTTGTGGGCTCTTGTCTTAAATTAAGGCAGAATGTGGACGCTGATTCCCTTGCTGCAGAGTGAGTATGTCATAGCATCCAAGACGGCTTCTCAGTAGTGTACGATTGTGCCTTGGAGTATTTTAAGAGTTTTCAGATTCGACGATTGCCAGAATTCTGCAGAGCCACAGAAATTTTATTCTAGGTGCTGACTTTGGCATCAAGAGGCAGACAGAGTTTGATTATGAATTGTACCTGTCTAATCATTTTGTCTTAGAAAGTTGAGAATTCAAATAGGAATAAAACTTATACCTCTGAGTGTGGGAGATATTTGTATTAAAATAATGGTGAAGCGACTTCTCTCTTCCAAAACCTTCCATTCAAGTAAAAAGATATTATTCAGTCATAAAAATTTAACTTCAGTCTAATGGGGAGGCGGCTGTTGTTATTATATCCCTTTTCAAATCAAATCAATCAAGGCACAATGGACTCTCAGATTAAATATTTTCCATATCTAAATTGTTCTGTGATACTTCTTAAGTATCACGAAGTTAATAAAATATCTAAAATGTCTACAAAAATACACCAGCAACACAAAACTGCAATGTTTCTGTCAAGTGGCATAATGTTATCCATACAAACATACTGACATATCTGTCAAAATTGCTGCCCAAAACATGATTGTGAACTATCAAATTAAGTGTGCCCAAGCTATTTTCATACCTAAATAATTACAAACAGAAATAGCTAAAAAGCAACAAACTAAACAAACAGCTGACATTTCATGTTCAAGGCTAAAGCAGGCAATGACTAAAACAAACCTGATTTGGCCTAAACTACACAAAAGATATGTTTGTTAAAATACTATATCTAAGCAGGCAAGCAGGTATACAAATATGCTTTCTGAATTATTGCTAGTTATTATTTCCAGTTTTATACCTTCACATGGGGTAACTCAAATTAAATATTTTCCCATATAAAGTGTTTTATGAAGCTCTTCAAGATCGCAGTGTTAATTCATGAACTAAAAGTCTGAAGAAATATGCCAACAACACAACATTATTTCCACACCTTGTGTATGGGGGCGTGGGTATATATATATATATATATATATATATATATATATATATATATATATATATATATATATATATAATCAGCAACACACACTATGTTTAAATCAAATATTGTAATGATATCTCCACCTCCTAAACACATAAAAAGTGTTGGCATTAACCAGCACTTGCATTTATCATGACTCAGCGAAATATGACATGCATGGAGAGTGAGACAATGCGTACGATCTGACGTTATCAAGTCTAGTCAGGATGTTGACTAAGCAAGTTGAGACTTGTTCTGTCTTGTTGTGGCTTGTTCCAACATCAGACGTGGTTCATCAGGAAGCTGAGGCTTATCCATATCAGCAAGTCGAGAATTGTTCCAAGAAACAAAGTGCTTAGATAAATGACATGTCTATAGGCCACTATCCTATTCACAGTGTCACAGCCACAGCCTCTTTACTATGACAGTGTCATGATGTCACATGTGGGTCATTGAACTTTACTACATGGCATGACAATGGAAGATGGCGGAGTCCATAATGTGACTAAGAGTTTTGCTTGTTGGAAAATCTTATCATGCTGGAATGATAAGTTTCAACTTGCTGACTAATGTCTTTGATTGTTGGAAAAAGTCACCACTTGCCAGTATAAGTCTTAATTTGCTTTGTTGACATCACAATTAGACATGCTCATGACTGCACATCTATGTTAATGCAATCTCCAAGCATCTCATATTTCACTGAGTCGAGATAAATGTGTGTGAGGGCTAATGGCAGTCAACTTGTCTACTAACACTGCTCCACCTAGTAATATCTGGTGGTAATGACTGTCACCTTATCAACTGAGCATCATTACCCCAAACTGCTTTGGGTTAATGGTACCCCATTTCTTTAACAGTCTGTAGGACTGAAATCTGTTCCATTACTTTCTTTGAATGAAATTCTCATTTGTTTCAGTTCGTTCCATTTAATTCTATTCCATTCTGTTCGATTCCATTCTGTTCCTTTTTTTTTTCTTGAATGAAGAAGACAATTTACTACACTGTTACAATGACGGCTACTTGTTGTTAAAACTGCCATAAGAATGGAGGGTAATTTGTTACAGTCCTGGGACAAGTTATTACAGTTTTGCTGTAATACGAAGAGCAACTTGTTACGATTTTTCTGAAATGTGGGCAGTATATTATAGTTTCACTGTAATGTAGAGGAAAACGTGTTACAGTTTCACTGCAACATGGGGGACAACTTGTAACAGTTTCAATGTAACATGAAGACCAACTTGTTACACATGTACTGTAACTTGTGGGCAACTTATTATGGTTTTGATGTAACACTGGAACTACACATTACTGTTTTACTGTAACATGGGAACTCGTTACAGGTTGGTTGTACCATAGTTGGCAACTTATTACAATTTTACTGTTAACCTGGATGGCTATTTGTTACTGTTCTCCTGTAATATGGAGGGCAACTTTTCAATCTTGTAGCACCTATTGTACAATCACACTGTCAGCTTCTTCGAAAATTGATACTGTTTACATCCCACTGGTTGTGAAACTGATAGGTCTTAATATTTTAAGGTTAATTAGAATGAAACCTGCCTTACACTAAACTTTATGGATAAATTATTTCACCATTGCACGTACATTGGTTTACACCAAGAGTAATAATCAGCCAAAACTCACATGTGCAATATAATATGGAAAAAATACTTGGGACTTTTGTAGGTACATGATGAAAGGCCCCCAGGATGCAGCTAAGTTAATATTTGTTTAAAAAAAAATTGAAACACCGATCGATCATAAGCATTGGCAAAGACGCTAATTGTGAATGCGCAGTAGGGTGGAGATAAATGATGGGACTTTCATTCAATCATTTGTATATGATTTTATGTTTCAGACAGTCTCAGTCAACCTCTCTCCTATGTAGAAGTTTTTGCTATGCTGTACTGCTAGGAGTATGATGGGCTACGAGTCTCTTGTATCATATGTGTTTCTGAATAAGTGAAGACTTAATAACAGCGTTAAGCATTTTATTACAGTGAAATTCTTCATATTTTGCATCATCTTGGGAGTCACTGGTGTTTCCTGGAGTCGGCTGCCTCCATCTACGATTGGAATGGAGGAAAAGAAGTCCACACTCATATTTTCGTAAAAGCTTTCAGAAGACGGAAAATACAGTTAATATATGCATGGGATCGACACAGAAAAAGAAACGATGCAAGGTAATGTGATGAACTATAGCACAATTATGTACATACAGAACATTTCATAATAATGCAATTGTACTAATATTCTACCTTAATTAAAAGCGAAAGGACAGTTGCCAATCAATTTCTTTCGTTCCTTTCCTTTTATATAATTTTTTAATTATATATTATTTTTTTAATATATTACAGACTGTAAGTTATAGTCAAGCAGAGGTAAGTGACTCAGTTACAACACAGACCCATCTTCCGATGCCGTGTACTCTGTAATATATGTGTTATAAAAATAAAGAGAGGGAGGAATCGAATTGTTAATGCTTGTACTTAAGTCTTCCGGAAGCTGATTGTTCAAAAGCAGGGTATATCACATGGACAACAGCAAGAGTATGGTAAGGAAAGATTTATCATGAGGAGTTCAATGTTGATTAAATTCATACCTCCTGCTTGGTCAAAATAAAACTTCGAATTATATTTTTTTGTTTTAATTACTTCAGGTGTAGAGATGTTGTTGGGGTGCAGAAAAAATTGGTGACATGGGATCATGATAATATGGCGTATAATGCAATGAAATAACGTTTAATACACGAAGATAACCAGTAGTCAGTCTTTGCCACAAGAAATTTCGATTGGAAAGTTCAACTTATGGAAGATGCAAAAGTGCATGTAATGGTGCGTGGGTGGTGTGCTATCAACATGTCATCAACTTCCGAAAGTTATTAAAAAAACCAAAAAGCCACACATTCTGAAGAGATCATTAGGAAACGGATTTCTACTTGATTATTGTTAAATAAAAGTATAAATGGATTTAAATATTATCATCATTATTCATGAAGTTATTAATGACAAAGAAATGCATCTTTACATGAAGGTGGATGGAAGAAGGAAAGATCATAGAGAGGAGGCTATACTTGCCACAATTATTAAGATGAAGAACGAAATTACTCCAACGATTTTAAGTGGGGTATAGCTGGAGCTTTGACTTCTCATACAGACTTTTTTAAATTTATTAATAGCTTTTGGACATCTCCCATATAGCCAGCCTCAGGCCACAATAGTTACCTGTTACATCCATTTAAACTGAACGAAAGTAAATAATCTAATTAAATAAACGTATTTACTATTTTACTTGTATAATAAAAATTCTCTTTGCCTATATTTTTATTTGAGCCTCTGTTATAAAATCGTGTAGGACGTCAGGCATTTCATGTGTCTTCTGTTGCTAAAAGGGTTTTAATGTTTGTAGGCAAAGCGTTTTCAGGGGTCATGAGATGTAGTAACAGTTCTGCAGTGATTTCGCCATTACATAGAATCTGTTTGAAATCAGTTTAACAGGTATTTGGGATGTCTTATGAACAGTATTAGACCGTTAGTTCACATACTGCAACCTTCTTACTATGACACTTGTTTAATCAAATGAGCATTACATATTTTGTAGCATTCTGTCAGTAAAACATGAGGTATAATTACTTTGTGAACAGTTGGAATTTAAATTAAGAGGCTCAGGA
This sequence comes from Schistocerca americana, assembly GCF_021461395.2. Classification (NCBI taxonomy): domain Eukaryota; kingdom Metazoa; phylum Arthropoda; class Insecta; order Orthoptera; family Acrididae; genus Schistocerca; species Schistocerca americana. The sequence continues at coordinate 775,610,642 of NC_060120.1, forward strand.
CTATCTCAATAAAGATTTGCCCATACTTACATTTACATTATGAGTAACAGAAATGGCTTTACATTTTAAGAATGAAATAATGTTTTACACTTCATGTAGCGAGAGTATATAATGCTTTATATGAATTGCCATCTACACACATGCTTTCTAGTTACTTATTTCTGCAGACAACATGTTGTCAATATGGTATTACATACAAAATGGTCACAATAAGAGAAAAGTTTCATTTCTGTTTCATGAACAATGTAAAGCGCAGTTTATCAGACCCTTAATTGTAATACTTGTGGTAGACAATGATCAGGTGTCGTGGAACCCAGAATGTGTTTCAGGTAACATCGTTGGCTGTGGTAAAACCAAAGTTAATGATCGACTTCTCGATTGGAAGATCATCAACCATAACGGTAGGTGGAGCTATCCGCTCAGTTCTCCATGTATCTCAGACTGTTCAGCATTGTCAGGTACGTGAAACAGTTGTACAACAGAACTATTACGCTACTGACCATTAAAATTGATACACCACGAAGATGACATGCTACAGACGCGAAATTTAACCGACAGGAAGAAGATGCTGTGATATGCAAATGATTAGCTTTTCAGAGCATTCACACAAGGTTGGCGCCGGTGGCGACACCTACAACGTGCTGACGTGAGGAAAGTTTCCAACCGATTTCTCATACACACACAGCAGTTGATCGGCGTTGCCTGGTGAAACGTTGTTGTGATGCCTCATGTAAGGAGGAGAAATGGGTACCATCACGTTTCCGACTTTGATATAGGTCGAATTGTAGCCTATCGCAATTACGGTTTATCATATCGCGACATTGCTGCTCACGTTGGTCGTGATCCAATGACTGTTAGCAGAATATGGAATCGGTGGATTCAGGAGGGTTATACGGAACGCCGTGCTGGATCCAAACGGCCTCGTATCACTAGCAGTCGAGATGACAGGCATCTTATCCGCAAGGCTGTAACGGATCGTGCAGCCACGTCTCCATCCCTGAGTCAACATATGCGGACGTTTGCAAGACAACAACAATCTACACGAACAGTTCGACGACGTTTGCAGCACCATGGACTATCAGCTCGGAGACCATGGCTGCGGTTACCCTTGACGCTGCATCACAGACAGGAGCGCCTGTGATGGTGTACTCAACGACGAACCTGGGTGCACGAATTTGTGTAATTGTCATCTCCATACTGGCGTATCACCCGGCGTGATGGTATGAGGTGCCATTGGTTACAGGTCTCGGTCACCTCTTGTTCGCATTGACGGCACTTTGAACAGTGGACGTTACATTTCAGATGTGTTACAACCCGTGACTCTACCCTTCGTTCGATCCCTGCGAAACCCTATATTTCAGCAGGATAATGCACGACCGTATGTTGCAGGTCCTGTACGGGTCTTTCTGGATTCAGAAAATGTTCGACTGCTGCCCTGGCCAGCACGTTCTCCAGATCTCTCATTAATTGAAAACGTCTGGTCAATGGTGGCCGAGCAACTGGCTCGTCACAGTACGCCAGTCACTACTCTTGATGAACTGTGCTATTGTGTTGAAGCTGCATGGGCAGCTGTACCTGTACACGCCATCCAATCTCTGTTTGACTCAATGCCCAGGCGTATCAAGGCCGTTATTACGGCCAGAGGTGATTGTTCTGGGCACTGATTTCTCAGCATCTATGCGTCCAAATTGCGTGAAAATGTAATCACATGTCAGTTCTAGTATAATATATTAGTCCAATGAATACCCGTTTATCATCTGCATTTCTTCTTGGTGTAGCAATTTATAGTCCAGTAGTGTACTATGCAGAGTATGACCTATGCAAACTACACTGAAAGAACTTCTTGCTAGGTCACAAATAAATTTTTTTACATAGTAATAAAGAGTAAAACATATCTTTAACATGCTAGATGGCTCTATGTTCAGCATGGGGAACATAGGAACTTTTCCAATTTCATTTATAAAGGATCATTCATTATCCAACACACGCTGAAATTCACGATGAAAAAGTTCATAGAGCCAGAACCATTTATGCAATTAATATCCACAAAATGCAAAATTTGTAGTGTCTGTGCTAGGAAAATTTTATTGTTCCTTAAACACATAGCTGAATTCAATAACGACGGCACGCTGAATTGCAGACTGTTACAGCATGGTAGTGGCTCATTGACTCTTACACATTAACACTATTTAGTATTTATTGTGAATGTTTGTGAAGTGTGGGATCAGATACTGCATCTCACACCTGGATAGCATCACAATTACTCCACACTGCACCAGGAGCAGACGTGCTTTTCTGAGTTCATCCCGGTAGCTGCGACTTCGTCATAAAGTAGGCTGTAGTGTTTACCATTAGTAGAGGCAATCACTGATAGGTACCACTGAAAAATGCCAGGCACGAATACATAGTTGTTATAATTTAGAATTATAGATTTTATATGAACTGATGAACTAAAATGGTTCTACGTTATTTGCTTCATGATCCATGAACGAGTCCAGACAAAGTGTCCAATCTTGTTCTGATGATGCAGCAGTGGGTACACTGGTTGCTATTGGAGTCCAACTGGCGGCTAGCGGGCGGCGGACGACATGGATGACGTTGTCGAGACTAAACTTCAATTATTAGAAATGTCCTTCAGCGATGGACCATTATCTAGTCCAAAGTATTATGTGTAATTAATACACAGGAAGGCTGTTCATTGAGAGAGGAACTGTTAGAGGAGCCGACATTCTCAGTGGAACGATGTATAATAAGGCCTATAATACAAGGAACGATTGAAGGGGAACTAGCTAATATTATTTTAATCTCAGGAAGCGAGATTTCGGCGGTCAACCGATGTTATTTTGGAAATTTACAAGAAAAAGGAATGTATTCTGTACTACCAATAACCGGAGTACAAACTGGGGGTATTACAGGTTGCAAAGGAAAGATTGTTCAGGAAGAAGTGCTCTTAACCTTTACCTTGGCTACTGTATTTGTTAAACATGGTTTCTGGCTGTGCCTCACATGAGTATATCCTTATTGTTAAGACTAGAATAGTTAACTAGACATATGCCTGTAAATAATTCTCAAACTCAAACAAGTCGTTATGTGAAATTCGTCAACTACTAATAAACGTTCCTTTTATGAACCAAGAGGTAAATAAGGTAGGCAAACCGCAAGTAGTACACTCGTATGCTCTCCAGAATAATCTTAAGGAATATGGAAATGATGAAAACGAACTAAGGGTTGGGAGTAGTATAGAGCAAGTAGAGACTAAAATCAACGAATACGATTGCCTATTTTCGAAAGAAAGAGGTCAATTAATAGTGTTAGTAACTAAATATAATATATATTTTTTCAAAAACCAGGTCACATTAAAGATTATGAGCTTAAAATTGAAACAGATAAACCGTTCTTCAAGAGATCTTATCCAATACCTTTAGCTTTAAAGCCTGCCACTACTGTTGAGATTCAGAAAATGTATGAGCAAAATGTTATTAAAAGATAGGAAAGTGCCCAATAATCCACTGCTCATCGTCAAAAATCGTCATGGTGGGGTCGGTTTGGTTCTGGATGCCAGAACCCTCAATCAAACTATAGAAATGGAAAGGGATCGCATATTCCCATGGAAGAAAACTGGCTAAATGGAATGATATTGAGTATACAAGCAGTGTGGACCAGACTGCTGGCCACTGGCATGTACGTCTTCATTCAGAAGCTCATAAATATACTGCATTTCTATTTGAGGGACTATCATTTCAGTTCCGAGTGTTACTGTTTGGTTTGAACATATCAGTATCTGTATTTATTCATGCTTTAGACATGGCTTTGGGCAGTGAACAACTGAATAAGATCATCTCGTATGTGAGTGGCATTCTCAATATTTTGAAGGTATGGACAGACCAATTATTAGAATTAGAGGAAGTAAGTATTCAAAAAAAAATTGGGCAGAAGGGTATCACAGTGAAGTTGTCTAAGTCTTCTTTTGGTATGAAAGAAGACACTATCCTGGGGCATATTGTTAACCCCTAACAGTCGATGACCAGGTTCCCAATGAGTGGAGGCTATCACTAACTCTCCATATCCAGTGAGTAAGAAACAATTGAAATCCTTTCTCTGAATGGTGAATTTTTTATGAAGACAATGTCAACAATACTGTTGTATTTTTTAAAACAAAAGTCATCTTAACAACAGGGAGAAAAAGACCGTGTACTGTTAGATAAAATTAAAGGTGATTTAGTACACAAGCTAAACAGTTGTACCACACAAACTATAAAAACATCTTTAAGTTATCATCACATGCATTCAAGTATGGATTATGTGAAATTTCCAATGGGATTTAACTGTTGAAACTGACAACCATTAAAGTTTGGCATTTGCTGGTAGAAAATCTCTGAACAAAACTATTCAAAAATGGAAAAGGGATTGGAAGTTACATGGAGTTTTAAACGTTTTTGCTATTTATTATCTGGTAACAAAACCAAAGTCTGCACAGATCAGTAATTAATAATGTTCCTTATGAACAGAAAACCCACACCTCATAGGCCATGAGATGGATGCTATATTTACAAGAATTTGTTTTTGAAGTAAGATAAATAGGAATAGAAAATGTAGTACCAGATGTACTATCTGGATTATCACTATGCTACAATAGAGAATACAGTTCACTAGGAACTAGAATTAAATTTATGGTATACTTTTTGAAGGTCAGTGCACACAACAAAGGTATTAAGAAATCAGTCCAGATGATTATGAAGCAAAATATATAGAATCTGGTTTTGGATAAGATCATAGCCTTTCTTAGACCATTGATGCTACAGAAGATGAGAAAAATAATTGGTTGTGGCACAACAACATTTTATGTTGTTCTAATGAAAATAGAGTGAACTGGAGGATATGCATACTGTTCTGCTGTTGTTAAGATAATAGAATATATTTGGCAAGATTATGGTCTTTTTGGTGTTTGGAAATGTCTCCAACATATGATTAAACATTATTATTTCAAGAAGATGAGTAAGTGAGTACAGAAAGTTATTAGGTCATGCCCAGTCTGCCAGTGAGTGAAGGAAACTGTATGACCAATAATGAGTGAAATGTATTCTACCATATCTAAAGGCCTACACGAACTAGTGTCTGTTTCTTTGGACCGATTTAAAAGATAAAAAGAGAACTACAATATATGTTTGTTATGGAGTGAATGTTGGTCTAAATATGTGTGGTTATATCCATTAAAAGTAGCTCCCGCCAAAAGTGTGGATAATGTATAGAAAAGGATTACTTAATACATGTAGGAGTCTCCAAACGAATTTTGCCTGCTAATGTAGTCAGTTTGTTATTTAAGGACTATTATTGTTGGAAAATTATGATATCAATAATTTCGAAATGTTACACACAAAGTAATCCCAAGAATGTATTATGTGAGAGTTGGGATGGCTTTGTAGGATGTATTGCTCACAATGGGAGGATTTTGTCGCTAAGTTGGAGATTTTATTAAATGACATACCTCATCAGTACAGGGTTAGTACCAATGGACATTATAGAAGAGGAACTGATTATAGAACAAATGGTTCAAATGGCTCTGAGCACTATGGGACTTAATTACTGAGGTCATCAGTCCCCTAGAACTTAGAACTACTTAAACCTAACTAACCTAAGGACATCACACACATCCATGCCCGAGGCAGGATTCGAACCTGCGACCGTAGCGGTCACGCGGTTCCAAACTGACGCGCTTAGAACCGCACGGCCACACCAGCCGGCTGATTGGAGAACAATTGTGGTCTTTGTTGGACTGGCCTGGGGGCGCAAATAGCCTTAGCGAATGTGAGTTCAGTGATGCCAGAGAATAAGTTGAAGTGTAGTGCTGTTCAGTAATTAAGAAAACTAATGAAATAGCACTAGTGTTAGTTTTAAAGCAGAAGATAAAGTAATGGTTGAAACTCGTGGATAAGGTTTCTATTTTCGTAAAGAAATTGGGAAGTTCTTTTCATTTCTCCAAGGGCCATAGGAGGTGTCAGAAATACCTCATCCCAAAACTGTAGTGCTGTGGTATCCAACCAGTGGCATAATTAATGGTCTGTGTAATATATCACAGGTACATAAATATTGCAGTGAGCAATAATTAATGTTTGCCTTGAGGAAACAATAACCTTAACTAACTGCCTTAAAATCAGATGGTACTAGAGGTAGCTAATGAGAAGGGAAAGATAAATAGAGATGTAGTAGATTTACCTGTGTACAATATGGTGAACTAGCCAGTACATAATGATTAAGGAATCAAGGAGAAATCTAAAGAGAAACAAGAAATTGTAAAGAAGAGTAAGATCATAAGCATAGAGATAATAATCATTAATAGATGTCATCAATAATAAAAATATAGTGATGTTATGAGCATCCATAGTAATAGGGAGAAAGACACAGAAATCAATAATCTTAGATTAGTAGCACTCTTATGTTAAGTAGTCCATTAATACATATTTGTCAAATTAAATGGTACAGGGAAGTGATCTAAAAGCATTCTATTACCCCATGGGTGGCACAGTGTTACTGATCTAAATGAATTGTTGTCTCTGAATTTAGGTACTTAGTGCCCAGGGTTATATAGTAAACATACCCTGACTGGCACATGCGCTTATGTAGTGTTGCCAGTGGGCCCTTATGCTCACTTAGAAGTGTTCGTAATACACTTCAAAGAGGTCGCATATCCCACAGCATGTGTTATTGAAAGATCCCATGTACCCAGCATTCGACAAAAAATAGAGCACTACTAACATGAAGAGGATAAATGGTGAAGTTATAGTTTGAGGCAGACCATACAAGGGGAAGTAATGTCTTCTGCATCTTCTCAGGAAAAGGCAAGTGAGGTCACAACGTTATTTCTCAGTTTGGAAGTAATAGCATTGCTCGGGAGAGATCCTTCCAATGAAAGTGGTAGCATACGGTTATTGACAATAACAGTACACCAGTAAATGCCTATTTATAAGAAAGGTTGAAATTTAAATTTTGATCCTGAAAAAACAAAAAAATGTTTAACTACACTTTGTGATACTTGTTAAGTTAAAGTTATTTAATTCAAGCTGTCTAAAATAGTAAGAAATATAGTCACATAATAGATAATATATCAAGTCAACTGTTTCACCACCTACTTCTAGAGGTATAAGATGATCTCTGACTAGAAGAAAATGAAAATGTGCAGTAACCATGTAATACATACCCACTAAGAAGACAAATTGTTTTCAAGGGAACTTCAATCAGTGTGAAGACCGCTAAAATTTGATAAGTTTGTAAATTTAGGAACGATATCTTAGATGCCACTTTTTTATCAAAAACAAAAAGAAAATTACGAACCTAGATTTATTATCATGAGTGCTTGCATAGTTCATAAGTCAGCATAGATCGTAACTATCTATAGTACTGTAGAGAAAGTGATACGAAAATGCATACTAATATAGCTCAAAGCTATAATCTGCCTTAATGATAATGAGGTAACAAAATATAATACAGCTGATTCAAATAAAAGTAACATGGTCAGTTTAATTATGAAGGTATATGTGAATAAGCTACTTGTGAAAAACCTTTTATTAAAATCAGTGCCTAAAATAGAATTTTAGTTAATGTATCAATGAAATGATAGCCATATGGAGATTAATGCCATGAACACCAGTGGTGTAACTTTATGTATGAATGTAGAACTGAAAGGACCATTGTTGAATAAACTAAAATGGTTAAGATAGACTGAACCAAATGGATGTAACATACAAGATGACATAACCTGTGTAGTCAAATCAATTCATAAAACGGAACAAAATGCTTGAGCATCCAACATTAACTGTTAATTGCTGTTTAGTTTAACACTGGAGTCGCTCAGTTACTGACAGGAATATGTAATGTTTACGATAAATCGTGGCAGACACTGATAGATTCCGCTGAGCGATGGCAGGAAAGTATAAATAGGTGTTATAATTTTGAATTATAGATTTTATGTGAACTGATGTACTAAAAATATTTGTTTATTGTTTGTTCCTTGACCATGAACAAGTCCAGGCAACGTGTTCCAGTGCTGTTCTGACGATGTGGCGGCAGGTATACTGGGCGCTGTGGCATCCAACCGATTGCTAGCGGGTGGCAGACGACCTGGAAGACATTGTCGAGACTAACTTTTAATTATTAAAAATGTTTTGTAAAAAAGTGGAATGATGAATTGTAACACTATTGTATCTGATGTTCGATTTTGAACATTAAAAGTTGTGTTGTATCAGGTATGTGTCTGTTGGCGACTCATCGTATATAAGAAGTAATCGGAAGAAATATTACGATAGCAGAGCTGGGAGAAATACTTAATAAGAAGATGTTTCATCTTGAGAGCTTCGAGTTGCAGGAAGATGTGCTAGCAATGTTAATGGAAATTCTCATTGCTCAGATAGTTAATGGAAGTTTAAAGGGCAGTAAATGTTCCTCTGTAATGCGTAGGATCGGAAGTACAAGAATATCTCTGACGGTTAATATTGAGAAGATTCTGACTGATTTTATTTTGCATTTCACTATTCAGACAAGCAGTGATCTTTGATGAAGCTTTGCGAAATGTTAGTGCTCTTTTAACCAGCACAGATAATGATTTGATAGTTGAATAAAAATCAATGAACTGCATTACGAGAGGTAGCGAATTCAGTGCATGTGAGCTACGCCAAATGAGCTAAACAGATCTATTAACGTCAGTTAGGATTTTTCAAAAAACTTATATGATCCAGTATGGACTATTATATATTTACTCATGTCTTACATGTCCGTTGTAACGAATATCGGAGTGATATTTTGTCACACCTTATTCTGATTCTTGGTGAGAGTGTTAATTTCTGACTGCGATTCATAGCTGACGTGAATATTGACATTCAAACTATGTTAACGAAGTGGATGTTCAAATGGCTCTAAGCACTACGGGACTTAACATCTGAGGTCATCAGTCCCCTAGAGTTATAACTACTTAAACCTAACTAACCTAAGGACATTACACAAATCCATGCCTGAGGCAGGATTCGAACCTGCGACCGCAGCAGCAGCGCGGTTCCGGACTGAAGGGCCTAGAACCGCTCGGCCAAAGCGTCTGGCAACGAAGTGGAGCTAGTGATATCAATCAAAGGAGTGATTCAAATGCTTATGAATTCAAGAAAAACTTATCGTAAGATACTTTTGTTATAAAGGTATATGAAAGAAGACAGTGACAACAGAGATTATCGAACTGTTGGGACACTGATGTATTGACACTTCGTTTGTTTCACAAGATTTATAAACTTTTCTCACGAACGAATTTCAATATTCTACGTCCAAAATAATCCCTGGGTTTCCGTTTTGTTAACAAGAAGGTTAAGCTATTGAAGAATAGTATTTAATAGAAGAAGATTTCAAATGTATGAAAACTGATGCGGATTCACTTAATTCCTGATTAAACCACGATAGTCACGTGTGTCTAGGTGACACACGGTCACAACAACAAAAACACAAGAAATAAAGCTTCCTTCTCCATTACATAACTCGTCACAGGCAGCCACAGGAGGAGCGGAATAGTGCAGTGCGTTAATAGTTTAGTTTTATAATCCACCTCAACACATCCTAACACAGTGAAAGGTTGACTGTGTTATAACTGATTTCGATATGTGTTCATCACTGTCCCATATTTTCGTCACAAACTCGCTAACGCAATAGGCTTATCTTTAGGAAACATGTTCCCTATATTCCTGTTCATTAGTTTATTTTTTACAGTCCATACGTTTCGGTTCTTGTGTCTAATTTCAAGTGCCATAATAAAACAAAGGGAGGTGAAACGTTTACAGAACAAATACGTACATTTTTGTGTAGGAATCATATGACCACGTTCCCTGGCAGCACACACACTATTAATAAAATGAAATGACATTTAATTGTACTATGTACGCCACTATGAAGCAATTCGTATGTACTGTAATTGTTTAACAAAAAAAATATTATTTAATTTTGTATAAAGGACATTCGTTATTATTATAATATTTTCTGTAATAATATTCCCGATGTATTTATGATTGTAATATTTGAATACTCATAATGTAATTACGAAATATGTTAATATCTGCGATAAAAAATATATAAAATACAGCCACAGAGGAAAATAATGTTGCAAGATTACAAAGAGAAATTAACAAGCAGCAATAGTATAAATAGGGATACGTAATACGCATTCTTTGTCGTCTTCCTCAAGAGCTGAGAGAGAGAGGAACCTGTGACGTAGCATTTTATGAATGAGTAGACTTCTTTTGTCTGTATCTATCTTTAGCCGCCATTAGAGGAGAAATCACAAAGTAATGTAAGTTTAATTATTGTTGTGGTCTAAATACATCATAATTTATCAAAATTGTGTATTACTAATGTAAATTAGCTTGCCCATCTCATCTATAATACTTCTTTAAAGAATTTTCAGCATTTTTAGCGATTATCGTTGGTGTTGCTGGGCTGTGCCACGACCGAGAACGATTTGCAGCGGCGGCACATTTAAAAAATTGTTCCGCAAAAAAAATTAACCAAACCCGTAAATCGGGACCAGATAAAATTAGCAGTGAATTACAAAATATTTTTCTTTTACAACGATCCTAAGGCTGACGGACTTTATTACTGGTTTTACATTTGTGCATTGATAGGCGGATAATTAACGTTGAAGTTGTTAATCTGTTGGTTCTTTCAATTTCTAAAGCAAATAACTTAAACGTATAGTGAAGTGTGTTTTGTCAATGATAATTAAACGTTCATGTCGGCTTGGCAATATTTAACCATTTTCTGCTAACAGAGACAGTCTTGTCTTCCATAGCTAACGTCGGGAAAGAATTCAGTAAATATTTAAAAAACCACTGCATTTAGAAATGCATGCCAAGGCTGAAATACGTAAAAAAAATTTAATTTATACAATTTTCAACTAAATGTTCTTAATCAGTTAATATGAATTTATCAGCATGAGAGGGTTGCTAAGGTTCACGTAATTTTAAATGTGCTTAATTCTGTCTAAATGAATTTTTATTTCCACATGTAAATAAGGGGTTCTACAACAAAGTTCGTACTGAAAGAGCAAATAACAAAAATATTTAAAGCAACATTTTCTTCTCCCCATTTTCAAATTTATTTTCATTCATTTTTTCATTTTTACATAATAAATAAATAAATATTTTATTTTTTATTTATTTATTTTATTAAACCATATAAAACGACAAAATTCGTTAATACTCTTCATGTACGACTCTGCCCTGCCTTTACGCGTTCCTGCACTGTATGTATAAGAATTACATAGTGTACCGAGTAATGCGCCAAAATTTGTATAGCGTTAAATCAGCATTACTAGTAGGTGTCACCTAATATTATTTACAGAATTTGCTGGCATGAAAAGAAACGAGGTTGTAATGAGTTAATTGGAAAATGTTATCATATGGTTTTTTTTTTAAATGATGCAGGGAATGTCGCCTGAAAATATCTGAGCAGCAGAATCCCGTCAAAGTCAGCGAGTTTACGAAGCATGGATGACTGCAGAGTTGCGGCCTGCGGCGAGAATAACATCTACGAGGCAGTTGGCCATCGCAAGACTCCAACTATGAAACGTCCCCTTAGAACAATTATATACGTGACTGGGCTTAAACTGACACACAATGTTTTTAGCGCAACGCAATCTGACTTTCAATAATCCCTACAAAAGAATGGCCCTGACTAACATTAACCTATACCTTTCACAAATCACTTACCTCACAAAATCTTCGTTACTCGAACTACTGCAATATAGCGAGCGCCACTACTGCCAGCTAAATAAAAGATTCAAACTACGGAAGGCACTAACTACTGATAGGCATAGTTAGCAAATGAAAGATTTTAATAGAGAACAAACAATGTATTTACCTTAATAGTGTTGAAAAATCATAATATACATAGCATTTCATAACATCCAGTCTTACAAATTTCGAAACTCCGCCATTTCACTCCCCACATCCACCACTGCTGGCGGCTCACCTCCAACTGCGCAACGCTACGCGCTGTTAACAGCCCAACACTACAATAGCGAATATTACAACAATGCCACCCAGCCACAGACTGCACACAGCACAGCCAGTGATTTTCATACAGAGCGCTACGTGGCGTTATCAATATAAAAACCTAAACAGCGTACTTACATAGCCCCCATGCTCCCCACAAAAAATTTTACAAATTGTTTTGGGCACTGGCCAATACAGTTTTTGATAAAAAATTTTCATAATTACAGTAAGAAAGATATCAAATGCACACACTTATTAATACAATGTTGGTCAAAAGCTAAAATTTTCTCACAGTCCATAAAGACAGTCCTGATCATTCATCACATCAACTGCCGTTTTTTTTCTCAAAGTCTGAGCAGTAAAAGACAATGCACACGGAAGTAGTGGATTTCCATGCAGTCTTGAAGAAGTAGTGTAGTCCTTCCAATGGAAAGACAGTGTTGACTCTGGACATGCTGACAGGTAATGGGCCACAACAGAGCAAACCCACAGCAGAGTCATTCGACATTTTGAAGAAGATAGGTAGGTAGGTAATCACAGAGCAGACCCACTGTAGTCCTGGTAGAGATTACGGTATTGGTGGGCCACCAGAGGTACAGACCCACTGCAGTCCTTGTAGAAATAATGGTATTGGTGGGTCATCAAAGATGCAGACCCACTGTAGTCCTTGTAGAGATGGCCAGCAGGCATCTGCTGCGACTGTGCAGGTGCACAATCACCATCAAAGAGTCTTGTGGACGAGTCCATAACCACCACTTGTGTTGTGAATTGGCAGGAGCCAATTCACGTGGTTTGGAGGAAGCCGAAAGGCACGCTTTTAAGCTCACGCAGGCTGGCGTGAGGTCTGGAACAGGTAAAGTAATTATACTATCAAGAAAAGTACGTAGCTTCAGGAATACTTAACTTTAATCCATAATTGGTGAACATCGGTCTGACTGTACATGCATCACAAGATTAACAGCAAACGATAATGGCGCCTTGCTAGGTCGTAGAAAATGACGTAGCTGAAGGCTATGCTAACTATCGTCTCGGCAAATGAGAGTGTAATTTGTCAGTGAAGCATCGCTAGCAAAGTCGGCTGCACAACTGGGGCGAGTGCTAGGAAGTCTCTCTAGACCTGCCGTGTGGCGGAGCTCGGTCTGCAATCACTGACAGTGGTGACACGCGGGTCCGACGTATACTAACGGACCGCGGCCGATTTAAAGGCTACCACCTAGCAAGTGTGGTGTCTGGCGGTGACACCACAACTTGTGCACTCACAAGGTTTTTGGGAGTGTCCTTGGAACCAGCAATGTTGTTATCCAGTCCCTTGCTGAATTATTAACACACGTGCAAACACTAACAGTCCCTACTTCTCACATTTTGTCCATATACTATGACCAACAGAAATGTATGCAGTGAAATGGAACTTCCAAGTTAATAATATGATCAACTGGTGTCAATTACAATTTTATAACATAAGAATACAATTACAAAGGAACAAAATACATCATTAAAGAACATAACAATACAGATAACATTTGTAGGAACACAGGATTTAGAAAAGAATAGAAATAAACTATACATCAGTGTCACAGGAATTATGACATGAGTACAGACATAAAAGATCAGAGTAACTTTCGAAACATCAACTTCACACATGAGCATTAAAACAGAACAGAATAAATAATGTCTAAACATCTTTACAAAGAAAGTAACATATTATCAGAAAAATTCTACAACATAACTCTTATTAGCTAAACCCATTAAGACAGGAAAAACACAAATGCGCATAGTGTAATAACACAAAAATACAGGACAGGGTTTGTTTTCAGTGTGACATTTGGTACTGCAGTCCACCCAAAAACTTCATTCCATATATCTTTCCTCTTATTTCAACATTTGTTTCCCCCCAAAAAATTCTATCCAAGCATGCTTTCTGTATTTATATGTTCACATATTTCTTACCTCATTATTTATTTTCTGTTATCTTATCTTATCATTTATTTCCAAGAAAATCCTACCTAAACCTGTTGTCCTTAAACCCTACTTTTTTGTTCATATCCTCTTTCAAAATACTTTTTTGGCCAAACCATTTTCTTATAGCTTCTCAGCGCATTTCTTCCAGTTCATCACAACTCGCTCTCTTATATAGACTACCCCATCTTAAGCTAATTTAAATCTACTGACCTCAGATATATATACTAATGGATGAGGCAATGCAGCAGCACAAAACAATTAACACAAACAGCAATGACAAAAAATTCAAATTGGTAAAGCAAGCTGCCGTATATATAACTTAGCAAAGCAATTGCAATATTACAACTAATATAAGGCAACGTGCAGCAAACAAGAAAAATAAATCCGTAGTAAAACTGGCTTAATAGAGTAATACAAAGTCAAATTCAGTAACATTATGCCTGGCAAACAGCAGCAGCAAATGAAATAACTTATACCTAAACATGACAAAGCTCAAGCAGAAGAAATAGCACACTAAAGACAACAATGCAGATAAGGGAAATGTATAATTACATGTTAATGTCTACATAATCAAAATGGTGCACCACAAAAACTAATTCAACAAAAAATTAACAAGTACTTGAAAAGAAAGTTATTGATGCAGTTACTGTTATTAGTCCCTTCTCATTGTTCTTTCCATTCCAAGAGCTCCTTTTTCAAAGAATGTGGATCAGAACATAATTATTTAATAGATCTGTTGCCAGAAAGTGTTCACATTAGCAAATGCATTTAAGTTTATTTTATAAAACCAATGCTGCAACACAGCTGGAAACTAGATATCAAATGAAATAAGCAACTATGAAAAGCAAAGCATAAAAATATCATTCAATAGTCATGTGACATTTCATAAGTTAGTAGAAATTCTCTCAACTCTTGTAGAAAGACGCTTGTCATAATCAGGTTGCAGATGTAAGTATCTTTCCAAGTAATGAGCGTGTCGTATTTGCGATGCTTTCTACAACGGAATGTCAATAGCAAGGATAATGGCCTCCTTTTTTTCTCCACCTGTGCCTCTGAAAGGCACACACTAATGGCTTTTTCTCCAGGCGAGTGGCACACCTGGGCGCCACCTGGGTCACTTAGCTTCCTTACCGAAATATTTACGACAGCAGTTTGGGCTGCAGTGACAGTCTCATATAAAAATATTTCACAGGTCAAGAATTTGCGTTACAAATCTGTAGAAACAAAATCCTATTGATATAACAGTGTCCAAAAAATTTTCGTCGGCATTGTAATACATTCACGCATTTACATACATTTCATAACTCTTAAAGTACTATTCTTGGTTTCCAACAACCTTTTTCACAAACCAGAGTCCCTAACCGCTACTCATTATTCCTTACCTTATTCGTCGACACTTCTTCAATATTTCATCATAACAGATACGTAGCATAATCAAATAACTCATATAGCATCAGCTTATTGATCATAAACATACCGCAACAGCATAATACATATAGTCATCGTAATAATAACATCATAACAGCTCAGTCAACTCTCAAAATCGTCGTAGCTTCCTCCAATAATTTCAAAACCTAAAAAAATTCTCTGCTCATGTCAAAAGTGTCATCTGCGTCAAACGTACTATAAAAATCATGATCCCATATCAAATATATCATTCAAAGCTGTCATAGTATCACAATGGTTCCAAAAAAATATGAACAGTTCACAAAGTACAGACAAAATACAATTTCATAAGTATGAAATTATCCAAATGTGTAATTGCATAAACATGTGTCACTGATGTAGTAAAAAAATGTTTGTTTCTCTGTTAAATAATCAGGTAGCTGTGTAATTGTGTGTTGGATAAATATGGTACCGATGTGTAAAGTTGTATAAGCAAATACCATATTAGCTAGGGCTCCTTGTGCGTGCCACACACATGGTACACAAAGTAAGCGTGTACCCCCTGAGGATTAATGTAATTATACCCTCAGGTGTTACAGATTACAGCAATGGAATGAAATGTATCACGGAAAACTTCCATCGTCATTCAAAAATCTTGAAAAATAAATGGTTTAAGTGCAAAATTAATCACTCAAATGCGTGTCCTGTAGCGCTAAATGTGCGTTTTGCTATAAGATAATTCTGTGGAACTGTCGTAGTTATCGTCCTCTGTAAGCAAAGTTCTGCTGAAGTCAATGTACTTACCTCATCATAAACGAAAGTGAAATGCTTTGCATATAGATACCGTAGTTATTACGTACCTTACCGTGATCAAGAAATACTATAATGTAACATATTGTTGTGCTACGAAAAAGGCTGTCTCATTGTAGCTACACCACAAAAGTTACTACTAAAACATGTTTTACTTTCCAGAATAATACAGAAAAACTGTGCAGATATAAAACAGATACAGCGCAAAAGCAATAATATAAATTGTGTCACTCATTAGTAGTGTCGTGATATAATCATGTAGCTGTCAAATAAACTAAACACTGTGTCATCTGATATCTCTCAGAAAGTACTTTAAATCCAGAATGTATTTTCAAGTAAACCAAAATGTTGCATTAAAATCTCATTAGCAGTACCGGTAAATGATCCAAGTATGTGAGCCTTATAGTCATTGCGTAATCGTCCAACTAACAAGCAAGAATGTACACACACAATAACACTGTGTTGTCTGTTCACAATAACAATGCGTTCGTAATTTCTGTGTAAATAAGTTCTCTTGGTTCTTGATTGGATATTTAACTTCAAACATTGTTGCATGGTAACAGTTTCTAAGTCTGACAATCCATACTAGAAATGTGAAGTGAAAAGTTTTATGGCAAAGACAAAGTTAAAAAGCAGATTATCTTTCAATAAACGGTTTTACATGTGAAATGTGGTGTAAACCTTTACTCTTCCTAGTATGCAGAGTTTCAGCTTCAGTGGAATTATCATGTGGTATATGGTACATCGGTAAAGAATGCTAAAATTGCGTCTACGTTATTTTTCTCGGAACCAGCCGGCGCACGTGTCTGCCTGCGGTGCGACTCAGTCTGTCTTTTTGTTGCCGCGCGTCGTCGTTACTGGGATTTGGAGGTCTAACTTCTACAAATTCACCTCGTTGAGAGGGCCCTGCCCTGTTTGAAACCCGCCAGTTCTGATTAAATTCTGGCCTGTTGTTACGATTATATCGTCTGTCGTCATAACGGTAGATTCCGTAATTCCTTCCTTGTTGGTCACATGGTCTAGAATATTTCCCTGAATCGTAACTGCGCTCTGAACTGTTGCGCCTGAAGTTATTCTGTCTCCCATGATAATAATTGTTTTGGTTACCATATTGTCTGTTTCTATGGTTGTCTCTGTTATATTCATTACTATGGAAATGCGATCTTTCTCTGTAACTATTACTGTGCCAGTGGTTGTCATATGGGTGGTTTCTGTTTTGGTCACGATTTACGTTGTAAGAATAGCCTTGTCGTGTCCAGTTATTATTTCTTTCGTCGCAGAATTGTGACGGATGTGACCTATAAATTTTGTTGTGCTCCTGCTTTCGCGTCCCGTGATTGTCAGTGTCAATTTCCAATTCTTGTAACAGTCCCTGAAAAGCTTCAACGTCGTCTTTGCAACGTCCTGCCAAAATAATATGTCATAAATGTTCAGGCAATTTGATTAAGCAAATGCGGATGAGTTCTGAGGGGCTGTATGGGTTTGAAAGATACTGATTCTTATGCAACATGTCTTCAAAATATTTCACAAGACTGAAAAATTCAGATTGTTCGAAATGTTTCATCATTATGATGCTATGTCTTACTCGGTCTTGTGTAGCTTGAGACCAATATGCTGAGAGGAATGCATGATAAAATTCTCCTTCACTGTGACAATCGTGAATGACCGATCGCATTCTTACAGCTGGTTCATTCTCTAAGTAGCCACACATAAATTCTAATCTCTGTTCTAACGACCAGTTGGGAGGAAAACAATGAGAGAATTGATGGAGCCATGCTTGTGGATGAATGTCGTTGCCAGAATTCTTAAATGTTTTGAATTTACGTGTAATAATGAACAGCTTATAGTCAAAATCATCATGTTGGCGAGTCACATGTCGGTCATTGTTACGTCGTTTCGGCGGTTCCATCTCAAAATTCGGTGTGCCTTGCCAATTTCTTTCATAATTTCCGAAGTGTCCTGTGTTATTATTTTGTGGTTGTTCCGTATTTCTAAGTCCCTCTTCCCGTGTTGGAGCGCGAGTGTCCTCTGAAATATGTAATTTTTGTATTACTTGTGCCAACTGATCTTGTACTTCCCGGATTTCTCTTTTGTGTTGCGTATTAATTTGATTCTGATTTTTTTTTGAATTTCTTAATTTGTTCATACTCTTCTGTGTCTGTGATGGCTACAGGTCTTGTGTCATTCAGATCATCATCTACCTTTGTAGATAAGTTAGTGAACTGATCCGAAAGTTCGGCTACTTTCTCCGACAGTGTACTTATTTCCTCAGTGTGTATTTCTGAACCAAGTTTCAGAGTATCTACTGTGTCCTTTAAGTTTTCCTGAGTTTTTGCAAGTTGCGTAACCGAATCGGTAGATGCAACTGAGTCAATTTTAGCTTGCAAGGTCTCATGATTTTCATGAACAATAGTTTGCAGTTCTTTTATGGCTGCTTCGTGATTCTGTAATGCATTTTCATGCCGCGAAAGATAGGTTCAAAATGCTCACAAATTTGTGTTTTTACGTCATTACAGACTTTTTGACATTTCGATTCAATGTTATGTAACTCAGTAGTTAAATCTTCACGTGTTTGTTCAAGTGTGGTGTCTAACTCTTGAAGCTTTTGCTGTGTTTGTCTCTGATTTTGTTCCATTGTGTCTAACTGTTGCTGTGTTTGTCTCTGGTGTTGTTCCATTGTGTCTAACTTTTGAAGCTTTTGCTGTGTTTGTCTCTGATTTTGTTCCATTTGTTGCATTAGCTGTAATAACAATGCATTAGTGTCTGGAATCTGTTCCTCTACCCTTTTCGGCAGTGCATTTGCACCAGCAACATTCACATTTTGACAAGCAGAAAATGTGTCTTGACTTATTTGAGAAAACGGTGAGGACGCAAAACCTGAATCTACAGTATTTGCAAAATTGTGTCCTGTCATTTCGGATTCCTGAGGCGAGCTGTTGCCGAGCGATCGATCGATAATGCTTCCCTGTTCACTAATTGTTTCACTGCCTACGCCATTGTCTGCCGCCCGTTCCATTTCCCTATGCTCAATTACCAAATTACTGTGTTGAACATTAGTTAATTCATTACGCGGTGGTGCTAACACACTGCTTTCGTCTTCACTGTCATTTCTCAGTTTACTTTGGAGCCTAGTATTGCGTTTTTCACACGCCATAATTGTCACAATATTTCACACGATAACACAGAAAAGCACAATTTGAAGAGCAAAATAAGATAACATAGCAATGGAAATAATGTCTACTTAATTGCAAGCGCAGCTGCGAAATACTTGGTGCAAATCTACATGCATGTCACAACTGTTTTACTGTACAACAATGAAAAATTACAATTACAAAGGAAATTCTCTCTATGATTACGCGCTAGCAATAAACAAAGGCTACACTAATTACACAAACTACAAGAAAAAATCAGAAGATTCCAGTGAGGTATCCTCGGCTAAGGGTCGACATATGAAACGTCCCCTTAGAACAATTATATACGTGACTGGGCTTAAACTGACACACAATGTTTTTAGCGCAACGCAATCTGACTTTCAATAATCCCTACAAAAGAATGGCCCTGACTAACATTAACCTATACCTTTCACAAATCACTTACCTCACAAAATCTTCGTTACTCGAACTACTGCAATATAGCGAGCGCCACTACTGCCAGCTAAATAAAAGATTCAAACTACGGAAGGCACTAACTACTGATAGGCATAGTTAGCAAATGAAAGATTTTAGTATAGAACAAACAATGTATTTACCTGAATAGTGTTGAAAAATCATAATATACACAGCAGTTCATGACATCCAGTCTTACAAATTTCAAAACTCCGCCATTTCTCTCCCCACATCCACCACTGCTGGCGGCTCACCTCCAACTGCGCAACGCTACGCGCTGTTAACAGCCCAACACTACAATAGCGAATATTACAACAATGCCACCCAGCCACAGACTGCACACAGCACAGCCAGTGATTTTCATACAGAGCGCTACGTGGCGTTACCAATTAAAAAACCTAAACAGCGTACTTACACAACGACAGGCGCAGAGAAACACCAGTTATTGTTAAAAGGGAGAATTAACGTGCTATGCTTGTTCGTTGTAAATGGTTCTTGGTTTGTCCCATGAGAAATTCAGTTAGTCGTTGTTGGTTGGTAGCCGGCTTAAGGTCTGTCCTAATCGGGGCTAAACTGGGGAGTGCTTGAGTCAAATGCCATAGTCGTTTAAGAGAATTCCCTGAGATTGTTATAGGTTTGTTTGAAATATATTTGCACCGATCTATGATAATTTTGATCTCACCCTGTAAGGGCGTAAGTGACCAAGTGACTGACTTGTGTGGGAACTTAGAATTTTGTGTAAGATAGCAGTAACGGCCACGGTATATTGTAGTTCAGGATTGGTTTCAGTGGTTGGTGAGTTTATCCCAAATCAGTTACTGAATGAGCTTTAGCTTGAAATCCACTCGTTTGTAGGCGATACGTATTTCGGATAGATTGTACACTTTCCATTTTGTTGTAGAAGATAAGTAAAGATATCACGTGAAGTCTTTATTTGAATTTGAAGATGGAGAAGGCACGCACCAAGGAAATAGTGCCTCTGCGTTAGTATACTGATGGATTTTAAGGTGAAAGCAAGCACTTAGGAAATGGCGCCTTTGCGATATTGTGTAAGGGATTATTTTGTGACTTCAGCCTAATGTATTGTAGTTAATGTTTGGAAGTCACTATATAGATGCATGGACTGTGTTACCTTTTTACGTTTATGCTCAGGAAAAACAGAATGCCTTGAACGACTAGAAATCGGACGTTCGTATTCACAGATCATGTACAGTAGTATGTTCTGCAGAAATGGTTAGCATTACACTCACCTCAGTTCAGCACGTGTCCTGTTGCCTAGTAGGCAGTGTCCGCCATGGGCTCTGATAACTTGTTCCATGCTCGGTGGCATCGACGCGTGGAAGGCGCGAATGGTTGCCTGTGGTATAGCCAGCCATGCTGTATTCACCAGGTTCCAAAGTTCATCTGTGGTGGTTGGCATTGGGTCACAGCGCTGCACCCGTTGTTTCACCATATAACACAAATTTTCGATTGGTGTTCTGGCATGCCAGGACAAATGGTTGACATCCTGTGGTACCAAGAAGGAACATGTTTGTGCAGCAACAAGTGGCCTTGCATGGCTGGCCGAAAACTATCGTCTGGGGTGTTGTGCAAAAATGTTACGGCTACGGGTCGCAAGGTGTCATTCACTTAGGTATCACTGATCACAGTGCGCTGTGGTTTGTGGTTGTACCCAGGAGCACCCCACACCATAAGGCATTTGAGCTGTCGCTGTATGTCTTGTGCGGATCAGTCAGTGTGATGCTATTTCCCCTGTCTGCGGCGGACCAAAATGTGGCCATCATTTTCAAAAAACATAATCTGGATTCCTGCGAAAACACAACCCGATGCCATTCCTGTCCTCCTTGATGTCGTTCCTTACACAACAGCCGTCTAGCGTGTTCCTGCGCATTCGTCAAAGGTAGGCGGAGAAGTGAAAGACATGCACGTAACTTACGCCGCAATAAACGGCGAGGGACTGTCACTCCTGATAGTCTATGATCTGTTACAGTATTCCTCTATTGCGCCAGAGCCGAGGAGGAAGCAGATCTGTCCTGCAATCCCATTCGGATGAGGTGTCCGTCTCCTCGCGGGGTCGTGCGACTCATCTCGTCGTGTTCTACGGTCTCCCGTGAACCATTCTGCACACACTCGTTGCACCGCCGAAACAGCTCGTCCCACATGAGCAGCAATTTCCCGGATGGATGCATCACATTCTCCCATGCCAACAAGCCGTCCTCTTTCAAACTCGCTGATTTGACGGTGCGGTTCGCGCATTCGTGTGTGAGGCATCCTGCACCTCTGCTCAAGTCACACTGGTCAATTACATTCGGTTTCTAGCGGCAAAGAGAGTCGCTGGCAGATTTTACCAGTAGGTGCTGTTGCGCAGCGACATTAATGTTGACATTGAACACGCGGGCTGACTCAGTATAGATGCTAATCATTTCCGCAGAACTTACTGACGGTTCAAATGGCTCTGAGCACTATGGGACTTAACATCTGTGGTCATCAGTCCCCTAGAAATTAGAACTACTTAAACCTAACTAACCTAAGGACATCACACACATCCATGCCCGAGGCAGGATTCGAACCTGCGACCGTAGCAGTCGCGCGGTTCCGGACTGAGCGCCTAGAACCGCTAGACCACCGCGGCCGGCGAACTTACTAATGTATTTGTCCTGTGAATATGAACGTCCTATCACTATTAGTTCAAAGTGTTCTGTTTTTCTGAACATGAGTGTAATTAGTAGAATGGACGTCCTAAGCTTGTATGTGATATGGTGAGAAGCAGTATAAGTTACTAGGAGATTTGCACGCGCAGTCTCGAGTTTAGTAGCTTTTCCTATAAAATGCTAAACGACAAAGCAAGAACCACTGCTACTGAGGACACGCTACTTGTATCTCCTGTAGTGAGAGTGCTGTGTTTTAAATAACTTCGATAGTAACGGGTGCGCGGAAAGTGGATTATTCCGTATCTATTTCAAATTTCAAACAGTGTAAAAAGTGGCAATGACACCCAGGTTATTTGTTTAATTATTTTCCACTTTTCCACTTAGAGGAGTTTGTTTGATTCGCCAGCACTCGAAAAATCAAAGCTGACTTGTACCTGTACATGAAAGAAAACAGTCAGTAAAGACAGAACAGTTTCTGTTTTAAAAATAAATATAGTGTCCCGAGTCTTATTTGCACTATATTTAATATTCAAAGATATTTAAGAGGTAAAGTTCAATTTTGTACCTAATGAACAATTTGCAAATGTCGTTAAAAAAAGTGGTAGGACGAAGTCAAAAATTAGATAACGAAAAACTGTGCGATGTTATAAAAAGCAAAGATATTAATTCCCAAAGAAATAGGAGTATTAGTTCAGATTTGTCAATTTCCAAAGAGAAATTATTTCATCTGTTAAGTTACAAAGGAGAGAAGTTATCTCCAGGCTTTCGTTTAAAGGGAAAGATGATTAATTTTTGAAAGAAAGTTAATTTAGTTATTGTTATGAGGTTGAGAATTTTTAGACGAATTAATACATTGGTATTCAGGTTATGCAACGTTGTTGTTGTATCGTGGTGTACATGGAGGTGAAAAAAAGGAATTGTCATTACGTCACAAACTTGATGACGACGTCCGTCATCTTAACTACCCACAACAGTAGGTTCACCGTGTGCTGGTGTAAGCTGTCGCCAGCACACAGCACACCGGTGGGCAAAAACGTAGCGCAAAGATCGATTAATAGGTGCTGGCTCAAGCGCGGCCATCACGAGAGAGGCCAGACACAAATGCACAAGCAACATGCTGGCAACGCTCTCTCGACAGCATGTATTGAGGCCGCCGCCGCCGACTGGAGGGCCTCACTCAATCATCCAATCTACTCACATGTCGGGAACAACATTATCATTTCTAGATTCCATAACATGCTATAATTCAAGTGGTGTCTACTTTATAATTATAGGTTATGAAGTATGAAATAATGCAGGACTTGAAGTAACACATATTTTTAAACATACAATTGCGACGATAATAATAAACATTCATGATTCCACGAGAATATACAGTCGAATTCTATAAGTTTTAGGAGCAAAATCGATGTAGTCTGAGCGCATGTGCCATAATGACCATAGCTGTCGTAGATTAGATCCATCAGGGTGTCTAATTCCAGAGTGGGAAAGCACAATTTCCATATTCCCTGTCCTTCATCTTTCTGAAACATGGTACACCTTGATGGATCTTATAGTACACTTCCACTTTATGGTGTTTACGCGACCCCAAAATCTGCTATAAGTTTGTCAGGCGATCATCTCTCTTTTGCCCGTGACTCATTTCACGTCATATTTGCCGAATTGCTGCCTCGATTTTGGTATCTTTCATGAAGAACATCCGTATCCTTTCTGAAATTTTCCCTGTCTTTTCTTGCTTTTCCTCTCTATGTAGTCTGGATGAAGCATTGGCAACAATATTATCCCGTCCTCTGATGTATCTGACCGCTACGTCGAAATGTTGAAGATACAGCACATGGCCCAGCGAGCTAATCTAGGATGTCTAAGGTGGTGCCCCTTCATACAGGTTACCACCTTACGATCAGTTAACGACCACAGTATGATCCCCAAACAGGAAACTTTTGAAATGCATACTCAATGGATAGTGATGACGCAGCAATTCCGATCGGCCGCCGACGATGTTCTAATGTGCAAACGACACCGTGTGATGTTCATCCTTTCCTTCCGAAACTTGCAATTGGAAGATTTCTACTCCAGTTCCAAAGAAACGCGCATCCGAGGATATGCACGAAGGCTTCGTGAAGCTGGGAGGGTATGAAATTTTCTATTGAACAGTGGGGTTTGAGTTTTCGGAACGCCACTTCCCATTCCTCAGTCCCTAACCATACCGCGTTTTTCTTGAGCAATTGGCTCCGATGTGGATTTTTGAAGGCCTTGAGGATACGAAACGCCTATAGATACCAAAGAGACCGCACGTGGCCTTCAAATCTTCCAAGTTTTCGGCCTAGGAAATTCCTCGATTGCTCGTAAATTTCATACTTCACGGACAGAGGCCGTCCACGTTGATGATGTGTCCTAAGAATATTATCTCAAGAACAGCATTATGCAATACACAGTTCTTGCAGTATGTTTTGTTACAGACGATCGATTTCGTTCTAAGATCAGACCGTCATCGGGTCCAAAAACCGTCTCAGCTACGGAAATGTGTAATTATCGTACCAGTTACCAGATGTACAATGTACCCGAGCCGTGCTGCAGCTCGCGTTGGTGCTGTTTGTAGGTTTCCGCCCTCCGTTTGAGTCCAGACCGTATCCTTTAGTTGACACTGTTGCGGTTGTTTGTCTTCTCCTCATCTTGACTGGCGACACTCTTTTCACAAGCGTTGCCTGTCCGCTAGTGGCAGCAGCGGCAGTTATCGATATGTAGTAACTGTTGCGCTATCTTTGGGGCGACGTGGTTGTTTTTCCGTGTCGTGTGAGCGTGGAAGTTCGGTTGGGAACTCAAGAGGAGCCAGGTCCACGCAATGCGATAACACGCTGGGACTACTGGTGGCGCGCATGGACTGCCGGATGGCAGTGCTGTGGTCACGAGGGTGCACGACGTCGTCGTAAACCAAATCCTGCAGGCTTTAAGGTGAGTGCATTTCAATTCAAGTTGAGAAACCTCTATTATTGTGACGTGACATCTCACGATTCACCAGTGGTTTGGGTTCGTGTTGTTGCCCGTAGCGTCGCCGAGGCGAAGAGCAGCGAGTGAAGTGCTTGGGGAAGGCGATCTGATTAGCTTTCCACGACTTC
This sequence comes from Schistocerca americana, assembly GCF_021461395.2. NCBI lineage: Eukaryota > Metazoa > Arthropoda > Insecta > Orthoptera > Acrididae > Schistocerca > Schistocerca americana. Next base: position 775,636,186 of record NC_060120.1, read on the forward strand.
TTATTACTATTTACTGCGTTCAGCTTGTTACAATTTGTTAAGTTCAACCAGCAGTATTTTTCCCACCTGGTGGCCGCTAACGCCCCAGTTACCTGCCCTGGGGTTAGTGTATGTAATGGCAGAGTACGTTTCCTCGCCTTGCCACTGCTGTCCGGGAAGGTGTGTAGTTCTGACAGCTTTCTTGATTGTAGGCCGTTTGTGATTCTTCTACTCTGATGGTAGTGATTCCTTTATCGTTGCGGGCGTTCTAAGCATAGTATGCTGGGGGCGTAGTGCAGTCCGCCGGTTCCGGCTTTGACGAGTTGTTCTATTCTTGAATTTGGTTTATTGGACGTCAGGTAGCTTCAGCAAGATTATCATTAGTCATTCGTTAGACTGCCACTAGTCTGAGTTACCATCTTGGAAGTGAATGCAACTCTTGGCTGCCTATCTCATCGCTCGTGAAAGTGTTTGTTGCCGGACCTTCTCAGAGGTCGATTCCTGGAGTTCCGTCTGTGACTGGTCCTTGTGTTTTATTATTGTATTATGTATTACCATACCTCGTAATGCCTACATTAAAGGTTATGTATATCTAGTTAATAATTCCGGTTGCCTTCTGGGATAAATCTAGCAATGTAAGGGTTTTGTTAAAAGGTTACCATCATCTTATTTCACCCATTTGGTGGGCAGTTGCTTGTTTCTTTTAATTAACCTTTGCTTGTGTTTGTTGTTTTACAGCAGGTTTTTAAATTTTTTATATAATTGCCGTTCCTGGCGTGTAAGGCCTTCAGCCGTGATTGTGGTCATTTGCTTTGAAAAATAATTCGATATTTGTATTTTATCAGTAAGCCTTAAAACCTTATTGACTGCCATTCCTGGCGTCTGATACCTTCTGCTGTGTTTGTGACCACTTGACTTTTAATATTTCAATACCTGTAAGTTGTAATTGCACCGAGTTCTTAAACATTCTTAATTTATTGCGATTCTGGGCGTGTAATAACTTCAACCGTGATCGCAGTGGCTTTTTTTCTTCTTTTTTTAAAATTTTATCTGTATCTGTAATTTATGGTGATTTGTTAAATTGTAACGCATGAAAACACTACTATTTACATGGTTGTTTCTTCCTTCATTAATAATGTGTAGTATTTTTTTTATTTATTGTTGAGTCTGGAATTACTGTTTCAAAAATAAACGTGTGTAACTGTAAAAGGCAATCAATAGTAACTCATTACGGACCCGTATACAATCGCAAGCGAATCCTGCCTTCCCTTGAATATCAGGTTTCAGTACCATTATTACTACTAGCTGTATATGTATAAAAATGTGTCTGTTCATCCTCATAGCCGTTAACTGTGTGTCAATATATCGACTATTTTGTTCAACCTCTGGTCTGTCTGAAGGACAGTCCAGATTATGAAGTTTCAAGATACGCTTCTATCCTTAGTGTTTCGCCATTACTAGTACCACACTCACTCAGTCAGACTCAAATCCAAGGAGACCTCCCAAACTTATATTTATTACTGAACTGTGTGCAGAAGTCACGTCATTCGAGATGATGCCATCCTAACAAATGAAGGCAGATGGTTCAGCAGGCAAACGCAAATCAAATTTCAACTTACAGGTGAGAGTTAATATTAGTTTGAACAGTATATTGTGAAAATTTACTCTTCGTGACATTTACATTGGCTCCTTGCCATTAACATTACAAGATCATCTGACTAAAGGACATTGACACTTATCTAAGAAAAGTGTAGTGTGTAAATTGTAATTTCTGGATTGACACTGATAACATCTTAAATGAAAAACTGAACATTAGCACCCTTAGATGTGGTTTAATTTATCGTGACACTGATCAAAAATACGCTGATGAAAAAATGGTAACAGCAAGAAGAAGTTGTTCGACATAAACAATATTTGGTAGGCGTGTTTCTACATCTGTAAGATAACGTCTCTTCTGATTTCGCTCCAATTGCATAAGAGTGGCGCTAGTAGCGTACTTGTAAGCAAATAAGGTTTCCTCTAAATGCGTGCTGTAACGGATGTGATCTTTTCGACTGGATACGATTAGTTGATGATGGTCAAGAATGCCTTCAAGACGAAGATGAAGCCATTATGAACACCTCACTGAGTTTGGACGAGGTCGTGTAATAGGACTTTGAGATGCTGGATGTACCTTCTGGGATACTGTAGAAATACTTGGCAGGAATGTAGCCACTGTTCACGATTGCTGGCGGCGGTGGTCACGAGAATGTTCGGTCGCAATAAGACAGCGGCTCAGACAGCCACATGACACTACCGAGAGGGAAGACCATCTTGTTCGGCGTACGGCTCTAATACACGATACTGCATCTGCGGTAGCAATATCAGCATCAGTTGGCACCACAGTGACACAACGAACTGTTACATATCGGTTACTTCAAGCACAGCTCCGTGTCAGACGCCCTGTAGTGCGCATTAAACAGACCCCCAACCACCGCCATTTGCTACTGTGGTTTCCAGTGAGAGCTCACTGGAGGGTGTGTTTTGTGATGAAAGCTGGTTCTGCCAGAGATGGCCGTGCGTTGCTTACAAGGAGGTCAGTTGAGGGCCTGCAAACTACCTGTATGCGTGCTAGACACACTGGACCTACACCTGGAGTTATGGTTTGGGGTGCGATTTTGTACAACAGCAAGAGCACACTCGTGCTTGTCTCATGCATTATGATTGCAAAATTGTACGTCAATCTGTTGATTAAAGTTTTTGTGCTGCCATACACGAATAGCATTCCAAGGGGTGTTTTCCAACAGGATAACGCTTGCCCACGTGCCACTGCTGTAACCCATCATGCTCTGCAGAGTGTCGACATGCTTTCTTGGCTTGCTCGATCACCAGAGTCGTCTCCAGCCCAGCACGTGTGGGGCATCATCGGACGACATCTCCAGCGTCATCCACGAACAGCATTAACCGTTCTTGCATTGACCAACCAAGCGCAACAGGCACGGAACTCCATCCCACAAACTGACACCCAGTACCTGTACAACACAATACATGCACATTTGTATGTTAGCATTCAACAGCATGCCGGAAAGACCGGTTATTAATGTACCATCATTTCAAATGGTCAATGGCTTATCGCACACTTACTTTAACCTGTGATCTTGCGATGTTAATCATCTAAATATAGTACCTAGAAAAATGTATTTCGAAAATTTCGTTGCGCTACATTAATTATTTTTTGATGTTGCAATTTTTTACCATCAGTGTAAAACAAAGAAAACCAAATTCGAACAATATGATTTTATGCTTGTTAAACATTGAAAAATTATTAATAAATCGTCAGAGCAATTTCTTATAACTATCCATGTTTCCAGATTTCTTAAATAATTCTGTGAGTACCGTATGTAGTGCATCCTATCTATTAGGTATACTTTATCTACATAGTGTGTGAAAAAATGGTGAGTATTTGTAACAGTTACAACAACAGCACAAATATAATCAAGGTCGTGTTTTGATGGTATTCTTAAGTTCAAAATGGTTCAAATGGCTCTGAGCACTATGGGACTTAACATCTATGGTCATCAGTCCCCTAGAACTTAGAATTACTTAAACCTAATTAACCTAAGGATATCACACAACACCCAGTCACCACGAGGCAGAGAAAATCCCTGACCCCGCCGGGAATCGAACCCGGGAACCCGGGCGTGGGAATCGAGATCGCTACCGCACGACCGCGAGCTGCAGACGGTGTAGTTGGGCAGAATCAATACATGAAGTTCGTAACAAAACAAGGTGAATAAGCAAAATGAAAATTTATTTACAAGTATTCAATTAAAAAAGTGGGCCTGATCTGCCTTTTTAGAATAAAAAAAAATTCGTTAAACGTCACTTGTGCACTGGCTCACAGACACACGAGCATTGTGGTAGTCACTTAATTTACTCGGAATTCGGAAAGAGTACACAGAATAGTCGAATGCAGCTGTGGTGTCACCGCCAGACACCACACTTGCTAGGTGGTAGCCTTTAAATCGGCCGCGGTCCGTTAGTATACGTCGGACCCGCGTGTCGCCACTATCAGTGATTGCAGACCGAGCGCCGCCACACGACAGGTCTAGAGAGACTTCCTAGCACTCCCCCCAGTTGTACAGCCGACTTTGCTAGCGATGTTTCACTGACAAATTACGCTCTCATTTGCCGAGACGATAGTTAGCATAGCCTTCAGCTACGTCATTTGCTACGACCTAGCACGGCGCCATTACCAGTTACTATTGATGCTGTAAAACATGTACCGTCACGAGCGATGTTCACGAATTGTGGATTAAATTTAAGTATTCCAGCAGCTACGTACGTTATTGGCTATATTAATTACCTTGTCCTGTTCCAGACATCACGCCAGCCTGCGTGAGCTTAAACGCGTGCCTTTCGGCTTCCTTATAGTGGCTTGGCTGTCTTGCCAAGCCACAACAGCAGCCTTCTCACGAACCTTTGCAGTAAGGGCATCTCGCCATACTGGGACAGGCATGGCAGAGGACAGCACGTGGGCCTCCTGCTCGTCCTTGAAAATTCAGAGAGGGATGAGTGTTGTACAGTGACACCTCCGTGTGCGACTGATCATGGCTAATGTTTTACAGTATCATAGTTTCTGGGTCACAAGCGTGTGATCCGGAACAGCAGTCATCAGTGTCTCCAAGGTGCGTGCGGATGCAACTGGTATCAGTCGCTGATTTCGCTTCAGCTATGCTTTCACAGAGATGATTGTGCTCGCCCGAGCACAACAGGAATTTTATGGACTAGCTGGCTGACAACCCACTAGCCAAAAGCTTTTGTTATGAAAACAGGATAAGGTAATCTGTACCATTAGCTGTGGCAGATAGCAGATAGGAAGTTCTCTGCATGCGAATAGAGGTTATATTGATTGAAGGTGGCTAGCACAAAAATGTTCGGTGGTGCCATTTGGCTACACGAGACTGAGTTTCACCAGGAGAAACGGATATTTAGGATATCAAGTTGTAGCTGCCTCGTTCTGTTATGAATTGCTGACTGTAGAAGGGTCGTGTGTGTCAATGTACCAGAAAACTAGTCACAACAGCTCTTGCAGGTTGCGCCCATTCGACAACACACTCCGCCATAGCAAACCTGTGTTTGCCTCAGCAGCCATGTCCGACACCAGCTGGTCGCCAGTGCGTTCTAAGTGATTGCTCCATTGGGCTTTGCGCTAGCTCGTTCGGTTCAGGGCCCCGCTGTAGAATGCACGGCAGCTGGAACCGGCTGGCGTTGGCCGCGACACTTATCACCCGGCTGTGACCCCAGCTTTCCTGCTGCTATTTGTGGTGTCATTACCTTCCCCCTTTCGTCGTGTTGCGCTGCCAGCAGACGCCACAATGCAAGTGTCCCTGCTTCTCATCACTATGTGATCCTGCACAATTCTTTGCAACATGGGCTCAGTTCGTGGAGTGTCTTATTATTTATACATGTTAATAAATGTTTTCCTCAATGTTTTCTATGATGGAATTGCTTAATCAGACAAAGGAAATTTAAGGTGAATTTAATTTAAAGTATTAGCCAGTTTTAAAATCCTCAACCAGAATATCTTCAACAATCTTGATTATTATGTGAATTTAGCACACTGCGCTGCTGTAGGCGACAAAAGTTTGTCAATTGCTGTTCAAATTGAGAAAGGATAAGTCCCTGACATCGGGCCAATATAACGTACAAACGTCTGCAAATGTGCCGAGTCACATTACTTCTGAGAACTACAATAAATGGAGTAATCGTTGTCTATGACACGGGTTTGCAGTGACAGGATAAACAAGAGCACAACTGCCACAGCAATAAACTGACAACTAGAAGATATTAATGACCCCAGAAAAATTTGTGTTCCACAAGAGGAACGGTCCCAGTGTTTCATACCCCAGAACACCCATCCAACACTGTCATATTCCAGACGTATAATGCATTTCGTGACTGGCCACTTCCTCTGTAATGTACACTGTTTGTACTTGTGATTATCACCATTACTTCCACCATGCACTGACGGATTCCCTTTTCTGTGATGGCTGCTGATGTTTTATGAGTAGTTCTTCTTGTATAGCGTGTACTGATTATACTACATGGTTTCCTATCCCCGGTCCACAGTTCCATTCTCGCTTTCGCTACAACGATCTGGAATGCTTATTCAATGAAGGGTTTGATTTGGCAGATTTACGCACACCGATCAACTTTGTGGACTTTATAGTTTTCAATTCATATGCATTTGTATGTGCAGTCCTGTGTATATACAACGGTCCATTATAGACAGAAAAGAGCTTGTGGACAGTTTCATCTGATTATTGGACAGACTGAAAGACTTGACCAGAACCTTTTGTCCCACATAATATTCCCACACTCCTTGTTGACTACCTCCTCCTTCCTCTTATTTATTTCTTGAATCATCACCATCTTCATTCTCATTTTGCCTATTTTCATGGTCCACATACACTCACAAGCAGCTCTTCAGTATCTGCGCCCAAATTATTTGATCCTCAAATGTAAAGTGCATCTTTTGTTCTCTTTTCATGGCGCCGTAGTCACTCAGTAGGTCCACCCCTATTATAATATCAGCTGCCAATTTTCGAACTACCAGGGAGTTTCCTATTAACATGTGTTTTGACATACTAATCCAAATCTCACTTGTCTGTGTACATCAGCGATTTCTCCGGTGATTGCACCCTTAATCCTAATATTTCTTAATGACAGCTCAGGCCAAGTATGTTTATTCTTCACCTGTTGAATGCTGTTTCTGCTACCGCCAAAATTTTGCTTCCACTATTCCGAATTTTTCCACGACATTTATTACTGGATGGATGTCCCTTGTCGTACTAGGTTCCTTTTCATCAAATAAGGCTTCTAAAATGTCGTCATTCTGAATAACATTGACGAGACTGGATCTGACTGATGACGCAAGTCTTATACGTGCTTCCATCCTGCCTTCTGAACGTCGGAGCCGAGGAGGGCTATGTCTGCACTGATGGGGTTGTGGGTCTGGCTTACGGATTTCCACGATCTCAGCCCTGTCTTGGTTCACTTCATCACCTCATTCGTCAGCTCTGACAGATTCTCCATGCTGAATATTCCCTGAATTGTGGAATCAACCGCTTTGTGGCCCTTTTTTGTAATTTTTTTGGTTGTTACATCTTCCATTTCGAGGACCGTGACTATTTCACTCTCCCCCACTTCAGTCTCCATTATTTGGTCCATGATTGTTTCTAAAATCATTACTCCTGATATATTCGACGAATGATACACATTTCCTGAATGTCCATTTCTACTGTAACTTTCATGCATTCCACGATGCGAGAGTAAGCCAAAGTGTCGTTTGTGTTCATGACTCCCTACGCAGGTGTGCCACACATTAAACGCAAACTCCAGTTTGTGGAGCGTATTTCGGAAAGTACTGATATCCTCATTGCATCTTCCTGCTAATATCTGTTGGTAGTGAGGCAGCAGTTTCGTGTAGCAGTGCCTGATTATCTCCCCTTGCATGCATGGTTTGTCCAGAAACTGATTTTTCTCGATAATGTTCTCTAAAAATTTTACTAGGCTCTTGAATATCGATCCTTAATAATCTTTTGTGGCGCTCATCTCGTATTTTGTTTGTTCTTGAGTCTGCTGAGATTAGTAGCTCTCCAGAAATGTGTCATAAAACTCTTGGTACGTGTGGCTCGTTGCGGCAGTTCTGTGCATCTTTTCCACTACCACTACCATTACCTCTAGGGACCGATGACCTAAGCAATTTGGTTCCTTAGGAATTCACACACACACACACACAAGCATCCATATCCAATACGATTGCTGACAGTCAACATGGGTTTGAGCGAGGTGCGCAGGGCTTTACACGTAAAGCTCTCATATCAAAACAACATTTGGGCTACTGCTCTTTGCGAGTATTGACGGATTAAGATAATATGAAGAGGTGCTCCTTCCACACGGGCTCGAAGAACGTGATTAGGAACTTCGAATTGTCTGGCGATTTGGGAATGGCTCCTCTTAGATGTCGACGTTCAATTGCGCCACAAATTGTTGAAGAAGTCACTGTTGCCATGGTTGAGAATGCTGGACACAATGTGTGATCTTCAAGCAGTACACGGGCGGTGTCTCGACAAATGAACGTTCGATGGTGTACCGTTAGAAAAGTGGTGTGAACAATAATTGTGAAATGGCCGTACAAACTTCCGGGCTGTCGCGGGTGCAGACAGTCGCCACATTGAGCGACGTTTGTAACGTTGAACGTTAGCGTGATACACGATCAACGAATGTTACCCTCTCAGATGGAAAATAACATTTTGTTTTATTCAGCGGTTTATTCGTTATTTCTCTTCCTCATTTCCTTGCAAATGTTTACACAAAGTTTCATTGTCTTACGATCACTCGGTTTTCATGGGGGAACTCGCAGACAGCGAAAGTTTAAATTATAATCACACTGTACTACAAACATCTACATAAGTGTCAATACATTGCATATTTTTTAGTTTTAGGAGTTTTCTACTGGCATCTGAAACGGCATAAAGGAAAAACATCGACTGATTAACAAAACGCGAATTATTAGAAAACATATAAGGAAAATTATTACTTAAATTTTGTTCACTGTGGTCCACTTAGGCCTAAGATGAGACAAAATTCGAGGTGGCTCGTTTAAGGCAACTTGGACCGCATCGTTTAACAACACTTAGTCTCCGCTCACAGCAGGTAACCTTTTATTGCAACTAAAACAAAATGGTGTGGATTGCTTGTACTTTCCAATGACAGCTCCAGAAATTTAATCACTATTACAGTATTACTTCGACGTTTCAATCATTAAAACTTGCCAGATTTTTCTCACTGTTACTTTGTGCCTTCGTGGAATAGCTCACAACTAAGATGGCGAATTTTTGGCAACACGGGGTACACTCAGTGGTCGCAAGAACGCATCTATCGTAAATATCCACAGAGAAATCGAGCCGGCCCATAGATGGAGGCGGACTTTCCATAGCAATCTTACCATACACAGTAGGAAAATTTTATGACGCTCTGGTAAAAACAAGTTAGAAATTATTAGACAAGTTTTACAATGGATTATAGATATTATAATAATAATAAGCCTTTTCCCAACGTTAGGTATGCCCCCATATAAAGAAATTGACTTTTCCGAACACCTTCGAGGGACTCCATTTTATGTGCTGTTTACGATAAAATAATGCATTAAATTGCTGCTCTTACTCCGTTGATTTAGATAAAAGTTTCAGTACTGGGAAGAAGATAAATCACTGTCATATTCAAGAATTCGTATAAGAGGATGATCAACAAAGATTTTTGTGGAATAAAAAATCACCCTGTTTGCCGTGACCAGGATTCGAACCTGGGTTCTTGCGGCCACAACGCAATGTCCTAACCACTAGACTATCACGGCTGGTAATTATTCGTGCCATGAAACAGCAACCGTCCCAGCGGTGACCACGAGACGAGGAATGTGGACTACTTGCTGACGTCACTGGCTACTCCACAAGGCGGTCAGCACGCTTTCTCAAGCCGCTCTGTCGAGCAGTAGAGCGAGGCAGCGAAATCGAGTTTGGAAGAGTTCCTTCATTAACTTCCTTCTTATACAGCTTCTTATACAACTTCGAATAACTGTAAGCGATACCACAAAGTCGACATTAATCTGTAAATAATTATAGAAAATTCACCACATTCAGTGCTTGCTTGTTTCAATTTTTGTGTCTTGCCACAGCCACATATCGACCTCTGCAATGCTACAGCCATTAAGAACTGTGTATCACCTGATAACGATGACTCGCTAAGCCATTCGAAGCCGATAATGACAAAATAAAAGTTTTTTACCAATATAAAGGACAACTGGTTGCAGACATTTCTGATAACTGTTATCCCCTTTTCACACTTCCTAATAATCCTACATTTATGTTTGTACGATGGCCTGTATTATATAAACAGATATTGCGAACTAACTAGAAATACAGAGTGGTCAGAAACAGTCTAAAAAGCTTGTAAGTGTGTTGCAGGGTTGGTTGAGTTGAGAAACAATTATTAAGGAAAAATTCAATACGTTGCGCAATATCCGAGTTAATTAGCATTGAAGTTGAGGGTGCATTTCTGGATGAGGTATCGAATATATTGCTTCCCCCTACTTATACCTCCCGAGGAGATCACGAATGTAAAATTAGAGAGATTCGAGCGCGCACGGAGGCTTTCCAGCAGTCGTTCTTCCCGCGAACCATACGCGACTGGAACAGGAAAGGGAGGTAATGATAGTGGCACGTTAAGTGCCCTCCGCCACATGCCGTTGGGTGGCTTGCGGAGTATAAATGTAGATGTAGACGTAGAAGTTAGCCAATCAGACCGTTGTGCTCGCAAATTCAAGCGGCACACCTGAGACGTGTTCTTCGTTTGCCTTCCTAAAACCGAACTACAGAGAGATGCAACAATTGGATATAGGAGAGGAGCAAGGACTGAACCCAAGCCAGAGGTTAAGTAGCTTCGTACGCCATCATCTACGCTACTGAGGCCGACTGACACTAATGTGTCAGGTGAGCCACTTGAATTTGCTCGCGCAGCGGCCTCATCGGCTAACTTCAGTATCAACAGACTCGGAAACGGAGCAAAGTATCGAATTTATTTCTTAAAATTATTTCCAACACATCCTATCCTGCAACACCCTTAGAAGCTTCTGTTTCTGATCACCCTGCATTCGCGACTCCTAACGAAATATCGCGTGGTTCCAGTGTTGTACAGTACTGACTTATCTTTTATGACATGAACATTTTACACGCTTAAACATAGGCTGTGGGTCATCCCTGAGCCTTGGTGTACAGTTAATTCGTCCAAGAGTTAAACACAGCTCCACATGACATGCGAAAAAACATGGTTTGTGACTTCATGTGTTTGGTCTACTTTGTGAAAAATTTTACTGTGTTGCTTACCAAATTACCACTACAAGTACAAATAATATTACTTTAGCGTACTTGGTAAAGGAAATCTGGATGCACATCATTAGCTGCACTTCAAAAGTATTTATTTGACAGACAGGTATTCGATCATATAGTCCACCATCGGTGGCATACACTGCGAGTGTCTATATCAAAGAACGGGTCCGTCAAGTATAAAATCTTCGTGCAGGTTAAAAATGACGTAGATCTTTGCAGTATACAGATCGTCGTGTGTACATCTTGATACTGTGAAACGCTTAACGACCACACTTCCTGTTCGTATAGAACAATTCGTAGTATGATGTTCGACTCTTTATAAGTGTAACTGCAGTCTCGTTTCTGTACAAATTGTGAATAATCTTTCTCTGTTCTTTTTTAATCTCTAACAGAGAATTTCGAAGAGCGTATCCTAGGCAACCTTCTCAACAGCTTTCTCTAAGTCTCCAATATTTCAAACGTAGCTTTACCTTTCCTTAGTCAATCTTCTGATGTATGTCGTAGCGTCCCTACATTCCTCTAGAATCCAATCTGATCTTCCCCGAGGTTGTCCTCTACTATTCTTCCATTCTTCTGGACGCATTTCTTGGCAGTGTTTTGCATTCATGACTTAGTGATCTGCTAGGTAATATTCACTCCTTTCAGAACCTAACTCTTTGGCATTGTAATTCTGGCACCATTGTTGAAGTCTGAAGTCACCTATTTCATGTATCTTGCAATAGTTTTGTCATGGCTGGCTCTCCCTTGAATCTCAGTAATTTTGAGGGAATGTCGTCTATTCTAGGGACTTTGTTTCGACTTACGTCGTTCTGTGATCTGTCAAGTTCTCCTCGCAGTATCATACTTTTCGTCTTATCTTTAGTTGCTATAACACTGTTCGTGTTCATTTCCTTGTATATATTTCCCCCAATCTCTCAACTTTACCTTCTTGCTTAGTACTGGCTTGGCATCTGAATTCGATATTCAGTTACTTCCCTTTTCTCTAAGGTCTCTTTAATTTTTCTCTATGCGGCATCTTCTTTTCCCCTAGCCATCCATGCTTCTAGAGTGTTAGTGCTCTCTAATTTTTCACTTTCTGTCATTCTCATTTTTTTACGCGTTTGAATTCCCTTTTGCCTGCTACATTTGCTGAATTTTTGTATTTTATCGTTTCATTAGTACGTTGCATGTTATCCAAAGGAGGAAAAGGAGGACGGGATTAAAGGTTAACGCCTCGTCGACGACGAAGTCATTAGAGACGGAGCACAAGCTCGGATTAGGGAAGAATGGAGAGGGTAAGCGGCGGAGTCCTTTCGAAGGAACCATCCCAACATTTGCCTTAAGCGATTTAGGGAAATCATGGAAAACTTAAATCAGGATGTCCGGACATGGGTTTGAAGCGTCGTCCTCCTGAATGCAAGTCCAGTGTGTTAACCACTGCGCCACCTCTTACGGTGCGTTATCCATAGATTTATGGTGGTCATAAACTTTTTGCCTCTTGGATCCTCTGCAGCTTTCTCTATTTCATCTCTGAAAGTCACCCATTCGTTCAAATGGCTGTGAGCACTATGGGACTTAACATCTGAGGTCATCAGTCCCGCCGGCCAGAGTGGCCGAGCGGTTCTGAGCGCTACAGTCTGGAACCGAGAGACCGCTACGGTCGCAGATTCGAATCCTGCCTCGGGCATGGATGTGTGTGATGTCCTTAGGTTAGTTAGGTTTAATTAGTTCTAAGTTCTAGGCGACTGATGACCTCAGAAGTTGAGGCGCATAGTGCTCAGAGCCATTTGAACCATTTTTCATCAGTCCCCTATAATTTAGAACTACTTAAACCTAACTAACTTAAGGACATCACACACATCCATGCCCGAGGCAGGATTCGAACCTACGACGTAACGGTCGCGCGGATCCAGACTGAAGCGCCTAGAACCGCTCGGCCACATCGGCCGGCCACCCATTCCTCTCCTATTGTATTCCTTTCCTCCATTTTAATTTATTGTTGCCTCATTTTCCATTTGAAACTCTCAACAACCTCTGGTTCTCTCAATTCATCCGGATCCCATCGCCTCAGTTTCCAACCTTTCTGCAATTTCTTGAATTCTGATCTGCAGTTTATAACCACTAAATAATAGAGAGAACCCATTTCTGTCCCTCTAAATGTTTTATATGTTACAGTTATTAATAGGAACAAACGAAAGGGGGCGGTAAAGGACAATGAAACGAACAAATAATCCTGTTAAACGTAGGTCCGGGTCCAATGCTTTTCCTGACACGAAGTATACACAAGTGCAGTCATATCAAAGTTACAACACTGTTAATGTTTGAGGCCACGTTCTGGATGACGTTCCTTGTGGTGGAAGGATTCTTATGTTGGACATGCATGATGATGCACAGGCACAATTTAATGTAGCTGTTCTGGAATATGTAGCACGAATCTTCGACGAGTGAATCGGTCGTGGATCGCCAACAGCATAGCTTCCCAGGACACTGGACTTGAACTGTTGGAATTTTTCTTTGTGAGAATATTTAAAAGTTTGTGTGTTTTCCAGCCCTGATGAAAGGGTCGATGAACTCCGGAAACACACTGCGGATGTGCGGATGGCTGTCAAAGCATTCAGAACCAGATTGGGTTTCTTGAACGTGTCCAAGTATCGACGAGGAAACGTGCTGAAATCAGCTTTCACATGAACAGTGGCATGTGGAACATTTGTTGTAATGTATTTGTCCTCAGGTGCATATCTGCACTTTGGATCCTAGGGAACTCTGTTACAAGGTGTTCATGTGCTCAGTCGTAATACGTCGTATCGGGGAAACAATTGGCTTCCGGGGCAATGTTTTTTAAGATTCTTTGCTTGTTTCATTGTTCTCCACTCGCTTTTTTCCTTTGTACCGAAAATATTCAAGCGTCCTGTATAATATCTTTGAAGCTTGCAGTTGTCTCCAGATCTCTTCGACGTAAACATCCTGCTTTCATGATTCTTAAACCAAGTAATAGCAATGATTAAACTACGATTAGTGCGGAGTTCTAGCACACAGTTTCCCTTTTTATTCCTTTCCCGCGGTTCAGGTTCTCCTCCTATATTTTGGTCTCTTCGTTTCCCTATTATCGCGTTCCAGCTCACTATCACAATAAAATTTCCGTCTCCCTTAGTATTTTAATAGTTTATGTCATCACATATTTTTCTCTTCATCACTTGCCGACAGTGTATAAACTTGTGCTGCTGTGGTGAGTGTTTGCTTCGTGTCTATCCTGGAAACGATAATGCGTTCCCTGTGCTGTTCATGGTAACTTACCAGCCCTCCTATTTCCTAATTCATTATTAGAATTAATTTTGCATTGTCCTTGTGCTGACTTGAACAGAAGTCCTGTTCTTCCTTCCACCGCACTTCACTAATTCCTTCTACATCTAACTACAACCTTTCCACTTCCCTCTTTAAATTCTCTGATCTACCTACCCGATTAAAACATCTAACATTCTGCGCTCAAGAGGATTTCATCATCTTTAAGCCATACAGTAGAGTTACAAGTCATCAGGAAATAGAATGAATACAGTTCGCACCTGCTTCCAGCCATTTACAGTACAAACATAGGAAAAGCTAAAGTACAAGGACAAATGAAAGAATCGTCATCCTCCCTATTGCTCCTGCAACTACTGAAAAGGCTGCTGCTCCAACTCAGGAACCACAGGTTTGTCTGATCTCTCCAGTGTGGTTGCACCAGCGGTACAGCTACATGTATCGTTAACGCACGCGAGCCACCTCACCTCAGCAAGGTTCATAGTAGGGTTTGAAGATTTATCTTCATCAATGAATAAATTCTGTACATGTGAATACTACGATTCCCACGGTCTCCGTCGCATAGAATCAGTCGGATTCTAATGTAGTTTGTCATAATTTGTAATCTGTTAAGATCTGTCAAGACCTTATCAGTAGAGTGATTTCACTAGAATTCTACTCGCCTGATTGCTCTCTGGCTGCAGTGTTACAAATGTTTGGCGATGAAACCTGATGTTAGTTTCTGTAAACGGATACCTGGCCTATAAGAGTTTTGAGATTTCTCCTCTAGCCCTCCGATTCAAGCAGTCTCATCTTCATAATATCAACAGTGTGTTGTATCCGCAATTCGATGCCGTAAACGAAGTTTAAGAAGATAAGTGTCCAAACCAATATGGGCTGGTATTTGAGTAAAATAGACGTGTTAGTGATATTATGACACCGGATTTTGACTAAAGCGTTGTACCAAAAACATAAAAGTGCTAAAAATTTAAAATTTTTCACTGTACGTCTTTTTACTAATGTAAGCACAATTAATTATGTACGTCTTATTTAAATGTCAGATGAAAACATTTACCTGAAGGGCTATATTATTAGAAGATGGTAGTTATCACGCTTCTGTGTAGAATTAAGACTTGATTCGTTGATTTGTTTGTTTTGTATGGAAAATCAGCTGAATTCTACATTAGTTTCTGGCAGGATATGATAATAATAACAAAAAAGTAAACACTTCCTTGATATCTGATCCGCAGAAAAAGAAGGAAATGTCTCCTTTTTAGGTTTCTGTACGACAGTACGTAAAAAAGGAACTCTTAAAGGATCATTTGTTGTCGTCTATCTATCTGTTAGACTGTTAAGAACAATCTTTCTCAGGAACGGATAGACGTATCAAACTGAAATTTATGTCACAGACTAACGTCTACGGTCCGTTTGCGATGTAAAACTTTAAGCTTCTGCGTCAATGTTGTCGAAAGATACGATAGTTTACGTCACATATTTTGACACCTGTAAACTCAGTCATCAAAACCTACAGGACACTTCCCGTTGAACTAGAATCGTGAAATCGGGGAAGAAACAAGGCTCTAGAGCGTAAGTAAAGAAAAAAACCAGAAATTTGATAATTTTTAATTGTATCATTTTTTTGTCATTTTATCCGTCTTACAACCTGTCTGTAAGACAGGAGGTAGATGAAGGTGAAATGGGAGATATGATACTGCGTGAAGAGTTTGACAGAGCACTGAAAGACCTAAGTCGAAACAAGGCCCCTGGAGTAGACAACATTCCATTAGCACTACTGACAGCCTTGGGAGAGCCAGTCCTGAAAAAACTCTACCATATGGTGAGCAAGATGTATGAGACAGGCGAAATTCCCTCAGACTTCAAGAAGAATATAATAATTCCAATCCCAAAGAAAGCAGGTGTTGACAGATGTGAAAATTACCGAACTATTAGTTTAATAAGTCACAGCTGCAAAATACTAACGCGAATTCTTTACAGACGAATGGAAAATCTGGTAGAAGCCGACTTCGGGGAAGATCAGTTTGGATTCCGCAGAAATGTTGGAACGCTTGAGGCAATACTGACCTTACGACTTATCTTAGAAGAAAGATTAAGGAAAGGCAAACCTACGTTTCTAGCACTTATAGACTTAGAGAAAGCTTTTGACAATGTTGACTGGAATACTTTCTTTCAAATTCTGAAGGTGGCAGGGGTAAAATACAGGGAGCGAAAGGCTATTTACAATTTGTAAAGAAAGCAAATGGCAGTTATAAGAGTCGAGGGGCATGAAAGGGAAGCAGTGGTTGGGAAGGGAGTGAGACAGGGTTGTAGCCTCTCCCCGATGCTATTCAATCTGTATATTGAGCAAGCAGTAAAGGAAACGAAAGAAATATTTGGAGTAGGTATTAAAATCCGTGGAGAAGAAATAAAAACTTTGAGTTTCGCCGATGACATTGTAATTCTGTCAGAGACGGCAAAGGACTTGGAGGAGCAGTTGAACGAAATGGACAGTGTCTTGAAAGGAGGATATAAGATGAACATCAACAAAAGCAAAACGAGGATAATGGAAAGTAGTCGAATTAAGTCGGGTGATGACGCGGGAATTAGATTAGGAAATGAGACACTTAAAGTAGTAATGGAGTTTTGCTATTTGGGGAGCAAAATAACTGATGATGGTCGAAGTAGAGAGGATATAAAATGTTGACTGGCAATGGGAAGGAAATCGTTTCTGAAGAAGAGAAATTTGTTAACATCGAGTATTGATTTAAGTGTCAGGAAGTCGTTTCTGAAAGTATTTGTATGGAGTGTAGCCATGTATGGAAGTGAAACATGGACGATAAATAGCTTAGACAAGAAGAGAATAGAAGCTTTCGAAACGTGGTGCTACAGAAGAATGCTGAAAATTAGGTGGGTAGATCACATAACTAATGAGGAGGTATTGAATAGAATTGGGGAGAAGAGGAGTTTGTAACACAACTTGACTAGAAGAAGGGATCGGTTGGTAGGACATGTTCTGAGGCATCAAGGGATCACCAATTTAGTACTGGAGGCTAGCGTGGAGGGTAAAAGTCGTAGAGGAAGAGCAAGAGATCAATACACTAAGCAGATTCAGAAGCATGTAGGCTGCAGTAGGTACTGGGAGATGAAGAGCCTTGCACAGGATAGAGTAGCATGGAGAGCTGCATCAAACCAGTCTCAGGACTGAAGACCCAACAACAACAACAACCTGTCTGTCTATTGAAGCCCCCCCTTTTCGCAGGATTGGGTGGACGTATCAAGTTGAAATTTATGTCACTAAAGTCCACCATCTCTTGACGATGTGAAACATATAAGCTTCTATGTCAACGAAATCAAAAGATATATCAATAGCATCATCATTATCATTAAATCAAAAGATACGCCCATTTACGTCACATATTTTGATATCTTGCCAATACCGATTTCGATAACACGCAAAAGTTGAAATTCTCGATTCCCGGGCTGGGTGAACTATATACACACATAATGAACTTTGTAAAGAACCCTTGGTGCACGAGTCTTACTCTCACTTATCCGGGGCTTTTTGTTATTATATGGATAACCCGTGGCCGTGGTGTTCTAGCAGGTAGAGCGTTAGACCCATGCTCTGGAGATACCTGGTTCAGTCCCAGGAAGGAACGTGCAGTTTTCCTCGTTACAGTCCCTCCAGGGCGGCCCCAGGTCCACTTGTCTTGCTATAGCATTGAGTACTGGGGATTTTTCCCGAGGGTAAAAGGCGGCCGGAGCGATCGGTTCGTCCCCTTCCCCCTCCTAGTACCGTGGCTGCCTCCCACCTGCAGTCAGGAAAGGAGCTCCTTTCCTTTTTATATGGACAGTCGGCACCAGAGAGATAGTTCACAATAATTTGGAGGCTAAGGTATGGAATAAAAGTAGAGTGAGCGTATCGGATGGAGGTCTGGATGCTACGCACAGTTACGTATGTATGGGATTGGATAGTTCTGCAGTGACACAAAGTTCAGCAATGGCATTTGTAAAGAGAGATGCGGTGTCATAATGAGGGAAAAGGAATGGAGGTTCCGTTATATCTGGAAGTATGAGTAAATGTCATGACATTTAGTGTGCTGTGTTCGTGGAAGATGGTAGTTTTATTGGTAGAAAGTATGGGGATTGTGAGGATGCCAGTGGGAGGGTTGTGGTGATACAGTGCAGCTAAGTACTAGGATTAAGCTTTAGGAAGCCGAATAGTAAGGTAAACACATACGCGTGCCACGTGGGTGAGGAGACGGAGGAATCTGATGAGTTGCCGGTGGCCTCGTGTTGCAGTGAGTAACTGCACGCAGAAAACAGAACATAATGTTAAGCATTCAAATTTGAGATGAAATTTATAGATTAACTGTAGATGTCCTGCTGAAGTTGACAATAATGTGAACAAAATAGGTTATGGTTTTACATCTATAGATGATTAACTAACGTAATTCTCAAGTTCAGTCAGGTAGTAGTTTCAGTTTGTTGCATACGATCTTGTATTTGGTAAGTGCTAGGATGCGAGTAAGTTTAGTGTCAAAGTATGAGATATTGTGGTGGATTATTCATAAACAGGAGGATAAAATCCGCGGCAGTGGAAGTGGCAGCTGATATGATTTATAATTCTTTCCACGGTTGGGGTGGTTTTATCTCGAGAAGTCATAAATTATACCAGGAAATGAAGTGTGTTCCTGTGCTGTATTAATCTGAGATACAAGATGTGGCTATAAAACTGGTGCTGTCACAGAGTAAGTACGCATGGAGCAAAGATGAACGACCATCTGCGTTAAGTGTGAAGCCTTCTCACTCGTGTATGGCGTCTCTGGTGTCTGCAGACAAACCAGTGTGGCCTTGGCCTTAGTTTGTGTGAGAGCAGTTACTTTGTTTTCTCGGAAAAATGATGGAGCGACGAATTGTTGTGAAGTTCCTCATGAAACTTGGAAAAACTGCTGCTGAAACCTATCTGTTAATAAAAGAAGTGAATGGCGAAGACAGTTTATCACGTACGCGAGTTTTTGAGTGGTTCAAGCGTGTCAGAGATGCTCCAGAAGATGACTTTGAAGATGACTCACAACCGCGACACCCTTCGACACGAAAATTGGATGAAGATATCGAAAGAGTAGGTAATCTGATTCGGCCTGACCATCGGTTGAGTATCAGGTCAATTCCTGAAACAGTAGAAATTTACGAAGAACGCTTGAGGCTAATTTTACACTCCCCATTTAACGAAAGTGTGTACGAACCTGGTGCCGAAAATCCTCACGAATAAAAAGAAGTTCGTGAAAATGTTTGTACTGACATTTCGAATACTACTAAAAGCATGGTAAAATGTGATGAATCTTGCTTTTTCACTTCTGATCCAGAAACTAAGCAGCAATCAATGCTTTGGAATGGCCGAAGTTCTCCAAGAGCCAAAAAATCTCCAACGAGCAAATCAAGATTCAAAATCATGATCGTCGTTTTCAGTATTCGTGAAACTGTGTATCTTCACTGGGTTCCTGAAGGCCAGACTATTAAGCACCGTTATTACTATGTGGTTCTTGCTCAAAAGCGTGAGAAAATAAGAAAAAGCAAAGACATGAATTGTGGAAGAACAAGTCATGGATTCTGCACAAAGATTACGCCCCGACTGATACTGCATTGTGTGATAGAGGTTTCTGGTGAAGTACAGCATCCCAGTGTTAGATTAGCCACCTTATTCGCCTGACCCGTAGCACCATGTGACTCTTGTCTGTTACCCAAGGTCAAATTTGCACTAAAAGGAACAAGTTTACGATCTGTTGGGGCAGTCAAAGAAAAAGCAGCTCTCATCATCAAGCAGCTCACACATGAGTTCCAGCACTGTTTCCATTAATGGTAAACTCGCACGGAGCGTTGTAGGAACAGAGGAAATGAGTATACTGAGGGTGAATAACTAAATATTGAGATAAAATGTTTTACAGCAACAGTTTAGTTATATTATAGCCACATCTCGCGTTTATGACTCAACCTACTAGTAACCTCTTCTGGCGACTGGATTTAACCTATCAACTACTTCGATTCTTATCTTTTGCAAGGTTTCTTATACACTACTGGCCAGTATAATTGCTACACCACGAAGATTACGTGCTACAGACTCGAAATTTAACCGACAGGAAGAAGATGCTGTGATATGCAAATGATTAGCTTTTCAGAGCATTCACACAAGGTTGGCGCCGGTGGCGACACCTACAACGTGCTGACATGAGGGAAGTTTCCAACCGATTTCTCATACACAAACACCAGTTGACCGGCGTTGCCTGGTGAAGTGTTGTCGTGATGCCTTGTGTAAGGAGGAGATATGCGTACCATCACGTTTCCGACTTTGATAAAGTTCGGATTGTAGCCTATCGCGATAGCGGTTTATTGTATCGCGACATTGCTGCTCGCGTTGGTCGAGATCCAATGACTGTTAGCAGAATATGGAATCGGTGGGTTCAGGAGGGTAATATGGAACGTCGTGCTGGATCCCAACGGCCTCGTATCACTAACAGTCGAGATGACAGGCATCTTATCCGCATGGCTGTAACGGATCGTGCAGCCACGTCTCGATCCCTGAGTCAACAGATGGGGACGTTTGCAAGACAACAACCATCTGCACCAACAGTTCGACGACGTTTGCAGCAGCATGGACTATCAGCTCGGAGGACCATGGCTGCGGTTACCCTTCACGCTGCATCACAGGCAGGAGAGCCTGCGATGGTGTACTCAACGACGAACCTGGGTGCACGAATGGCAAAACGTCATTTTTTCGGGTGAATCTAGGTTCTGTTTACAGCATCAAGATGGTCGCAACCGTGTTTGGCGACAACGCGGTGAACGCACATTGGAAGCGTGTATTCGTCATCGCCATACTGGCGTATCACCCGGCGTGATGGTATGGGGTGCCATTGGTTACACATCTCGCTCACCTCTTGTTCGCATTGACGACATTTTGAATAGTGGACGTTACATTTCAGATGTGTTCCGACCCGTGGCTCTACCATTCATTCGATCCCTGCGAAACCATACAATTCAGCAGGACAATGCACGACCGCATATTGCAGGTCCTGTACGGGCCTTGGTGGATACCGAAAATGTTCGACTGCTGCTCTGGCCAGCACATTCTCCAGATCTCTCACCAATTGAAAAGTCTGGTCAATGGTGGCCGAGCAACTGGCTCGTCACAATACTCCAGTCACTACTGTTGATGAACTGTGGTATCGTGTTGAAGCTACATGGGCAGCTGTACCTGTACACGCCATCCAAGCTCTGTTTGACTCAATGCCCAGGCGTATCAAGGCCGTTATTACAGCCACAGGTGGTTGTTCTGGGTACTGATTTCTCAGCATCTATGCATCCAAATTGCGTGAAAATGTAATCACATGTCAGTTCTAGTATAATATATTTGTCCAATGAATACCCGTTTCTCATCTGCATTTCTTCTTGGCGTAGCAATTTTAATGGCCAGTAGTGTATTTTCGATAATGCTATTACCTCTCAATATCGCCACGATCTTACAAGTAAAAGCTTTTATTTTTGACGGTGTTGTAGAATATGGTACACAACTGAAACGTCACAGTACTCATTTCCTCATTTCGATGACTCAAACAGACTTTAATTTCGTTCTCTGACGGATGCATTGACAAACGCAGTTATCTCTAGCTGAACAAATACGCGAATGAACTAGATGTGTAAATTAAAGCAATATATCGACTGGTGCCATATGGCTCTGCCGGAAAGAGGGGGAGCAGAAGAGGGGAAGGCGCCGTTGTGATTAAATTGAGCGGTCATGGGCATCGGGCAGCGGAGATTCGGGATCAGATGGGTCGCGCGCGTGTAGTTTCCCGCGTGGCTAGAGCAGAGGACGGCGGTAAAGCGAGTCCTAAGGCAAACAGCCTTCTTTCTTTCCAATTAGTGTACAACTGGGGACCTTGCGTTGATAGTATTTGTGCCCCAAGTGTTCTGACATTCGGCACCGATATGCACTTACGTTGATAGGTCTATCCTATATCATGTAAAGTAGTCCGCTTCAAACTGATTCTACTTCTGGCTCTTCGCTCCAGGGACCACGGTTCTGCGAAATAAAATTCCACATCATCGGTACACATTGCGTAAGTATTTCTGTATTTCTGACCTCAATGGAATGTCATTAGATAGAACCCGAACGCGTTCATCTATTTTCACGAGTGTTTTAGTGTCACAGTGAAACATTGAGCTAGAGTCCATATTCCCTTGTCAGCTTACTGTGATAAGTGTCCATCTGTGTCGTGTGAATGATGAGTTCTTGTGAAATGTTGTCTTGAGTTTGCACTGCTACTAATGCTTGTGACAGGGAAAGAAGTGAGAGGGCAAAAATCGGGGCCGATACACAGTTCATTCTTCTCGCTACAACTAAGGACACCCAATCCTACTACCGACAATGTCGCACGTCATCATTGTGTGGCACAGTTTTGCGATTTAAGGCGGGACATTGTTGGCCTTTCTAATGATAAGGAATATTACGCTACTACTTCTTCTCCCTTGCTAGGAAAATACTGGGAACAAAAATTTAGTCCATATCAATTCGAACCAGGCATCTACAGGTCGTGTGTTACAACACTAGACTCCGTGTAATGAACCTGTTATGGAGGTAGAACACTTTTCAGATTTTTATAGAATTTTAACCAACACCATCACGCCATAAGTAGATTGAAGTACAAATTCAGGCATTACATAAAACCAACTGTCTAGTGGGACGTTGCCCATCAGGTGTACGATAGTCAATTTTCTTGTATACACACAATTTTTTTCTTGGATGATTATGTAACAGTGTGACACGTGATGTTTAAAGTCCCACACTACCCCTGCTCTTAAGGAATATGTATTCAGTGATAGGAAATTTCTGACAGGCATTTGGCTAGTGAAGTAATTACTGCATTCTTATTTTGGGACGTCTAATAGGTAGAGGGTCGCTTCAACGTGCGTGTGGCAGGAACCAGTCGTTAGAAATAACAAGCCATAACGTAAACTTATCATTCACCAAACCCTAGAGTGGCCCCTGTATCTTGTGAAAAAAAGATTGTTGTCTTTATGGGAAACATTGTTAAACGTTACGGAGTGGACTGTATGAAAAGCCCTGTAGATGGAAATGGTTATACGCCAAATTCCTTTGCCCGACAAAGCTTTCTTGTTAACTAAATAGATATCGTCGCTGGATGATGTCGAAATTTACAGAACTGGAGTTTCATACTTTTGTATGCATGCTACAGTCAGAAATAACAGATAAGACCAGTACGGCAGTACCGCTGTTAAGTCCACTTTCCGATGCTTTCGGGGATACCATACACAGATCTGGCACGATTTCCACCAGTTTGGTATCTCTGTGCCGTTTCCTTAAGAAATTATCAAATTTCATAGAGTAATTAAGTTGTTTTATATTTCACGCATAACTGTTTTAATCCCCACAGATAAAAAGTAACGAATGGTAAGACTTCCGTCATTTTATTTACATTTTCCATTTGACTGTAATGTCATTTGTAGCCTTCGATCCATCTTTGTATATCTCAATATTTTGAGATAGGCCTATCGATCCATTCATTTGAAATCTCATTATGAACCTCCAGAGAGCTATGCATTATCTAAAAGACGGCACATACAAATTCTCATTTGCATTAAAACGCGTAAAAAGTTTCACTTTTATAAATTATTTTTCAGCTAATATTCGCTGACAAGTGACCTTGATTATTACGCACAGTTTTTAAAGACCCATTTGGGAATACAACAATTTACAAGAATTCTGCTAAATATCTACAATATCGTACACAGATGTAACATGTATGTGTTTTCGCTGACTTCCATCTTCCGTTATGATCGATTACCTGATTTCTTTGACATCGCTGAATGATTATCGTTGGATGTATTGTGTAAACTGAGATCAGCTGAACGAGCCGTTAGTTTCCTTGTGACTGCGGCTAGTGTCAGTACACACTTAACACATTTGTTACTGTGATGACGTTCGCAACTGCTGACGCTATGAGGCAAACCTATAACATAAGATATGACAAGGTTTCATGTTCACAGAGTATGTTTTTCATGATTTTTTGACTTTAAAGAACATTTCTTGCAACAATAACATTCGTAAGTATTATTTTTAGAGCCTTCAGGTAAGATTAACTTACAATTTGTGTTCATGTTTAGGTCGACTGAAGATGATCTTTTGATCGAAACTCGTCCCGACAGTGAGAAAGTATACTTTCAGCAGTTTTTTGTGGTTGACAGTGTCATTCGTGAAATAATAAGAAGCTGTGTAAAAGTGCTTAAAGAGAAAAAAATTGTCCAAGTAAAGTTATCCTCATAAAAAATAACGAAATCATATCGGTATTGCTCGTTGCGTACTGTTATATCGCTACTACTAGTTTCGATTCTTTACTTGCTCCGTAAACTACCCGTATAATTCCCATAGTCGATTTTTTAAAGAATCGAACTCTCATGTATAAAGCTTCAAACGTCTGATTACTCCACAAATCAGTTCCTGTGTTAAACATTTATCGTTAAGCACGTAAGAGGAAAAAGTTTAGAAAAGGTTTGAAATATTGTTTAATGTTTGTGGAAGTCGCAAAGTTCTCTCATTATCAAACAGAGGCTGAGTACAATCTGGGTAATTTGAGCTCTGTTTTAAGCAAAAGCTAGTTTTTCACGCATCTCAGTGTTTATGACGCATACCTCCCGAACTATGTGTCGCACAATGATATAAGTTTGCTGGTACATTCAGTGGTATATGTGGATACTGTCTACAAGAAGCGTTGCCAATAGAGTTAGTAGTAAATAAATGTAAGTTAAAACGTCGTAGTTGATGCTGAAGTCTTACTGCATGAGCAGTGAAAATGCGTAAACGATAAACTTTTTTCCCTTCATTTAATTTGTGGAGGGTGCCAGCGGGAATAATTTTCGAAAAGGTTTGCGGTTGTGTTTAAAGTATGTTGGAAGTAGCGAAGTGGTGGTGGTGGTTAGTGTTTAACGTCCCGTCGACAACGAGGCCATTAGAGACGGAGCGCAAGCTCGGGTGAGGGAAGGATTGGGAAGGAAAGCGGCCGTGCCCTTTCAAAGGAACCATCCGGGGAAGTAGCTAAGTGTTCACATTCTCAAGTACTCGGTGAACATACTTTGAGTAAATTGTGCACTGTGAGTTATGCCGCCTCAATACATAACGTATTTTACTGACTACAAGACGCTACGGCCTATAAGGCAAACCTTAATTTTTAAGCAATTTTAAAAAATAACATTTTTACCATTTTTATTATTAGACTGCAAAGCCAGACTAAGGAAAATTATTGGCATATAAAACCGAACTAACCTTTAAAATTCCTGAAAATCATCGCCTGAACTTTAACTTTCTCTTCTTCTTCGTCATCGTTGTCTCTTCATATATAAGATGGACTTAACTGCCATCGCGAGCGTTACTTACGCCGCACTTCTTGAACGATTTAACGGTAATATCTTCTCTCACTCTAGACCACGACAGTTTTATCCACTGACACACTTCATTGTAGCTTGTTTTAAAGCTCCTTTCGGCATGACTTCATGTTGGGTTTCATCCATCATGCATTTGTTCCATTCTTCCCTCATAAACTTTCAATAATTTATTTATCGAGACATCAAGAGGTTGAAATTTTGAAGTAAGTCCTCCCAGAATAACAGCAGGTTCTGTATTTCCCGGTCTCAATTTATCTTTCACAGCATTTATCAAACTACTAAATTCCAGAATGAGATTTTCACTCTGCAGCGGAGTGTGCGCTGATATGAAACTTCCTGACAGATTAAAACTGTGGCCAGCCGGAGTGGCCGAGCGGTTCTAGGCGCTTCAGTCTGGAACCGCGAGACCGCTACGGTCACAGGTTCGAATCCTGCCTCGGGCATGGATGTGTGTGATGTCCTTAGCTTAGTTAGGTTTAAGTAGTTCGAAGTTCTAGGGGACTGATGACCTCAGAAGTTAAGTCCCATAATGTTCAGAGCCATTTGAACCATTTAAAACTGTGTGCTGGACCGAGACTCGAACTCGGGGCCTTTGCCTTTCGCGGGAAAGTGCTCCACCATCTGAGCTACCCAAGCACGACTCACGCCCCGTCTTCACAGCTTCATTCCTGCCAGTATCTCGTCTCCTACCTTCCAAACTTTACAGAAGCTCTCCTGCGAACCTTGCAGATCTAGCACTCCTGAAAGAAAGGATATTGCGGAGACAGGGCTGTGGCTAAGCCATGTCTCCGCAATATCCTTTCTTTCAGGAGTGCTAGTTCTGCAAGGTTCGCAGCAGAGCTTCTGTAGAGTTTGGAAGGTAAGAGACGAGATACTGTTGACTACTAAATTGTTGTAGCACAAGAGAGCTCTTCTTCAATAAAGCACTTTTCCTTCTTTCTCATACTATGTTAATCCACAATTTCATACCAACCTTGTCCTTCCAACCCTTGTCATGTACGTGAACACCACCAACAGGCGAGATTTCAAAAGGTTTTGACACTGTTTTGCGCTTGAAAATGATCATTGTATTACTTAAGTTTGATACCTTCAGCTCAACTTGACAGGGCCGGCCGCGGTGGTCTAGCGGTTCTAGGTACGCAGTCCGGAACCGCGAGACTGCTATGTTCGCAGGTTCGAATCCTGCCTCGGGCATGGATGTGTGTGATGTCCTTAGGTTAGTTAGGTTTAAGTAGAGCAAGTTCTAGGGGACTGATGACCACAGTAGTTTAGTCCCATAGTGCTTAGAGCCATTTGAACCAACTTGACAGAACAACAGTGTAATGCATTTTTCCATGTCCAATTCTTTTGACAGTAACTGTTTTAGCACCTTTCATGGCAACAGTTCTATAATGCGGCACATCAAATGTCAGAGAGTTTCGTCCATATTCGCTATTTGGCTTAGTTCCACACTGGTTTTCTTTCGATGATGGATGACAAAGCGATGGAAAGATATTTTCTCTTCATGTACTTGTAGCATTTTCTGAGATTTTGGTTTTGGTTCGCATGTTAAGTCAATGACGCTTTATAAATTTCCACAGCAGCACTAGCTTATGAGCGTGTATTTGAATCATTATTGTCTTAATTCCAGTGCCATTTTGACAGTGCCCTTGAACTCATTTCAATACGTCATCTTATACTTTTGGCCGATTAGCATTCAGGGCTCTAACTGCACGTTTAATCTCCCTCATTTTCTTCAGTTCTTCTTTACTAGGCAGCCAATCGCGAATGGTTTTTTTCTGTTGGTGGAGGGCCGAAATGCTGCTCAGTTACTCTGTTTCCATGTTCTTCTGCACATGCTATTACTTTCAACTTATAGCCCGCATCGTCTGGATACCTCTTATTTTTTTCCATTACGAAATTAGCTACTACTCGTAAGGAAAATATTGTACTGCTACCGATGACACAAATCACTTTCAGTTAAAGTTCACTGGCGCCGTAGACTGCAATGGCGCCTCATAGGTTGGCAGTGTTCTGGGTTTGCGATGGCGGGGCGGGAGGGAGACAATGTTATCAAGCTTGTAAGTCCCCGAAATTCATGATCGTCACACTGGTGCACTGCTGCTGCCAGTCGAACCCTATGTTGCCAGGTAGAGAAAGATCTCCCGCGGCATCGAATATATAGCCATTTTTAAACCTGGCGGGAATTTTAATCAAACACTGGACATTTTTCATTAGAGTATAAAAAGCACCTGAATTTTGGAGGCAATTTTTCGAAAAAAAGTGCGTCTTATAGACCATAAAATACGGTGCGCACAATACATAATTGTAATACTTTTCTTACCGTGTTAACCTTTAACATAAGATTATACCTGTTAATGAGTAGTTTGTGATTGCATTTTAAATTTTTAAATCCAGTTAGTAATATGTGAAATACTGAAAATAAAATTTTTGTTGCCTGGAAGCTGTTAGACAGGCAACCTTAATTTGGGGCGTAAATTGGGTTAGCCGTTTAGTAATATACGAGTAAATGGCACACCAGTTCGTTCATGTTACAATAGTCACAAAGCAACCTTCTACTCGGTGGACGAGGGAGGGGGGGGGGGGGGGGGGAGAGGTGTTTCCACCTTGTTGTTGTTGTGGTCTTCAGTCTAGATACTGGTTTGATGCAGCTCTCCATGCTACTCTATCCTGTGCAAGCATCTTATCTCCCAATACCTACTGCAACCTACATCCTTCTGAATCTGCTTAGTGTATTCATCTCTTGGTCTCCCTCTACGATTTTTACCCTCCACGCTGCCCTCCAATACTAAATTGGTGATCCCTCGATGTCTCAGAACATGTCCTAACTACCGATCCCTTCTTCTAGTCAAGTTGTGCCACAAGCTCCTCTTCTCCCCAATTCTATTCAATACCTCCTCATTAGATGGGTAGATCACATATCTAATCTTCAGCATTCTTCTGTAGCACCACATTTCGAAAGCTTCTGTTCTCATATTGTCTTATCTATGTCTAAACATGTTTCACTTCCACACATGGCTACACTCCATACAAATACTTTCAGAAACGACTTCCTGACAAATCTATACTCCATGTAAACAAATTTCTCTTCTTCAAAAACGTTTTCCTCGCCATTGCCAGCCTACATTTTATATCCTCTCTACTTCGGCCATCATCACTTTTTTTGCTCCCCATATAGCAAAACTCACCTACCACTTTAAGTGTCTCATTTCCTAATCTAATTCCCTCGGCATCGCCCGACGTAAGTCGACTACATTCCATTATCCTCGTTCTGCTTTTGTTGATGTTCACCTTACATCTTTCTTTCAAGACACTGCCCATCCGTTCGACTGCTCTTCCAAGTCTTTGCTGTCTCTGACGGAATTACAATGTCATCGGCGAACCTCAAAGTTTTTATTTCTTCTCCATGGATTTTACTTCCTACTCCGAATTTTTCTTTTGTTTCCTTCACTGCCTGCTCAATATACAGATTGAATAACATCGGGGAGAGGCTACAGCCCTGTCCCACTCCCTTCCCAACCACTTCTTCCCTTTCGTGTCCCTTGACTCTTACAACTGCCATCTAGTTTCTATACAAATTGTAAATAGCCTTTCGCTCCCTGTATTTTACCCCTGCCACCTGTAGAATTTGAAAGAGAGTATTCCAGTTAACATTGTCAAAAGCTTTCTCCAAGTCTACAAATGCTAGAAACGTAGGTTTGCCTTTCCTTAATCTATTTTCTAAGATAAGACGTAGGGTCAGTATTGCCTCACGTGTTCCAGTATTTCTACGGAATCCAAACTGATTGTGTTAGTATTCTGCAGCTGTGACTTATTAAACTGATAGTGCGGTAATTTTTACATCTGTCAACACCTGGTTTCTTTGGGACTGGAATTCCTATATTATTCTTAAGTCTGAGGGAATTTCACCTGTCTCATACATCTTACTTACCAGATGGTAGAGTTTTGCCAGGGCTGGATCTACCAAGGCTATTAGTAGTTCTAATGGAATGTTGTCTACTCCTGGGGCCTTTCACTTATGTTGTCAAAAGTTCATCAGCTTTTCGTTGTAAGCTACATAAGTCGTTTGTTTGCAAGCAGAGGATACATTCGCTATGATTTTACGCAGACGAGGCGAACTGCTGAAAAACTGCTTAAAATGGTACGAATTCGTGTTTCATTCTACACAGCATGGTTGACTGTATCTACAGGGTGAGCAGCTAAGACAAGCCACACGCAAAATATCCAGGATGAGTAGCACGGATTTCTCGACTTATAGCGGACAATATGTCAAATTTTCTGACGTATGCAAGTAATTTTTAACGTGTGTAGCTACCTAATTATGACAACGGGATTTTTTAATGGAACACTCTAATTTTTCTGGGAGATTGGAAAGAGCCCGTTCTGGAAACTTCAGACATAATGCGGGTGGGACTTTCTTTCCATCAGTCTTCTGTCTGGTTTGATGCCAGCCGACACAAATTCTTTTCCTGAGCCAGCCTCTTCATATGTGAGTAGCGCTTGAACGTTACGTCCTCAGTTATTTGTTGAATGTATTGCAATCTCTGTCTTTCTCTACAGTTTTTACGCTCTACAGCTTCCTCTGTTATCATGAATGTTATTTCCTGAAGTCGTAGCGTATATACACTCCTGGAAATGGAAAAAAGAACACATTGACACCGGTGTGTCAGACCCACCATACTTGCTCCGGACACTGCGAGAGGGCTGTACAAGCAATGATCACACGCACGGCACAGCGGACACACCAGGAACCGCGGTGTTGGCCGTCGAATGGCGCTAGCTGCGCAGCATTTGTGCACCGCCGCCGTCAGTGTCAGCCAGTTTGCCGTGGCATACGGAGCTCCATCGCAGTCTTTAACACTGGTAGCATGCCGCGACAGCGTGGACGTGAACCGTATGTGCAGTTGACGGACTTTGAGCGAGGGCGTATAGTGGGCATGCGGGAGGCCGGGTGGACGTACCGCCGAATTGCTCAACACGTGGGGCGTGAGGTCTCCACAGTACATCGATGTTGTCGCCAGTGGTCGGCGGAAGGTGCACGTGCCCGTCGACCTGGGACCGGACTGCAGCGACGCACAGATGCACGCCAAGACCGTAGGATCCTACGCAGTGCCGTAGGGGACCGCACCGCCACTTCCCAGCAAATTAGGGACACTGTTGCTCCTGGGGTATCGGCGAGGACCATTCGCAACCGTCTCCATGAAGCTGGGCTACGGTCCCGCACACCGTTAGGCCGTCTTCCGCTCACGCCCCAACATCGTGCAGCCCGCCTCCAGTGGTGTCGCGACAGGCGTGAATGGAGGGACGAATGGAGACGTGTCGTCTTCAGCGATGAGTGTCGCTTCTGCCTTGATGCCAATGATGGTCGTATGCGTGTTTGGCGCCGTGCAGGTGAGCGCCACAATCAGGACTGCATACGACCGAGGCACACAGGGCCAACACCCGGCATCATGGTGTGGGGAGCGATCTCCTACACTGGCCGTACACCACTGGTGATCGTCGAGGGGACACTGAATAGTGCACGGTACATCCAAACCGTCATCGAACCCATCGTTCTACCATTCCTAGACCGGCAAGGGAACTTGCTGTTCCAACAGGACAATGCACGTCCGCATGTATCCCGTGCCACCCAACGTGCTCTAGAAGGTGTAAGTCAACTACCCTGGCCAGCAAGATCTCCGGATCTGTCCCCCATTGAGCATGTTTGGGACTGAATGAAGCGTCGTCTCACGCGGTCTGCACGTCCAGCACGAATGCTGGTCCAACTGAGGCGCCAGGTGGAAATGGCATGGCAAGCCGTTCCACAGGACTACATCCAGCATTTCTACGATCGTCTCCATGGGAGAATAGCAGCCTGCATTGCTGCGAAAGGTGGATATACACTGTACTAGTGCCGACATTGTGCATGCTCTGTTGCCTGTGTCTATGTGCCTGTGGTTCTGTCAGTGTGATCATGTGATGTATCTGACCCCAGGAATGTGTCAATAAAGTTTCCCCTTCCTGGGACAATGAATTCACGGTGTTCTTATTTCAATTTCCAGGAGTGTATTATCTACCTGTTCCTTTCTTCGGCGATTCTGCGGAGAATCTCGTCCTTTCTTATCAGTCCACCTGAATTCACCGTTTTTCTCACCACATCTCAAACACTTCGATTCTTATCTGTTTTTTTTTTTTCACTGTCCATGATTCACTTCTATACAATATTATGCTCCAAACGCAGGTTTTCAGAAATTTCTTCTTCAGATGAAGGCCTGTGTTTGGTACCAGCAGACTTCTCTTTTCCAGGGATGCCCTCTTTCTCTGAGGCACTCTGCTTTTTATGAACTGCTTGCTCCAGCCATAATGGATTATTTTACTTTCTAGGTAGCAGAATTCGTTAACTTCATCTACTTCGTAATCCTCAGTTCTGATAAGTTTCTTGCTACCCTCATTTCTGCTGTCTCTCATTACTTTCGTCTTTCTTTGATCTACTCTGTCCATACTCTGTACTCATTAGTCTGTTCATTCCATTCTGCAGGTTCTGTAATTCTTCTTCACGTTCATAGAGGACAGAAGCGTCATCAACGAATCTTATAATTGATATCCTTTCACACTGAATCTTAATCCAATTTTTGCACCTTTCTTTTATTTCCGTCATTGCTTCTTCGAGGTGTAGGTTGAACAGTATGGGCAAAAGACTGCAACCCTTCTTAATCCGAGCACTTCGTTCTTGGTCTCCCAGTTTCATTGTTCCCTGTTGGTTCTTGTACGTATTGTATACAACCTGACTTTCCCTATAGCTTACTCCAATATCTCTCAGAATATCGAAAATCTTGCACCATTTTTCAAGGTCGAGAAACCCTATTAGTGTGTCTTGATTTTTCTTCACTATTGCTTCCACTACCAAGCGCAGCGTCAGAATTGACTCTGTTGCCCTTCCTTCCCTATTTCAAACTGATTGTCTTCTAACAGATCCTCAGGTTTCTTTTCTATTCTTTTGTACACACGTAATTACCAGCAACTTGGATACAGATCTACAGCACCAGCTATCAGTAAACACGAAACTCAGGTACGAATCGTCTATTTATTATCATAACTGTCTTAGCAAGTGCTCAAAATGTTGATCTTGAAGCCTGGTACATGCTATAAACCAATTTTAGACTGACAGCACTGCACGCTAAATTTCATCCGGGCTTATCGCAGAACAGTTCCGCGATATACGGCAATCCATGTCTTCGGGAATCGTCTGTGTTTCCTCCTAGGCCTTTTATATAAATCTTCTGCACAGATAAAAAGACCAGAGGTGCCAAGCCTGCTGAGTGTGAACACCATCCTGTGTTTCCCGAACGCCCGATTCAACAATCTCCAACGGTCCTGTTAAGGTCTGTAGTTATTGTCTGTGTAGAAAATGTGAGACGTCCGTCACGCTGGTACCATATGGACTACCTCGTATCCAGTAAGATGTCTTCCAGTAACTGTAGCAGCATATCCTTTAGTAGCTTGGATACTTGTGACTATTTAGTGTTTCATCAATAAAACACTCTCACTAACAAGGGAACCTCCCCATCGCACCCCCCTCAAATTTAGTTACAAATTGACACAATGGATAGGCCTTGAAAAACTGAACACAGATCAATCGAGAAAACAGGAAGAAGTTGTGTGGAACTACGAAAAAATAAGCAATTTATACAAACTGAGTAGTCCATGTGCAAGATATGCAACATAAAGGACAATGCGAGCTTATGAGCGCCGTGGTCCCCTGGTTAGAGTGAGCAACTGCGGAACGAGAGGTCCTTGGATCGAGTCCTCCCTCGAGTGAAAATTTTACCTTCTTTATTTTCGCAAAGTTACTATCTGTCCGTTCATTCATTGATGTCTCTATTCGCTGTAATAAGTTTAGTGTCTGTGTTTTGCGACCGCACCGCAAAACCGTGCGATTAGTAGACGAAAGGACGTGCCTCTCCAATAGGAACCGAAAACATTTGATCGCAAGGTCATAGGTCAACCGATTCCTCCACAAGAAAACACGTCTGATATATTCTTTACGACACTGGTGACGGCATGTGCGTCACATGACAGGAATATGTTGTCGACCCACCTAACTTGCACACTTGGCGAATGGGTAAAAAGATTGTTCTACATTGCCCGATTTAGGTTTTCTTGTGGATGTGGTAATCTCCCCAAAAAAAGTGTTGAAAACATAAGAGTTTGTCACATAAACTGCAACAAATGAATGCAACAGTTTCACAGTCGCTCAGTTTTCTCTGTGCTCTGTCAAAACGTGTTTTTTACGTTTTCAAATGTTTCCTTGCGTAGACCGTCAAATCCTGTATATGTCCAAGCAAATCTGAACATGTCCTGGAATTTTGGAGAGCGAAGTTGATTATGTGTGAGTGACTGAACTTTGATAATTATCTGAAAATAAAAAATTAAACTTCTCACTCGAGAGAAGTTTTGAACCAAGGACCTCTCATTCCGCAGCTGCTCACGCTAACCACGGGATCACGGCGTTCATAAGCTGACACTCTTCTTGATGTTGCCTACCTTGCCAATGGACTACTCAGTTTGTATATTTTGCTTATTTTTTTCATGGTTCCACACAACTTCTTCCTGTTTTCTCGATTGATCTGTGTTCAGTTTTTCAAGGCCTATCCCTGTGTCAACTTATAACTAAACCTGAGGGGGGTGCGATGGGGAGGTTCCCTTGTAAGAACTTACCGAGATATCAATTTGAGATTAAGTCAGCGTCTTCAACGACCATTGTTGGATAATCTATGCAGAAATCACAGTTCTGAGATTATTTTCGATCAGTGGTGAACGACGTTAGTGCGCCATTCCTTGCTGCGACAGCATTTGAAACGTCTGTGAAAGCTGTTCGCTGTAAATAACGTGTGATCCTCTTTCAGGGCGCTACACACCGTCAGGAAAGGGGATTACACAGCTAACTGTTTCTAGGAGGCTGTGGCTCCGTCATGGTGTGGGATGCTGCTCATCGGGAGATCTTCGACGCCATTATCTCTGAGGTATGTCTTCTTAGTAAATTGAACGACAACGGCTACTAAAATGACTAAAAAACTTTAGATCTTTCATAATGAACTTATAATCTCTGACTTAAACTCTGATACTTCTGCATGACAAAAAACAGAAAAATGTTTGCTGACAGCAACGATGATGATACTGAGTAAAAGTGAGTGAGACATTACATCCCGGTACTGTGGCGAGAAACATTAACAGATGCTTGACGCGCACGAGGGTGTGGAGGTGTGGAGGCTGCCAGAGACTCGCGATTGTTATCAGTAGATGGTGGCACCCTTGAGGAGCAGTGATTGGTTTATGCTCTGAAGAGGAAAACAAGTGCCGTAATCTGACTCCCCAGAAACTCCACTCAGTGGTAGAGGAGCCCAAATAACCAAAAACGTATCTTGGGTTGTCTATAAATACTCGACAGTTTCAGAGAAAACGCCCGTCAAAGTTTTCAACACGATTTAGAGGCCTTGTAGAGTGCGGTAAGTACAGTCTAACGTAGGTTCCATAGTGGCCAGCGTCGCGGTCCCTCATTTTTGCGTCTCATGTTCGAAACCCAGTTACCTTTATTTTCATTTATCTACCCATAGCCAGAGAAGGATACTACACAAATGTTCATCTGGTTAGGAGATATAAGGGCCTTATATTAACTGTAAAATTACACCTGGCTTTTACATTAAGTGCCATATACACTACTGGCCATTAAAATTGCTACACCAAGAAGAAATGCAGATGATAAACGGGTATTCATTGGACAAATGTATTATACTAGAACCGACATGTGATTACATTTTCACGCAATTTGGATGCATAGATGCTGAGAAATCAGTACCCAGAACAACCACCTCTCATCGTAATAACAGCCTAGATACGTCCGGGCATTGAGTCAAACAGAGCTTGGATGGCGTGTACAGGTACAGCTGCCCACGCAGCTTCAACACGATACCACAGTTCATCAAGAGTAGTGACTGGCGTATTGTGACGAGCCAGTTGCTCGGCGACCATTGACCAGACGTTTTCAATTGGTGAGAGATCTGGAGAATGTGCTGGCCAGGGCAGCAGTCGAACATTTTCTGTATCCAGAAAGGCCCGTATGCGACCTGCAACATGCGATCGTGCATTATCCTGCTAAAATGTAGGGTTTCGCAGGGATCGAATGAACGGTAGAGCCACGGGTCGTAACACATCTGAAATGTAACTTCCACTGTTCAAAGTGCCGTCAATGCGAACAAGAGGTGACCGAGACGTGTAACCAATGGCACCCAATACCATCTCGCCGGGTGATACGCTAGTATGGCGATGACGAATACACGCTTCCAATGTGCGTTCACCACGATGTCGCCAAGCACGTATGCAAGCATCATGATGCTGTAAACAGAACCTGGATTCATCCGAAAAAATGACGTTTTGCCATTCGTGCACCCAGGTTCGTCGTTCAGTACACCATCGCAGGCGCTCCTGTCTGAGATGCAGCGTCAAGGGTAACCGCAGCCATGGTCTCCGAGCTGATAGCCCATGCTGCTGCTAAAGTCGTCGAACTGTTGGTGCAGATGGTTGTTGTCTTGCAAACGTCCCCATCTGTTGACTCAGGGATCGAGATGGGGCTGCACGATCCGTTACAGCCATGCGGATAAGATGACTGTCATCTCGACTGCTAGTGATACGAGGCCGTTGGGATCCAGCACGGCGTTCCGTATTACCCTCCTGAACCCACCGATTCCATATTCTGCTAACAATCATTGATCTTGACCAACGCGAGCAGCAATGTCGCGATACGATAAACTGCAATCGCGATAGGCTACAATCCGACCTTTATCAAAGTCGGAAACGTGATGGTACGCATTTCTCCTCCTTACACGAGGCATCACAACAACGTTTCGCCAGGCAACGCCGGTCAACTGCTGTTTGTGTATGAGAAATCGGTTGGAAACTTTCCTCATGTCAGCACGTTGGGACGTACAACATATCGCATCAGGTGAATTGGCTGAGTCGTGGACTCACAAGCTTAAGAATACTCTAAAATATTTTCAACGTGTGACCTTCGAATTTTAATATCTTATTCGAAAATATTACTATTTGTAGTTAGCTAGTGTCTTTTGTAAGAAGAAATTATTATTATTCTGAACACGATGTGTTTTTGCTGTTTATAGACTGTACATTATTTAAGATCAGAAAGTTTAATACTTCGTCTATAAACGTGAAAGTAATTGCGTGGGTTCGTGTTAGTACGCACAGAAATATCTATCCACTTTTGTACTTAGTACTTTATATACTGATGGTAACTGGAGCTTAAGTCTTTTAAAGTATTCCTGTACAAGTGAAAATAATTTAGTCTATGTATGCTAGAAAAACAATCTCGCGACGTTAAGCGTCTGTACCTACGTTCGTATCATCTATAAATTAGACACCACAAAAATACTATTTAAATACTGCAGAATTTCCCCCATAAGTCAGTAATGTTGTTAAGGTTTAATATCTTTCACTTTTACACCAGCATAAGCTGAGAATTAATTGTTTTACGGTACCTTAAGGCTTTAGCCACGCCGTTACCGATTCTGAACTTTTTACTTACATTTATACCTTCTGTAGAAAAATATTTGTATCAGTCTGATCTCAGAACTCCTGTGGAATAATATTATAACTGTCTGTGCGCTTTAGGTTGCGCCATTTCATAAATAATTACTGAAAATTAAAATTTCCGCGTAATGGCGGACAACAAGGAGACAGCGATGTTACGTTTATCTCCGCAGGAGCGTGTGCTAAAAATCCGGAAAACTTAAGAATGTGGCAAGTTGTAATTACCTTTCCGTAAATGAAAACATGTAACCACGATTACTGCTAAGTCTCTATTTCAGAGAAAATCAATTTAATACAATAATAGACGTAAGTACAGCAATTCGCTATTACTCACATCGAGTGCATCCGATCAGTACCAAGCGAACAAAACCACAAGACAATAGCGAGAGAGAGCAAAACGAACAGAACCGCGAGCGATAATCTTATCGCACGATTATATATATTAAATGATAGCAGTCAGCGATTACATGTTGGCTTCTTGTATATACATCCTTGCCACAGTATTTAGCAGTCATGAACGAAATATTTACTGAATGTACATAATTATAGATTTCATCACTGTTTCTAGTATCAGAATAATATTTTACTTTTAACAAAAATCCACATAGTTTATATATTTTATATTTAGTTGTGAAAACTATCCATGGGGTACTACAGAATATTTCACATTAGATGATCTATTCTCAACTTTAAAACATTACTGGGGTTATTTTAGTGTGATCTGCGCCTGGAGTTTAGTTATTTTGCAATTATAGAGCTTTAATTACAGACTTTGCTAAAGATTACTTTTTCCATGATTTTTCCTTAAGTTTATGCAAACGTGACGAGCTGCTCTGTTGCATTTAAATCCTCACTCAGATCATCATTATTTCACTGATGAACAATTATTAACTATAATAAGTTCTACTTTGAAATAAACTCAGTTTTGTTAAAATTAAAAAAAAAAGCGAGTAGTGAACATTATTTTCACTGCAGATTCATATCCGTGTTTAGACGACCTTCTCTGAATTTTTTAGAGTTAATGTGACAGATGTGTTGGTTGTCCCTAGACTGTAGTGTAGCCTACACTTAAAAACCACGAAATTCAGAGGCCATATAAACAGTGGGTTTTTGATTTCAAACCGTTATTTGCGCACTTGCAGGTGGTGACTCACGAGCTATTGACAGAACAATTATTTTGTGAAAACAACAAGTTTTTGATTCTCTATTCATCATTTGTTATCCGTATAGTCTCATTTGGTTATTCTCGTCTAAGTATTTGTCTTCATTATCATCATCCGTCATGTCACATAAGATACCAATGAGTTATTATGACAGCACCTGGTTATCTTTCTCTTTTTGTTATGGATCCACTTATCATAATTTGGTATCTCTGAATCTTCATTAGGAGGAAGTGTTTTTAGCGGAATATTCAGCAAAAATTTCACCAGTTAATGTCCTCAATTTGTAGAGCTTGGATGGGAAAATTAGTTTATCGCTGTTCTCATTTTAGACACTGACATAGCCCAGCAGGAAACCGAAAAATGAAGAACATTATAAATGTATGTTAAAACTACCTCTTTAATTATTTTTTTATTAAATACTGACGTACAGAATTTTCCCTGACAAATAGAACTCAGACTTAACCTATTCATTTATTACCTACAATACACAAGCTCAGCGCAGTCTGACTGCTACACATTAACAACATGACTTCGAATAATTATCACAAAAGAATGACCCTGAATTGCAAGAAATCCTAACAATAATACAAATCCAAAACATATGAAATTAAAGAAATATGAAACTATCTCCAACTCTGTTAATTGCCTAAACTCATTTCAATCACGAATCCCAACAGTACAAACCCCATTCTTTCTCTTAAGTCACTTACGTCACAGAAAATCTTCATAACACGAACTACAGCAATTACAGCAAGTAGCAACTGCAGTCACCTAAATAAAAAAGATTCTAACTACTACAGACTCCAACTACTAGGAAGCTTATGGTTTGCGAAAGATCTTGCTGAAGAGAAAACAATGCATTTAGAGAATTTTACTTTATTCATGTCACATACGATTTCAAAAATTGTATAGTTGTCAATAATTCCACTGCCCAAACATTATCAAACAAACATACAGCATCTCACAAATCCTTCCATATTTTCTTATAAACACATCATTTCGTCTCACTCTACAATGCATGTCCTACCAACACAGAGTCACCACTAAGAATATCATGTCCAACCACAGAATCTCTTGCTGACAGCGCAGAGCACTGTCAGCGATATTATTGTCTATAGCGCTGCCTACATACAAACAGGCTACTTACAAAGTCTTCTCAAATTCGATAAAGCGTACATTGGATGTGAGTCCAGGATCTGATTTAGGCAAGGCTGATTTGGGAAGGCTACCGACCATGGATTCCTTTAGGTTACCATGCTGCCAATCATCCCAGCTGTCCTAAAGGTATAATGAGAAATACAATTCGGATAGCACTAACGAGGATTTGAATCTCGTTTCTTCCGACGGCAGATTGATTTTCCATAGTTCTTCCTAAATCGTCCAACGGCCTTGCCGTAGTGGTAACACCAGTTCCCGTCAGATCACCGACGTTAAGCGCTGTCGGGCTGGGCTACCACTTGGATGGGTGACTCTCCGGTCTGCTGAGCGTTGTTAGCAAGTGTGGTGCACTCAGCCCTTGTGAGGCAAACTGAGGAGCTACTTGACTGAGAAGTAGCGGCCCCGGTTTCGGAAACTGATATACGGCCGGGAGAGCGGTGTGGTGACCACATGCCCCTCCATATCGGCA
Organism: Schistocerca americana; assembly: GCF_021461395.2. Lineage (NCBI taxonomy): Eukaryota > Metazoa > Arthropoda > Insecta > Orthoptera > Acrididae > Schistocerca > Schistocerca americana. The sequence continues at coordinate 775,676,169 of NC_060120.1, forward strand.
TACAGTGACGCCTATGGTCTGAGGATGACACGGCGGCCGGTCGGTACCGTTGGGCCTTCATGGCCTGTTCGGGAGTTTTCCTAAATCGCTTAAGATAAACGCCGCGATTATTCCTTCCAAAATGCCTAGTCCAGTTTCCTTTCCTATACTTCTCTAACCAGAGGTAGTAATCTGTCTCCGACAGCCTAGTCGTCCTCCCTTCGGTGGCAATCTCTTGCACTTTGTGAGAAGGCAAAACAGTGGAGCTCCTGCAGAGTCTCGTGAAAACGGAACACGTATCTGTGTCGAGTTGTAGGAGGTGGGGCGGGGGGAGGGAGGGTGTATGAAGGATATAGATGTTTGTGAACTCAAAGCAGTCCTACTTCGAAGATGATAACAATTTATTAACCAAAACTGATAAGTACACAAACCTGTAGCATCGGTTTCATTTCCGCTGTGGCATGCAAGAATGCGTCTGTGGTAAACTGCTCGAACACTGGTCCTGAGTTGATAGATTATGCGAAAATTATCACAGTGTAACGGCACAGTAATACGTGATATCAAACACATCCCACAGTGATGTCAGCAGTCTGGAGTTGCTTGCTTATGGATACACTACTTGATCAAAAGTATTTGGACGCCTAAAAGGGCTTTAATGTGTGTTGTGTCCACCCTTCGTCCTCACGACGCCTTGATCTTTGCTGGGGACACTTTTAATGAGATGCCTGTTGGTGACAAAACCAGAGAAGGTACTGATGTTGGACGTAGAGGTCTGGAGTGAAATCTACGTTCTAATTAGTTCCGAAGGTGTTTCATTGGGTTCAGCTCGGGACGCTGGGCAGACCAGTCCGTTTCAGGAATATTATTTTCCACAAACCATTGCCTCACAAATACCGCTTTACGGTAAGATGCATTGTCAAATCTCCGAGCTGTTCGTCCACTGAAAGTAGCACACAAAACTACCGGGTGAGGTGGCGCAGTGGTTAGCACACCGGACTTGCATTCGGGAGGACGACGGTTCAAGCCCGTCTCCGGCCATCCTGATTTAGGTTTTCCATGATTTCCATAAAATGTCGGGACGGCTCCTTTGAAAGGGCACGGCCGACTTCCTTCCCAATCCTTCACTAATCCGAAGGGACCGATGACCTCGCTGTTTGGTCCCCTTATAACACTAACGTGTCGTGAAACACGTTAGTGTTACCCTCTGAAAGTATTTCGAATTTTGACCTCGCGGATGTCTTATGGACAAAGGTATCGGAGTATAAGTTTGAATATGACGAAATTAAGAGAAAAACTAAACGGACTTTAACCTAGGTAGTTAATGAAAGTGGTAAAAATCTTAAGTGAATGAAAAAAAATAAACGTTTGCCAGCCCAATTAGGCACATTAATTTGGAAATATATGTTTAAGAAAATTGAATATTTGTTATTGAAGCTACTTTCGTTGATATTTCCCTTTGAATAGCGCACAGGATACAAACTGACACAGTGCACTCTGAACTGTGTGTAACAGCAGTTACCAATAACGCACTCACCAGTGAAATATAGGAAGCAAATTTCCACCAAGCTACTAATGACAGCTACACTCAAGATCATTACTTAATCAAATACTGAAATGTTACTGCATGAAGTGTAGAACTAAATTTGGACATGAGAGGCTTTTATCCTAACTGATACGAAAAAAATGCGAATAAAGATGAATAATATCATAGATACACTGTTTATGCTCCTCTACATATATCAGTTTTCATTAGCAACAGTAATAGTTCAATTTTCTTTCGGATAAGTGGAGAATATGATGGGGACCCATAAACTAGTATAGTTGCACAAATCAACACACTCTGATTATTGCAGTAGAAAAGACTAATTCAAAAAGCTAATCATTCACTTCACTTGGAGTAGTTCATAATTTACTTTGCAAGACAATAAAACACAACACTGTGCTTAATTAACTCCAAAAAAGGAACCATTCATGATAGAAATCAAAACCACACTATTTTTATTATGAGCTTAATTTATTTGCCTTTTTATCACCTGTGAATCAGATATGCTAGACAATGGTATTTACACAATCTTGCACTGTAATCCTACAAAACTATATTTTGTAATAAACTAAGGATACTTTAGCTAAAGCCTATCCAATTTCACTTTTGTGGTTTTAACTTTTACTTTTGCTACTCCTTTTACATTAGACAAAAAAATCACTTTTAAACACTTGAATGCTAGAATTGTTCATTTAAATCAGGATACTCGGTTTTAGTAGCACTGAGGTGAGGACCCTGCATAGGTGATTGTTATTATTAAAACCACACGCAAATTAACTGGTCCATGTACTTATACATTACTGAAAGTATGAAGTTAGTGAAGCAGTAGTGAAGATTGATGTCAAGCGACATGGCAGTTAACTGTACTCACGGCTCTTGATGTTCGAATGCTCTATAAAGTCTCTTCTTAGCGTCGGATTTTCAACATATTAGAGCCATTCCTTTATGCCGAGAATACCCAATAAAAGCCAGATCCATATCCGAGGCAAATCCTTTGCAAAGCAGCTTCCATTTGCCTCTCTTAGCACCGCTGAAATGTACCGTGCTACTGCTAGCCACATACTGCGTACCGTTCACACAAAGGAGCCGCTCAGTTCGACCGCCAAAACCACCTTTTACATCACGCCATTCCACTTCCGTTGTGGGGGGGGGGGGGGGGGGGGGCTTTCCTACAGCTTTTACATGTTACAAGCATAAACCAGCTTTCAATAAACATTTTATTTTTGTGAACATACACATATTATAATAACTTATCATTTTAACGTATCTTTTCCTTTTTTCATATATGCATTAAAAAGCTCTAATTTTCTTACCATAGCTCAAGGGCTTTAAATAACAAAGAATACACGCTCCATAATTTCAGATACACAATTGCATAATATAAACCTACTTGTAATCGATATAAGAGTTACACCCTCCCCCAAATCAACCAACCACACAATGTTGCGTTTTCTAAACTGCTATAAGGGGATCTCATCCTAACCACGAAAAACACCCATACCGTAACACATCCCCTGTACTCCACTGTGTGCATTAGACATGGTGGCAAGTAATGTACTACAGGCAACCGGCAAACCCAAACCCTTCCATTGGATTGCCACAGCGTATAGCGTGGTTCATTCCAAATCAAGCGTTTCCAGTCATCAATTGGCCAGTCGCTTCGCTCTTTGCACCACCTCAAGCGTCGCTTAGCATTGACTAGAGAAATTTGTGAGGATTATGAGGAGCTTCTCGATCATTGAGCGCCATTCTCTTTAACTCACTGCGCACGGTCATTGTGCTAGCTGGACAACTCGTGGCACTGTGGAACTCAAGATTGATTCCTTCCGCTGATTTCATGCGATTTTTTACAACCACCATATGAAGCGCCGCAGTGGACTCAGAATTGACGGAGGGCAGCCCATAAAAATCCTATATCGTAAAATTAGAAGACACTAGAAGACAACGGTGGAATGCGACACGTGTACATACCTTACCGGCGATGCACCACTGAAGCAGCTCGTTGTTAAAAAATTAAATTTTCGACATATTCCCACAATTGTATCGGGTTTTACAATGATACGTGACTGCTGTGTTCCCCCTATTACGTTTTTTTTTTTTCATTTTTCCACTTAAACAAAACGTAGCCTCATTACTGAACATCAAAAGTGAAAGACAACGCCTATACAAGTGTCTGGCGCAGTTGTTAGATCGGTTACTGTGCTACAATGGCAGGTTATCAAGATTTAAATGAGTTTGAACGTGGTGTCATAATCGGCGCATGAGCTATGGGACACAGCATCTCCGAGGTAGCGATAAAGTGGGGATTTTCCGTATGACCATTTGGAGTGAAATCTACGTTCTAATTACTTCCGAAGGTGTGTCATTGGGTTCAGCTCGGGACGCTGGGCAGACCAGTCCGTTTCAGGAATATTATTGTTCACAAACCATTGCCTCACAAATGTACCATGAATATCAGGAATCCGGTAAAACATTAAATCTCCGATATCGCTGCGGCCGGAAAAAGATATTGCAAGAACGGGATCAACGACGACTGAAGAGAATCGTTTAGCGCGACAGAACAGCAGCCCTTCCGCAAATTTCTGCAGATTTCAATGCTGGGCCATCAAAAAAAGTCAGTGTCCGAACCATTCAACAAAAAATCATCGATGTGGACTTCCGGAGTAGAAGGCCCACTCGTGTACCCTTAGATGACTGCACGACACAAAGCTTTACGCTTCACCTGGGCCCGTCAACACCGACGTTGGACTGTTGATGACTGGAAATATGTTGCGTGGTCTGACAAGTCTCATTTCAAATTGTATCTATTGAATGGACGTGTACGGGTATGGAGACAACCTCATGAAACTATGGACTCTGCATGTCAGCAGGGGACTGTCCAAGCTAGTGGAGGCTCTGTAATGGTGTGGGGCGTGTGCAGCTGGAGTGATGTGGGACCTCTGATACGTCTAGGTGACACGTACGTAAGCATCCTGTCTGATCACCTGCGTCAATTCGTGTCCAATTCTAGCAGGACAATGTGACATCCCACATGTCCAGAATTGCTACAGAGTGGCTCGAGGAACACTCTTCTGAGTTTAAATACTTCCACTGGCCACCAAACTCTCCAGACATGAACATTATTGAGCGTATCTGGAATGCCTTGCAAGGTGCTGTTCAGAAGAGGCGTCCACCCCTCGTACTCTTACCGATTTATGGACCGTCTTGCAGGATTCCTGATGTCATTTCCTCCAGCACTACTTCAGACATTAGTCGAGTCCATGTCACATCGTGTCATGGCACTTCTGCGTGCTCGCGGGGGTCCTACACAATACTAGGTAGGTGTACCAGTTTCTTTGGCTCTTCAGTGTATTGTGCTCCATGTCCAGAGCGAGAATGAATTCTCTGTTTCAATTGAGCTCCGTATTATTCGAAACTCAAATGTCGCCACAAAACACGCCGCATACAGACGTGAAGAATGGCTAATTTTCGGTTGGCACAACGAATAGACGTCTGTGGAGTACCTGCAGAACTGTTGGATACAGTCTACATGTTGAACGAGCACATGGGGGACTTCTGCGGATTTACGTAAACGAGTCGTGTCTTGAAAACGCCAGATGCAATCTTCGAATGCTTTGAGCTGTCGCGGCGCGGTGTCGTATTGTCGATGTATGTAGTATGATTGGGGACGTGTAGAGCTTGTTCGCTTCGCTAACACAGGAGAGAGGAATGTGGAACTGACTGCGAAAAGCAACTGAGGTCCACGTCCGCAATACGCAGCGTCTGGACTTGTGCTTTGTTTATGGTCAAGGCATAACATAAGCTCACCATGAACTGTGCGCGTTTAAAGGGAAACGGTAAATGGTCAGTCACAAGTTGTATTCAGGGTATAAAATCTCTCTCGCATGTGCCACTTGCAGGCAAAATTTCCGCTTCTACACTCCTGGAAATGGAAAAAAGAACACATTGACACCGGTGTCTCAGACCCACCATACTTGCTCCGGACACTGCGAGAGGGCTGTACAAGCAATGATCACACGAACGGCACAGCGGGCACACCAGGAACCGCGGTGTTGGCCGTCGAATGGCGCTAGCTGCGCAGCATTTGTGCACCGCCGCCGTCAGTGTCAGCCAGTTTGCCGTGGCATACGGAGCTCCATCGCAGTCTTTAACACTGGTAGCATGCCCCGACAGCGTGGACGTGAACCGTATGTGCAGTTGACGGACTTTGAGCGAGGGCGTATAGTGGGCATGCGGGAGGCCGGATGGACGTACCGCCGAATTGCTCAACACGTGGGGCGTGAGGTCTCCACAGTACATCGATGTTGTCGCCAGTGGTCGGCGGAAGGTGCACGTGCCCGTCGACATGGGAACGGACCGCAGCGACGCACGGATGCACGCCAAGACCGTAGGATCCTACGCAGTGCCGTAGGGGACCGCACCGCCACTTCCCAGCAAATTAGGGACACTGTTGCTCCTGGGGTATCGGCGAGGACCATTCGCAACCGTCTCCATGAAGCTGGGCTACGGTCCCGCACACCGTTAGGCCGTCTTCCGCTCACGCCCCAACATCGTGCAGCCCGCCTCCAGTGGTGTCGCGACAGGCGTGAATGGAGGGTCGAATGGAGACGTGTCGTCTTCAGCGATGAGAGTCGCTTCTGCCTTGGTGCCAATGATGGTCGTATGCGTGTTTGGCGCCGTGCAGGTGAGCGCCACAATCAGGACTGCATACGACCGAGGCACACAGGGCCAACACCCGGCATCATGGTGTGGGGAGCGATCTCCTACACTGGCCGTACACCACTGGTGATCGTCGAGGGGACACTGAATAGTGCACGGTACATCCAAACCGTCATCGAACCCATCGTTCTACCATTCCTAGACCGGCAAGGGAACTTGCTGTTCCAACAGGACAATGCACGTCCGCATATATCCCGTGCCACCCAACGTGCTCTAGAAGGTGTAAGTCAACTACCCTGGCCAGCAAGATCTCCGGATCTGTCCCCCATTGAGCATGTTTGGGACTGGATGAAGCGTCGTCTCACGCGGTCTGCACGTCCAGCACGAACGCTGGTCCAGCTGAGGCGCCAGGTGGAAATGGCATGGCAAGCCGTTCCACAGGACTACATCCAGCATCTCTACGATCGTCTCCATGGGAGAATAGCAGCCTGCATTGCTGCGAAAGGTGGATATAGACTGTACTAGTGCCGACATTGTGCATGCTCTGTTGCCTGTGTCTATGTGCCTGTGGTTCTGTCAGTGTGATCATGTGATGTATCTGACCCCAAGAATGTGTCAATAAAGTTTCCCCTTCCTGGGACAATGAATTCACGGTGTTCTTATTTCAATTTCCAGGAGTGTATACGACGCTTTCGATCAGAGTTACGTCGCATTTTCCTTTCCGAAGGAGTTTCCAAAGAACGAGTTACATCCTGGTGTTCTCGAACCACAGTAAGTCTCGTCTCATGATATACAATGGATTCTTAAGAGCTTATAGTTCTCGGCCTTTTAGCCGTTATGATTTATTCAAAAAGATAGGCTTTTTATGCGTAAACGAAACTAAGTCAAAGTGTAATGAGTAGGCACACAAATTGCAAAGCAAACTTAATATATTCGTTTTTTCTAGCAACGAACCTATCGAAAGAAAGAAATCAATGTCAATGAGTTTTTAATACAGCAAAGCAAATTCGATGTTAGTTTGCATTCATAAAGGAAGGACTGCGGCGCTTAATTCTGTCACTGATGTAAACTTCCAAAAATACGGCTGTGACTGAGATAATAAAATTAACAGCGCCATCTATTGGTTCTTTGGAGCACTACATTGTGATGATTAATATCCGAATTAGTAAGCTGACCAGACGATTTCAGATAAAACTTTAAATTGCGATATCTTTTTTCCTGTGTCCCGATTTTGAAGAAATAAAGCCTGTACGTTACTCCAAGCTAAACTCAAGTTACTTGTGAAAACTCCACGAAAATACGTCTTTTGGTTTTGCAGATCAGCTTGTTCAACAAACGCAGACATGACAGTTTTACAGTTTTATTATTAGTATGTAAATAGATAATGATATCGACATTAAGTTGGTTCCTAACGAATGGCCTAACTAAAATCAATCACTAATTAATTGGTGCATGATGTGTTCTATAACCTTAACAGAATTCCATTAATACACTCTAGACGTGGTTTCTTAGCACCCAAGTCGATCTGTCTAAAGGACACGTCGTTGGTATCAATAACACCTCTCTGCCATCTTCTTGGCATTTCATATGCCTCTGGTTTTACCATTTCGTTATTTCATCACTTGTTTTGGTATTTTTGAGATTTGCTCACAGTTGCACGACTTATAATCGAGCTTCCTTCTGTCGCAACGTTAAGTAGCTATGAACACCTTGCGCAAACGCCACAAAACTGATACGCCAGTCTATTACATTCATTTTGGATCTGTTGATTAAAATTTCATACCTGTACGAGCTTATTTTGAATGGTGCAAAAGTTATTCCCACACATGAAGAATAGCGTGAGTACGAGATGGCCATTCGATAAGTCTGACGTTATTGCGACTTTACCAGTGGTAGCAATACAGCACGCCTATAAGTAGGTGAACGAGCAGCTTATCGACGTATTTCTGTCTTCGACAAACGTCGAATCATCGGCACGAGGGACATAAGAGCAGCATACCGAAAGACGACACTGACCATTGGCTGCAGTGCAATGACTGCAGAACGAGTTGCGGCGAGATGAAATCAGGACAACAGTGTGGCGCGAAGACTACAAACGGGTCGTTCCAGGAGCCGTAGGATTGGTCGACCGGCTCTGACGACTATATGTATGGCGACAGTTGAAATCTTAGCTGAGGTTAGAGGCCGGGTGTCACCACGATCCGTTGGGAACAGATTACTGGAAACTACATGGATATTTCGAGATACTCTGCGTCATCTACCGCTGACACAGCGGCGTAGTCAACAGAGACTTACGTGGCATAGAGCCAGAGTGAACTGGGATACTGAATGGCATTACGCAGTGTTCAGAGATGAATATCGCTTCTGATCGTGACCGTCAGTTCGAAGTCAATAAATCCACGGACGATGTGGTGGAAGATCTCAGGAAGCAGCAGTTCTCGCGACCCATAGCTCGAAAACTCCTGTAATCATTGTATATGGAGCTACTGGAAATACTCTGGTAATTTTTGAAGGAAAGCTAAACGCTCGCCAGTATGTGGCAGGAGTGGGCAGGAGTGGTAGAATTTGCTGTCACATCTTTCGTGACCAGGATGCCAATTTATTTTTGCTATTCCGGCAGGGTAATGCAAGCCCCTACACTACAGTTCGCATGACAAGCGCCTTGAGGAATGTAACCCAGCCCCCTTATTTGTCAGCCATAGAGCATACCTGGGATGTGATGGGAAGAGGTATACTTTCATACCAGCCTACAGCCATCGATCTTCATGAAACTATGTTTCAGGCCTCAAGGTCACATACGGGGGCTGTTTGCTTCCATGCCACAACGAACATAAAAGCATACTGACGCCCGTGGTGGGTCAAACGTCATCCTAATGGACGTCAGTTACGAATGGGATGAAAGGTGGATTATTTAACACTCGTTATTTCATGAACAGCTCCACAAGGTTTGATATCGGACTGGTGTTTCTTGGCGTAACTGTTTCCATTACTATCATTGCAGAACCGTGTTGGTGCTATGAGTGTCCTCCTTTTGCAGGGTGAGGCGATGGTGCGCCGTTCTCGCGACCCGAGGTACGCTTGGCTGGCCCGCCGCCAGAGGTTCTCAGCAAGCGACACGGCGCGCCTGCGCGACGTTGCCAGCAAGGTAAGTGTTGACCAAAGTACTCTGAACCGGGTAAATACTCGCAAACTCCCACCAGGTGTGCACGCGTTCTGTTGTGCGGTAAATAATACATGTCACGGAGACTTCTGTGGTGTTGATTCGTCTTGTGTGTCTCCTAGGTCAACTAAGGCCAAAACAGATTAGGAGTCGAGATACACAGGAGGAATTGTGACCACATCGCATCGTCTGTCAGTGAGCAGAGGATTCGCAGTGGTGACAACCGTACTGTGAATATAGATTATAACACCTTTACGCTACAAATGTGGGACGGAGTGACGATGGAGAGGGCCAAAAATGAGCCATCAAGGTGCCGACATGTACTAGTAACTTCTTATAATAAACAAAAATCGTCTGGATTACAACTTTTAATTTTTAGACCACCGATTTCAGTCTGCGTTGCAGATCGTCTTTAGGTTTGACGCCGCAAATTGCAGTTTGTCAACAGTTGTGTAAAACAATTTTTACACAACTGTTGATAAACTGCACTCTGCGGCACCAGACCTACACTACGTGATCAAAAGTATCCGGACACCCCCAAAAACATATGTTTTTCGTATTGGGTGCATTGCGCTGCCACCTACTGCCAGGTACTCCATATCAGCGACCTCAGTAGTCATTAGACATTGTGAGAGAGCAGAATGGGGCGCTCCGCCGAACTCACGGACTTCGAACGTGGTCAGGTGACTGGATGTCACTTGTGTCATACGTCTGTACGCGGGATTTCCACACTCCTAAACATCCCTAGGTCCACTGTAATCGATGTGTAAGTGAATTGGAAACGTGAAGTGACACGTACCGCACAAAAGCGTACAGGCCGACCACGTCTGTTGATTGACAGAGACCGCCGACAGTTGAGGAGGTTCATAATGTGTAAGGGGCAGACATCTATCCGGACCATCACACAGGAATTGCACACTGCATCAGAATCCACTGCAAGTACTATGACAGTTAAGCAGGAAGTGAGAAAACTTGGATTTCATGGTCAAGCGGCTGCTCATAAGCCACACATCACGCCGGTAAAAGCCAAACGACGCCTCGCTAGGTGGAAGCAGCGTGAATATTGGACGATTGAACAGTGGAAAAACGTTGTGTGGAGTGACGAATCACGGTACACAATGTGGCTATCCGATGGCAGGGTGTGGATATGGCGAATTCCCGGTGAACGCCATCTGCCAGAGTGTGTAGTGCCAACGGTAAAATTCGGAGGCGGTGGTGTTATGGTGTGGTCGTGTTTTTCATGGAGGGAGCTTCCACCCCTTGTTCTGCGTTGCAATATCACAGCACAGACCTACATTGATGTTTTAAGCACCTTCTTGCTTCCTACTGTTGAAGAGCAATTCGGGGATGACGATTGCATGGCCCCTGCGTCGGAGCGGTTCTAAGACGCTTCAGTCTGGAACCGCGCGACCGCTACGGTCGCAGGTTCGAATCCTGTCTCGGGCGTGGATGTGGGTGATGTCCTTAGGTTAGTTAAGTTTAAGTAGTTCTAAGTTCTAGGGGACTGATGACCTCAGATGTTGAGACCCATAGTGCTCAGAGCCATTTGAACCATTTTGTATTCCGGCTTTTAGTAAGGCGGACAGACCCCCATAACCTTTCCCTTCACCATTCAGTACCGGACTGAATGATGTAACGTTATATTGACGTTTTGTCTAGTGTGAGCAAAACACCATCTGACGGTGTCGTTCCCTTTCTTTCTACCGACGTCCAATATGAATCGTTCTTCACTAAAAAATGTGGGTGCCAAATCGCGCAGCTCACACCTCTCTGCAGACATGCGATTTTAGCGCCGCCTTGTGAAAACCTACACTTGGGGCAAGCCAGTTTCACAAGGGCATCTTACGGACTTGCCCTTTGAATAAAACACTAACCAGAAAAACATCGTTTTTGGAAAAAAGAAAATTTCAGAGTGTTGGTAAGTACAAAATATTTCTATATGATTACAAGGGTCACCTAGTGTCAGTGTCTGATAATCACAAGGTCTCCGGTTCAGTTCTTGTAAGTGCCAATTTTTTAAACTTTTATTTAAATTTTATATTTGTTATCAACTTGTAATGTCAGTTAAATGATATGGTACCGTACTTTTTAATAAAAGGTAATATGGTTTCTATTTTTAATTACTAATTAGATTAAAGTAAATTAAAATTTGCTACTTGAAAAATGCCTTATTATTAAAAAGTATATACATACTAATACAGTTAAATCAGTAGAAATAAAAAGGTATTTTATTTAATGTTATTGTATTGGCAATTGTACTAAAATATAATTCAATATTTGTTAACATTTCTGTTTAAAAATAAATGTAAGTTTTAAATACATTGATTTTTAATTCACCAATTTTTAAATTGGGTTGATTAGTACAAAATAATTTCTCCTAGTACCATACAGACTGGTGTCCCCATATAAATTTAAAATAGTGATTTTAACAGCTATGGAAATATTTGTAATATTTAAAACGAAAAATGTGGTTGGTTGGTTGGTTGTTTGGGGGAAGAGACCAAACAGCGAGGTTATCGGTCTCATAGGATTAGGGAAGGATGGGGAAGGAAGTCGGCCGTGCCCTTTCAAGGGTACCATCCCGGCATTTGCCTGGAGCGATTTAGGGAAATCACGGAAAACCTAAATCAGGATGGCCGGACGCGGGATTGAACCGTCGTCCTTCCGAATGCGAGTCCAGTGTGCTAACCACTGCGCCACCTCGCTCGGTGAAAAATGTGGTGACATGCAACAGAGAATAGTAAGGAGAGGAACTATTCATGCATTAGTAGTTAAGTAGTGTATTAATAAGGAAGTGGACTATTCAGGCATCAGTTAAGATACTACATGTCACCCATGTTTCTCGTTTTAAATTTAAATAATATTTTCTTGACTATTAAAAATTCATGATCACAAATTTTCAGGGCCACCTACAGTGGGATTAGGAATCTGTATGAGGCTTGAAAAATTGGTATATTAAAATTCATTTTTATTTTAATAAACATTTTCTGATTATTAGTCTCGTGCGTGAAATTTTTCAATCGATTTCAAACATCTTGATGAGATAAAGCGAAGTTCACATGACTCAGCCAATATTTTGCTTCCTTCTATGTATATCTTGCGAAAAAACTGTGAAGGTAATAATGAGCGACATTTGAGCTCACACGGCAGTCGTTCTACCCATGACCCATTCACGACTGGAACAGGAAAAGAGGGAAATGGAATTGGTACACACACCACCCTCCGCCACACACCACACAGGAAAGGGAGTTAATACTGCATTGTCATCTAATTCTGACCTTTTTTAAAAAATTTCAAGTCTCTAGCTCATTATGAAGGCCAAAATCAACTGCAGAATTTGTACTGAACAGACAGCCAGATGAGAAAACGACCAAATAAGAACGTGATGATAAAAAGAATTAAAAAGAATTCCTGCTAGGGGATGGGCATAGCTGCGTACTGACCACTCTCAAAATATTTTGTACTTCACGAGTCACTTAAGTTTCCCAACTTTCAAGGAATATTTTTGAGTTTTATGAGAACTGCATCGTACTGCTTTAGTGTGAAGAGGGCAGAGCAGTTCGTAAGCTTCCCTTGCAGTACAGGAATAATACGCTAGGGGCGCTGCACTAGACACAAGTGCCACTAAAATATAGTGGTCGACTGGATCAAATAGTTGCTCTCGTAAATTGGCTTAATACAAGACGGATATTTGCAGGAAGGTAAAAAACCAATTGAGACAATGAAGATTTTGGAATAAAGCCCAAGGGAAGTGTCGTGCAGGGGAGTTCCTCGCGCTGTCTGCTGGCTGTTGCAGATGCCGGAGGAAGCGCTGAGGGACGCCCTGGCGTCTGTGAAGGAGGCAGCCGCAGCCGACACGCTGGACGTCTTCACAGCGGCTGCGGTCATCGACGCCGTGCTGCGATCCCACGCCAGGGAACACGAGAGCAGCACTGTGCTGCGCAGGTCAGCGATTCGCAGTGAATCCTTCCACTAGACAAGATGGTTATTGCACATAGCGAAGGTCCAGACTCGCTCATGTAGTGTGACGTCTGTGGCCCTAGGGCATCAGATGGGGTACCTTACGTACGAGGACACTGTAGGACTTTTCATGTCGAAATTCGCCACGATTTTGTTACGACTCGTAGTTAGCGTCACTTAAAACCCCAATGCCAAATTTCAGCTGCCGATACATCCCGGAAGTCGGCTAAAAAAAAATATCACAAGATCGCATATTCCTGGTTTGGTGCTTGTAACTAAAGATGGATACCCCTGGATTCACTATTCGTTTTTATACAGGGTGCGTCAAAAAATGTATACGCAATTTGAAGCGTCATAGAAAATTTATTTCCCGTTCTACAATGTTAAATTTCTGGAAATGGAAAGCTTACAGTCCAATTCGAAAAATAAATGTACTTCGCAAATATGATTAATGTCAAACTGGTGGCCTTCAGCGTCAATACATTTCTGAGTACGAGTCACCACTGGTTCCGTACATAGTACCAAAGTGTTCAATGAGATTTCTGCGCACACCGCCTGAATCTCATTCCAAAGTGTGTCCAGGTTACGTGGTTTACGTTTGTACACCTCATCTTTTACTGTGCCCCATAAGAAGAAATCTAGCGGCGTGTCTTCTGGAGATCGTGCAGGAAACTCGATTGATCCCCTGCGTCCTATCCACTGACCTGGCACATTGTGATCCAGGTATGCTTATACGTCCCTATGATAGTGCGGCGGGGCGCCATCTTGTTGTAAACAAAACTCATCATTACCGTATAATCCACGAATGGCAAAGAGTATGGAGTCAGCAAGCATTGTTAGGTACGTTTCTCCAGTAACAGTACCTTTAAAGCGGAAAGACCCAATGAGTCCCCTTGCAGACAAACCACACCACACATTTACACCAGGCAAATTCACAAAAATGGCTCTCAGCACTATGCGACTTAACTTCTGAGGTCATCAGTCGTCTAGAACTTAGAACTAATTAAACCTAACTAACCTAAGGACATCACACACATCCATGCCCGAGGCAGGATTCGAACCTGCGACCGTAGCGGTGGCTCGGCTCCAGACTGTAGCGCCTAGAACCGCACGGCCACTCCGGCCGGCGCAAATTCACAGTCTTTTCAACTGTAATGTGAGGATTATCTTCAGCCTAGTACATACAATTGTGCCTATTGACAGTTCCATGGAGTTTGAACTGGGCTTCATCCGACCAATTTATGCTACCCATAAATCCCAGTTCACGTCTCACCATCTCCTGAACCCATTCACAAAATTCTAACCTTCGATCTGGATCGTCGTCAGTTAGCTGTTGCACCAGCCTTGGAATGTACACACGAAACTTGCCTTTCTTCAGAATGCGTAGCACACTACTCTCACGTGCCGCTTGCCTTGAAGATTTTTGAGGCGAACGCTGAAACAGTTCCAAGACCGCAATTGTGGAATCATCACTTGTAGCTGTACGAGGTCGCCCTGATTGACCTTTATGAACAGCACACACTGTTCCATGAATTTCGAATTTGTCTCGTAGACGTGTAATTGTTAACCTTGAAGGTGGTTCTGTACCATACTCACTTCTCCACTGTCTTCGAACCGCAGCTACATTCTCAAACTTCCAGTACCACTTAATTATCTGCTTCCGCGCTTCAAAGCTCAAACGCACGTCCGCCATGTTGCAGTGACTTCCTCGCCACTGGTGCCACTTGTTGAAGAAACATAACATTACTTCCTCACAGATATTTAACCTTGTAGAACGGGAAATAAATTGTCTGTGACAGTTCAAAGTGTGTATACATTTTTTTGACGCACCCTGTACATAGCATAGCGCCCATGATTGAGGAAATATGGCCGTTTTGTCATGGTTCAGCGACAATTGAAGTTTTTAATCAAGGCTTTGTTAAAAACAGAAGTTAACATTAATTTTTTGCAGCTCTTTCGTTTACTTTCTGGTAAACGTTTGCGAACACATCGTTATAAACGTAATTCGGGTTCCAAAAATTATTCTATACATTCAGTTCCACCGCAAAGGCCAGGGGGGATCACATAAATGTTTAGCTAATTGCTGTGGAAGAGTACAACAGATACCAACTGAATCCGTCAACAGGAAACAGTCGTGAAGATTGTGACGTGTGAAATTCTAGTTGAGTTTTTAAACGAACGTTTAAATAGTTTAAGCAGATGGTTAGTAATGACTTAAAAACTCGATAATACAGAGTGTAAGTTCACTGCCGTAAGGAACTGAAGATAATTATTTTCATGAAAAATTTGCTACTGACAGTGACACATTTGACGTACAGCTCTCTCCGAAAGAAAATAATGAACTAATATTTTCTTATCTAAGAAAGAGCGCTGGGGTATTGAATGAACGAAGGGCAGTTAATATCCTCATTAATTTGTATTTATGGATTACGAGTAATATACGGTTGGAGCATTGTACCAATATTTAATTTCCTTGTGACAATTACAAGAAATCTGGGCGTGTTGGTCGAGCTGGTAAAGCAGTAGACTCTGGCCCTGGAAGAACCACGTTTAATCCTGGATAGGAGTGGACATTTTTCTTCGTTCCAGCCCCCTGGAATGACCCCAGGTCCAGACATCTTGCATTCAAATGAGTACCGGGAATTTTTCTGTGGGTAAAAGACGGCTAGGACTATGGTCTCGACACGCTCCCCCTCTTAGCGCCCTGGCGAAGCAAGGTTGCACTCACCCAATAGCCCAGTCACGGGATTGCTACACAGACCTACTTTTATCCCTATTTACGACATATAAAATTAATTTTGACGTGTAGGAAATACTACAGTCATTTGTGTATACTCCACAACAAATTGGAGAGAACGCTATGGATAAAACATACTTTGTATTTCCCAATGAGTGTCGAATTAAGTTTCTATCGCTTTCAATCGATGATTAAGCGCATGCATCGCTTGGCAACACCGGCACGAGAGTACCCCGTCCGTGCAAAGGGAGAATTCAGGCTTCATGCCAGGTAATTTCATGCGCGGAAACCCACTGAAAAATGTCGTACTTCATAATTAATTTTGAGTTACTTACGGTTCAGAACGGCGGCTGAAATTCTGTAGAATGAGTTTTTGTAAAGATGACTGAATACCAGTGAAAAAAAATTCAAAACAGATTTCGTAAGACAAGACTATTTTCTTATTAGCCAGAGCAGAAATGAATTAGCGCACACCAATCTGGCCTTTTGAACACCCGACTGCTTTCTCCTTTCCCACATAGTTCCACGGTATGGCGGCACACCAAATAATCATGCAACTTTTGTGTGTGTGTGTGTGGGGGGGGGGGGGGGCAGAGAATGGAGGAGATCATCAGTCCTTGACTGGCTTGATTCATCCCACCAGTTTCCTCTCTTGTGACATGTCTCAACATTTCAGAGAAGCAATTACAACCAAATATTTTTTATATATATTCCAATGAGTTTCCTCCTACAATTTTTGGCCTTCTATGCTCTCTAGTGCCATGAAAGTGGTGTTTTCTATACAATTTTTTCCTCACCGATTATGTGGATAACGTCCTCATTTCTTGTCAGTGTGGTTCATTTTCAGCACCTGCCTGTAAAACATCTCTGCTTCTTCAATTCTCTACTTTTCCGTTTTTCCCGCTGTCCAGACTCACGTCCATAAAATGGCGTACTATGAACGTACGTTATCATCCGTTTTTCTCAAATTGTGGCCTGTATTTGATATCAGTAGATGTCTTTTGCCGAAGAACGTACTTTGTCTGCACTACTCTGCAACAGTTTATCAAAGTGGTAGTTTAGTTGAAGATCTGACAAGGGGAGGTCACAACGTCTGGAACGCGGATTTACTGCAAACTTCGCACACTCGCAGTACTCCATGAGGACAACATAATGTGTAAGCAGTAGCGCGTACTTCCCAAGTGTTATTGAGGAAATCGCAAGATAATCTCGGTCGTCAAATATATACCTGTACGTGGCCATTTTTACCACGAAGCGGCGGCAGCTGAGTGGTCACCGAGCGAGGTGGCGCAGTGTTTAGACACTGGACTCGCATTCGGGAGGAAGACGGTTCAATCCCGCGTCCGGTCATCCTGATTTAGGTATCCCGTTATTTCCCTAAATCGCTGCAGGCAAATGCTGCGATGGTTCCTAATCCGATGAGACCGATGACCTCGCTGTCTGGTCTCCTTCCCCAAACAACCCAACCCACTCCTTAGTATTACGCCACCGCCTTATTCATATAGCGATCACATTCCTTCACTAGTTAATTTTTTTCTCTGCCTCGAGATGACTGGGTGTTGTGTGTCTTGCATCATCATTTCGTAATCCCGCCGGCACGGTAGCTCAGCGTGTTCTGTCAGAGAGCTAGCACGCCTCTGTAAAAAAAAAAAAAAAAAAAAAAAAACTGAGTGAAAGGATCAACAACGAACTTCAACGGATGTCATGTGACGTCCACTACGATCAAATACAACGAACCATAACGAAAAAAAAAAAGTGGTTAGCGTTCAAGCCCCGTAGTCACTGGAGTGATGGATCCAATCCCGTTCGTCAGCTTTTTTTAAATTTCTAACACAGTAATTTTCTTTACTATTTATATTACAATTGATATAATGGGAAAAATACGTGTAATCGGATAAGCTTTTATTAAATTTACAATTTTATTTGGCAGTCTAAAAAGTTTTATTGTCACAAATAATATAATATTCATAACTATCGACTAGTAAACGACCAAACGCATAAAGTGATACTGAAAATGTATGCTTGTCCGTGATTTGAGAAATCCCGTATACCTCCAAGTTTTGACCGGCACAGACTGCTTTCGAAAGATGTACAATTAATCGTCGCTTTCGACGTTACGAGTACAAGTTTCAGGATCGTATTTTTCGCAAAAACATGGAAAACAAAGTTAAACGACACCAGCTGAATAAATGCTATTTTTCCGCATACGCAAGGTCTTTTGAGGTTTTCCTTGGAAAAACAAACCTCGCTAACATTTTCAAAATCTCTCTTTCAGACGATAATCAGGAAGTAAACAACGCATAACGCAGCATTTCCTTAAATATCGGCGCTGATAATTGGTCATGCAGTGTCGACTGTATTTTCATAGCGTCTTGACGAGAAGCAATTTCTGGTTCTCTTTCGATTAAATACGAGCAATTTTGAGACACGGACAAGCATATATTTTTCAGTATCACTTTAAGCGTTTGGTCGTTTACTAGTTGATGGTTATGAATATTATATTATTTGTGATGATAAAAATTTGTAGACTGCCAAATAACACTGTAAATGTAATAAAAGGTCATCCAATTACACGTGTTTTTCCCATTATATCAATTGTAATATAAATAGTAAAGAAAATTACGGTGTTAGAAATAAAAAAAAACGTCGCCGTTGGACACTTGAAGCATCTCCAATGGTCACATGAGTTAACGAGAGACCAACACATCAGGTAGGGTACGAGTGCAGGGAACGTTCACTACTTGATCCAGAGTAGACGGAAAACTATTTGCAGTACGGGCAGTCAGCTTTATAGGAATGAATTTCAGAGGGTGTGCTACAGGCTTTGCACTGTTAGCAATGCTAGTGTCGTGGCCTACCATCAGGCGCCAATACTGGTAGGTGGCGTAGGGTCGAAACACAAGCATCAGTGTGTATTACAGTTGCAGACAGACATGGTCTGGACAACGTGGGCAGGGCTTCACTCGTAGAGCTGTTTCCTCAACACAACAGCCAAAGTGCTGCTGCTCTTCACGATTATCCGCGCACTAAAGGAATAGGGAGAGGTCCTATATCCACTCCAGGGCGGAAGAACATGGTTCGAAAGTTCGACTTAACAGATTTGCGTATTCCTCCTGCGAGAGGCTGACGCTCAATTGCGCCACGAGTTGAAATTATTGTTGGCATGGCTGAGTATGCTGGAAGCAATATGCGATGTTCAAGCAGTGCACGAACTCTGTGACGACAGCTAAACATTCCATTGTCCACCGTTATTCCGAGCAGCTGTAGAACAATCTCTAGTCCGGTTCCAGGCTGCCATGGACACAAATCGTAGTCACATTGAGCAACTATTGTAACGTGGATAGTAAACATGGTACGTGTTTGACAATGTTTTCTTCTCCTGTGTAAATTAAAATGTGTTTCTTTCAGTAGTTTATTCGTTATCTCTTTTGCATGTCCTTACAAATGTTTCCACCAAGTTTTATTAACTATGATCTACATCTACATCTACATCTACATTGATACTCCGCAAGCCACCCAACGGTGTGTGGCGGAGGGCACTTTACGTGCCACTGTCATTACCTCCCTTTCCTGTTCCAGTCGCGTATGGTTCGCGGGAAGAACGACTGTCTGAAAGCCTCCGTGCGCGCTCTAATCTCTCTAATTTTACATTCGTGATCTCCTCGGGAGGTATAAGTAGGGGGAAGCAATATATTCGATACCTCATCCAGAAACGCACCCTCTCGAAACCTGGCGAGCAAGTTACACCGCGATGCAGAACGCCTCTCTTGCAGAGTCTGCCACTTGAGTTTATTAAACATCTCCGTAACGCTATCACGGTTACCAAATAACACGGTAACGAAACGCGCCGCTCTTCTTTGGATCTTCTCAATCTCTTCCGTCAACCCGACCTGGTACGGATCCCACACTGATGAGCAATACTCAAGTATAGGTCGAACGAGTGTTTTGTAAGCCACCTCCTTTGTTGATGGACTACATTTTCTAAGCACTCTCCCAATGAATCTCAACCTGGTACCCGCCTTACCAACAATTAATTTTATATGATCATTCCACTTCAAATCGCGCATACTCCCAGATATTTTACAGACGTAACTGCTACCAGTGTTTGTTCCGCTATCATATAATCATTCAATAAAGGATCCTTCTTTCTATGTATTCGCAATACATTACATTTGTCTATGTTAAGGGTCAGTTGCCACTCCCTGCACCAAGTGCCTATCCGCTGCAGATCTTCCTGCATTTCGCTACAATTTTCTAATGCTGCAACTTCTCTGTATACTACAGCATCATCCGCGAAAAGCCGCATGGAACTTCCGGCACTATCTACTAAGTCATTTATATATATTGTGAAAAGCAATGGTCCCATAACACTCCCCTGTGGCACGCCAGAGGTTACTTTAACGTCTGTAGACGTCTCTCCATTGATAACAACATGCTGTGTTCTGTTTGCTAAAAACTCTTCAATCCACCCACACAGCTGGTCTGATATTCCGTAGGCTCTTACTTTGTTTATCAGGCGACAGTGCGGAACTGTATCGAACGCCTTCCGGAAGTCAAGAAAAATAGCATCTACCTGGGAGCCTGTATCTAATATTTTCTGGGTCTCATGAACAAATAAGGCGAGTTGGGTCTCACACGATCGCTGTTTCCGGAATCCATGTTGATTCCTACATAGTAGATTCTGGGTTTCCAGAAATGACATGATACGCGAGCAAAAAACATGTTCTAAAATTCTACAAGAGATCGACGTAAGAGATATAGGTCTATAGTTTTGCGCATCTGCTCGACGACCCTTCTTGAAGACTGGGACTATCTGTGCTCTTTTCCAATCATTTGGAACCCTCCGTTCCTCTAGAGACTTGCGGTACACGGCTGTTAGAAGGGGGGCAAGTTCTTTCGCGTACTCTGTGTAGAATCGAATTGGTATCCCGTCAGGTCCAGTGGACTTTCCTCTATTGAGTGATTCCAGTTGCTTTTCTATTCCTTGGACACTTATTTCGATGTCAGCCATTTTTTCGTTTGTGCGAGGATTTAGAGAAGGAACTGCATGATCACTAGTCTGTCATGGGGACCTCTCAACTAGCGAAAGTTTAATTAAAACCAATCTCTACATTTAAGAATACATGAGCAATACACTCAGTTGGCAACAAAGCAACGTGGATGTAGTCTCGTGAGTGGAACATTTAGAAATGATGAAATGCAGCCTTTGATACGTCTTCCACTGATCTACACTCTTCCCCCTCGTCCCCCCCCCCCCCAAACCAGCACCACTACTATAAAAACGACAGAGAAACCTGATGTCTAGTTATGGGCATCAGTTTGGTAGCCTACAAGGCTACGTGGGCTTTCCGACGGCGGTGTTTCCGATCCTTTCGTAGGTGCCACAGGTACCGTGGGACTTCCGGACAACCAGTCTTCCCGGTGGTTTTTCCGACCAGAGTCTGCCCCACTGCTGATTTATGCCAGTCGTTCATCAGCAGCGGATGTACTCTTACTTTCAATCAGGCAGTGCCCTCGTCGACAGCCTTAATTTCGTACAGTATCTAGGCCTAAGCCACTTGAGTTCCATACACTTTGAGTAACGGAACCAATTACAATAACGAAAGGGAACGAGTATCATCCCAAGGATAGTCACCGATACCAGGTGGACAGAAAAAGTGACGAGTACACGGACTGCCTGTGTGTGAATTCCGAAAGGAATAAATGCTGACGCCGTTTAAAAACTGCAAATGGCAGAATCATAACTGAACAGAAACTTTCTCGCCCACCTGACGAAGCAGACACGCAGAAAAAGAAACGAATTCATAACTGCAGAAAGAGAGTTCACGAAGAAAAAACAGAGCACGTTTTCTAGAGTTTTAAAGAGCAGTTTCAAGATTTTTAAAGATAAAGGTTAAGATTTCGTAGCAGATATTCCAAATTGTGATAACTTCAAGACTGCAATGTGTACAGCGAGAAGGAAGCTATTAGATGACCCAGAACTTTGGCGCAGACCGTTTGAAGTTAATTGAAGGCAATAGCTTCTTGAAAATCGACAACGGTTCTGTTCCTGACAAAAGAATCCTGGTGTTCGGTTCTGAAAAAAGCGGAGAAACAGGAACGGTTCTCATGGACGGGAAATCTGACAGTAGTTCGAAACACTTCAAACAACTGTATACCACACACGCTGACATCAGAACAACGCAGGAAGAGACGATATTAGTTCCTGTTTTATTTTCTTTGCTCCCAGACAGAAGTCAAAATACATATGAAATACTTCTTTGTGGATTGAAAAGTACGATGCCTAGGTCGTCACCGAAAACTGCAGTGCTAGACTTTGAAATGAGTACAATTAAAGGTTTGAGAACAGCATTCCCCGAAAGATCCCTTTTGGTTGCAGTTTTCACATCAATCAATGTTTTTGGAAGAAAAAGTGAGAACTTTGCTTAACGGAGGAATACAGGGATAGAGTAGTAGTCGAGTTGCTGCGCCGCATACCTGTTGCAGTGGCACATCTTCCACCAGTGACCATGAAACGTGGATAGTAATAATGGAGGAATTGCCCAGTGGAGGCGGGGTCATGAAATTCATAGACTATATACTAAATCAATGGTTGGAGCATCCTTATATACCAAATGACAATAGAATATTTTTAACCATCGGCACAGGAACACGAATGTTATCTAAGGCTGGCGTGGGATACTAAATTCCCCAATAAATCAAAGAAATCGGAACATATATTTTCTGATAAGCTGGAGGAGTAGGCAGCAAATGCTATATTTTAAATTAAAAAAGATTCTATCGCCCTGTCTCTTCAAAAAAAAAAAAAAAAGAAAAATGACACAGATGTTGACAAAAGGTTAAAAGGTGTTATAACAATATACAGCGTCTCGGGGAATTAAGATGCTCATTTAAATCTTTAGCTTTCTTACAGAATTGCGTGCGAAATTAAAATTCATAAAATAAGAAGTTTCATCATTTGTTGCACTAACGTTGTAGAAAAAAGGTAAATATTAAAAATAAAATGTTAAAATTAAAAAAATATATAAATTAAACATGCCTATGTACTGTGTGCTTAGCCAATCCTACGGCTGGATAAAATGTGAAGCGATGTTCTTTTTACTCGACAGTCTGCAGAGTCTGCCCCACTGTTGTTGCTTCCTTTGACGGCGGAAAACCCACGGCTAAAATACAATCTAAGAAAAAAGAAAGCACCACCGCGAAGGAATTATCCGAATGGGACGGAAATTGATAATTGTGACATACATGTAAATACATACATATGATTACAATTTCAGAAAAATTGGATGATGTATTAAAGAGAAAGAGTTTCACAAATCGAGCAATTTAATAACGCGTTGGTCTACCTCTGGCTCTTATTCGGCTTGACGTTGAATGATAGTTGTCGCATGCCCTCCTGAGCGATATGGTGCCTAATTCTGTCCCATTGGCGCGTTAGATCGTCAGTATCCGTGACACACTTACAGGCAGTGGTACGTCAACGATATTCTACGCTCCGTTTCTTGCCATTCATGCAAGCCATCCTGGGCTTCCATTGCAGCAAGATAATGTCCACTCGCACACGGTGAGAGTTTCTTCTTCTTATCCCCGTGCTTACCAAGCTCTACCATGATCAACAAGATAGCCGGGTCTCCCCTCAATTAATAACGTTTGGAGCGTTATGGGAAGGGTCCCCAAACCAATTGCCGGCCGATGTGGTCGAGCGGTTCTAGGCACTTCAGTCTGGAACCGCGCGACCGCTACGGTCGCAGGTTCGAATCCTGCCTCGGGCATGGATGTCTGTGGTGTCCTTAGGTAAGTTAGGTTTAAGTAGTTCTAAGTTCTAGGGGACTGATGACCTCGGAAGTTTAGTCCCATAGTGCTCAGAGCCATTTGAACAAATTCTTGATGTTGACGATCTAAAGCGCCAGTTGGGCAGAATTTGGCACAAAATCACTCAGGACGATAACCAGCAACTCTATCAATCAATGCCAAGCCGAGTAACAGCTTGTAGAATGGTCAGAATTGGACCAACGCTTTAATAACTTGTTTAATTTCTGAAGCTCTTTCTCTTGAATGAATCGTCCAACTTTTCCGAAATTGTGATGAGTCATTTGTCCGTACATATATACCATATTTACCGATTCACGTCCCATTCGTAAAATTCTTCTCCTAGTGTATCTGTTATCGTAAACACCATGTTGAAGTTATGGGTCGCGAAGTCCAAGGTCGGAAAGCTCACGACACCACCTACAGCACTCAAGAATACCTATGTCTTCAGCAAAACAATGCCAATCGAAGAGCTCCAATTAGTCCGCCCATGGTAGCTGAGTGGTCAGCGTGACGGAATGTCATACCTAACGGCCCGGGTTAGATTCACGGCTGGGTTCGAGATTTTTCTCCGCTCAGGGACTGGCTGTTGTGTTGTCCTTATCATCGTTTCATCGCTATCGACACGCAAGTCGCCAAAGTGGCGACAACTCGAAAGGCTTGCACCAGGCGAACGGTCTACACGACAGGAGGCTCTAGCCACATGGCATTTCCATTTCCAACTGAAATTTATAGCTATCTTAGCAACACAAGGAAATGAGTAAAAATAATATCCAGTGGGATATCCTAGGAACGATCCACGACCTTGTGCAATTCCAATACTGGTAGACTCAAGGTTTGATGGAGGTATTTCCTTGGTAAGAGCATCGGTCTGGAATTGTGTCAAAGTGTGGCAAACATTTTTCAAATGTCAGTAACTGCGTCAAGGCGTGAAGTGAAAGATTTATTCCGGAGAAAAAGGTTTTCAAGAAAGCCTGCAGTTTCTTCTGAGCTATTCGTCCGTGATGAGATGTTCACGTTTCCACAGGGTGGCCGAGAGCGGCCGCAGAAGGCACCGCAGTCTGCAGAACCGGCTGTTCCTGTGGTTGGCAGCACTGACGAGATCAGCTCGCGTGTCTCCGTTGGCGGCGGCGATAGAAGGGACCAGAGTCGCTGCCCAGCAGAAGATGGACAAGAAACCGAGTGGACAGTAATCTCATTTCTGTGAAACATTTAGTTAGTTTAGTGTGTATTGTCTATTATGTAAAATTATTTAATAAAAATATTCACAAATTGTTATCCAACAACGTCAAGACACTGATACCTCAGTCATACGTCCGATCGATATTAATGCTGCTGGTGTAAAATAATATTATCGCCACCTTTTCGTATCAAGACAACTAAAGTCCGTCGTCCTTAGTTACTCCAAACCTGTCCACGTGACTCTGTTGATGGAGATCCACTAAGCGGCTTGGGATGTTATAGTTGGCGACATCATCGGTGTTCGACGAAAGTAGTAAGCTAGGTACTGGCAATGATTTCGCTGTCTCCTTTCACTACATTCGTTTGTAGTTCTTATGGCACAATACTGACAAGCACTCTTCGCAAAAATCCACGTGATACAATTAACACCTGGAACACCAGTTTCGAGGTTCAAATGGGTCAAATGGCTCTGAGCACTATGGGACTTAACATCTGAGGTCATCAGTCCCCTAGAACTTAGAACTACTTAAACCTAACTAACCTAAGGACATCACACACATCCATGTCCGAGGCAGGATTCGAACCTGCGACCGTAGCAGTCGCGCGGTTCCGGGCCTAGAACCGCTAGACCACCGCGGCCGGCCCAGTTTCGAGGAAACCGTGGCGAATTTGTATGGCATGTTGCTATAAGCATATTTAACTATGGTCTTATTTTGTTGAAGTTTGTAGTATAGCTAGTCCCGTGACAATTAGATATTTCTCACTTTTGACGTGGTTAGTACCGTCGTTTACGCATTGGAAAACGGAGCCTAAAATTTGTGATAAGAGAATTCGAAACACTTGTGCCCTGTGTGGAGTGGGTGCTATCGAGAATGTCAAGTTGTATCATTTCAAATACTGTGATATTGAGATAAATTAATCACCATATTCAGGAAGACAAACAGGCATTGATGCAGGGCGTTTTTGGGATTTGCTACTAGGATCAACGATAGTGCATCCGATAACAGGCAAGTGTGACGAGCAGTTAACCTTCATGCGGCACTTGCCTTCAGTAGTCGTATAGAGGTTAAACGAAAGGAGGGACGATTATGATACGATGTCTCGTCGAAAACGAGATTAGATCCGAAGCAGAATCTCGAGCTGTAAAGGATGGGGAGGAAATTCATATGTGCCCTTTCCAAGGATGACTGATCCTCACATTTGCTGTAATGGATTTAAGGAGATTATCGTAAATCTAAATCAGTGAAGCCCGTTGGCGATTTGAAGTACTGTATGGTAACTTCATGAGGAGAAAATAGTGGTTACGCCATAAAAAACATTTTAAACGATGGCCTGTATATGTCCACAAAAAGTATTGTTATTGATATACAATTGGTGATACAAAGTGTTTCGTGTTATGAATTGCTTCACAGGGATGTGTCCTTCACAGCTGACATTTGTTACTAACAAATGAAATGCCTTGCAGTCGCAAAGTAACAAATGCAACCTGGAACACAGGACCAAAGAGTTTAGTTGGTAAACATGCATACCGCAAGTATTCTGATCTGGTGCCCGCATATGTTTACCTTTCTCGCCCCTAATCGATCAACTACCTTGAAAATAAGTTTTTGTTTCATCTTGGTGATTGTGCTTTATTCTTGGCTTAACTCAGAATCAGCAGGTTGCCGCGTACGTGGCTGTGAGAGTAGTTGCGGAATGAAATACAATTAACAGAGTATCCAGTGATACGATTTCATTAACAGATTTGTGTGCTTTCATTAGGATTTCTGCTGTATTTTATGTTTCTTATGTCTATATCTACTGGTTACTGAAGGTAGCGAGACGTCTTATGATGACAAAATTTCTTAAGCTGTCGTTCTAAGTTCGATATAGTTGTTTCTAACTCTGTCACAGAGAAGTTAGTGTTACTCTTGCGCGAGTTTGGAACTGAGAGTTAGTGCTTCTTAGTCCTTACAGCGCGTCGATATTCTCAGGGAACATGCGACCAACTGCAGCCTTGTCATTGCCATTGCCCTTCGTAATGTAGATAACGAGATTATCTGTGACTGCTGTGTGTAATTAATCTCCTCTGACTGTAAACATGTGTTTGGTATGTCGATGACACACTTAAGTGGAATTCATTCAGAATCTTTGATTGGTATACCACGAATATATCAAGTAAATCATGCAGGATAATTCTCTCTCTTTCCAGGAAGTAACAATACTATCACAGCGTCAGCAGACATGTTCCATTACGTTGTCTTGAAACTCACGTAGGCATAGCAGGATGATTTTGTTTCTACAGACAATGTCTTTCTTGAGTGGTCAAACAATTCAGGAGTGTGTCTTGTGTAGCAATGATGCAATGGCTTAATTACTTTTCCTACAACGTCTCGAGGAGTATTCCAGTACGAAATGAAATGACTGTGTGGCATTTATGATGAGGGAGAACAATGGAAAGTTTCACAGACCGCCGTAATATATATATATATAAAACCGAGTTATAAAACATATCCATTTCATTGACATCGAAATGTAGCAGGACAAAAAAAAAATGGTTCTGAGCACTATGGGACTCAACTGCTGAGGTCATTAGTCCTCTAGAACTTAGAACTAGTTAAACCTAACTAACCTAAGGACATCACAAACATCCATGCCCGAGGCAGGATTCGAACCTGCGACCGTAGCGGTCTTGCGGTTCCAGACTGCAGCGCCTTTAACCGCACGGCCACTTTTTTTTTTTTTAAGTGCTCTACTAATTGTTTTCAAGAAAACAAATAAAAACCTCTTGGGTATGAAAATAAAAGACGACGTTCTTCATAAATAACACAATATCCTTTGAAAACGTAAAACATAAAAGGTAGCTATATTTCCGCAACGGCCTTCTTTTGTATTTGTATGTTTTTTGGTAACATAAATGAGTGTACAGTCTCACCATCAGCAGCATTTTTTTTTTTTTTTTTTTTTTTTGAGCACAAGAGAAAGAAAACAAATAGGCTGCAGATAGAGAGCTATGTGTGAAAGGGATAAACATGTGTAAGGAGAAAAAAAAACTTAGAAGAGGAGGAGAAAAGAGAACTGAAATAAAATAGGAATACTTTCCGCGCCATGCTCCACTTTGGCGCGCCAGCAGAACAAAATGCATTCTATCATTGACCATTGAAGGGGAACGTGGGATCGTCCAGCCTTGGCTGGCACGGTTCGTTGAGATTCCAGCTTTGAGGCGGGTTGGTGAAAATGCTCTGTAAATAGTTCGCGAAAGTGGCCCGATAGTGTCGATGCCGGCGAAGGGTGTGATGATACACTTGGAGGCGTGTCCAAAAGTCCGCCGGATCGACGATGTCGTCTCGGAAGAGGTAGTCGACAGCCATGCCACTGATCCATGTGATGGCGTGCCACTTAGCCGATGGAAAGTAGGTCGTGTCGGGATATATCATCATAGTGGGAGAAACGTGATGTGGTGGTATTCGGAGGTACAAAGCCACATTCTTCTGTACGAGGGTCCAGACAGCTGCTGCTGGCCCACACTCAAAACGATGTAAATCTGTATCTTCGACATCGCACTTGAGGCACAGGGGTGAGTCCACCAGTGCGATGCGATGCAGTTTCTGTCTTGTAGTATACTTGCCGTTGACGAGAAGGTACCACATAGAGGTGGTGTCAGTGGTGTGATATGGTTGGTGGATCGTTTTCCAAACTGTAGGCCATGAAACCTGGGGGTGACGTGTTTCGACGGGGTTGCGGGGTGGAGACTTTCGGAGAAGGCGGTAGATGTCGCGGGTGGGCGTCTTCCTGGTCCTGGGGAGCTCGGTGCATATGTAGCTGTACTCCAAAAAGAAACGGCCGATATGTGACATCGGAGGTGGGATGTGTGCCAAAGACGTCGGTGGGCGTCTCGAAACAGGCGCGAGCTCGGTGGTCAACATTCCAGTAAAACTAGCATTTTGGCTTTTCCATAACCGGAGCATAGTATTGGTGTAAAGTGCCGTTATCCTGGCTCTCACATTAACCAGATCGAGGCCACCGTCCCGCTTCGGTAAGGTGAGAGCTTCATACTGGACTTTGAAGATGTGTCCAGAACAAATGAAATAGCCGAATGCCGCCTGTAACCTGGCCGCCATTGTCGCAGTGATGGGCAGAATCTGCGCTATATGGGGTATCCGAGCTGCCAGATGGGTATTGACGAAGGTGACTCTCTGGCACATATTCAGCGGGCGTAGTATGTGATTTTGTATGTTGGCCCGGATGCGTTGCAGCAGCGCACGAAAATTGATCGCCGAGGTGCGGCGAATGTCTCGCGTGTACACCAATCCGAGACAACTAATGGTGTCTACCAGTTGAAATGGAACTACGCTGTCTGCGGGAAGGCCGCGGCCGATCTTCATGGCGCATGATTTTGCCACGTTCATAGCGCTCCCTGCCCCTGCACTGTAACGGGTAATCCACTGCATCGCAGCTTGTACTTCAGCCGCTGAACGTACGACGAGGGCCAAGTCGTCCGCGTAAGCTCGGCAGCGGAACATATGATCCCGGAGTGGAATACCTGTCAAACGTCGCCGTAATCCGCAAATGAGTGGTTCCATCGCAATGGCATAAAGTACCGTCGACAAAGGGCAACCCTGCCGTACTGAGCGTTCAATCCGTATAGGTTCTGTAAGTCTGCCGTTGACGAGAAGTCTGGACGTTGCTCCACGAAGGAGCCGCATAATCACTTGCGTGAACGTCGGGGGAATTGCCATTCGGTCCATCACTGCGTTGAGGAATGCATGATTGACGCGGTCAAACGCTTGTTTGAAGTCGATGGAGATTAAAGCGCCTGGCAGTCGCGAGTGTGTTGCCATAGCGATCACATCTCGATATTCACTGAGGGCCGTCTGTATATTACGACCGCCGCCTAAGGATGATTGTTCGTGGGAGAAAATGTCCCTTAATACATGTTTGAGTCGCACTGCCAGAAGGCGTGTGAAAATCTTGAAGTCCGAATTGAGTAACGTGATCGGCCGATAACTGTCGAGTCGTGTTCCTCCTGCGGGTTTCGGGACTGGTACAAGTAAGCCTTCCATGAACATTGGTGGCGGGTTCGCCGCGCCGGACAAAAGTTCCCAGTAAATGTCCCTCCATCGTGGCATCATCAAATCTTGGAAGGTTCTGTAAAATTCGAGAGGTAAACCATCCGGGCCGGGAGATCGATTCAGAGACCCCTTGGCCACAGCGCCTTGGACGTCGTCGGTGGTCACTTCAGCAGTCAGGAGGGTTGCAGCTGCTGTGTTTAAAGTACCAAGTGTCTCATGGGCAACCTCAGCAATGGCCTCTGCACCGGCAGGTACTTCTTGATAGAAAAGTCTATAGTGCGTTGTGAATGCATCCGCAATGGTAGCTTGCGAAGTCAGCCGTCGTCCATCAGGTAAGTCTAAAGTTGTCATTAAAGCCCGTCGGCGTCGACGAACATTTTGAACAATATGATGCATAGAAGGTTCTTCACCATTAATCCTGTCTTGGCTGCGGTCTCGTACAATGGCTCCCTCTAGACGGCATCTGGTCAAGGATAGAATCTTTGCCTTGATGCGTTGAGCTTCTTTGAGGCGATCCGGGGATGGAGGATGATCCATGAGTTCACGTAGAGCGCTATAGTAGAAATCAGTTGTATGGTGATTCCACCTGGCTTTTGCTCTGCCATAGTGTGTCAATGTACGTCGGATGGCCGGTTTGGCGCACAGCAACCACCACTGCAGTGTGGTCTCGTAACGCATAATGCGTTGAACACAGGTGTGCCACGTGTCGGTGACCTGTTGTCGACATTCAGGGTCCCGCAGTAGCGCGACATTGAGTTTCCAGGGTGCTGCACTGCGCCATATAGATTGTCGACGTAGGTTCATGGTACAGATATAGATGTCATGATCCGAAAAGGCAGACGGCCAACGCTCCGCGTCGAGGAGAACTGATTTTAGAGCGTTAGAGATGTATATTCTATCAAGTCGGCTGGCGGAGTGGCTTGTGATGTGTGTATACCCCGCCAAGTGTCGAGGAGACGAAGGCGGCGGACGAGGAAGCGAAGTTCGGGACATGTGGTGAAATGGGGGTATTGGTCTGTGCGCTCGAGAACACAGTTGAAATCTCCACCTACGATGAGATGATCGTATCGACCGAGGAATAAAGGCGTGATATCTTCTGCGTAGAACTGGGAGCGATCCCTCCGTTTATCAGTGCCCGATGGGGCGTAGAGATTTATGATTTTGAGTCCTTCAACTGTTATGGCCACCCCTCGCGCTGTTGGGAGGTATGCGACATCGGAAACTGCAATTCCTTCTCGGAGGAGGATGGCTGCGCCTGTGTGTTCCATAGCTGCAGGGGCGGCGTACGTCTCATATCCATAACACCCAGTCCAAGTCGCTGTCCTCAGTTCTTGTAACAGGGCGATGTCGATGTCCGCTGCTCTTAGCGTGTCACGGAGCAGTTGAAGTTTAGCATGGGAGCCGATATTATTAGTATTGATAGTAGCTATTCGGTACGCCTGATGGGTGATCCGTGCTGTTGATAGGGTCGTAGCTGGTGAAGATTGTTGTTGTGGATGCTGGAAGTCCATAGAAGTCGCAGGATTCGCCGTAGAAACTTCCCCCATTTTAGTTTTGGTCTAACGGAGAAACAGATCTCATTTCCGCATCAGATGGAGGTGGGAAATCCGTGTCATCCGCCCATGAAAGGTGTCCGACAGGTTTGACATCGGCGAGAGGTGGCAGCGCTGGCCGAGTCGGCTCAATGGCGTCGGTGACAACAGGCGTGCTATGTTCCATGGCTTCTGGGCGCGGGGCTTGCGCACGATCTCCGTTGGACGGTTCACCGTCTTGTGGATGACGTGTCTCCGTGGCAGAGGAGAAGGTGTTATCGTGTTCTCCGTCGGAGTGATGTGGCACCTCTTCGTCCTACGGAGGGGGCTCAATGGTCGAGTCTGATGTCTTGCGGCGTTTTTTTCGTCGTCTGGGCGACTTCTGCTTTCGGCAATGAGTTTCGGTGTCTGAGGAAGGAAGAGATTCACGTCGTTCCGGTACAAAAGCCGCGGGTGCTATGATGCGGTCTTCATTCTCCAGAACACTCTCATTGGTATCCTTGTGATCTTCTAGCGTGGGTGTGTCCGGCTGTTCGACATGTTCACGGGCGGCATCGCCGGTGTCAAGGTGCTGGGACGCCTCCGGGTGTATCGGACCAGAGAGACGCTCGTGAACGGCGCCTTGTGAGGGCTGGACGTGCAGTGTCGCCGCATAGGTGACTGCAAGGGTGGTCACGGTTCTGTCGGTGTTCGTATCGTCGGGCCTTAGTTGTGTGATGCGGCGTTGCAGGCATTCATTACGGACGTGGCCTTCTTGGCCACAACCGGAACATGTTCGAGGTTGTCCGTCGTAAATGACCACCGCACGGCAGCCGCCGATAGAAATGTACGATGGAACGTGCCGTTTGAGATCGATTCGGACTTGTCTCACACCATTAAGCACCGGATACGTCGTAAACTGTGCCCATGTCTCGGCTACGTGGCTCTGGACTTTTCCGAAGGGACTTAGCGCCGCGATGACTTCATCTTCAGTCACCTCGAAAGGCAGTTCGAATACACGGATCGTCCGAAGGCCAAGTCCTGCATGGTCGACATCCACAGGCCCGACGTTTCCGTCGGAGTGCCGAAATTTTAGTCCATGTCGCGTCCTTTGAATGATCTCGTTGCAGGCAGCGTCGGAAGTCATCTTAACATAAACGACGCTGCTAATGATCGATAGGTGTATGCCGATGAGTTCGTCACGCGGGATCTTCACGTCTTCGCGTAGGAAGCGTTCGACGGCCAGTGCTTTGGGTCGTGCGTATTCGTTTGAGAAGGTGAACTTAAGAGTGTTCTTCCTGTAAGAGTTGGCCATTACAGCTTGTTCGACTGAGAAGCGCTGTGACGAGGAAGTAAACAAAACACTCCGCGCGCGCAGCGGCGTGGACGGCCGAGCGCGGTGCGCACTGCTGCCCTGCCGAACGCAGACTGCCACTTCGGCCGGCTGTAGCAGGACATGAGAACAAATAATTTGTCTCTACGTTGTAAACACCCCGAAATATATTACCTGTTGCCATCAAACCAGCGTGCTTTTGAAAAGCATCACTGTTGTAAGACACAGCTGGAACTTTATTCACACGACGAACTGTGTACAGGGGCTTTAAAATTAATTCCGTATTTATAGAGTTCGAAAAAGGTTTTGATATCATTCCTCATAAGCGGCTTCCAGCCACATTGGTTTCCTATGGACTATCGACTCAGTGGTGCGACTGGGTGCGTGATTTCCTGTCTGAAAGGTCACAGTTCACAGGAACTGATGGGACGTCACCTGGTGAAACGGAAGTGGTGAGTGTGGTTTCGCAAGTACAGTGATGTAGACTTTCTGCTATAGCAGACAATCAGAACATTTCTCTTAGATTCGCGACAGGTAATGCTACCGTCTAATAAACTCCTCAGAAGAGCTAAGCGAATTGCAAAATGATGTTGAAAATTTATCTACGGGATGCAAAACGTGATAATTGACCCTAAACAATAAAATGTGTGAGGTTCTCTACGTGATTACTAAGAAGGTTTCGTCAAGCTTCGAGAAATCGATATGTAATATAAATCTGAGCGTTATCGATGTAACGAAAGTCTTAAGTGTTACAAGCACAAAAAACGTAACTGCGACACATCAAATTTTGTGGTGAAGGTGAAACAAACGTTAGGTTATTGATACACCCTTTAGAAGATCCAAGAAATCTACTAAGGAGATTGCCAGTACTACAGTTGTTCGACCTCTTCTAGGATATTACTGAGCACTGTGTGATCATTACCTGGATATCGAAAACGTTGTAACAAGGCAGCTGATTTTGTAGTATGTCGAAGTAGGGGAGATAGTGTCGCGAATGTTTTCCTTTTTTTCCTTGAGGGTGGCGGGGGAAGTGGTCATGGGGCGCGAGTTGGGGACACAGTATGGAAACAAACGCTTTTTCATTGCGGCACGTTATTTTCACGACATTTCAACAGTCATCTTTCTCCTCTGAATGCAATAGTTTTTGTTGCCAGCGCCGTACAAAGTATGATATTACAACTGTAGCATATAAGAGAAATTAGAGCTTGCATATAAAGATTTCAGTGTTCTTTTTCCTCGAGCTTCGTACGTAATTGGAACAGTCGAGAGATTGAAACGATTTTGTGAACCGTTTAGAAACACATCACTGTGAGTTACAGAATAATCGTGTATCATTGCGATGTAAATGAAGAGCATCAGCAGAACGTAATTCCTATCGTGCAGCACATATTATTTGAGAGACACTGAGTACACTTTGCGAGAGCTCAAACTGTGGATGACATACTACTTGCGCGCAGTTGTTTTGCAAGGTTGCCACCAAAACTGCTTGCTTTTACATTTCGCTTAGTTATCTTGGTAGAATACACGTTTCCTTAAGGTGAGATCTAAGGTGCAATTGATAGATAGTTGAAATGTATTGTGGTAGCTACGTTTATCATGAGTGTATTCCTTAACTTATTTTTCGTTAAGTATTTGAATGGAACGTCAAAAGCGCCTGCTCATGTTACAGCAAAAAGGCTGCGTTCGTTTATAATACAGACTTGGGTAGGGTGTGTGTATGTATATGTGTGTGTATTAAACTGGGGACCTAGAAACGACGGAGAGGCTTCATCCTGCCGTAGCCCTCAGTACCCCACCGCACCGCCGCCCCACACCGAACCCAGGGTTATTGTGTGGTTCGGCCCCCAGTGGACCCACCTTCCCCTCCTCCCCTCCTCCCGGGACCGTCTCATGCCAGACCAGTGTAGTCCCAAATGTTTTGCGTGATAGAGTAATTATGGTGCGCGCGTATGTGGAGACAGTGTTTGAGCAGCAATCGCCGACACAGTGTAACTGAGGTGGAATAAGGTAACCAGCCCGCATTCACCGAGGCACATAGAAAACCGCCTTAAAAACCATGTACAGGCTGGCCGGCACACCGGATCTCGACACTAATCCGCCGGGCGGACGTGCGCTGCACTGATGTAGATTTACGGTGACCTCATTAAATCCATTACGGCAAATGCCAGAATCAGTCATTCTTTAAAAGGGCACAGACCCCCATCCTTTCCAGTTCGAGATTATACTTCGCATCAATCTCGTTTTCAACGAGACATCGTACCGTAAACCACCTTCCTTTCTTTTAACCTCTATATGACTACTGAAGGCAAGTGTCGCTTGATGTTTAATTGATCGTCAGACATCCCAGTTACCTGATGCACTGTCATTGATCCTAGTAGTAAATCGCAGAAAGTCCTCCATCAATGCGTGTTTGTCTTCCTAAATGTGGTGATTAATTTATCTCAAAATGATCGTATTTGAAACGGTGTAACTTGACATTCTCGGTAGCACTCACTCCATATAGGGGACAAGTGTTTCGAATTGCCTTCACTGCTTTCACCCTTCCATTATACTCAAACAGAACACAATGTAGTAAATTTAGACTCAGTTTTTTAATGCATAAACGACGGTACTCATAACGTCAAAAATGAGAAATATGCAAGTAGTCATGGCACTAGCTGTGAACAAACTAAGACATAGTTAAATATGTTTATAGCAACATTCCATACAAAGTCGCCACGGAGCATGCGGAAACATTATTACAAGTATATCATATGCAACATTATGTTATATTATGTTAACCGGGGACCTAGAAACGACGGAGAGGCTCCATCCCCGCCGCAGCCGCAGTGGTCCACAACCTCACGACGAATACCAGAGTCCACTTCACCCCTCAACCGCCCCACACCTAACCCAGGGTTACTGGCGCTGAAATTGGTCTTACTATGGCAGACACCCACGAGCCATTTCACAGACATCTTTCCGCAATATTTTACTGTTAATGGCTGGATAGAAAATGAACGAAACTGACTCTAAACTTCTGTCAGACTGATGCTGTTAGCCGACAGACGAAATACGGCTTAAAAAAGAAAGGAAAAGGTTGGGTTTGATATCACAGCTCTGGGTTCGAGCTGCATGACGTTGACTACTAGACCACGATTAGGTTATTCGCAACGATAGCTCAAGTGGAAATCAACACTTCTCGTACCGTGTGTTGCGTATCCCTTTATGACAAAGCCTTGATGCTAACAAATATGAAATTCGGTAGTTGGTTGGACTGAAATAGCTTTTAATGGCTAAGGTGTGGGTTAGAGTCCCGCGGGGGGTTCTTGTTTTTAGCAGCCAGAAACTTATCCCCTTCAACTCCAGTAACACCAAGTAAAGAAGGCAGGACTGTGCCGTGGTTCCAAATCAATATTCAAGCATGTATTAGTTTACAACTGACTGGAACAGAGTTGAATTAGTTTTGGCTGTCAGAGGCGGAAGTCGCTGCTTGCAGAAACTGTCTGTAGTAAGCTTTCTTACACTAGTAATGTTATTTTAGTTCACAAACCAATCATCATGTATGGTCATAGGACCTTCATTTCTTATCCTAAGTGACTCTGAGATTCTGAAAATATTGGCACTGGAATGGGATTCGAGCTCCGATTCCAATCCTTCTCTGCATTTGAACTCTTCGAGATGATACAGTCCCATCATTTCGTCGTTTCCTCACCATGCCAAACTCCTCCAGGTATCTACAAACGGAGCGACGAAAACTAGTAGCCATAGGGAATTTGATAGTTGACACCTCTTCGTGTGGGGTGAACAACGACGATATGCGTAGGACTGGCAGCAGAGAACTATTCGTTGCGTTATGTCTATGTGCACGTTGGGCTACTGGTGAAGAAACACATATTTCGTGACTATTCTTAGATATAAGACAGTTGGGAAAGGTGCCGGGTTCGAATGCCTGGCAGGAAAATATCATTTGTATCGTCGTTTCAGATTCCAATATCACGCTATTGGTGAACGTATTTAATATGTGGCGTCTGGCTAAAATTAGTTAACAACTCATATAGGTACTGTGTTCCACTCTCCAACACCACCACTTTAGTTCGTGGTGTTTCACACTTGTGCGTTGCACTTTATTACATACTTTTCGTGTTACTTCTCAGGGGCAGCATAGGCTTCAAGGGGTTCCCTGTGCTAGGCTAAACATATTGTCATTTATTTCCAGGCTTGAACATTCGCTCTTGTAAAGTGATACTGGTGAAATTTTGACTTTTTATGTTTCTTTATGCCTAGTTGACTCTCGATCAGAGACGCAAGCTTTGTTTGGTTAACAGTGTCCTCAAATTCAGATCACGAACAAAAACTCGTTATTTCATTTAATGGGCGTGATAAGACATCTGAAGTGTCACTTATTGCAATTAAGTTTAAATTACAAGCGATGGGGACTGTCTCATCTCTAATAACGTGTTTTCTAACATTTGTTGTATCACGGTATTAGTTTACATCTGGACTGACTGCCATAATGAGCAATGTTCTCTAGTGGCCTTTTGTATCCATTGTGTATAGTCGAACGACTGTACTCCACAGTGTTACGGCGTTTAAAGGACCTGCGAGCCAGCTACGTTATGTTGGTTGCATTCAGCAGTGGCCTCATTTTTTGTTGTCAAGTGTACATCACATCTACAGATTTCCGTCCCATTCGGGTAATTTCTTCGAGTTACGTGTATTTTGTTTGTTTTGTTTTGCTTTTTTTGTCTGAGAGTGTATATGATCAATTAAGACTGCGTACTTGATCATTTACTCGACTGAATACTGATGCACTTGAAAATTAGAATGACAGTAACAAGGTTCTCCAATAAAGTACAGCATTGAAGGAAAAATGACTTACATAACTAATTCATTATGCTTGTGAATACATGAACAAAGAAAAAATGCAGAGAATGTGGGACAGTTGGGTAGTTATTTTTATATTTGTCCCACAGCACGACGAACGTCCGTAAAACTGATAGAGATGAGCGCACGGAAGACCGAGAAACAGACGGGAACTGAATTAGCGAGCAAGCTATTATCGAAGTATATACTGTAAGAGCAGGAGCGACGCTGGCGCTGGTGCTGTTAAAAATGTCGAGAATCCACGCAAAATGTAGAGCTACTCGAGTAACTGGCTGCGTAAGCCCTATTTGGGTCATAGGAAGACCTCCCACTGGAGGACAATGCGTGCTTAAACACTGTGCACTGATACGAATTATACCTTCATGCGTAGGTTTTTTATTTTTTATTATTACTACAAAATATTCTGCAAACACTTTTGAAACCACCTTGTGCCCATACCACATGCAGAATTAGCTACTTGAAATATCAAAGTAAGTCGAGAGCACGAATCATCCGAGAAAACAGCAAAAACAAAAGTAACATGAATGACAGGCGCCCCTATCTAGTTTCTGCCATGGCGCTGTTGTCGATGAAACAAACAGCAAATTCATTTTTATAAAGTAGAGACTCCTACTTTTAATTGCATGCTCATTTTCCAAGAGAAAATGTTCTTTGTACTGAAACCGTTCACGAATTCACGAAATCGTTATTAGCATGTACGTACGACGGAATTTAAGCGGAAGGTCATACAAGCTGTTCCACCACTATCCATCGGGAGGGGGCTGTGTTTACACATATATCAGTACCGAGCAGAACGTTACTGAGTTTTATTCCTACAGAAATCATGTTCATTTAGTCTTGTGGAGCAGTATCATGTTCTAGACAGTCATTCACTGAAGGCCCTTCTGCTATAAATGCCACAAGTAAAGAAAGCAGTTCTCTCTCTTACCTTCAACCTGTGTTATAGCAGACCATCATACGGCAGACATTATTCCTTTCATAATCACCTCATGTTCTGTAAGTGGGTCTCTGATAAAACAGTAAAAAATCCACATTTTTTACCATGTATTGTTCTCAAAAAAATCAAATCCTATCCATCACAGTCAGTCCAAATGACAAAATGTACCACCGGAGTCTGATAAACCGTACAACCTTTATTGCTTGAACAGGCTCATTCTTATGAACGTCGAATTATGTTTAGATTTACAATTTTTTTATCTTCCTTCAGACATACCCGAAAGAACAGACGACATTTGCTTTTGGTCCTGCAGCCGTACATATTTCGAAATTCCGGCATTAGATGCACTCGTGAATCGAAATAAATTCAGTGACAAGTGAAAACCTGTGTCGGGCCGCCGGCCGAAGTGGCCGTGCGGTTCTGGGCGCTGCAGTCTGGAACCGCGAGACCGCTACGGTCGCAGGTTCGAATCCTGCCTCGGGCATGGATGTGTATGATGTCCTTAGGTTAGTTAGGTTTAACTAGTTCTAAGTTCTAGGGGACTAATGGCCTCAGAAGTTGAGTCCCATAGTGCTCAGAGCCATTTGAACCATTTGTGTCGGGCCCGGACTCGAGTCCAGATGCCCGCAAGAAGTCAGACAAAGAGTGGATCTGCACTGAATGTCTTTAATTTGGCGCCAAGGCATTTACGTGTATAGGTACGATGTCCGTTCGTTTGTTCGTTCGTTCGGACATCACACATACAGACACATCAAAAAAAGTTTTGCATCACTCCGGTTCCCAGAACTCCTGAAGATAGACGTTGACGGTGGATATTGTATCACAGACACAGTCCCTTTGACTGTTTAGAGGTGTCACTAAACCCGCCCAAAGATGTAAACGACCATGCATGAGCAGCGCCTATTAGACGGAGGGGGTCTGACAGCCGATCAGTTCCAGTCATTCCACCAGGAAGAAGGTAACGGCTCGTGTTGTCTGTAGTTCAACCATGCCTAGACGGTCAATACCGCGGTTCGATGGCGTCCGCATTGTTGCTTTGTGCCATGAAGGGCTCTCAATAAGGGAAGTGTCCAGGCGTCTCGGAGTGAGCCAAAGCGATTTTGTTCGGACATGGAGGAGATACAGAGAGACAGGAACTGTCGATGACATGCCTCGCTCAGGCCGCCCGGGGGCTACAACTACAGTGGATGACTGCTACTTACGGATTATGGCTCGGAGGAGCAATGACAGCAACGCCACCATGTTGAATGATACTTTTCGTGCAGCCACAGGACGTCGTGTTACGACTCAAACTGTGCCAATAGGCTGCATGATGCGCAACTTCACTCCAGACATCAATGGCGAGGTCCATCTTTGGAACCATGACCACCATGCAGCGCGGTACAGATGGGCCCAGCAACATGCCGAAAGGATCTCTCGGGATTGGCATCATGTTCTCTTCACTGATAAGTGTCGCTTATGCCGTCAACCAGACAATAAGCGGAGACGTGTTTGAAGAAAACCCGGTCAGGCTGAACGCCTTAGACACACTGTCCATCGAGTGCATCAAGGTGCAGGTTCCCTTCTGTCTGGGGTGGCATTATGTGGAGCCGACGTACGCCACTGGTGGTCATGGAAGGCGTCGTTAAGTCTGTACGATACGTGATTGCCATCCTCCGACCGATAGTGCAACCATATCGGCAGCGTATTGGCGAGGCATTCGTCTACATGGACGACTATCCGCGCCCCCATCGTGCACATCTTGTGAATAACTTCTTTCAGGATAACGACATCCTTCGACTAGAGCGGCCAGCATGTTCTCCAGACACTAACGAACATGCCTGGGATGCATTGAAAAGGGCTGTTTTTGATCGATATGACCCACCAACCACTCTGAGGGATCTACGCCGAATCGCAGTTGAGGAGTCGGACAATCTGGACCAACAGTACCTTGATGAAGTTGTGGATAATATGCTTGCATCAATGCAAGAGGGCGTGCTACTGGGTATTAGAGGTACCGGTGTGTACAGCAATCTGGACCACCACATCTGAAGGTCTCGCTGTATGGTGGTACAACATGCAATGTGTGGTTTTCATGAGCAATAAAAAGGGCGGAAATGATGTTTATGTTGATCTCTATTCCAGCTTCTGTACAGGTTACGGAACTCTAGGAACAGAGGTAATGCAAAACTTTTTTTGATGTGTGCAAATACATGCGCCCTGACGCTAATTAAAGAGCATACACCAAAGATGCTCTCTTCGTCCGACCTCTGGCGGGAATCCGGGTTCGAGTCCTGTTTGAGCACAGGT
This sequence comes from Schistocerca americana, assembly GCF_021461395.2. Classification (NCBI taxonomy): domain Eukaryota; kingdom Metazoa; phylum Arthropoda; class Insecta; order Orthoptera; family Acrididae; genus Schistocerca; species Schistocerca americana. The sequence goes on from NC_060120.1 coordinate 775,717,185, forward strand.
GTTTGCTTGTTGCCATTGAATTTGTTTCAGTGCCTGATTGCGGCTATTTCAATTTCGACATGTCGAATTATGTGGTTCCACCATGATGGCACTCAAATCTCTGATCTCTTCCTCTCAGTTTCCTAAAAGAAAAAAAATGAACAAAGAAATGCCTACAACTCAGGTAAGAATAATTGAACGAAATGCAAACGATCGCAGTAAATACTATTGCCTTGTCAGTGATGTTGTACAGGCAGCATCAATAAATGCATCGAGGCTGAAAGTAATTACTTCTTCCAAGCAATGGAGTAATTCCGTTTTGGACAATTTAGTTATTTAGGTAGATAGTTAGTTACCCTGTTTCACAGATCATTTTAAACAATTTTTTTATCGAAATGATGTGAAACGAATCAGTTTAAAGGATAAGTACATATGGTTAGTTTCAGTACTAACGTACATCATATTTTTTCTAGTCCTACAGATGCAACTTCACTGAAAAATTACTTTTTATGGGGTACCTGTTTTTTTTTTTTTTTAAATCGCCAGGGGAATAGGATTTGAGCAGAAGAAATAATTTTAGTATAGATTTAAAATTAATTTTATTGCCTGCCAGGCGTTTCATATTCTTGGGCAAATGATCAAAAATTCTTTCTGAAGCATATTGAAGTCCTTTTTCGGCCACTGACAACTTGAAAAATGGGCAATAGTGGTTATTTCTCTTACATTGACACTACTACTCTTCTCAAATTTTTATGGAAAATTTCATTATCACAAGTATATACATTACCTGACAAAAAAGTAAAGCACCCAGAAGACAAGGTCGGATGTAGCTGTATCATCGTTCGTGTACACACCATCGCTGCGTATGTAAATGATTAGAACTGCAATTTTCTGTAACCGATAGAATGGCCAGCAGAGTGCATTAGTGTTGTTCGTGTTTATTACTGTTAACAGGCATCGTAGGGGATGGCTCAAATGGCTCTGAGCACTATGGGACTTAACATCTGAGGTCATCAGTCCCCTAGAACTTAGAACTACTTAAACCTAACTAACCTAAGGACATCACACACATCCATGCTCGAGGCAGGATTCGAACCTGCGACCGTAGCGGTAACACGGTTTCAGACTGTTGCGCCTAGAAACGCTCGGCCACCCAGGCCGGCATCGTAGGGTATACAGTGTGTCCCAGTAGGAATGATCACCATTAAAGTGTTTGTCAGGAACGGTCATCCTAAGCAAAGAAGTTCGCTCCGACGTCGGCCAGTAGGGTGGTACCATGCGGACATACAGGCCCTCCCAATAAGGCGGCGTAAGGTCGTCGCAGTAAACGGAAATTATGATGAATAATAGGGTTTTGTACCCAACAGAATGGGGAATAATATGGTGTACTGGAATCCTGAAGAAAAACAACCTTCTTTCGGAAAAAAATGTGGTGTATTACTTTCCGAACGCTCCTCATCCAATAGGAGAGGTTCTACGGCGCCTGATCCTGTTAAGTAGACGTAGACCAAAGGCTTCAGTCGGCCTGGTAGGTGAGGTAAGACAGTTTAGCTGAATGAGTTTTGTTCGACATGTGTCCAGTTCCGATCCTGGTCCGGAACACAACCGTACCCTGCCGCTCTGGTTCACATCAGGGAAATATCTACTTATTAGTATTCTACTTTCTGAACATAATTATCTCGCAGTATCGTTCTGTTGTGTTAGATCCAACACTGTTCAATAATGTTCCAATGAAGAAATATTTTGTAATGGCCGTAATGTTATTCAATGCAACACAAAGTTAAATGGTTAGTTCATAATCATAAAGTACATTCATCAGAGTTTTCCAACTAGCAGTAAATAAGATACACGTCCATGGGATGTTTTTCGGCAGCCACTAATTCTTAATTGTTGTATCGACGAATACGATGGTCATTGTGTACAGATCACACAGATTGAAGAAGCTAACCTTCAGTGAAACAGTAATCGCGTTTCTCGATAGAAAATGTGTGAATCAGTAACTTAAAGCGTTAGTTGGTGGGAAACTGTGCAAGTTAGGAGTTAAAATTCTCTTCCTTCAAATACAAGGTTTTACGAAGCGAACACCAGAGGCTATATCTTATCAGTTTCGTGATTGGAAATGGTGTCTTGTTCTGTTTTCATTCTTCTATACAGAAAAAGCATAATTCGTTTGTCATTTGTTAGTGTGTATGTTCACCGATAAAAATCAGAAAGAAACTCTCTGAAACGAAGCGTAAGATAACACAGTCGGCGTGTACCGCATTGAACATTAAACACCCAAATGTACACTACGTGATTAAAAGTGTCCGGACCGCCCCCCCCCCCCCCCCCCCCCCGAAAACAAGTTTCTCATTTTCTCATATTAAGTGCATTGTGCTGCCACCTACTGCCAGGAACTCCTTATCAGAAACCTCAATAGTCATTAGACATCGTGAGAGAGCAGCATGGAACGATCCGCGGAACTCACGGACTTCGAATATGGTCAGGTGATTGGGTGTCACTTGTGTCATACGTCTGTACGCGATATTTCCACACTCCTAAACATCCCTAGGTCCACTGTTTCCGATGTGATAGTGAAGTGTAAACGTGAAGGGACACGTACAGCACAAAAGCGTACAGGCCGTCCTCGTCTGTTGACTGACAGACACCGCCGACAGTTGAAGAGGGTCGTAATGTGTAAGAGGCAGACATCTATCCAGACCACCACACAGGAATTCCAAACTGCATAAGGATCCACTGCAAGTACTGTGACAGGTGGCAGGTGGGAAAACTTGGATTCCATGGTGTAGCGACTGCTCATAAGCCACACATCACGCCGGTAAATGACAAATGACGCCTCGCTTGGTGTAAGGAGCGTACACGTTGGTCGATTGAACATTGGAAGAACGTTGTGTGGAGCGACGAATCACGGTACACAATGTGGCGATCCGATGGAAGGATGTGGGTATGGCTAATTCCCGGTGAACGTCATCTGCCAGCGTGTCTAGTGTCAACTGTAAAATTCGGAAGTGGTGGAGTTATGGTGTGGTCGTGTTTTTCATGGAGGGGGCTTGCACCCCTTGTTGTTTTGCGTAGCACTATCACATCACAGGGCTACACTGATGTTTTAAACATCTTCTCGCCTCCCACTGTTGGAAAGCAATTCGATTGCATCTTTCAACACGATCGAGCACCTGTTCATAACGCACGGCCTGTGGCGGAGTGGTTACACAATAGCATCCCTATAGTAGACTTGCCTGCACGGAGTCCTGACCTGAATCTTACAGAGCACCTTTGGGATGTTTTGGAACGCCGACTTCGTACCAGGCCTCACCGACCGACATCTATACCTCTCCTCAGTGCAGCACTCCGTGAATAATGGGCTGCCATTCTCCAAGAAACCTTCCAGCGCCTGATTGAGCGTATGCCTGCGAGAGTGGAAGCTGTCATCAAGCCTAAGGGTGGGCCAACACTATAATGAATTCCTGCATTACAGATAGAGGGTGCCGCGAACTCTTAAGTCATTTCCAGCCAGGTATCCGGATACGTTTGATCACATAGTGTATAATACAGTCTTGCTATAAGGCTAAGAAAGTTTAAATTTCACGTTATATTATATGAATGTATTACAAAAATATTGTACAGTTGATGGATGGCATTCATTTCAAGGAAAGTCAATGATAAAATTTTTAAACCACGTTCCAAGATTGTTTTTACACATCGAAGAAATGGCAATATCAGATCCGCGATTTGTGCAGACGTATAACATTAGCTTCCTTTTCGCTGTCTTTCTCAGCGATGGACCACTGTGAGAAGTTCAAACATTATTCGTCGAGGAGAAAGTATTGTTGTCAGGCTCTCAAGTTATCAGAATACCATGTCGGTTTAATCTTGCATTTACTTTAGCCACAGGGAGCTTCCTCTGTATCCTCCGAAGTTTAGTTAATTGTCAGAGTGAGTACGCTGCAGCCGTTGTACCATCTCCATGCCTTTGGCGTCGGTCGAGAGAATCAGTGTTGTTGTAAGTTGTCTTTTTCGTCAGACCACGTTGTTGTCAGGATCTGGCACGCACCTTTAAAAAAAGAAATAAAATGTCAAAGGTTTTGTAGCATCTGACACATAAAAATTTCGTTCGAAAATGTATTCAGTATGTATACATGAAATTTAGCTCAAAATTTGGTGATACTGTCTATGAATTGCCATTGTGCCTCCCTGAGGCAGACTGTTAACTTTAGTATTACTGATGAGAACAGTATACAATGTTTAAAGAATAAGTTAAAAGAGGAGGTGAGATGAAGATGTGTAAAGAGATGCTAATCTGGAATTCAAGATATTCCATAGTAAATTTGTGTCGTCATTTGATAGTAGGTTTCCTAAAAAGAATTATCCAGAAAGTCAATTAACAAAAAAGCAAGTAATCCAGACTAAAATTTCACATAGTACAAAAAATGCTCTACTATTTTATAGAAACTTCTTAAAATGCCGAGAAATATGTATGTCCTGTCAGAAATTAATAACGCAAATAATAAGATTAAAACTGTACGGGATATTGTGAAATGTAAGACAAGACAAACAGTCAGTGAACAAGATACCACAGTGATTGAACTAAATGGCAATGTTGTGATTGATAATTCACAATCTACAAGTCTCTCTAACAAACACTTTCTAAATTTAGCAGCAAAAATTGAAATAAATGGTTCAGCATGCAACTTTGTAGGTAGGGGAACCTCAGCTATGAGTAATCATGTTGGGTATTACTAAACCGCTTCAGCTGTATTTAGTCCTTTATTATTAGATCACTGCAGATTTCATGGCACTAAAAGCCACATCTTCAGGTGAACGTCTGTATAACAATAAATCAAGAAGTAATAACAGCTCTGAAACATCCAACTATTTGATAATTTTCTAAAATTATTTTAAGATTTAAAATGTTTTAAAGAAGCTATTGGAAACTTTTACATGAGAATAGGTCACTATGGTATAATTTGTTTAGGGCCGGTCCACCATACTGAGTTCGAAACCGGGTGTTTTATTGCTTGACATATCGCCTTTTAGCGGTGTTTTGTTCTGACGGACAACGACTGTTAGGTACAAAGTTTCGAGCTTTTTAGCTCTAACGTTTTAGTTATGTAAGTACAAATATTTTAATATTATCATATAAGAGTTTCTAATAGTTATTTTTAAATTTTTAAAATCTTATAATCACTTCAGAAAATTACCACACTATTGGACGTCTCAAGGTTGTTATTATTTCTGAATTTATCGTTATATAGATGTTCCCCTGAAGATGCGTCATTTAGTGCCAAGAAACCAGTAATTATCTAAAAACAAAGGACTAAATATAGTTGAAGTGGTTTTTTAATACCCAAGACGATTAAATGGTTCAGTTGAAGAAGCAAGAGAAAAAATTAAAAATATCATTCCACAACACTTTTAATCACTTGGAAGTTGGAGAAATATCCTTCATTGAAATTAATAGAATTATGACCATTCCAAAAAGCTGAAGCTCAAATGAGATGGAATTTCAAACAAATTTTGAAAAGTGATTCTACTTTAATGAGTAATGTCCTTAGTGACATCTGTAATGCATCACTAGCACAGGGAATTTTTCGAGACAGATTAAAATATGCAGTTGTTAAACCTCTTTAAAAAGAAAGCCGACAAGAAAGACAAATAATTACCGTCCAGTTCCCTTATGTCTAGAATAGTGTCACATTTAATTAGAAACTGTTTACTTAGCACATCGCAGTGTGGATTCCATAAGTTTTGTCGGATTGCGAATGCTATTTGTACAGGTACACACACAATATTGCAAGCCTTGAATATATCATCAGTTGCCACTTTTTGTAATCTTTCCAAGGCGTTTGATTCGTAGATCGTATTACTTTCTTAGAAAAACTTAAGTTTCATGGATCTGAAGTCTTTACATACAGCTGGCTTGAATCATACTTAAGAAACAGGATGCCAAATGTTGTGCTGAGTTATTCGAACGATGTTGAAAGGAGAGAAAATTTTAGTGGCTAGTGAGAAATGACGAAGCTAGTGCCACAGGATTCAATTTTGGGCCACTCCTATTCTTCATACAGTGATTCTGCAAAACTTAAGGACGAGACAGATAAAGTTAAACAACATATTAACAACTCGACGAAGATGAAAAAGTGAGGCAGCATGTTGCTACAGGTCTCCCAGTAGCGTACAGAAAGCTGGATGTCCCACGTGTGAGGTCCGGAAGAACAGACACCGCACATATAACAGTAATATTCAAGCCTTGACGGTGTTTCATGATATCTCCAGTGTGCATACACACTAGATTCTACCTCTTGAGGGAATCATGAAATCCTGTAACATGCTGCAAGTAATGAGGAAAATGGATTTGGAGGGGGGGGGGGGAATTGGGTTGGAAGTGAAGCGTTCTCAGATGGGCGAAGCGATTAGGGCGACTGTTGGCGTAGAATGGGAAATCTGGATTCGAATTCCGGTCTGGCACAAATATTCAGTTGTCACTACTTAATTTATTCAATGTCTTCATGCAGCTGATGTCGGCATTTCTCTTTCATTATGTAATGACGTTTTAATACCCTGAAGATGGCAAAAATAAGTAAGTATAAAGAAAGAAGTAGATAAGCAATGTAGAGGGTGAGAATAATCGGTCACAGATCAGTATCAGCTAAAAATGAACAGCTTCACTAATCATTCAATACCCGTCAATATAGACGTCTCAGCTGATGCAGATATGAGAAAGAAACTGGTCACAGTACGAGTACGTCCCAGGACGTAAAACTTCCAAACACAGATCAAGCCCACGGGTAGGCAGGAAGGATAACCTACAATTTGATGCCTAAGCCTTACAGTTTACTGACCATTAGGGATAGTGGAACATACAGCAACGTCTTGCCACTGCACTGGCGTAAACAAGTTCTTTGCACATTACTGAAACACGAGCTTTTGCCGTCGTGTATTCCTCATCAACTGTTAATTTTTGTTATGGATTCGCCTCAGCATTAATGTTAAGCTGCATAGCGTTGTTATGCATCTCAAACGAACAAATTTGTTTTTCAGAAGACGATTCTAAAAAGGGTAAACACAGATTTATAAATTATTAAATATACTTTAAGATTACTTATCAGTAATCGACTATTTTAACGTAACCCACAGAAAGATCATAGCTTTAATTTAATTAGCACTCAACCGTGTTCAAGGACGACACTGTTCAGCCAGATTACTACGACCACCGACTTACTACCGATAAAAACCCTTCCAGGCGATGTCAGCGTCAGCTGGCGAGGAATTACTGCTAGTCAGGCACACGCACTGTGCATGTAGTATCAGTGAGCAAGCTGCCCTCGAGTAGAATGGGGAAGGCGCGCGATTTATCAGCGGTTGACCGAGGGTAGATTGGGGTACACCGGAGACTCTGCGCGAGAATTTCTGGTGTTGCAGGCGTGCTGTGGTAAGTGTCTTCAACACGCGTCGAAACCAAGATGAAACCATGTGCAGACATCGGAGGGTGGGTGGTGGGGGGGTGGGTGGGGGGGGCGGACGTCAGAGGCCGGGCAAACTGGTAAAACAGGGCTGGAAGTCAACTGTGGCGGAACTAACATTGGTAGCGTAGGGTACAAGTGTGTCTGAACACATAGTGCCCCAAACACTCCGAATGATGGGCCTCCGCAGCCGACGACGCATGCATGTGCCAATTTTAACTCCATGAGATCGGCAACTATGACTGAAATGGACACATGATCATCGGCACTGGACGTTGGCACACTAGGAGGTCGTAGGAAATCCTAATATCTTTTCATAGTGCCGATGGGAAGGCGCGAATCCGTTGTCTTCCTTGGTAATAGCTCCTTGACACCTGGGACTGCGGAACGGAAACAAGCTAGCGGCAGCTCCATTGTGGCCTGGGGAACATTCACATGGGCATCCATAGGCACGGTGGAGCTCGGGCATGGCACCATGACAACCAAGGGGCATCGTATACTGGTTGCAGACCGTGTACACCCCTTCATGGCAATCATTCTTCCCGCCGGCAGTGGCATTTTTCAGCGCGCCATGTCACGAGGCCAGGAGTGTGATGGAGTGGTTCGAGGAACACAGGGGCGAGTTCCAGTTGATATGGTCGCCCCCACATCTAGACAGATCTGAACCCGTTCGAACACATCTGGGAAGTGATTGAACGTGGCATCAGAGCTTATAGCCCCCCACCCCGTAATTTACGGGGATCAGGTGACTTGTCTGTTCAGATGTGGTGCCAGTTCCCTCCAGCGACTTACCAAGACCTCATTGCTTCCATGCCACGACCCGTCGGCGCTGTTATCTGTGCCACAAGTAGACATAACAGCTAGTAGGTAGGTGGTCATAATTTTCTGGCTGGTCTGGGTGTAGGTCTAATAGTTACATCCAGGCGAATGTAGAATCTGCTAAAACTAAAATACATACTCCTAAACGTTAACATTTTCATGAAAATGAAGTATAGAAGTAGTTATTCCTAGATTAGCGTGGAGAGCTACATCGAACCACTCTTCAAAATGATACCAACTATGAAAACAACAACAGCAGCCAAATATTTTAAGGTGCTTTTTGAGAAAAATATCTTCACCGTGATGGTAATACTTAGACAGCAAGTGTTAACTCTTTACTGATACACACAATCTTAACCCTAAGCTTAGAGAAGTGTACAAAACGCATCAGAGGTGATTGAACATGGTATGAGCTCGACCGTTTCCAGAATTTTAAATTGTGGAAAACATGGATACGTTTGAAAAAAATAATGGAAAAGTTAGGTGACTAACAACAGAAGGGATCTTCAACTCTGCACAGTCGTGTACGGTGCGTTGAAACTTATTGAGTCATTACACCTGTATGCCAAACCGCGTTTCGAGCCAGGAACCTTGGCTTCAGGTATTGCCGACTAAACATCTGGGCCGTTCACAAAGTTTCTCTCTTACTTCCTAATCTCAAATGATTCCACCCAAAAGGCAAGGATCATCCGTCAAGTTCTGGTCCGACACATGTTTTAAGTGAAATATTTACCAGCGAAAAAGTGCTCCTATAGGAGCACAAAATAGGACAATTCGCTTTTTGTTTAGAATATGATAATGATGATGATGTTTGGTTTGTGGAACAACTGCGCGGTCATCAGCGTCCGTAAAAAGTCCCAATCTTTACACTGTTCAATCTAGCTGCTTTCACGAATGATGAAATGACGAAGACAACAGAAAACCAGTCCCCGGGCAAAGAAAATCCCCAACCCGCCTGTGAATCGAGCCCGGGACCCCTAAACAGAGGCAGCAACGCTAGCCCTTAGACCACGAGCTGCGGACTCTGTTTAGAAGACTCTCACTGAAACATGGGGTACCAGATGCCTCATTCTGTCTTCCTCAGCGCCTTTAAAAATTTTCCCAAACATTTTTAAAGCTGTTACGGAAGGTAGAAACATGCAGCTGGCACCCCAGTTTTCAGTCAGAGTCTTTTGAACTGGAAGCATATTCGCCTTCTTCATGCTCTTATAGGAGTTTTTTCCACTGGTTCCCTTCTTTTCCCTGCCACAGCAGGGCATACTATCCATATGAAAAGAACACTATGGGCCAGTAAAATTCTGATAGTTTACTTATGCGAAATTGAAATAAAGCAAAACTAATTTTACATCTCAGACCGGATTTTACGTGCACAAAAATTTTGCATATGCTTCAGTTCTACAACATGGGGTTCCCAGATGATAGTAGAGATACTTTACAGCAAGGGCAGTCAACCTTTCTTACCTACCGCACACTTGTGTAGCTGTTAGCAGTAATATTTCTAATCGCGCACCAGTTCCACTGTAACGGCGATTGATGGGGTAGGGGAGTACCTTCATATCATAAAATCTATAATGCTGAGCTACAACAAGTTAAAGCATGTAACGATTACTTACCAGCTTTATATCTAAATCTGATGACAACTTAATGAAAATGTTTTCAAAACGCAACAGCCTACCGCTCACGACTAGCAAGCGATAGGGACCATGTTGACTAACACTGCTTTACAGCATATTTCTCCACGCTATCTCACTTTATAAAACACATTTTCGCCTTACACAGGATTTTATATATGCATTTTACGTGTACAGGTAGGGTAAAATTGAACCTATGTATCTCAGAAATGGATACAGGTATCAAGAGAATTTTCAAGTTTGTTCGAGATCAAGATCTTAGGAATATCTCGTGAAAAGTACACCCATTTGCTGTGGACTGCTGTCCTGGAATATGCGGCTCGGTTTTGGTACCGAAAAAAACATTTTTTGAGGCGTTTCTCGAAAACGGATAAAGATGGCACTTCTAGATTAACGCCTAGAGAATACGATGTTAAAATTTGAGCAATTTTATAATGTTATTTGTTATCTAGATTTCACCTCACACCGGATGTGCGTATTTTACGTGCTCATGTAAGGCAATTTTGAACTTCTGGATATCGAAATCGAATATAGATATCAATGAAGTTTTCAAAGTTATTCTACATTGTGATCTTAGGAATATATCGTAAAAATTTCAGCCACTTGCTGTGCTTAGCAGTCTTGGTATCCGCGGCTCTGTTTTGGTATGTAAAAACGACGAAAAGACCAGTTTTTGGAGTTTTCTAAGGAAAAGCCCATGAATTAACGGTGCCCCCATAAGCCCACTAAGGTCCCCGCTAGACCACACAAAATGAAAAAAATAAGAACCAACCGATTTGCTCCATTTGCCTCAGCAGGAGGAAGTGTGTAATATTCATACTTTGACTCTGTCCTGTAGGACACTAAGACGATCCTTCTGTTCGGTACGCATTTGTTTCCTAGTCCAAGACTATCCAAAAACACTTCAACCGAAGCATGAAACCATGAAGAATCCCGTTTATATGCACAGCGTATTGGAACATACTGATACGCGCTGCTGCTGCGGTCGCAGGTCCGAATCCTGCCTTGGGCTTGGATGTGTGTGATGTCCTTAGGTTAGTTAGGTTTAAGTAGTTCTGAGTCAGGGGACTGATGACCTCAGATGTTAAGTCCCATAGTGCTTAGAGCCATTTGAACCATTTGAACCTACTGATAGCGAATGCTGTCGCATGCGTAACAATTCTGGAAACAATCCCTACGTTCTAATGAAGCCGTTGCCATTTCTCAGAGATGTCTTTTCTTCCAGGAGCGACAATCAGCAAGGTATATAGGAGAGCTCCTTTGAAAATGGTTAAAATGGCTCTGAGCACTATGGGACTTAACTCCTGAGGTCATCAGTCCCCTAGAACTTAGAACTACTTAAACCTAACTAACCTAAGGGCATCACACACATCCATGCCCGAGTCAGGATTCGAACCTGCGACCGCAGCGGTCGCGCGGTTCCAAACTGAATCGTCTAGAACCGCTCGGCCACATCGGCTGACCGGAGCTCCTTTAACGTAAGACAGATGACTAAAAGCGTTACGAGAAAAGGGGGTATGACGTGTTTAGATCGGGAAGGATGTTGGCCATGAAGGCAAGGAACAGGATCCGAATGCCACTTCGCCATACACTTTTAAGCCGTCAGGAAATTTCGAGACTGTTCAGTGCTTAAAAAGTTATACTTAAGCGTATTTCCAGCACACAGCAATGTTATTTCTCACGGGGAGCACTTTCGTAAACGTTTTTGGTGAGCCACGTACGGAAGCCGGGCGGAAACCGCCAGCACGCGGTCGCCGCCACAGCCGGATGGAGATGCGGTCGCCGCATCCGCCACACAGCTCGCTCCTCACTCCTGACAGATGAGCACAACAGCTGTTTGCAGCACAGATTATCACTTCACTCACGAATGTCTTCTCTCATTACGTCTGTTTACGAGCGGTACGCACTCTATACTACTGGCCATTAAAATTGCTACACCACGAAGATGACGTGCTACAGAACCGAAATTTAACCGACAGGAAGAAGATGCTATGATATGCAAATGATTAGCTTTTCACAGCATTCACACAAGGTTGGCGCCGGTGGCGACACCTAGAACGTGCTGACATGAGGAAAGTTTCCAACCGATTTCTCATACACAAACAGCAGTTGACCGGCGTTGCCTGGTGAAACGTTGTTGTGATGCCCCGTGTAAGGAGGAGAAATGCGTACCATCACGTTTCCGACTTTAATAAACGTCGGATTGTAGCCTATCGCGATTGCGGTTTATCGTATGACGACATTACTGCTCGCGTTGGTCGAGATCCAATGACTGTTAGCGGAATATGGAATCGGTGGATTCGGGAGGGTAATACGGAACGCCGTGCTGGACCCCAACGGCCTCGTATCACTAGCAGTCAAGATGACAGGCATCTTATCCGCATGGCTCTAACGGATCGTGCAGCCACGTCTCGATCCCCCAGTCAACAGATGGGGACGTTATGCAAGACAACAACCATCTGCACGAACAGTTCGACGACGTTTGCAGCAGCGTGGACTACCAGCTCGGAGACCATGGCTGCGGTTACTCTTGACGCTGATCACAGACAAGAGCGCCTGCGATGGTGTACTCAGCGACAAACCTGAGTGCACGAATGGCAAAAAGTCATTTTTTTCGGATGAATCTAGGTTCTGTTTACTGCATCATAATCGTCGCATCCGTGTTTGGCGACATCGTGGTGAACGCACATTGGAAGCGTGTATTCGTCATCGCCATACTGGCGTATCACCCTGCGTGATGGTAGGGGATGCCATTGGTTACACGTCTCGGTCACCTCTTGTTCGCATTGACGGCACTTTGAACAGTGGACGTTACATTTCAGATGTGTTACGACCCGTGGCTCTACCCTTCATTTGATCCCTGCGAAACCGTACTTTTCAGCAGGATAATACACGACCGCATGTTGCAGGTCCTGTACGGGCCTTTCTGGGTACAGAAAATGTTTGACTGGTGCCCTGTTCAGTACACTCTCCAGATCTCTCACCAATTGAAAACGTCTGGTCAATGGTGGCCGAGCAACCGGCTCGTAACAATACGCCAGTCACTACTCTTGATGAACTGTGGTATCATGTTGAAGCTGCATGGGCAGCTGTACATGTACACGCTATCCAAGCTCTGTTTGACTCAATGCCCAGGCGTATCATGGCCGTTATTACGGCCAGAGGTGGTTGTTCTCGGTACTGGTTTCTCAGGATCTATGCACCCAAATTGCGTGAAACATGTCAGTTCTAGAATAATATATTTGTCCAATGAATACCCATTTATCGTCCTCATTTCTTCTTGGTGTAGCAATTTTAATGGCGAGTAGCGTAATTAATTTCAACAATTTCTCTTTTCATTTTGTAACAGGCCACTTGTTGGTTGCCTGTTCAATTATGGACCCTATTCTTAGCTTTGTAGCTCATTAGTTGGTTCGTTGTTTTTCTGTCGGAATGAATGTGTCAAGAATAAATTCGCTATCTCTTATTTCTCGTCACCCTTTTGTATACGGGACGATCAAAGTTTCCGTCTGAACGCGTTGCTGCAGTGCACACGAAACGTAGCGCGAACCCGATACAGGTACATCAAGAGTAGCCTGTCTACTCTCTTAGAGGAAGAACTGAAAGGAAAATAAAGCACTGCCAAGCTTGGTGATAACCACTTTGCTAATTCCAGAATGAGATTTTCCGTCTGCAGCGGAGTGTGCGCTGATATGAAACTTCCTGGCAGATTAAAACTGTGTGCCGGACCGAGACTCGAACTCGGAACCTTTGCCTTTCGCGGGCAAGTGCTCTACCAACTGAGCTACCCAAGCACGACTCACGCCCCGTCCTCACAGCTTCACTTCTGCCAGTACCTCGTCTCCTACCTTCCCAACTTAACAGAAGCTCTCCTGCGAACCTTGCAGAACTAGCACTCCTGAAAGAAAGGATATAGCGGAGACATGGCTTAGCCACAGCCTGCTGGATGTTTCCAGAATGAGATTTTCACTCTGCAGCGGAGTGTGCGCTGATATGAAACTTCCTGGCAGATTAAAACTGTGTGCCCGACCGAGACTCGAACTCGGGACCTTTGCCTTTCGCGGGCAAGGCGTTAAAAATTCGTCTTTAACGAAACTTGTGTTGTATATCTTCACATCGGAAATCTTGTTATCACATTCACACCGCCACCCCCAGTGTAATCGGACTTTACTTTGTGCCACCTGTACTTGCTTCACGCAGCCAATGAGAAAGACTGCACGTCATGAAAGCGCAAAAAGTAGTAAGACTGCTTCATACAGTAAAAGTAGAATTATGTCTACTACAGTTTCAAAAGAACAATTTCAAATATTTACCGTAAATTTCGAAAAAAAGGTAATATAAAGTAAGGATATCGGCCCCCGACATTGCCATTTTGGTATCGATATATAGCTGAAAAAGACGCATTCGACATATTTCAGTGTGTTTTGTAGAAATATCGATACGCCGGTACACCGATATCTTGTCGACAACACTAATTACGACGTTATGCAAGCTGCGGGCCCAGCATAGAAGACGATATTTAATATAACGTGAATAGTGACTGCACAACAACATGTACGATGAATTGAGAAGAGTCCCGGACTTACGTACCGGCAGGAGAGGGGGTCGACGTGGAAGCCGGTGCTGCAGAAAGGCGGCGAGCGGCACTCGCAGAGGCAGCGCCTGTGGTTCCAGCGCCGCACCCCCCTGCAGTGCGCCTGCGCCGCGGCGTGCCGGCACTGGCAGCTGCACGAGTTCTCGTCGTACCACTGCCACGGGCTGCAGTCCTCTGGCTGCACCTGTCACCATTCACAAGTACAGTAGTGTGGCGCACTTGCAGCTGCGTGAGTTGAAGTCGTAATACAGCTTCGAACTGCGGCCGCAGCAAGTGCTCACAAAATTACAGGTCTCAAGAGGCAGCGCATCCGCGCTGAGGTACTAGGTGGTGGAACTTTCCCTCACTGCAACAACACGAGCTATAGAAATGAGTCCAGACCTATGAAGAGACACAGATTCATAATGTCTGCTGTGGCATTCAGCTGCTAAATCACTATTGTATCTCCTCAGCAATTCCCATACTCCTCCTTCAGCGTATCGACAATACTGCTCTCTTTGGCATCTGTCAAACACCACAGAGATCTCGCCGGTTCAACTCCCCAATGTAACCAATGTCTCTTCAACATAAGACCAACAAATGTTTAGCTACCACTACTTTTGCATTGTGAAAAGTGGTTGAGTCTACGATTCAACACTGATTCATGAATTACAGGATGCATCACTCTCCACTACTGCTGACCAGGCATTTACTTAAACTCTGTCACTGACTCGCACTCTAAGATACCATTCTCCTAGTCTTGACTCAATACGAAAATAGAAGTTTCATGTACTCGCTATCCAGAACAAAGGCAACAATGGACTGAAGTTCAACACTCTGAGACCCAACAAAACACTTGCCTGATCCCTCCATATGTTTCTAGGTGCTTCAGTCTGGAACCGCGCGACGGCTACGGTCGCAGGTTCGAATACTGCCTCGGGCATGAATGTGTGTGATGTGCTTAGGTTAGTTAGGCTTAAGTAGTTCTCAATTCTAGTGGACTGATGACCTCAGATGTTGAGTCCCATAGTGCTCCGAGCCATTTGAACCATTTGAACCTCCATATGTTTGACAATATTACCAGAAATCCTGCACATAAAAAATTTCACATGTCCGTCCAAACTTTAAACAGCATACACTATGCACTACTTTCCGTATCTGCCTATACTTCTCATCATGCACTTTTCATAATTTTACAAATTATCTTGCACCAGCTGCAGACATGAAAGTAACCACCACCTATTTTCTCATCCATGTGCAGTTCTGGAACCCTTTAAAAACAATGTTAGCTCGTCCCCTTAATCAAACAAACACTTTCCACGTCCTTTGCTTATAATGCTCCAACAGTTCCCACTACAAATCCACGAAATAAATACTGAGCCACTCATCTGTGCGTTTAGGAAACTCTTCCTTTCGTCCGTCACATTGCTCGTTCCATCTCCTTGTCATTTCTAAATCCCCAATTAGCATCAGTTAGTAAATTAACCCGTCCATTTTCAACCCAGATTGTCCACATCATTCACACCCTTTTATAGAACACCCCATCCATATTCGTCTGCTGTGTCTGTTTAAAATTTGTGCCAGAGTGAGTTTCAACTGCAGATCTGCTTAAAGAAAGCAGTCGACTTAACCTACTAGGTCCTGCATGCACGCCTCTAGGACGGACTCATACTCCCAGCCTCACTGATGTTTCCCTCCTGTTACTCCCAAACACTGCAAGCAAAAGTTATCTAACGTGGGATTTGGGAACAGCATCACTGTGGGAAGAATTTCAGACCTCCTGATAGATAATTGGTATCACGGTAACTGTGTTATTGATCTGATCTTAATGATTTTATTTATTTTAAAGCCTCAATGGACATGAACCATCCTGGGTTTGCGGTACAGTCCAATCGCTCCATGGAATCCAACAGTAATGTAGTAATTCTAACAGAGTCTTTTTCTTGACTTGCAGTCTGCGCACCGTGTGCATTAACTTTACTAGGCAGCCATATCACCAGCACTCTCTACCATTCGTCAAATGATGGACATGATGGGATGACGACTCGTCTGAACAACATTAGCGATTGGGCCCCTTGAGCTGTTGTGACAGGAGATGGATGTAGCACTGAACACTACCTCTAACGAAGACATCCGATATCTCTATGATCGTCCCCCTGCCTTATTTCAGGACATTTTCTAACTCAAGCAGGCCTGACACGAAATTGAAATTATTGCCGAACATTATTTTTAACTGATTTGTGGCCATGTGATTATGACTACATACAACACACAGCGCTGGATACACTTTGGTGGATAAAAAGAGAAATCATGACATCCGATCTGAACTGAACTGAGCGTAACTGACGTAATAAAACAATATCAGGTTGGTTGATTGATTTGGGGGGAAGAGACCAAACAGCGAGGACATCGGTCCCACCGGATTAGGCAAGGAAGTCGGCCTTTCGAAGGAGCCATCCCGCCATTTGCCTGAAGAGATTTAGAGAAATCACGGAAAATCTAAATCACGATGGCCGGACGCGGGCTTGAACCGCCGTCCTCCCGAGTGCTAGCCACTGCGCCACCTCGCTCGATCAGTATCAGTTAAGATGGAAAGAACAGATAGACCGTATGCTAAATTCAAGAATCACTAAAGCCATAGAACGATATAGACGAAGAGGCAAAAGGTTTTTAGGAAGATCAATGAAGAGATGGCTTGACCAGTTTTGAAGGAAACGGAACAGACGAAGAAGTCCAATCCTTGATATCGATGTAGACGTGTGCACTACGTGAACAGGTCTTCATTTGTGACAGTTACTTTAGAGTGTTCATTTGTCGTTTTCCATTAGAGTAACAGACCTCTCACGGGCGTCACACCTCACATAAACCAAATCGCTACACAAAAGTTCCATCGCCACATCTGTCGCAGTGTACACAAACAAACCGTCGCACCACGAAGGAATTATCCGAATGGGACGAAAATCGGTAAATGTGATATACATGTGTATATAAACAAATGATTACAATTTCAGAAAAGTTGAGTGATTTACTCAAGAGAAAGAACAGCTTAATAACGTGTTGTTCCACCTGTGGTCCTTATGCAAACAATTATTCGGTTTTGGATTGACTAATAGAGTTGTCGGATGTCCTCCAGCGTGGAAAAATGCCAAATTGTGTCCAACTGGCGCCTTAGACTGTCAAAATCCCGAGCTGGTTGGAGGGCACCGCCCGTAATGCCCCAAACGTGTTTCTCAGACGCGGAGGCCAAGGTAGGGTAAGGCGTCCTGGTACGAAATGAAATGGTACCCCATACCAGTACTTTTGGGTGTCGGGCCGCATGGCGGGCGGCAGTCAAGTTGGTATCCCACCGCTGTCCGGGGCGTCTGCAGACACGTCTTCGCTGATCATCGCGGCCTGTAATCTCATTCAGAGCTGACGGTCTGGGGTGCTATTTCATTTCATACTAGGACCCCTTTGGTTATAATCCGCGGCACCCTTACAGCACAGCGATACGTCGACGATCTTCTATGCTCGGTTTTGTTGTCCTTCACGGAAAGCCAGCCGGCCGGTGTGGCCGTGCGGTTCTAGGCGCTTCAGTCTGGAACCGCGCGACCGCTACGGTCGCAGGTTCCAATCCTGCCTCGGGTATGGATGTGTGTGATGTCCTTAGGTTAGTTATGTTTAAGTAGTTCTAAGTTCTAGGGGACTGATGACCACAGATGTTAAGTCCCACAGTGCTCAGAGCCATTTGAACCATTTTTGAACGGAAAGCCATCCCGAGCTTACATTTCACGAAGACAATGCCCGCCAGCACACCAGCACATGGTGAGAGTGTCTACTGCTTGTATTCGTGCTTGTAAAACCATGACTTTGGCAGTAAGGTCGCCGAATCTCTCCCCAGTTAAGAATGGGCACGGTCCTTCTACCAGCTGGGCGTTTGGTCGAACCAACGCACCAATTGGATAGAATTTGGCACGATATACCTCAAGATGACACACAACAAATCTGGCAGTCAATGCCAAGCAGAATATCTGCTTGCATGAGAGCAAGAAGCGGACCAACGCTTTACTGACTTGCTCAGTTTGTGACGCTCTTTCTCTTGAATATATCATTCAATATTTCTGAAATTGTAATCATTTGTTTGTCTGCACATGTACGAAACGTCTGCCTATTTCCGCACCTTTCGGATAATTTCTTTGTCTGAGATTATCGAATAGTTGTAGTTCATGCAAAAAGACTCTGCCGTCCCTCTTTCTATCCAGTTCTTCAGGCCTCTGTAAGAAGTTAGTGCCATCAGTTACTGCAGTCTTCAATCAAAACGTCATGTGCTCGTGATTGTTATCCCTTGATCTCTCGAGATCGTACAGAACATCGTGCCTGATTCATGGAATGCCGAAAACAAGAGCGAAAAGGGCGAGACAATTTGAACTCTGGAGACTCCAAGTGCACTCATGGTGCTCATTGCAATACGAAGCCTCAGAGGACGATAATTCCGCACTTATTTGAGTACACATTCCGCAGCAGAAATAGCTTATCGTACGAATAAAGGAGAAGAATTCCGTCATCATTTTTCACCTTTTCATACACTACAACGCTCCTCTCTCCACCGCCACAACAGACCTGTAGTTTTATACGAAAGAAAAGCTGACAGTAGTTGATGCCATCGTATAAGGAAGGAAAAAAGAAAGAAAGATTAGAGTTTAACATTACGTCGATAACATCGTCGTCACTAATGGGGCACTGTGATACGAAACTTAAACAAGACGTGATCATGTGATATACGTAAAGTACAACAATAAATAATCATGTATATCAGATGCCAAAAGTAACTGTACCCTTAAGAAGCAGTCATATATCTCTTCAATGAAACGCAACTGTGAAATCGCATATTATTTTTAGTAGTGCGCGACATTCATCCAACAGTATGGAGGTGCTCGCTCCGTAGGTTCATGTTCAGTTGACTGGAATGATGAGGAGATCTGATACCTCGGCTTTGCCCCAATGTTCTTGATTAAATAAATGTCAGACGTCTTTACAGTAGTGATTGTGACATTGTTGGTTGGGTTCCGTCCGTAGGCTGGGGACGTTAAGCTTAATTTGCGCGTTGGTGTTTTTCGAAGAACGGATGAACGGCCGATTTTGGTATAATGCCCCGTTGACCACGAAATCATTTGAGAGGCGGCTTCTCGAGAATAACGTGCTATGCGTTGGTTCCCGGTTCGCACTACCTCTACTAAAATGTTTCCAAGGGAGGAAATAAAAGCAAGCTAAACGTAATGACAAATAAAATGCAGTCGGACCTCCTTGACCACATATCCGACCTTCGAAAAACCGAAGCACCTGACAAACTATTGCTCTTGATTTGCAGCGAAAGCACCCCACTTCCTTCTATCAAATTTCGTGTATGGCTTCTCGATTTCCCTTGTCCAGAGCAGGTCACAGAAAGTTTTCAAAATTCAGTCTTTCAGCGAGTCCGTACTGATTAGTTTTGCCTCCATAAAGATCACTCGAATCGATGCTGCCCTTTCTTTTCTTTTGACACCTCTCTGCTCGCTCCTGTTTCTTTGTGAAACCTCTCCGAAATGTTCATATTAAGCGTCTCATACAGTCCATAAACTATTCTACTAACGTCATGGGAAATCATCTGACGCTTAGAGTCGTCCACAAAGTTATGCAGAGGCACTCAGCGTGTACCGGGAACCTTCCAAAATGCCAGCTACACTTCATCTTAATTATATACATTCTCTGCTAGATGCAAGTAAATGGAAATGTCTCCTGAAACGGTTCGAAAACATTCTTTCTATTTACAGCTAGCTACAGTCTCAGTGACAGAAAATGTGTGTCCGTGAGGGCAATCTATCACGCCAGCTTAAGCAGTGTAAAGTTTCTACCCGAATTGAAATCCAGATAGGGTAATTCCTTACTAAAGAAGTATTCCCGAAAGTCTTGGAAACGGTGACAGGGGAGTAATCAGAGAACCCTTAGTGACGTTGGATATGACTGCCGTACTAATGTCTTGGTTCAGTATGATGTCTTACCTTCTGACTTCAGGAATGCTTTATTGTGAACACGTGATCACATAATTTTTATGTTGTTCCTGAGGATGGAACAGTTGGTAAAGCTACAGTATTTGCTCTCGGTAAACTGTAGGAACATCGCAAAGCATGTACAGTGCAGTGCGCTACAATTTGCAGCTGAGACGTTTAAACTGGAAACACATGATGCAGAACAACTAAACGAAAAGGGAAAAATACTGAAGAAACTTTTGGGCCCTAAAAGAAGTGATGAGAGATAAATGCGAAGACCTAGGGGAGAATTGTACAGGGGTCTGAAGACAATATCAGGATACACCAGAAAAGGGAAAGATTTGTGGTACATTTATTGAAGATAAACAACCGCTACACAAGAGAGAAGACAGGGACCAAGTGGATTGTTTAACTCAGAAAGGACTGGGAATCAACGTGGAAGGGCAGGAAAAGTGGAGAAGCAAGTATACAACGACCAATACACCATAGATCAACGACAGAGAAGGATAGAAAAATGTCAATGACTCACCAGTGGTGCAAACAAGAGAGAAGGGTACTGATGATCGCGGAACATGAGCGCAAGAAGAGACCAGAGAGGATGAAGAGGTTCTGGAGAAGAAGAAAATTCAATTCATGAAGGGTCCTACAGAGGCCGTAAGGTAAGAAGAAGAAAGCAGATGTTAGAATAGGCTACGGTACCTTGCAGACACAACCGCACTCTACGTGGCTCTCCACCGGGATAACCTTGACGTGAACGCTCTCCTTCAATGTCCCATTGGCTAGCAACCGGCTGGTTACAGACAGCACCTGCGGATAAACAACAGCCACAAATCAAAAACTCGACATCATACGAAAGGGTGAGTAAAACTAGAGAAATAAGCATCTAGTCTGCATGTAATATATACTCCGCAAGCCACATTATGGAGTGTGGCGGAGATTACTTCAGGTACCACTATCTGTTTGTCACTTCCTGTTCCATTCGGGAATGACGCGTTGGAAAAGTTACTATCGGTAACACTCTGTGTTAGCACTACTTTCTTGGATTATCTCGCTGCGGACATTTCGTGAGACGTTTGTGAGAGGAAGTGATGTGTTACTCAGTGCCGTAAAATAAAAATGTAATGTTCCTTCCAGCATGCATGCTGATGGTTGTTTGCACTCGCAACTGTGAATACATATCATGTAAAAAGTAAAGGAGTCAAAATCCGTTATGTGGCTTCCGCAGATGACCTAAGCACCTTCTACAAAGACGTACATTCAGCCATAATTCAGATAAATCTCTTGCTGAAAGAAAAATCAATGTATGCACATACGTATACAACCAAAAAGAAGTACACGACTAATGTCTTATATACTCCGAAATCACTAAAAACAGACTTCAGAAGAATAAACAAAATTCAGAAGCTCAAAATCTTGGAAAAAGTATACAAATAAATGGGATAATATATAAGCTAATGACACGAGAGCCTGATTGACAGTGATTGTGTACGAACTCTCCAATGCTACATACAATAAAAAGAGTCATTTCCCATAAAAACAAAAATCAGGAACTATTCCATTGTAACAAGACATCAAGCACTTTTCGTAGCAGAATGCATTGCTTCACTCAGATTAGAAGAAATGGAGAGGAACTGAGAAGGAGATAAAAATCCTTAAAAATTCTGGGGTCGGAAACAGATGGAAATTGCAAATATAGCGAGTAACAAAGAACGAAACTGAAGAAGATTTTACACAATTCGGAAAAAATTGTCACTTTATGTGGTCATATAAAAAGAAGTGAGGAAAGTAGGCTAACTACACAAATATTTCAATACTTCAACAACAAAAAGAGGAAAAAATAAGTAGATCGAGGAAAGTCAAAAGACTTAGAAGAAAGAAATATTTCTGAAGAAGATATCTAATACAGAGGAAACTTCATGACCTAAGTTAAGGAAAAGGAAAAAAGAGCGCAAAGGAATCGTAACTGAGGAACACAGGAAACAGCAGTATGAAAGAATGAAAAAAAAAATTGTGAAGAAAGGAAAAAGAAACCGATCGGTCATAGACGCAGCAGCCATGGACTGTGCGGCTGGTCCCGGCGGAGGTTCGAGTCCACCCTCGGGTGTGGGTGTGTGTGTTTGTCCTTAGAATGATTTATGTTAAGTAGTGTGTAAGCTTAGGGACTGTTGACCTTAGCAGTTAAGTCCCATAAGATTTCACACACATTTGAACATTTTTTGGAAAAAGAAAGTCTTCCGGAAATAATAAATCATAAGTGACTGTTGCACATTGTCCATAATTGGACGGATACGACGAAAAAGTATTTGAGAGATATTTCGTCACAACTGGAAAGAGTCCTGAGTTTCTGACAAGTTCGATACATCCTTCACCCATCCACTGAAACTCAGGTGTTACGTGATTATGTTAGGATCGACTGAGGT
Organism: Schistocerca americana; assembly: GCF_021461395.2. Classification (NCBI taxonomy): domain Eukaryota; kingdom Metazoa; phylum Arthropoda; class Insecta; order Orthoptera; family Acrididae; genus Schistocerca; species Schistocerca americana. The sequence continues at coordinate 775,740,072 of NC_060120.1, forward strand.
CTGCGCAAAGTAGGTGAGCGCAGAGGTAATTACTGTGATCTCGCTTACAGAGAGAATCAATGATTCAAATTGTTAAAGACAGGCGTTCACAACAACAGCCATACAAACCTGTTGACTTCGAGGTTGTCTCTGTCAGAAAAAGGAGAAAATGTTTACGTTAGACCCAGGAATGGATGTATATCACGATACACCCCAGAACTGTTATACTTTCACTAGTTCCACTTACTCTGGTGTTATTTGCAGAAGGGTTTTTGGAGTGAACATGGTGGGGTGTAGCTACGCCTATGGGAGGCCGTCTTAGGCACCTCTTCTCCGTACTGCAAGTGACTTTTTTTCCGCGTTGTTAGTTTTTATCTGATGACGACGAAAATCGAAATGTCGGGCTGACTGATAAATACACACTAAGAAAAAAAAAGACGCACCTCAAAGGAGTTATCTGAACGGGGCGGAAATTGCTAGATACGGTGTACACGTACAGAAAACATTGGATGGTTTATTCAATAGAAAAAGCTCTCGTTGCTCCAACTCTGTTCATTATACAAGCAGTTATTCGGCTTGGCATTAATTGATCGAGTTGTTGGATGCTCTCCTGGGGATACCGTACGAAATTCTATCCAACTGGCACGTTAGATGGTCAACATCACGAGCTGATTGGAGGGCTCTGCCTATAATGCTCCAAATGTTTTCAATTTTGGAGATATCCGGCGACCTTGCTGACCGAGATAGGGTTTGGCAAGCACGAAGATAAGCAGTAGAAACTCTCACCGTGTGTGGGCCAGCATTATCTTGCTGAAATGAAAGTCCGCGATGGTTTGCCATGAAGGTAGCGCTTTGCTGTAAGGCTGCCGCCGATGACGACCAAAGGGATCCGACTGCTATGAAAAGAACTAGCACCACAGACCGTCAGTTCTGGTTGTCTGGCTCTATGGCGGGCGACGGTAAGGATGGTATCCCACTGCTGTCCAGGGCGTCTGCAGACACGTTTTCGGCCCGGAATGTCATTGACTGGAGTCGAATTGTCTTCAGTGCTGAGTAGCGGAGACAAGTCTGGAGACGCCCCGAACACTAGGAGGACGCCAATCAGACTGTCGCCCGACATACGGCCTGTCAACTAGCAGTGATGGTCTGGGTGTCATTTCATTTCACAGCAGGACCCTTTGATTCCTATCTACAGTACTCTTACAGCACAGCGATACCTAGACCACCATCAATGGCCTGTGATATTGATTAGTCTTCGTGTTTGCCAAACAATATCGTGGCCAGCAAGCTCGAAAGATCTTTCCCAGTGAGACCATTTAGATCATTATGGTTAGGGCTCTCCAATCAGCTGAGGATTTCAACAATCATCTAACGCGCCACTTGGACAGAATTTGGCACGATAACCTTCAGACGACATCCAGCAACTACATCAACCCGTGCCATCCCGAACCTTGCATAGGGACCAGAGGTGGTCCAACGCGTTATTGCTCAATTTGTGAAGCTCTTTCTCTTGAATAAAACCTCCAAGTTTTCTGAAACTGTAATCATTTGTTTGTCTGTAATTTACATCACATCTAACCATTTCCGTGCCATTCGCATAATTCCTTCCTGATGCGTCGATTTTTTTGTGCTCTGCAAACATTTGACTGCTGTAAGTGCGCAATAACGAAACCAAAGATATAATTTAACCCATCCAGTGGCTGTCATAGATACTGTTACTATTCAGCGTCTGTGTTTGCCGTAGAGCCTGTAGCAACTGAAATAATGGACTCGGGGAATTACTTCACGGGCAGACAGCCCCTGTCGGAGTTGCAAAGACACGTTACACGCTCCGCCAGCGCATAGTCGCCTTCACACTCTCAGCTCCCTTGGCTCGAACGACGCAGGCTCCGGGAATGTCCTGAGAGGACTGTTTGCAGTTGGCAGCAGGGCTGTGCGGTAGTGTTGGACGGTACTCGCCTTGCGCTTGACGGTGGCGGTCTTGGTGGGCGCGCAGTGCTCGCCGTCTCCCGGGCAGTCGCAGCCGGCGCAGCGCCTGACGGCCACGCAGCTGGGGAACGTGATGGCGTCGTGCTGCGTCACGTTCAGCGTCACCATGGCGCGCCGCGGCTGGCAGCGCAGGCCCGTCAGGCGCCGGTGCAGCGACACCAGCTGTTCCGGCGACACTGCGGGCACCACACACCGCTTCTGCAGTAATGCTATCGAGTCCGTGCTAGACTGGGTTTACGAGACTACGGTTCTCTATGGCATAAAAGACAAATTAAAACAATGATTTTTGAGAAGATTTCTCTAGTTGAAAATGAACATGAACAGTCACTAGAGCAAGAAACTTCTTTTTTATGAGGTTACCAGTTTAGGTCCGTTGTAGACCATCTGCAGACCTCACACCATGATGGTAGACGGTGGCTGCGAACAGAGCAGGCGCGACGACTGCACGAATGCTAGCGTTCGTGGAGTTGTCACGCCTGTTCCGTTCGCAGCCACCGTCTATCATCATGGTGTGAGGTCTGAAGATGGTCTACAACGGACAGAAACCCGTAACCTCATAAAAAAGAAGTTTCTTGTGGTAGTGACTGTTCATGTTGGGTTTTAAAAAGTTAAAACAATTAGCTGTGTCGATCACTTTCTTTCTCACGACGCGTTTCGAGGGTTTGCACCCTCATCTTAAGGTACAACAGCGGAATACATTGACCTTTTGTTTGCTGGATGTACCCAGCTGTCTGTTCTGTACATAGTTTCGCTGCAAATCAGGTATAATCTGCACTAGTTATCGTAATATGACACTGGATTTGTAAATTTTTAATAATAGTAAAGCTACTTTCAAGATGTTACAGCTGAAAGAACCACGAGATTTATTATTCATATACATTTTCATCATCATGTGGCACACTAACACGAAACAGAAGCACAAAAAGTCCAGAGATTGTGCACATATAGTAGAAATGAAGCGTCTTCTAAGGCAAAGAGCATTATCAGCTTCCATTGCGAATTGCCCCTAAGAGTCGTCAGGGGCATTTCTTCTGATGTTTCGACATATATTTGCTATTCCGTTTTTGCAGTGTGTAGCTGGAGTCAGCCCAAATAAAAATGGTTCAAATGGCTCTGAGCACTATAGGACTTAACATCTGAGGTCATCAGTCCCCTAGAACTAAGAAGTACTTAAACCTAACTAACCTAAGTACATCACACACATCCATGCCCGAGGCAGGATTTGAACCTGCGACCGTAGCGGTCGCGCGGTTCCGGACTGAAGCGCCTAGAACCGCTCGGCCACAGCGACCGGCGTCACGTCTTTAATTCGACACCTAGTGTCGACAGTCAGCATTAGTTTGTTCCCTGTTATAAAGATAATGATTTCTAAAGCGCTGTTTTACGAACCCATTCTAGAGAGCGATCCAAAATTAGACCACTGCAATATTCGTCTTACCGTGACAGTTTAGCAGGGACACTAAGAATAATCAGTACTCCAGTAGTGATTGAGCAGCACCATTGCACGCCGGTATCACTCAGCACGTGCCAGGACAGTGCTGTCGTTGCAGGAGTGCTGTTTATTCTTACATCCGATGTTCATCGATAAAACGAATATCGGGCAGGACTAATTCTGGACCGCTCTCTTGAATGGGCGATTAGAATCCTCTTTAAAAATCATTTTGTTTGAAACGGGAAACAAACCAGCATTTTCCATCTACACTGGGAGTCGTATGAAAGACGTGACTAACAGTATTTGTTTGGGGCCACTCCAGGTACACATTCAGAAAACGAAATTACAAGTACCGGGTGATCAAAAAGTCAGTATAAATTTGAAAACTAAATAAACCACGGAATAATGTATATAGAGAGGTAAAAATTGACACACATGTTTGGAATGACATGGCGTTTTATTAGAACAAAAAAAAAAAAAAATGTCCGACAGATGGCGCTGGACAGCAAAACGTCAGTGACTGCACATGACAATCATGTATAAAAGGAGCTGTAATGAGAGAGAGAATCAGATGCGCCAGCAGTTGCAGCATGTTGACGTTACCTAAAAAGGCGCTGTTAGTGAAGCTGTATTATCAGACGCGTGAAAGATCTCTTGCGCGCGTCGTTTAGTGATGATCGTGTGCTCAGCCGCCACTTACGTCATGCTTGGCCTCCCAGGTCCCAAACCTCAGTCCGTGCGATTATTTGCTTTGGGGTTACCTGAAGTCGCAAGTGTATCGTGATCGACCGACATCTCTAGGGATGCTGAAAGACAACATCCGATGCCAATGCCTCACCATAACTCCGGACATGCTTTACAGCGTTGTTCACAACATTATTCCTCGGCTAAAGCTATTGTTGAGGAATGATGGTGGACATATTGAGCATTTCCTGTAAAGAACATCATCTTTGCTTTGTCTTACTTTGTTATGCTAATTATTGCTATTCTGATCAGATGAAGCGCCATCTGTCGGACATTTTTTGAACTTTTGTATTTTTTTTTTTTTTTGTTCTAATAAGACCCCATGTCATTCCAAGCATGTGTGTCAATTTCTACCTCTCTATCTACATTACTCCGTGATTTATTCCGTTTTCAAATTTATACTGACTTTTTGGTCACCCGGTATCTGCCGAAACGCCAGAGAAAACGCGCCTGACAGCTATTAGGTGGAATACCCTGTGTGTACAGGGTGTTGTAGGCATAGGTACAGATATTCTGATAATTGGTACCTTAATGTGTACCAACTCGCGTGTGTTAGTTGTTTTTTCTCAGCGTTTAATGGTCTTTCACACAAACAGATCACATAATGTACTACCTGATGTTTTCTGCACGCTTGTAACTCCACAGCGAAGTATGCGCTTGACAGCAAAGACAATTCATTCTGCGTCGATGCGTCCACACTTCAGTGCCTAACCTTCTGCCCAATGGACATTAAGCAATGCATACTTGGAGGTACTAACCGACCTAAAAACATAATATTCCTAAGAGCTATCAAATGAAGTAAGTAGCGATATAATGTTGTTCAAAACAATGTCCTGTCATCAACAGAAATGTCTTCCCTTATACACCTAATACCCTGCGTGTGTAGCATGAACTAGAACTCCACCGACAAATTTCCAGTCATTGTTTAGAGAAATCTTGTAAGCATTTTGATACGAGGGACCCACGGAATGCGTGGATCATTACAGAGTAATTAAGCAATTATGATTTATTTGGTTTGCTTCTGTGAAAATATCTTCACACCAGCAAAGTGATTCTAACATATAAAAACCAAAACGTACAACATACAATACAACACATAGGGTAATTCAACAGTCCTCAGACAAAACACTGTATTGTGATGGGGTGGTCCGTGATGTGGGAGCAGATCAGCAAAGCATCGTTATGCTTGTCTTCCATTACATCCAATGAACGCATACATGAGGTGCACATTGGCCAACGCTTCATCAGCAAATCTGTCCATAAATATACTGTCCACATTTCGCAGTGTTTTGCACTATTTTCAGTGCAATACACATACAGAACTAATTGGGACAAGGAACCTTATTTGTTAATGTACTGATTGGTGATCTGGGAGTTGTTTTCAAGATTTAGATCAATAAGAACCAAATGACAATACAAGTTGATGTCTATCGTCTAATATATTTGGGAAGGTTCCAAAAATAGTCCATTGCCACTGTCACAGCTTTGTCATTGAAGATGTTTAATCCACCTTTTCTGTTTGCGGATAAAATTTCAAGTTCTTCATAGAGGTTCAATTTCTGACATTTTTTGTTTGGTTATTAGTTTTATCTGTGTTGTTGTTGTTGTGGTCTTCAGTCCTGAGACTGGTTTGATGCAGCTCTCCATGCTACTCTATCCTGTGCAAGCTTCTTCATCTCCCAGTACCTACTGCAACCTACATCCTTCTGAATCCGCTTAGTGTATTCATCTCTTGGTCTCCCTCTACGATTTTTACCCTCCACGCTGCCCTCCAATACTAAATTGGTGATCCCTTGATGCCTCAGAACATGTCCTACCAACCGATCCCTTCTTCTGGTCAAGTTGTGCCACAAACTTCTCTTCTCCCCAATCCTATTCAATACTTCCTCATTAGTTATGTGATCTACCCATCTAATCTTCAGCATTCTTCTGTTGCACCACATTTCGAAAGCTTCTATTCTCTTCTTGTCCAAACTATTTATCGTCCATGTTTCACTTCCATACATGGCTACACTCCATACGAATACTTTCAGAAATGACTTCCTGACACTTAAATCAATACTGGATGTTAACAAATTTCTCTTCTTCAGAAACGCTTTCCTTGCCATTGCCAGCCTACATTTTATATCCTCTCTACTTCGACCATCATCAGTTATTTTGCTCCCCAAATAGCAAAACTCCTTTACTACTTTAAGTGCCTCATTTCCTAATCTAATTCCCTCAGCATCACCCGACTTAATTTGACTACATTCCATTATCCTTGTTTCGCTTTTGTTGATGTTCATCTTATATCCTCCTTTTAAGACACTGTCCATTCCATTCAACTGCTCTTCCAAGTCCTTTGCTGTCTCTGACAGAATTACAAAGTCATCGGCGAACCTCGAAGTTTTTATTTCTTCTCCATGAATTTAAATACCTACTCCTAATTTTTCTTTTGTTTCCTTTACTGCTTGCTCAATATACAGATTGAACAACATCGGGGAGAGGCTACAACCCTGTCTTACTCCCTTCCCAACCACTGCTTCCCTTTCATGTCCCTCGACTCTTATAACTGCCATGTGGTTTCTGTACAAATTGTAAATAGCCTTTCGCTCCCTGTATTTTACCCCTGCCACCTTTAGAATTTGAAAGAGAGTATTCCAGTCAACATTATCAAAAGCTTTCTCTAAGTCTACAAATGCTAGAAACGTAGGTTTGCCTTTCCTTAATCTTTCTTCTAAGATATGTCGTAAGGTCAATATTGCCTCACGTGTTCCAGTGTTTCTACGGAATCCAAACTGATCTTCCCCGAGGTTGGCTTCTACTAGTTTTTTCATTCGTCTGTAAAGAATTCGTGTTAGTATTTTGCAGCTGTGACTTATTAAGCTGATAGTTCGGTAATTTTCACATCTGTCAACACCTGCTTTCTTTGGGATTGGAATTATTATATTCTTCTTGAAGTCTGAGGGTATTTCGCCTGTTTCATACATCTTGCTCACCAGATGGTAGAGTTTTGTCAGGACTGGCTCTCCCACGGCCGTCAGTAGTTCCAATGGAATATTGTCTACTCCGGGGGCCTTGTTTCGACTCAGGTCTTTCAGTGCTCCGTCAAACTCTTCACGCAGTATCATATCTCCCATTTCATCTTCATCTACATCCTCTTCCATTTCCATAATATTGTCCTCAAGTACATCGCCCTTGTATAGACCCTCTATATACTCCTTCCACCTTTCTGCTTTCCCTTCTTTGCTTAGAACTGGGTTTCCATCTGAGCTCTTGATATTCATACAAGTTGTTCTCTTATCTCCAAAGGTCTCTTTAATTTTCCTGTAGGCGGTATCTATCTTACCCCTAGTGAGATAGGCCTCTACATCCTTACATTTGTCCTCTAGCCATCCCTGCTTAGCCATTTTGCACTTCCTGTCGATCTCATTTTTCAGACGTTTGTATTCCTTTTTGCCTGTTTCACTTACTGCATTTTTATATTTTCTCCTTTCATCAATTAAATTCAATATTTCTTCTGTTACCCAAGGATTTCTACTAGCCCTCGTCTTTTTACCTACTTGATCCTCTGCTGCCTTCACTACTTCATCCCTCAAAGCTACCCATTCTTCTTCTACTGTATTTATTTCCCCCATTCCTGTCAATTGCTCCCTTATGCTCTCCCTGAATCTCTGTACAACCTCTGGTTCTTTTAGTTTATCCAGGTCCCATCTCCTTAAATTCCCACCTTTTTGCAGTTTCTTCAGTTTTAATCTACACGTCATAACCAATAGATTGTGGTCAGAGTCCACATCTGCCCCTGGAAATGTCTTACAATTTAAAACCTGGTTCCTAAATCTCTGTCTTACCATTATATAATCTATCTGAAACCTTTTAGTATCTCCAGGGTTCTTCCATGTATACAACCTTCTTTCATGATTCTTAAACCAAGTGTTAGTTATGATTATGTTGTGCTCTGTGCAAAATTCGACCAGGCGGCTTCCTCTTTCATTTCTGTCCCCCAATCCATATTCACCTACTATGTTTCCTTCTCTCCCTTTTCCTACACTCGAATTCCAGTCACCCATGACTATTAAATTTTCGTCTCTCTTCACAATCTGAATAATTTCTTTTATTTCATCATACATTTCTTCAATTTCTTCGTCATCTGCAGAGCTAGTTGGCATATAAACTTGTACTACTGTAGTAGGTGTGGGCTTCGTATCTATCTTGGCCACAATAATGCGTTCACTATGCTGTTTGTAGTAGCTTACCCGCATTCCTATTTTCCTATTCATTATTAAACCTACTCCTGCATTACCCCTATTTGATTTTGTGTTTATAACCCTGTAGTCACCTGACCAGAAGTCTTGTTCCTCCTGCCACCGAACTTCACTAATTCCCACTATATCTAACTTCAACCTATCCATTTCCCTTTTTAAATTTTCTAACCTACCTGCCCGATTAAGGGATCTGACATTCCACGCTCCGATCCGTAGAACGCCAGTTTTCTTTCTCCTGATAACGACATCCTCTTGAGTAGTCCCCGCCCGGAGATCCGAATGGGGGACTATTTTACCTCCGGAATATTTTACCCAAGAGGACGCCATCATCATGTAATCATACAGTAAAGCTGCATGCCCTCAGGAAAAATTACGGCTGTAGTTTCCCCTTGCTTTCAGCCGTTCGCAGTACCAGCACAGCAAGGCCGTTTTGGTTATTGTTACAAGGCCAGATCAGTCAATCATCCAGACTGTTGCCCTTGCAACTACTGAAAAGGCTGCTGCCCCTCTTCAGGAACCACACGTTTGTCTGGCCTCTCAACAGATACCCCTCCGTTGTGGTTCCACCTACGGTACGGCTATCTGTATCGCTGATGCACGCAAGCCTCCCCACCAACGGCAAGGTCCATGGTTCATGGGGGGGTTATCTGTGTTGTCAAGAGCATATCCAGCGACGTTAATGCGCCTAGCTATACCAGATTTAGCAATGGGCATCAACATGATTTTTATTCTAGAGTTATAAGTGGAACTGACATTACATTTGATGATAAAGAATTACGCTTACCGCAGAAAGGCATAACTTAGGATAATCACTTAAGCACACATACATTAAGGATATAATAAGAGCCACAAATAATGCAGCAGATGCCGGTAAGGTTAAGAACAACACGCCAAGGAAGTCCACTGACCATCACCAACTTGACCTCATATTTTAAGGAGAAAGAAAGCAATCTAGCAAGACATCAGTCCCAGAAATCGATCTCACGCGAAAATTTGCGCCATAATTCTTACAGTAAGCAGTCATGATCTTCCGAAAGTACAGCTTTTAAACTTCCGTATGCCCCGTTTGTCACTCATTCATCTCACATCATCTGCTTCATACCCAAACGCGAGTGACAACCAGAGCTCCACTATTACAGAGATGCCGAAAACTAGAGAATGTGAGAGGGAAAGTGGACATATCTGCCCAACGTATTTTGGTATCTTGTACGAGAACACATGTTATTTTGCGAAAAATATTAAATAATATAAGCACTTAGTATGTCAACATCACGCTCTTATCAGTTCAGTGTTAATTATGAGAATTCTCGTACTGACATTCTGGATTTATACAGGGTGTTACAAAAAGGTACGGCCAAACTTTCAGGAAACATTCCTCACACACAAATAAAGAAAAGATGTTATGTGGACATGTGTCCGGAAACGCTTAATTTCCATGTTAGAGCTCATTTTAGTTTGTTCTTCCACCTACGCTCAATGGAGCACGTTATCATGATTTCATACGGGATACTCTACCTGTGGTGCTAGAACATGTGCCTTTACAAGTACGACACAACATGTGGTTCATGCACGATGGAGCTCCTGCACATTTCAGTGGAAGTGTTCGTACGCTTCTCAACAACAGATTCGGTGACCGATGGATTGGTAGAGGCGGACCATTTCCATCGCCTCCACGCTGTCCTGACCTCAACCCTCTTGACTTTCATTTATGGGGGCATTTGAAAGCTCTTGTGTACGCAACGCCGGTACCAATGTAGAGACTCTTCGTGCTCGTATTGTGGACGGCTGTGGTACAATACGCCATTCTCCAGGGCTGCATCAGCGTATCAGGGATTCCATGCGACGGAGGGTGGATGCATGTATCGTCGCTAATGGAGGACATTTTGAACATTTCCTGTAACAAAGTGTTTGACGTCACGCTGGTACGTTCTGTTGCTGTGTGTTTCCATTCCATGATTAATGTGATTTGAAGAGAAGTAATAAAATGAGCTCTAACATGGAAAGTAAGCGTTTCCGGACACATGCCCACATAACATATTTTCTTTCTTTGTGTGTGAGGAATGTTTCCTGAAAGTTTGGCCGTACCTTTTTGTAACACCCTATATACATGCCTCAAAGTGAAAATGAATGGACCTAAGCAACTGATCAATTATTATTCCTATTTTATATACATGTCTCAAAGTCAAAATGAATGAACCTAAGCAGCTGAAAGATTATTACAAAATCAAGTTAACGATTTTCGGTTTACAGTTTAATCATACCAATCACGTTGAAGAATAGTGCATCCTGTGCAAATGTTCTTCACTTTAACAGTTCCAGCTTTAAAAGTCAAAGAATACAACGCACGACAGTGATGTTAATAATTAAATAGCGCTACTCTACGTGTTTAATGACACACACATTCGTTTACTTCTATTTGTGTATGGCAACATAAAATTGTTCAAAGTAGAGGAATCCCAGGTACCAGCTGCAGGTGAGAAAGCGTGCACTTCGCCATAATGAACAGAGTATGTTACCAATTTCAAAACAGTATTTGAGAGACGTCTTACTCACTCCACTGTACAGTACTTCGTGCTCGGACAGTCAGTTAATGCAGTGGGGCAGAGCGAGTGACAGACAAACGGTGCGCGCGAATAAAGTTTAAAAGCTGTACTTTCTGAAGATCATAAATGCGTGCTCTCAGAACTAAGGCACAAAGTTCCGAGCGGGATCGATTGCTGGGCCTCAAATCTTGCTATTGTTTTTTTTCCTTAAAATATAAGGTCAAGTTGGTGATGTTTCCTTGTAAGACTTGCGAAACCTCCACGTGGCAACATGTATCTCACATTTGTCTATAGCGAACAAACTTATTGTCTAGTGTATCTGTTTGAATTTTACCCAGTAACAAAAATTAACAGCGCACATATGTGCTAAATACATTCCGTTACATGTGTGATTGTGGTTGTTGAATGTAGCAATAAATAAATAAATTAACAACAAATAGGTGTCATATGTAAGTTTACCAGTATGTTTAGAGGAAGGTACAGGCAGTGGTAAATATTTGAGTTGATTAAAAACTTCACAAAGTTTCTAATATAACGAATACCGGCAAGATCATCAGTATGGAGCCCGTAGTGGTATGACTCGGCCGTCAACTAACATTTTCTGTATCACAGTGGGATCTCCCTGTTCTGTCCCTGGGTTCGTGACGTCCCGTGGGCTACCAGTCACTCGTCATAGGCTCAGTATTCGGCAGACTCCAGTTCGGCTCCACAGTCCGACGAACCAGCCTGACTGCCCTGCGTGCGACTCCAATCATGAGACACGGGCGAAGGTCTGTGTGCGTCAAGAAAGTCCTTGCTATATAAGGTGTCCCCCATAAGACTCGCCAGACGCCATGCCCATGATACTGCTCCTCCACTTCGATTAAAATTATTTTGTGATTCACGATTAAGCAAAGTTAGATTGGACTGTGGAAAAAATTGGACTGTGTAAAAATTGGGACCGTGTACGGGCGCTGATGACCGCGCAGTTGAGCGCCCCACAAACCAAACATCATCATCATCATCATCATCATCATCATCATCACGATTAAGCAAGTCATGCAGTAGGAAACAGCCAGCAGCCACTAGTACAGCGGTTTTTTTAGACCAGTTCCCCTGAGTGCAATCAGACATTACAGACAGTAACAAGTACCCTCGTCCACCCTGCCATCAGTTGGCCCTCTCCCCCCCCCCCCCTCCCCCTCATATTAACACCAACTTTAGCACCTAACTAAACTGTAGAATGAAGGACTTTTCTCGGAACACTTTTATTTTTAAAATGACGAAAGATGAATGATATTTAGGTTGCGTGCGTGTGCGTGTGCGCTCGCGCGTGTGTGTGTTAGAATGAATGACAAAGGAATTCGTGGTGCATCGCAAGTGGTACTCACAACTACTTCCCAGAAAGGAAAGCTAACTGCCCGCAGCGAGGCTACACACTTGTTACAAAACCTGCTTTCCCTGCATTACTGCTCTCCATTACGGAACTTGCTCGACCTGCACACTGCATTCCCATTTAAAATCAAACACCTTCAGACGTGTGCTCTATACTTACTGTTCGTAAATCACTTCATTATTGCACTCCTTAGTTCTGAACTCGCAGAAACTTCAGGCTGTTAATACTTTCTGTCTCACCAGTCTAATAGTAATAATTGTTTCATTATTATAATAAACTGTATACAGCATAATAGTAGCCCACATGTAGTTAGGCTGCGTCGTGCTGTCAATTAATTCGTTTATCTGTTTCGAAGGGGGAAATGAAAAAATTTTTCGGGCTGCTGCAGGTACTATCTACAATTTTAAGAAGACATTTTCTTGAGATATGTATAAACTGTTACGTATATGTCTCACTTTTATCATCAGCGATATTCGGGATAAAGCACGACATATGTGTGTAGTGGGTGCACTGCGTGAGGAACCTGTAACCTCCACCGCATTAATTCTGCTAACTGAGAAAAAAGTAATTATTGATAAATGATGTAATCAGTATTAGATTCTTACAAAACTGTGATAATAGCGATCATATTTTGAAAATAATTTGGTTTCGTGACTGAAACACAATCGAACGGTTTAGTCTTTACACCTCAGGAAATTTCATTTACCTCCAGGTTGGGAACCACTACAATAGTAGTTCGCTCTCGAGAGCCATGTGTTCGCCGCGATACCTATTCCGTGGGTACCCGGAGAGCCTCGTAAAGAATAGCTGGCTGAACCCTTGAAATGCTGCCCCCGCCACTGCAAAGTTCAGAGTATTTTATTCCAGCTCTGAAAACATTAACAATTTTTTTCTGTGATGCGTAGATGGAGTCAACGCAGACAATGCCTACTCAGTGACTGTTTCATGCAATGCTCAAAGTTCTTCTACGAGTTTATCTTGGACAAAAAGCCTTAGAATTTTAATTTCATACGTTCAGTCGATGGAGAAAATACAAATCTGGCTGGCGAGACAGTCAGTTCAGTAACTAAGAGATAATCTCCACTCCTTCCAATCTGAATATGTAAGAGCAGTCCTAATATGGTTTAAATTCAAAGAAACAGTATCGACGCCTATTGAGAGACATATACAATATAAATGAATAAGAGGTGGCACTGATCCTCCATGGTACACTAAACATGTCAGCACATTGTTGCACGCAACAAGAAAAGCGCGCCAAATTTAAAAGCACGCAAAGCCCTCAAGATTGGAGAAGTTTTACAGAAGCTCGAAATGTAGCGCGAACTTCAGTGCGAGATGCTTTTAATACTTCCCACAACCAAGCTGCCTCGAAATCTGGTAGAAAATCCAAAGAGATTTTGGTCCTATGTTACGTACACCAGCGGAAAGCCACAATCAATATCTTCACTGCGCGCAGCAATGGTGATGTTACTGATGACAGTGCCACTAAAGGCCGGCCGCGGTGGCCGAACGGTTCTAGGCGCTCAGTCCGGAACCGCGCGACTGCTACGGTCGCAGGTTCGAATCCTGCCTTGGGCACGGATGTATGTGATGTCCTTAGGTTGGTTAGGTTTAAATAGTTCTAAGTTCTAGGGGACTGATGACCACAGATGTTAAGCCCCATAGTGCTCAGAGCCATTTGAACCATTTGAAGTGCCACTAAAGCAGAGATTCTAAATACGGTTTACTGAAATTCTTTCACCCAAAGAAGACGAAGTAAATATTCCAGAATTCGAACAAAGAACAACTGCCAACTTGAGTAATTTTCAAGTAGATATGCTCAGTGTAGCAAAGCATCTTAAATCACTTAATAATGGCAAAGCCTCCGGTCCTGACTGTTTACCAGTCAGGTTCCTCTCAAAGTATGCTGATACGAAAGCTCCGTATATCTCATATACAACCGAACCCTACCTAAAGACTGAACAGTTGCACAAGGCACACCAATACCGAAAAAAGGAAATACTAAGATCGATTTGCAGTATGACTTTGGAATATATACTGTGCTCGAACACTATGAGTTATCTCGAAGACACGTGCTCAAGCGTATTCAGAAAGTATCGTTTTTGTGGAACACAGCTAACTCTTTGTTCTCACGAACTGATGAGTGCTACTGACAAGGGATGTAAAATTGATTCCATAGTTTTAGATTTCCAGAAGGCTTTTGACACCATACCACACAAGAGACTTGTAACTTAATTTGCTTTTCTATGGAGCATCGTTTCAGTTGTGTGACTGGATTCGTGATTTCCTACCAGAAAGGTCACAATTCATACCATCTGACGGACAGTCATCGACTAAAACTAAGTAATATCTGGCGTTCCCCAAGAAAGTGTTGTAGGCCCTCTGCTGTTTCTGACCCACATAAACGATTTAGGAGACAATCTGAGTAGCACTGACTGTAAAACCTGGATGTGTAAATAACTGAATTACAGTCTGTGGAAGGCACACGAGGTACTGAGCGGGGTTTATGACAAAATGGAGGACCTGTGAACAGTCTTTAGAATCAGGCTGGATTCCATTGGAACTGTTGTGCACAGCGACTGTATTGTAATTAAAATAGGAAGGAAATCAGCAGTCAGTTGTGATTCAATTTATAATTTATTACTGATCTAGATTTCAGCTATAGTGTAGCTATTATCAGTCCCAGATATGTAAGAAATACAAAGGAATGTCATCAAAGTAGATCTATGTCACACTTGCGCAGAACTGGAGACACCATAGTAAGTAACATTCCTTATGAAGTGAGTCATATAGCCTCAACAGGCTTTTAAATTCACAAACATTTCTTGAATACAACTAAGTCTGCTGTCTACAGACCTATACAACCAGCCGCAGTATACGACATAGAGGATGAAGAACGTTCGCTATGCCAATTACATCTGTTTAAGACTAACAGTTCAAACAAATTTGGTATTAAAATAAAAGTAGACAAATAACAGTTATAGTAGAATACAAGTTTTGCGTTAAACAGATGGCACGCTAAAGTAAGACCGAGATAAATACGTACTGGAACAACCCAGTCATCCTCATGTGAAATATGGGGCTTAAAACTATTGTTAAACCTTTTTTTTATAAACTTTTACTTGAGACCTTGGTGTAAGCAAATCATAATTATTATTTTTATTCTTAACTTATTTTACAATGTCTCGTATGAAACACCAAAAACATGCTAACACTCTACATAATACAGTCATGTGAACTATGTGCTATGGCCGTTAAGAGAAAGTAACGTAAATGAAGCTCACTATAAAATGTTACTGACAATTCAGTTAACTATATAATGGCCTGGTTTATACATCCCTTCAAAACGTCAAGAAACATTTTGTGCCATATTTGGAGGCATGGAGCACATGAAGAAGTTGGTGATACGAATAGTAAGATTTCAGAAGTCGCTTACATTATTACACAATCAGCTGCAACAGTTTTCGATGGAAATGAACGAAGACCTTAGAGATTTTATGTATTACTGCAGAGTATGTTGGTTAAGTGACGGTGCATGCATGGGAAGATTTCTCGATTTATAACTCGCTATTGTTGCTTTCATGACGAAAATTGAGTGCAACAAATTAGACCATCCGGAATGGACTGCAGACCTTGCATCTTAAGTGGACTTAACTGCCCACTGCCTGCAGTAAGACTTTGCAAGGTGAGGAACAACTTATTTCTGATTTGATGTGAATGCATTAAAAAAAATTCACATTGTAAAAGAGACAAATTTTGACAAACACAGTCCAGTTCCCTAAGTTCACTGACGTTAAACAAATTGCGAGGTCTGTAGAATTTATTGTGGCCTAGGCAGAAGTATAGGGGCAGTTTCCTAAACGTTTTGGGGACATTGTCAATCTCACATCTGTTTTAGAGCTGATTTCGAGACCGTTTGTCGTTTCGGTCGAAAAGACCTCCGTGCACGTCCAGATGTAACTGATCGATCTGCAGTGTGAGTCCCGTTTTAAAGACGAATCTTTCTGCGTTAAAACTAATGTTGTACGCCATTTTCTTCAGGTAGAGTATCCATGTCTCCATAACGAGGCTGCAAAAGTGTTACCGTATTTTGATCAACACATGTCTGTGAGAGAACTTTGTTTCGGTTACGAAACTAAATAAGTAACGATTATGCGGGAACCTGAGTGCGAAAATCAGTGAAATCGTCAGCGTCTATCTGTAAGCCAACATTTTGCACCACATATTATGTATTCACAGCACCAAAAATAAACAGTTAATACTGAAAATTTATTTCAGTTGTGATATCTGTTGTTGAGAAAGATGAAATACGAAATTAAGTCGCATGCAGTGCGACATCATTTCCATCTAATTACGGCGGGATCGCAGTTTGCCCCTCATCCCCCTCCTCCCTCTCAGATAGCGTGGGGTGATGGTGGGGGAAATGTGCGGCCAGACTGAGGACTACGGAATTCTTGGCCGTCCCCGATAAACTATAATGTTAACACGATATTTTACTAGATGCACCCAGTGAACCGTAGTAGCTTCCATTTATATAAATGGTCTCCAATTCTGAAGGTTGTATACATGGAAGAAGCCTGGAGATACTGACAGATTTCAGATAGATTATATAATGGTAAGACAGAGATTGAGGAACCAGGTTTTAAATTGTAAGACATTTCCAGGTTCAGATGTGGACTCTGACCACAATCTATTGGTTATGAACTGTAGATTAAAACTGAAGAAACTGCAAAAAGGTGGGAATTTAAGGAGATGGGATCTGGATAAACTGACTAAACCAGAGGTTGTACAGAGTTTCAGGGAGAGCGTAAGGGAACAAATGGCAGGAATGGGGAAAGAAATACAGTAGAAGAAGAATGGGTAGCTTTGAGCGATAAAGTAGTGAAGGTAGCAGAGGATCAAGTAGGTAAAAAGACGAGGGCTAGTAGAAATCCTTGGGTAACAGAAGAAATATTGAATTTAATTGATGAAAGGAGAAAATATAAATATGCAGTAAATGAAGCAGGCAAAAAGGAATACAAACGTCTGAAAAATGAGATCGACAGGAAGTGCAAAATGGCTAAGCAGGGATGGCTAGAGAACAAATGTAAGGATGTAGAGGCTTATCTCACTAGGGGTAAGATAGATACTGCCTACAGGAAAATTAAAGAGACCTTTGGAGATAAGAGAACCACTTGCATGAACATCAAGAGCTCAGATGGCAACCCAGTTCTAAGCAAAGAAGGGAAAGCAGAAAGGTGGAAGGAGTATATAGAGGGTCTATACAAGGGCGATGTACTTGAGGACAATATTATGGAAATGGAAGAGGATGTAGATGAAGATGAAATGGGAGATATGATACTGTGTGAAGAGTTTGACAGAGCACTGAAAGACCTGAGTCGAAACAAGGCCCCGGGAGTAGACAGCATTCCATTAGAACTACTGATGGCCTTGGGAGAGCCAGTCCTGACAAAACTCTACCATCTGGTGAGCAAGATGTATGAAACAGGCGAAATACCCTAAGACTTCAAGAAGAACATAATAATTCCAATCCCACAGAAAGCAGGTGTTGACAGATGTGAAAATTACCGAACTATCAGTTTAATAAGCCACAGCTGCAAAATACTAACGAGAATTCTTTACAGACGAATGGAAAAACTAGAAGAAGCTGACGTCGGGGAAGATCAGTTTGGATTCCGAAGCAATATTGGAACACGTGAGGCAATACTGACCCTACGACTTATCTTAGAAGCTAGATTAAGGAAAGGCAAACCTACGTTTCTAGCATTTGTAGACTTAGAGAAAGCTTTTGACAATGTTGACTGGAATACTGTCTTTAAAATTCTGAAGGTGTCAGGGGTAAAATATAGGGAGCGAAAGGCTATTTACAATTTGTATAGAAACCAAATGGCAGTTATAAGAGTTTAGGGGCATGAAAGGGAAGCAGTGGTTGGGAAGGGAGTGAGACAGGGTTGTAGCCTGTTCCCGATGTTATTCAATCTGTATATTGAGCAAGCAGTGAAGGAAACAAAAGAAAAATTCGGAGCAGGTACTAAAATCCATGGAGAAGAAATAAAAACTTTGAGGTTCGCTGATGACATTGTAATTCTGTCAGAGACAGCAAAGGACTTGGAAGAGCAGTTGAATGGAATGGATAGTGTCTTGAAAGGAGGATATAAGATGAACATCAACAAAAGAAAAACGAAGATAATGGAAAGTAGTCGAATTAAGTCGGGTGATGACGCGGGAATTATATTAGGAAATGAGACACTTAAAGTAGTAAAGGAGTTTTGTTATTTGGGGAGCAAAATAACTGATGATGGTCGAAGTAGAGAGGATATAAAATGTAGACTGGCAATGGGAAGGAAAGCGTTTCTGAAGAAGAGAAATTTGTTAACATCGAGTATAGATTTAAGTGTCAGGAAGTCGTTTCCGAAAGTAATTGTATGGAGTGTAGCCATGTATGGAAGTGAAAAATGGACGATAAATAGTTTAGACAAGAAGAGAATAGATGCTTTCGAAATGTGGTGCAACAGAAGAATGCTGAAGATTAGATGGGTCGATCACATAACTAATGAGGAGGTGTTGAATAGGATTGGGGAGAAGAGAAGTTTGTGGCACAACTTGACTAGAAGAAGGGATCGGTTGGTAGGACATGTTCTGAGACATCGAGGGATCACCAATATACACTCCTGGAAATGGAAAAAAGAACACATTGACACCGGTGTGTCAGACCCACCATACTTGCTCCGGACACTGCGAGAGGGCTGTACAAGCAATGATCACACGCACGGCACAGCGGACACACCAGGAACCGCGGTGTTGGCCGTCGAATGGCGCTAGCTGCGCAGCATTTGTGCACCGCCGCCGTCAGTGTCAGCCAGTTTGCCGTGGCATACGGAGCTCCATCGCAGTCTTTAACACTGGTAGCATGCCGAGACAGCGTGGACGTGAACCGTATGTGCAGTTGACGGACTTTGAGCGAGGGCGTATAGTGGGCATGCGGGAGGCCGGGTGGACGTACCGCCGAATTGCTCAACACGTGGGGCATGAGGTCTCCACAGTACATCGATGTTGTTGCCAGTGGTCGGCGGAAGGTGCACGTGCCCGTCGACCTGGGACCGGACCGCAGCGACGCACGGATGCACGCCAAGACCGTAGGATCCTACGCAGTGCCGTAGGGGACCGCACCGCCACTTCCCAGCAAATTAGGGACACTGTTGCTCCTGGGGTATCGGCGAGGACCATTCGCAACCGTCTCCATGAAGCTGGGCTACGGTCCCGCACACCGTTAGGCCGTCTTCCGCTCACGCCCCAACATCGTGCAGCCCGCCTCCAGTGGTGTCGCGACAGGCGCGAATGGAGGGACGAATGGAGACGTGTCGTCTTCAGCGATGAGAGTCGCTCCTGCCTTGGTGCCAATGATGGTCGTATGCGTGTTTGGCGCCGTGCAGGTGAGCGCCACAATCAGGACTGCATACGACCGAGGCACACAGGGCCAACACCCGGCATCATGGTGTGGGGAGCGATCTCCTACACTGGCCGTACACCACTGGTGATCGTCGAGGGGACACTGAATAGTGCACGGTACACCCAAACCGTCATCGAACCCATCGTTCTACCATTCCTAGACCGGCAAGGGAACTTGCTGTTCCAACAGGACAATGCACGTCCGCATGTATCCCGTGCCACCCAACGTGCTCTAGAAGGTGTAAGTCAACTACCCTGGCCAGCAAGATCTCCGGATCTGTCCCCCATTGAGCATGTTGGGGACTGGATGAAGCGTCGTCTCACGCGGTCTGCACGTCCAGCACGAACGCTGGTCCAACTGAGGCGCTAGGTGGAAATGGCATGGCAAGCCGTTCCACAGGACTACATCCAGCATCTCTACGATCGTCTCAATGGGAGAATAGCAGCCTGCATTGCTGCGAAAGGTGGATATACACTGTACTAGTGCCGACATTGTGCATGCTCTTTTGCCTGTGTCTATGTGCCTGTGGTTCTGTCAGTGTGATCATGTGATGTATCTGACCCCAGGAATGTGTCAATAAAGTTTCCCCTTCCTGGGACAATGAATTCACGGTGTTCTTATTTCAATTTCCAGGAGTGTAGTATTGGAGGGCAGCGTGGAGGGTAAAAATCGTAGAGGGAGACCAAGAGATGAATACACTAAGCAGATTCAGAAGGATGTAGGTTGCAGTAGGTACTGGGAGATGAAGAAGCTTGCACAGGATAGAGTAGCATGGAGAGCCGCATCAGACCAGTCTCAGGACTGAAGACCACAACAACAACAACATTCTGAAGCTCTTAAGAGGCCATTACAAACGGTAGGAACTTTCTATAATATTTTACACAAACTATTTTACTAAAGCCTTTTATGACGATATCTCACATATCACCGCTTTATCGAGCCTCGCTCAAGTAACGTACAATTGTAGTACACTGAGAACGGTAAGTATAATAAAATGTGAATATTTCTATCGCGGCACAGAAACTTCATACACCTATTTCCTTTTCTATTCACTCGCAAAGTCAGTACCGATCTCATAAACAATATCAAAGTTTCTATGAATTGTAAAAAGTGGTTAAATTACTGGACAATATTTCGCTGAAGACGAAACACTAGCCATTTAGAGAAAAAAGATTTAGATACTTTAAATTTTGACTCCGAGACAGGAGATGTTAAAAAAAATGATTCAAATTGCTCTGAGCACTATGGGACTCAACTGCTGTGGTCGTAAGTCCCCTAGAACTTAGAACTACTTAAACCTAACTAACCTAAGGACATCACACACATCCATGCTCGAGGCAAGATTCGAACCTGCAACCGCAGCGGTCGTGCGGTTCCAGACTGTAGCGCCTTTAACCGCTCGGCCACTCCGGCCGGCTACAGGAGATGTTGATGCAGCTATTTACCTTTAGAAGATGCTCCTCTCTTCGGACCTAACAGCCTTCTGGGGTGTCGTCTGACTTTGATGCGTCTGCACTTTTGCTTAAGATCCTCGAAGGAAGCCTTAAATAAAATAATAAAAAACAACTTAAGGACATATTCGGGAATATACTATAAGCATACGATTTCCTTAGTCGTATCAATATTTATAGAAACATGAAAATTTGTACCATAATTCTCAATAAAATTAATTGTTTCATTAGCCGAGCATATTTCTTAAATTGTAGACATGCTAAATGTCAATGAGTGTAATACATCTCTACATGAATATGCGTATTTTTCATCATTGATAAAGAATCGTCACTTATTGTGTTGTGTAACTGTTTGAGTCAGATTCAGTGAGATGTAGATTGAGTCACATTACTGCTGCTGTAGAATGAGCAGATAATTTTATGATCAGCGTGCATCTTCAAGTTCAGCATACACTATTTTGCCTGCTTAACGTGACCTGCTTTCTAAGTGGCATCCTGGCACTCACCAATGACGCTAAAGCACAACAGAGTTCTGGCACCTGGTCTGGGGAAGGTACCCATCCCATCCGTATTAACTACTGTTGGCGGAGAGCACAGCAGAGGCTCAGTGTTAACTATCACGACGGCCAGCCAGTGTGGCCGAGCGGTTCTAGGCGCTTCAGTGTGGAACTGAGCGACCGCTACGGTCGCAGGTTCGAATCCTGCCTCGGGCATGGATGTGTGTGATGTCCTTAGGTTAGTTAGGTTTAAGTAGTTCTAAGTTAAATCCCGTAGTGCTCAGAGCCTATCACTACGTGTCATTTCTACAATTATAAAGATAATGTGACGATGTCTCTGACCGAAGACCGTTAGGGAAATGACAGCAAGGGACAGGAAAGGACACCAGTGTGTACGCCTTGGGGTCTCATTGAACATGCTGAAGAGGCTATTCCAGCAGCCACTGAGGGAACAGGATCCCACCAGCTGCAGATTGTGTGCAATCGTTGGAACGAATGATGTCTGTCGTCTGCGCTACGAAGGCATTCCTGGATCATTCTAGCGACTGGCAGAGAAGGCTGAGTACACCAGCCTTGCATGTGGACTTTTAACAATTTGCTGCATTGTCCTCAGAACTGACCGTGGCCCTTTGGTTCTAAGTCGAGTGGACGGATTGAACCAGAGACTTCGAAAATTCTGTGACAACCTAGGCTGCGACTTTCTGGACTTGCGCCATGGAGTTGAGAACTGTAGGGTCCCCTAAATAGGTCAGGTGCGCACTACACATTAGAGATTGCTTCTCAGGTAGCTGACTGTGCGTGGAGTGTACACAAGGTTTTTTTAGATTGGATGACTCTCAATCCACAGTTTTGCTAGGGGCGTGATAAGACATCCTGTGAAACTTTACTAAATGCCTTCTCTGAAAACTGCCTAGAACAGATAGTTAGGAACCCCACTCATTAGATAGAGACACGAGGGTTGACTGAAAAGTAATGCCTCCACCTTCGTAACTGTTCAACAGTTGGCAGCATTGGTACGTGGCAGGAACTGGTTTGTTCTGTAGCTTCTCCTCTACAGCACCAGTTGGCGGGAAGCCTTAGCATTGAATAGTTGTGTTGTTACAATGTAAAGTATGGAACCTTGCGCAGACGGTTGGTCAATGCGATTTAAGCAACGTGCACAGTCATTGAATTCTTGACAGCAGAAGGTGACAACCCAAAGGATATTCGTCAGAGAATGAAAGCAGTTTATGGTGATCGTGTTGATGTGATTACTGTGCGTCGTTGGGCGAGTGATTTTAAAGATGTTGAGGCGGGAACATCTGACCTGCGTGACAAATAAAGAGTTGGACGTCCTGTGACAGCAACAACCGAGTTTCACAAGCAAAATGTTGGCAGATTGATTCAGGACGATCGTCGTATCACTCAAAGAGAAATTCCTAGTACAATCGACATTTCACAAGAACGTGTGGGACACATTATTGCTTTACTTGGCCATCGGAAGATATGTGCACGATGGGTACCCCGGATGCCGACTCCTGAAATGAAAGCGCACAGACTTGAAATTTGCCAGGAACTCCTCTCGCGTTACGAGAATGAAAGTGACGCCTTTCTCCATTCAATTGTGTCAGGGGACGGAACGTGGGTACACCGTTACGACCCGGAGACGAAACGTCAATGGAATATCGACACAAAGACTCGCCCCAGAAAAATACATTCAAGACGCAGCCCTCAGCTGCAAAAATCATGGCCACAGTGTTCTGGCCGCAGATGGTGTTATCCATGTTTATTTCCTTAGTCGTGGAACAACAATAAATTCAAAGCGTTACACCACAACGCTGCGAACTGTGAAACGACGGTTAACAAGGGTCCGAAAGGAAACGCGAAATGTTTTCCTGCGGCATGACAATGCCAAACAACACACTTCAAATGCCACCACAGCAGAACTTCAGAGACTCAATCTCACCACCGTACGGCAAACTCCATACAGTCCAGATTTAGCACCGTCTAGCTTCCATCTGTTCCCGATAATGAAAAACGATCTGCGGGGACATAATTGTGCTTTTGCTGAAGACGCTGAGAGAACTGTGAGACTGAGATTGCGGAAACAGTGTCGACTTCTTCCGTGACGGCTTCAGAAAACTTGTGCATCGTTGGCAGAGATGTAGCCAACTGGCTGGTGATTATGTGGAAAAGTGAATACTGGTAATTAAAGATCACATTCTAAGGATTATTTATGCGTTTGATTTATTAAAATATTCCCATACAAACCCAATTTACGAAGGTGGAGGCATTACTTTTCATTCAACCCTCATATATTGGATTTAATGGCGACAAACAGACCTGACCTCTTTGATGATGTCCACCCCGAAACTGATATTAGTGACCATGGCGCGGTCGTGGCAGTAATGATTACCAAAGTACAAAGAACAATTAAAACTAGCAGAAAGATATATATGTTCAGTAAACTAGATACAAAATCAGTAGTGCCATGTCTCAATGCGGAACTTGAAACTTTCAGCACAGGTTAGGAGCATGTAGAGAAACTCTGGCTCAAGTTTAAAAGAATAGTTGACCACACACTGGATAGAATATGTATCCAGCAGAATAGTTAATAATGGGAGGGAACCTGGGCTATAGACAGAGAGATGCTGTAGAAACGCATTTGGCTGTCAAGAGACCAATGCGTGATACCTTCACTTACTGCTGTATCAGAATATTGCCAGATGTAAAGACTGTTAAAGGCACCAAATTTAATGTCCAATCCCTATCGAAAGAGACGGCGACTGAGGGTCTGATAAGACGAATGAAATAAGTGTTAGTGTCAGTGGTGTTGAGAAGCAGCTGAAACCATTACTCGAAAAAAGCTCCAGGCTCGGCGTTATCCCTGTCAAATTCTATACTGAATTTTTGGCTCAGTTAGCCTCCCTTCTCGCTATAATCTATCGTAGATCCCTCAAACAAAAATCCGTGCCCAGTTCTTGGGAAAAGGCACGAGTCACACCCGTCTATAAGAAGGGTAGTAGAAGTAATCCACAGAACTACCGTCCAACTTCCCTGATATCGATTTGTTGCAGAACCTTAGAACATATTCCGAGCTCAAACATAATGAGGTATCCTCAATGCCAACCAGTATGGTTTTCGAAAACATTGATCATGTGAACCCCAACTCGCACTTTTCTGATATGGCATACTGAAAGCTTTGGATCAAGGCAACAAAGTGTTTCCGATAGGCATTTGATTCAGCACCGACCCTATGCATATAGTCAAAAGTACGATCATATGGGGCAGCAAGTGAAATTTGAGACTGGACTGAGGACTTTTTGGTAGGGAGGACACAGCATGTTATCTTGGATGGAAGTCATCGTCACATGTAGAAGCAACTTGGGACCCTTGCTGTTGATGTTGTATACTAATGAACTTGATATTAATAGTAAAATCAGGCTTTTTGCAGATGATACAGTTATCTATAATCTCATAAATATTCAGTCAGATTTGATAAGATTTCAACATGGTGCAGAGACTGGTAACTTGCTCTAAATGCTCAGATATGTAAAATTGTGCATTTCAAAAAACGTAAAAATGTAGTATCCTATGACTATAATATCAGTGAGTCACTGTTTGAATCGGCCAACTCATACAAATACCTTGGTGTAACACTTTGTAGGGATATGAAATTGAATGATCACATAGGTTCAGTAATGGGTAAAGCAGGCGGTAGACTTTGGTTTATTGATAGAATACTGGGCAAGTGCAATCAGTCTACTAAAGAGATTGCTTACAAATCACCCTAGAATATTGCTTAAGTGTGTGGGACCCGTACAAGATAGGACAAACAGGGAATATTGAACACATACATGGTAATAGGTTTGTTTAATCCATGGGAGAAAATCACAAAAAAGGACTAAAGGAACTGAAATGACTGACTCTTGAAGACAGACGTAAATTATCCCGAGAAAGTCTGTTAACAAAGTTTCAAGAACCAGCTTTAAATTTTTACTCTAGGGATATACTACAAACCCCTTTGTATCGGTCACACAGGGATCGTGAGGATAAGATCTGAATTATTACTGCACGCAGAGAGGCATGCAAACAACCATTCTTCCCGTGCTTCGCACGTGGATGGAACGGGAAGAAACCCTAATAACTGGTACAATGGGACGTACCTTCTGCTATGCACCAGGCAGTGGTTTGCAGAGTATAGACGTAGATGTAGAAGACGGACGAGTATAATTAAAAAATAGAGTGGATGGGGGATCTGAAGATATAACTGGATGAATCCAGTAATAGCTATACAATAATGTATAATGTATGTAAATGATACAATGAAATACTCTGGACAAAAAAAGCAGTGTACGGCAAGAAATCTATTACCATCAATACAAAACTACAGCAGCACTACAAAACTATCATCATATCAGAATGCCTTTATATTTCAGAATGGATTTCGTTAAATACAGCGAAACAGTTAGATGAAATAGAAAAGAAGGAAAGGAATAACAATGAGGAGCTTTTCTTTATAGCGGGTATTACAGAAATTAATTTACAAAAAAAGAAGGTGACTTTTCCACTTCTGCCATATTAATTTTATTTATTGAACAAATAAAATTAATTTAGCAAAAGCGGAAAATACCACCTTCCTTTTAATCAGAAAAGTCTTGGGATGTAAATATATGACAGTGGAAAATGAAAATTAGGAAGTCAATGAAAAAATAGAACGAATACTAGAAACAGTGAGGAAGACAAGAGTCGTATTCTACGACCACCTAAAAAGACTAGATGAAAAATGTACAACAAATAGCAATTTTTTCTTACATGGCTACGAAGTCTTCCGCGACGTATTTCCTGAGTAAAAATTTCTCGGTGTACATGCCGCGTCAAATCAGGATAAATCTCCAAGCTTTCGACCACTACCTCCATGGTCGTCGTCAGGGCTAAAACTGACTGTCGTGAACTAGCGAGGTTCCCACTTTTATATGCAAAGGACGGCTTCTTATTGGCTGGGATACGTCAGCGATATGGCGCGTAGCGAAGTGGTGCCCTATACTTCCATAGATGTAGTTGCTATCCCGCGTTGCTTGCAACTACATCTATGGAAGTAGAGGGCACCACTTCGCTAAGCGCCATATCGCTGACGTATCCCAGCCAATAAGAAGCCGTCCTTTGCATATAAAAGTGGGAACCTCGCTAGTTCACGACAGTCAGTTTTAGCCCTGACGACGACCATGGAGGTAGTGGTCGAAAGCTTGGAGATTTATCCTGATTTGACGCGGCATGTACACCGAGAAATTTTTACTCAGCAATTTTTTCTTTTTTGAAAGAAAGCCAAAAACATCAATGACGTGGATCAAAGAAATTACACTATGCCTACGGGAAATGGAAATAACGGAGGAAGAAATAAGAGAAAGCGAAAAGCTCAGTACAAAAGTAAAAAAGTTCAAGGGCTTCCAGGAGAGAGCAAAAAGACAGCTGCAATACGGACAGAAGAAAAAAAAACATACGGAAAGAATGAAGAAGTATTGTAAAAAAGGAGCAAAAAAGGGAGACAAATTATTCATATGGTCCCTAGCAGGCTACACCAATAAAAAAAGTACTGCTAGTGCGATCATAATAACTGCAATTTATGTAACCGATATCAACCATGTGGTCGAAGGTATTTCCGTCAACAGCAGTATATGGCCGGTAAGGGTTGAAAAAATGGTGGAGTGCAGTTGCAAATTACGAGACTATACGCCATTAGTTTGTCTTAAACCCTTGTCTAGAACTTCACCCTAGTGTCTCATGGAGTGAGAGCACGTCAGCCTATGATGATGACCCGACGGTCGAATGGGTAAGTTAAGTTCGGTGGAAGTCTTGCTGTTACCAAAAATGGCCAGGCTATGTTCTTGTACTGAGTGCGATCCTCTTCTTCCCTTTAACTTCCAAACTAACAACAGAAGCACCCAGACAAGACCACAATCCTACCTCCCGAACCGTCCGCCCGGAAGCGAAACAGTCCATCCTGCTCGAGGCACAAAATATCAAGGGCGTTATTGTTTCTTTTTCTTTTGTATTTCTCATCCAGAGGAAAGACAAATTCGGTCAATTTAGTATAGATTCTATTTTTGTTTTCCACTCCACTTTCAATTTCGTACGAGTATACTACGAAAGTCGTTAATTACCTCAAATGCACAACACATTGTAATGTCGCAAGGTGCGCATTTTGCTTGGTCTGTCCATACACTAGAAAAGCAGGTCATCTGCCGGGATGTAAATACAACGAAATTCGGAGATAGGCACATTAAATTGTGATTGTGTTGTTAGTGGAGATAGTTAAGACATTTCCACATCATAGCGCTACAAGAATATTCCACTCTCCCAACCTGTTCTCTAGCATCTTAAGAATGTATCTTCCTAAAACGCATCCTTTTAACAGTTATCGAGCTTCTCCTTTCTTCTAACCAACAGCGTTTACCAACGATACCTTACATTCAACATAAAATTGACATCAAGCACCCAATCATTTTCTCCCTGATTGGCACACTGACACACACACTAACACATCCTTCCACCAATACAAATAAACAAGTACTTCATGATCTTCTAACGAAGCCAATCAGCTCCCACTACCAACCAAAGAATCCCCTGCTAACACAAGGCACCCTATCAAATATTAGAAATTGTTTTCTTCCCTCTCGAGTTTAAGAATCCTTTCTATTCCATTCTAATCTCATGCTGGGATCCATATCCAGTCCATCGCGTCCCTTCCCTACCTGACCGTTCGTAACATTCACATATAATACTATTTCAATACACACTGTACTTTCCTTTGAAATTCTCCATAATCTCCCCCGCCCCCCCCCCCCCCTCCCTGAAACTCATTCATATAAAATCACTACTTTCGATGATTAACTATCATCGCAACTACGTATCATCAATTCATCCTGGTACAGTAAAACTTCACATAAATAGTTTAGTTGAAAATGTATTTTATACATTTAATATTATCTTATTTTTGTTTAAAATATTAATTTCTGCATTTTTATCGTATTGGAAAACTTGACCGAAAAGCAGCCGTTATTGTGCTGTTGACAGCAGATGATGTAAAGATAAAAGAATAAAGGAGAAATCCACACTTGAGTCCATCTGAATATCTACTAGTGATTAGAGGACTGGATATAATGAAAGAAAACACCGCCTGGATCACTGTATTTATGAGTTCTCCCTACTTTAATAAAATCGTTTTTTTCTCAGTTCCTCTGCTTCACCTACCTGCAAATGCCTGGATGTTTTAACAATAACAACGATGATTTGAAATTAAATAAATATTGTTGTTGCAATTGCAATTTTTGTTTTGCCTCAGTTACTAGTTTGTTTTGTTTTTTTTGAATACTAATTCATTTTCCATGGACGCCTGTCGTCTGATGCTAGATCATGTTTTTAGGAAGATGGTGGGAACTTGTGAAAATCATTGTATCTGCGTAGGCTGTGCAATTTTTTCTTTTAAGCTGAATATAGGACAAATCATTTTCGCAAAAGAAGAAGACCCTCATCTTATACAAAAAAATTAACAACCTATACAGCAGAAGGTTTTATCCTAATTATCACAACTTCGTTAAAAACACCGTGTTATTGCAGTTGACACGAACCCGAAGTAGAAGGAAAGGATGTTGTACAAACCCAGGGGTACTAGAATTAAGCTAAAAGAGAAACACCCAAACAGTAACTACAAATATATTTAGTCCTAAGTTTCTACTATCGTGCATATACTAAACATGACACAGGTGTGGTGAAATATCTATGGGCAAAGGAAATGAGAAAGTATTTGTGTTTTACTAAAATAAACGAAACACAGTAGTTACCATGTTTCTGCAATCATGACTACCAGGAAGCACTTCAGTCAGAGGATGACTGGTGCCTCGATGTTTCGCAGCGCTGACATCGTGTCAAGCGACAATGACCCACGTCGATACATTTTCTGCTCGTTGCTGTCTGTGAAGAATATTTATCATACTACATCATAACTTACACATGAAATTTGAAATATCCATGCTTGCTTGCTTTCTGATTGCCGTTGGGTTAGATGCACGCTCCATTTCAGGTAGGTCTAAGTATCCAGTACCTTCGTAGCATAATGTTTGGATTACAGGGCTTCAGAGCCTTTTAATGGCAAGGTCCGGTACCATTTCATTGCCTCCCGTGACGTTTAACGTCCACCTGGCCCGCTGTAGGAAGATCTACAGGTTAACGTCGAATCTGGCCGTGGCTACTACGAAACAAATCTCTTCTGCTATGAAACAAATCTCTTGTACTGGAAGCTCTTTGCTTTCTATATTTTGAGAAGCGATAGTATGGACCAAAACAAGGAAAAAAGTCCAGTGAACATGTGATCTAAAATGCATACCTTAAAGGTTACGAGCACTTGTTCATTTGAAAAGTTTGTATTTCAAAGTAGCGAAGATAAACAAGCGCCTATAGCTCTTAAGGTACGCATTTTAGAGGCCATGTTAATTGGTGAGTTTTTTCTAGTTTTTGTCCATACTACCACTTCGAAAAATATGGAAAGCAAAGCACTTACAGTAGAAGAGATTTGATTCACAGTATCGAAGATCAAGAATTGTTCATAGCCCTTAAGGTATCTGCTTTAGAGCCCGTGTTTCCTTTTTTGTTTCGAATGATCATTTCTGTCATATCCCTGATTATTGACCACCACTTCTGAAACACTCTGTATATCCACATGTTGCAGCTAAGTACTACTCGTGAAAATTTCCTTCACACCCAGGATCCGAAACTACTATTTCCGGGTAGAACATATACACAGTAGAGCCCGCTAACTGCTCAGACCACTGCGTATCGTATAAAGCGGAATTTATTGGCATGACGAAAAGCTCTCCGGTCGAATACACAGCACCATGCACAGAGATACGTAAGAGAGAGACTAAGCTGGCTGGAGTGGCCGTACGGTTCTAGGCGCTACAGTCTGGAGCCGAGTGACCGCTACGGTCGCAGGTTCGAATCCTGTCTCGGGCATGGATGTGTGTGATGTCCTTAGGTTAGTTAGGTTTAATTAGTTCTAAGTTCTAGGCGACTGATGACCCCAGAAGTTAAGTCGCATAGAGCTCAGAGCCATTTGAACCAGGAGAGACTAATTTTGATTGTTAAACAACACACGTAGAAATGCTTCTTCCTCGATCGATTTGTGTGTCGCTATTACATAGAATCGAGTCAAGTGATTGAGTGGTAAGACAAAGGCCTCTCACTAGTGATGTCGGCAATGCAAATCCCCATCTGGCCGTTAGGATTTAAGGTTTCAATGGGCTTCTTTCAACTGTTCAAGGTAAATGCCTCGATAGTTCAAGTGAAAGAACTCGGCCGATTTCCTTCCAATCTAGTCTCCAAGTCGATCATTTGCTCTGTCTCTAATGATCTGGTTATTGACGAAATGTTCAACCATAATCTTCTTCAAGCTGTGCTCCACAACTTTGATAAAACATTTTTTTCATGTATCATCATAAAACTGTTGCAGCTAGGTTCCACTATTTCCTCATCATCGAGCGGACTCTAAAGCTAAATTAACCCAGCCAACGAAGACCCAAACACGTCGAATAGAGGAAAAAAACCCATGCATTCACAATCTTTGTACAGTGGTAGCGGGATTGTCATGAACAATATACTAAAAATCCTGACCGACGGGGTGTGAGTGTGGGGCATTTAGTGCTCACTCTGTATGTTTCTCTTGAATAACTCAGAATCCGGGGCTTTTAGTTAAAATATTTCCCCGTAAAAAATTAAACTACATTAAATTTCCTGCGAAAGGGCTCCATTCATTTTTTTTCTCTAGGACTAACAGTTTTCACGTTGTAGGGCAAGGAAAAATCGCGTACTATTAAAAATGTTTTAATGGTATAAAATTAACTTATATTGTTAAATAAAGTAGGTTAGAAACAAATATAAAATTTTTGTGCCATCTCTAAGTGCCGTGGAACCGCATGAAGAGGTAAATCGTGTTCTGGGCTGTAACAGGTTGGGAAGGGGGAGGGGAGGCGTGGAGGTTATTAGCGCTAAGAGAGGTACGTCGCCAGATAATGGTCATGCACTTCCCTCCTGCATAGGTCTGCAAAATGAGGGGCGAGCAGGCGATTCCCCACTCTCTCTACCCCATTTCATTACAAAAAGCCACTAAGGGTATTTCAGAAAGCTGTATCGACTCTTCCGCGTCTCTTCTTATGAATGGCAACACAGTCAGGAGACACTCATGGGAGGGGGTGTTTATTTTCTATACTATCTGTTAACGCTACATTGAATACTGATATGAGCTGCAAATTACACTGAAAGAAGGGAAACATGTGGACTGATTCCACGTAAATATCTGCACACTGTTTTACACTACTAGAGAGGAAACTGATTCTTAGTCATCCTGTGCGGCAATTGTAACGTTCTTCCGGGAAAGGCGACTTCCTCCATCATGAACGCTGCTCGCTTTACGGTTTACAAACGGACAACAGACTATAAACCCAGCCCCCGAAACCAAGGCATTTCCTGTCCAGTTCTCTTATACAGGGTGGTCCATTGATCGTGACCGGGTCAAACGAAAAAACTACAAAGAACTAAACTTGTCTAGCTTGAAGGGGGAAACCAGATGGCGCAATGGTTGGCCCGCTAGATGGCGCTGCCATAGGTCAAACGGATATCAGCTGCTTTGTTTTCAAATAGGAACCCCCAATTTTTATTACATATTCGTGTAGTACGTAAAGACATATGAATGTTTTAGTTGGACCACTATTTTCGCTTTGTGATAGATGGCGCTGTAATAGTCACAAACATATGGCTCACAATTTTAGACGAACAGTTGGTAACAGGTAGGTTTTTTAAATTAAAATACAGAAATTAGGTACGTTTGAACATTTTATTTCGGTTATTCCATTGTGATATATGTACCTTTGTGAACTTATCATTTCTGAGAAAGCATGCTGTTACAGCGTGATTACCTGTAAATACCACATTAATGCAATAAATGCTCAAAATTATGTCCGTCAACCTCAATGCATTTGGCAATACGTGTAACGACATTCCCCTCAACAGCGAGTAGTTCGCCTTCCGAAACGTTCCCACATGTATTGACAACGCGCTGACACATGTTGTCAGGCGTTGTCGGTGGATGACGATAGAAAATATCCTTCAACTTTCCCCACAGAAAGAAATCCGGGACGTCAGATCCTGTGAACGTGCGGGCCACGGTATGGTGCTTCGACGACCAATCCACCTGTCATGAAATATGCTATTCAATACCGCTTCAACCACACGCGAGCTATGTGCCGGACATCCATCATGTTGGAAGTACATCGCCATTCTGTCGTGCAGTGAAACATCTTGTAGTAACATCGGTAGAACATCACGTAGGAAATCAGCATACACTGCACCATTTAGATTGCCATCGATAAAATGGGGGCCAATTATCCTTCCTCCCATAATGCCGCACCATACATTAACCCGCCAAGGTCGCTGATGTTGCACTTGTCGCAGCCATCGTGGATTTTCCGTTGCCCAGTAGTGCACATTATGCCGGTTTACGTTACCGCTGTTGCTGAATGACGCTTCGTCCCTAAATAGAACGCGTGCAAAAAATCTGTCATCGTCCCGTAATTTCTCTTGTGCCCAGTGGCAGAACTGTACACGACGTTCAAAGTCGTCGCCATGCAATTCCTGGTGCATAGAAATATGGTACTGGTGCAATCGATGTAGATGTAGCATTATAAACACCAACGTTTTTGAGATTCCCGATTCTAGCGCAGTTTGTCTGCTACTGATGTGCGGATTAGCCGCGGCAGCAGCTAAAACACCTACTTGGGCATCATCATTTGTTGCAGGTCGTGGTTGACGTTTCACATGTGGCTGAACACTTCCTGTTTCCTTAAATAACGTAACTATCCGGCGAACGGTCCGGACACTTGGATGATGTCCAGGATACCGAGCAGCATACATAGCACACGCCCGTTGTGCATTTTGATCACAATAGCCATACATCAATACGATATCGACCTTCCCCGCAATTGGCAAACGGTCCATTTTAACACGGGTAATGTATCACGAAGCAAATACCGTCCGCACTGGCGGAATGTTACGTGATACCACGTACTTAAACGTTTGTCACTATTACAGCGCCATCTATCACAAAGCGAAAAAAGTGGTCCCACTAAAACATTCATATTTCTTTACGTACTACACGAATATGTAATAAAAATGGGGGTTCCTATTTAAAAAAACGAAGTTGATATCCATTTGACCTATGGCAGCGCCATCTAGCGGGCCAAGCATTGCGCCATCTGGTTTCCCCCTTCAAGCTAGACGAGTTCCGTTCTTTGTAGTTTTTTCGTTTGATGCTTATTTCGTGAGATATTTGGCCCGTCACTATCAATGGACCACCCTGTATATATAGATAAAATCCTCCACTGAGCCGGCCGCTGTGGCTGAGCGGTTCTAGGTGCCCTCAGTCTGAAACCGTGCGACCGCTACGGTCGCAGGTTCGAATCCTGGTTAGGTTAGTGTTTTTAACGTCCCGTCGACAACGAGGTCATTAGAGACGTAGCGCAAGCTCGGGTTAGGGATGGATGGGGAAGGAAATCGGCCGTGCCCTTTCAAAGGAACCATCCCGGCATTTGCCTGAAACGATTTAGGGAAATCACGGAAAACCTAAATCAGGATGGCTGGAGACGGGATTGAACCGTCGTCCTCCCGAATGTGAGTCCAGTGTGCTAACCACTGCGCCACCTCGCTCGGTTTCGAAACCTGCCTCGGGCATGGATGTGTGTGATGTCCTTAGGCTAATTAGGTTTAAGTAGTTATAAGTTCTAGCGGACTGATTACCTCAGGTGTTAAGTTCCATAGTCCTCAGAGCCATTTGAACCATTTTTTGAACTCCACTGAGCTCGTGTTTGTATAGTGGAGTTATTTTCGGTTTATTGAGTGCGTTCTTATTTAAAGTTGTTAAGTGAGCTTTCATGTAAAATACATTGCTATAAAGAATGGCTGAGAAGTGCTTAATTTGTAAGTGTGATGTCAGCAACCTATGTAGTGTTGGTGGGAAAAGGATCGTATTAATAAATGTTCCATCTGGCTTTCTGTCTGTCGTTGACAGCAAATTGTAAAGTCATTGTAACCGTGCTGTATTCACATCGTGGTGAATTAATGAACCAGATAGTTATTGCACTTCTGTCATCATTAATTGTGTTGCTAGTAGACTGCATAAATCTCTTCCATTCAGGACTTTCTGACACTTGTACAATGGGCTGCACTCAGTGGAACCTCTTACCTCACTCTCTCAGAATATCTTGCAAGGTATGTCTCAATATGTCTGATGAAACAGGGCGATTATGTTAAAAACTTAAACAATAATCTGCTGTAATACTTTTCTTGACTTGACGAGAATCCACACGCAATTGTACAATCACGTCATCAACACAGTTTTTCTGTGAACGTTTGGGCAGGCATTGTTGGTGATGTCTTGATTGGGCCCCATGTTCTTCCACCTACGCTCAATGGAGCACGTTATCATGATTTCATGCGGGAGACTCTACCTGTGCTGCTAGAACATGTGCCTTTACAAGTACGACACAACATGTGGTTCATGTACTATGGAGCTCCTGAACATTTCAGTTGAAGTGTTCGTACGCTTCTCAACAACAGATTCGGTGACCGATGGATTGGTAGAGGCGGACCAATTCCATGGCCTCCACGCTCTCCTGACCTCAACCCTCTTGACTTTAATTTATGGGGGCATTTGAAAGCTCTTGTCTATGCAACCCCGGTACCAAATGTAGAGACTCTTCGTGCTCGTATTGTGGACGGCTGTGATATAATGCACCATTCTCCAGGGCTCCGTCAGCGCATCAGGGATTGCCACTGAGCACTATGGAACTTAACAGCTATGTTCATCAGTCCCCTAGAACTTAGAACTACTTAAACCTAACTAACCTAAGGACAGCACACAACACCCAGTCATCACGAGGCCATCAGGGATTCCATGCGACGAAGTGTGGATGCATGTATCCTCGCTAACGGAGGACATTTTGAACATTTCCTGTAACAAAGTGTTTGAAGTCGCGCTGGTACGTTCTGTTGCTGTGTGTTTCCATTCCATGATTAATGTGATTTGAAGAAAGTAATAAAATGAGCTCTAACATGGAAAGTAAGCGTTTCCGGACACATATCCACATAACATATTTTCTTTCTTTGTGTATGAGGAATGTTTCCTGAAAGTTTGGCCGTACCTTTCTGTAACACCCTGTATATACCAGTGTCTTTGGCGCTTCAGTGTCACTCACTATAGTAACAGACGTCAGCGGAGCTATTTTGGCTACTCACTTGAGAAAACTGGATTGGAAATCCTAAAGAGGTATAGCCCGTCTGTAAATTGTAAAGCGAGCAGTCTCATGTAGGGAAGTTGCCTTTCCTGGAAGAATGCTACAACTTCCGTAGAGGATGATTACGAAGCAGTTTCCTTATATTAGTAAGCCAGATCAGTATCGTAAGTAGTGTCAACGAAATTGGTGGAAAATGAACACTTCCGAGCACGTGTGCACACTGCACACTGAATCGGTATTAATTCATAAGGCAAGATGTAACATGGTTCGTATGACCTTGTGAAAGACCCTGTAGTTGCTTTTTGTGATGTAGTGTGGTTGAGAGAGTGGAGAACCGCCTGCTTGCTCTTCAGTTTGCAGAGCTATCCAGGAGGGAAGTGCATGACCACAATCTGGCGACCTACCTTCCCTAGCGCTTCTATCCTCTGTGCTGTCGGCACCTATCCGGTCGGCTGCACTTTGAAATACGCGCCCCCTGTTATGCCAACGCGTTTCCTACAGCCGCCACCACGGCACGAGGGGGCTGCCACGAACTGATACGCCGCTGCCAATAAGATGCAAGCATTTGCTCTCCGGAACACCAGTGGCTGTCAGTTGAATAGCACTTACAGACTTTCATAGTGACTAGGGATCGACAATTTCTGAATAAACATTTTACTGAAAAGTGACAGATTTATAAATCTAGGTGTCTGTAAATATTTATTCATTCAAATACAGAGTGTTTATAAATGAATATCGGGGTTTTAACGCTTTATAATATTTATTATATTTAACTTACAGTTATAAATGATATGTCAAATGAAAGAGCAACTCAAACAGTTTTACCAAGAACCTTATAAATGTTCAATGTGAGCACCATTTGTCACACGGCACACATCAATTCTATAGCCTAAGCGCTGGACAGGCCGCAAGGGGCCCAATGACAGGGCTTGCTTTGCATGGCCTCCACGTTCACCCGACCTAACGCCATGCGATTTTTTCCTTTGGGGCTTCAGCAAGGATCGTATGTAAGTGCGTCCGCTACCAGCAGACCTCCCTGAATTAAGAAACCGGACTGAAGCAGCTGTTGCTACAAACACTGAAGACACACTTATCTACGTTTGGGAAGAACTCGGCTATAGACTTCATGTGTTCCGTGTGACAAATGGTGCTCACATTGAACATTTATAAGGTTCTTGGTAAAACTGTTTGAATTGCTCTTTCATTTGACATATCATTTATAACTGTAAGTTTAATTTAATAAATATTATAAAGCGTTAAAACCCCGATATTCGTTTAAAAACACCCTGTATACTGTTAGCAACCGACGCTGCCACTTCAGCAACAAAGCTATGCATTATTTTTTCTATTTGATATTAATTGGGAATGAATTAATATCTGAATTCTCTGTTCATAAGCAGCATATGTTCCTAATTCGTATATCCACTAAGGATCCACAAAGCATGCAAATAAGGACATAACCGACTGGCGACAAGCAAAAGGAAAGTGGAACAAGGAGCTTTGAACACTAGGGCAGGACAATGTTTTCCTTTATATTGAATTCCTGTGTGTGTGTGTGTGTGTGTGTGTGTGTGTGTGTGTGTGTGTGTGTGTGTATTCAGTTCTAAGACATATGTTGAAATATTTAAGTTGAGATATTTAAAGAATCACGGCGAATCTGGTAGAGGGAGCAACGTCTAAGTGCTGAGAGCGTCTAACATCTCTTGTTTAGTTTCAGAGTCAACAACTATCAGAACTGAAGTTAGCAGTCTCTTGCCTCGTACAAGCGCAAGCAGCCCAGCAGGCAAAAAGTGCCTGAAGCTGCAGAAGGAGTTTAGCTACCACCACCGCCCTTCCGACACTTCGACGAGAAGAAGGAAACATGAAAATAATACATGGCACAGCTGCATCAACATTTCGACGGTACAAAATCACAGGTGAATCAGTGCATTTTTCATTCATGTGTACAAGCGTACACCGACCATCACCTAGTGAAATGGTTTCCCCTCAGTGAGCCCCAAACCCAGCCCTACGAGGTCATAATTGCAAGATTAGACGAATTTATTGAGAGTCAAATACATGTTGCTGCTGTACAGTATAAATTTTTCCGCACGCAACGTCATAGTCATCAGTCCTATACAGAATACATTGTGGAATTGCAGGGCATATCTATAGACTCTAAATTCAATTGTGTCTGTGGCGCAACGTATCAGGATGAAACGCTTCGTGATGCTGTTGTTCAGAATCTATCAGGTCAGAGATTGAGGGCCGAAATTCGGAAGCATCGCAACTCTAGTTTCAGTGAAGTGCTTAAAGTTATCGATGAACGCGAAGTTAAAGATTTAGCCGAGCAAGATTTCTTTCTGGCAGTTATCGCTTCCCTTGAGACAGACAACCCGTGCCCCAGCCACAGACCGGGCCGCAGCACTCACAAGTCAACAACGTGTAAACAAGGCCTGGCACACTGCATACAGCGTTTGCCGTGCCGTCGCAACGCTAATTACACTACCCCAGCTCCGCGCAAAGTGAAGTATTGTGTAAAATGTTATGTCACCAAAATCGGAAGAATTGCTCCTTCAGACAAGCTGAATGCAATTTTTGTCATTACATGAGACGTGCAAAACCGGACTGCCAGCGAAACACTAGAAAGCTCTCCTCTGTTTCACACGGGAATAAAGCTAAGCAGGTACAGATGGAAATCAACGTCATTTCATGTTCGGATTCTGCGCCGCCTCCTGCTTAACGACCAGACAAGCGAAACGGTGCAGAAAACGCACTCGAGCGCATTGAATGCGAATACCACACACTTCAAAATGGCTCTCCCAATTCACGAAAGCGCTCTAGTGCGTGGGTGGAAACAGAGAACAGTTTTTCACAACACGAAACGGATAACCGTATTCAGAAAACACACCGCAGATTGTGGATTACACTGCAAATTTGTGGCCAGTCAGTGCCTTCTCCACCAGATACCAGAAGTTCTGCCACGTTGATTAACCTAGCTACGTATGAAAAAAATTGGCCAACCACCTTTGCAAACATCAAGTCTGCTTCTCACCGCCTGCAACGGCGACAGCATTTCATTGCTTGGAACGTACCACTTACCTGCAAAATACAAAAACACAACCAAGGCAGTCCCTTCCACTGTATTCCGCTCAAGCACAAGCCCACACATATTCGGTATGCATGCATTTGATTCCTTCGGATTAGATGTACGGGACAATGTGTATTCCATTGACACAAAACCTTCCCGTACCGCAATTCAGCAACTTTGTGACAAGTATTAACATTTATTCGAAGATACTCTAGGATGTGCAAAAGATTTTCACGCTCACATTACGCTGCAAGCTAAGGCGCAACCATAATTTTACCGTGCACATCCTGTGCCGCATGCATTATGCGACGACGTCGCTAGTACTAGGGTAATGGGGAACTCCGTGCAGTTTTGTTATCAAATTGATATGAAAATTAATTAAATTGATCAATTACCCCTGCCCACTCTCAACCCTACCTCCGGATGACGTTAAGTGTTGTTCTGAGCCGACACATGAGCCCCAGCCTCCTCCCCCCTCCCCACCCTACCACTAACCCAAACAATCCTATTCGTGGGAATTTCGAATTTTGGAAGGAATTTCGAATTTTGGCGGGAATTTCGAATTTTGTTGGGAATTTCTTTGTCCAAGGGCTGTGCTGACGTCGCACTCCACCCCCCCCCCCCCCCGCCCCCCAACCGGGAACTGGCGGGAAATTAAAAATGGCGGTACTCTTTGCGGGATTCGAAACCTGGTCCTTCTGGAAGGAAAGCCCAAGCGCATCCCGAACACATGGAAAATGCCTAAATGCGGGAGAGGAAGTTAGGTTAGTGTACTTTATTTATTTTGACTTGGAAACTAACGTAAAGATCGGCCCTAATTACATAACTATATCCAAAACGCTACACAAGGACTGCCTAGAATCGCAAAACAGCTCAAAAATTGGAGATGCCATACAACTGGGGTCTCAAAATGGTTCAAATGGCTCTGAGCACTATGGGACTTAACATCTGAGTTCATCAGTCCCCTAGTACTTAGAGCTACTTAAACCTAACCTAAGGACATCACACACATCCATGCCCGAGGCAGGAGTCGAACCTGCGAACGTAGCGGTAGTGTGGGTCCAGACTGAAGCGCCTAGAACCACTCGGCGACACTGGCCGGCACGGCCGTTCCAAATGCAACTTGTTCGTCTAAAGTATAGCGACACAGCCCCGCCCCCAAATGCCGCCCCTAATGGTCAGGGGACGCATCTGCGGCAGCAAATTGACACAGACTAGAAAGGCCCTCCAACACCTCCGGTAGGCCTGTAGTTTTGCGATAGAATAACACTTTTATTTAACGTCAACACAACTCTTTCTTGCAATCTGTTAAACGTATTTCTCGGAAAGTTTGGACCCCTCTGGAACTACAACGAAATTTCGGAGAATGGTTGAGATGGTCCACAGTGTCCTCAGTACGTCACCGCAAGCATGCGACTCGGCTGCCAGCATCATCGACGCCAACAAAAGCTACACATACAACAGAGCATGTCACCTGCATCCCTCAG
Organism: Schistocerca americana; assembly: GCF_021461395.2. Classification (NCBI taxonomy): domain Eukaryota; kingdom Metazoa; phylum Arthropoda; class Insecta; order Orthoptera; family Acrididae; genus Schistocerca; species Schistocerca americana. Next base: position 775,780,651 of record NC_060120.1, read on the forward strand.
AACGAAACTGAGGCCTACCCCAGCCACAGGTTGTGTGTCTAAAGGGACAGCCGCGACCTTATATGGAACTCGGTCACCACATCATTCTGAGCACTGGACTGTAACATTTGTATTTAACATTAACGTATCTCCTGTAATGAAGACCCTATTAAAAAAGAAAACATAATCAGGATGATAAGTAATGTCCTATTTCGACAAAACTAGGCGCAGTCCATTTTCTTTTAGTTTTATAAGCAAAATCGGTATAGTTTTAATGTTCAACTGTCGGATACAATTCGCATCTCATTATTTTGCGACATCCAGCAAAGTGCATCGCCGCCGATTACATATGATCAGCAGAGACATGCCCCACCCTGCGTAGAATCAGGAAAAAGCTTCCACTATTTTGATGCGAAAACTACAGATCACCGCAGAATGTCCTCATAATTTCAAAACCGACATTGGAGTAAATAAAACACGAGAATTTAAAAAACTCTTAAGAAAAACATTTATGTTAAGGTTTTCTTTCAGCTTGTTTGACAAATTACACGACCTGAGAGCGTCTCTCGCCTTCAAATCAGCACGTGTGTATTAAAAACATTTCACATATGTGAAATAATATTAGAGAATACAATGCTTTACGCCATTGGCTCACCTGTCGGAAAAAAACAATCATTTTGCGTTCGACAACAACAAGCTATAATTCAAGAGAATACACTATGGCATGTCCCGTTTTTCCAATTCGATGTCATATCACACTAGCTTTTACGAAACAAACTGTGAGAGCCTGTCTTGTAATAGGAACTTCTATAAAATTTTATCACATGTCCCTCTCTTCCGTTACATCGAAACCAATTACCGCCTGCGTGCTTACATTTGATAGTTTTGATACATAACTGACCTCCATGTCAGTAAGGGTTCTAACATACAGCAGAAGATTCTCGCGTTCTAGTTTTGTAAGCAATTTGAAACACTATGATAGGACATAGTCATTTTCTTTGCACATGTCACAACACTCACATACTTTATAATCCTGCTGCTCAAGGCGAAACTAACACGTATCGCCTACTACTAAGTATCATACTTCACCTATAACTGAATGCTGACGATACGAAACAATACTGAGCGAAAGTCGGAGATGGGTGGTCATGTCTCATAAGGTTTTTTCCTTGCGAGTGGTACCGCTGTGTCTTAGAAAGAGAGGCGTAATCATCTTGCAAGACCCCAGTTGTTAAAAACAAGATCGCAACGGTCATTTTACTGTCACAAGCACTCTTGGTTCTAAAGGTACTCACAATTATCGCTAACGATATCCACGTTAAAAACTATACAAGCCTTATAAATCTTTGTTGACAGTATTTCCAATTGAAGTGATTTTTCCACACAAATACCGCGACACTGAATATAGATGGTGATCGCTGGAGTGTGTTTTAACAAACAGTCAGTGTGGTTACACGTCGCCCAAGGTGTAAGCTCGAAATAAAATCACCGAATTTAGAAAATGATTCGGCTAAGGAATATGGTATGAAACCAGTATTTGCAACTCCCTCATGCTGCCGCTAGATATTTCTCTAGTATTTGTAACACATTCTGTTTCGATGCCACGTCAGTGGTTCTGCGATATGTACACTGGGTTGTAGGCGATGGTTGATTGAGAATGATCACATACAGTAGATGGTGTGCTGATTGAGGTCTTAATAAATGTACACTGGCTTTTCGGATCCCTAGTGTTACTTTCCAATAGAAATGCTGTCTGCGATTTGGAATGAAGTCTTTCCATTCAACAAAATACCTGCGTTGGATCCTGTGGAGATTTAATTATAACAGCCACTGGTGAATCATATTCGTGGCAGTCTCATATCTTGAAATGAGTCACCTTTTTCGAACCTATCTGTTAGAATAAAATTCCAATGTGGTTTTAGATAGGCCCTATGCATTTTGTAACTGCTCCTCAGACTCTCGCCGGCCATTGTGGCCGAGCGGTTCTAGGCGCTTCAGTCTGGAACCGCGCGTCCACTACGGCCGCAGGTTCGAATCCTGCCTCGGGCATGGATGTGTGTGATGTCCTTAGGTTAGTTAGGTTTAAGTAGTTCTAAGTTCTAGGGGACAGATGACCTAAGACGTTAAGTCCCATAGTGCTCAGAGCCATTTGAACCATTTTGAACCTCGGACTCTGCCCCACTATCCCTGCAGCCTTGCGCATGTGATCGTTCCAATTTAAGTCGGAACTGAGCAGACATCGGAGAGAGCTATACCCACCACATTCTGCTACCCATGTAGAAACAGAGAGAGCTGAGTTAATGCAACAGGACCGTGTTTTGACCATTCGGTGGAAATGGGAACATGTTGTCGTAGCTCTGCCAACCGTGTACCATGTGCGCCAGACAAAGCATGCTCGTGCAACATGAGGTAGTATAAAAGACAGTACGAACAGTTACGGTGATGTTTCTAATTGGGAAAATTAGGAAGACTCAACATCATACAGGTACTGCAGTCAAAAGCAGATCTGCGTCCCTCAGGGTCCATTCACATGTATCACATCTATCCAGTCTATTAGCGTTATTCTGTATCATCCAACAGAGAAAAATTACGAACTGTAAAAGCTCCGAGAACTTCATCTGGTAGATAACTCGATAAGATTTTTACTGCTTCTCTCCTCCGATATAACGAAAACAAATACTGTCTACATGCTGGACTCAAGCATGTGCAGCAGTTCTATTAAATATACAGGTATTGATCCACTGGAGCAGGCGTCCAGTCATCGAAGTCACTTGCACAAACCAGTGTAAAGTTTAACTGCATGTACTGTATGAGGACCATATCCCACAGACTGTAGTCGCAAGAGAGGGTCCCTGTTTTGTTGTTTGATACACTGCTTTTTCTGCTGTGCCATGCTTTGTACACTGCCTTACATTTTGCATTTTCTGCCACGACTTCGAGGTCTGTGTCAGGTTTTAAACTGACATTAACAAGTTTTGATTCATTGGCTCTCACAGAAAACTAGATATCGCATGTGTGAATCATGTTATTGCTACTACTACCACAACACACACACGCTGGATGATTTTAAATAAACGTCAGTGGCAACATGCGGAAACTGGAAGAGTTTTGCGAGCATCCTGAAGTGGGGGTGGGGATGGGCGGGTGTTGGGGTATTAATTGATCAATTTTATTAATTTGCATATCAATTCGATATCAAAATTGCACCAAGAACGCCCTTAACCCTACTACTGTGAAATTCAGAGACTGGAATCCGTTGCTGTCTTAAAACCTGTTTCAGCAAGTTAGTAGGCGTCATCCTTGGTCATCACTTGTAAGCCAAATAGGAAGATTCATCTTTCTGCAGATTTCAAGTACACATTAAATTTACCAACAGTCATTGATTCCTTCTCACTCCTAGGTGAAGAGGAAATTTTGGATCGCCTAGCGGGAGAACAGCTCTTCTAAAAAATTGATCTTGCAGAAGCCTATTTTTGATTACATTGGACGAAGAGAAAAAGAAAATTTTTGCCGTGAATAGTCATGTTGTCTTGTTTGAATATCAATGCCTACCTTTCAGAAGCGCTTCTGCATCTGTGTTGTTTCAAAAATTTCTCGAATGAATAACGTCCAAGATCTACATCTACATCTACATGGATACTCTGCAAATCACATTTAAGTGTCTGGCAGAGGGTGCTTTCTTGTTTTAATTACCTTGACGACATAATCGTCTCTGGACTAACACCTCCAAAATATTGACTGTCTTTTTCAAGTTTTAACTGAGGTGGGCCTCAAATGTAATATGCAGATCTAAGGCGCTGCAGTCATGTACTGTGCGGCTGGTCCCGGTGGATGTTCGAGTCCTCCCTCGGGCATGAGTGTATGTGTTTGTCCTTAGAATAATTTAGGTTAAGTAGTGTGTAAGCTTAAGGACTGATGACCTTAGCAGTGAAGTCCCATAAGATTTCACATACATTTGAACATAATCCGTAGAAATGTTCTTTTTCTCAACAAAACGACTGAATACTTAGGACAGATCATAGACGCCAATGGCTCTAGTCCTTGCAGGCAATTCAGCAACTGCCATCTCTAAAGAATTTACATGAACTGCAAGCTGTTCTTGGAAAATTGACTTTTTACATAAAGTTCTTTCCTAATGCGGTGGAAATTGCCGCGCCTCTGAACCGGCTTAGACGTAAAAATGTTCCGTTCCATTGGACAAAAGACAGTGATCAAGCTTTTTAGAGACTGAAAAATGCACTGATTTGTCAACACTGCCTTATGCACTATGACCTGCTCAAACCACTTGTGCTTTCACTGATGATTCGCCCACGGCTCTTGGCAAAATAGAACATCCCATCATGTTTGCTTTCAAAACTTTGAATAGTGCTCAGATTAATTATAATCAGCTGGAGAAGGAACCCCTGGCTATAATATACATGGTGTCACCAAGTTTCATTACCTGTATGGCAGAAAATTTTTCCTGGTCACAGACCATAAGCCTTTGACTGCACTGTTTCATCTATTGAAACAAGTTCCCGACTGCAGAGTGCACAAGCTTAAACATTGGACGCTATTATTGTCAAATTTCCAGTACGAAAGTCTACAACACGCAAAGGCCAACATACTGCCTCGTTTACCTGTCGACACAAATGCAGCATTCGACGCACAGGAAGCTTCTTGTTCACATGTTGATTGTTCTGATTCGCAAGCACTGTATTATTTTCCAATTGATTCACGTTGGATCGCACAAGCCATGGAGGATGACCAATCACTACGATTCCTAAAAAGTTACATTCACCAAGGCTGGCTGCGGTCTCAGAAATGTATTCTCTATCCCATAGTAAGAAGATATTTTGTGCACTGCAGCAGTTTATCTCTTCTGAATGATGTGCTTCTGCTTCACACGCCTAAAAAACAGACAAGAGTGTTAATATCCTCCTTGTTGCAACAGCAGCTGTTAAGTCTTCTGTATAGAGGTCATAGGGGAACAGGTCGCACTAAGGAGCTGGCGTGCCAACTGTTACGGCGTAAAGTTAGCGGCGGCGCGCCAGTCGGGGACGACAGGGGAGAGAAGGTTGTGAGAAGAAGTCGCCAATCGTATGCTGACCCATCTCCTTCCAGGACGACAACGTGACAGCAGCGGCCCCTAGGTGAAGACGACATAAGCGCCGTGCCCAACTGGTGGCAGCACACTTAGACAGCAGCTTCAACGTTAGCCACTTCGTTAGTCGTGTGTCGTAGCCTCTTCATTATCAGTCTCTACGTAGCTCAGTCAGAGATCAGCAGTCACTGCAGTTCAGGTGACAGACTTTTGTTAGAAGCGGTCGCTAAGAGCAGAAGTTTTCCTTGTGTTTGTCTATCCTGAAGATGATTAATTATTTTGTATATCGCCCTTTGCTTGCAACACATCTATGTAATTGCAGTTGTGGAAGATCATGAATAAAGGACTACAAGAATTCTCAGACAAAGTTAAGTATTTGTACTTGTCTTGTTGTAATAAAACTCATTAATATGAGTTGTTTGGTTGTTTGTCTAGCAAACCGAGTATTCAGGATTCCTAAACACCAACATTGTGCGTGGCTTGGTTTACATAAGAAAATAGAACGTGTGGCGGCACAATGTCGCACTTCAGCAGACTATCAGGGCGCTCCTGGCCACATTCTGATACTCCATGGCAACGCCTCCGTATAGACTTCGCTGGTCCCTTTTGGCTAACACATTGGTTGATTATTGTCGATGTCTACAGCAAATACCCTATTGTTATCCCAATACATTTGGCGAATGCCGCCAGCACTATCAAGGCTACTCGCTTCTGTATTTTTTCTCGATGGCTTGCCAACAGTTTGTTCGTGACAATGGACCTCTTTTTTCCTTCCAATGAATTTGCACAATTTTGCAAACACAATGAACTACCACAATGAACTTCAGTATGTCAGGACAAGGCCATTCTCGCCATAGTCTAACGGCGAGGCCGAACGTTTCCTTCGAACGTTCAAGACGCAAAAGTCAGAATTTCGAGCTTCACATTCAAGTGAAGCTGTCTTACTGATGTTTCTGA